>NC_140588.1:1128430711-1129630711 GCF_964204655.1 Triturus cristatus | reverse complement strand
GAGATGAGATTTTTCGCTGTCTTTCACCCAGACTAATACTATACCCCGTCGCGTTCCATCCTACATAAGGTCTCAGCTCTTCTTTGGGAATGGATGAGTATGCATCAATATCTCTACTCATATCGGCAACTCCTTTCATCAAAGCCTTATTATTGGTTATAGGTCTGATGGAACGCGGTTGGCGAGGGGAGTATGTATCTAGGGCATAGAGAAACATGGTTTGGAATGCCCATGACGATCCATTGTAACTGTACGGTAGCACCAGGTAGGGAATACCTTTGTTAATGGTATGTGGCATTAACCCACACACCCAGCAATTGGTCGTATTCATTACTAGTTGGTGCTGGTGCAAGAGTTGGATAAACGAGTTATTTACAAACTCTGATCGTCTGGTTTGTTCGTGCTCAGGCAAAGGGTGAAAAGAGTGAGAGGAGGCAGTAGAAAGAGATATAGGATGTTGAGTGGGTTCAATGGGATTTTGAGCGGAGAAGAACACAAATCCTACAATAAACATTATGATACTACATAGTGTAAAAAGGCACAAAAAGACAAAACATTTACTTTTCACAATTCTACACATTCTTGCATTAAAGTTCATTTCCTCAATCGGTCTCTCCATCTTAAAAAACTCCATCCTCTACTCGGGCCGCTCGCGGTGGATGAGTTTCTTCTGCTAAGGAGTACGCCTGTCAGTCCAGGGAAACGCCCTAGACTAACCAGAACCGTTGACCTAGCGTCTTCGGCCTGTACCCCAAAGTCTTGGCACCGCGACCCTGCGGCAGAACCCGGATGGTGGTTCGAAAAACAAAAATCAAGAAAGTCCTTCAGATGGGAGAGCAAAAAATGTCAAAAGGGAAATAGTGAGGAAAATCTTTATTTGTCCATGGGCCTTGGTCTCAAATTATAGCGAAGGCGGCCAGGTGCTGTTTGGTCTTGAAACAAAAGTTCAGGCTCAGTGGTGTCCAGTCGATTTGATGGTGGCACAGTTTCTTGCAGAATATTGTCACTCTCTTGGTCTGAAACTGTGTCTCTTAAGCGTGCATCACTGAATGGTACAAAGTGAGGTACAGTGTCTGTCTCAGAGTCGGCGATACCCTCCTTGACCCACTGGTCATATGGCAGAGGCAAGGGGACTATTTTGCAGTGGGTACCATGGATCCAGTGCTTCTTCCCTTTCACTCGCACTGCTGATCTCGTCGACAGAAGAACATGATGAGGGCCGATCCAGCGAGGCTCGTCGTTGCCCTTACGCTGGAAATTCCGGACCAGGACCCACGAGCCAGGGTCGATAGGGTGTCCAGGAGGTTCAGAGGCTTGGGGAAGAGTATCATGTACCTGTTGGTGCAAAACACGCAGTTTAACAGTCAAATCATACAGGTAATCGAGTAGTACTGGATGCTCTATCTCACTGAACTTCGTAGGCCTCGGTACACCCCATACGTTGGCGGGACGGCCAAAAACGACCTCGTAAGGACTAAGTCCCACTCCTGAGTGTATGGTCATTCTAGTGGACAGGAGTGCTAAGGGCAGAGCGTCAGGCCATTTAAGACCGGTGCTCGCCTGAATTTTGGCCAGCTTGAGCTTTAAGGCTCCATTGTAGCGTTCTACTAGTCCAGCTGATTGGGGGTGATTTGCAGCGTGGAACTTCTGCTTTATCCCTAGCCCTTCACATACATTCTTCATCACTTTACCCACAAACTCACTTCCATTATCACACCATACCATTCTTGGCATCCCAAACCTAGGGAAAAATTCCTTTACAAGGGCTTTGGCTGTGGATAGGGCAGTGTTATCTTTCAGAGGATAAGCCTCTATCCATTTTGAGAAAGCACAAACAACCACCAGTACATATTTCAGGTTGTTGCATCTTTCCATGTGAATAAAGTCCAGCTGCAAAACTTCGAATGGACATGATGGGGGTGCAAAGTGACCAGCCGGAGTTGGGGTTCCCCTACCAGGGTTGTACTTCAAGCATACTATGCAATTCTTGACCACATTCTCTGCACACTTGGGAATCCCAGCATTCTGCCATACTGGAGCCAACAACTTGCATATACCTTTCGTACTGATATGTGCCATTCCATGTGCCATAGTAACCACTGGAAGCACATATGCATCAGGCAACAACCATCGCCTATGTTCTGTCAGATCAGTCCAACAACCATTCTCATCCAACTTACCCATACTCTCTCTCCACTTGCTTAACTCTTCCTCTGTGGCTTCAGCCTGAAGCGACTTCACACTCTCTATTGTGTTCTCACACATCCCAACATCATTAACCCATCTTGCGGGGCCTGCAACATACATTCTAGTCTTCACATTCTGTGCCGTTTCTTTCGCGGTCTCATCAGCAAACGCATTCCCACGTCCAACATCATCTGTGACTTTCCTGTGCGCACTGCATTTCATGATCGCAACTTGCAACGGTTGGGTCAGTGACTCAAGGAGATCATTCACCAACTTGCCATTCCGAATTTTAGCTCCATGCGACGTCAGGAACCCACGCTCTTTCCACAAACGCCCAAAATTATGAGCCACGCCAAAGGCGTACTGGCTATCTGTGTATATGTTCACTCTCATTCCTTCAGACAACACACATGCTCTCGTGAGGGCGATTAATTCTGCTGCTTGGGCCGAATTATGTGGCACTCGTGCAGTTTCCACGACCGTGTGCAAAGTCGTGATAGCATATGCAGCAGTCGTGTCACCATTAGGGAGCTTGAAGCATGAACCATCTACCCATAAAGTGCCATCACACTCAGTCAGGGGAGTATCTTTTAGATCTACTCTCCCTTTCGTCTCTTCTTCTGTTCTGAACAGACAATCATGTTGCTCAATCTCATCTGAGTCTGCTGGAATTGGCAACAATGTAGCTGGATTCAGCGTATTGCATCGTTTTATGTGTATATGATTCGCTAACAGTGTAAGTTCATAACCTGATAATCGCGCACTAGTCAAGTGTTGTGTCTTGGTCCTATTTAATAATGTGTCTACAGCATGTGGAACCATAACAATCAATGTATTGTCCATTACCAAACCAGCAGATTGTCGGATAGACATCGCTGCAGCAGCTGTCACTCTCAGACAGCTTGGCAATGCCCTCGCTACAGGGTCCAAGGTTGATGAAAAATATGCGCATGGGCGCGGTCTGTCGCCAAAAGGCTGTGTTAACACTGATAATGCGCATCCATCTTTCTCATGAACATACAATGTAAAAGGCTTGCTGTAGTCAGGAGTGCCCAACACAGGAGCTGAACATAACGCATTACGCAATTCCACAAAACTTTTCTGGCACTCTTCAGACCATGGGATAGGATTCGGCGTGTCTTTGCATGTTAAGGCTAATAAAGGTTTTGCCAACAAAGAAAAACTAGGGATCCAATGCCTACAGTATGAAGTGATGCCCAAGAAAGCACGCACTTCTCTCTGTGTCTTTGGCACACTCAACTGTGCAATGGCTTGAATTCTTTCTGGGGTCAGTTTCCTTCCCTCCTTCGATAAGAGATGACCTAAGTAGGTCACTTCTTGTCGACAATATTGCAGCTTAGAGAGAGACACTTTGTGATGGAAAGCGGATAAATGGCGCAACAGTGACAATGTGGCTTCTTTACAGATCTTCTCAGTATCCGCGGCAATTAGTAAATCGTCCACGTACTGAATCAGGATAGCGCCACTAGGTAGAATAAGTGCATCAAGCTGCGCTTTCAAAGCTTGACTGTATATGGATGGACTCTCACAGTAGCCCTGGGGAGCGCGTTTGAAGCGGAAGCTTCGGCCTCCCAGACTAAAACCAAAAATGTCTCTGCTCTTTTCTGCAATTGGGATGCTAAAGAAAGCATTCTTTAAATCGATCACTGAAAACCATACAGCAGAGGCTGGAATCATCGTTAACAAGGCAGTTATATCAGGGACAACTGGAAACTGTGGCACAACAATCTTATTAACCTCTCTAAGATCAATCACAAATCTGTAAACAGGTGGCTGTGAAGGATCCGTCCGTTTTAAGACAGGTAAAATCGGACTATTGCAAACGTTGCCTCTTGTCTCTTCAATCACACCTTTATTAATCAGGTCGCTGACAATGTCTAACAATGCTTTCTGGCCTTCATTAGAGATTTTGTACTGGGGAATACGTGGCAGTCTGACATTAGCCTTTAAAGTTACCACGTATGGCGGTATCTCCAAGAGGCCCACATCATTGGGACCAGTAGCCCAAAGGGCATCCGGAAGGGATGACAATTCAGGCGGCATTGTATTTTTAGACAAGTACATCGGGGAAATCACTTTCTTGCCTAATGTAAGTTGTACTCCTGAAGGAGAACAATACAGTGTAGCGTGCAATCTTTTCAACAAATCTAATCCCAGCAAATTCTCACCACAACCCGTTGTTAGGATCAGGGGTGCTTTCAGCTCACAAGGTCCAACAGAAAGTGACATGGGACTAGAAATCGGGTTCCTTACTGGGGCGCCAGAAAAACCTACTGAAACATTTATCTCGCCAGACAAAGGTGCGCCAGGAAGTTTTGAATGCATGATTGAACTCTTTGCAGCACCAGTATCTAGCAGAAAAGACTCCGTTACATTTGCTGTAGTCACCTCAACATACGGTCCACTCTGATCCACTGGCACTGAAACAACTCCCTCTCTTTGTCTATGGCTGTCCTAGTAATCATTATTCTCTGCATCACCGTCCTCTGCATAATAATCATTATTATAATACTGGGCCGTATTACTAGTCGCGTTAGCTTGCTGATCAAAACTATTGATGGTATTTTGAGGCGGCAGAGAACGCGCGTTCTGGGGAGCATTTCCACGCCCTCTGCCTGTAGGAGCTTGCTGACCACCCCTACCTCTTGCGCCATACGCATTACCGTTCCGCTGCATTAATTTAGGGCAACTATATTTATAATGACCTTCCTCTTTGCAGTATGAACATTGGTTGGGACCTACAGGGACACGTGGTTGATAATACCCATTCATTTGCTGGTTTGTCTGAAACTGTTGGGGTTGGTGATAGACACCTTGGGGTTGCCTATAATTATTACCGCCGCCACGTGGTGGATAGGCCTGCTGTAAAAGGACCTTTGTCTTTAGTTCAATCGTTTTCTTCTCCGTTCTATCTTTCTCGTCTTTATCTCTGTTTTCATAGTACTGTGCAGTAGCCAGTATTTGCGCTGAAGAAGAAACGGCCCAAGAACTCTCTGAATCTTTTAACTTTTTACACAGGTCAGGAAGTAGATTCTGCACAAACTTATCCACAAATAACCGTTGGCCACCCTCAGTACTCATATCCTGCCCACTGTGGTCAATAAACGTTTCTTCAAACCTAGTAAAGAAGTCTGACACTGTCTCATCTTTCTTCTGCTTGCATGCAGATAACTTGTCCCAATTTACGCGCATCGCAGGCATTATTGTCTTCATATACGTGATGATTCTACCAGGCAGTTCAGCTACTAAAGGTTCTGGTTTCGCGCCACCCGTTTGTCTAGCATCAGCAGCAACAATGTTAGCCCATGTATCCCCTAGTTCTGCATTGTGATCTACATTACGAATTGATCCCCATAGAGGCTGTGGAACAACATTACCGAACAACATGTCTATGTCGGCCAGATTCATAACGCATGACCCTGCCGTCTGTGACAACTCTTTATAATAACCTGCTGGGTTCTTACGGGGATCAGGTAAGGACTGCTTAAGCGCTAACACTTCAGAGCGCTTCCATGGAACATGCACCCAAACACGCTGGAAATGCGCTGCCACAGCGGGGTTACCACCGACAGCTGCAACCGCTTCCTTCCATACCGGGGGAACTTCTCTCATAGGGTATTGTCGCGCTTTTGCCTTTTTCCCCACAAGGACCTCTTGTTCAAACAATGACTGTTGGCAATCGTCATTCCTAAGTGACAATACAACCGCAACTGCTTTATCTACTTCGCGGTCCACAATTATACCAGTTCCAAAATCGAACCTCACTCTACACAACTCCTGCGGGTTCGGATTTTTACCACTATCCTCCAATTCTTCACAGAGAATTTCGCACATTTTCTCAAACACATATCTCTGTTTAGGGGCATCCCATTGATGGAAAGTGTTGACAACTGATTCCACATCATAAAGTGAAGGAAAAACGATCCATCTACGCGCCATGTGATCTATTACCTTTTTCTCATCGGGGTTAGGCAATTGGCTGCGCAACTGCTTACGCTGTACACCAGGAGTTGCACCAGATGACCCAAAGAGAGGAGACATTAATGTAGTAACCACATTAGCTGAAGGAGAAGCTGAGGCGAGAACAGGGGGAAAAACAGAGGGAAGAAAAGAGGATGTAGAGACAGGTACTGGAGTGGTGGAAGGAAGAGTGTTAGGGGAGGCAGTTACTGGATTAGGCAAAGTCGCAGGAAGTGCGGGGGCAGTTGGAAGCACAACTGGCGGCGCTTGAGATGGCTGCGCTACAGGAATAGGAACTGGCTGCAAAGCAACTGGCGGTTGCGGCAAGGCTTGCAGTATATGCACTGGAGGCGGCATATTTACAAACTGGGGAGGCGCCGTGGCAGTTTGAGCATACGGGGGTGGCGAACTCAACAAATGTGACATCAAGGGATCTTTCTCCTTTTCTTCTGACTCATCCTGCTTAGAATGTGGCAAAGCTGGGTAACATTTGTCAATCCCTAACTTACGCTGCCTGTGCAATTGCTCATTCATTTGCTCCTCCTCATTGTCTTTAAATTGTACAGCTGCTTGCATTACTGACATACCTCTCTCTCTCTTATTCTTTTTCGCTAACTTAATTTCCTTCTGTTTGGCTTCCTTTCGCCATAAGCGGAAAGAGTCAAACATCGCCGGCCGGGCTTTCTTCTTAAACAATTTAATTTCCAGATTATCTAAAATATCAGTATCGAAACTACCATTTTGGGGCCATTTTAAAACACCATCTTTCCTGGTGTAGTGGATCCACACTTCGTTATATGCAATGGGGCCTACGCCATGTTTCACATAGAGCTCATAAGTTGGAGTTCCAACCGGAGGAACCGGGCATGATTCCTCTAGCTGGAAATCTTTTCCACAACCCAAACAGAATAATCTACCAAATAGTCCAGAACCAGGCATCTTCGCTCACTAGTCTAGATCCAAACGTCAAAGGATTATCGATTACGATAGCCTCGTGAATACACGAGTCCTCTGGTTTTGGCGTTTGCAAACTCCAAAGTACCAATTCAAATGATCCCGAAGGATACCAAAACAAATGGGAGACGCTCCACTTATACTTAACTGAATATTGCTGATCGATGGCGTCACCAGAAGACTCTCTCGATTGTTTCGCTCTCTCAAACTCGTCAAGGGTCCAAAACAGGTCGATTAATCAGGGCAGCAGTCCTTCGTAGCCGTCGGGACGCGGAGAACCTCGCAGAAAAGACTTTCGGACCACGTCGACATGCAGGGGTCGATGAAGTGGCGGCCTTCCTCCGGAATTTCCACACGAAGCTCCTCACGAACCTCTGGCTTGGACTGGTACCGCTGAAATCGCCCCGAGTTGGGCGCCAAACTGAAGTACTGGGTATTTTAGACCCAGCGGTGCAGGGGCACACACCCTATGACTTCTGGGTTTCACCCTGTTCCGGACCTACAGAAACACAGAGTCTTCTGGGTGAAGTCAAAGAATCGTTTATTGGCTGCAGACCAATGACAGGTATCCTAGAAGTACAACAGCGTGTATGTTCTCAGGAGACTGCTGAAAATCATAGGAACGGACTTCTCCTTAAGTACAAAATATCATGCTCCAGGCACACATTCCTTGGTTTACGATATGGCCATATAAAGGTATACATTACAAACGAAAAAGCAGAGTCATGATGACCATCCCACATTCCAATTCGGCCAGCCCACAATGATTTACACAGTAAGGTTCAGATCCCACGTTTGATGTAAAGAGACCCCCCAATAAACATGAGCATCTCCTGTTTTGGGAAACAAGTCATAAAGCAGGAACAAGCAGGTGTGGAAGAGATTAGCCGGGGGATTGTGTAGAATGAAAGGGCTTTATGACGGGACAAACCCTGATGCTAATCACAGGTGGACGGAGGAAGGGGAGCTCGTGAGACCGGTTTGACCCAGGGCAGCAGAGCCAGCTGCCCAGGTCACAGAGAAGTCAGAGGGGAAGCCCATGTACTGTGAGGCCCGTATTTACTCCATTATAGCCTATGTGAGGGCAATGACAAGATGGCCACTGTTTCCAAAATGGAACCCGCGTAGTGAAGCAGAAGAACGTGTACACAGTGCATTCATAGCTAGAACGATATATAAAGCACTCGTACATGCCGCATTTACCATTTGCGGTTCGCTAATACCAAGATAGACAGGGGTAGGGCCCTGTCCCCTACGCGGTCCCGAATATTAAAGTACGACACACCCTGCCCTCAGGATTGATAGGGCCTGCCTTAGGGGTGACTGATAGGTTTATATGTGTGTGTATGGTGATATATAGGAACCGATACCTCAGTGAGGAGAGCTAACACTACCTCACCCAGGCTACTGGGTGAGGTAGTGTCAGATTTAGTCTGCTTCCCAGGGGTGGCATAATACATGCTTCAGCCCCTGGTAGGCCTGTGAAGTAACTATGCCCTTGGTACCTAGGGTACCATATGCTAGGGGCTCATAAGGTACCACAGTATCCAATCCTTAGTGCATCTAATATGCACTCCAAGTTGTTTAGAGAGAACAGAGAGACTGGGACCCTGATTAGCAGGGACCCAGTCAGACTATAGCCAGAAACCAGTGTTAACATCAGAAAAAAAGTGGGGGCAACGTAAGTGCAGGTCCTACTCTCCTACAATGACCAACCAGAGTCCCAGTGGAAGAGAACATTCATGGCTACAATTATGAAATTACATGCATCGCTGGGCAAAACCTGTGATAAATCAGGTAATATTGTGCACTTCTTGCAACAACATGGCATCCAAAACCTTGAAAGCATGGATAGCCCCTGGGGCCCAGAAGCCTTGCTGGATGCGACTGGGATGCAGAGTGGGATGCGGAGGTGCGGTGGAGTTGCTGGGCCATGGCGGTAGACATTCAGGCATCGGCAATCACCCTTACCTGGTGTTGAAGTCTGTAAGGTCGCATGGAGACAAGCTACTGACCTGTGTTAGAAGACTGCCTTGTGCCCTTTAGAGTTGTGAATGGTAGAGGCACTCCTTCACACCAGCGTAGGGAGGTCTGCATCACATACCACGTGCCACCACTATACCAGGGTGCACGGAGGACATTTTCCAATGGTGGGCCCGCCTCTCTGCATCACAGGTTGGAGGATGTTGCGCTGGCCTGACTCTGTGGAGGGTGAGGACCCTGAGCTGTGCAGAACTGGTGTTGTGGGAGCACTACAACTTCACGCCTAAGGTGCTCAGTGGCATCACCTGCATCAGGTGGCTCCCCAGCGGACTTGGCGATGTTGACTGTACCCTGGCTAGTGAAATCCCACCTGGCTGAGGCTCCTGCTGGATGAGTCACTGATTTGGAGAGAGTGCAGTGGATTGCACCACGGTGTAAATGTCCAGGTGAGGTGAAGGTGGGACATGTAGTGGATGAGGCCCATGGGTCGAGTTGGGCCCAGGCCTAGTACCTCAGGGTGATGCACCCCCAGTAGCGGTTCATCTGCAATGGTGGAAGAGTGTTGCCCCACTACTTTCAAGTAGTGCAAGAAGTAGAAACATACCATGATGATAACTTTCTGATGTACTCGTTCTATGTTTCCTTTGCAGGAGGGAGGGTGGGTGGGGCTGCTCTACTCACGGAGCAGGGCAGAGGAAAAGTGGTATGCCCACTCTAGTGCACAATGACTGTTTGGTCGGCCCTCTCAGGCCGCCCAAAGCAGTCATGCACACATCCCTTTTCGCAATGCAGGCTGCATTACAGCCTGCATGGAGAACATGCCCACCCCTCCAGCCCCTGGCTGAACGCCTTGTCATGGTGCTCAAGAACAATCACAACACCGTATCGCAGCATTGTGATTGGCTTAGCAGAGGGAGCCTGGCTGCCTGCTTCCTGTTCCTGGAAGCAGACTCAGGAGAGCAGAAACACAGAAGACGCAGGACCCGGCCTTGTGGTAAAAAAGTTTTTAAAATATATTTACAACCCCGCTTCCCCATGTCCCCTACCTCCCAGCTGTCCAGTCCCTCCACAGCACTCAATAATGGTGGCTGCTGTGTTGCCATGAGCAGCGGGCGTACCACTGGTGCACCAAAGGCAAGCCCATCTGCGTCGGTCCCCCCCTGGATAATGCCCAGCACCAAGGACCCTTCCTCTTGGACACTCCACCACTACGATGCAAGCACCCTCCTCACCATCAACCCTGGATGCCACACTACCTGCCATCTAGCTGCACCTTCTGCTACATCAGAACAGCAGTGCCTCCTGCCGTCCAGCCGACCAACAGTGCAGCCAACTGGCTCAACTGCATCCTCTTCAATGTGAAGCAGTGGCGGCTGGTGAGATTTTAAAGTGGTGGGCTGAAAATTTTTGGTGTCCAATGGCGCGCGAGCGAGCGCAGCGAGCGAGCCCGAACCACCTACGGAGGGTTCGGGGGGGTTGCCCCCCCGAGAAAATTTTGAAAAATTAGCAGCCAAATGGTGGATTTTCAAGACTTTCGGAAGCCATTGTGCTTAACAGAAACAGGCCACTGCCTCCCCTAAAACTATCATCAGTTCCAAGGCCTCATGAATAAACCATTCTAAATTGCAATAAACCACAATTAATTTTAACAATGTTGCATAAATAGGTTGGATCTGCCTACTGACCAAGTGGCTACTTGAGATAAAATTGCATTCAAGGTAGCCCATCAGAGTAAAATGCCTTCTTTTTCCATATAGAATTGAATCTCATATTGGTTAGTGTTCATTTTTTGGAACTCAATAGCATGCATAAAGGCACCATGTATAAACAAAAAACACATAAGCATACAGAGATAAAATATATACATGCATGCAACACATAAAATGTTTCCCCTACCTGTGCTTGTCTGTTTCCTTTATGAATCATTTGTTCAAAGCCAAGTACACAGGAGGTGAATGAAATCTTCATATGATATAATTGGCTACAGATAGAAATATTCATTTGAAGAAAAAAATAATCTTATAGACTGTAAACCAGAAACGGACTCTGCACTTAACTGTAAGTATAGATTGCTTTCACATGGGGGGCTTCATATCACCTTCTGACGGTTCTAAGCACTAGTAATCCTTTAAAAGGGGTTTCACGCTTAAATAGTATACCATTAAATAGGGTAAAAGTAATTAACAATGGTTTCACTTCCCACATAGGATCAGAACACAGACAACATCCTTCCAACCACACCACAAGTGCTTCTGTGCCCCCACACAGGGGTAGTAATCGCTATATAAAGGCTGCAATACAATACAATACAAAAACAATTGTTAATTACAATTGCTCAATTTAAAGCTATACAATTTAACCTTGAAAACCCAGTCAAAGGGTTTCTATTCAAACTGATTCTGGTTGTCACCTTTCGCCTCGATTTCTTTTTTTCAAGCCTCTTGAATTTCTTGCAATTTCCCATTATCAAATGTCACCAAAATGCTTCACTCCTTAACAAAAAAAAAGGAACAAAAAAACCTCAAGCGCCATTAAAGCTAGACACACGGATTGCGTAATGGTAACACAATGATGACGCAGCTGAAATCAAACCCGATCCTATAACTGATACTGGCAAACATTCTCTAATAAACGCTGGGAACGAAACCACGAGCCATAACTTATGATGCTATTGAACATAGTGGTGACTTCATTTGGGGTGCTTAAAGTGGTTCAAATTGCAAACAAGCATTGGCAAAGCTAATGGTCTGGCACGCATTTTGAGACAACTAAAAAAAATGTAAAGGCCTTTGTTGTAACTTGTGTTTATCAGCTGCTCAGCCAGAATGAGTGTTGCGTGGAATGTTGGATGGATGGAATGTTAGATGTCTGTGAGTGTCAGTTGGGTATGGGCTGAGCAGCATGACAGTTGCTCCTGGTTGGGTTTCCCTTGATTTCTTAATAACTTAAATAAAGAACCTAATCAATCTACGATAGAAGTCCAGAGCATTCATTGTCGATTACAACAGCCTTCTGCAGGGACAAAAAAAATGGCTGTTTTCTGTAGACAAGGGAACTATCAGACACATAATTTAATGTATCATGATCACTGTAGGTTTGAAATATAAAATATTTACCCATGCACAGCGATGCAAGCACTCCGCAACAGGTTGAATTATACACCCAGATATCAAAGAGTAATACTCCTCTGGGCGGATATATATTTAGGATTTTTTAACAATAGGTATAAGACGCATGTGCTGTCAAGCCAGGCATAAAAATATTGTTCATCATCAGTTACATGGCATTTCAGTTGGCGTGTGTTCAGAAAAATGCTTAGCCTGTATGTAATGTTCATTACTAATTCATTCTCCAAGTCTGTAATTGTGACTTAGCTGGCCCGAGTTTCGCTTTTATTAAACATATCGTTTGGCACCTTTAATCAATGTTATCGAGAGCGGTTTTTCCACCCAATACAATATTGTCAAAACATTGGCACGTTCAATTGGCGCTTAAAAACCTGCATATTAACTCACGGCGTAGTACTAGCCACTGTGGGCGATTCTTCACGCCAGCCCACGTTTTTTATTTGAAAGAAAATAAAAGCCGACCAGCTGTGTTGACCCGCTGGCTCGCTTTGTTTTGCTTGACATGTTTCTGTGTAAGCTACGGTACATTACGCTCAACCGCGCACATAAAACTATAATTATGGACCAGGGAGCAGTGAGGGGAGGGATGGGTCCGGGCAGCCGATAGGGAGTAATGCTGCGAAAACATTCG
Organism: Triturus cristatus; assembly: GCF_964204655.1. Taxonomy (NCBI): domain Eukaryota; kingdom Metazoa; phylum Chordata; class Amphibia; order Caudata; family Salamandridae; genus Triturus; species Triturus cristatus. The sequence goes on along the minus strand of NC_140588.1, from coordinate 1,129,617,847 downwards.
AGTATTTGTAAGGCTAAATACCTGTGGGATTGAGTGAGCTACGGTTCAGATGACTGCCCAGGCGAGGTACTCCCAGCCTTCGCTCCAGGGCTCGGGCCCTGCGAATCCTCTTGTTTATTCACCCCCGCCCCCCACACGCTATCCCCCCCTGCACATTTGTAGCATACAATCAGTATATTCATGCAGCAGTTTCTGATGACACTGGTGCATTCCTGACAGCGCTTATTGCATATCTGAGGCTTCCTTCTCACAAACGGCCGTCGAGCACCTGGCAACGCGGGAAAGCGTAAAGTAGGGGGGTGGGGGGGTGCTGGCGCTGTGCGGTACTGCCGATTCTCACTGCCATCTCTTCAGGAATGGGCCGACTGTCGCACTATTCCACTGCCCTTGTGTGCTGCCGAATGCTGCACCCCTGCATTTGGGTGGTACATTCCAACGTGCAGCAACTTCTATCGACTGTAGGTACAAATTCACCGCAACAGCAGACTGCTACATTTGGCCACTTTGGGACACCCCAATGCCCCCTGTCCACCATAGTGCACAGCATGACGTAACTTGTTTAGGTCTTCGCCCCTCTCAGGGGCTTTGTCACTAGCACTGGCTGTGTTTGAACACTAACGTGACCATTGATTACTGTGAGTAAGGATTACAATGTAATACATACCACCGCTCCTGACACGACACAGTCCGTCCCGAAAATGGCGGCTGCTGCTACATGCGCGGGAAGAACTACTCCGAGTCTGCGCAGAGGGTCCTATCCACTCGTCACAGGGACAGGTGGTTCACTTCTCACCACGCCCTGTGACGAGTTGGGAGGGGGTGGGGGTGAATCTCACACTCTCCTGTCTCCTCCACTCTCTGATTGACGTGGAGATGTTAGCAATCCCGGGCTTGTGTAAAAAACGCCCGGGGCTAACTTAATCTCCACGCCATCAGGGGGTGGAGACTGGGCCTCCAGGCTATGTCTTTGCCTGCTGATGGCGTCACAGCCTTCAGGGCTGTGAGGTTCTCAGCCGGCAAAGACATAGCAGGTGGTGCAGCGCGGGGGTATTGACAGTGGGAGGCAGCAGACTGACGACAGTGCCCCATGTTAAAGTTTGCGGCGATGTGTTCTTTTTCTTTGCGTTTTTTTATTTTCTAATTCTTAATAAAAAAGAAACGTACTAAGAAACGTACTGGTATTTATTTTTTTTTAAAATCCAAGGAAACTTGTTAAATTAATTAACTGGGAAATTACCTGGGGCGGAGCCCCGACGCCCACACAGAGAAACCGCCACTGATGTGAAGTCCCTCCACAAACATGCAACAGGAATCTGGGAGCTCTTTGACGCCACCTCTTCAGACATCATTTTATTTATGGAAACCTGCACCATTCTCTGCTCCGGACCGCACATCGCCATCACCATCTATGACTGCTACAAATTCACCCGCACAGACCACCCCAAGCTCCAAAGGAGAAGGCATTGTCATTGTCTAAAAAAGGCACATTCTGACTGACCATGCACTCTAATGACCCAACAGTGACCATGGAACACCTTCACTTCCAGAACTGGATCAATCACAACACCACCCTTCACAGCACCCTCATCTACAGGCCTCTGGGGCCATGAACCCACATTCACCGATGCCATTGTAGACCTCATCGCACCCCAGGCTCTCCCATCCACCGACTACATCCTAGTCGGAAGCCTCAACTTCCACCTGCACAACCTAGAACACCACCCCCCTCCTGGTGAACCACACCAACATCGGACTCAGGAAGCAAGTCACCGCACCAATCCAGATAGCTTGAGCCCATCTTCTCTACCAGCGGGAACTTCAACTACAGCTACACCACAGGACTCTCTTGTACTGACCATCATATTTTACATACCGCCTTCACCACCCCCACCGTACACCATCACCATGATTGCCCCCCATCGCATCTGGATCAAGGCCACCAAAGAACTTCTTGTCAACTCCCTCAGCACCAACACTTCACCAATGCTTACAGACACCAACACCGCAGTGCGCAACCTCCACCGATGGATCTGTAACTGCGCGGATACCCTGGCACCCCTCAAGAAAGACCAGGCAAACAACCTTCCAAGAAAGGAAACTTGTTCCCTCCACCCTCCACTATTCTAGCCCCACCTGCAGACATCTCGAGAAGAGATAGAGCCACAACATCAATCAACTTCACAACACAGTCACCCTTGCACCAAGGAGCAAGGGTGCCTGCGTTGGCGCATGGCAGCCATTTTGCATGTAGATGAAAAAGACAGGGGGGCTTATTCATGAGCCCCTTCTGCTAGTTACACTCCACTGGTGTATAATATTCTTGACGAACTTGCAGCATGATTCTTGCACCATGTTGCACTGTATTTGCAAAGTAACACATCTAGGCATATGCATGACATTGTGAAGCCCTGTGCCACATTATACCTGAATCAGGTATGATGTATGCAGGGTTGGTGTCCCCATACAACAAAGCCTCATAGGAGTGGGGCAATGAAATCCATCCGATTTCACTGCAACAATTGTAGGATGCCACTACGTCAGTAGCTTACACCTGCCTTATGGCAGGCATGAGGGTGACGCAGTGCCACAGGGATAGGCTGACCCCATGTATTGCTGAAGTTTTATCATGCTTGTGACACAACTGCAGCAATGCGTGACTTAAGCACTGACAGATACGTCCGGTTTCCCGATGTATCTGTCGTTAATTGCGACATGGAGAGCCATACACTGAATACAGTGTATCCATGGTGTCGCAAGAAGGGTGTAGTGAAAAGTGTTACAACGCTGTTTTGTTGCAGCGAACTAACAGTTTTCATGAATGAGGCCCAGGAATGCGTCCTATCTTATTGATGCTGCGCATTCCTGCCCTGTAGTTTTGTCATAGGGAAGCCCAGCAACATTCCTTGCACCTCTGTCCAGCACGAAAACCTTCTGAAATGAGGCCTCACGTGGTTGCACCATTTTTAAGACCAGGTCTTAAAAAACTGCCTTTAACTTGAGTTAGAGGCAGTTGTTTGGTTTTGTACCATACAAGGAAATCCTTGTATATATTGTGAAGTGGGGTTAGCGGCAGTTTCTGAACGGTGAATGCCTACCTTCCATCTCATTTTCATTAAGTCCTGCTAACACAAGTGGCAATTTTGAAAATTCATGTTTACGCTGGAAAAGTGCTCCTAACTACAGTTATCGGCAACTTGTAAATAAGGCGATAAAAAAGGCATCGTAATGTCACAAATTGAAGCGACGATGGCTTAAGTTCTTGTACCTATACCCCCTTAATGTGTTGTCTATAACCTGCAGAATCACTGCCTCACTGCTGTGGCTTCAACAAAAGCCAGATTGGTTGCATCTAGAAAGAAGTTGTAGTTGATGGGAAATGGCTTCTCTATAATTTCCCTATCAACCGGAAACTGGTCATCAGACAAAAGGTACTTAGGGCAAAGTTGTATAAGGAAGGGTTTTTCAGCAGTGGTGAAATGACATTGGCTTTGGAAGACATCTAAAAATTCCTTGCCCTAAGGATTTACAAAGGTAATGATACACTTTTGTGTATGTTAATTCTCTTTTTTTGTATTCACAAACTTAGGGCACCATTAGCATGGCAGGTGGAAAGTCCGCCCGCCATAGCCCTGGGAAATGGGACCGCCCGCTATGCATGCGGCGGTCCCACAGTTACAATTAGGATGCGCCCGCCACACTGGCGGGCGCATTCCGCATTGTTAACATTGTGGCGGGTGGTGCAGAAAGCACCGCCCGCCACAATGCCAAGAAGGCATGTCGTGCACTTCCATGCACAACATGGCAGGCACCGCGTGGTGCCTGCCATGTTGTGCATGGAACTGCAGGGGGTACCATAGGTACCCCCCATGTGCAACCCCCACCCCAGGATCTCTAGGGGGCTGCTATGGGCCACCAATGGCAAAAACCGCCTGCCTTTCCGTGGCGGCTCAGGTCCCCGCCTGCATAATATTATGGATGGCGGTGTCTACCAGACACAGCCACCATATCAAATGCTTTTCCGCCCGGTAGGCAATCGGGCGGATTGCCTGCCGGCAGAAAACTGGCGGACGGTCTTCCCGTCCGCCGGGGTCATCCCCGCCATAGTGAGTTAATAGTATGTATATGACTGCGGAGAGTCCGCAGTCAGGCCAGAGAACTCCGCACATAAAAAGATAGGCCTGTCTTATCTTTTATTGCGGAGTTCTCTGCCTTAATGGGAATGCTCCGCAGTCGTAAACATACTATTAACTCATGGTATGTGAATATCTCAAAAAATTTAACGTTACACAAAAGTTTAAATTTACTTTTGTGAATCAGGCCACCCATGGGTAAAAGAGAGGGGGCAGCACTGGGAGAGGGTTTAGAAAGGGTGCTACCATTTGAGTTTACATAGTAGGAAGGACTTTAGTGAGTTCAGCTGCTGAAATTCTAGATAATGCAGTCCAAAGGAATAGTCAAGGCAGTAGTTTAAGTTAATATATCAATTAAATTGGTTGAATTGTATCATTAAAGTGTTTTTTTATTAGTATAATGCCCTAGGATGGGCAGAAAGACTAAGAGAATGGGGCTTAAACAGAGTAAGAGGAGTTACCATCTTTGAATGTATGCTACCTCTGAGTCAACGTATTTCTTTATTTTTCTGATGGTGCACCTGGAATGAAAGCTGCTAGTGATGTGTCTAGGCTCTACTATTTTCAAGCCTCGCTTCTCCTGAGTGGGCGGGTGTGGCCATTGCTTTGGACAGTAGAGTGTGGAGTGAACCTCTAAAGTCCAGGCTGGGAAAGTCTTAATAGCTGATGAGTTTGTCACCCCCATACACACCGCTCTTCCGGTTGCCTATAAAGACATCCTGACTCATAACCAGATTCTTTGCATCCTGTGGCTTTCCCTAAATATTGTCGGATAAATATATTGTGTCCTAAATATTACCCTGTTGAGGTAATAACAGAGAAGCTATATCCAACGCAGCAATACGTTTGTAAACGATACATGGGGTACAATATTCTCTCAGAAGGAATTTTTTGTTCCTGATATTCTAAGATACAACCCGCTGTGATGGTTGAGTAGAACAGGAGTAAGGGCAGGGATTTTAGGATCCTGGACCCCTCCAATAACTTATCTGCAGTACCTTTGCCTGACCGTGTCAGCTTGGTTGTTGCGATACAAATACCACATGCATGAATACAAACATACATACATACATACATACATACATACATGCATGCATACATACATACACACAAATGTCTTTGTCAGTTTGATCATTCCAGACTTGGCCCAGATTTAGCAAGGCCTTGCTTTGCCCTCGCATCACACAAGCAGATACACGGCAATGCAAGCCCCTCATTTACTATGTATCGCAAGGCCACATTGCATTCCCATGCTTGACCGTGGTTTTTGACAAATTCCCATATTTACTAAGACTAGTAAATCTGAGAATTAGTCAAAATGCTACACATTCTACAGGGATCACTGACAGACTATCGAGGAGAAGAATATCGAGCTGCCACAATATCGAGGTAAACATATAGAGTAACAGAATATTGACTTTCTATCTACAAAGAGGTAAGTACAAAAATATTGAATCCTAAATATCATTGTTAATAATATAGTTTGCTAAAATATCGACTTTTTTAAAGGTCTTAAAAGTAATATAAAGTTAATTAAATAATACATATAATTAAGTAAAACATACTTAAAAATAATTTAAAAACTTTAAAATTAATAAATAATACATGTAATGTACAAAACATAAACATGCATTTTTTAATATATATTAACTTAATAATATTTAAAAACTAATGAATATTTTTTATTATAAAATGTTACAAACATAATTTAAAATATAATTACATGTATATAAATAAACCTATAATATAAATATAAAAATAAATTATACATTAAAACAAATATTTTTTTCAAAAACAGTATTTTACACTACATTAAATATAAAAATACTGAAAATGTTGCATAGCGTAGGGGATAAAATTACTATTCCCACTCCAGTGGGTGCAAGAGTAGGGAAAGTGTTGGATAGCGGGAGGATACAAATTACTGTTCCCACTCCAGTGAGTGCAACAGTAGGGATAGTGTTGGATAGCGGAGGGGTAAAAATTACTATTCCCATTCCAGAGACTGCAACAGTAGGGAAAGTGTTGGATAGCGGGTGGGAATAATTTAATAGTCCCACTCCAACAAGGGTAACAGTAGGGAAAGTGTTGGATAGCGTAGGAGAATAATTTAGTATACCCACTCCTGAAATATATTTAACATTAATTATTTTGTTAAAATTAATTTACCTCCCACCATTTTCCCCTATAAATGTCACCTAAAATGTTGTAAAATATTAATCAATTAACATAATTAATTAACAATTAATTAATTAAATAATAACAATTAACAATAAAATTAATAACGATAACATCTAAATTAATTCACACCATTAACACTATAAAATAACTTTTAATAAATATAATATGCAAAATAATAAAAATTACATTACTACTTCCTACCCTACTCCCCTATCAACCCTCAACCCACTCCTAACAAAATTACAACATTAACATATTCACAAATTAATTATTAATAATTAATATCTAATTAATTACTAATTCAAACAACATATTTAACACGATTAACATAATTACCAATTAATTATTAATTGATATTAGTCAAAGTATAATTAATAAATAATAAATAAAGTAACTTAATTGATAATATAAATTATTAAATACTAAATCATTAATTAATACAATAATTTATTAATTATTTTCGATGAAATTACTTCTAACACTATTCCCGTACAAACCCATCACCTGCTACAGAATTAAATTACGCAAAAAGTAGTTAACATATAATTAATTAATTCTAAATAATTCTTAAAAACATATTATAATTGAATTGCTTCCCACCCTATTCCCCTATAAACCTACAACCCGCTACGGAATTAAATTACGCAAAATATAATTAACATAAAATTCATTACTATAAAAAAATTCAAACATACATTATAAAATAATACATACTTTCAACACATATACTAACACTTAAAACACAAAATAAATTGATATTTTTAATAAATATATTATGATTGTCGATATTACTAACTTCGATATTATGAAAAATGATTGACGATGACCTGCATTTCGATATTCTGCACCACTATATTTTTGTAAGTCGATATTATATCCACTCGATATTTAAAACTCAATAATTTGCCAAATCGATATTTTAAATTAGATATTTCGACTGTTCACCATTCTGCAGCACACATAGAAAGAGGACAATGCCTTTGGGGATTGCTTGTGTGCAGGAACGTCTTCCTTCCTGCCCAGAAACAATCCTGGGGCAAGGGGGCCTGCATTGGCACTTGGGAGGCATAAGTGTCCCAGTGCAGAGAGAGAAGGAATGCGCCATATGTTAGTATTTATGGCTCATTCCTGTTCTCTCCATTTGAAGCAGTGCAGCAAACTGGCTCGCCGCATTACACTGCATTAAATGTTAGTAACTCTATGACTTTGTGACTAAGCATGAAGGACTCCGCTTTAGGTGAGGGCAATACATAGTGTTATAGAAGTAGTAGATCACAGAAATATATTGCACATTGATTGTTGTCCTTTCTATCAGGATATTGGCAGGTTCCTGTGTCTCACTCAGACTTGTTGCAGCTGAATATTTTTTTCCCCACTGTTTACGTATCTCAAGCCAGTTGTGTCTTTTACTAGTACTGTTACTTAAATCTCTTTATGATAGTATTCACTGGCACAGCAGTCTTCCAACCAAGGTTTGTTGCTGAGGGTTTCTTAACTTTCTTTTGCTGTTTCTACTATTCTGTCTGGAAGGGAACAGATTCCCTCTGTCTCTTCTCAGACCTTCAGGAACCCTTCAGGGTTCTGTGAGTGCAAGAACAGTTCCTATAGTGGAATGTGTCTGGTGCTTCTGGCTGCTCCTTCTTCACCGGGCTCGGGGCAGGCTGCGCTCTCAGGTTCTCACCACCTTCCATGACTCAGCCACTTCTGGTCCCCTTGGCCCATACTATCTATCCTGAAACCACCTCAACACGTCCTGGAACTGGTAATGAGAGGACGCTCCGAGGAAGGATCAAAGCTTCAGACGCTTCTGTCTCATGAGAGTCAACCATTGGCAACAGCAGACGTCTGAAGCACGCATTTCAGTCTCGTTGCTGTGGTCCTGTAGGACATTGAAGGACTAAGCGTCTGCCTAGCAGTAAGATTGAGATTGGGGTTAGGACTAGCAATAGGATTAGGGTCAAGGTAGGGTTAGTAATTGGATTATGATAATGCGTGATGACACCAAGAAGATGCATACAATGTGTATGGGAACATTAAGACATAGATTTGTCATTTCAGATGCTGCACTATGTGAGGAATGTGCACTTTAACACCAGTACTGGAGAGGAAATCTTCTTTGATCAGAATGGAGATGTGCCGGCTGTGTTTGATTTTGTGAACATCCAGATCTCCCCTGATGGTGCTGTGAAGCTGGTGAAAGTGGGGACCTATGACTCTACTGCACCCGATGTGAATCAGATCAAGAAGAAGGCCAGTAAACTAATGTGGAGCACAGGAAATAAACAGTAAAGAATCTGTGAGGGATTCCTTCACGATGTCTGACATAAAGTTCATACTGATACTGCCATGATATGAAGCGTAGCCAATATTTACAAGAGTTTCTTTCTTCTATGACTGACATACTAACACCTAGATAGTGCATCCATACTAGCATAGAGCAGAGAAGAAGAGAAAAGTCAGGGGCAATCCTGAAAGTGATCAATTGGTGAAATGAGGTTTATGTCCTTCTCCTGCTGGTTCTTTCACAAATTCGATAGTGTCCTCTTCCATAGAGGCCAGACTATACCATCCTGCTATCCTAAAACCTTAGGAGACTCTTTCATGGCAGTGAACACAGCTTGTTTGCTCTGTGAGGCCCTCCCACACTCATGCTAGTGCTTGCCTTTCTATGGCCATGCCTATGTTGTTTTTATTTTAATGTATTTATTCACTTGTAAAGCACACTTACACTTGTGAGAATAATGTTGCTACAAACAATCACCTCCCTCCCTGAATCCTAGGGATCAACAGGTTTATATGTTCTTATGAACAGGTATTATCTAAGTAAATAATTTAAATACATGTTGTAGTGAAAATCCAGACAGCCCCTTGGTGCTCCTGCCTCTTTGCCAAATGGCACCTGGAGTTCAGTCTCTTTCCAGCAGTGCTTACAAAGTCTTTCTTCCAAGCAAACCTTCAGGCATCATGGTTAAGAGTTGAATTGGTATGTGAGAGTTTGTGGACACTACTGCAGGCTCACAGATTTGGGGGGGGGGGGCTAGTTGCATCTACCACACAGTATTTTTGTGAGTGTTTGTGTCTGTGTGTTCATGTATGTGAGTGTGTGTGTCTGCATGTGTGTGTCCCTGTATTCATGTATGTAAGTGTGTGTGTGCTTTTGTATGTGTGCCATTGTGTGGCATTCAACAATCTCCCTCCTTCCTTCGTCATCCTAGTGAGTCAGGCACCAAGCTCCATAGAAGATACTGGTACCAGGACCTGGTTTGAGTGAGCACAGAGGAGGAGTTGCTCATTTACCTGCCCATACCTCTAGGGTAGATGTAGGGGCTCTGCACAGTGGAGGAAAGGTTCTGCCATGTTGGTTTTGGACAGAGAGGGGCACTGTGGAATTGTTTGCATTAAAACACACTGAAATTGCTGCAAATGTGGGTAGGGTAACCCCAGGTAATGCCATGCACGTACCCGCCCATATGCCTGCATGTCAGACGCCACGATACACAAAATGCCTTCTGAGGGATGAGCTGTGCTGTGTATCCACGCGCTGGTGGAGATTACAAAAAGCCACGGAGCTCACAGAGATCCACAAGGCCCACATCTGCAGTTCTGCACCAAGGGGATCATTAGATGTAAACTGCTGTAGCCACTTACTGTCACTGGGAGGGAGGCTTGGTTTCTGTCTATACCCCTGCTTTGTTGGCCTAATTTGCACCTCATCTGACTCCCAGCCCAAAACACTGTATTCCTCCAGCCCACCAGATTGCTTGGCAACCATATTGTCCAATGCCACTTTCACTTTGCTCATCTTACATGGGGAGTCGTGAGTTTGGGTGTGCTGCAGGGTGGCTGCTGTTGCAGTTCTTATGGTTTCTGGCACTGCGTCGCTTGCTTAGTGTGTTTGGCCCTTCAAGAAGCCTTTTTAAGAGGCACTCTTTAGTAATGAGATGCCAGGAGAAGTGTGTACTCCCCCTCTGATTATTGTTAATAGGCAAGCTCAGTTTGTCAACTTCTGGTTTGAGGGCCATTTCAGGGGGGGGGGGGCACTCTGGGCTCTGGAGCCTGTTTCTTGCTGGGATATTCTCGCCAGCTATTCTATCACATCTGCCTGTACCTCATCACAGTGTACCACCTGCAGCTTCAAGTTTACAAGCCTGCCAGTGTACAAGTCCACAATTATGCATTGAGCTTCTGTGGGTTGAGGCAGTGGCTGTCACCTAGTGTGAGAACTTCAGGGGAGGAGGTAAATGGATGCCTGTCAGTGGTCATTCAGTGTTTTTGACTTTTGCTGATCTTTGCTGATATACCACTTGCAGCTGGCAGTAGTCTGGTCTTCTCCCAGGCTGGTCTGCAATAGTGACATAGAGGGCGGTGCCTACCAAACCAACACTGGGCACTACCCATGACAGCTTCCTCCAACACGATGTGGGAGTTCTGATTAGAGAGTTTGATCTTGCAGAGCACCGCTTGTACCTGACATCTTTGGTGGATCAGGCATGTGAGCAACCATGTGTCCCTCCATGAACTAACCAGGCATCTATCATGCTTGCATGCCTCCAGAACTGGTTCCCATAGTGATTTACCTGCCACACCTGCTCACGCTTTGGCCAATGACGCCCTGTTCACTTCCCCCCTTGGGCGCAGATGTTTTGGATGACTCTCTGGCCACAGAGCCTGGCGACCACCCCAGGAAGGACTCCTCACCCTCCAGTCTTCCTTGTAGAGAAAAGGCCAAAGATCTGGGGGGAAAATGAAAAGAGCCATTGGGGGCTAGGTCACAAAGCCAATGCCATGGCCCCAGAGCTGTTCCCTCAGCTGTGATGCTCACTGAAGCCCCTGTTTTGGCCTCGGTTTCTAGTCCTCCCTGCTCAAATTATCTGAAGTCAACCTTGGACAATAAAGTTGGGGTCAGGAGTGTGATGTTCTCTTTAAAAAGTGCACTGGCCCCTATAATGAACCACCTGGAGCATGTGGACGCAGCCTTGACCAAACTATGTCTTGCTGTGTTGGCACATTGCAAAAAAAGCCCCAGTCATTAGTTCCTACTGTTTTCATTGTTACCACCGCCTGTGCTGCACCACTAGCACTGCCTGTGCTCCTTAGAGATGTGGGTGCTATCCCTCTGGGAACAGCAGGATGCCCCAAGTAGGACAGGCCCATCACAGTACCAATGGCAGCTACACATGTCTCCATGGACAAGGTGTGGAGCCCCAAGCCACTAGGTCAGTTAGTACCATCCCGACTCAACCCCCATAACCCTAGAGTTCATACGTAACATCTCCCCCCCAAGCAACTCCTTTTGTGGTCATATTGAAAAATGCCCCTCCCCCCCCAGAAGAGGCATGGAGGAGCACCATGATCAACTGGCCAATAAGGTGGTTCACTGGGCAAATAGCAGATACAAAGGTCCTGTTTTACTTCACAGCCACATTCATCATGTTAGTCAAGTTTCTTGGGTGGGTAGCAGTCTCAAGCCTGATGCCTCCGACTTCCGAGGCAGGAGGGTGGCTGCTGATGTTTAAAATGGGTTCTCTTTTGCTGGGGCCCCCACAGCCGCAATTCAGCCTCTTCCATTTGGCTACTTTTACAGACCACAATGTGGCTCATCCACGGCGCTGATGTCCAGAGATCCCGTTTCCATCTCCAACAGGTTCGTCCATATTTCAAACCTGGACCAGATGGATAGACTGTCCAGTGTGGCGACCTCTCAAGTTACCCGCAACTTGTCACTGGAGCATGGGTACCCCAAGACCGTAGATGTTAACACGCCCCTTTTGCATGCCAGAGACAGTCTTTCTGAGGCTCTAGTCACAATAGAACTCAACCAGTTGTGGTGGCCTCAAGGAATGTTGCGACCCTGGCAAGTAAGTTGGGTAGGCAAGACTGGATACATGCCATTGACCTCTATGCAGTTATTTGCCTGCCAGAGATGTGTATACTACCTACTTTACACCAGCCATTGCAGAAGCCATGGGCCAGGCCAGGGGGGCTTGTTGCTTTTATTTCCCTCAGCTTCCCTGCCCAGGCATTGTGGTCACATTGTGGCTCTGGACACATCAGACGATCTTGCTCCAGTGTCAATCAACTTGCCTGCTTTTGGTTAATTTATACACTATTTTTGACACCAATAACACTGATTTTGTAAGCTCATTAGCAGAGGTTATTGAAAATTGCTTTAGGAACATTCCAGGGGACTGTGCAGAGATACTACTGAGGAATGTTGATATGAGACCCTGTCCGCTCCCTGCTGCCAGCATTTGCATCCTGGTAGACGGTTCTCGGGACCCTTTTACGCACTTTGCTCACTGCCCTCTGGGAACACACTTAACATATTGCTGGCCAAACTTAATTTAATTTTCTCTTTTGACTTCCAAAGCACAGAACCAGTAATAACACCCACTGAGGTCGGGAGGGGTACCCAAAGTCACAGAGTTGTATCCTTTCCTCACACAACAAACAGTGGCAATGGTTGCTGACTCCCCACGTGATCACAGATTCTCTGCCCTTTCATCGCACGCCTCGGTTTTTCCACCAAGGCTGGTGTGAATTATCCCCCTCCTTAACATTCCTGAAGGATCGTGGACTGATCAAGAACTGGGCCAACATCCATGAAACCACCTTCCTAACTCAGCTTGTGGCTTCCTTGCTCCTGGGTTTCTGTACTTCCTAGTTGATGATTCTAGACAGTGTGCAGGCGTGCAGCTCCTGGACAACTTTGAGAGAACTTGCAATACCGCCTACAAACTGCTTCAGGCGGCAGTCCACCCACTACATGGTTCGATCTTCACTGCACTAAGGTGCACAACCAGCCCCTTGCCACCCTAAAGAAGACACCTAGAGATCACGAAGCAGCCAGGAGTGCCAGATCCATTTATGAGAGAACCCTCAGGACTAGGAAGATCCCCATTATGGAAGAAGCGTCTTCCTCCTTATTGCAAACTAGTGAGCAAGGGGATATGAAGGATTTTGGGAATCAGTCAATTGCAACTTCTTTGAGAAAATTAATAACCCTGACATTGACACTGTGACCCCTGAACTTTGGGTCTCTCACATTCCAAAGATCTATGAGGGCCGTGCCATGATGACTTCAGACCTTTCTAGCTGGGCTGCCCTTGTTCTCCCTTGTGCTTTCTGTCTTTGGTGTCACCCTCTGCTGCTCTTGAGATAGAACTGAGTGAGGTGCTCCCTGCAAGAGGTAATTGCCTGGCCAGGCATGCCCAGGCCCCGCGGGATACCTTCAGACTTGTTTATACCTAACACCTCACTATGGGCCCCCCTTTTCACTAATTTCCAAAATATAGCCTTAGGAACCGGCTCGCCCAATATTTGGTCTCATGCCAGTATTGATCCAATATTCAAAAAACATTCGAGAGGTGCCCTGCAATGTTATCACCCGATATCTTTTATAAGTTCTTCGGCCAATGTAATGGGATGCATTTTACTGGATTGCCTCCAAACTTGGGCCAAAAAACACAACATGCTTTAAGAGGTCCAATTCCGCATTCACCCGGGTCTAAGCAATGTGGAACAGTCTGTCAATTAGTGCCTGTTTATACCTAAAGAACAGGTTGTTGTGTAGTGCATAAAAATACATATGATCCTTGTGTTTGTTGGACAACATAAACTAAGGGATTGGTGTCTAGACTGGTTCCAGACAGCCCAGCAGGATATGTCAGCCTGTAGACCAGCTAGCTCACAGTGCCACCATTAAGCTCCCTAACCTTACCAAGGAGAGAAATAGTTTCTGGCAACAATTGAACATGACAACCCTTGACCCTTCAGGGATCGTGGAAACAGTGCAGTACTTCTCGCTCAGCCAATCGAGCTCACTTAGTCTCAGTGAGATGAACAGAATAAACCTTGGTGAAGTTTTTCAATAAGCATTTATTGAGCCAGCGTTATTCTAGTATAAAACATGTTTGCTGCGACAATCAATAGACAGAAGCTAACATAAGAGATTAAAAGCACCAACAGAGTAAATAGAAGGTAGAGTTCTACCATGGTGCTAAAACTGCGAGTATATGCAGGCATATAAACATGACAGTAATCAAGGGTACTCCTACTATGCGGACCCTACCTAAGTATACCTAGCATGTATGTGGGCGTGAAGCCAAGAATCCCCTAGGAAAAAGCCAACCACGTTATCTGATGGGAGACAATTAAGGGCCAGAGCTTGGTCATGAGTTGGACACCCCACAATGGATGGTAGACCACTGCGTGTTGAAGCTTCAGCGTGCAGGGACATCCGTGTCAGTGTAGAAGCATCCCCTCTGGTTACCTAGTGCTTTTATACATACAAGTTAGTCCCAGGGTTCTACCACACGCAATATGTTGTGAGTACGATTATGTAGATGAGCATAAATCAATAATTGCAATTATGCAAAGTAGCCCTGTTGCCCGAGTGAAGATAGCAATTACTTTTGTACAGTGTATGTTAATCCTGTCATGTATGTCATGTGCAGGGGTTTTAAGATATGATGCTAAGAATCTTCATGAGTAATAAATAAGGCTGGTTTCAAGGAAACCAATAAATATTTATTAAGCAAAGAATTGGGCAAAATGTCATTGCTAGAACCGTATGCAGAAGAAGTTAGGGCAAATGTAGGCAAAAGGTCGCTTTGCTACTTAGGCCTAGGTTAGGGATCATAACAACGGTGACCAGAAAGGGTAAGTTGTACTTGGCCTTGATGGACCTGAGTACTGCTTTCGACTCTGTTGACAGGTCCAAGCTCTGGAGCACGTTGACTAATACGGGGGTTGACCAGTACATTGTAAATATCCTTAGACAGCTTCACAATGAGGTCACAGCTAGCCCCACTCCTCATCGGAAGGTCAACACGGTTACTAATGCTAAAACAAACCTGTGAAAAAGCACAAAAGCATTGTCATAAAACAAGTGTCTAAAAACATCTTAAAAACCTGTTGTATGTAAAAATGATAGAAAAAGTACCACTAGCAAAGTAAAATACCAAGTGCTACCAGTCCACTAAAAAGTCGATATGATCAGACAAACTGAGCATATCAAAAGCCATAGTGCTCAATGAGAGCAGAAGAAAAAAAAAAAACAATGTTTCTCATTCCTATTTGGTTTGTTTTTTAAAACAAGCTGAATTGTTCCCATCACACGGAGAGCCAAATGTTTATGTGTCCAGTGTAGGAGACACAACATCGCTGTTGCTCATATCTACAGATAATGGTCCTTGTAACACCTCCTGTATAAGGTTAATGGAGCAAAGGTGATCTTCTCCTGTTCCCACAGCTGCCACTGAGGAAACACTCAACAACTGTGAACCTGTTGTAGAGCCATTGTCTGTTCTGCCAGGAGCAGAAGCATGCCGTGGAGGCTATAAGAATGGCATCTTCACCATCATTACCACCCTTGCCCGAGACCCACCATCTGACCACACCGACACCGACACAGCCATCCGCAAACTCCGGCAATGGATCGACGACTGCGCCAACACCCTCGCCCTGATCAAGAAACCCAGAAACAGACACACCGACAGAAAGGCCATCTGGTACACCACTGACCTCCAGGCATCCAAGCAGACCTCCCGAAGACTCGAGAAGAAATGGCACCACGAACAAACATCTGACAAGCACACAGCCCTCAAGAACTGCAGCCGCAGGCACCACCAACTCATTTGAACCCTCAAAAGGACCTCCTTCAAGGAACCCATCGACAATAACGCACACAACAGCAAAGAGCTCTTCAACATCGTGAAGGAACTCGCCAAGCCCAGCACCAGCTCCAACGACAGCCTGCCGTCACAAGACCTCTGTGACTCCTTAGCCACCTTCTTCCACCGCAAGATCATGGACATCCATGACAGTTTCAACACCCGCTGACACCTTAGACTCACCGCCCCCAGTCACACCAGCCTCCTGACCTCCTGGAACCATGTCAACAACGAAGACACCATTAAAACCTGGAATACCATCCACACCAGCCCCCACCACATCTTCAACAAAGCGAGCTCCATCATCGCATCCCAGCTCCGAAAGATCTCCAACAGCTTTTTCGAGACCGCTGGAAAGCTGGCAACATGCAGAGATCAACACCTTTCTTAAGAAACCCAAGGCAGACCCAAAGGACCTCAAGAACTTCCGACCCATCTCCCTGCTCCCGTTCCCGGCAAAAGTAATCGAGAAGATTGTCAACAGACAACTGACCCACTTCCTTGAAGAGAACAACAGCTTGGAATCATCCCAATCCGGATTTCGCAGCAACCACTGAAACCGCCCTCATCGCTGCCACCGACAACATCAGGACCCTGCTGGACAAAGGCGAAACCGCGGCCCTCATCCTCCCAGACCTTTCGGCCGCCTTCGACACCGTTTCCCACCACACCCTACGCACAGGCCTCCACAACGCAAGGATCCGCAACAAAGCCCTTGACTGGATCATCTCCTTCCTCACCGACAGAACCCAGAGAGTCCACCTACCTCCATTCCGATCCAAAGCCAACAGGATCACCTGCTGCATACCCGAAGGATCATCCCTCAGCCCGACCCTCTTCAACGTCTACATGACACCGCTTGCCAACATCGTCTGATTGCACAATCTCAACATCATCTCATACGCCGACGACACCCAGATGATCCTCTCCTTCACCAAAGACCCCGCCACCGCCAAAACTAACTTCCACGGAGAAGGCCGTCGCCAAATGGATGGAGAACAGTTGCCTGAAACTGAACTTGGACAAAACGAAGGTCCTCATCCACGGATCCACCCCTTCCGCCTGGCATGAATCCTGGTGGCCGGCCTCGCTAGGAGTTGTGCCAACACCCACCGACCACGCATGCAACCTGGGGTTCATCCTGGACTCATCACTGTCAATGACTCAGCAAGTCAACGCCGTTTCCTTCTCCTGCTTCAACACCCTCTGAATGCTTCGCAAGATCTACAGATGGATCCCCACCAGAACCAGAAGGACGGTTATGGTATGCGGGAACCAGGGTCAAACTCCGGAAGAGACTCCTACGCCTCTGCACGCCTCATCCTTGACATCCCCTGGCACAGCCACATCACTGCCCATCTGAGGGACCTGCACTGGCTCCCCATCAACAAGAGGAACACCTTCAAGATCCTCACTCACGCTCACAAAGCACTCCACAACGCCGGACCAGCATACCTCAACAAATGTCTCACCTTCTACACTCCCAATTGTCAGCTTTGAAGTAGCAAGATAAGTTCGCTTTTGATGCATTACATGCTCCATGAAGCGACACCTCTTTGCACACTAAGGACCCACTTAAAGCCCTCTCACAGTCTGTACCACTTAAGAAAACTTCAGTGTCCTTATTTCTGCACCTAAATCTACACGGTAAGTCCCAGGTTTCCAGTTTGTACCCTTCACCCAACACTTCATACCTGACTGCTTGGATGTATCTAAGGCAGTATTGGAAGTGGAATGTAGTGATTGGCAGTGTGATATAGCTATGAATTAACCATTCCAGTGACTCTACTACTGTAAAAGGTAACTTCTCTAATTTCTCAATGAGCAGCATGGTGTACTTTACATCTATGCATGCCATGGTCAACTGTCTGTCGGTCAGATTATAAGTCGAAAACAGATTTGAGCCATTAATTGTACTGCCATGGCATGTGGCCAGAATGCAATGATTGTAGCGTCCAGCTTAAAAGCACAATAGATCACATTTGATATAGCCCATGTTGTAGAATAGACAAATCTTGTTCCATAATGTCGATTGCTGAGCATGTAATGTTGCCTAGTGAATAATTACGCCAATAAAGTGGGGTCATACCATTGTCTACCACAGCCAAGGCATGTTCTAGGTTAATTCTATCAATCTCACATAATCTCTCAGCAGCATCCTGTTGGGAGACTTTCAATAATTCACTGTAGGTGGCATATAAGAAGCGTTTTTTAAACAGTTTATTTGGGCCTAGCAAGAAATCCCAAGGATCCATGTTGTCTGACAGAAGGGCCATGTGTTGTTTCACCTGTACAAGTGCTGAGCTTTATAGCCATTCTAGGCATAACTTTCCAACATTATAAGAAGTCACAACCCCTGGGTCATCTGTGTCTACATAGCATTGAGTCCAGCCTGTGGATACTAAACCCTCTGGTGGTACCCTTGAATCTTGATTGACACCTATTTGTCTCAATAGCCCAAATCAACCATCCCTTCCAATTGGGAGCTGCTGAATTGTATGTACCATTCTGTATCATTGCACCCAGCATCTCCTCACTTATAAGTGTGTCATTTAATAAACCTTCAATAGGTGTGGATAATGGGATGCATGGTGTTTTCAGGTCTTTTATTTTTGCAAACCCGTAGCAGGTAGTCCGTTGCATTGTTCTGTTCAGGAATATTATCTGTAATGGTATGAGGCAAGCTCTAAATAAAGCCTCTGATCCCTGAACATGCCAATCTTTCGTCCCCCAGATGAATTTTGTGTCTATCGTGTCCCTCCAATAGTCAAAATCTTGTGAAGACAGTTGGGAGATAAAAGGTGCTGAATATATGAGCTTTGTGTTTGTTGGCATCATTTTCTTCGCAGTTGCATTTGTTTGTACTAATTTATACTAATATGACATTGGGTCTGATGTATTGAACACTGATTTCTGTGCAAATGTGGCAGAACTACCTTTTGGTTGTGTCATGCAATGTTCCCATTGATGGTAAGTGTTTACAGTGCGCGAAACACTAGCTTTGTGTGAATAGTGAAAACCATAGTGCTGGTAACAATACATACTGTCGAAATCAGGTGTATCGTTGTACAATTCCCTGCAAGCAAATGCAGCAGATTGTTCTAAATCTGAGAGCATAGTATTTACAGTCTCAATGTCCTAATCATCAGAGAGTGTGCTCGGGGTAATGTAATAATTAATTAAAATTTTTAATACATGTCGTATTTTCAAATGTTCAGTAGGACCAAATACATCATATGAAATTCTATACCATCCGGTACTGGAACTGCCTAAATGTTCACTAGGGACAAGTCGCTCTGTTCACGGTGTAATGACATATGAGGTTTCAAGACCAAGTTCACAGGTTGTACTGCAGAGCGTTGTGAGAGGTAATGTTCATTTAGTAGTAGGAAAAAAAACAGTTCATATACCATTCCAAATTAATGGGAACAGGATCCCTAATGCAAACCAAAGATGCAACCAAGGGGACATCACGTAAGTCTTTTTCAGCCAGAGATAGAATTGTCGAAATTATTTTTTTCTGGAAATGGGTGGCGTTTTCTCAGGTTCACTCGGATTTGAAGAAAAGTCATTGAAATTGATGAAGTAGCCAGACGCAGTTCGATCTATCTTTGGAAGCTCAGCAGTGTTTGTAGAACTTGCGGGTGCTTCTTGTAAAGGCACGTTGATGTAAATTTTATTATTGGGCCGAATTGCAATTTGGGTTTCAGTTTCATTTGGATGTTGTTCAGTTTCAACAGGTTTGATTCGGACTCCATTATCCAGCATTGTGCGCACAGGAGTCTTTGACCGGTAGTAGTATTTCCATCTGAACTTCCTGCATAGTAGCGAGAGGAGATCTGCGGCTACTCAGGACTCAATGGGGCCTGCTTTTGAGAATTGGCCAAATAGTGTAGTTTGATCAGATCAGTGGAGACTAATGATTTTCTTTTTTGCCAGCAAGAGGCGTAAGAACTAAGTACTGTTCTTGTTCCTTGAACCGCCAGGACTGGTACAGGCGTTATGTAGGGTGGTTCAAACCCCTTATTATCTCTGAACAGGTCCCCAACATTTGGAACCCAGCCAGGTCTTGCCAGAACCGGTTTCACTTCCCCAGTGGCACTGCGTTTTACTT
This sequence comes from Triturus cristatus, assembly GCF_964204655.1. Lineage (NCBI taxonomy): Eukaryota > Metazoa > Chordata > Amphibia > Caudata > Salamandridae > Triturus > Triturus cristatus. The sequence goes on along the minus strand of NC_140588.1, from coordinate 1,129,597,748 downwards.
GGATGTTGCTTAGTAATGCCAGGAATTCATTGAGTTCCTGTAAAACAGCCAAACGATAATTCATTTCAAATGGTTTTACATCCGCCACACTGTTGGCACAATCGAGGTCAGGAACCCACATTACTGTCCTAAACAGGATCTCATAGGGGGTACATCCTCCCAAGGATTTTCTTGGCATATTGTTTAGTGCCCTCTTGACCTCATAAAAGTGATTGACCCAACAACTGCCCGCATCATATACCCTTGCAGTTAAGGATTGCTTTAGGTCGTAGTTTTTCCATTCCACCACTGAATTTCCCTGGGGATGGCGGGGGGAGGAGTACTGCCAGGCCACACCCATACTTTGTATGGCTTCCTTGTCAGCCCAAGAGCTAAATGCAGGGCCATAGTTGGAATGTAACGTCCCAATTGCATATGTCCCAATGAACACTCGAAAATCCTTTATAACAGTTTGAGCATCAGCAGAGCGCTGAGGCCAAACCCATAGATATCTAGAGCATGAATCCACTGCCACTAAGATGTACTTGTAAGCCCCGTCTGAATTTGAGGTGCTGCAGTGTTCCTAATAGACACATTCAAATACATGAATAATGGTGTTTGTAGTGGCTGTGCTACAGTGGAACCTTTCATCTGCTGACAGATGTTACATTTTAAGACATAAGCCTTTGTTTGTTTAGACAAACTCGGCCACAAGAAGAGCCAATTCAGTAACAAAATTGTAGCAGTGACTCCTGCGTGTGTAAAGCCCAGACTCGTGTGTGCAGCTAGACTTAAATCTAATCAGCGATCCATGTTTGGTATAACAATATCCCCGACTCCTGTAATTTGAGCATACGGTATGTTTTGCGCATCTAATTTATAGGAATATTTGAGTGCAAAGCCATTCGAGACAGCAGAGCCGTTCTTTGAGGCATTGACAGCTGTCAGTATGTCTCTATCTAGCCTCATGCTGGAACGAGTGAGTGCAGCCTTGGAAGTTTCACCAGCCAGTGAATTCCCTTCAACGTGTACGCCAACTTGCTGGTGACTCAAGGTGTTTATAACTTGAGCCAGTGGCAGGCATGCTTTCAGATTTGCCACTTGTTCCATAACAATTTATGTTTAATTGTGCAACTCTCAGAATCTCTAAACCAATTATGGCCCCAGTAATGATGTAAGACTGCACACAGTAGAACAAATTGCACTCTATCAGTGTGGGGAATTCCCGATCCTTATATTGTAGTGCTAGTATCAGGGCTTTCAGTTCTGACAGCTGCACTGTATATATCCTAGTGCTTGTGTAGTCGTATTGCTGGGATGGAATTTACCATCCCGCATACGTCTGTTGTCTACAGCACATGCTGCCCTATACTTTTGTTTACTTCCTATGGCAGGCTGTGCAGAACCCTCAGTATAAATGATGTATTCATACTTCTCCAGAGTCAAGATTTAATTAGGGAGAGGGTATTCTTGTTCATACTGCAGGAACACTTGTGTTTTTGTGTACTTGTAATCTACATCTGTTGCAGTGAGAGAATTAGCTCATTGTATCCATCATTGATGCAGTGCTCTTGCATTTGGAATGCTCACTTTGATAACAGCTTCTAAAGTTGGTACCGGAGTTACAACGATAATGCGTTTCACCTGTGCTAGAGCTCTTTCTCTCACTACTGTACTCTGTACTGCGGTCAATATTCTTTCAGTTGCAGCAAATTGCATTTCAGCATTTGTGTATAAATGTGATTTGTATGCAATTGGAACTCTCACCTTCCTTCCTTTTTTACTCTTTCTGCATAATCTAGAATGTATGTTCCGCCAAAATTCAGAAATCCTAAAATGGCTTCACTTGATAGCGCATATCTCAAAAATAGGACATTGAGATGGGCAGTTTTAGATTTCTTAAAATTAAATTTGTTGCCCAAATTGGTGAAGCCCACAATTATGTTGTTCACCCTACACAAGTGTTTAAGTAATTCATCATCCGTCAGATAGATCTTGTCTACATATGACACTGCCTCCTCATCCCATGTTAATAATATTTCTGACACTCTTGCAGAGAATAGACCCATGCTGTTCTTATACCATTGAGGCAAACAACGGAGGTAACACTGAGTTTAGAGGAGAGAAAATGCTGTAAAATATCTGCTGTTTGGAGCTGTATTTTGGCCGAAGAATCAATTTGAGATATCTAATGATTTGTATTTCTTTTGCCCAATATTATTCATTATGTGGCACTATGTGCATTTTGAACTGCAAATGTTTATCTTCATGTGTTTAAATGTCGGTAATGTAAAACTAGATGATATGTGTTGTCAGGTTTCATTACTGGAAACAAAGGATTATTCATCGGGGAGGTGCAAGTCTCAATTACACCTAGGTATTCAAGTTGATCTAAGATTTTTTTGACCTGTCTTTATGCATCATTTTTCATAGGGTACACTCTCTGTGGATTTGGAGTAGATTTTAATGGGATTTCGTCATGGGTAGACTTCAAGTCTTGAGTGAATTGAGGTTTTGCTTTAGGTTGATCTTCCTGTTTGATAATGTAATCTGAATTTTGAAGTGGTTCCCTTTTTGTCTTTGGTCGATATGCTTGCTTTTGTTCTGATGATCGGCAGTCCCTCTCCAAATTTTTTGATGAACCCTGTAAGGAACAAAAGGAACATGTATCAGTGTCCTGAGACCTGCCAGGTTTCCTAATTTTATCATGATTCCTAAGGTTGTACCTCTTTTCAGAGGACTCCCGTTGAGAAGACCCACCCCTTGATCATCAATTGTTTTCTGAATTGTTATTTTTAGAATTTTTGTTTTCCTACTTAGAAGAAGTGGGTGCTTGATTTGAGTTGTCCTTGTCGGAAATACCCATCATTGGTGGTTTCCCTGCTTTGTTTCACAGATTATCTCAACCTAATGTACCATAGGTTTCTTTGGTGATGTTTGGTAATTCTTGCTTTTTAGTTCTAGGTGCTATTTCCCTTAGGCAGCTGTGTATGGGCACCACTGCTGCTGCCTCCCCCTTTATGTTGCTCAGCATAATTGCAGAGACGTGAGCAAAACTACTGTTAGAGTCGGGGATCTCTGGTTGGCGCAAGGTTGCCCTTGTGTCAAGCAGGAACCCTCTCCTCCACGTCAGGGCGCAGGATAACCCCTCGCGAATGACCCTTGCTCACCCTCTAGGTGCGTGGCGTGAGCAGCCAAGGCGATTCCTCAGGCGTTGTTGGTTAAGCACTTACAATCGTACACACAGTAAATACATCAATCCCCCCCAGAAACGGACACCAGACTTGGATATATATAAAAATACGATTCTTTATGTGAAAATAAGGTATATATATCTCAGCAGACTTATCACAAGACCAATAACGTTTTCGCTATGCCACCAGGTTGTCCAGCGGGCAAATGTTCGTTGTTCGTAGCTTCAAATGGATACTTTGTAGTTCTCTTGCAAATGTTACTTGTGGTTCCAGTACTCACAGAGATCGGCTCCTGCGAACGGGGAAATAAGGCGTTGCGGGCCCCGAGCCCGATACTGGAACTTCTTTCGTGATGTGGAGAGCCGGCACAGGTCGGTGCGACTCTCAGCTTGGGAAGTGTTCTTGGGTCCTCAATCAGCAGGTGTGGGCACGTAGGCAGGCGCGGCCAGCGACCCTTTAGCACGGCGGTGCAGGAGGGTCTCCACAGCGGGGGCGGCGCGGCCTGAGACGTCCGGGGATAGCGAAGCGGGGTCGCAGGGCACGGTCGGTGCAGCTGGATGACCCGGCGTAGATCACAGTCGTCGGACGGCTTCCGGCGGGAGGGGTGATAGCGCGGTCAGCGCGCTCCAGTAGCAGGCGGTGACAGGGATGCAGGCGGCCTGGCCCGGGAACAGAGAGCGGCTCCGGACGGAGCGGGGCTCTCACGGGTTGGAGGCAGGCGAGCTTCTGAGTGTCACGGCCCTAGGAGGGGCGATGAGGGGCGCAGTCTCTTTCCAGCGGGATGCACACACGGCTCGAATTGGAGGACGAGCAAAAGCACAGAGAACCCACTGGTCCTGGGGTTCAGTTCAGGGGGCAAGCTCAGATCAAGCCCTTGGAGAATGTTCAAGCACAAAGTAGCAAAGTCTTTTCAGTAAGTCTCTTCCTCTCCTTTCTCAGCAAGGCAAGCAGCAGGCCAGCTCCTCCAGCGTCTTCTTCTCCTTCTAGTCGGGCAGAGGTTCTTTGTGGTAAACAGGATTCTGATTTCTTAGGAGCCAGGCTCCTACTTTTATACCATGATTCTTTTGTTCTTTAGCGCCAGGGGGCCTAGGCCTGGCTCAGTCCAGTTCTGGAGCACTTTGTTATGGTGACTCTGCTCTTTCCTTTCAGCAGCAGGGCAGAGACATCAGCCGCCCCACAGGGGGTGGCGCCGGCTTTGTGGTGGCAGAGCACAGGTCTATTCAAGAGTCAAGGTGTACTCCTCCCACCCATCCAGGTGTAATCTCTCTGCCCACCACCTGGCAGCCAACCTGTCTCTGGGGATTCCCCAACCCTGCTCCTTACTGTTGCTGGGCAGAACACACACACATACAGCAGAGGCGGACTGAGATGGTCAGGTCAGTAAATACTAACTTTCTAAAAGTAGTATTTACAAACCCAGGATATTAAAACAAACTTGACTACAAGAAGTATTTTATCATCCGGAGCTCAGGCATACTAAACTTGACACTTCTACCATGCTCTCTGAGTCCACTGGGGTCACAGCGTTGGCGTGATCCCGGCAGCCCATTCTGGCCTACGGAGAGCAGGTAGCCTTCAATAGTGAAAGACGACAAGGGCTGTAATTCACTACTAAGACATGCCACACACATCAGGGCATGTCCTACCTTATGCCTACAATGCACCCTGCCCTTGGGCCTACCAGAGGGGTGGCTAATATGTAGGTAAGGGAAGGTTTAGGGACTGGCAAGTGGGGGCACTTGCGCAGTCAGCGCGACGGTCTTGGACCGCGCACAGGGTCTGCGGTGGCAGACCCTAGACACATTTTACAAGGCCGCTTCCGTGGGTGGCGCAACCAGCGCTGCAAGCCCACCAGCAGCATTGGCATTCACAAGCCCTGGCACCCCTGGTGCACTTTACTGGGGACTGACAGTGAATCCAATAAACCAATCATGGACACCAATTACAGGTACACTTTACCTAGGGAGCACTTGCACTGCGGCACGGATTGGCCGTGGCGCAGTGCCCTGAGCGGACAACACCAGCAAAACAGTCGAGGCACACCATCAAAAAGTGGAAGGGAAACTCACGCCAAGGTGCCAGGTCTAACACGTGTCCCCTCCAGCTGAAATGTGGGGAGAACTACCCTTGCCCAGGGGGTTCCTCGTCACTAAGGCGGAAATACCTGGACAGACCGTCAGCGTTGGCGTGATCTGTACCAGGATGGTGTTCCACCGTAAAGTCCATACCCTGTAGGGAGATGGACCACCTCAACAGCTTCGGGTTTTCACCCCTCATTTGCATCAACCATCTGAGGGGCCTGTGGTCCGTCTGAACCCGGAAGTGAGACCCAAACAAGTAGGGTCTTAGCTTCTTCAGCGCCCAGACCACAGCAAATGCTTCTCGCTCAATTGCACTCCACCTACTTTCCCGTGGAAGTAACCTCCTACTGATGAAGGCTACGGGTTGGTCCCAGCCCTCCTCAGTCATCTGTGAGAGAACAGCCCCTACACCATGCTCTGAAGCGTCTGTCTGTACTAGGAATTCCCGGGAGAAGTCAGGGGCCAAGAGCACGGGCGCCGTGCACATGGCAGTCTTCAGGGTGTCGAAAGCTTTCTGACAGGTGTCAGTCCAAATCACGTTCCTGGGCTGCTTCTTGGAAGTCAGCTCTGTCAAGGGGGCAACGATCGTTCCATAGCCCTTGACAAACCTCCTGTAGTACCCAGTGAGCCCCAGGAAGGCCCTCACTGCGGTCTGCGTCTTGGGGGGTTCCCAAGCCAGGATGGTCTCGATTTTGGGTTGCAAGGGTGCCACCTTGCCACTCCCCACTTGGTGTCCCAAGTACACCACGGAACCCTGCCCGATCTGGCACTTGCTTGCCTTGATCGTGAGGCCTGCTCGGCGCAGCGCCATCAACACTTCCCAGAGGTGGCGCAGGTGTTCAGGCCAGGTGGCACTGAACACTGCGATGTCATCCAGGTAGGCGGCACTGAACGCATCCAGCCCAACCAGTACCTGGTTGACCAACCTCTGAAAGGTGGCAGGGGCATTCTTCATCCCAAATGGCATGACTCGGAACTGGAAGTGCCCATCTGGTGTAGAGAATGCGGACCTCTCTTTGGCCCCATCGGTCAAGGCGATCTGCCAGTACCCAGACGTTAGATCAAACGTACTGAGGAACCGGGCAGCCCCCAGCCGATCAATGAGCTCATCAGCTCTGGGGATGGGGTGCGCGTCAGTCTTCGTGACTGAATTGAGTCCTCTGTAGTCCACACAGAACCGGAGTTCAGGTGTGGCTCCCGGCGCAGCAGCCTTTGGGACCAAGACCACGGGGCTGGACCAAGGACTGCTGGAGGACTCAACCACCCCTAGCGCAAGCATTTTGGAGACCTCCTCCTTAATGCAAGCTCTGACCCTGTCAGTTACCCTGTAAGCCTTGTGCTTCACAGGTAAGCGGTCTCCTGTGTCCACATCATGGACGCACCAATCTGTGACACCAGGAACCAGGGAGAATCGGTCGGAAAATTGTCCCAGCAAGTGGCGGCAGTCTTCCTGTTGTTCGGGCGTCAGGGTGGGTGAGAGGTTAATTCCATCCACTGACCCATCTTTCTCAGAGGCCACTAAGAGGTCAGGAAGAGGCTCGGTCTCCTCTTCCATTCCATCATCAGTGGCCAGCAGCATGCCCACTTCGGTCCTCTCTAAGTGGGGCTTAAGGCGGTTAACATGTAGGACCCTCAAAGGGTTCCTGGGAGTCTGCATGTCCACCAAGTAGGTGATAGGACTTTTGCGCTCCACAACCTCAAATGGACCTGTCCACTTATCCTGAAGTGCACAAGGCTCCACTGGGGCCAAGACCCACACCTTTTGTCCAGGTTGAAGCTCTACCAGAGTGGCATTCCGGTCGTACCACCGCTTCATCTCCTCCTGGCTGGCTTCCAGATTTGCCTCAGCAAGTTGCCTGAAACGCCGAGTCTGGTTTCGGAAGGCCAGCATGTAACTATATACATTCTGGGGAGGTTTCCTGGGAGATTGCTCCCAGCCTTCCTTTACCAAACTCAGAGGTCCTCTTACCGGGTGACCATACAGAAGCTCAAAGGGGCTGAACCCTAGAGACTTCTGTGGCACCTCTCGGTAAGCGAAGAGCAGGCATGGCAAGAGGACGTCCCACTTACGCCTCATTGGACCGTCCAGGCCCATGATCATGCCTTTGAGGGTTCGGTTGAATCTCTCAACCAACCCATTTCCTTGGGGATGGTAAGGAGTGGTGAACTTGTAAGTTACCCCACACTCCTTCCACAGGGATTTCATATATGTGGATATGAAATTGGTCCCCCTGTCGCTCACCACCTCTAGAGGGAATCCCACTCGGGAGAAAATTCCCATCAGTGCCCGTCCCACCACGGGGGCCGTCACTGTCCTCAGAGGGATGGCTTCAGGGTACCGGGTGGCATGGTCCACCAAGACCAGGATGAACCTGTTGCCCAGGGCTGTCTTGGGGTCCAGAGGCCCCACAATGTCAATACCCACTCGTTGGAATGGCGTACCGACCACAGGGAAAGGTTGCAGAGGAGCCTTATGCTTCCCTCCGCTCTTACCACTTGCCTGGCAAGTCTGACAGGTTCTGCAGTAGGAATCTGAATTCTTATGCATTGGGGGCCAGTAAAAGTGGGTGACAAGCCTGTCATAGGTCTTGTCCATCCCCAAATGTCCTGCTAACGGCACATCGTGAGCCAGCCCCAGTAGGAAGGTTCTGAACTTCTGGGGTACCACCAGCACACGGGCTGACCCAGGTTCAGCAGCCTTAGGCTCGGAATACAGGAGGTCACCCTCCCAGTACACGTAGTGTGTTTTGGCCTGAACACCATTGGCCTGGTCTGCAGCCTGTTGCCGCATACCCACGAGAGAAGGGCATTCTTTCTGCTCCCTGCAGAATTCCTCCCTGGAGGGACCTCCTTCTTGCTGCCAATGGGTCAGCTCAGGCAGATCTCCCAGTTCGGCAATCTGTTCCCCGGTAGGCTCCAGAGCATCCCCCTCAGGGTCTACTTCCTCCTGGGCCGTGGGAACTTCGGGGGCCGGTTTCCCGCGCCTCCTGCGCCTTCTCCCTAAGGCCGGTTCCTGGACCTCTCCCTCAGGCTCCAGGACCCTCTCAACACCCTTACTGGCTGCCATGGACCGGGTGGTCACGCACGCCCAGTCGGGTAGACCCACCATCCTCAGATGCGTGGTCTTCTCCACCTTTTCCCAAGGGGAACTCTCCAGGTCGTTCCCTAGCAGACAGTCTACAGGCATGTCAGTTCTCACAGCGACTTGTAGAGTACCAGAGACCTCCCCCCACTCAAAGGGAACTTGAGCCATTGGACAACGACTCTCTACGTTGTCAGCATTGACAACCCTACAGTAGGCATTGGGTACAATTTGCTCTTGAGACACCAGGTGTTGCCTCACCGAGGTCACGCTGGCTCCTGTATCTCTAAGAGCCTCAACCTTCTTTCCATTGATGGTCACTACTTGCCCATATTTCTTAGTGTTAGAGGGCAGGTAGGTTACAGGGACCATCTCACTGTCTCCTAGCGAGACTAGGGTCATCTGCCCGGGACCCCCACCCTCCTGGACTGCTACCTCCTCCCCAAAGTTAACACTAGCTACTTGCCGGGGTGGAGCACCAGTGGGTGCGGTCTTACCAAACAGGCGACACTTAGGATCAGAGGCAATGTGACCCGGGTCACCACACCTATAACAATTGAAGGGCCCCTTTGGAACAGGTCTACCTGTCGGGGCCCCGTTCTGCTGCGGGGGTGGGGGAGGCTGAGAACCCTTCTGCTGGTTCCCTTGGGAATTACTTTGGGGGCCTTTTTGGAACCCCTTCTGTTTACCCCTGTCCCCCCCACTCTTCTGCTGGGGACCCTGCCCACCTTTGGCGGAGTCTCCCACTTGACCCTTGTGGACCCTGGTGCTGAGCCAGCGGTCCGCCTCCTCAGCAAGCTTCCTCGGGTTGGACAGCTTGCTATCTATCAGGTGCTGGCGTAGCTCAGGAAAACATTGACTGGACAAGTGCTCCCATGCAATTAAATCAAGTAGCCCTTGATAATCATTCACTTTGCTACCCTTCACCCAACCATCCAGCGCTCTGCAGAAAAAGGTCACATACTCCACATACGTACTCTCAGGGATCTTCTTGGTCTCCCTGAACCTCTGTCTATATAGCTCAGGAGTTAACCCATACCTGGTCATTAAAGCTTCCTTCATATGGGGGTATGAGGTCTGGACTTCTAAGGGCAAATCTAACAGTGTGTCCCGCCCTTCCGCAAGGAACCTTCCCCACAACCCCGCTCCCCAGTCTTTCTCAGGGACCCGGTGTGAGGACATGGCCACCTCGTAGGCTCTAAACCACTGCCCTATGTCATCCTTTCTAAAATACTCCTTTACTACATCTTTGGGGATGTACACCTTGGACTCTACCTGCGCTGGTGGAGTGCTGCCACCAGAAGGAGCGGTATCCAAACTTTTCGCCTTCAGCTCCAACTCCTTCAATCTGATATCATGATCCATTTGGCGTTGTTGTGCCTCCAGGGCCAACTTCTGCTTTTCCATTTCCATTTGTCCTGCCAACTTTGCCATCTCCATTGCATGCGCCCTGTCTGCTGCCCTGTCTGCCAGCTCCTCTGGCGACCGGACTCTGCTGGGCTCCTCAAGGTTGTCGGGTGGAACGATGTCCCCCGCATTCCGTAGGTCTCGTGACTCCTTCCAGGCTCTCAACGCCTTGGTGTACTGGGGCTTCCTCTTGCATCCAGCATGGGGGACTCTGAATTGTACACTGTAGCCTTTCAATTGCTCCATCGTGTAGCCTTCCAGTCTCTCCCAATCCACCTCATCGATTCCAGAAATCACAGAGAGTGCTCTCCCAGCGGAGTGTGAGCCAGGCATGGTTGCAGTAATGGCAGATGTCTCAACAAAGTTCACCAAATAAAAACCTGCGGCTGCGTTATTTGGTCTGCTCTCACTATCTGGCGATTAATAATTCACTGTATGCCAATTACAAGTGCAAATCCGACATCCCAACCGCTGCCAACAATGTTAGAGTCGGGGATCTCTGGTTGGCGCAAGGTTGCCCTTGTGTCAAGCAGGAACCCTCTCCTCCACGTCAGGGCGCAGGATAACCCCTCGCGAATGACCCTTGCTCACCCTCTAGGTGCGTGGCGTGAGCAGCCAAGGCGATTCCTCAGGCGTTGTTGGTTAAGCACTTACAATCGTACACACAGTAAATACATCAATCCCCCCCAGAAACGGACACCAGACTTGGATATATATAAAAATACGATTCTTTATGTAAAAATAAGGTATATATATCTCAGCAGACTTATCACAAGACCAATAACGTTTTCGCTATGCCACCAGGTTGTCCAGCGGGCAAATGTTCGTTGTTCGTAGCTTCAAATGGATACTTTGTAGTTCTCTTGCAAATGTTACTTGTGGTTCCAGTACTCACAGAGATCGGCTCCTGCGAACGGGGAAATAAGGCGTTGCGGGCCCCGAGCCCGATACTGGAACTTCTTTCGTGATGTGGAGAGCCGGCACAGGTCGGTGCGACTCTCAGCTTGGGAAGTGTTCTTGGGTCCTCAATCAGCAGGTGTGGGCACGTAGGCAGGCGCGGCCAGCGACCCTTTAGCACGGCGGTGCAGGAGGGTCTCCACAGCGGGGGCGGCGCGGCCTGAGACGTCCGGGGATAGCGAAGCGGGGTCGCAGGGCACGGTCGGTGCAGCTGGATGACCCGGCGTAGATCACAGTCGTCGGACGGCTTCCGGCGGGAGGGGTGATAGCGCGGTCAGCGCGCTCCAGTAGCAGGCGGTGACAGGGATGCAGGCGGCCTGGCCCGGGAACAGAGAGCGGCTCTGGACGGAGCGGGGCTCTCACGGGTTGGAGGCAGGCGAGCTTCTGAGTGTCACGGCCCTAGGAGGGGCGATGAGGGGCGCAGTCTCTTTCCAGCGAGATGCACACACGGCTCGAATTGGAGGACGAGCAAAAGCACAGAGAACCCACTGGTCCTGGGGTTCAGTTCAGGGGGCAAGCTCAGATCAAGCCCTTGGAGAATGTTCAAGCACAACGTAGCAAAGTCTTTTCAGTAAGTCTCTTCCTCTCCTTTCTCAGCAAGGCAAGCAGCAGGCCAGCTCCTCCAGCGTCTTCTTCTCCTTCTAGTCGGGCAGAGGTTCTTTGTGGTAAACAGGATTCTGATTTCTTAGGAGCCAGGCTCCTACTTTTATACCATGATTCTTTTGTTCTTTAGCGCCAGGGGGCCTAGGCCTGGCTCAGTCCAGTTCTGGAGCACTTTGTTATGGTGACTCTGCTCTTTCCTTTCAGCAGCAGGGCAGAGACATCAGCCGCCCCACAGGGGGTGGCGCCGGCTTTGTGGTGGCAGAGCACAGGTCTATTCAAGAGTCAAGGTGTACTCCTCCCACCCATCCAGGTGTAATCTCTCTGCCCACCACCTGGCAGCCAACCTGTCTCTGGGGATTCCCCAACCCTGCTCCTTACTGTTGCTGGGCAGAACACACACACATACAGCAGAGGCGGACTGAGATGGTCAGGTCAGTAAATACTAACTTTCTAAAAGTAGTATTTACAAACCCAGGATATTAAAACAAACTTGACTACAAGAAGTATTTTATCATCCGGAGCTCAGGCATACTAAACTTGACACTTCTACCATGCTCTCTGAGTCCACTGGGGTCACAGCGTTGGCGTGATCCCGGCAGCCCATTCTGGCCTACGGAGAGCAGGTAGCCTTCAATAGTGAAAGACGACAAGGGCTGTAATTCACTACTAAGACATGCCACACACATCAGGGCATGTCCTACCTTATGCCTACAATGCACCCTGCCCTTGGGCCTACCAGAGGGGTGGCTAATATGTAGGTAAGGGAAGGTTTAGGGACTGGCAAGTGGGGGCACTTGCGCAGTCAGCGCGACGGTCCCGGACCGCGCACAGGGTCTGCGGTGGCAGACCCTAGACACATTTTACAAGGCCGCTTCCGTGGGTGGCGCAACCAGCGCTGCAAGCCCACCAGCAGCATTGGCATTCACAAGCCCTGGCACCCCTGGTGCACTTTACTGGGGACTGACAGTGAATCCAATAAACCAATCATGGACACCAATTACAGGTACACTTTACCTAGGGAGCACTTGCACTGCGGCACGGATTGGCCGTGGCGCAGTGCCCTGAGCGGACAACACCAGCAAAACAGTCGAGGCACACCATCAAAAAGTGGAAGGGAAACTCACGCCAAGGTGCCAGGTCTAACAACTACCAATCAGTTTTATCCCCAAGTCCAGGGCAGGTCCTGCCCCGTACTTAATTTGTATTTGTATCAATACCTCTGGAATGCCTGCTATGGAAGGGGTACAGTGCATCCTAATGTATGCAGCAACAACGATTGTTCCCCAAGTGGTACAATCCTCAATTGAGGGAAGGATCCCCATTGGCAAGCAAATGGTTAGCATTCTGTGATTTTCCTGCGGAGCCAAATGGGGGAATACTGCTTCCAGCGGTGCTATTTTTTGTGCTATCCAGAACGGAACTTGCTCCTGTTTGGAAGGTATTGTTCCTATCACTGATATTAATGTCTGTGGGTTAATGGTGGGTGTGGTCTGATGTGGACCAGCTGGAGCACTTCTCACAGGTTCCGATTCACAAAAGTGATCTGAGACAAAATCCTAACTTTACGACTTTCAGTATTTACAAAAGGCATTTGGGAGTAGTAAAGTTAGGATTCCTAACTTTACTACTCCTAAACTGAGACAAAATCCTAACTTTAATTTTCCGAAATGACTTTTGTGAATACCAAAACTCGTAGAGTTAGGATTTTGTCTCAGATCACTTTTGTGAATCGGGCCCTATTTCTTTATATATTGTACAGACTTCATCCACTGGTAGTGTATCTATCTCAGGATGTTGAGTGTTTGTCGCTAAGACCGCCAGGTCACTCCATCTATGCTGAGCAGACAGAGTCTCACGACAGATGTTGTGTATGGGAGGGCATTTGAATCAGTTTCTTTGTTGCTGGTATGTTAACAGGACTTCTAAGTCTTGGTATGAAATGTATGGGGAGAGGATGTAGCCTTACAGCTAGATAAGCCGACCTTGAAGCTGGGGAACTGGGTTTGAGTCTCAGCAATGACGCTCAACATCCTGTGATTTTGGGAAAATCACTTAATCTCTCTGTGCGTAACAAAAATGAATGTGGCCTTCTGTAACGAAACTGGTGGTCATGTAAAGTGCTCTGAAACCTCATTTGGGTCTAGTTTGCACTATATAAAGCTCTTAAAAAAAATACAAAATCCATCTGGTGGGTAAACTACAGTGTATGTGTGGAACAAATTAGTCTGTGGATCTGCAGGTGGGAACTGAACGCAAGAATAGAATACCTCTGATCACAACACCTCGTGTGCCTAACCATGAAGGTAACACAGCCACCTGTTGCGGGTACACTGGGTTCTAACAGCTTTATAGTTACCGTATGTCTGCAATTCTCTGTGATGTTAAGAGCAGTTGAAAATTGTTCTTCCCCTGATCCCGAACAACCATTTGTGGACTCAGTCATTCTCAGGAGAGATATACAATTTCTAGTAATAAGGGTTTTGACAATGTGGGGAACGTTTTATCAACTTGCTAAACCTTCAGCCAATACAAAGGGTATATCTGCTCAGCTGAGGCAGATTTCCCTTCCCACGTCAGATCTCTCTGAAAGGTGTGAGTAGGGATTTTTGATAAAGCATGTCTGAGCTACTCAGATATTCTCTGTTAATATACAAACCAAACCAACGTTGGGTGCCATGTCATGTAGTTCCTAGGAATCCCCAGGACCTGCTCGTTTTGGATGAGCTATGCTAAGAGATTTTCATCCCAAGTGCTTCCGTACACCCCCACAGGATATATCAGCCATTAGACCAGCTAGCTCTACAGTGCCACTTCCAACCCCCTGTATCTTACAGTGGTGTAGGTAGTTTCTGGCAACCACTGACATGACAAACTTGATTCCTTGGACAGTATGTTTCACTCAGCCGCTTGTGTTTGCTTACTCTGAGAAAATACACAGGTTGGCGATTAGGACGTCTCAAAAAAGGATTTATTGGTCCAGCAACAATCTTGTGTAAAACATATGTGCTGAGACAATCAGGAGACAGAAGCATACAAAAGAGATTGCAAGTACCAATATAGTAAATAGTAAATACATTTCTACCATAGTGCTAATGGGATGAAAATAAGCATTTCAGATAAAAACAGTAGCACTTGCATGTTCCTAAAATGCGTGCCATAAGTAATTTGCCTAAATGTCCCTAGCCTGGATCTGTATGTGTAGCATGTATATGCATGTAGCTATGTGTATATGTAGCCAAGAAACCCCTAGGGAAGAACCAGCCCCCTCACCCGATGGCTGAGAACTAAGACCCTCTCTCGGCTTTGAGGATGATACTCCACGAGGAATGTCAGACTGCTGCATGTCCAAGATTCAGCATGCGGGACCCAGTGTCAGCTTAGCAGGAATTCTTGTCAAATTTGCAGGGGAGAAAAAGGGTCTTATATACTAGAGTGGTCACTCCTGTGTTTCTTCTAGAATCAATGATTGAAAACAATCATAAATGTTTTACAAACAAATGCAATCATGCACAGCTGGCTGTTGGCCAAGGATACAAAAATTGGTGACCTTTATACAGAATAATTATACCGTGCCTGAGGACATGTTTATGTACGTCAGGTACAGGGATTATGATAGAATACTGAGTGCCTGGTGTCGAAGAGACAGGAGCAAACTACTAGGTAAGAGGTCACCTGTTAAGAATCATTATTGTCGTGTGGATGGGACAATATATGTAAAAAGTGGTCTATCCTAAAGGACATTACAATGGTTTCCTAGGTCTAGCTCCCATGTTATCTCTACCCAGCGAAGCATAGGTTTCTTCGATAATCCTAAGTAATTTTCGCTCCTGTTGTGCAGGAGTAACTTCCTTTGGTGCTGACGTATAGCTACAGCTGCTGCATCCCCTTTTATGTTACTTAAAATAATTGCATATACCTGGGCAAAATGTAGTATTCTGTGATTTTCCTGCAGGCCCGTAGTGGGAAATACTGCTTTAAGCTGTGCTATTTTCTGTGCTATCCAGAACGGCATTTGCTCGCGTTTGGAGGGCATTCTTCCCATAAGTTCATGCAGCGTTTGTGGGCTGATATTTATTGTAGTCATTTTAGGTTGACCAGCATGAGTAATCCACGTAGGTTGAATTGCAAGTGTTTGCATTACGAACTGTGTAAGGTTTCTGTACAGTTTTACTACGTCTCTGTAAAGTGTACGTAATCTGATACTGGCAATGTGTCCATCTCTGGATGCTGTGTGTAAACAGCTAGGACTGGCTAGGCCACTCCTTCTCAGCTGAGCGGACCGTGTCTCACATTTGACCCAAGTATAGAATACCTTTATCATGAATGCTTTATGTGCCTCTATCACGAAGGTCACACCACCACCACCTGTTGCTGGGGGGCCGTATTGCAATAATTTCATAGTAAGTGCATGCTTGCAATTTTCTGTAAGGCTAAGAGCAACATCTAGCTTGTCTTCCCCTGCATTTGCAACGCAGCCTTCACTGACAGACATTGTGGGAGGAAGTAGTAAGTGTGAGAAGTTGGCCTGTTATATGCTGTCCACTAGTTATAGTGGGCACCTTGCACCAGTCCAAACAACCCCTTATTGATGATAGGTTAAAGATAATCTTTATTGAAAGCTATCCTAGTGGTAGCTATGGAGAGCAGCCTTCAGGCTAGGTCTTGAAGGAATATAAAGCAGCTTGTTTTACCAGTCTATAATCTCTTGAATGGCTAAATGAACGGAAACCACACCAGGTATATATATAAAATATATGTATTTATTTCTAGACACACCCTATTAGTCTCTTTATGAGGCTAGAGGTCAAAACACATAAGTGACATTTCAGATATTACAGTAAAGTAGCACAAATACACGTTAGGCCCAAGGGGCGAGCCAAACCATATACTGAAATAGTGGTATAAGAACCATGACTTAACTAGACACAAGGCTTAGAGCCTGTAGAATCGCTGGGACCCCAAGGAACCACCCAAGGTAGTGACACAGGGGACCCACGGGGGCTGTGTGCAGTGTGAGAACACAGCCACGGGTTCCCATTAGCTTCTATGGGGAAAGTTGTGGTTAGATTTTTAAAGATTAGGGACACTTAGAGATGGACTAGGACTAAACCCTTTTGGACTGAGACAGTTCTAGGGTCAACACCCACGGAAGCACCGGAGTACTCGAGTTACCTCACTCAGGGAAGCCGGGTGCATAGGTGTCAAATGGTGTCGGGTCACATCGTCATTTTCAATGGAAGCTGGCGAAGAAGTGCTGCTGCCGGGAAGATGCGAAGTGTCCGAAGAGATCCGAGCCATGATCAGAGATGTGAAGAGCCTGAAAACAGAGGGCACAGAGTCTGGGTCACTTGCCAGTAACCAGGGGCACGATAGACGAATGCCCACCAATGTGGGGTGTTTCAGGTGAAGAAGGTGAAGCTTGACTCTTCAGCCACGAGGACCAGGAGGTGTTGAGGACAACCAGGAGCTGGATTAGTGTTGTACGCAGTGGGGAGTCAGGGCACATCTGGAGAAACCAGGAAAGCCCAAGGAAAATCAGAGTTGCCTTCACAGGGACCCTGTCAGGGCTCACCTTCAGCTTCTCGCTGGTTACTGTAGTCTTGCACAGGAACAGAAGTTGCTTGCTTCCCAACTCCCACTACCAACCACTCAGCCCCAAAGGAATACTTGGCGCTAACTGATCAGTAAGGGGGAAGGGGGAAAGTGGATAAAATAATAAACAATAAAGAGAGACTGGTTCTGGACCTTCTGATTTTTCTATCTGGAAACCTTCTTCCGCCTTTGATCTGGCTAGCTGATGTCTCCCTAGAAAAACTAAGCACACAACAATTATTTGTTTTTTCCCTCCTCTACTCTATCCTACTTCATGCTTCTACATTTTCCTTTGATATGCTACCTACCCAAGATCCTAAACTCTGTGCCCCTCTCCTTGGCTCTATGCTGCCTTCTTCTCTCTCTGGTTCGAGTTGGTCTTCATAATCTATAAAACATTTAATTTGTTATTACCTATTTATTCCTTGTTTCTTATTATGTCCCCCTCCTACTCTTTAACCTACCAGGTGTGAATTAACTGGGTTTTTCTCTATATACGTCGTTGCTTCTTTCTCATGGTTTTATCTATTGTCTTTTAGATTGTTTCTTTCTTGTCTCTTTATTTTTTCTTGGTTCGGCTTCTCTCCACAGGAATTCTCAGTACAAGTTCTATTCTGGATTATTCTCCTCAGGTATTACTTATTATCTTTTTTTTTTTACTGTCTTTTATGTCTTATTGATGTCGTATCTCTTAGGACTTCTCGCAACCAAAAATCATTAATCTTCTCTTAATTTCTTTACAGGTTCCTGAGTCTTTAAATCTGCTGTCATTGGTAAGAAACTACCTTAACGACATTGTATTCTTACAATTACTTATTATATCTTATCACTCTAGAAATTCTCTCAGAAATTCACTTAGCTTTCTTCTTCTTCCTTTTCTCAGGTTTAGCAGCTTCTCCGCTTGACTCGAAGGCGAAGAACAACGAAGCTCTGTCAGGGTGTCGGTAAGTATTTCTGCTCGGAGATTCCGAATGACTTCTTTCTCTCACCTCGGGTATCTATAGTGGTTATATGACTAGAGCAGCTAGGACGCTTGATAAACTCTCTTAAAACTCGAGCATTAATGCCTTAAACTACGGACGCTCCTAAATTCTGTCTTCTCTATGGAAACGCTTCAGTGAAGTGCGCAATGCTTCAGTTGTGCGCGCGTCACGTCGGCTCGCTCCAGAATCTTGTAATCAACTAGACCGCAGACCCCAGCACCTTAGCGGCCATCTTGGAGTTGCGGACATGCCAACAACTCGACCACTGACGCCTGGTTTTAAACCTTGAATGATCACTAGTGTGTAACCAATTGCAAGTCTTTTTGGGACTGGAGCTAGGGATCCTGACAGACCCACCAGTCGAAGGACCAGGGATCGCGAAGGAGCCTCGAGCGGAAATGCAAGAAGTGGGCTCACAGAACACTCATGGAGTGGTTGCCCACAATCTTCTGTGCAAAAGGTGCACGGGCTTGGGCTACAAGTAACCCAAAGCTCAACTTCAAGAGAAGTTGAGAAGTCAATGCACTTGCAAATGTGCATGGTGTCCAGGAGTTCCGGTTTCATGTCACTCACGAGGGCTGCGGGTCTCAGCTTTGCTGGGGATTCGGGTCGGCCTCTGAAAAGTCTGGACATTCTATTCCTGGGCTTCAGATACTTCAGAGTCCATCGGGTGCTTCAGAGATGCAGACCGGCAATTTCTTAGTTGGTGCCTGCCAAGCAGGGGAGTCACTCCTTGACCCCAAGGGAGATTTCTTCACTCCTCTAGTCTTGAGTAGAGCGTCAAAGTTCCAGTATTCAGTTGCAGAGTTTCGTCCAGGGATATCTAAAGTTCTGTTGCCAGGGGTTCCTTCTTTATACCCAAGGAAGGGGTTGGACTAACTCAGGGGACCCACCTATGGGAGCGTTTGGAAAGAGGGGTGCACCCATTTCCTTTGTCCAGTTTCAAGCCAGAGCAGGGACTGGAAGCTCCTGTACTGGTTTGAGCTAGACTATGCACAGGGACACCAAATGTGTCCCAGCGCAGGACTTCAAAGCACTCACAGAGTGCACCCATCCAGCCCCAATACACTAAAGCATGTCTGGGAGGTGGTGACACCTCCCTGTGACAGGAAACCTATTGCCCAGGCCTCCCCTGCAGGACGTTTCGGTCAGCAGCAGGAGGCCAGACTCGTGTATGTGGCTGCAGCATCCATTTTGTGATGCCAGAGCTCTTTTAAGTTGGTACCGAGTATACCGGTGCTGTCATGTCTCTCCCTCTATAAGTGTGGGATCATACACCCACACCAGTTACTGGTGTGGGGGTATGATTCCAAGATGTTTGACACCAAACACGACATGTTTCCGTGCAGCCAGTCCAAAGTTAGCATTTACCGTTTGGTCAACTGCTTACAAGCACGTGTTGCCTCTCAGGAAAGACACATAGACATGCAAGTGTTCCTTGTACCCACAGGCTCCGGCCCAACTAAAACAGGAGAGTCAGAGCGGCTGCAAAGCCTGGGATATCTATCACTGATAATCCTCCAAAACCTGGAATCAAAGATACAAAGTACACTGGAGCTCACCCCAAATCTCTTCAGAATTGCTAATGGTACCCCGTGTTCTCCCTCCCCTACACAAAGTGCTCAAAGCCAGAGCCCTAATAATAGCAGTGTCATTAACGACCCAGGAGCAACCCCACCCGGTGAAACAGTTCATACCATGGCCAGGACATTGCTCTGCAAATCAAATAAAACAGAGTTACAAATCGATCATTTATCCACCATTGCACAACGATTAGTGGAACTGAGCAACAAGGTGCACTTCGTAGAGAACAAGCTCAGTTGAGACCCAGAATAACCGCATTTGCACCTGTTCGTGTGCAGCTCTCATGGACACATGGGCAACTCTTCCAGAAATCCTAAAAGGCTTGGTAGGCTCATTAAAAGTTCAAACAGGAGGCACAACGGGGCCGATGAATAATAGTAGTATCTCAGCTACTTTAAACCCCGAATGCCCTCTGGGTAATTCAGCTGGAAGCAATACGGGTAACCCTCTAACAAAGCCCGATACTCAAGGACTTTCAGTATCCACTAAACTTTTTACCAGTCCATCCAGTTGCAATTACAGCTCTCGAATCCTAAATCCAGGGAGGCACATTGAGGGTAATAGCTCCAACCAGAAAAGGAAGGAGGGACCTCTTTCAAGGAGGGCTAAGAAAAAATTTAAGAAACAAGAAAAAAAAGCTAAGGCATCAAAAAAATGTGCCCTTCTATTGCCAACTCATATTCAAAATTCACAAATTAAGAAAGACAAAATACGGCTCTTTCCGATCTTCACCAAAAATCACGTCCCAAGCAATTCTATACTTATATCACCAACGTCTTGGGACGCTACCAAAGAGTCTGACAGCCCTGCACAGCCAGTTCCTCGTGCGGGGATCTTGCATAGTCCATCAGGCCGGGCAACAATAGCGCAACCACCTCATTTACCAAACATCAAGAATGTAGAGCAAAGAAGACCAGTAGATTCAGTCAAGGAACAAGAACCAGATACCGGGGACAACACACTTCAGGGACGCATACTCCCTGGTTTACAGAGACCTGGTGATCAAGCAGTTCAGCCATTCCAAAGCCCGATCCAGCGATCAGAACCACGCCAACGGAACCCGGGCGCAAGCCGCAATATAAGTATTCTGGAGACGGATTTAAGCACCCAGCCTAAAGCAAATCAAGTTAGTAAAAGTACGCACAAGGTGATTCTTACCCCTAGATACTTCATTAAAGGTCAACATGATATTTTAAATAGGGGCAATATACTCAGACTATTTAAGCACATTCCATCACTCACTGAAATACACTCAAACGAACTAGTCTGGGTTAAGTTCTTGAGCCTTTCCAGCAACTCTCACGGGGAATCAACTTCAATATGGCTGAGTCACCATGCCCAGGCGGGACTTACACCAGAAGAAATAGCACAAATGGCTGATTGGGGCATTGACATAGCTTTTACCATACCCGAGAAATACCCACACATATTACCAGCATCATCGCCAACAAAGGAGGTTTACTCTGTGTTAAGGGGACAGCGTGCAATCAACCAGGGAAAATCTCAGCTGTGGAGCCAACTACAGCAACTACAGGATAACAAGCTCATTCAATCAAAGCTCTGTCCACTACAGTGGGCCAAAGCACAGCGCCACGCAAGGCACTCAGACCAGTCCTGAAGACCAGCCCCCACGACGGCACTTCTAACAGAATAAAGGTGGTTTGTCACCTGAACAAGAATAGAACATTGGGTAACAACACATATCTGTCCATTATATCGTGGAACGTTGCAGGGCTAAAAAGATTGCTTAGCTGCAACGCTGCATGCATGTACCTCCGAGCAAATGACATCCTGTGTTTGCAAGAGACGTGGGCCACTGAACGCCTAATTCCACCAGGCATTAACGAGTTTCACACTGCAGCCATAAAACGCAACATCTTTGGGAGAGCATCTGGTGGGCTCTCAATTTTTATCAATCATGCTCGTAAAATAGAGGTAACATCATTAACAACATACTCTCCCAACTTGCAAGCAGTACTGATCCAAAAGGATTTAAAAGTAACAATATCTCAATCCGTCTTTTGATAATTAACTGCTATGTCAACCCCGCCACACAGAAAAAAAAGCAAGTACTGAAAACATTAACAAAAATGGACCACCTTATAAATAAATATGCCTCACACCTTCCAATCATCATCGGAGACATGAACACCAGGGAGTTGGGGTACATAAAAAGGGATCTTCCATACAAAACAGAATCGGCTCCTCTGCAGCAGCTTCTTTTCTTGCAAAATATGGTTGCCGCCCATTCCATCAAAAAAGCGGTGGACCCTCTCTGGCATTCTCTTCCCACCATCAGGGATAAATCAACAATTGATTACTTCTTTATCTCTGAGAACCTGCTAACATATTTTAACGACTTTGGCGTGGGAAACAGGGATGAGAGTGACCACAGACCACTGAGTGTATCTCTTGATATAAATGGAAATCTGCAAAACAACCGGGAACATTGGGTGCCTCTACTGGAGAAGAGCACCATGAAGTATTGAGCAGAATAAAATGGACCACAAATCTAGGTCCAAAACTCTTGGAGTGGATCACACACAAAGAGTCGAGCCAAACACATAGGAGTTTGGAATCCCCCTTGGAGCTCTGGAAAGCACTACTAGAGGAAACTAAAAACCATTCTCAGGTGGGTCACTGGTAGCCCTAAAGCACAGTACTCCTATCTGCAAGGCCTATCATTACAACTAAAGCCAAGGGCCCTAGCGCAAACCTAGCGGAGTCTTTCAAAGGCCTTGAAGGCAAGAAGAAAAGGAACTACAAATCCTCACACGTTGGAAATAAAAGTGCTTCACAGGGAACACAGGAAGAAAATGTGGGAGTGGCTGAAAATATTTAACCCTTTCAAAGGAAAGGGTCAAATCCAACTTTGGAGATATATTAGACAACAGAGCCACACCGATCAGAGCAAGGAAAACGGGGTGGCAGCCTCCGAGTGGGTCAAATATGCAAAGCTACTGTATACAACACAGCAGAACACAACTGATACCCAAATACAACAAACCCCTCCAGTAACCCATAAAGATGGCAAAATTCCAGCAATCACCAAGGTTCAGATAACGAACCTGATTAAAAAAATGAGGTCAGACGGCACGCCGGGTCCCAATGGAGTCCCAGCGGCAGTGTTTAAAGTAACTCGTGGATCAGTTAACACCACTTTTTAAGTATGCATTTGAAACTTCCACCGTTCCATCATTGTGGAAAGACTCGATACTCTTCCCGATTCACAAAAGATGGGACCCCACAAAATCCGAAAATGATCGGCTCATCGCTCTATTAGATATAGAAGCAAAAGCATATGCCAGAGTATTGCTGAAGGAGCTAGAAACCTGGGTAAAATATCATAATATTCTTCCATTCTTTCAAACTGGCTTCAGGCCCCAAAGCTCCACCATAGACAACATCCTAGCACTGGGGCATTTGTCACTACGTGCGACCCAGCCATCACAACTACCTTTGTTTTGCTGTTTCATGGATTACAGTGCAGATTTTGACCGAGTCAACCGCGGGAAGCTGTGGGGAAAACTTATCAAGTGGGGCATTCCCCAAAAGCTGTTAAAGGCAATAATTGCTCTCTATGAAGGGACCTGGGTGCATATCAAAACCAGCCAAACGTCAGTAACAACTAAGGTTCCAACCAACAATGGCTTCAAACAAGGGTGCGTTTTTGCCCCTTTGCTTTTTAATATCTACACAGCCGATTTGGGAAAAGCCCTGGAGGGGGCAAATCTACTTACACCAAGGCTGGGGAAGGTGTGGGTCCAAATTCTCCAAGATGCCGATGACCTTGTTATTATGGATCACACTAGGACAGGTCTACTGAAAGCCTTAGAAGCGCTGCACAGATTTAATCAAAAGAACAACCTGCTGGTGAATCAGGAGAAGACCAGGATAATAATCTTTGGGTAGTACCATCGTAAGAAGACAGCTCAATGGCACCTAGGTGACCTGCAAATCAGAACCTGCAAAAGCTACAATTATTTGGGTCTTAGGCTTTCGGAAGGGGCCAAACCATCAGCACACTTGAACCATTTAACAAGTAAGGGGGCCGGTATTATCTGTAGCCTGAGAAGTCTCAACCGAAGACTACACAGCCCAACTGCTGAACCTATCTTGAAAGTCTTAAAAACAAAAGTAGGGCCCTCCATTAACTATGGCCACCTAATCTTTCCTTGTGCCATCACTAATTTCCTTATGAGCCACCAAAGTTTTCTATACAAGAAAGTATTAGGCATCCCACGACAGGCCAGGAGAGCAAGAATAAGGCTGGAGCTGGAACTTACCCGTCCGGACATTACCTGCTTAGGGGACATTTTAAAATACTGCATTAGTATCTTGCGAGCTCCAGCAACATCTTTGAAAGCGCAAATTAAAACAATCTTCGAAGAAGGTGGATCCCCATGGCAGGTGCAGTTGACACCAGCCATAAAATTGTTAGAAATAGATGTGCAAAATTTGCACAGCTCAAACATTCCAGTTGCTGCTTGGAAAAGATCAGTCAATAGACAGGTCAAGAAAATATCACATGAAAGAGACCTGGAAAGCTTACACCATCAATCCAATTTCTCATCACTGGATGCCTCCTACATAGTGGGAAAACCACAGCCTTATTTCGAGCAAGCACTGACAGTCCTGGCCCGGAAAAAAATCACCTACATGAGACTTCTTGCATTGCCGATTGTGGACTTTAACCAAGGTTGGGCCAGGCAGCACAATTTAGCCGCATGTCGACTCTGTAATTACCATCATGATTTCTGGCGCCATCTGCTGTGCTAGCCAGCGAGAGGCACCGACTAGTTCTTCCTATCTGCAGAGCCCAGGGTCTTGTACGATGCATAGAAGTCTCAGACATGTTTTTCTCTGCTAATACAGCTCAAAAAATTGCGCGGCTAGGAAAATTTACAGAATCAATTCGAGCCGCACTGTCGCTGAAAATAGAGTTACAAAAAGAAACCAGTCGGCTAGCAAGCAAGAGAGACTCTGACATTCCTCCCTTCTAAGTCTAATGCATTTGCACTGGTACTTTATAACCAGATTTTGATATTAGTTTTAAGGTTTTATGCCCAACCGGGTTGTTGTAACATGCATGGGATTTTAACTCTCTTCCTTTTAATAATGATAGTATATTGTAACAATTTTAAGTAATTGAACAATAAAGCTTAATACAATACCGTTTGGTTATAATGCACTTAAGAGTATATGGTCAGGCTGCATCAGTGACAACCCCAGAGAAGAGATTCCGAAGGCTGCATAGAGGCTCAGCTCATGCCTGGGCACCCTCTCACACAAAACCAAGCACCCTGCCTTCAGGATTGATAAGGCCTGCCATAGGGGTGACTGATAGGTGTCTATGTGCAGTGATAGGTGAGATATAGTGAACCTACATCTCAGTAAGGGGTGCATGCACCACCTTACCCAGGCTGCAGAAGCAGACCTGTGGAGTCATTTTGGAGGGCTTCCCAGGGGTGGCATAATACATGCTTCAGCCCCTGGTAGGCCTCTGGGGTACCTATGCCCTGGGTACATAGTATACCATATACTAGGGACTTTTAAGGGCACCTCAGATCCAATCTGTTATGTACCTAGGGTACATGGAATCAATTTGTAAGAGAAAGCAGATAGGCTGGGGACATGATTAGCAGGATCCCAACCAAACTAAGTCAAAACCATCAAAACACCAGGAAAAAAGTGAGGGGAACCATGTAGTCAGATTCCACATTCCTACAGTAAGGAAAAGAAATAAAGTTTTGCACAGTGTGGGGAATTTGAGTCCTTGAAGCTTGTATAACCTACAGCCAATAAATAGGGTATGCCTACACAGCCGAGGTCGATTTCCCTTCTCACTACTGACGTCTCTGGTCAATTATGAGTAGGTGTTTCTGAGAAAGCACGACTGAACCACTCAGATTTGACCGTTAAATAGGAACCAAAAGAATGTTGGTGGCTCCATGGTGTGTAGTTCCTATGAATAGTTAGGATCTGTGCGTTTGTTGGACAACATAAACTAATGGATTGCTGTCCAGACTGGTTCCGGACACCCCAGCATGATATATTGGCCTATAGACCTGCTAGCTCACAGTGCCACCATTAAGCTCCCTAACCTTACCAAATAACAAAATAGTTTCTGACAACCATCGAACATGACAACCCTTGAACCTTCGGGGATCGTGGAAACAGTACAGTACTTTTCGCTCAGTAAATCACACTCACTTAGTCTCAGAGAGATAAACATTGGGAATGTTTTTCAATAAGCATTTAGTGAACCAGAGTCATTATAGTATAAAACATGTTTGCTGCAACAATCAATAGACAGAAGCCAACGTAAGAGATTTCAAGCACCAACAGAGTAAATAGAAGGTAGAATTCTACCATGGTTCTAAAACAGCGCATATATGCAGGCTTATAAACATCACAGTAATCATGCGTATTCCTTCTATGCGGACCCTACCTAAGTGTCCCCTTCATGTATGTGGGGATGAAGCCAAGAATCCCCTAGGAAAGAGCTAACCCCATTCCCTGCTAGGAGAGAATGAAGGACCCCTCTTGGTCACAAGTTGGATACCCCGCAAGGGATGTCAGCCCACTTCATGTTAGAGCTTCAGCGTGCCAAGATACACATTTTGATCTTTGGTGCTAAGAAAAAGTATTACACCTCCTTTGTAGGCAACAACTCCAAGGTCAGCACTGTGCCTTCGTTCTCATACCTAAGTATTCCATTTCACACTCACTTAGCATGGGGTCCTCTAAACACCAGTAGAGCCACCACTTTCAGGGCTACAACCCCCTCATCAGCAAGGATAGCTTGACTCTAGTGGCATGTAGAGCACAGGACCCATGTCTGGAGATACCCGTCCCACTCAGGGTGACAAATATAAAAAGAACAACTGATGGACAGAATGTAGGTCAATGTCATACATTCACCTGAGTACAGAGATCTGGGTCTAAATCCATTGTTTTTTTGCTTCCCATGCCATTCTAGTTTGAACGCAGCCATATGCAAATCAGTCTTGACCCTGTGCCCAATGGGAACAGTCCAGCCTAAACTGCCAGACCAGGTTCTCCCTGGACTGGAAACAAGCATCCTGGGACCAGTTTCTGGGTTTCACCCCTCATCAGCCAGGATAGCATGACTCCAGTGGGATGGAGAGCACTGGACCCACGTGTGGGCATACCCGTCCCACTCAGGGTGACAGATGCAAAAAGAACAATAGATGGACAGAATGCAGAACAATGTCATACATTCACCTCAGTACAGAGATCTGGCCTAAATTCATAGTTTTTTTGCTCCCCATGCCATTTCAGTTGGAACCCAGCCATATGCATATCAGTCTTGACCCTGTTTTATCAATGGGAACAGTCCAGTCCAGACTGCCAGGCCAGGTCTTCCCTGGACTGGGAACAAGCATCCTAGGACCAGTTTTGTAGTTTCCTGATGAGGGGTGAAATCCCAAACCAGGATGCTTGTTTGAGGTCCAGGGAGGACCTGACTTGGCAGTTTGGGCTGTACTGTTCCCATGAGGCACAGGGTCAAGACTGATTTGCATATGGCCAGGTCAAAACTGGAGTGGCATGGTGAGCAAAATATTGATGGATTTAACCAAGATCTTTTGACTGGGGGTAATGTTCTGATTTGTTCTGCATTCCATCCATCAATTGTGTATCTTTTGCCTCCTTACCCTAAGTGCGCCGGGTATGTCCAGACGGGAGTCTCGGGCTCACTGTGCAACTGGATTCAAGCCATCCTCGCTGATGAGGGGTGAAAGTCTGAACTAGGGTACTTTTTTCCAGTCCAGGGAGGACCTGGCTTTGCAGTTTGGGATGGACTGTTCCAGTGAGGCACAGGGTTAAAACTGATTTGCATAAGGCCAGGTTCAAAGTGGGGTTGCATGGTGAGCAAAAGAATGATGGATTTAACCCAGATCTATTGACTGGGAGTGAAGGTTTTGATTTGTTGCTG
Source organism: Triturus cristatus (assembly GCF_964204655.1). Classification (NCBI taxonomy): domain Eukaryota; kingdom Metazoa; phylum Chordata; class Amphibia; order Caudata; family Salamandridae; genus Triturus; species Triturus cristatus. The sequence goes on along the minus strand of NC_140588.1, from coordinate 1,129,570,326 downwards.
CATTGTGTCTTTCATTTGTGTGTCTTTTGCTTCTTTGTCGTAAGTGCGCCGGGTATGACAATATGGGGTTCCCAGGCTCACTTTGCCACTGGATTCAAGCTATCCTCGCTGATGAGGGTTGAAACCCCGAACAAGGATGCTTGTTTCTGGTCCTGGGAGGACCTGGCTTCGCAGTTCAGGCTGGTCTTCACTGTCCTCAACCATGGGTCCTCAAGCCTAGAAACAGGCAAAATTAATTCCCCTTCAGAAAAAACCCTCCCTTGATTCGACCAGCCCTGGTAACTACCACCCTATCTCCCTACTCCCTTTTCTAGTCAAGGTGATGTAAAAACACTCCAACAACTCCTGGCAGAGATTTTATCAGCCAACTGCATTCTGGACATCCCCAAAATGGCTACAGGTCCCATCACAGCTTTGAATCTGCTCTCCTGTCAGTAGCAGAGATGTTTGATAGAGCAGTCGTTGAACTCGGCTCTGCAATCCTTATTCTGTGAGATTTGAGCTCCTCCTTAGAAACTGTCTCACATGAGGTTCTCTTACAGCACCTTTATGAGTCCTGCCCTATTCAATCTCTATGTCAGACCTTTGTCAGAGATAATGAAACACTTTGGGATCTCTTTTGTCTCTCAGGCAGATGATACACAACGTATCTTCTTCTTTACCACTGTCTCCTCCAAGGTTATCAATAATTTCGAGATCTGTATGCTGTCAGTGGCCGGTCGGATGGATGACAATTGTTTAAAATTAAATTCTAGCAAAACAGAAATTCCACTGTTTGGTAAACACAATCATTTGTAAGGAGACCTTTGGTAGTGAGACAGCCTGGGGCCCCTTCCTTTACCCAATCATCTGTGAAAAACCTGGGCGTATGGTTGGACGACTTCCTCAGTCTAAAGAAACAAGTTGCCACATGAGTGAAGCCTATTTTTTGCCTATTTCAACTGCACATTTATCAGATGATTATCCAATCTCTCATTTTATCTCACCTAGACTACTGCAACATCCTCTACCTGGTTGCAAGATATCTAGCAACATCCTCTACCTGGGTTGCAAGATATATTGTGGTGGCCAGATTGCTCTTTTCCCTCCCTAAGTTTTGCACCAGTCTGGGGCTTCTTTGCAAACTCTACTGTCGGCTGTTGGAGCGCTGACTTCAAGTTAAAGCCTTTAGTATGGCACATAGGATTATGAATGCTCGAGGTGCTCTTATCCTGTCTGATCAAATGCAACCTTATCTTCCAAACAGAGCACTCCTCTCAGCCGAACTGAGGGGCATATTTACAAGAACATAACGCTGCCATATCGTCAATTTTTTGAAAGTCCGATGGCTTTTTTTTATTGCCTTATTTACAATTTGCCGCTAACTCCAGTCAGCTGCAATTTTCTGGCATGAATGTGAATTTTCAAGATTGCCACTTCTGTTAGAGGGACATAACGAAAATGAAATGCAAGGTAGGCGTTCTCGTGAAGAAACTGCAGCTAAAGATACAACGTGACATTTACAAGGAAATCCCAGTACGTCGACAAACCCTAAAAACTGCTGCTAAGTCAAATTAGAGGCAGTTTTTTAAAGGCCAGAAAATAGCTGGCCTTAAAATTGGTGCACACACTTGAACCCACATGTAAGATGTCTGGGTGATGGACAGCGCTGCAAGGAATATTGCTGCGCTGCCCTGCGCCAAAACAAAAGGTCAGGAATGTGTGCATTCCTGGGCCCCATTCAGGCAAAGTGTTGCTTCACTGTGAAAAACTAGCGATTGGACACTTTTCACTGCACCCTCCGTAGAACACCATGATTGTGCCATATTTACTGTACGGCACTCCATGTCGCAATCAATGACAGATAGGTCTGGAATCCTGACGTACCTGTCAGCGTTAAAGTCATGCATTGCTGCAGTTGTGTCGCAAGCATGATGCAACTCCAGCAAAGCATGAGACCAGCCTGTCTCTATGGCACTGCGTCACCCTTACACCTGCCATGAGGCAGGCATACGGTTTTTACGCAGTGGCGTCCTAGAATTGTCTGACAGATTTCACTGCGCCGGTCCTACGAGGCTTTGTTGCGTGGAAATGCCCACCCTGCATACATCATACCTGAAGCAGGTATAATGTGGCGCAGGGCTTTACAAGGTTATGCATACGCCTAGATGCGTCACTTTGTAAATACAGCACAACAAGGTGCACAATTCATGCTGTACGCTCCAGATTGGGGCTGGCTTGCAGTTGTGGTGGGGACGCCTGCTCCTCGTACACCTCCCACAAATGATAGCTTGTTGCACAACCCCTTTACTCCCTGACCGCAGCTCCTGGTGACCAGTAGATTCCAGCCAGGTCCAAACCTGCCCAGCTTCGTCAAACAATCATGTGTTACCATTCAATTCTAATCGCAGCCTTACCGGGAAAAGGAGGGAATATTTTATGCCCTACTCTTGGAGGCATCGCTTAACCACAAAAAATAACCCCCTCTGCCTCTGCACCCCTGTGGCATAGTCAGGGAAGAAAAATACTATGGCGTTATCCACTTTTACCTCCCACAGTTTGCATACCTTCCTCAGGACAGCATCATGATCCCTGTAGGAGGCCGAAAAGAAAGGACTAGGACCTGTCCCTTTTGGCGGACGGCTCGCCGGCACTTGAAGGGCCCCCTCCACAACAAAGAATGGGGAGAGTGCAAGTGCTGGCAGTAGATCACATAACTATGTCTCAGTATATGCCACTGCCTCAGCTCCTTCTGCTCCTTCAGGCAGACCTACCACCCGCACGTTGTACTGCTGGGAGCAGCCCGCCACATCCTCCACTCTTCTTTCCAGTTTTCACATATGCCATTAGCTGCTGTACCACCAACGCTGTGTTCAAGGTAATAGGGTGGACTTCGGACAGTTTTTGCTCTATTCTATGTACCTTGTCATTCAGCTTGCGATTATCTGTGCCCTAGAGGGTGATAACTGTGTTGATGCGGCTATCAAGGGATGTGTGGATTAGTTCGAGGAAGTCTAGTTGGTGTCCAGGGTATCCGCTGTCACCTGCCCCGGTGGCCAGTGACCACCAGGGGTTCAGGCAACTGACATGAAGGCACTGTCGGGTATCGACCCCAACCCCGCTTGCAGGTGACCCATTGTTGTGCCAGACACCCAGGTACTATGTATGACATGTGGTGCAGTGCAGTGTGGCCAGTTGGTCCCCCTTTTCCATTCAGGTGTATGTTAGCCAGGAATTGAGGGGGCACCGAGGGAAATCAATCAATCAACCAATCAAGGACTGATATAGCATGGCTACTCACCTGCAAGGGTCTCAAGGCTGCTGGTCAGACTGGGTGAAGGGTCATTCAAAGAGCCAGGATTTGAGGTCCTTCCTGAATTGGGTTAGCAGTGCAGATTGCCTGAGGTGCAGGGACAGGTTGTTCCAGGTCTTGACAGAGAGGTATGAATGAATGAATGAATTTAATTTTATAAAGTGTGCACATACCTGAGGGTGTCGTAGCACTGAAGAAAAGAGAAAAAAAAGAAAGAAAGAGAAGGCGGAACAGAACACTGATAAGTCGATAGGACCGAACCTGGTATTGGTGGCAGCCTATTCTACTACTTTTGTGACCAGCCATGTTTTCAGCTGCTTCCTAAATTGCATCAGGGAAGCTTGACCTCGCAGGGAGTAGGTTCCACTCTTTACCTGCACATATGGAGAAAACCCTTCTCCCATCTTACTTTGTTTATTTTATCATTATTTTGTTTTAATGTATTTTATTTTAGAGTGTTTTATAAAGCGAGCACATGACCCAGGGGTATCAGAGCGCTGTACATAGGGTTGAATGAAACAAGATGAAAGGTATAGACACAGATACCTCTAGAGTAAAGAGCCGCATTGGGCTGTTGCAACAAATACCCCAATTATGAAACTGACATTCCATTAAAATTCCATTAGCTATTGCAGCTCCAGCTACTTCGTGGTGGGTATTAGCTGTTGCTCTGAAACTGTTCAGAACTGCGTACCCAGAGGATCAGAGAGTTTGAGGATTCTCCAGTTAGCAAAGTGCCTCTTACCAATATAGAGGTTGTTGGCATTGAGACGTCACTTGTGCCCTGTCTCTCTGAAAGTGGATTGATGGATTTGTGGGTACCTTGGGTGATAAGGAATTCCAGATCCTTGGCACTGCTCAGGAAAGGGATTGCCTGTAAGTTATTTGCTTTTGGAATCTAGGAGGTTTCTGCCTGAGAGAGTTAGCGCTTCTTAGGTAGCGGCTGACACTGGATATTTGGATCTTTTCTGTCAGGTACCTTGGTTCTTTAAAGTGTAATGCTTTGTGTGTGAGGCAGGCAAGTTTAGATACGAGGGGGTCATGTGGTCAAAGTGTCTAGTACCTGTTACCAGTCTTGCTGTTGCATTAATAGTCGGTTTAAGTGGAGCTGTTCTGGTTTTGGGTAGACCTGACAGTGTCTCCACTCCGTATTCTAGTCTGGAGACCAAAAGTGCTTATACTGCTTGTTTGAAGTCTGAGTTGGAAAGTTGCACTGCATGTGGTCACACTGATGTGAACTCTCACATTTAGACTTTTGTCCAGTGTTATTCCCAGGGATTTCATAAAATCAATGATGGTAGTTGTGAATTTGAGTGCGTCTAGGTGCTTGAGCCAATCATGGATGCGTAAGGAGCTGTTTGGTGGGGAGAACAGAAAGAATTAAGGGGCATATTATCAAGACAGGCGATAAAATTATCGCCACTTTAGCGGCAGAAAACTACTGCTATAACGGCGATAATGGGCTTGATAATATGCTCTATGAAATTCCAATTGAAGCTCAGGTTATATGTCCTTCACATCTAACATGGGCTTCAATTGGAATTCTGTAGAGCATATTATCAAGCCCATTATCGCTGTTTTAGCTGCAGTTTTCTGCCGGTAAAGCGGCAATAATTTTATCGTCTGTCTTGATAATATGCCCCTAGGTTTTCAGAGAGTTCAGCTTCGGGTTGTTTTGAGAGAGCCAGGACTGTGTTTTGACTCAAGTGTTACTTATTTGAATGATGTTGTCTAGGGAGGATATCTTTAGGTATAGTGTGTATCGTCTGCGTACATGTATTATGCAATGTTCGATTGGTTGAGAAATTCAGTTAGTGGTTCCATATATAGGCTAAAGAGTGTGGGTGAAATGGTCGGCCCTTGGGGGACTCCACATCTCACTGGTCAGGAGTCAGGGAATGAGTTGCAGAGTTTGATGATCTGTGAGCAATTCTGTAGGAAGGAAGCAAACCAAGAAAGCACTTTCTCAGATAACCCCATTATATTTGATGCTGTTCGGTTCAAGCGTTCGGTTAGTTCGGACGCATTCTGTTTTGATGCTGGAGGGGTGAGTGTTTTTTTGCACAATTCTGTCAGTTTCACTTTATCTATAATTTTAGTGTCTCTGACCCAGTATTTTTGTTTGGTTATTTGCTCTTTGGTGGTCTGCGTTGTATCATTAGGTGGAATAATATTGAGTAGTGATCTGACCAGTCAATGGGTGTTATTGAGTTTATTGACAGTGCCCTTCTCTGGATATGATTAGATCGAGTGTCGAGCCTTTATTGTGCATTGGGCTTGTGCCGGATTGGGTCGGGCTTTGGTCCTCTAGGAATTGTTTAAGGGTGGTAACCTGTAATTCAACCTCATCGTTCCAGTGAAGGTTAAAGTCTACAAGAAAAATCGCATTGGGCTGTAGCATGGAATGTATTGTGATTGTTTCCATTATCTGGTCAATGAACAGCTGGTTGTCTCCTGGAGGGTGATAAGACCGGTGTACTTTGGCTAGTGAATTCTCTGCTGTGTAGATTTCTGCACCCATATATTCACAGAATGTGAGATTGTCTACAGGGAAAGTTTTGACTTGAAGGGAGATCTCGTGAATGATTGCAATTCCGCCTCCAGGTTGATGCTGTCTGTCTAGATGTTGGATGGTGTAATTTGGAAGAACAGGTAAATCCAGCATAGGTGCTGATCATTGATTTACCCAGGTTTCTGTCAGGAAAAGAATGTCCAAGTCGTGGTGAAGAATGGGTCTGGCAATGTCTGTGGCATGTTTGATCGCTGATTGCAGTTTAGTAACATACATTTAGTGGACAGTTTTGGAAGGGACAATGGATTGAGATTTAGTTCCCTTGGGATTTCAATTAGTTTATCATGGTTTGTGTTCTGTGTTTTTCCCCACAGGTTTCGCATTTCTTTGAAATCCAATGTCTTTTGTGGATAGATTGTTCTGTGCTCTCTTAGGTCAACAAGTGGATGGCCAAGGTTGGGTGTCGTAGCAGCATGCTGGAGGTGATATGTTATTAGCAAACGTGGTTCCTGTGTCACGTAAGAGAGTCTTAATCTCTTGGCAAGCTAGTGAGGTTTCTTTGATGCTCGCATAAGCTATGTTTACTCCCCTAATTAGGTGTCAATTTTTTTTTTCCAAATGGCTTAGCTAGGCGTTCCATTGGGGGGCCAGATTGTGTCTGCTGAGCAAATTGTCTATTGTGGATTTTGTATTGGTTGCCTCAGTCTGTTGGTCCTCAGTATGGCTTAAACTTGGCGCGTGATCTTTGTAACCTGTGTTGACTGGAGGTGGTGACGACTTATTGCTTGTGCCTTTAGGCAACTGGGTGATGGACGGCTGTGGTAATTGTAGTGTTTTTTTCCTAAGTAATTGAAAAAGGAGAGTTTGCTTCTTCGAACATTCGGGTGCCCTGGGCGTTGTGTGCGAGTGATGGGTTTATTGCATGCTGTGGGGTGTTTCTTGTATCCCCGTGGTCAGATTCCTTAGGGGGTCCATGTTCATCTTTGCTCCATAGGGATGAGGTATGATGGTCTTTCTGTATATGACAAACTCATCTATTTGAGAGTCCTTGCCTCTCTGTTCTTTCCTAGTGTTTGTTGTTGTCATCTGCTGTTTTGGTCCTGGGATAGCGTCTGGAATGTGATTGCCCGGAATTTGACTTAGATCGTTTTTTGACCCAAATGTAGAATTGTTGCTGTTCCTCAAGAGGTGGTGGTTTGGATGCTTGGCTACAGTTGTAGTAGAGTCTTGGACGTTTGTGTTGTGTTGGGGAGTAGGTTTAGTTGGAATGAGCTTGTAGCGCTATGGGGAGAGGGACAAATCATTGCCATCGAGTCTGGGTCTTGTTCTGTGGAGCTTTCCATTCTGAGGGGTTGTTGAATGAACTGTATATCTTGTAACATGTTCTGTGATGAGATTATAGATCTAGGAGTGTTAACAAAGTGCAAAGAGCTGGATCTAAGGTTTCTACTTGGTTTACACCAAGACAAACGCTCTTGTAGGTACTTTGGGCCAGTCTGATGAAGGGCCTTGTGAACATTCCACATGGCCTTGAAAATAATACTTTTCCATACTGGAAGCCAGAGAAGATTTTGCAACGATTTAGACAATGAACTAAATTTGAGAATTTTTAGAAGTACTCTCACCCCTGCATTTTGCAAAGCCTGCAGCTTCCTTATCACACATTTTTTAGCACCCAGATAAAAAGCATTGCAGTAGTCCAGCTTAGAGAAAATAAGAGCTGATATAACTGTCTTCTAAAAGTCATGGGGAATAAATGGGAAGATTTTTTTCAGAATCTTCAGCACAAAAAAACAGGAGAGTTGATAGAATTTAGTGGTTCCGAAAAAGATAATTCGCTGTCAAATATGACTCCTGAATTTTGAACTTTCTGGACAGGAGTAGGTAACTTGCCTAGGCTCAACGGCCACCATGAATCGTTCCAGAAAGAGGTCTCCTTCCAAAAAAGCAGCACTTTTGTTTTGTCTGCATTCAATTTCAAAGAGATATTCTGCATCCACAATGCCACTTGGTCATGCAGTTACAGAAATTTCTAGCCTCTTATAAATGTCTGATGAGATAGAAACAACTATCTGTGTATCATCAGCGTAGGAGAACACAGCTAGTCCTTGGTTTTGAATGAGCTTTATGAGGGGGTTAAAATATACATTAAAAAGTGTGGGGCTGAGGGAGGACCCCGGAGGAACACCACAAGGTACTGGGAAGGGTGATGAACTCACTTCCCCCAACTTCACCCGTTGCTGCCTATTGCTCAAGAATGAGCGTAACAAAGTCAGAGCCAAGTTTCCAAACCCAAGCTGATGGAGATGTTTATTAGGAGTGAATGGTGAACCATGTCAAAAACAGTAGAGAGATCTAATAAAATCAGTGCCACTTTTCCACTCTTATTGATTACCATTCTAACTTCCTCTGAAGCATGGCAGATTCGATATAGCGATTTGCTCTGAAGCCATACTGTGAGGGATCGAGCAAAGAATTAGCACCCAGAAATGCTAAGACCTCCTCATTCAGTGCATTCAGGGAGGAGAACAACCTTCCTCCTGTTCTGGTCTTGTTGATTTTGGGGGAGGAGGCAAGGGCGAGTTGGGATATCGAAGTTGTCTAGCGTGTATGTAAAAAGTGAGGCGGTGTTTCAGGAATGCTGGTCCTTCGTCGTGTAGGGCTTTGTAGGCATGAGTGAGGAGCTTGAAGGTGACTCTCTTGTTGACTGGGAGACAGTTCAGTTGTCGGAGGTGTTGTGTGATGTGGTTGCGTCGGGGGATGCAGAGGACCAGTTTTGCTGCGGCATTTTGGACATTCCGTAGTTTCTTGAGCTTTTTCTAGATGATGCCAGCATAGAGTGCATTGCCGTAGTCGAGTCTGCTGGTTATGAGTGCGTGGGTGACCGTCTTTCTGGATTCTGTTGAGAACCATCTGAACGTCTTTTGAAGCAGGAGGAGCGTGTAGAAGCAGGCTGTGGAAACTGCATTGGTTTTGGCAGTTCATAGTGAGTGATGAGTCCAGTATGATGCCGAGGTTGTGTGCGTGGTCTGTTGGGATGGGGGGAGATCTCAGAGTGGCTGGCCACCAGAAGTTGTCCCAGGCTGAAGGAGTGGGTCCCAGGATGAGTAATTGGTCTTGTCCGAGTGGAGTTTGAGGCAGCTGTCTTTCATATAGGTACCAACGGCCTTCATTCCACTGTGGAAGATGGTTCTGGTGGTTGTTGGTTCATTTGTGAGGGAGAAGATCAGCTTGGTGTCTTTGGCAGAGGAGATGATGTTTAGTCCATGGCTTCTGCTGATGGCTGCGAGGGGGGCCTTGTAGATGTTGAAGAGGGTGGGGCTCAGGAAGGAACCCTGGGGTACTCTACAGCTGATATTCATGGGTTCTGAGAGGAAAGGTAGTAATCTGACTCACTGGGTGCAGCCGGTGAGGAAGGAGTGGAGCCAGTGAGTCAGACTACCGCTGTGTCATGGATGCCAGCATTGTGGAATCTTGTGATTAGCGTGCTTTGGGAGACGGTGTAGAAGGAGGCTAAGGGGTCTAATGGGATGAGGGCTGCAGTCTTGCCTCGGTCGAGGAGGGAAAAGTGCAGTCTTTGTGCTCTGGTTGCTTTGGAAGTTGGATTGGGAGGTGTCTAGGACATGGTTCACTTTGATGAACTCGAAGAGTTGGGATTTGAAGGCCTTCTCTATGACCTTGGCAGGGAAGGGGAAGAGTGAGATCGGTCTGAAGTTCTTGAGATCTGTCGGATCTGAGGATGGCATCTTTAGCAGAGAGTTGATCTCAATGTGTTTCCAGTCATCGGGGTAGGTGACGATTTCAATGGAGCAGTTGATGGTGTGGCAAAGCTGGGGGGTGATGTCGGCAGCTGCTCTGTTGAAAATATGGTACGGGTAGGGATTTGTCAGGGCACCCTAGTGGATGCTAGTGGATGCTCTTCATGGTCTTGAGTATGTTGTAAGCAGGGTACAGCAGACCACAGTCTATTGAGGTGAAACTTGGTTGTGCACAGTGGTGGCAGGCATGGTGGCTGGATTTGGGGTGTTGAAGCAGTCGTAGATGTTCCTAATTTTGTGGTGGAAGAAGGTGCTGAGTTTGTTGCAAAGGTCTTAGGAGAAGGGCATGTCTGTGGTCTTGCTGTTGGGCCAGGCAAACTCCTTGATGTTGGTGAAGAGTTCCTTGCTGTTGTTTGCGTTGGCATTGATTCTGTCTTGGAGGTCCATTTTCTTAGTGGATTTCACGAAGAGGTGGTGTGCGTTGATGGCAGATTTGAAGGTTGTATGAGTTTCTTTGGTATTGCTGTGGCTCCATTGAGACGTCTGTAGGGGCGTCTGGACTAGTGGAGGGCAGGAGTGAACAAGTTGGCATTCTTGGAGTGTTGTTTGCCTGGTCTTTCTCCTCGAGGGGTGCCAGGATGTTGGAGCAGTTGGAGATACATCTGTGGAGGTTGTGCGCTGCAGCGTTGGCATCTGTAAGCATTGATGGAGTGGTGATACTGAGGGAGTTGATGAAAAGTTTTTTGTTGGCCTTGACCCAAGTGTGACTGGGGGTGATGATGGGCGATGCTGCATGGTGGGCATGGTGAAGGCCAGATGTATGCAATGAAGGTTGGTCCAGATGAGTTTGGTAGTGTGGCTGTAGTTGAAGTTTCCACTGGTGGAGAAGACGGGGTTGAGCATGTGTCCAGCTATGTGTGTTGGTGCAGTGAGTAGCTGCTTGAGTTCGATGTTGGTGAGGGTCTCCAGGAGGGATGTGGTGTTCTGGTCACTGGGGTTGTCTAGGTGGAAGTTGAGGTCTCCGAGTAGGATATAGTCGGTGGATGGGAGAACCTGGGGTGCATGAGGTCTACGATGACATTGGTGAATTGGAGTTCAGGGGTACCTGTAGACGAGGGTGCCACAGAGGGTAGTGTTGGGGTTGGTCCAGATCTAGAAGTGGAGGTATTCCATGGTCACCATTGGGTCATTAGAGTGCATGGTCAGTCAGAGGGTGCTTTTGTAGACAATTGCAATGCCTCCTACTGGGTGGCAATGCCTCCTACTGCGTGGTCAGGGTGGTCCTCGCAGGTGATTTTGTCGCTGATCGCTATGTCTGGTCTGGAGCAGAGGTTGTTCCAGGTTTCCGTGAAGAAGAAGATGTCTGGAGTAGTGGCTTTGTGGAAATCCCAGATTTCTGTGGCGTGTTTGTGAGGTACTGCACATTGACGAGGATTCAGATGAGCCAGTCGGGTGCGCTGTTGGTCTGCTGGGCGGCGAGAGACACTGATGTGTTGATGTGGCAGTTTCGACAGGTGTTCCCCAGCAAGTAACAGCGGATCAAGCTGCATACCCAAGAGCCTGGGCCCGAAGTGACCCCCTGACACAGGAACCCGCTGCCACCAAAGCCCAATATCAGTGACTTGAATGTCCCCCACCAGTATTATGCTGTGTCCTCAGCAATGTGCATCCTCCGCAGCACATGGATTGCCCAGAGCACAGTGTGCGCCACCCACCAGTTCTAGGCCTGGGACCAACAGGACACCCAGGCCTCCTCAGCTTCCCATCCCACCTTCTCCTAACCCAACATCAACACCAGTGCCTCTACTGATCAAGAGGTGCCAGGCGGTTCACACAAGTCAGGAATGTGTCTCTATGTGACCTGCCATACTTCACCACTCGGTAAGTGTGATCACCAACGCCTCAATGTCTACCACCACAGCCCCCAGGATTGGGACTAACACGGCCTGCCTCCACTTTCAGGCCGCAGTGACTCCACAGCACTGCTACCTCCCATTCTGGCTCTCAAATGTAGGCCCAGCGAGACCTTTGGGCCCCGGAGACTCTCCGCGCTTCCAGTCACCGGCTGCCATGTTGTCCCAAGGACGGCACTATGCAAAGTGCTGCATCACTATTTTTCCCCAGCGATGTACCTCTTTTCATAAATGAGACCCTGATTCCACATTTCTTCTTCTCCTGGGACTCTGGCTGGTCATCCTGGCTGTTGGGGGTTTGGTGGGGTTGGTGTCCTGTTTTGAACTTGGCCCTAGCTTCTCCATTTAGTATTCCATTGTTTTTATTTTCGTTAGAGGTGGATTTCTAGGCTATTTTTGATCTAGAGGCTGAAAAGTGACCTTGGGCTGACTAACGTGAAGTTTTTTATCGCTAGTTGACCTTTCATCACGTTTCTCTCACTAAAGTTAAAGGGCCAGATTCAGAAAAGTAATCTGAGGCAAAATCTTAACTTTACGACTTTCGGTATTCACAGAAGGCATTTAGGAGTACTAAAGTTAGGATTTTGTCTCAGTTAAACTTAAGTTTTGGTCTTAAGTTAAACTTAAGACGAACTTAAGTTTAAGTGAGACAAAATCCTAGATGTAAAGTTAGGATTTTGTCTCAGATGACTTTTGTGAATCGGGACCAAATTGTTTATCGCCTTGATGCTAGTGTTAGCGGCAGTTTTCACTGTGGCTAGCTGATGCTACCCCATGTAGCGACGTGATGTAAATACGTCAATAAGGCAATAGTTATTGGTGATACACAGCATTAGAAAAAGTGCCGCTAACAAATGCAAAAACTGGTTAGCAGCAATCCTTTTAAACATAAACCTAAATTTGTTGGCAACTCCAGGGTTTTATAGGAAATGTGCTTGTGGCCACTCTTTTTAAGTTTTAGCTCCAGCTCTTTGGAATAGTTTGCCTCTTGAGCTAAGAAAAACCTAGAATCATTTTGATTTCAGGAAAATCTAAAAACTTAGCTTTTCATTTATTAGGAGGTTCTGATTCCCTTTTGCTGCCCTCTTTGTGTGGTACTTTTGTTTGAGGGATAGCGCTGGGTAACCCCATTACGAGGGCAGCTATGTGCTTTATAATTTTAATTTACAAAACAAAACCACTAGATCTGCCTTGGCCCTGCTGCTGGCCTCTGCTGGAGTGAGTCTCGCCCCCCAACTGCTGTCTCCGAGATCCTGGACCCTTGGCTGGCGGTAGTGTGCACTTCTCCTAACAAATCCTGGGTCACTTAGAATTTGTTTCTAAAAATGTTTTTTCTGAAAACCGGTGCTGGACCGGGTCTAACTTGCCAAGCTGATCCGACGAAGGTGTGGACCAAAGTTTCAGGTTGCGTCTACCTTGTTATACATCTTGCCTTTAAGTGAGGCCTGCCTGCTCTGTGACATAGCTACCAAAGGGGGGAGCTCAGGTGAGTTTAGTGACGTTTTAGTGCTTTACCCTGACAAAGACTGTGGTCATTGTTTGATGTGGATTTTCCTCATCCCCAAATATCTTTATTTCACATTCAAAAAAAGAAATCCATAAAAGAACAGAATAACAAATCACCTCAGTAAACATCGTCAGTAGCAAAACACGGACAATAAAGCTAAAAAGTTGACATTCAATGATATATACAGAACTGATAAAATAGTTGATAGAATTCCCCCTAGTTTATGTTCAATCATGGCGTATCTATCCTATTTCATGTCTTCAAATTCTTCTAAAAAAAATGTTGTCAGCTCGGAATGTCCTCAGGATCGGGTTGATGCTCTGGAGGGTGCACCTCCTGATATACCCTAGACTTGATGGCCGTAATGGCCAAGGTCAAATGGAGGATCAAGCGAGGGAAGGAAAGGATGGGTACAGCAGGGAGGGAGACCTGTAATGACAACAACAATAGTAAATACCGTATGGTGCTCTCTAACTAACTTAACCCGTATAGAGCACCCCAAACCCATACACAGACCATATACCTGTAACAAAAATAAAAAGGACCCTTCTGAGTTCAGAACCTCCTATCTAGTTTGCGTTGAGTGGTATTAGCACCAATCGCTCCGTTAGGTCCTCTATAAGACTCCACTACACTTCACAGGGATAGAGCGTAGTTCCATACCACTCCGTGTACCCCTGTTAAATAGAGCCAGAAAAGACAAGTAGAATATGAAGGGTTATCGCTGTATACACACTGATAGTCATGTACATGAGTAATTTTTATCAATCGGTTCTGAGATTCAGCCAAGAGCAGGTTATGTCACCCACATTCCGGTTGTAGATAATCATACAAAAGTATACATGTTCTGCAGTGCCTGGATCAACCCAAAGATACATAAAACACCTCAGAGAGCGTCTATGATCCAAGCGTGCAAGAATCCAAGAATCCCAATGTGACTGTATGAAAGCCACATCTATGAGGCAAGAACGCAGGAATCTGCCTGCAGCAAAGCCGTTTCCTGTCAGTTAACACCACTGACAAGCCCACACGATGTATGAGCCGGGAGAGGATCTCCCACGAGTACTGCCCAGACAATATCCAGAATACGGGTCCCCAATCCAGTCTCAAGAGTTTGGTGGTGCACAGCACCCTTACCCTACTGCTACAATGGCTGGACGCTTCTGACTGCGGGACGAAGAATTTCCGACGCTCTCGCGGGTTCCGCCACTTCCTATATGGGCGGTTCCGCACGGCGTCATGCGTAACTTCTTAGGCTTCATGGGAATTGTAGTCCGCGGCAGCGCCTCTGTTTCCAAGCGCCACGGACCGAACTACAGAATGTCCTCCGTGTTGCCAGCAGTAGCGCGCTCGAGACTGCGCTCATAACAAATTTACAATAATAAAAATTAAAGTTTACTGTGCAACAGCTGCAAAAATGATAAAGTAGGACAAACTTGAACAAAGCCACGATCTATCAGCCCCAGCAACATGAAAGGTGTATGGGCAGATTGTCCTGTGGAGACACCCGTTGCAACCACAAGGACTTGTCTAACTACCACCCTTCAGTACTGCCAAAGGGCAATTGAAACCTTGTCAGCAAATGCAATGGTTATGATAGGTAACAACAGAAAGGTAAGGCTCCAGGGTCAGTGTGTTAGTTAGACAGACATACCCCCAAACTGCGGGGCTCCCTGGCTCCAGTACCTTTCTTTCTGCTTCTCTACAAGAGATAGCAGCTTTTTGTCAGGACAGTATCTGGGTGGATACACATGCCAGGGTGGCCCAAGGCTGTAAATATGATCTTTGCATAAGTGAGCCAGGGGATGGACCGAGCACTGTGCGAGTGTAGGCTGTACCTAATGATGCTTCGATATCGTCCCAAAGTGTAATCCACTTAAAAGCCAGATGAAGAGCAAGGATATCAGACAGGGGCTGAAACTCTATCTCTTGATGAGTAATAAAGGAGGCAGTGTCAGGGGAAAAACATAGCCGGAGTTTAAAAGATGCATTTGCCACCAACTGAAGAATTGAAGTTCCTTGTGCCCTCACATATGATGCCACCGGCAGTGCTGGCAAACTCGCTGTTTGATGGATATGGGTCCTGGGTTTCACCAGCTTTTACCCTAGGTGAATTCTTTGTCAGCAAAGTTTCATCAGTATATGACTCCTTTAAAAACCATAGCACAGAAACAGCTAAAAGGGATAATTTACAGACAACAACCCCAGTGAGTAAACACCCAGATCAAACCACATTGTTCCTCTTCACTCCCCCGACAGCAGAACAGATCCAAAAAGAGATCCACACCATTAACTCAGGTAGCCCAATGGACCCCTGTCCATCCAAAATAATGCACATTTGCTCCGAACAGCTGAGCATAGTACTAGAAAAACTATTTTCCCAAATTATCAAAACCAACATCTTCCCCGATGATTGGAAAATGATATCAATCAGGCCGCTTCTAAAAAAACCTAACTTAGACTGCGAAAGCCCGAACAACTATAGACCAATAGCCAGGATCCCTTATGCCGCTAAAGTTTTAGAGAAACTAGTAAATAAACAGTTATCCCGATACTTGTTGGACGGCAACTGGTTGGATCACTCACAGTTTGGTTTCCGTGAAGGACATGGAACAGAGACTGCTCTTATCACAGCAGTGGAGGAACTCAGGCAAGTACTGGACAACGGACCGAAGGCCGCCTTGATTCTACTTGATCTATCGGCGGCCTTCGATACAGTCAGCCATGAGATCCTGATAACACGCCTGAAAACAGCACAATTACATGACTTAGCTTGTGCCCTCATTGCTTCCTATTTAGAGAACAGAACCTTCTCAGTAGAATCGGGAGAGGAAAAATCCAACAAACTCAACCTACCATATGGAGTCCCGCAGGGCTCCTCGATGAGCCCCACTCTTTTTAATCTGTACGTAACTCCCCTTGCACAAATAATAAGGAACTGTGGCTTCACCCCAATATCCTACGCCGATGATACCCAAATCGTGGTCTCAATAAATAAAGACGTAGAGAACACAGCAGAAAAATTTCAAATCTGCATGGTACAAATCAGCCAATGGATGAGAACAAACTGCCTAAAACTAAACGGGGATAAAAGTGAGGTCATGATACTAGGAGGGGACACAAAAATATGGTCCCATTCATGGTGGGCAAAAGAACTAGGAGGATGTCCCGAACCATCAGAAAAGGTGGTAAACCTGGGAATCACTCTAGATACCAATCTTTCCTTTGATGCCCAAGCCAGTAAGCTGGCGTCATCACTTTGGTGCATTCTAAAAATGATCAAGAAAATCCTACCTTACCTACCACATGACTCACGCAAGACAGTGGTGACAGCATTAGCTTTGTCCAGATTGGACTACGGGAACGGCCTATACGCCGGAGCCAGGAAGAAAATCCTACTCAAACTCCAACGCCTGCAGAATGCAGCAGCCAGGCTGACACTAGGGATACCAAAATTTGAAACAATCAGCCACAAACTAAAAAATCTGCACTGGCTGCCAATTGTAAAAAGGATACAATTCAAATCACTATGCCTAGCATATAAAGCAATTAATGGAACTGGATCACAATTTCTAAAATCCCATTTAAAAATGTATGAGCCAAATAGACTTCTTAGATACAGCCAAATGAAAATAATCAGGGTTCCAAGATTTAAGAGAGCTAACTGGGGCGGAAGAAGTTTCCTGGTGCACACGGCAAGAATTTGGAACCAACTACCGCTAGACATAAAAAACAGCCCATCTTTGAAATCCTTCAGAAAGGAAGTTAAAACGTGGCTTTTCTCCACATAGCCCTAATCAACATCTTCAAGAGCCAGCGGTATCTCACTGCGCCAAGACGCCCTTGGGCATTCGCGCACTCTACAAATAGATAAATCAAATTAAATCAAATCAAATCAGTTAACCATGAACAAGGAGGTTGACAGCCGCCCGCTCAGGGGTGGCGTGGTGCATCATTGGAGGCAGAGTAGATATATGTTTAGTGTCATTGATATGGACTATTGTAATGGTCTCGCAGATGAAGTGATTGGTGACCTTATGGTCTTACTGAATGATTAGCGGTTGTGGGAGTAGGTTAATGCGGTGCTGACAAGTAGCGATGGCGATTTTCTTCTGTTACACACTTCGATGCTGGTAGTCTGGTAGACCCATGCCTTCGGTTGTGATTACGAGGGATCTCTGTGGTGGGTGGACTGCTTATGTTGGATGAGGACGTTGGGAGCAAGGGTTTATTTATTTCTATTTATTTTTGAACGGTGCACTTGTCCTTCATGGATTCTTGCATGTGACAAGGATTTGAATATTTGGGCTTGGGTGACCACTTGTTCAGGGGCGCATTGAGATCCACAGTTTCACAGTATTGCATACATTGTAGAGTGTGTTGACATCAGTTGTGGGCTAAGGGAATGTTGACAAATCTAAAAGCTTTTTCTATGAGGGGTCTAGTAGGAGAAAATAAACAGATTGGTAAGTCTGTTTTTTTATGTTCGGATGAACCATCATGAGTGGGCGTGGTTCAAAGGCTGTAGAAAAGGAAGGCAAGTTGATCATTCAATTCCTATAGTATTGGGGCTTTTCAGTGAATTGTGGGGGAAGCTTCTATAATACCATCAGGAATGTTATCTTTTCAAAATTGTCAGGCTGGTTGGCTAAAGCTAGTGTTGCATACCCCACACCTGCCTACTCTCAGATCATTCCCAAGAAGTTTAATCTGGTGATGGCAGCAGAATATTGGTGTCAGATTGCAAAGTGTGAATTAACACCCCTAAGGGTATCCAGACACTGGGGGGGACATGTACAATGAAGTGGCAGAATGTGTCGTTAGCCTCCTGGGCTTCATGGCGCGCTCTGCCACTTTGGAAACCAAGGCTGCACCATATTTACAAGAATGTGGTGCAGCATTGCGTATCCCCCTGTGATGGCGCTAAATTGAACAATTTAGGGGTATATTCATTATTCACAAGAACGTGTGATAACTACCGCAAGAGTAGCGTAACGCAACTTCCAATATCGCAGCCTATCACGGGTAAATAACCCCGTGCCAACGTGGGATTCACAACAAGGCGGTACCATGCGATAGTCACCAGATAACGCTCCAAATGTCCTTGTCAAAATCAACGCCACGCCACATAAATGCGATACGGGAACGCAAAAAAAACATGCGATGAGGCCAACTTGGGTACAAAAAGTAGCGAAAAACAGCCACAGACCTGCAAATCCCACGCATCTGGCAGAACTATGCCCTATAAAAACCACAGAAAAAATACACTAAAAACAATCCAAAGTGCGTAGCAACATGGATGCACCCTGACACAGCGCAGGGACCAACTCGAACCCCACAACCCCCACATACCACCAGCAAGGAACAACGGGGTCAGGCAAGGCCAAGGAGAAGAGGGAGAGGAAGACGGGGTGCAGACCGCAGGAAAACAAGACCAGCGTCACGGAGGTGACAGAACACTACGAGCAACTGACCCACTAGCAGACCACCTGGATTGCAGTCAGAGTGCCCAGGAGGCCAATTAAGGAGGACAATAGGCGCCGGCATGACATGACTACCTCAACCAGGCACAAACCCGCTGCCAACAGGAAGGCTGCAACAGCGACAGGAGGTGGCAGTCCAACGCCACCGGAGGAGCTGAAGGAAACCCAGGCCAGAGTCATCAGTTTGGAGACGGAGCAAGGAGTAGGGAGTACGGACACAGCTCAAGAGGACCTGACACAACATACACATGGACTGGGGAAACGGGGGAGTGGGTACAATGGCATACAGGCACAACGAGGTGTAGCACACTGCACACCCACAATCACCCAGGTCCATGTGCCCGATCCCCTTGGCACACTGCAGCACACACACATTGCACGAACAGCACACCCACATTGACGACAACGAGGAACGACGCGAATAGCCGACACTGCAGAACAGAGGACACAACTGGCTCCGACCATGCACAGAAACATGCCTGCTACATCTGACGAAGCCGGAAAGTGTGAAATTGAAATGTACGCGTATGACATCACATTCGTCATGTAGACCCAATGTACACTGTCCCGCAGAAGAACCCAGCACCCCCCAAACAGTCACAATGTACATTGCCATTCAGTCTGCATACAAAGCTGCACAATGTCCCAACATATATGTCAACGCAAAGTCAATACGCACCTCCCCTTCACATCGCAGAGGGGCACACAACACCTTCAGCAGAGCACAGAATACAACACATCAGTGATCCCGGAGAGGACCACCACACCGTCGACACCAAAGACCTACAACAGCACATGGATATCCCACGCAACCCCCCACCAGGACCCCGACAGCCAAGCTACTCAGAGGAGAACACCCAGTCTGCAACAGACCACACAGCAGGAAGCACCCGCAAGCATAGCTGGCTCACAACACTTCACCCACCCACACATCGCATCCCAGTGCCATATTCCTGCACGCCAAATGGAGGTGGCACAACAGGTGTGGGTGGGGGCCGAACCCATGGAATGCGAACCAGGACACATACGTAGGTGTCCATCACCCTTCAGGGGCCACGAAGACCACACTGCCATAGAGACGCATTCAGTTGCACATTCACAGTACAGAACCACGGGCAGGGATGCTCAAATTCCAGTCACACACCTATGTTGGCTCTGCGTACGATGGCCCTGGCCACTTCCCTTATGAATTGAGTGGTTGACGACAAAGCTACATATCCAAGCTCCAACCCGCTGCCTGCGGTGACACGTCTGCATCTGATGTACACAGCACAATGTAATGGCGTCGGGCCCAGGGCCCTCATACATACAACAAGCCCACAGGGACACACGCAGATACCATGTTCAATTGGCTTCGGGCACATGCACCCTGCCTCTTTATTAGCAGGGCCACATGTACAGTGACGCCTGTGCTGGATGTGTGTGGGGTGGGTCCAAGCTATTCCGCACGGAATGCCTGGTGCTGGCAACCACTTGAAAATTAGACACCAGTGCAATGGAAACAGAAAACACATGCATAACAGAGTCAACTGCTGAGCAACATGGAGGAAGCCAGAGGAAGTCCAGAGAACAGCCGACATGCAAACAGGAGCGTCCGTGAGTTGCAGTGCACTGGGGATGGGACACTAGAGATGAGCGCGCCAATGTGAAGATAACGTCTCGGATTGTGTCCCTCTGACAGACATCTGATGCAGATGCAGTGTGGTGTGTCATACCTGCATCATCTTCCCCATCAACGTCTCAGCGCCCCCACACTGTTTGAGGTGACATAGCTGCGCAACCTCTCCACAGCTCATAAATCAATCAGTAACGGACAATGACTTGCGGTGCACTGAGTCACTGGCACCTGGAGTGCTGAGCAGGGTATCAGGCCGATGATGGCATCCACAACAGGTCTGAGCAACTCCGCAAGTCTGTCAGGACCACCGTTTTGACTCTAGCAGATGGCTGTTGAAGTTGTTCCTTGCGGTGGTGTCGTGTCCCTCCTGCGGTGATGCCATGTCCGGGCCGGTCAGGACTCGATTTGGTGTGTGAACCCTGGTGGAACGCTGTTGGGCACGGAGGCTGCATAGAGCCAGGGCTACAGAGAAATTACGTTGATGACCCCAAGGCCAACGCTTCAGGGGCCATCTAATATCTCAGAAGAAGGAGTCCCTGACCTGATTTTATTTATATATATTTACCTGGTGTGGTGTCCTTTCATTTAGCCATTCAAGATATTATAGACTGGTAAAAGAAGCTGCTTTACATTCCTTCAAGACTTAGCCTGAAGGCTGCTCTCCCTAGCTACCACTAGGATAGCTTTCAATAAAGGTTGTCTTTAACCTATCATCAATAAGGGGTTGTTTGGACTGATGCAAGGTGCCCACTATAACTAGTGGACAGCATATACCAGGCCAACTTCTCACATTGGTGTGCAGCGTGTGGGATTCCAGCTTGCTATTGTTTTACCAGATAATCTCAATTGAGTGACTAACTGAAAACCACTAAAGGTACCTAAGGTACATATAATACAAGCTTTAGAATACAGTAAATTCTACTGAACTTAGAGTTGTGTGTCAAGGGCTTAGCACACCCTTTCTTCTACTCAAGAGAGTTTAATAGGCCACACTAGAGTAGGTAGTGCATACACCACAACTCACTAGTGATGTCTTCAAGGCCAGGAACCAGTGGGTCCCTGCCAGAAGCCACAGACCTCTTCCAACCAAGTATGATAATCTCCCATTCTTGGAATTGAGAGCATTATGCAGTACTGGGAGACTGAAGACAGGCAAAAGTGAAAATACCCAACACCTCATAGAGGTACTTCTGTTGGATGATCTCAGTGGTAGGCAGAGTGGGTGGGACAGCCGATGAGGAAGGGCCTAGGGCTGAAATTCCCCATGACCAGACCTCTGATGTTGACCAGGAAGATGACAATAACCTTGACCTGGAAAACCCAGCTCCCCTGGCAGATGAGGAAGAGGACCCCAATGGTCCTCTCTTTGTCCCTCCTGGGAGAGTTGCTGGTGGGCCTAGAAGGTCCAGATCTCCCTCAGTGGAGTCTAACCATTCTGGTTCATCTATAGGAATCTCTATCTCTGCTCATAGGAGGGAAACCTCCCAGGAGAGGAGAGAGAGACTGCTGAAGTATGAGGAAGCTCAGCTTAAAATTAGAAAGCAGCAGCTGGCATTTGACAGGGAATCCCTCGAGCTCCCGAGAGCTAGAAAAAAGCTGAGACTAGAGTCCCAATGTGGTAGCAACTTTCCTATTGTTAGGGAGAGGTCTCATGGCCATAGAAACCTAAATAGGATTGTCTCTGCCTACCAGAGCGGGGATGACATCCACAAATGGAATACTGCACTGGAAAGGGCCTGTAAAGTTCAAAGGGAACAAAAGGAGCAGTGGGCAGCAATCTTATGGCTCTCCTTTGCAGACAAAGGTAGAGATAAGCTCCTCACTGTTAGATAAGAGGATGCTGATGATTATACCAGTCTGAAAAGTGCATTGATTGAACGGTTTGGCCTAACCACTGAACAATATAGGTTAGAGTTCAGAGATACCCAAAAGGGACAAAATCAAGACTGGTTGGACTTTGTAGATTGTGCTACTACGGCTCTGGAGGGTTGGTTATTTGGCAGAAAAGTGCATGACTTTCAAGGATTGTACAAATTGATTATGAGGGAGCAGATCCTTAATGATTGTAAAAATCAGCTATTGCATCAGTACCTGCTGGACTCTGATCTGACCTCTCCCCAAGATTTGGAAAAGAAGGCGGAAAAATGGGTCAGAACCAGGGTGAGGCAGAAGGTTCAGAACCAAGGTGGTGACCAGAAGAAGCAACATTCTAAGAACTCTGACAAGGGTCCAGAGAAGGGTAAAGACCAGAAGTCTTCACAAGGTCACCAAAAATCTTCTTTAGGGGGTGAATCCCAGTCTAATAAAGGGAAGGGCCAAAAGAAACCATGGTTCCACGGTGTTCTGTTTTTGCCTGCACATTGGGATGGGACGTGTGCTTTCTGTTATGGAGATTGTGTGCTGTGTCACCAGGTGGGACATGTGTGCTGTGGATTGCCCCCAACACATGCGTGCATCCTGCTATGGCATATGATCCTTGCTTGGACTCCAGTTTGACATGGTGCTTGTGTTGGACGTATGGGGACTGGGGTATCAGGGTGATGGTGATATCCAGAACAGGTGTGAGGGACTTGGATGTGGCTGGCAGTGAGACTTCTCCAACTCTGGCGGATGTTGGTTGAGGGGTGCCAGGGGCCAACAGGTGCAGCCAAGCCAGCAGCTTGGTGTGGGGTGGGATGTTGGTTGTCTGCTGTGTTAGTGCCGTAGGCCTGTTAGGCAATAATGGTTAGGATGAATGGGGTGGTTGTGAGAAGGTGGCCTGATATATGCTGTCCACTAGTTCTAGTGGGCACCTTGTATCAGTCCAAACAATCCCTTATGGTGATAGGTTAAAGACAACCTTATGTTAGAAATGAGGGGACTCTGGTTGGCGCAGGCAAGTACCAGTGGCAAGCAGGGACCCTTTACTTCTAGTCAGGGCGAAGGATGACTCCTTAGAATTACCCCTGCTCACCCTCTAGGTGCGTGGCGCGAGCAGTCGAGCCTAAACTTCAGGGCGTACACGGTTAAGCACTTGCAACTATACACACAGTAAACCCCTTGCATGCACCACAAACGGACACCAGTGAGGTTGTATACAAAAATAAGGCTTTTATATAGTTTCAGCAGATTTAGTACAAGGCCCAGTAACGGTGAAACGGTGGGGCCACAATTTCTATGAATACGGAAAGTTATATTTATACGGAAAGTTCTTACGCGGGCAACAAGGTGAACTGCGGTCCTCCGCGCACTTCGCGCAGAAGCGGCAACTGGGAGGCACGCGCCAGATGACAGGGAAAACAGAACATTGCGGACCCTGGATCCGATGCGAGCTTGCGGTCAAGTTCTTAAGTACAGTACGTTGTCTCTTTACGTGAAGGCGGGTGCGGGACTTCAGCGTCTCTCTTTAGAAGGGCGAGGCGGCATCTGGGGCTCCCACACTTCACGAGGGGGGTCTGGTCCTTCAGGCTCACGGCACGAGCGGGTTGTTACAGGTGGCATATGAACAAAGCGGGGCAGCCGGGCACGCTGTCTATGTCCGGGCCGTCTGAGGCTTGGAGATGCTCACAACGCCGATTCCGGCGGGAGGGGTGAAGGTGCGCAGCGAGACTCTGGAGAGCGAGGTACGGGGGGCAGCCCAGCGCGGCATCGGGGGAGCGGCTCAGATCGAGCGAGGCTCTTCCCAAGGCAGGGGCGGCTAAGCAGTCCGGTCACGGCTAAAGGAGGGGCTGGGGGGCACAAGAGTCACGCCTCCGGCGAGGGAAGGAACTCCACAGTCCAGCGGCGGGCGAGTGAAGGTCAGGTTGAGCCCAATGGTCCTGGGGCTCAGTTCAGGGAGCAAGCTCGCTTCCAAGCCCTTGGAGATCGTTTTGAAAAGCACAAGTTTCTTGAAAGTAAAAATACAGCAAAGTTTCTAGCAAAAGGTTCCTATTCTCTCCTTTGGCAGCAAGGTCACCACTGCAGGCCAGTCCCCCAGGATAGGGACAGTCTTCCTCCTTGCAGCTTTCCCGGCGCCTCCTCCTCAGGCAGAGATTCTTCTTGGGTCAAAAGCGGATCTGATTTCTTAGGAGCAGGGCTCCTACATTTATACTGCATTTCTTTTGTTCTCCCAGGCCAGGGGTGCCCTTGCCTAGTTCAGTCCAGTTCTGGAGCACTTTGTTGACGCGATGCAGGCTTCTTTTTTCAGAGTGTAGGGCAGAGTCATCAGATGCTCCACAGGGGGCGGAGCCAGCATTGTGGTGGCAGAGCACAGTCCTATTCAGAGTCCAGGTGTACTCCTCCCACCCATCTACCTGTCAATCTTTCTATTCACCACCAGGCTACCTAGCCCTGCCCACCTGGGTTTCCCCAGCCCTGTCACTCACACAAGCCAGACAGCAGATACACATCATGCAGAGGCGGGCTGAAATGGTTAGGCAAGCAAAGGCCAACTTTCTAAAAGTGGCATTTGCAAACGCAGAATATTAAAATAAACCTTACAAAAAGATGTACCTTATTATTCTGAGTTCAGGCATACTAAACTCGATCTTCTACCATGTTCCCTGAGTTGGTTAGGATCATAGGATGTAACAATCTTAACCGTCCATTCTGGCCTATGAGAACAGGGTAGCTTTACATAGTGAAAAACGAAAATGGCTGTAATTCACTATGAGGACATGCCACACACATCAGGGCTTGTCCTACCTTATGCTTACAACACACCCTGCCCTTGGGCCTAACATAGGGGTGACTAACATGAAGTTAAGGGAAGGCTTAGGGACTGGCAAGTGGGTGCACTTGCCAGTCAGCATGTCAGTACCAGACTGCATGCAGGTTCTACGATGGCAGACCTAGACACATTTTACCAGGCCGCTTCTGTGGGTGGCACAACCAGTGCTGCAAGCCCACCAGCGGTATTTGTATTTACATGCCCTGGCACTCCTGGTGCACTTTACTGGGGTCTGACAGTAAACCAAATAAGACAATCATGGAATCCAACCAACATATACATTTTACATAGGGAGCACTTGCACTGTGGCACTGGTTGGCCAACACCATAAAAATACATGAGACACAGCGCCAAGGTGCCAGGTCTAACACCTTATATGAAAGCTATCCTAGTGGTAGCTATGGAGAGCAGCCTTCAGGCTAAGTCTTGAAGGAATGTAAAGCAGCTTCTTTTACCAATCTATAATCTCTTGAATGATCAAATGAAAAGACAACCACACCAGGTATATTACAAATATATGCATTTAAGATAACACACACCCCTCTAGTCTCTTTAGGAGACTGGAGTTCGAAGTAATTTAGTTACAAGTGTTTAAGCATCAGTAAATGCACAAATACACGTTAGGGCCATAGGGGCGTACCAAACCATATACTAAAATAGTGGTAAAAGAACCACGAATGAGATAGACAGTATGCCTTTTAACTCTAGAATCGCTGGGTCCCCAAGGAACCACCCAAGGTAGTGACAAAGGGGACCCACGGGAGCCGTATGCAGTGTGAAAACACAACCACGGGTTCCTATTACTTTCTATGGGGAATGTAGCGGTTGGAATTTTAAAGATTACGGACACTTCTAATCGAACTAGGACCAAACCCTTTTGGACTTGGACCGTTCTAGGGTTAGCACCCTCAAGAGTACCAGAGTACTGGCGTTACCTCACCCATGGAAGCCGGGTGCATTGGTGTCTTTTGGTGTCGGGTCGCGTCATCGATTCCAATGGAAGCCTGCAAAGAACTGCTGCTGCCGAGAAGAAGAGAAGTGTCCAGAGAGATCCAAGCCTGGATCTAGAATGTAAGGTACCTGAAAGCAAAGGGGAGAGAGTCTGGGTCACTTGCCAGTGACCTAGGGCAGGATGGACCAATGCCCATAGATGTCGGTGCTTCATGTGAGTTGGACGGTGCCTTGACTCTTCAGCCACGAGGTCCAGGAGGCGTCGACGAAGTCCACGAGACAGATTCGAGCTGTCCCACAAAGTCTGTTGAGTGCTGCGGTGTCGGCGACCAGAAAGGACCCAACAAGCCTTGGCAACGGCAAGTCTCAGGAAATCAGAGAAAGAACTGCGGTGCAGACCAGCAAGGTCTGATGGACTCACCCAGCAAGGGTAAGTAAGAGTGATAGACCTGGCACCTTGGCGTGAATTTCGCTTCCACTTTTTGCTGATGTGCCTCATGTGTTTTGTTGGTGTTAGCTGCTCAGGGCACTGTGCCACTGCTAATCAGTGCCACAGTGCAAGTGTTCCCTTTAGTAAAAAGTATACATTGATTGGTGTCCATGTTTGGCTTATTTGGTTTACTATCAGCCCCTAGTAAAGTGCACCAGGAGTGCCAGGGCTTGTAAATACAAACGCTGCTGGTGGGCTTGCAGCACTGGTTGTGTAACCCACAGAAGCGGCCTAGCAAAATGTGTCTAAGGTCTGCCACTGCAGAACCTGCGTGCAGTCTGGTACTGTCGCGCTGATTGCGCAAGTGCACCTACTTGCCAGTCCCCAAACCTTCACTTAACTACATATTAGTCACTCCTCTGGTAGGCCCAAGGGCAGGGTGCATTGTAGGTATAAGGTAGGACATGCCCTGATGTGTGTGGCATGTCCTAATAGTGAATTACAGCCATTTTCATTTTTCACTATTGAAGGCTACCTGCTCTCCATAGGCCAGGATGGGCTGCTGGAATTACTACACGCTATAAACCCAGTGGACTCAGAGAGCATGGTAGAAAGTCAAGTTTAGTATGCCTGAAGTCAGAATAATAAAATACTTCTTTTAGTAAAGTTTATTTTAACCCCTTCGCTGCGGCGCTGGGAGGATGAGGGGTGAGCGCGGCGCCGCCATGCTCATGACGGAACCACGCCGTCATGAGTCACGGGCGAGCTGTGCTCATGACGGCGTGGTTCCGTCACGACTCCGCCCACTCTCTATTTCGCCCGCACAGGCGGGGAATTAGAGCCGCGTGGGAGGAGCGGCTGCCAACGGCCGCAGCATGACGGAACCACGCCGTCATGAGCACACGCCGCCCATGGCTCATGACGGCGTGGTTCCGTCATGAGAGCACAAGGGGTTAATATCCTGTGTTTGTAAATACTACTTTTAGAAAGTTAATATTTACCGACCTGGCCATTTCAGTCTGCCTCTGCTGTGTGTGTGTGTGCTGCCTAGGAATTCTAGGGCTGGGGAATTCCAGGAGACAGGCTGGCTGCCAGGTGGTGGGTAGAGAGATTGCGAAAGCCGAGGACCAGAACCAAACAGGTAGCAGGCAGGGCGACCGATCTTAAATAAGACCGCCCAATCTGGCCTTCTGGTCCTGTGAGATTCAGTCAACCTCCCCGATTTGGATGGAGCCTGGCAGTTGACATACATCCACTCTTAATCAAATCACGTGGAGCAGCTACTCTGCCCTCACCATACTGACAGGATAGGGACACCCCATGACGAGTAATTTCACTCACATAGGGGAGTTACTTTTTTGCCCTGAAGAAAGTCCTGGACCATTTTTTGGCCCCTTTTTGGACTGAAACATGTCGGCACTAGGGTCCTAGGACCATAATACTCCTAAAAGACCCATTTTATTTATTTTAACTACCCAGACAGACCCAAGAATAAAGGGATACTGGGGATCTGCCTGCGGTATTTTATCTAGTTAACTCCTTCTGCCGTAAAACATATTAAAAGCACTCCCAACACTGTGGTCGAGCCCACCCGGACTTCTAGGGGTCTGGGTGACCCGATGATGAAGCATGACACCACTAGGGTGTGTGAGGGTAACTTAAAGAAATACTTAGTTTCCCCACGACCACGGTTGTATTAGGCACAACCTTATCTTAGGAGTTCTCATTTCTCCCCCTCTTCTTTTATCTTGTTAGATCTCCTCTCAGATCTGTTAGAGTATTTTTTGTGCATATGGAGAGATTACACCAGGATGGGTGGGAGGAGTACACCTTGACTCTGAATAAACCTGTGCTCTGCCACCACACTGCCGGCTCCGCCCCCTGTGGAGCGGCTGATGTCTCCGCCCTGCTGCTAAAAAGGAAAGAGCAGAGTCACCAAAACAAAGTGCTCCAATACCGGACTGAGCCAGGCCCAGGGCCCCTGACGACAGAGAACAAAAGAATTGCTGTATAAAAGAAGGAGCCCTGCTCCTAAGAAATCAGATCTTGTTTGCGCCAAGAAGAAACTCTGCCTGAAGAGAAGGACCTGGAAAAGCTGCATGGAGGAGTACTGTCTCTAAGCCTGAGAGACTGGCATGTGGTGGGAATAAAGTGGTAATTCTTAAAACATTTAATTTAAAAAGGAACAAAATGAGGGGGTTCATTTTGCCAGAGAAAGTATGATTAGTGCTGCAGAAAGAAAACTTAGGGCACATTTTGAGTGACTTCTCAAATCCTCTCCTATTTCATTAAAAAATTCTGACATGCAGACTGAAACATGCACTTTCAATACCAGCAGCAGACTTCCCTGGTGAGCAGTAGCTTTACTACAGTGATATAATGAGCAACTAGAGAGCTAACATTCAGAATTTATGGCAAATGTGTGACACATCTGAATGCCTTCTTGAAAAAACTGAAAGTATTTCCTACTGAGGAGACTGCAGTAAATGAGGAAATTAGGAAACTTCATAACAAATAAATCTCCCAAGATGGCCACCAGAGACAAAAGAGCCCAAATGTAGCCGAAATATCACCCAGATGTAGCCCAAGTATAGCCCAATGACAGAATGTCCCAGAGTGTTCTTAAGAACAACTAGAGCGCTTACTGTCTAACTTATGACAAAGTATGGCCCACCTGAAGCCATCTAGATTGGAATAAACTGGTAACACTTAAAACATTTAATTTCAAAAGGAACACAATGAGGGGGTTCATGTTGCCATAGAATGTATGATTAATGCTGAAGAAAGAAAAATTAGGGCACATTTTGAGTGACTTCTCAAATCCTCTTCTATTTCATTAAAAAATTCTGATATGCAGACTGAAACATGCACTTTTAATACCAGCAGCAGACTTCCGTGGTGAGCAGTAACGTTACTACAGTGATCTAATGAGCAACTAGAGTGCTAACATTCAGAATTTATGGCAAATGTGTGACACATCTGAATACCTTCTTGATGGAATCAAAGTAAAAAACTGAAAGCATTTCCTACTGAGGAGACTGCAATAAATGAGGAAATTAGAAAACTGCATAACAAATAAATCTCCCAAGATGGCCACCAGAGACAAAAGAGCCCAAATGCAGCACAAATATCACCCAGATTTAGCCCACATGTAGCCCAATGACAGAAGTGTGCAAAACACTTATTTTTTGAGTATTTGCAGTTTTATATAGTGCAGACTTGTCAGGTATTGGAGTGCTTTACATGAGCATTGGTTACATCACACAAGATCAAATTCGTTTTGGTTGTAGACATGGGGAGATTAAGTGATTTGACCAGAATCACAGAATGTTGAGCTGAAGCAGAAACTCCAACCTTGTTCCCCAGTTGCAAAGTCTGCAGCTCTGGAAGTAACACCACATCCTCTCCCCTAGGTGCAACATTTAATCAAGTGCTCAACTGCATAAAAAAACATAAAGATTACAATTAATATAAAAGTTCTTTGTTGCTATTTGAAAACTCAGAAAATATGTCCTCATTTTAGTTTTTTAGAGCACTAACTATAATTTTGATGCAAATATGACCCTCTCATATATATATAATTTCTAAAGGAAATACTCTAGGTATTACAGTTTTGATTACATCAAGATGATGTCAGGTGTTCCACAATTTTGTAATAAATATAAAATGTTAGCAATCTAGTTGTTCATTGGGACACTGTTGAGAGGCAGAGGCCAGGGGCACGGACTCTGAAATTTGAAGGCAGGTAGGAGAGTACAGAGGCAACAATTTTACCACACTGGGCAGGCAGGAAGGGCAGTGGCAGCACAACAGACTATGGAGGGCAGTGGAAAGGGGGGCAGGGGCAACAAACCAACAATACAGGACTGGCAAGAGAGGCTGTGGCAATATAATAGACCATTGTTGGCAGAAGGAAGAGGCAGTGGTAGTACAAGCATACATGCCAAAAGACCCGTTTCAGCCAGGAAACATCCAATGTTTTTAAGCTCAAATGGGCTTTATTTGATCTGTCTCCTGTCTACAATCGCCTCTTTTTCAATGTAACTCAAAGGGGAAAATCAAAACCCCAGTTTTTTTTCAAAACCTCCCTCTTACCACGTTCAAAATGTTCACAAGTATGGTACATTGGATCATGGTAGGCAGGAGGAATTGGGGTAGGGACATGGACTCGGATTACAGAGGACAGGAGGGACATGGAGAGGTGCACCAAACTGACCCTACAGGGCAGGCATCAGGGTTTGCAGCAGCACAATACACCACACAGCGCATGCGGGATGGGAGTGCAGCACAACAATCCATAGAAAGCAATAGTGAGGGGACAGGACCATGCACATGGACAACAGAGAACAGAGGGAAAAGAGGCAATGGCAGCTAGCTGACCATAATGGACAGACAGGAGAGAAAGCTGCAGCATAACAGACCATAAAGGGCAGGAGGGACGGATCAGGGGCATTACAATGGAACAGACAAGCCAGGAGGGAGGGAATGCACATGGAAACAGAGGGCTGGGGGCAAAGGGGCAGGGCAGGAGCAGCAAGATGACCATAGAGGTCAGGCAGGATGGGCACTAGAAACAAGACACACCATGGAGAGCAACAATGAGACTATGGTGGCATACACACAGAGCTTGGAGGGAAGGTGGGAGGGGGTCAGGGGCAGCTAGCTGACCACACATGGAAGGTGGGAGGGGCCATGGCAGCACAGAAGACCATGCATGGCAAGTGGGAGAGTTAGTGGCAGCACAATGGCTATGATGGGCAAGAAGGAGGGTGCAGGGGCATGCCCAAAGGACCATGGAGGATAGAAGGGAGGGTCTGGACCTGGGCACAGACAAGAGAGTTCAGGGGAAGGGGCCTCACAACAGATCGGGGCAGGCAGGAGGAGCAGTTGCAGCACAACAGACCAGGGAGGGCAGAAGGGTGTGGCAGTAAAATGGACCATGGAGGACAGGAGGAAGAGGATAGGGGCATGGCATGTGGACAGGCAGGGTAGAGGTAGCAGGGACAGGTTACAGTCATCTGACAATGCTAGGCAGGTGGGAGGGGAGTGGCAGCTCAACAGAACACTCAGAGTAGATAGGAGTGGCAGGTCCATGGAACATGGTGGGCAAAAAGGATGGAGCAGGGGCATGCACAAAGACATCGGAGGGCAGGGGGAAAGAGAATAGGGGCAGCAAGCTAAGCACAGAGGCTAAGC
Source organism: Triturus cristatus (assembly GCF_964204655.1). Lineage (NCBI taxonomy): Eukaryota > Metazoa > Chordata > Amphibia > Caudata > Salamandridae > Triturus > Triturus cristatus. Next base: position 1,129,538,979 of record NC_140588.1, on the reverse strand, counting down.
AGTAGGTCAATGATGGGCCATAGAATTATGCAAAGGAGGGCAGGAGGAGTGGACTGGTACATCATGCTAAGTGGAGGGCGGTGGCAGCACATCAGAGCATGCATGGCAGGAGGGAGGAGGTTAGTCCATGGATTCAGACAACAGAGGTTAGGGAGGAGGTGGATGGGGCAGCAAGCTAACTGTTCAGAGAAGGTGGGTATTAGGAACTTTATTGTTTTCAAAATGTGTGTCTGTGCGAAGTACTTAAAATATGAACAAGCATGCAGCATAATCTCACTTTTATTCAGGAAGAAGAGGACGTTTGTGACTGTGACTCCTGGTTCACTTGGCAGAAACACCCCCTGACCCTCCACCCCCATCGCAAAATGTAATGCCCGTGAAAAGGGTAGGTGGACGCAGTGTTATATAGAACATAGTCCTGAGAGCATGATTGAAAATGAAAACTAGATATAGTATATGGTATAAACTATGCACCAAAAAGTGTGATATAAGATGAAACGGGCGTGAAATATAATATACATTGTGCGCAATGACAGATTCATTTGAGAGCGCGAGATAGCACAGGCACTAGTGCGTGCTATGCGATATGCGCCTTGGAGTGTAATATGCACAGGGCAGTGTTGTGTAACCTAACTAGTCTCTAAAGTTGTAATATAAAATATGTGCTGAGGAGTGTAACGTGGCATATGCACTGTGACAAAGATATGGATCCCAGATTGTAATATGTATGGCATAGCGCTGTGCGTTATAACATAGGCATCGCACAAGGCACGTTAGATGGGGCAATATAACCCGTGCGAAGGCAAGTGTGGCATGACATATTCACGGGGTGGTGTTACAGTGCACATGGGCTAGAGAGTGTCATAGCATACGCACTAGCTGGTGGAATACAACACCGAGGTGTGAGGCACTCGGCCGGCACTGGTGGGTGTAACACAGCATTGGGCTCAGCCCGGAGCACGCTGTGACTCTCAAGTGAGGTTTTTCTCCTTTCCAGAGAGTAAAATAAAGAGTATTACACATCTGGCGGTGGATGTGTATTTTATTAACTGTGAGGGGGTTTCTTGCATAGTTTGGTCGAATTTTTGCCGAATCCCCTTTGAATGGCTTGGTGTGCGTGTATATTAAATGTGCCCGTCAATAGCTACCCATGTTTGTATAAATAAACGACAAGGGTGTCTACTTGGAGAGTACCCGCAGGCGGGGGCGCCGGAATTAGGCACGGTAGGGCATCAGACACGTCAGAGCTTCACTAGCGGAGTAAATACATTCCATGTGGATTCATTCTATGCATAGTCACCTTTTAATGAATATCACGCAAATCGTCATGTGATAGGTACATACGGTTTGTCCACCATGTCCTAGGTGTTTCTATAAATATATATTTTTTTAAAATAATAAAAAACAAAGGCCGATCCCGGGGATGGGGTCCCCGGGGCCATAAGTGGCCTGAGTAGGGGGGCAACGCAGCCCCCTCCTAAAGAATAAAAAAAAAAAAAGGCCATGACCCGCGGGGTTGGGGTCCGCGGGGCGGATTAAGGCCTTGGGAGGGCCAAATTAATTTTTTTCAACAAAAGAAATTAGGGTGCAGGCCCTGGGGGATGGGGTCCCCATGGCCAGTAAATTAGGGAAAAAAAGGGGGGCCACACAGCCCTCCTTCTTAAAAAAATAAAATAAAATAAAATTAAATAAATAAAAGACCGGCATCGCGCCGAAGGCCACACCTTGCACTCTGCACTCAGCAAACGTGCCCCCTGGCCAGTTGTAAGTTGGGGAATTAATACTGAGGGTCCCTGAGGGCCAACTAGCCCAACAGGTATCTCCAGTATGCGCCAGGGAGCTGCGTTGCAGACAGGTGTTCTGAGGCCACGCCCCTTTTACACCTCTATGCAACGCAGCTCTGTGGCGCTTACTGGAGGTACCTAGTGGGCTAGTTCGACCCTAGGGTCCCTTAGGATTCAAGGGGACTTAATCTCTCAACTTAGAACGGCCACAGGGCGCGTTTACACACTGGTGAAGGGAGGGGACGGGGCCTGAGGTGACGTGTGCAAACACGCCCTGTGGTGCGTTTTAAGTTGGGGAAATAATTCCCTTTCAATCCTGAGGGACCCTGGGGGCCAACTAGCCCACCAGGTGCTTCCAGTAAGCGCCACTGCTCTGCATTGCAGAGAGGTGGTGCAGGCCGTGCCCCTTTTTACACCTCTCTGCAATGGCGCTTGCTGGACGTACCTAGTGGGCTATTTTGCCCCTAGGGATCCTCAGGATTCAAGGGGACTTAATCTCCCAATTTAAAAAAACGGCCACAGGGCGTGTTTACACAGTGGTGAAGGGAGGGGACGGGGCCTGAGTTAACGTGTGCAAACAAGCCCTGTGGCGCGTTTTAAGTTGGGGAAATAATTCTCCTTCAATCCTGAGGGACCCTGGGGGCCAACTAGCCCACCAGGTGCTTTCAGTAAGTGCCACTGCGCTGCGTTGCAGAGAGGTGGTCTAGGCCGTGCCCCTTTTTACATCTCTCTGCAATGCAGCTCTGTGGCACTTACTGGAGGTACCTAGTGGTCTAGTTGGACCCTAGGGACCCTCAGGATTTAAGGGGACTTAATCTCCCAACTTAAAACGGCCACAGGGCGTGTTTACACAGTGGGGAAGTGAGGGGACGGGGCCTGAGGTGACGTGTGCAAACACACCCTGTGGCACGTTTTAAGAGGTAGTGTTAATCCCCTGCCCTATTATATACTAGGGGCTTACAGAGGAGGTCATGCTGATCACAGGGGGACCCCAACGCATAGTGTTCCCTAGTGAATGTAGGTGTTTTCACTGTATTCTGAGTGTCTGTTAACATAGCTCTAGGACTGGTTAGTCAGACTCAGTTACCACCAGTAACCGTCTGAAAAAGTTGAGGGTACAGGATGATTTTGAAACAAGGCTTCTTTCTACTCTTCTGTTTGTTCTTTCTGCACGTTATCCTTGTTCCTGCACTTTTCTTCGTCTTTGAGGACTTCTGTTGCTTCTTTCTGCATTTCTTTTTTTTCTTTCTGTGCGTTTTTTCTTCTTTCTTCACAAGTCCTATCTCTGTAGGCATAGTTTGAAATTAGCATTTAAAAAACCTTTGAAATGTACTGAAAAAAACATAGGTTTCAGGCACGTTATAGTTAGGAATTAGTTAAAAAACCTTAGAAATTCACTGAAAAAACCATAGGTTTCAGGGGCGTTATAGTTAGCTGGACTTTTCACTCGTACAAAACCATCTAAATTCCCCCGTTTTAGTTAGTTCTGCTAACTATAACTCGCGCGCCCGCAATGCACTGCTGATGACATCACATATTACATCACTCATGACATGGTCAGTGACATCACTTAGATCTATATTTCCACAGGAAAACCGTTTTTTGTCTTGCCCATATTTTTGACGCCATTTGACGAATCTTCACATACGCTTCCAACAAAAGAGTGCTGGTGATTCATGTTGTGCATGTAAAGGTTTGCGGTGATCCGTCAACTCAAGCAAGGCATGAGAATAAGGGTGTCAAAATAAGTGAATTCCTGTAGAGTCTTTATACATGCCTGCAGAGCGATCGACTGGATGGAATTACACACAAAAATTGTCAGAAAGGTAGATTTGGTTACATAGATTGTGCTTTTTGTTATTTAGTTTAAATATCTTCAGTAGTTGTTGAGAAATTTAGGAGACTACAGTTAGAGATATCTGGGGCAGTGATGACTTTGTTAAAAATAACAAGCTGATGCAAGGAAATCCAGAGCTCTGATTGGCTGCCAACACTTCAACCAGGAAGTGTTGGCAGCCATGTTTGGACTCAGCTCCAGCTGACTATCCATACAAATGTCCTTGACACCATCTCAAGGAGACCAAAAAAGCCTTAACACCCGCCCACTGAAAATTACGAGTGGCCAGACTAAGGTCCAACTGAATTCAAATGAGACCTAAAGCGTCATCTCCTCAATAAATACGGGAGTCCATAATTCTTTAAGATCCTGTTATCTTTGGATCTCCTGTATCGGTCGTCTTTCTGCTAATATGTGGACCTTTTATTTTTCCTACGTTCTTCCTATTGTTTACTCTTGCTCTTGCTCTCCTTGGTCTCTCATGTATTTTGTCAGCTCTCACTACATTGCTGTAAGATTCTTTTGGCATTCTCCCCTCTTTTTTGTTAACTTGTCTTGACCTTTCTTCAGTTACCCCTTCCCTCTTACCACTACAAATGTTTCCTTGTTATATTTTATTGTGTACTCCTAGGTTATACCTCCCTCATTTTATTTAACTGATATATAAACTTTGAATCCTAAGATTTTTGCTGTTATCCTAAGTCAATGGTGATATTCACATGTTCTTGTTTGCATTTTGCATGTAATTATAGTTTACATTGATATTTGCCTTGTTTCTGTTCCTGTTGAGCGCTCTGATACCTTTGGGTCTAGCCAGCACTATATAAAACCTTAAATAAATAAATAAACCCATCCAGAAGAAATTCCAGGATCTTTGGAGAGAAACAGAAAGAGGAAGCAAGTGCCTCCTATCACACCTGGCCTGAAATGTCTTCCAATGCTGAGCGTATGAGGACCTGGTTGATTAACTCCAGGAAGCCTGCACACAAGAGGAGACAGAGAGACTCTGCAACATCAACCCCCAATTCAATCTCCAAGCCATCAGCTAAACGTTCACCAGATACTGGACGTCAAGAACTTCAAAACTCATTGGAGAAGGAAGAAAAGGGAAGCTGTCACTCCTGACCCCCCTTCATCGCCATCAGAAAAAGAAACCAGATAGAGCAGGGCCATGCCGGAGCCACCAGAATCACATAAGCCCTCTCCCTCCACACTCAAATCTGAAATCTCTGAATTAAACTAAATGGAGGGAAAGCAAACATCAGGTCAAACGGCCAAGGAAACGTCAGGGAATCCATACCTCAGGCTCCCACCGCTTGGAAAAAAACAGGGTAGAAGGACTTTGCAAGGGCTCGTAAACAGATCCACCTGGGGGCGACCCCACAACTGAAACACCCTGGCAAGCACCTTGGGAGAAAAACAAAATTGCAAAAAGAAGGGAATCTCCCTGCTCAGTTGATCAGCCTGATAATTCTCAACTCCCCGAATTAAAATGGCCTTGATATAATCCAAATGCGACTGAGCCCATACAAACAGCCGATTAACAATTACAAGCAAAGATAGGGTTGTTTTCCCTGCCGATTAACATAGGACTTGGCAATAGTATTATCTGTCTAAATGATGATGTCATTGTCCCTAACCAGAGGCAAAAAGTAAAGAAGGGTTAGATGAATAACCTTCAAGTTCCCTCCAGTTGGAAGACCGAGAGCTCTGGATGAAATCCAGTGAGTCACTCACCTGGAGAGAACTTGACCAGGGCCCCCAAACACTTTTGCTGGAATGCTTAGTATTGACCACTGGAGCTAGAGTGGACAATGGAACACCCTACAGAAGGAAGGAAGGAACCAGCCACTAGTCCAGCACCCACAACCTCAGAATGAACCTCATGAGGATATTTTGATGCCATCTGGCCAGGGAAACCAAGAATACTATGGAAGCTAGATCTCCTGAACCCTCATCCAGAGTGAAACAGCTTGATAAGGTGTCAACTAAAAGTCAAGTATATGTTAATGGATTTTGATCATCCTTAAGTCTGGCAAATTCACAGTGCCCAGATCCGTAGGGAGCCAAGTCCCTATGAGAAATGCTATCCTGAGTCAGAGTCAGCTGTTACCTCCTCTCATTCACTGAGAAGCCATGAAATGACAGAAAACGCAACACTGTCTGCACATGCAAACACAACAGGGGACGCAAAGCAGAAGGGTAGTTGTGGTGGTAAGGGAAGGTGAAAATAATTTGCAGGTGAAGAGCAGCCATTGGAGGGGAACAATACCTTTGTAAACACATATGTGGATTTGAAACCAGCCTGAATTGGATAACCTGCAATTGAAAATGAGTTGAACCCACAGCAAATCTCATAATCGTCTGATGACTCACGTGAACAGGACTGTGCAGATGTTCCTTCTTGTAGGTTGACAGATGCCATGAAGTCCTCAGGAGACATCAGTGAATGTGCTGCTGTAATGAAAACATCTTGAATGGCATGGATGTCATCCATTGGTTGAGATGCTTCAGGTCCAACACAGGCCAATGTTTTACAAGCATCTCCTGCACCAGGAAGAGAATTGAATAAACACCTTTTATGACTTGATCCAGAGGCACAGGAATGATTTCCCTTTTCTCCAACAAAACCCTCATACCAGTCAACAGAGCTTCCTTCTTAACAGGATTCTCTGGAATGTGAGTAGGGATGCACCCTTTATCAGGAGAAAGAGACAAAGTAGATAAAATAGCCACTCTGAATGATGCCCAACACCCAAGTGTCTGAAATGGAAAGCACCCATGCCAGAAAAAGTGACACTTTCAGTCCACCCACTGGTCTTGGTTCCAAGGAACTGCCATAGTCAGGACTGCTAGCCTGAGGACCCTACCTTGAAGGAAACATTGTGATAATTGCCTCTTTGAGGCTGAAACTTCCTCCTGTGGCAAGAATAGGAGCGGGTGTCCTTATGAGGGAAATTCCATGTGTCCCTGGCATCCAAAAGATTACAAGGCTTAGAAGATTCACTGGAAGAGGACTTGTACGACCAGGTGTGTTTTCTATCCTTATAGAACTTCCGGATAAGACCATCCAAATATTCACCAAACAACCTGCCACCCTAAAATGGTAGCTTGAGAAAAGAATACTTCTCAACCAGATCCATCTTCCAGTCCCAAAACCAAAGTTTTTGTCTAACCATAATAGCAGTAGCAGATACCACTGACACAGCCTTGATTATATCTGTCAGGAAATTTCCCTGCTACCCGCAGTGAAGACTCCTCCACAATGGCAAAAGAGCATGGCCCTACTGCATGGCGCAGAGCCAGCAGACATAAAATAAAACAATGCTTCAGCATTGTTTTATTTTTTGTTTGCCAGCTCTGAGCCAGCTTGTGCGCGGAGGGGCGAGCATGGGAGGGTGGAGGAGGAGTGCTTGTGCACTCCCCTAGTGCTCATGTGTGTTTGGCCCGCTATCTCTCCCGCACTTAGGTTTCTCCAGCCCAGCTACATTCAGCAGCTAGACGGGAGAAACCAACAGACTCCATGATGTGAGTGGAGCATCTTTCCTGCCCACTCAGGCCAAATGGATTGGCGAGGAGTCTGTCCTAGGGGCTGCTGGGATATAGGAAGAGGCCAGCAGGAGTGAATCAGGAGGCGGCCAGCAGTTTTAGGTAAGTATTTTTATTTATTAATATTGACATGCCCCCGTACTCCCAGCATGCTCTCCTCCATGCTAACCCCACCCGCCCACCACCATTTGTTAAAGGCAGTCGCTGCTGTTTACTTATATGTATCAGGAAATCCATCACATTTGAACCTCCCTGCATGGCTTCCGCCAGATCCTAAAAAATCCTTTACCAAGGACTGAGCAGTCAACACCCATACGATGCTGCCCTGACAACCAGATCAGAGGGAGTGGAAGAGTTCTTAAGGCAACGATCCACCCTGTAATCCACATGATCCGACAGAAAACAGTCATCCAGATTTAACAAGGATCTGCCAATGAGTGGGTCCAGGAAGGAGCAAACCTTGATGGCATGAGGCAACATCTTATCACCTTCTTCCAAGGCATAACTTTCCTTAAGAAAATGGGGAATCTGACCATGTTCGGGTTCTTCCCATGATTTGATGTTTACATCCTTGATCTTGGGGTGCAATGGCAAAGCCAGTACTGCAGGCTTAGTAAAGTGTGGATAAAGATCCTCAGCAGCCCCTCCACCAGAGGCAGCACCTCCACCAGAGGCGGCCCCTCCACCAGAGGCGACACCGCCACCAGAGGCGGCCCTTCCACCAGAGGCGGCGCCATACCAGATTGTCTCTGATGTTCCATACAATATCAGCCAGTTCTTCCCTGGAATATGAATTTTCCACCAGGTACCACGTGGCTATCAGGCCTTGAGTCAGCAGCAGAATCTGAATCCTGATCATCCTCCAACAGGGATGAAGTACGCTTAGCCTTATGCGTGGAGGACAAGGCTTTAGCGACTGCCGCATCAATCATTGGATTACGAAAGCCAACCGAAAAAAAGAATCCCCAGGAGAGGCACCACCAGAACTCCTTGGTGACACATCCTACCGATAATCGCTCTCCTCCCCAGGTGCAGGAGATTGTGACCTGTGTTTCTTCGCAGTTCTCCTGTCCATAGCACCTGAGGCATTGACTAACAACATAAAGCATTCATAAATAAATAGGATTTAAAGGGACGCCACCGGAGAGAATTTCCTCTAAAAATGTAAACCAATAAAAAAGGCTCAACAAAAGCCAAAGTAATCACAATCCATATGCAAATATACCATCCAATAGGGAATCACCTTATACAGTATAAAATGACCTAACAAGTAAGGCTTGCTATAAGGATTTCCCTGAAACTTAGCAACATGTGGCCAGAAATCGCAGCACGGTGAGGCAAAACCAAGATCAGAACCTGGATCCCCAGCTCCAAAGTCTGCAGTCCAGGCTCCCATGGTAGACAGTAGTAAGCATTTGCCCGGTGGTTTAGGAGTCTCTGTCTCTGCAGCTACCAAGATATCCCCCTGCAGGCCGGAGGAAGGCACTGCACTCATCCGTCTGGCCAAGACGAGAAGGAGGAAACAAATGTTCTAGCCTGCTGCATTGCAGGCAGGTGTGCCACCAATTGTCACTGCCCCCTGGCCCTGACTTTCTGCATGTCGGCTCCAGCAGCAAGATTAAACGCTGTTGCCGTTCAAGACAGGACGATGCAGCCTCCCCCTTCCGGCAGCACCCTGCGGCGCCTTCCCAAAAGGAGCTCACAGAAAGGAACAGGAAGTAAGGAGGGGAATGGAGTTTTATACATTGGGAAGGTGTTGTGAAGGGAGACACGAGCGCCTCAACATGAGATTCACCACAGCGAGAAGGACAAGGAGGTAATGCTCGTTAGCACACACATATTTGTGATTACAAGAGAATTCAAATGCTTTTCCTTGACACTTCGTCAGCCTGGATGTGGTCAGAGATTTACTGCTCTCAAGAACAGGATTAAATCCCTAACCACAAAGGGAAAAAGGAGGGAAGGCTGCAAAATTGGTAGTGGTGTCGGAGGCAGAGGTGTCTCCATGAGGATACGTTTGTTTCATCTTGGAGATGTTATTTCTTAAAACTGCAGCATATATAACTGCAGTTGCAACCATTTAAAGAAGTATAATGACAAATGTTCAACTGCTTATGAATGTGAGTACATTTGAGAAGAAGCAAATGTCCAGCTTTGAGAAATCACAAACTTGTTTAAGTTTACAGCAATCAAGTTTAATGGTGAGTTGGCCACAGGTTGATCCCATTGCACGTCCTGAGCTTGGCAATGGGCGAATCTATAATCCACATTGGCAGCGCATAGTTGTCTGCATGAGTTACATATTACTTTTTTTAGGAAACCTGACAGATAGAGTGGTGGTTGTGAGAAATTTTAAGAAATATAATTATATAACACATATCATGAGATTCTGATTTTACAATTAATACTGTACACTATTTAAGACATATAGTTTTGTTGTCCTCACATTTGTTGTAACTGAAGATCACAAATGCCCAATCCAATGTATATGCAAATGTTAGAGCAAATTAAATGTATATGTCTCATTCTTTTAGCTGCATTAAATAGAAAGAAGAAAAGTAAATGTGGCGTCTTAAACCCAAGGTAACCTCATAGCCCTTGTGTGCCTTCCTTGAGCCTATTTCATATCCTCCAAGCAGACTGTAGCATTCCCATTCACAGAGTGTGTGCTATCCCACTCGGCAGGACAGCCCTCAACTCGTCTTCTCTGCCAGCGACAACATTACCTTCAGCCATACCTCTGTGCTCCCCTGGACCGACCACTGCTGTGTCCACTCCTCCTTCACCAAACCCACTGTACACCACCACGCCCACCGCTTCCCCGCAGAAGCTGAAACAAGGTCACCGTAGAACATCTCACCTCCTCCCTCAGCAAATCAAAACTCTCCCACCAACATACACGGATGCCAACACCTCGGCACAAAACCTCCACTCTGCCACCGTTCCAACTCTCTGGCTCTCCTCAAGAAGGCCTCCAGCAAGCAAGACTCCAAAAAAGCAAGCTGGTTCACTCCCTCCCTTCAAGACTCTTGGCACACCTGCAGACGGCTCGAGAAGAGATGGAGAAGCAACTAAACCCTGGAGGCCCACACAGCTTTCAAATTCACCGCACACCACATCCTCCTCAAAACATCATAGAAAATGGCCATTCAATAAAAAATCAATGCCAATATGCACAACAGCAAAGAATTTGTCACCATAGTTAACGAGTTTACTGAACCCAACACTGAGACAACAGACATCCCACCATCCAAAGACCTCTGCGATCAGCTCAGTACCTTCTTTCATCACAGGATCATGCAGATCTATGACAGCTTCGACTCCCAAGACCCTCCCTCGAGACCCACCACCACTGCACCCAACAATGCTGCCCCAACCAGATCTTGCTCAACTGTACCCTATTCACCACAGACGACACCCTCAAGATCATGAGAAACATCTTCCACAAAGCCACCACCTTCATTGCCCCAGAGCTCTGCCACATAATCCAATGCTCCATCGAGACCGCCACATTCCCTGAAGACTGGACACACAATGAGATCAAGCCCCTGCTGAAGAAACCCTCAGCTGACCCGACGGACCTCAAGAACTTCAGAACCATCTCACTGCTCCCCTTCCCAGCTAAGGCCATTGAGAAAGCCAACAATGCCAAACTCTCTGAGTTCATTAAAGTCCTGGACCTCTCCCAATCCAGCAACCACACCATCAAGTCTGCCCTACTTGCCGATGCATACATCTCTCTCCTCAAGCAAGGCAAAACAGCATGCCTTTTCTCCTGGACCTCTTGGTTGCCTTCGACATCATCTTCCACCGCACCCTATGCACAAGACTCCATGACGCCGGCATCCACAAAAAAGCTCTGGAATGGATCCGCTCATTCCTCTCTAATCAAATGCACAGAGTCAGACCACCGCTGTTCCTCTCAGAACCCACAGAGATCAGCTGCGGAGTGCTCCTCCCTGAACCCTTCCCTCTGCAATGTTTACATGGCCCCGCTCATAGCCATTGTCAGGAACCACAGACTCGACATCGTCTCCTACGATGATGACACCCTGCTGATCCTCTCCCTCACCAATGAACCCAGAGTTGCCAGGAGCAAGTTACACAACTGGGTGAAGGCCGTCGCCTGCTGGATGAGAGACAGCTGCCTCAAGCTCAACTCAGAAAAACCAAAGTCCTCCTCCTGGACCCCACCCCCTCCACTTGGGATGACTCCTGGTGGCCTCACCGCACTAGGAGCACACCAACAGACCATGCACAAAACCTCTGCATCACACTGGACTCCTAGTTCACTATGAACCACCAACACCATCTCTTCAACCTGCTTTCCCATGCTTCACCTGCTTGGAACGATTTTCAGATGGATTCCCACCGAGACCAGAAAGATGGTGACCCAGGAGGTCATCAGCAGCAGACTCGACTACAGCAACACACTCGATGCCGCGTCACCCAGAAACTCCTCAAGAAACTGCAGAATATTTAAAACAGCACAGCTACACTCGCACTCAACATCCCCTCCGCAGCCACATCACCGAACACCTGAAATAACTCCACTGGCTGCCAGTCATCAAAAGGGTCACGTTCAAGCTCCTCACACATGCCTACAAAGCTCTCCACAATGCGAGACCTGCGTACCTCAATCACCGCCTATCATTCCACGCACCCACCAGACAACTCTGCTCAACAAGACCTGGCAACCATCCCTCGTATCCACAAGACCAGCGCTGGAGGAAGAGCATGCTCCTACCTTGACTGCAAGACCTGGAAAACCCTGACTCTCCACCTCAGGCAATCACTGTTGCTGCCCAAATTCAGGAAGCACCTCAAGACCTGGCTCTTCGACTGAACCACAATGCCCAGACAGATGAGCAGCCCCTCTTACGAATGAGTACCCACGCTTTACAAGCATTTGATTGATTGATTGATTGATTGATTATGATTGATAGGTCGCCTTATCACACTGACATACTGCTTCCAAGAATGAGTGCCCAAAGGGAAAGAGACTGTTTACAAAGCTTTCCAGGTGGATGCATAGCTGGGATGTCACATGCACTCATAATCACCTTCTCTTTCCTTCAACATGCTGTTAATCACTGTCACATGAAAATCTCATAGTTCTGAAATACATATGACCAACTTGTTGATGGTGTGTCTGTTTTTGTTTTTGAGTGTCTGTGTATTTGTGTATGTGTGTGTGTTCGTGTCTGTGTGTTTGTGTGTATCTGTGTGTTTGTATGTGTGTGTCTCTCTGTGTTTGTGTCTGTGTGTTTGGGTGTCTGTGTGATTGTCTGCCATTCATTTCCCTGTGACTTTGTTTCAACAACAGGTCCCCAGTTCTTTCTGCAGTGAGAGCTGCCTCCCTGGGTTCAGACAGTCTCCAAGAGCAGGGCAGCCTCATTGCTGCTTTGAATGTGTTGCCTGCTCTGCTGGAGAGATTTCTAACAAGACAGGTGAGTGCACATCCTTAATTGTTACTGTACAAGGACTATCAGAGGCCTAGCTCAGCATTGACTCATCAGAGGCCTAATGGTGTGTAGGACCATGTCAAGAATGTGTAGGTGACGTGGTTGGCAACAAACATAGACTTTTTCTACTGAGGTCTTGATTCTCGTCACCGACCTGGAGAGGGAGCTAAAGCCTCCAGCTCAGTGGGATTCACCTAGAGAATCCGACATCTCAAAATAATTGACATTTCTGGATGAAATACTCAGTATGAAATAAGGACTATAAAGGGGAATCTGTCCATAAATAAATATTCTCTGGTAATTTCTCCTCCTGGGACCTGCAAGGTCTGACTTGTAAACACCTAGGGCCAAATTTACGAGAAAGTGACTGCAGAATGCAGCACGCATGGAAAGAGGAAAAAAAAGGAGGAATGAAAACATTTCTCCTTGTTGCACCTCCCTATGCCTGAGGCATAGCATTCTGATGCATTCCCAGGTTTACGATGTCTCGTAAATCTGGAAATGCGGCAGAAGCTATGTGTTTTGCTTGGGATCACTCACAACAAAACACATGGCATGCCCCTTCCATACCTAGTGCTGTGTGTAAAGAGGTGGTAGAGCCACCCACGCAGGGTGGTTTTACCTGTCCTTGTAAATATGGAGCAGCAAAATGTGATGCCTGTGCGTCACAAAAAGTCAAGCACCGGCGGTGCAAGGGGCTGAGAAATAGGCCCCCAAGTCTTTAACTTTCTAAGTCTGTTCCATTGCTTCTGGAAGTTCTGTCCAAGCAGTGAGCTGTGGTATGATCTTTCATGTACTGTTGATTAAAACCTTTGAAATTATGTATAGAAACGTGCATAATAAAAGGTATTTCAATTCTGAAGTCAGGAAAACACACCTGTTAGAAAAAGCAATAAACAATGGAATCTAAGCAACAGTGTTGTGGTCGAACTGATTGACAGGAGCAGCAACGCATCCTAACAAAAAGAGAAGGCAATAATGATGTAAATACTTTTTTAAACAAATAAAGCGATGAGTTGAATGAGTTGTAGAACCTGGCAGAGCAGCTCTTGATTTATTGCTAAGTCTGGTGGCTCACTGGATGAATACATGCTCGTAAGGGAACTCAGACTCCTGACAGGTCCACTCCACCTGTCATGGTATGTGATGTTAAGTTACATGATTTTTTATAGCACACTAATCAACTATTCAGGTATTAAGGCGCATTGCAGTTGGGTTAGGTGGCTGTCTCCTTGGTGATGTGAATCCAAGTACCAGGTCTTCAGCTCCTTGCAGAACTTAGAGAAGCGATGATGAGTCTGTGATATGGTGAGGGAGGTTGCTCCATGCTTTGGGGAGAGATATGAGAAGACAAAGCCTCCAGATTTATCTTTGCAGATCAGGGCTTTGCCTGCCAGTGAGCATCCCGCTGAGCTCAGTGCTTGGGAGTTGTGCAGAAGTGTATCCATCTGGTAAGGTATGTATTGTGTAGTGCAAAAAGAAAGCACAGAGAGGCTACACAAAAGAGAAAATGCACAAATGCTAAGCAAAAAAGATCTATCCGAACTCTTCAAAGATGATTGTCAAATCTTTTAATAATTGGTTGAATCACAAAAGCATAGTACAGTGCATTTGCAGCCAACGCGTTTCACCCTTAATAGGGCTTCCTCAGGGCTGCAAACATAACATGAATACAATCAAACAACAATAAGTGACAAGACATACAAATCACACAAACATAAAATTCCTAGACCTGCCAAGATTCTTTTACACTTATAAGTAGAAATAGTATCTTTGCTCAATACTCTTGGACAGGGTATTTGCATATTCAATTATGTGCAATTTTTCTAAAACATCAATTCAAAATACAAAAGTACCCATAAGCAACATGAGCCGGAAAAGAGAGGAAAGATACCATCCAACAAACACAATTGCAAAGAGTTCTTAATAGATGCCCGAAATAGTGTGCATTTTCACTTTTGTGTTAGCTCTCTGTGCTTTCTTTTTGCATTATAGTGGTGGAGTTCATTGGCATTGGACCTTGGAGGTGGGCAACAGCGACTTTGTGTTCTCAAATATAGTATACAGCTGGATAGTGCGGCGTTAATTATGCCTTGCTGCCATCATTCCTCTTTTTGCCATGTGTTGTATAGTGCTTTGCATGTGTGTGAGTAGTTTGAATGCGAAATATAAGACGAACAGATTTCCCAGTCAGAATGAATGCTTTCTTCAGCCCTCAAGCCAATCAGAGCAGTCGTAGGCCGTGTATGATCACACAAGCAATAGTGTTCTAATTTTACTATGTAGTGCTACACCACAGAAAAAGGACCCACCCCCGACGGACCTCGCAATTTGCAGTGAGACCAGAGGAGGGAGTACTCCCAAAAGAGACACTGGTGCACTGGAATAGTATCCAGATTAAGGACAGAATGAGAATTTAATTGAATTAAAGTCCATTCAGATGGGTGCAGAGATTCTTCCATTTAGTTTATAAACACACAACTAGACGTAGAGGTGAGTCTTTGAAACACTTTATTCTTCAATATTGAACATCCAGCCCCAGCCACCGATGTTGCCCTTCAGAAAGGGCTTCACCAGGGAGTACACATATCTTTCCAACAATATTATGACCAGGTGCAGTATAATACCACACACAGTGTTATTATTATACTGCACGAGGTGTATTATACTGCACACTGAGCGTATTCTGAGTTCAGTGCCTACCGCCCATTTCATGGTAGTTGCCCGCCATGAAAAGGGTGGCAGAGAGGTGACTAAGCGGGCCCTAACAGGGCCCCCATGATGCTCCTAGGGGTGCATGAGTGGGGGGAACATGTTGTGCCATCCTCTGTAATTACACCCCTGTTCCTGCATGCATGCCACACCATGCAGGAACATGCTGCAGGTGCTGTCACGGAGGCGGGCTGCATGTGAGGCTCTATTATGAGCCTAAGAGCCCACTGCCATGAGAGCATTGCAGCGTCCCTCACCCAATGAAGATCAAACTCCTAATCCGGCGGGCGGGTACACCATGGCGTTGGCGGTCCTCCAGCAAACGGCGCAGTGGCGGCGATGCAGGAGGACCGCCAAAGTCGTAATAAGGTCTTTATTCAGGACAACATATCCAAGGTCAGCACCGTGAGAACCATGCTCGGCTGTGTTCTAATAAGGCTCCGTACAACATATCCAAGGTCAGCACCGCGAGAACCAAGCTCGACTGTGTTCTAATAAGGCTCCGTACAACATATCCAAGGTCAGCACCGGGAGAACCAAGCTCGGCTGTGTTCTAATAAGGCTCCGTACAACATATCCAAGGTGAGCACTGCGAGAACCAAGCTTGGCTGTGTTCTAATAAGGCTCTGTACAACATATCCAAGGTCAGCACCGCGAGAACCATGCTCGGCTGTGTTCTAATAAGGCTCCACACAACATATCCAAGGTCAGCACCGCGAGAACCATGCTCGGCTGTGTTCTAATAAGGCTCCGTACAGCATATCCAAGGACAGCACAGCGAGAACCATGCTCAGCTGTGTTCTAATAAGGCTCCGTACAACATATCCAAGGTCAGCACTGCGAGAACCAAGCTCGGCTGTGTTATAATAAGGCTCTGTACAACATATCCAAGGTTAGCACCATGAGAACCATGCTCGGCTGTGTTCTAATAAGGCTCCACACAACATATCCAAGGTCAGCACCGCGAGAACCATGCTCGGCTGTGGTATAATAATGCTCCGTACAACATATCCAAGGTCAGCCCCGCGAGAACAATGCTCGGCTGTGTTCTAATAAGGCTCCGTACAACATACCCAAGGTCAACACCGTAAGAACCAAGCTCGGCTGTGTTCTAATAAGGCTCCGTACAACATATCCAAGGTCAGCACCGTGAGAACCATGCTTGACTGTGTTCTAATAAGGCTCTGTACAACATATCCAAGGTCAGCACCGTGAGAACCATGCTAGGCTGTGTTCTAATAAGGCATTAGTAATCAAACCATGCAAGACTGTGTTCTAATAAGGCATTAGTAATCAAAACATGCTAGGCTGTGTTCTAATAAGGCATTAGTAATCGAACCATGCTAGGCTGTGTTCTAATAAGGCATTAGTAATCGAACCATGCTAGGCTGTGTTCTAATAAGGCATTAGTAATCCAACCATGTTCGGTTGTGTTCTAATAAGGCATGTAATAAATGAGTGTTGTTCTTCACTTAGGATCCAATCTTTGAGGAACCTCTGACCCATGCCTTAGATGCCAACAGCTGCTGAGATGTGATTGTATGGATGTGGGTTTGTCTGAAGATGGCACAGTTTGTTGCTTGTATTTTGGCGTTAAAGGAGTCCTATAAAGCCCTCCTTGTGAACTCTCAGCCCATGATTCTGGTCTGGAGGAATCGGAGCTTATTTCCAAGCTCCATTGCTGTTGCTTTGCCCACTTCATGCTGGACTGGTGTTTGGTTTTGCTCTTTCCTTGGCACATACTCCTGGAAACGTCCTATGGCTATATTTACAAACAGATCGCTGTCATCATTATGGTCTGTATTGTCCGAGGAGATCCAAGCCTGGATCGAAGATGAAAAGAACCTGAGAGCAGCGGTGAAAGAGTCTGGGTCACTAGCCAGTGACCTGGGGCACGATAGGCGAATGCCCATCGAAGTCGGGTGATTTCAGGTGAAGGAGAAGCTTGAATCTTCAGCCATGAGGACCAGGAGGTGTCGAGGACCACCAGCTGCTGGTTTTAAGCTGTCCCATGAAGGATGTCGAGTGCTGCAGTGTCGGTGCCCTGATTGGACACAACAAGCCTTGGCAACAGCAACCCACGCAGAAAGGAGAAAGATGCTTTGATGCAGACCAGCAAGGTTTGAGGGACTCACCACATGGTGGGGAGTCAGGGCACAGCTGGAGCAACCAAGGCAGTCCAAGGAAAATCAAAGTTGCCTTCACAGGGACCCAACAGTCGACGGACCAGGGATAGCAAAGGAGCCTCAAGCTGAAATGCAGGAAGCGGGCTCACGGAACACTCATGGAGTGTAGTGCAGATGGTGCTCGGTGTGTGAGCTATAAGTAACCCAAAGCACGACTTCGAGAGACGTCGGGAAGTCAATGCACTTGCAAATCTGCACGGTGACCAGGAGTTCTGGTTCCACATTACTCACGAGGGCTGCAGGTCTCAGCGTTGCTGGGGACACGAGTTGGCTTCTGAGAAGTCTGAAAATCCTCTTCCTGGGCTGCAGATACTTCAGAGTCCGTCAGGAGCTTCAGAGATGCAGGCCGGCAAAATGCTTTGTTGGTGCCTACCAAGCAGAGACTCACTACTTGACCCCAAGGGAGATTTCTTCAGTCCTCTAGTCTTGAGTGTCGAAGTTCCAGGATTCAGTTGCGGAGTTTCGTCCAGGGACATCTAAACTCCCGTTGCCAGGGGTTCCTTACTTATTCCTAAGTAAGGGGTTAGACTAACTGAGGGGACGTGCATCAACCGGTTTGATCTGAACTATGCACAGGGACACCAAATGTGTCTGAGAGTGCTCCCACCCAGCCCCAATCCATGCAGCCAGTCCAAAGTTAGCATTTACCGTTTGGTTATAATGAACTTAAGAGTATATGGTCAGGCCGCGCCACTGACAACCCTGGAGGATAGATTCCGAAGGCTGCAGAGGGGCTCAGCTCATGCCTGGGCACCCTCTCACATATAACCAAGCACCCTGCCTTCAGGATTGATACGGCTTGCCACAGTGGTTTCTAGGTGCAGTGATAGGTGAGATATAGTGAACCTATATCTCAGTAAGGGGTGCATGTACCACCTTACCCAGGCTGCAGTAGCAGACCTGTGGTGTCATTTTGGGGGCTTCCCATGGATGGCATAAAACATGCTCCAGCCCCTGGTAGGCCTCTGGGGTACCTTTGCTCTGGGTACACAGTATACCATATACTAGGGACTCACAAGGGTACCCCAGAATCCAATCTGGGGTGTACCTAAAGTACATGGAATCAATTTAGAGAGGAAGCAGCTAGGCTGGGGACCTGAATAGCAGGTTCCCAGCCAAACTAAGTCAAAAGCCATCAAAACACCAGAAAACAAATGGGGTCAACCATGTAGTCAGATTCCACCTTCCTACACACTAAATAATGCATCAGCTAACAGGGAGTTTTTTCAGTACCAGGATATAAAGACAAGAGCTCCATTACTAGACCTCACTTCTTTCTCTAGAATCCATTCCCTTAGAATTCCCCTCTATTAAATACAAACTGTACTAATAGGCAACACCAACTATGCCACTAACTGAGGTATCCTTACTGCATGAGGTATAGCATGAACCCATGCCTAACAGGAATCTCACAATATACCACACCTGTGCCGTTAAACATACCTCCTTAATTATACCAAATACAACATAAAAGGACCTACTCCAATAAATATATCCTCCTCGCAGACTACACATCAACTAGAAAAAGAAACTTCCCCCCAAGACCACATCTCTTCAAGAAGAACTAGGCTCCACATCAGCCACATCTCCTTTGATATCTTGTTCACGTGCCCACATTTCTTCCATTCAAACACAATTCACCTACTGAACATGCACATCCAATGACCACATGTTATCCACAAGACAGAATGAGCTCCATTACCTCACAGCTCATTCACATAATCACTCTTCCATTATTCTTTTCCTCAATAAACCCATCATGAATTACCCTAAGGCTCAGTTTATTTGTATGTTAAGTGTTACAGATTTGGTATTGTCATTGTGGTTTGTTAGCTAATTATGATTTTTAAACTCATAAGAAGGTGAAGCTAAGAAATATTTTAATTGTCCAGAGATTTAGAGCAGCAGCTAAAATCTTCTTTTCTTCCAGATGCCGTTGACTGCTGGCCTTGCCCTGATGAACAGTGGCCAAACCAAAGACAGACACAATGTGACTCAACAACTCTGCAGTTCCTTTCCATTGAAGAGCCTCTTGGAATCACACTTTCATGTTTGACCACCCTCTTCCTTCTAACCACCATGTTTGTTCTCTGCATCTTCAAGAGGTACCAAAACACACCAGTTGTGAAAGCAAACAATCGAGAACTCAGCTACGTTCTTCTCATCACTCTCATGCTCTGCTTCCTTTCTTCCTTCACCTTTTTTGGACATCCCACTCAGATGACCTGCATGATCCGCCAGAACATGTTTGGGATCATCTTTGCCATCAGCATTTCTACTGTTCTGGCAAAGACCATCACTGTGATTATAGCTTTTAACATTCGAGATCCTAGAAGTTGCTCTTCTAGGTCGTTGGGAACCAGGGTTCCTAGTGCAGTGCTCCTATTCTGTTCAATTGTTCCAATACTGATATGTGTGCCCTGGCTGCTTCTTGAGCCGCCGTACCCAGCGAAGATACAGATGGCGGGCACCACCATCATGCATTGTGATGAAGGATCAGTGCTCTTCTTCTATTTGATGTTGGGATATCTGGGCTTGTTGGCCACTGTCAGCTTTGTGGTTGCATTTTATGCCCGTAATTTGCCTCAGAGTTTTAATGAAGCCCAGTTACTCACCTTTAGTATGCTTGTGTTTCTGGCCGTCTGGATCTCATTTATCCCAGCATATCTCAGTACGCAGGGAAAGTATTTGGTGGCTGTGGAGATTTTTGCCATCTTGTCGTCTGCCGCAGGAGTTCTTGCTTGTATCTTCTTTCCAAAGTGTTATATTATCCTTTGTAAGCCACAAATCAATACCAAGAAGTACCTAATAAAGTCCACCAACTTTAGTAGAAACAAATAAACAAAGTGTGCAAGTGAATCCGTAAATGTATTCTGTCTCTCCATTGGACAAGATTTGTAGCAAATAAGTGCAAGAGATGAGACGCCTGAAGAATGTACAGCAGAGATAAAGACTCCTTTTTGAGATATATGTGTTAATGGTTTTTCATGTAGAATTCTGGTCCCTTTACGAAGAAGGTGTTTTAAAACAATAAAAAAGCTAAACCAGAAATGATGAAAACATTTGAATGTGTCCACTTTTTACACTCTGAATCTACATGCAACATCCAATATGAAATTAGTTTATGTTTGCTGACAGAAAATGTCTTTAATGGATTGCTTGTTATATGCATTGAGAACACTAGGGGACAACATGTACAGAATCATTTTTATATTGTGGTATTGATGTATATGCATAAACATCCAGAGCTATTAGGTAGAAAAGATCAAGTTTGGGACAGAGGGGAGATATAGGTGTACCAGTGTAAGTACAATGAATTTGTACACTTGGATCTATAGTGAACCGGTACTTGTTCTCTTCTTTGTGTAGGAGGCTTGCAGGTTTGTAGGTGCTCAGAGGAAAACAAGTGTCTTGGCCAAACCTTCTACTTGGGGACACAGCTTCGATCCCGCAAATACTATGAAACCTCAGTCATTGAGAAAGGTAATGATGCCCTCATTGGAGCTTGTGTAGTGGTTGCTACCCCGGACAGTGTGCCTAACCTCAAATAGACAACCTTCTTGCAGCCAGATAGACTAGTGTTGGTCTTTCTTACTGTGTTGATAGGTGCTCTTCATTCTGACTCCTCAAGAGGTTTTTAAGAACAATGATTTTTGACTTTTCAAAACTCTACTATTTGCAGTTGCGGTCTCTTTGGGGTTGCTTATGTTACAACAAATAAGTATAATGTTAAGGCATTTATGTGCCACTTCAGTTTACTGGTAATGGGGGTTCTTGTGTTGTGGCACCTCAGGTTGACCCCTGACCAAAACTATGCTTTGGAAAGGAGGTCAGCAGCTTTTCCATATCGGAATGTGGACACAGCTGTGAGGTGAGATTCTTCTAGTGTGTTGACTGGTGTGGGTAAAGGTAAAGGGAGTCAGGAGTTTTTACTTTTCAGGAGCAGGTCGAGAGAAAGGAAAGAAAGGGGGGGTTAGGGTTAAAATATGTTAGGGTCACCAGTAGGTAGTTATAGTTAGGACTTAGTTTCCATAGGAAAAGCATTTTTTGACTTGCCATTAACTTTGGCGTTGTTTGACCAATCTTCATGAAATGGTCTAAACAAAGTGTCAAGGTAGGTTCTGTGCATCATAGAAAGTTTGTGGGTGATGTGCGCAGTGGCGACGAGAAATAGGAGCCTGAAATAAGGGTGCATTTATAATATTAATTCCCATAGGAACCTTTAATGACACCTACAGCCCAACCTGCTGAGCGGAATTGCACTAAGTTTGGCAGAAAGGTAGATGTTGGTTTAAGGAAGTGCCCTATATTAATATATCAGGAAGTGGGCCTATATTTGGTGTGAATCCGTTCAGTAGTTTTTGAGAAATTTCACTCAAATCTTATAATGATATCTCTGGCCCCGGATATTTCATAATGATTTTGCAGTTAATCAGGAATGTTCTGATTGGCTGGATGCAACCAGAACAGAAAGTTGCGGCTGCCGTTTTATCTATCTGGATCAGTTCCCAGCATTAAAACTTGCAGTGAAAGCTAACATAAAGGGTCAGAGTGGAGGTAATCTGACCTCATCTTTGAGAAGTGGGGGTTTAAGTGACCCAAGTTATGTGTCCAAAATTGATTTTTTTAATCGCTTGTGATATTGGTGATGATGCCGCGACCCCGAGCGCAAAACCCCTGTGTATAGTCACAGGGACATCACGATTATCGTGGTGGTACTGTGAATATTGGTCAAAATATATAAAAAATATGTTTTTAAACACTCACCAGCCACTGTCACAGATCCACTCGGAGACTTATGCATCCACTTGCATAACTGAGTGAATCATTTATACACACTGGTATAGAGATATTGAGATTCTGATCAATGTTTTAATAGAGTTATTTAGATAGTGATTTATCTAGTGTGATGGTTACAATGAATTGTATAATTATAATTTTTGAATGTGATGGTATCTACTGAATTCCTGCTTTTGCTTTTCGCTTTCACAACGTATCCGTGGAGATAGCGAATACCAACTTCATCGCGATCTCTGGCATCACTGCGAAAACTGAAAATAGGTTTTAGAGATGGTTTTTACAGAAACTCACTAGAAAAACATAACTTTAAAGAATACTGTACTAAAACCCTAGTGTGTAAAATACTGCAATATGTGTGTGTATGTATGTGTTCTATACTTTATGGAAAAGGTGTGATCATCACGGTTAACAGCGTCATCGGGACACCCGAACAACCACGGAAACAGAAAGTAGGTCTGAAAGATGGTTTTAAAAGAAACCTATCACAAAAACATGAGTTTAAACATATTTTAAAAGAAGTAGCAATATGTGTAGTGCCATATTAAGAAAGAATTTGTTTAGTTATTTTTTTTAGATGTGCTGGTGGCCTTTGAATGTTTGCTTTTGTTTTTAGTTTTTGCGACGTATCTGAGACCATCGTGACTTTGTCGCAGAGATTACCAAAAACTGAAATAAGGATCTTTTTTTAAAGAAAATTAACAATATTTCGGGTACTTGGGTGACTCTTACAAGACCCCTGTTGACTCCACTCTATATAGATCTGGCCCAGAAAAAATTACTCACAAAATTGAGCTTATATTCCTTACATTCTGGCATCAGTTATGGTTCAATGCAGCACTTGAGTCTTATAGAGTGGGCCTCTGTGAACTGATGACACCAACATGTGTGAGTAAGATCCTGTGGCTGCGTACCGTCAAGAATATGTTACAGAGATTAAGTCTAGGTGCATATTGGGACCAACCAGGAACTCTGTGTCAGATTTACAAAATTTGCCTTAAAGCGGTTTCCTGTTTTTTTTTGCTGAGACTGAACAAATTGTAAAGGATTGCTCTTGCCGGCTTTTATCGATATTAAACCGACACCGTCTTTTGAGGATACTATAGGTCAAATTGTACCTTCTCTAGCATGGAAACTATACCTACAGTTTAGGGATTGCTGCCTACCTGTTAAATCCTTTAAAAGGAAATGGTGTAAAGTAGGAGGCAGGGTGGATGAAAACTGTAACTGCCAAGGGTGATCAGAGTCAATCGAGCATGTTTTATTTTTTTGCACCTTGTATAGTCTGCCTCGAATAAAATGGACCACCCCACTTTGTAGAAACTTGAGAGTACGAGTGTACTCGGAGGCGTACAGAATAATACAGTCAGACAGGTTTCTAATGGTAATGGTGATCAGACAGGCCAAGTGTTCCCTTGATAGTACTTAGGCTGTTACTTCATCGAAGGGTCTTGCTTAACTGTTTTGTGTAACTTGAATTATTTTGTTTGAACTACTGACTTTTAATTCTATTTAAGATAGTAATTGATTTTGAGGCTGATGTTAAAGTATTTTTATGATGAATTCTTGATCCTTTAAAAAATGTAACCTTTACTGTTTCATTGTGCTGCTATTGTAAAGGACCCGAAATGCACATTCTAAATGTCTGTGTTTTTATTGTGTCTGTAAGTGTTTGTTTTATGTTCTACTTTTTTATCTATAGTGATCGAAATAAAGTCTTTTGAACTGAACTGACTCCAACAAGATCCTTTTTGTTGATTGTATGTATAGGATAGCTACACATGAGACCAGATGCAGAGTTTCAGGTTACTTAGAAACACCCTGTTGCCTTCATCTGCAAAGTGCATTCCATCATTTCCACAAATTCCATGCATGTCAAAATGCAGATAATGGTCTCTGGGGAATGTAGTAACAGCTGTATTAACATTTTGTGTACAGGAGGCCTGTGCACATGTAGTCGTAGTATGCAGAGCAAATTCTGTGTATCTGAAATTATGAAATATTGCGAAAAACAAAACAAAGACAGTGAAACAGGTAATATATAAGAGCACTTCAAGTATCACGTGTTCTCTGTATTTAATATAGATCGATTGCCCAGCCAACATGTGTTTCGTCAGGGTGGAAAACATAGGACTTCTTCAGGGCTTATAGGCATGATAGCTGAGTGGTGATCGATCTCTCCACCGGTTGTACTCCGTCCCGGCTGGCCTGGGAAAGGTACTTCAGAGAAGTGGAATATATCTGGATGAATGGAGCCGTTTTCTGATCCTGTAAGTTGTCACTCCAAATTGTAGCCAAGAAAACTGCAGCGAGCAAGTATTAGGAGCCGGGAAAGGCTCAGTTCAGGGTGCGTGGTCCTCTGGGGAGTCTGCAAGAAGGCAGCGAGTACGCTGCTGAATCCATGGACCTGCGGTAATAATACTACGACTACGTGTGCACAGGCCTCCTGTACTAAACATTAGTTGACCCTGTGTCTGTTTTGGGGGTTTGGGGTTATCCCCCCGCTTGTAGCACTTCTTTACACTGATGTACACACAAGTAGGCGCCATTGCATATCGCATATGATTCAAACCCTTCCTTGCCTTAAGCTTTATTAACATGTTTCCTGGCTTTGTCAATCTGTGAACAGAACTAATTTGACCACTTCCATTTCTGTCTTTGGCATTTATTAGAGTACACCAGGACAGTGTGAGGGAACAGTGAAATCAGTTATGCAAATGTATCCTTCATTAGGATTTCTAGCCCTACCCCAGTCAATGTGCCTAGGTCATTGCTATCACAGTGCACAATCAGGAGGCGAGGAGCTCGGCAATCCACAATGGTTTTACCCAAAGCCAGCAACTGATAAAACTTTAACCCCTCTGGCCAAACCAAGCAATCTCTACAATTGCCAAACCAATGTCCCTGTCAATACCACTCATTTTTGCAGCCTCCTTTAGCCCACTACTCATAGCTGTGGCCTGGAAGTCAGGAAAAGGCTGGAGCTGAATCGTAGTTTTCCAAATGCAAAGCAGTTAAAATAGTTTTTTAATGATATACATCATTGGATGCTGACAGCATGTAAGTGAATGAAATTAGGTAGTGTATTGGATACATAAGCACGAAGTCCTATTATTGGCTGTTGTTTAAAAAAAGAAATGTAATACAGACATGGATATGCTTTTGAATCTGTAAATCACACCTGCTGTATCTTATTTGGAAGTAGAATGGTCGTTCTGGAAAAAGAATTTATGAAAAGAATAAATTCAACTGCATTATTACTAACGGTTTAAAGTGTTTTGAATAAGATCACTCCACTCGTCTGGAGAACAAGCTGTGCACTGGGGGGACGTCTCTCCTAGAGGGACGCTTTCATGATAATATCTTCATAGCAAATGTTTTGGGAAGTTACAGGAAAATTAATTAATGCCCCTTTATTTCATTGTGTAGTTTATAAAAAAATAACAGTATAGTATTTTTGAAAGTTACAAAAAGGAATGTATTTAAAACTAAGAATGGTTTAACTGCCTAAGCATAATGTGCAGTATAGATACATCTTTGTTTTTTTAATTCTGGGAGTTGTAGTCACATTATTAAACAGGAGAAGTGTAGAAAATGTTCTGCGTCTGTATATCAATCAATCAATCATAGAATTGTGAAGTGCGCTACTCACCGGTAGGGGTCTCAAGGCGCTGGGGGGTGTAGCTTTGGTCAGTCAAAGAGCTAGGTCTTGAGGGTGTTCCTGAAGATGTGAAGAGTGGGGTCATGTCTGATGTTGATTGGGAGCTCATTCCAGGTATTTGCCACAATGTAGGAGAAGTATCTTTTACCCATCTGGCTCTGTGAATGCGTGGGGTTTTGACGAGGGCGAGGCCAGCAGATCGGAGGTTTCTCTTGGGTACATGGAAGGAGATTCTTTTGTTGAGATATCGGGGTCCGGTGTTGTGGAGGCATTTGTAGTCATGGGTGAATGTTACTCTCTTCTCGACGGGGAGCTAGTGGAGGACTCGCAGGTGTTGTGTTATGTATTTGTGTCGAGGGATGCCGTGTACAAGTCTGGCTGCGGTGTTCTGTATGGTCTGGAGCTTGTGGAGTAGAGATTTGTTGATCCCGGTATAGGAGGCGTTTCCACAGTCCAGTCTGCTGGTTATGAGTGTGTGGGTGACGGTCTTTCTTGATTCGTTGGATCCATTTAAAGGTCTTGTGGAGGATGTGGAGGGTTTTGAAGCAGGTGGAGGCAATGGCATTAATCTGTTGGGTCATGGTGAGGGAGGAGTCTAGAATGATGCCAAAGTTCCAGGCATGGTCCCTGGGGGTGGGTAGACTGCCAAGGGCGGTGGGCCACCAGGTGTTGTCCCAGGCAGAGGGGGAGGGTCCATGGATGAGGACTTCTGTCTTCTCTGAGATAAGCCTAATGCAGCTGCTGATCATCCATGATGTGAAATTGTTCATTCCTTCCTGGAAGCTGAGTCTGGTTAAAACTTGTAGAAGGTCAGTTAATTTAAAAAAGAAGAAGATTACACCCCTTGGTTTTGTAGGAGCTGACGTAGATGTCGAACGAGAGCCCAACCTATGAGCACACTAAATGCTTAGGTTTGTAGATGGAGGAAGGTCCAAAAGCTTTGGTAGAAAGGTGGAGAAGATATTAACAGGGTCATCACCTTCCCAGCCCTCTGGAAAGCCATATAAACAAAGATTATTGCATCTATTTGGGGTTCTACAAATCTTCTGCAGATTTCTTCAACAGTAGGACCTCCTTCTCTAGGGTGGCAACCTTGACAGACATGTCATGAATCTCTCCAACATGTTGTTCCACCGTAGAAATACGAGAATCCATGGATGTCCATTTAGTATCTAAGACTTGCAGACGAGAATTTGTTTCCTCAATAACTGGACGAAGAGCATGTATTTCATCCAGTACAGTGTCCATGGAAACAGGAGAGATGGACTTCGATGGCGAAGGAGGATCCTGCTTAAGGCGTTTGGTGGAATTTGTGATTTAATTGAATAAGTCAGCAAGGCCACTGATCTCGAAGAACTAGATTGCGCCACCGTGCCGGTACTTTGTATTGAGGAAGTAGTATGAGGAGCGCAAGAGTCAGGAGCACTGATCTTTGACTTTTTATTAATAAAAAGCAGTTTCTTACTCCTTCCCATAGGTAAGAACCGGAGAAAAAGCCAGAAGGCTGTAGTAAATAGGAGCATAGCTTTTCAGCATGAAGAAGGTCTGATGAAATAGTGCGCTTCAAGAATAAAAAGGCAGAAAGTAAACGTTGAGAATACTACTTGCGTGTAAGCTGCCAAGTTAAACTGCCAAAGTATTCAGCTAGTCAGAAAGACAGAGGAAATGCAAGATAAACCATGCCATAAATATAAAAGAATATGGTCGGTGTAAATATATTGAGAGTTACTTCAAGCGTTAGGCAATTGAAGAGAGAAGCAACATTGTTGAAGGAAACACAATGGTGGCCGGATATGAGGAGAAAAGAATCCTCAAATTATCTCCAGGTTAAGCTAGCAAAATGCCATAATAATACCAAAGGATGTGCATGGGGTCTTCTGACACCTGTAGAGCACTGTTTCAGGCAGAAAAGGGGTCTGGAACCGGAGGAATGACCCCAGCATCTCCCGTCATGGATCAGTGCTCACTAATTAGGTGGTCATCCTGTTTTGCGCCGTTTTGCTTCCCCGAGGTTGCAGCCCTTTTAATACACCCAGTCAGCCCCGTTTGAGGTCGAGAGGGCCATACGAGATCTACCAAGGTCAAAGGCCCCGAGAGAAGACGGCATCAGGGCGGAGTTTTATAAGTGGTTTTACACTTTACTATCGCCCACTCTTTCCAATTTAACTTCATCTTGGCTGGAGGTTCTGTCAGACCCTCTTTTAAGAAAGGAGTCTTAGTACGTTTTTTTGAAGAGAGTGAAAGATGAGTCAACCACATCTTCATACATGCCTATAACATTCTTAAATCAAGATTATAGGCTTTTTACAAAAATGTTATCTAACAGTATAAGTGTTGTGATGGGGTTGCTGATTCACCCCGACCAAAATGGTTTTATTGAAGGTCGTAGCTTAAGATCCAAATGTAGTGATTACACTAGACCAGGTGAGTGTAAGAGCACATACTTTATTGAGTGTTCATCTCCACAGCTTCCAGGAACTGACTGGCTCCTGGGATTCAAACCAACACATTCCATCACCATGACAGCGACCTCATAAATAGTACAGAGTACAAAGATAACAAGATTAAGGAAAGACTACTACAACATCTCCTTTCTTCCCATGAAAAGTGTGGTCTTTCGGCGTTGGGTAGGTCCCGAAAGATGGCTGTATTTATGGAGGGGTTTAGGATGGTGGTGAGTTAGTGGCTGATCTTGTTGCTGTTAAGGTTGAAGAATCAATGGGGCAGGGGGCAGTGGGTGCCCCTGAGTAGATAGAGTTTGTCAAGGTAGTGCTAAGTTGTTCCCATGTAATGAGCGGGTGGCTGGTGGCTGTGGTTGATGGGTTGCTGATGAGGTCGGAGGGTTGAGGGTTGCAGTTTCTGTAGAGGTTACTAACTTGCGGAAGTGATCAGTGAGGATGTCACAGAGTTCCTTTGAGCAAGGGATCACATTTTTGTGGCTGATGGGCAGGTGAACCCGTTAGTGAAGAGTTCCTCAGTTTGGTTGGTGCTGGTCTCAATATGAGGTGTCGAGCCCTCTTTTTTTGCAGCTTCGAGTTGTCAGTAGTAGATGTTGAATGCTAATTTGAAGGCAACTCGGTCAGTGTGATTCCTGCTGGTGTGCCATCTTATTTCTAGCTGTTTGTACCTGCATTTTTATGTGCTGAGTTCCAGCATGTACCAGCTGGCATGTTTGATGTGTGTGCGTGTTTTGGCTGGTTTGGAGGTGGTGACTTGGTTGGCAGCGTTGATGATTCAGGGGTTACAATTCTCTACTGCCTGGTCCAGGTTGGTGGTAATATTGGGCTAGTGGGAGCTGAGGGCGTCGGTCCATTGCTGCTGAGTTACCTTGGTCCAGCTGTGGTAGGGAGTGCTGTGTCAGTTGGGGTGTTGCGAGGAGGGCCGGTGAAGGTGAAGTGTGCAATGGAGTGGTCTGTCCAGGTGAGTTCAGAGGTGTGGCTGTATCCGATTCTGTTGCTGGAGGTGAAGACTAGCCATGTGCATGAAATTCCCCTCCACTCATGGAGTTTGCAAAGTTTTTCCAGCTTTGCGTACCATATAGCACATTGAGTTCCAAAAAAGTCGGTCCTGCAGAGAGGAGTTTTTCCCTCGCTCATGCTCTCCATTATTACTCCAGACGACATCCTGGGGAGATTTCTCTATGCAGGTGGTCGCCGATGGCCGCTACCGCTCACACTGAGAAACCTTCCTTTCATGTTGAGGAAGTTGCCGTTTTCGTTAAACGAGCAGCAGAAAGAAGCAGCGCTCTCTTGTTCTGTGGTTAGTGCAGTTTGTGCTGATTTTCTAGAGCTGGACAAACATTTGGCACTAAAAATCAGCACAAACAGCGTGACCAAACATACGCCACCGCTTGAGGAACTCTGAATAGTGTGGCATCTTTTTTTGGTCACTTCTGGGAGTTCCGCGCTTTCCAAACCTAGTGGAGATGGAGTCTAGCATGTGTCCTGCTTTGTGTGTGGGGATCGGTGACTATCTGCTTCAGTCTGATGTTGTCTAGTCTTTTCAGGAGGAGTTGGTGTCTGTGGAGTCCTCCAGGTGGAAGTTGAAGTCTCCCAGGAAGATGTAGTGCTCATATTCAATGGCAATTGGGGTGAAAAATGTGGCGATGGTGTCACTGAGGCCAGTTTGTGGTCCTGGCTGTATGTGAGCCTTTGAAGGAGGTTTTGGTGTTGGTGTGAAGCTGGAAGATCATGTGTTCCATAATCAGCGTGGTGTCGTTGTTGGTGATGGTGCAGATTATTGATTCTTTGTGTTTGATGGCAACGCCACCTCCCTGTCTGTTGGTGTGGTAGTCGTGTTTCATTATGGTGCCATTGGGAGTTGCCATGGCAATGTTGGGGCCATGGTGGGGGTGAGCCAAATCTCTGTGATGAAGGTCACATCAAGGGAGAAGGAGGAGATGGTGTCCCAGATTTCAATAGGATGTTTCCAAAGTGATCTGGCATTGATCAAAATGCAGTTGAGCTGATTTTTGGGGGTGTCAGCATCCGGGGTTTTCATGGCGTTATACGATACGGTGTTGGCTGCTGTTAGGGTGGTGGATAAACAGCAGTGGTAGCAGGTGAAAGCACCCGCTGCGGACCGTGGTAATATGAGGCAGCAGTTGTTGTTGTGTTCAGGGTCCAGGGCATTGAGTTGTGGGGTGGAGTACCTGTGGAAGTGCGGGGGCCAGTGGTCCTGGCACTGGGTCAGCCTAGGTGCAGATGTGTGCAGAGACGCTAGTCTTTGGCATGGTTTAGGCACACCGGATGCTGGCCAAGCTGTGGCCTCCTTTAAGTAGCTCTGAGAGGTGAGAGGGACTGTCTGTGAGGCGGGAGGGCAGGGGCTTAAGAGGCAGTAAAAGAAAGAGAGCAGTGGAAGAAAACCAGATTGAGCAGGAAAAAACGGTACCGCAGTAGAAAAATTACAGTATTCGAACATAAAAACAGTGTCAAATGCAATAACAATTCGCCAAACAGCAGAAAATCAGCTTTCAACCAACGGTAACTTTTTCTCATGAGACTGGCAAAGTTGCCGCATTACCCAAAAAAGAAAACACCAGGGGAGGGACCGAGGCTTGAACAGCAGTCTGAGAGTGGCTGGAGGACCGGGATGGTGCCTCTGCACTATGTGGGATCTGCAGCAGAGAAGCGGCGAGCAAGACCTAGGAGGTCGAGGGGACCTGCAGCCCAGACATAGTCGGAAGCAAAAATAACATATTTTAGAATAGAGATAATGAAGAGAAGAAAAGAAGGTGAAAATATCAAACAAATTGTCATTGGGTAAATGGGCCTATACAGAGGCTTACACCAGTCTATAACGAAAAAGAACGCGCTTGAAATGATGAGATATTTGATGAAGGCAAAAAATGTTTTTATGTGGCTGTTTACCTTGTTGCAGAACACACACATGCTCTGTAAAAAACTGTATTGTTGGTAAATTAAAACCTTACAATATAAAAGCACGCATCGTGTTCATAAAATGGATATATTTCTTAAAAATTGTTGGAATAACATTTTGGTTAAAACTCGACTTGACTTCTTAACTGCTGTTAAAAGTTTCGTGGACCAGGTACGAATCAACAATTTGTTGATAGCCGACAAGGCGTTGGTGTGTCCAATGATGGAGTTTCCCTCAGCTCTAATAGGACAGGGTTGGCGGCCCTGATAACTTCCAACTGGCTTAATACTTTAGTTACAAATTTTGTTAGCCCGATATTCAGCTTTGTGTTATCCAGGTTGAAAGCTGCTATTATAGCTTGGCGGCAAGATCGAATTCCAAGTTTTATTCATTCTTCCCGCAATAGTGAGCGTCTAAAAGTGAGCATTGTTGGGCATAAGCAGACTATGTGTTCCAACCCCTTGGTGTGGTAACCACACAGCCTGCATTGGGTGTGGCTCTCTTTCCGGCGCCATTCTGGAAGATTTTTCAAGAAAGGCCATTCACCCAACCTCAGTGCCATGAACTTTCGGTTCAGGTAAAGTGCCGTGGTGCTTGATAGATGACAGGATTCTACCCCTGGGTTAACGTCAGTAATTACTGTCCAGGCGTGTTTCGTTTTTGACAGTATTGCACGGTCTGAGTGAAAGGACCACAGCCTGGCACTCTTCTTGATAACTAGCTTTAATGCGGACTTGGGGGGGGTTTGTTCCCCAAAACTCCTTAATACCAAGTAATTGTAAGCTGTGCTCCAGGTGGAGGCACCAACTGTCGAGGCTCAGCACCCAGAAGGCAGCGGTGTGTTGAGCTTGGTTGCTCGACCATGTACACCCCCCCCTGTAAGTTAAACAGTGGGTGTGAAGCCATCTATCTATACAGACATTTTCTTAGAGTGGAGAGGATGTTTGGTTCGGTTCACAAACAGATATCTGTTTACTTTCACTTCTGAAGAGGATGAAGGATTTGTGTAGAAGGATCCATAAACACTAGGGGCCATATAATCAAGAACGGCCGATAACATTATCACCGCTTTAGAGTCAGGAAACTGCCGCTAAAGCGTTGATAAGGGCTTGATAATATGCCCCATAGAATTCCAATAGAAGCCCAGGTTTGATGTCCTTCACACCAGAACCTGGGCTTCTATTGGAATTCTCTAGCGCATATTATCAAGCCCTTTATCGCCGCTTTAGCAGCAGTTTCCCACCGCTGAAGCAGCAATAATGTTATTGCCCGTTCTTGATAATATGGCCCTGGGCCTTTTCACCTTTTAACACGGCCCAGATTGTGTATGTTTTGGGTTTCATGAGAGAGGGGCGAATTTACTCATAAGTGTACACAGGCTAAATCCTTCTTTTTTTAATAAGAACATAGCCTCTGTGTTGAGACATCTCTTCAGGCTATGTAGAATGCCTCAGACAATCATTTGCCACCATGCTACTAACTTTTATCAGACAGGAGATGTGGGATAGTAAAGTTTGATGCAACGTTCAAGCTTTGTAATTCAATTCTATACAATCAATCAATCAATCAAAGACATTTATAGAGCGCACTACTTACCCGTAGGGTCTCAAGGCGCTTGGGGGGGGGGGGGCTGCCGTTACTGCTCGAACAGCCGTTACTGCTCGAACAGCCAGGTCTTGAGCTTCTTCCTGAAGGAGAGGTGGTCTTGGGTCAGGCGCAGGTCGGTCGGGAGGGAGATCCAGGTCTTGGCGGCCAGGTAGGAGAAGGACCTTCCTCCTGTTGTCGCTCTTCGGATGCGGGGAACGGCGGCGAGGGCGTGGCTGGCTGATCGGAGGTGGCGTTTGGGAGCGTAGAAGTTGATTCGGTTGTTGAGGTAGCTCGGGCCTTGATCGTGTAGGACTTTGTGTGCGTGGGTGAGGAT
This sequence comes from Triturus cristatus, assembly GCF_964204655.1. Classification (NCBI taxonomy): domain Eukaryota; kingdom Metazoa; phylum Chordata; class Amphibia; order Caudata; family Salamandridae; genus Triturus; species Triturus cristatus. Next base: position 1,129,505,688 of record NC_140588.1, on the reverse strand, counting down.
ACGAAAGGTGATTCTTTTGTTGACGGGGAGCCAATGCAGGTCTCTCAGATGTCCGGAGATGTGGCTGTTTCGTGGGATGTCGAGGATGAGTCTGGCTGAGGCGTTCTGGATCCGCTGGAGTCTCTTCTGGAGCTTGGCGGTGGTTCCGGCGTAGAGGGCGTTGCCGTAGTCCAGTCGGCTGGTGACGAGGGCCTGGGTGACAGTTTTCCTGGTCTCGGTGGGGATCCACCAGAAGATCTTCCGTAGCATGTGCAGGGTGTTGAAGCACGACGAGGAGACGGCGTTGACTTGTCTGGTCATGGAGAGGGAGGAGTCCAGGATGAAGCCCAGGTTGCGTGCGTGGTCCGTCGGTTTGGGTGCGGTGCCCAGGGCGGGGGGCCACCAGGAGTGAATGGCTCACTTTATGACAACCTACCCTCTCTACTGAGGTTAGAGTTTAAAGGTTGGGTGTAAAAGGTTTTACGGCATAATTCCGCCCTGCACAAAGGCGTCTCCTCTGAGAGAACATGGTGTATGAATGGGTTTACCGACATCAAGGTCTCTACTGATACCTCAGAGGAGAGTTAAGGTTTGGTGTACAAGTTGTTAGACGAACACTAGGCCCTCTCATACGGGATTTAGCCAGGGTACAGTTTGCTATGGTAGACTTGCAAGAAAGAGAATCTCCTTCTCATACAAGTGCAAACAACAGGAATGGTTTGGTTTTATAAGAACACACCATCACTCAGGGCTGACACCTCTCTACACATTAAATTGTGGCTGTGAAGGGCTTTAGTACTGGAGCCATCTCTCCCGACAGATCTTTTCTCAGAGAATAGGGTGTTTGACTCAGTTTACAAACACCGATCTCTCTATCAATACCTCTGAAAAGGATAAAGCATCTGTGGAGTAGGGCAATCGACACACTAGGCCTTGTATCATCACATTTTAACAGTGTTCAGATTATACATGCCAGAGTTTTATTAAATAGCGTCTCCTTTCATTATAAGTGTATACAGGGTAAATCATTTTTGGGATACCAACATGGCCTGTCACATGCGATCGCTCTTCAAGGTGAAGCCTGGGTAAGAAATTCATCGCTCTGTAAAGATGTTTACTTTGAGTGAAGTGAGTGTTTGGTGCACTACAGTAAGCCAACCCTCTCTAGTGATTCCTCAGAGCAGAATAAACAGTGTGTGTACCAGGCAAACAGCAAGCTCGCTACTGATGTATCTGAATAGAGTAAAGGATGTGTGCAGAAGTCCTCAGAAATGACTCGGTCCTATGCTGCCACTGTTTAACACAGTGCAGATTAACCATAGTAAAGTTTGATGTAAAATAAACCTTTGTAAGTATACAGAGTGAATAGCTCACTTCTATCTCAGCATTCCTTCTCTACCAATATCGCTGTACAGGTCAAAGGCGGGGTGTAAAAGGCTTTAGTAAGTAATTCAGCCCTCTCTGAGACAACATGGGGGCATATTTACAAGACCCTATCGCCCCCACAATGTCACTTTTCACGACGTTATGTGGCGTAAGGGGCTTTGCCTTATTTACAAGGCAGAGTTCAGCCATTTATTGTGGCTTAACGCTGCCGTGTACATAAGGCCCCCTTCACGCTAGCAGTGGGTGTTGCTCCGCATGAACAATCATTTGAAAATAATGAAGTTTTACAACTTCTATGTGTGCTGCATTAACAGCACACATAGAAGTTACAAAATGCCATTTAAAGATTGTTTATGTGTAGGAAGGCACATAAACAATCACTCCCCTCAATGCAGGCACACGTGCACTGTGGTGCAAGGGTGCCTGTGACGGCGCTAGCCAGCTAAGTATAGCGCCAGCGCAGGGTGAAACACAGGGCTGCACCATATTCTTGTAAACATGGTGCAGCCCTAAATTTCTAAAGTGATGGAGGGTGTTGTTAGCTTTCTAGTCTTAACAACATGCTCCGCCGCTTACCTTGTAAATATTCCCCATGGTGTATGAATCGGTTTACAAACAATACATTTATTTACTGGTACATCCGCTGGCACCTTTGAGCAGGATACTTTTTGTGTGTGACTCAGTTTCATGAAAGAGTAACTCCTTCTCATACAAGTCCACACAGAGTGAATGTTTCTGTTTTACAACAACACACAGTTTCTGCTGACAGGTCTTTGCAGGTTAAACTTTGCCTGTGCAACGCTTGACTAATGAGGCCATCTCTCTCGACAGATCTCTTCTCGGAATGAACAGGGAGTTTTCCTCGGTGACAAACATCAATGTCTATTCTAACACCTTTGAGAAGGATAAAGGATCCGTGGAGAAGGCTCCATAGAAACACTAGTCCTTGTATTATCACATTTTCAAACTGTGTGCTATAGTTTAATGACAGAGAGGGGCTCCCTTTGTTATAAGTGTGTGCAGGGTAAATGCTTCTTTGTTATGACAGCATGGCCTCTCTGCTGACACCTCTTCACATGTTAAATGCTGGCTGTAAAAGGCCTTTGTTAGAAACCAATCCCTCTATAAAGAGCTTTTCTCTCAGTGGACCACATGTATGATTGTTTGAAGAAACAGAATCCTCTGTAATTACAACACCGAACAGAACACATTTTAACAGGGTGCAAATAAAATAACATGCAATTTCATAAAAGACTTAAGTGTATCTCATACAATTTTATATGCCATGAATGCTTCTTTGTAATGTCAACATGCTCTCTTCACAAATCATCCCCAAGCACGTTGAAACCTGAGTTTTAAACAGTGTAGTAAGGAACTCATTCCTTATTCAGAGGTGTTTTCTCTGCGTGAGCTGCATCTATTCTTCAGTTAGGTTAGTGCACAATCTGTAGTTATGAAAACACTCATGAATATGTCTAGAAGCATTTAGGGGTCTACTTACCAGTGGCGCAACAATAGTCCCTGCAGCCCCTGCCGTGTGGGGGGCCTGAGCTCCAGGCCCCCCTCGCACTGTGCACGGTTGGCCACTGAGAGCTTGTGACTGAGTCTGATGACAGGTCTACATACTAAGGTGTTGGGAGGGACTGAGCTCCAGGCCCCCCGCGCACTGTGCACGGTTGGCCACTGAGAGCTCGTGACTGAGTCTGATGACAGGTCTACATACTAAGGTGTGGGGAGGGACTGAGCTCTCCGGTTACACCTCTGTCAGATGACGAATACGCATAGATGGGTTTGTGCTGGGACTGGCCTTCCCATTTAGACCTCTCACTGAAATAACAGGTGTGCTTCGTAGAGTGAAGGGAGAAACTAGACCCCTCTCTTGGATGAAGGGTGTCGGAGGGACTACGCTCTCCTTTGAGACCTCTCTAACAGATGATGGGTGAGCATAGTATGGTGTGGGGAGTGACTGACCTCTCCACTGAGACCTCTCTGTCAGATGACGGATATGCATCATGTTAGACCGGTCAACCTTAGTGTGGTGTTCCCCCAAACCTGCTTACCTCCTCTGTTGCTGATTCTTTCTGTAGGCCTTAGGACCCTGAGCACTTGACCTCTGCTGACCAGTGCTAAAGCACATGTTCTTCTCTCCTGAACATGGTCACATTTGGTATATTCACAATTGGGATATTTAATTTATCTGTAAGTCTCTAGTTGGGTGCACCATCTGTGCCCAGGGCCTGTAAATGGAATGCTACCAGTGGGCCTGCAGCACCGATGGTGCCACCCACACCAGTAGCTGTGGAGAGTGTAAATTTACTACAGCAGGCTCTAAGTGCCATGTTGCCGTTGACAACCCAGAGACAGGAAGGGCCAAGAGCCTTCCCAGGCAGTTATACCTGTTTAACGGCAGCCTTAAATTATACACCTTCCTAAAGGGTAAGAAACCCATAGCAGCAAGACTCCGTGCCTGACGTGGCAATGACCCACCCATGGAGATACGCAATCTACAGGCAGAACAGAGAAGAAAAATACAAGGAGATGAGGAGCAGCCATTATCTATAAGGAGGAGCTCGAAGCAAAATTTGATTCTATACCACTTCCTGGAGGGGAAGGCTTGCTCTTTTCTATAGAACTATGTCCAACCATCTCATTCTCAGGGCTACTTATATACCGCCCACCTCGTCCACTCACCCAGTTCCTTTAGGCTCTCCTGGAGATCATGGTAGAAAAAACAGTCTTCTGGCTGCTATATCTTCAGTGTTTGGTGACCTAAATCTCCATTTGGAGCATCATAATTGTGAAAAATGAACAACTTTACAATGGACCTAGAATCAGTCCAAATAACACATTGGTTCAAATTCCGCACCCTACTCTAAGGCACCTTCTTGGCACCATTTGCTCCAATATACCTGTCTTGGCCACAGAGAACCCTATTGATATCCGATGGTCAGGCCATGAGCATAACAAATCTCCCTGTCTCCGCACACTGCAAACCAAGTATTAGGCTTAATTGGTCTAAACTGGAGACAGACGCATGTGAGCACACGCTCACCAACCCCAACCCCGAAATGACAGAGACATTGCCATCATTTCCAGCAGTTTTGAATCTTGGATGCAGAATGCCCTTAATTACTTGGTGACTATTAAACAACATAAGGCCACTCGCCTTGGTTGTAGGGCATCACGGTTCCCAGCTGAACTCCTGAAACTGACTAAGGAATCCAAACAACTAGAAAGGGCTTCAAGAAAAAGTTAGAATGAAACTTCTAAAAACACCTACACAAGAGCAGTGAAGAAAACCTACTACACTATTACGGAAGCCAGAGTAAATCACTTTGCAACAAAAATGTAAAATACTTTAAATTCATCTAAGAAACTGTTCAGTGTGGTGAAAAATCTGATGAAAACCACTAAAAATAAATCTTGTCCTCCCCCATCGGAGTCACGGTGCAATATGCTGGCTAACGTTTTACTGGGCAAAGTTATCAAAATCTTTCGATCCCTGGGAGGAGATGGTGCAACAACTCTATCTCCCCAGTCGGGCATTGGGACACTCGGCACTTTTCCTGAAATCATGCGTTAATCATCACTCATCATCATCATCAAATGAACTGTATTTGGTTTTACAGGTATAGAATCATAAAAGTTAAAAGTTCAAAAACATCCAAATTACATCAAAATACAAAATTCTGTAGACTGACAAATTGAATATACACATGGTTGGGATACATAACACATCTACCCTAGATGATCACTGTTAATAAAAATACAAGGTTCAATTTCAGATAGTAACTGTCAGGGGAACCTAACGAATCACACAGGAGCAGAATGACGCTAACACCCAATGCCCTTCTCAGGACCCCCCCTACTAGGTTTGTTTTAATCCATCGCAGGTAAGTTCTGAGGAGGGAAAGGGGATTGGACAGAGAAGAGACAGCTCCAAAACACTGCTGGTCCTGCTTAATCTTCTTCTTCAGGTTGTTAGGCTAGAAACATTAAATAGTCAGATATATCGGTTACCTTGACAGACTGCTTTCCTTAATATAGATACATATACATTTAATAAATAATCTCACCAGTAAGTAGTTTTGGGCTTGCCACTCTTCTAACTTCTCTTGAGCGTTGTGTGTGTTTACCCACAGAAGCCTTCTCTCTAATCACTTGTTCTTTTCCTTGCAGGCCGTTCTATTCTAAGGTTCTCTGTCTTGATAAAGGAAAAAACAAGGTAAGTTATCTTTCTGTTCTGTAAGTAATGTAATGTAGTTCGATGTTCCCTTCCTACCTATGTACTTACTGGACAAGTGATTGAGATGTTTATAATTTGTTGCCTGAAGAATGAGAACTTCAATTAAATAGAGATATGAGGACAATTGCACCTGTCTAAGATTTTTTCTAAATGGAAGATTTGCTGATTTATGCTTCCCAGCCAATTAGAGAAGGTGCTTATAATCAGTTTGGTATGACTATTTATCACAGCTCTTATGGCGGCTGCCAAGACGTGTGCAATTTAATATTTTCCTTCTCAGGGAAAAAATGTAATGAAGCGTGAACGGAAATCTCTCAGTGTTCGCACTTGTTCGTTTTTTGAATTACGCAGCTCAAAAGAGAGGCGCGTTTAAATATTGCAGAGGAATTTCTGTACCCTTGCCGGTAGTGCGCACGAACTGAAACATGCGCACGAGTTTAATTCCTGCAGCCTTTAGGTACCGCGAGGCACAAAAGGAACAGTGCCCGCGAGTAAATTTCAAATCCAGAATGAGAAATTCGATCTAGAATAACGCAGCTCAGAGAAATAATGCTCACGTTTTTCCCTAGTGCGAATTTACAGGACGTTAAGAGTTAACTGAACTTGTCAACATTCTCTTCCTTGTCATTCTCTCAGGAAATACAATACTAAATATATTTAATTGGTTAAAGTTGAATTAATCTTCTTCACAGATTTATTTCAATCGTTAGCGTAAGCAAGGCTTCAGTCAGAATTATGTTTCAACAGCTTATTGCCTGAAAACTTGGATGGGAACAGAAATAATACTTTGAAGTTGACACTAACCTTTAATCTTGAATATTGGTAGTAACCGACGAAGCTAACCCTGCATATTCCGCCACTAACCTGACTAACTTTCGCGACGCATGAACAACAGGTGCTGCTCCAGAAGAATCTTCAGTGAAATGCACAGTAGAATGTTGGAGCACACCTCACCAACTGTCATTTTCAGAAAGACTAGACTGCTAAACAGCGTTATGCTGTTGCAATGTCAGGATGTTGGCAGCCATGTTGGAGTTTATACGGAGCCAACTAGCGCGCCAACTAAAAGGATTAGCTACACTTTGAGTTTGTGAAGAGAGAATAGTAGCTACGGAGGAAATAGGAGGAGGAAACCTCCTGTGATTCCTGACAGTAATCCCGTTCAGTCAACAATTTCCATAAAAAATGATCCCGACCCACAAACACACATATCATTAATGGTCTAAAATCTTCGTCGTGGATTTCAAATAACCAACAATAATAATAGTGCAATAATCCTTCAACAGTTTATGCACTGACCTACACACACGCTACTAATATATCTATTTACAATTAGCATACATTCATTTGTCAATAAACATAACCAAGGACATGGTATCTTGAGCTCTTCAAATAAATATAGTCGTTATTTTGTTGTTCTCATGTACTTTAATTTTTAGGATGTTGCCCAGCCAACACGTGTGTTGTCATGGGGAATAGTCCCTCTTCACTTCTTCAGGGCTACAAGAGAACAATATTCCATTTTCCATCTCATTACTTAGATTAAAATTGATATATGTGATTGAGTGTAAGTGTAAGTACAACAAAATGTACATGGGAAGTACAATCAGAGCACTAAAAGAAAGAATAAATGAGCATGTGCGGGCCTTGAAACAAGGGGATGAGAGATACCCCATGGCCATACATGCGGCAACCTGCACATCTCAGGGCCCCTATAAGCAGTTTTCTTTCTTTTGTATTGACCAGGTGGCACAAAACCCAAGGGGTGGCAATGCTGGAGCAGGTAATGCAAAAATGTTGTATACCCACCCCATTTTGCATGTTTACTCATTAGATTAATTAATTAATTATAATCGAATTAATGGATTGAAGTGGAAATAATTAATCAACCTTATTAATGACTGAAATACACGTGGGATTGCTTTGCATGACTTTATTAAATCGAATACTAAATTATGTAAGCATACTAATGATAGACATTTAGAATATTGCATGATATATGTCGCTTTTGTGATGTATTCGTGATTTGTGCTTTATTTTGTAAGTATAAACCCGCTTGAGTGTTGCTTATTGTTAGATAAATACACACACATATGGGTATTAGTGAAGGAATAACATTTATTTAGTCATTTCTATGTATTAATTACGTTTTGTGTTTCTTTTGCTTAAATTGACCATTTTGGAGTGCCACAAAATGGCTGCCTCTGGTACCTAATCCGACTGTCGACACTGAACGAGGCTTGGGTGAAGTGCACCTGCGCTGACCCCAGCTACAGTGGCCTCGTCATGACCCTAACCAGACTGTACCCTTCAAGGTTATCCTGGGAAGCAAGCCAGCTTTTCAAAAAGAACAATAATGTGCTTCTAAAAACCGGAACAAGCAAGATTAATGACCTCAGAGACATTATTTTGGTGGGAATCCTGTCAGACGATTTAGATTGACCAATCAGAAGAGCTGAAGACCCGTTTTTGCTACAATTTGTCAATGATTTTTACTATAAATTATGGTAGAATAGAGAGGTGGGTGCGGGTTCGTTTCTGGCCTTTCTCGATTTCCTGACGTTATGCTGACGGAGAGGACGGTGACACTGCAGGACAGCTGTTTCCCTGAATCTTTGACGGACTGAATTAATGCCCAAACTCCTGATGAACTGAATTTACTAAATTTGATGAGCATAGATTTGCGAGACTACCGGATTTGACATAGAGGACGACAATTAGCCAGAATAGGTAAATATGAATGGTGACTTGATTAAATGAATGATTTAATTTGCATAAATTAGATAAAGATTGGATTGAATAACTACAGAAATGAGTTGTGTTGTTTATTCATAGAAAATGTGTTAATGAAAAGGTTAATCAGAGAATTAGAAATCCACCTACACCTGCAACTAACTGATCCATCCCGATTTATGAGAGGAATACTAAAGGTGAAGTTTAGGGCCTAATGAGTATCAGAAGGTTGTGTAGATTTGTCGCTCATTAGGGTAAAAAGTGGTATTTCCTTTCATGCCAGCGTTTGGAAGATAATCGCCTCCTAAGAAACACAGATCAAGGGTGAGTGAATGTTGGTGTTATGGGCCCCACCAGCGAACGTATGGATAGTGTGTGTATGTGAGATCTTTGGTCTGTGACAGAGGGAGGGATTTTGCACTCCACGCTGGAGCAGCAACAGAGAACTAAAATTGAGACGTACGGAGGCGACTTGGATCATGAGCCTTAGGACGGTCGAGAGGGGCCTTAATACCGACCAGGAGATGCAGTATTTTCTGGGAGACTGAGATAATACATCAGAATAAGACCAAGAACTGATAGACCTTAGAACTAAGTCCCCAAGTAAGACAGATGAGATATTGCACAGACAGAGCGAGTAAACCAGTAAGATACAAGGAGATAGTCTAAGCTCAGACATACTATGTGATAAGCAATCATGAATTAATTTTAATCTAAGTAATGAGTTGGAAAATGGTTATACTTCTTGAACAATATGGTATATTGATGCTGCTTGATGTATGTGTGCACATTTAAAAAATAACAACATGGGCCCAACTATGCTCAGGGTTTTTAAGATGTGTGACATGTTATAAATTTGATGCGAACAGACTGTGTTATATTTACATATGTACATAAGTGTGTGTGAACTTAGTCACCTTCCCACCCTTATAATTCAAACTATAGTGCCAGGATACCCGGTACTCTCAAATTCAATTAAACCACCCCCCTCCCCCCCGTGGTTCACCGGAGACATTCATGATTATATGAAATAGGAGATACTTTTATTATCTCAATTCATTCTAATATGTTTGAAATCATAATTACGATACATTTCAAAAGGAATATATGAAGTCACATTTAAACCATGGTATGCCATTTCATTATGAAGGTGGAACTCACCAGCATATGTGGGAAACAACCGTAGAGTACACACATGATGCTGTAGTAAAATTTTATTTAAGATAAACATGGGTCACTAATCAAGTAGGTAATTCCTTTAAACTTCGATAACCTGGTATAACGATAAATACACTTCCGAGATTCTTAGCCATTTAAAGTCAAAACAGGAAGTAGCTTCAGCGCAACCTACGTATCTGGTAGGTTGATGCTCTAGTCTTTTGGGTCAGATAGACCGAAAGATCCTTGTTGGAATACTTCCGGGTCATACGGGTGCTCGCGAAGACGGAAAGGGAACAGAGCATACTCGCTCAGGTAAGAACGCTCGCCACAAGATATAGAATCGTTAGCATGGGTGGTTTGAATGGGGACAGTGTAATGAAGCAGTTCCCTTGCTGTGGCGCTGTGAAATAATGGACACCACACGATTTGCGAGGGTAACGCTCGTTTAATTATCACACTGCAGGAGCGCCGGCACGGAGCTCCGATCTCCTTAAATTCGGCACGCTACTGCGAACCCAAGATGGCCGCCGCCGGAAGTCCGCTGACATCACACGCAGTGTGCGTCGCAGACTAGAACGCTACACCACATCTCCCCCTTTCACAATAGCACAACATACGTTACCCCCCTCTATTATCAGAACAGTCTTACTTGTTGTCCATACTGAACTCCTCGAACCTCCTTGGTAGCATTACTCTTCTCCCATAACGTGTCCTCCTGCTTCCTTCACCCGTATTCGGGGTGTCAGGCTCCGTCTGGGTAGGAGGTCTCACTCTCTCCCCTGAGTTCTGCACTGCTCCGTTCTGTCACTTCATGCCCCCTCTGGGAGCCCGTTTCTTGTCCCGTGCTTTCCTCTCTTCCTCTGCTCCTTGGCCCTGACTGAGGACTGCCTTCTTCTCCGCCTGCTCTCCCTCGTTCTGTCCTTTGGTCCGGCGTGGTTCTGGCCACCCTTGTGTCACTCATTTCCCCGCCAGGTTCCTTCTCGTTGGCCCGGGTGCATCTCGCCATGCGATCTTGGGACCATACTTTCCCATCACTTAGCAGGGCAGACCTGGAGTATGGCTCCTCCACTCGGAACGGAGGTGTGAACTTGCTGTCACCTTTCTTTCCTGGTGCTGGTAATTTAACTCGCACCCATTCACCTTTCTCTAGTGCGACTTCATTGGTGTTGTGTCTTGTGTCATAAAATTCTGTGTACACTGCTTGTGCCCTCTCCAGGTTTCTGCATACGACTGCTGGTGACCAGTGACTTTGTACTGTGAGTCTCTTCCAAGCCACGTTGTCTTTCGTGAAGGGCTTTCTCCCTCTCAGTATCCGGAACGGACTGTATCCCGTGGAGGCGGGAGTTATCCGGTAGGCCCATAACAGCCGCTTCAACTCCTTTTCCCAATTGATCCCTTGGCTGATCGCTGCTTGCACTGACCCCATAATCACCCTGTTGAACCTTTCCGCGGCTCCATTCCCTGCTGGGTGGTAAATCGGCGTGTGCCGGGCCGTGATGCCATTCCTGTCCATGAACGTTTCCCACTTGGTCGATGTAAATTGCGGGCCATTGTCACTTAGGATCCCTTTGGGGATGCCTTCTCTTATAAATACCTCGGTGAGGAATTCTAGTATAGTGTCTGTCTCTGCATTGTCATCCACATGGACTTCCGGCCACTTAGAGTAACGGTCGATGACCACCGTAAGGTACTTTTGGACGCCGTTGGTGTCTTGTATTGGGCCCAGGACATCTATAGAAATTTCTTCCCATGGATTCTCGGGACACTCGTAGCGCCCCAGGGGTGGCCTTAACACTCTTTGGGTCTTATCCGCATTGCTGCATTGTTCGCACTCCCTCACGTGGCGCTCCACTGCGAGGTCCATTCCCGGCCACCAGTAGTTTTCCTTCGCTCTTCCCTTCGTCTTCACTATCCCCAAATGGCCTTCATGTGCGATGGAAATGATGCGCGGCCTCAGCGAGTGTGGGGGGACTACTTTGCTGCCTCGAAGGAAAAAGCAAGGGTTGTCCCCTACTGACAGTTCCTCCCGGACCTCCCAATTCTGCTTTAGTTCTTCCTCCAGTAACCTCTTGTCCGGCCATCCCTTGGTTACATACGCCTTAACTGCTCTCGTTTTCTCGTCTTTCTCGTATTCCATTTCCCATTCCTGTCCACTTATGGCTCTCTCGTGGTCGCCTGTGAATGCCACCGCATACTCTTCCCATCCTCCTTCTTCCTGGACTTCTGAGACTTCCTTGGACGCGGGTCTGCTCAGGTAGTCCGCTACCTTGTTCTTGTGCCCTGGTAGGTACTCCATGTCGTATACATAGTCTAAAAGTCTCAGCGTCATCTTGACGATTCTCGGTGTAGCATGCTCATGTCCGCTGGATGTGAGAACCTTCACCAGCGGCTTGTGGTCCGTGCGTAGCAGGAATCTTCCTCCCCACAGGAATTGCCAGAACCTCTCCATCGCCCACACTACTGCCAGCATTTCCTTTTCGATGACGCTGAACCTGCTTTTATTGGGAGCCAACGTTCGGGACGCAAAACTGATCGTGGATGTCACCCCTTCAGTGGTCCTTTGTGTGAGTACCGCGCCGAGTCCCCGGTCGCTGGCATCCATGGTCAGTACGGTAAGCGCCGTCGGGTCAAACCCTTGAATGGGCACCGCCTCACTGATATTTTTCTTCATCTCTTCAAATTTCTGCTGTTGCTCTTCCATCCACCGGAACGCTGCTTTATCTTTTAAGAGCAATCTCATGTGGTGGGTCTTGGAGGCAAAGTGTGGTACGAATTTGCTGTAAAACTCAGCCATCCCCAGGAACGTCCGGACGTCTTCCTTGCTCGAGGGCGTTGGTGCGTCTTTAATCGCTGCTACGTTGGATGACTTGGGTTTGATGCCCTCTTGGCTGATCTCGTGCCCCAGGTACGTGACCTTGTTCATGCCAAACTTGCATCTGTCCCATTGGGCTGTGAGCCCGTTCTGCTTTAACACTGTTAGCACTTCTTCCAACTTCCTGTTGTGGTCCGCCTTGGATGTTCCCATTACCAAGATGTCGTCTTGGAAACATTGGATGCCCTCCTTCTTATGGAACAGCCGGTACATGAGCTTTTGAAAGACTGCTGCTGCAGAGGCGAACCCGAACGGCATCCGCAGGAATTTGTAGCATCCAAACGGGGTGATGAATGACGTCAGGTGGTTGCATGACCGGTGTAGGGCAATTTGGTGATAGGCCGACGTCAAGTCTATTGTGGAAAACCACCTTGCCCCTTGAGTCTTGGCCAACATCTCGTTGATCCTGGGAAGGGGGAACTTGTCCACCACAATGGTTTTGTTAAGCTCCCTTAGGTCCACACACAGCCTCACCTTCCCATTGGGCTTCTGCGCCACAACTAAGGGGGCCAACCACTCCGCGTTGTCGATCGCTTCTATTACCCCATTGTCCTCCAGCCTCTGCAATTCTTCCTGCACTGCTCCCCTGGTCCGGAATGGGATGTTTCGTACTCTGTGGGACACCGGGCGGGCCCCTTCTTTCAGGTTTATCTTGTGGGTGAACTTCGCTAGACGACCGATGGAGTCTTTAAAAACTTCCGGTGATGAATACAGGCCCCAGCTAGGCCAGCAGGACACAAGGGTTCACTCTCCTGTAAATGGAATCTACAAGGAAGTTGGCACGGAAACTGCAAAGTACAAAGACAAAGTTTATTAACCCTTAAGGGTGGTCCTACAATCCATACAACACCCTTCAGTATTGCATAGAGTAGCACAAAGAACTTGCGTACACGGTCCCCTTTTATACACAACAGAGGGGCTCATAAGTGGGTGGATACAACATGAAGCAAGGAATATTGCCTTTTATGGACATTTTCAATACAGAATCAATATGTGGGCGGAGTTGACACACTCCTTGAGCCCGCGAAAACATGGTCAAGCAAGGACTAACTGATAACAGATGAGGTCAAGCCTGGGCATGCGCCAGACGGACAAAGGAGCTATTTATAGACTGTTACTAGGCAGATTGCAAGAGCAACTAACACGAAGATAGGACTCTTCTCGTGCTACGCACGTGGAGGCATAACAATACAAAATGGAGTCCAGACTTTAGTCAACATAACGAGAGAAACTCGGTCATATAAGGGGAATTCATGTCTTTAGTAAATGCTTACTCACACCGCTATTTCAATTTTCAACAGACGACCCTTTCAGCATTTACTGAAGACATCCGGTTTGTTAGGATAATCATCGTATATATCAATCTTCATCATTTCTTCTATTTCTTTAGTCAGATGTTTCTGGTAAGTGACATTGGCAATAGCTTTCTTATCAGGAATGCAGAGTGACACACATAGGGAACAGAGTAAAGGACCACATTGAATACAAATGCAACAAGAAAACAAAACTGCCACAATGATACAGAGACCAGTTAAGACCTTCCACCCCCATGTGGTGATCAACGCCCAAAACCATCCAGAAAAGGTCCAAGTACCATTTTCTGTATGGATTTCAGCTGCAATTTTATGCAGTTTATTAATAGCATTATAAACTGATGGCGTGTGGTCAGGAATAAACACGCAACAACTACTTCCGATAATTTTACAAGCTCCACCTCGGTCAGCTAGCATAACATCTAACACCATGCGATTCTGCAATGCAACAATTCTAGTAATGTGTAATTCTTCCGTAAGATTCCCAAGAGCAGCAGCGGTTTGATTTGTCACAGCCTCTACCACTCTTGTTAACCTTCGAACTTTCCTACTATTCAGGGCAGCTCCAACAAAGAAAAACACTCCTAAATTAAAATCAATATACTGCTGCAGACTGGTGTCGGTCTGGTCCACATCATCAATCGATAGAGTACGTTTATACCTATTTACAGTCACATTATTCAACAACTTCAAATCTTTATGATAAGATGCAGGTGCCAAGAATACAGGGGGTAATAGGAATGCTACATAACATACTCCAGACCAACCGGCTGGCAAACGGTAATAACCTTTATTTCCACATATGAAATATGTATTATGGGATGCTAAGAAGGTACTGTTATTCAATCCGTCGATGTTTAAAATAGTGATGCAATCACTAACACCAACAGGAATATAACCCACACTCTGGACACACAGGTCCGCTTGAGCTTGTGCCACTTGAATCACAAATCGGTCTTTCCCCGCAGTGTCTCTGGTGTTCGTGAAAATATAGGGAATCGATTCATTGTCTGGTCGATACTCTTCCCATTCCCAAATTGTCCCATTCGCTTGCGGATATCCATCTTTGTCCTGATGACATTCCCTATTAAGTCTGAAGAGTAATCGTCCCACTGTAGGTTTCCGGGTGGCAAAAAGCAAAGTGTACCATGCTCTACAGGAGCCATTATGAGAGAAAGGAAGAGGTATGAACGGAGTTCCTCCTTTCTTCTGGTGCGCTGGCATCATACCACATATCCAACAGTTCGTAGCATTGGTGGCAACATGGGTGTGATGCAACATCTGGATGAAAGTGTTATTCACATAAGACTGACGATGCTTCAACTCTTGATACGGCAGTGTATAGAAATAGTGCTCCTTAGGCACTGGAGTAGTCAAGACAAGTAACTTTCGAGCAGGAGTCACATCCTCCACAAACCATGTGGTTATCCCAACAATAGCTACTGTAAACATAAAACCTGTTGCACAAAGGATTCTCTTTTTCTCCATGTCAGAATAAAAATCAATATCTTCCTGAAACTAAAAGGTTGTCAGAACTCTTCCCCTTAGGCAGCGGTTGATTTCTTCACCAACGGGCCAAGACGGGTGTCGCTACACTAATGCAGGGCTGATCCCCCCCCTTGCTTCATTGGCTCTCCGTTTCACTAACCCAAGGGCCGTTCTGACAACGTGTCCTAAAACTGAAGAATTCACTTCCTCGGTCTGAGATGATATCGCCTTCCTCCAGGAATCACGTGGTCCGGAAAGAGCTCCTCAGTGTCGTTCGGTTCCACAGCACGGCCTTTCTCTGCAGTCAGAATTTCTCGATGGTTGGTCAATACAGCAGGCTCCACCAATCCGGGCGGTACTTTGCGACAGTGCAGGGAATGGATCCAATTCTTTCTGTTGGAAACCCGCACAGCCGTCCTCGTTGCAAGTAGGACTTGCTCAGGACCAACCCATCTCGGCTCCAAGCTGTTCGTCCTTTCAAAAATCTTCACCATGACATAGTCTCCAGGCCGGAGACTGTGACCTTCGCCGGTGGACCGATCAGGGAGCGCCTCCCGGACCTGTTGATGAATAGAAACCAAGTTATCCGTTAACTGTGCCAGATAATCATTCATCATTACACAAGGTACATCATACACAGCCTTAGGTCATGGTGGACCCCAAATATTCATTGGGCGTCCAAAGACAATCTCGTACGGTGTAAGACCAGTTTGAGAGTGCGGTATCGATCTAATTGACAATAATGCCAGCGGTAGAGCATCTGGCCAAGTCAAAGACGTCGAAGCTTGGATTTTAGCGATCTTGAGCTTCAGTGTACCATTATACTTCTCGACTAGTCCTGCAGACTGAGGGTGAAACACTGCGTGAAACTTCTGGGTAATGCCCAGACCCTTCAAAACATACTTTATAACATCCGCTATAAAGTGGGGTCCGTTATCACTCCAGAGCAGTCTACAAACACCATATCGGGGGAAGAACTCCTTCAATAGCATTTTGGCGGTAGTCATTGCAGTATTGTCTTTCGTAGGGTATGCCTCGACCCATTTACTAAAGGCACATACCACTACTAGAACGTACTTCAAATTGTTACAGCGCTCAAGCTGAATGTAATCCATCTGCAAAACCTCAAAGGGTGCAGTCGGTGTCGCAAATCCTCCTGCTGGAGTTCGAGTACCCTTTCCTGGGTTGTACCTCAGGCAAATCATACAGGTCTGCACCACCCTCTTTGCCGTGCTAGCAATCTCTGGATGCTCCCAGACTTGGGTAAGCAATTTTACAATTGCGGAAGCTCCAACATGTGCTAGCCCATGTGCCATCTGAACCATAGGTTGTACAAAAGCTGTGGGTAGCTTCCATCTATCCATCTGCTTATTTCTCCAACAACCCTCATCATCTAATTCTCCATCATTGGACCATTGCTCCCGTTCTTTGTCAGAAGCGGTCCTCTGTATTTCCAGCACCTCTCTTTTCGCATTGTACCATCTTTCTACCTGCGACTTTACTACATACATGGCAGTAGCACCGGGCTGCATCGCAGTCTCCCGTGCCACCCGGTCTGCCAAAGCATTTCCTTCTCCAACCTTATCAACTACTTTCTTATGGGCACTACATTTAATGATAGCAATTTTCCTCGGATATGTCAATGCAGTCAAAAGGTTGTGAACTAACTCTCCATGCATTATTTGTACTCCATGCGACGTTAGAAACCCTCTCTCCTTCCAGAGTAGGCCGAAATTGTGCGCTACTCCGAAAGCATAGCGGCTGTCTGTATAAACATTCACACACAATCCTGTACTGAGCTCACATGCTCGTGTTAATGCTATCAGTTCCGCTGCTTGAGCTGATTTCTGTGGTATGCGTGCTGTCTCCACTATTGTTTGCAGTGTGGTAATTGCATACGCTGCTGAAATCGTACCATCTGGTAGCTTCAGGCATGATCCGTCCACCCACAGTTCTCCATCTACATCTGGAAAGGGCGTATCCTGGAGATCAATACGACCCTTTGTTTGTTCCTCAGTCACAAGAATACAATCATGTGTTTTCCGTGCTTCAGACTGAGTCTCGGGGAACGGCAACAATGTGGCCGGATTTAACGTTACACACCTCTTTAACGTAATATGAGGAGCCAAAAGCGTCAGCTCATATCCCGTTAAACGGGCACTGGTCAAATGCTGCGTCTTTGTCTGATTAAGCAGGGCATCAACAGCATGGGGGACTAATACCAGCAGCTTATGAGATAACACAATTCCCTCGCTTTGGCGTATTGACACAGCTGTCGCCGCAACCGAGCGAAAACAACCAGGCAATGCTCGGGCAACAGGATCAAGTACAGCCGAAAAATATGCACAAGGGCGCTGCTTGTCGCCATGCATCTGCACTAAAACTGATAATGCTCATCCATCTTTCTCATGCACATACAGCGAAAAAGGTTTTGTATAATCAGGGGTCCCTAACACTGGTGCTGAACAAAGGGCCTGTCGCAATTTATGAAAGGCAGTGTCACACTCATTTGACCAAGGAAGCGGAATAGGTGTGTCTTTTGTCAAAAGGGCTAACAATGGTTTGGCTATATGTGAAAAACCCAGTATCCATTGCCTACAAAAAGAAACAAGACCCAAAAATGCACGCACATCCTTCTGCGTGGAAGGCACTGGCGTGTCCAAAATTACTTGAATACGATCTGGTGTGAGTGCACGCCCCTCCTTAGACAAAAGGTGACCCAGATAAGTCACCTTTGGTCTACAGAACTGCAATTTCTTCCGCGATACTTTGTGATTGTGGGATGCCAAAAAGGAAAGCAAGGACAACGTACTCTTCTCACACAACTCCGGAGTGTCAGCCGCCAACAAGATGTCATCGACATATTGAATGAGAGCGACACCCTCGGGCAGGACAAAGGAGTCCAATTGTCTTTTCAAAGCTTGACTGTAAATGCTAGGGCTTTCTGTGTAGCCCTGAGGAACTCTACAAAATCGATAAGACCTATTATTCAGAGTGAAACCAAAAAGGTATCGACTATCGGGATGAATAGGAATCGAAAAGAAAGCATTTTTCAAATCAATGACTGAAAACGTCGTCGCCGTAGGCGGGACCAAAGTAAGCAACGTCGTGATATCAGAAACCACTGGATACTGAGGTATCACGATCTTGTTTACTTCTCTCAAATCAATTATAAACCGATAAACTTTGGCATCCGTATCCTTTTTCAAAATGGGTAGAATCGGACTGTTACAGACGTTGTAGGGAACCTCCTCCACTACTCCCACCTTAATCAAATCCTGCACAATCTGTATAAGGGCCTCCTCCCCCTCCTGGGAAATACGATACTGCGGGAGGCGTGGTAACACCGCCCCCTCCTTGACACTAATATGGACAGGCGGAATCACCATCTGTCCTACATCGGTATCCGAAATGGCCCACAAAGTACGGGGGAGAGTTGCTAACACGGTATCCTCTGCAACCACACACATCCGTTCAGACAGAGGGTGATTATCATTTAATATCACACGCACACCAGCGGGGGAGCAGCGGATCGTAGCTCTGAAGTGCTTTAGCATATCAAGACCCATAATGTTGTCCGGCGTGTTCGGGGCAAGCAAAAACGGACAGGGTGCAGAAAAAGAATCAACCTGAAATGTGAGGGGTCGGGAAAGAGGGCTTCGGGAGAGCGTACCATCAAACCCTACCGATGTAACCATTAAGCCAGATGGGGGAGCCCTCGGAACCAATTGTTTAGACAGCGCACTACGAGTCGATCCTGTATCTACTAGGAACTGATCAGTAGAACCCAAAACCTCCGCTGATACATACGGACCCTTCTGATCAACCGGCACCTCAACTGATTCCAACCCCCATCCAACGCATTCCTATGCATGCTGTGAATCATGGTACCCAGAGCAGTCGGCCCCTGACACTTGGTACTGGTTCTGTCGATCAAAGACATTAGGTCTATTTCGTTGCTGCCCGGTAGGTTCAAAGCGAGCGTGATCATTAGAATTCCCTCGAAAATTCGAAAAACCCCCTCTACCTCTCGGTCCACCCTGATTATGCCCCTGACGCGATGCATACAGCGTCGGGCAATCTCTGGCCCAGTGTCCAGATTGTTTACAATACGCACATTGATTCCTATTCAAATCAGATCGGCCCAAAGGAGGACCATAAGATCCTCCCCTACCTCTATTGATACCCCGACGAGGCGGACCATACACTTGCGCTAACATCACCTTCGTTTTTAAATCTTTCGACTTCTTCTCCTCCTGCCCCTTCGCTTCTTGCTCCTGACGCTCATAATACTGAGCTATAGTCAGGAGGGCTGTCGGAGACGCCGTGGACCAAGAGCTTTCACTCGCCTTTAGGCGGGCCGCTATTGCCGGTAATAAATTCGCCACATATTTATCAGCAAAGAGGTGCCGACCCGTATCATCCGTAAGGGACTGGCCACTAAAATCATGAAACGTCTCCTCAAAGCGCGTAAAGAAATCTGCAACTGATTCATCGGCTTTCTGCTTACACGAGGCTAACATGTACCAGTCAATCTTTTTAGGGGGAATGATTGTTTTCAACTTAGTCAGAATAGCAGCAGGGAGATCTAAAATAATTTGAGGTGGTTTCTGCGCGGGCTTCCTCTCCCTATCCTCATCCTCAAGCTCAGACCACCGAGCCTTAAAAGCGGCAACATCGTCCACCTTCCGTACGGATCGCCACATATCCGGTGGTAAAATAAGCCCAAAGAACAGATCTATATCTGCTAAGGTCATAGTACAAGAATTCAAGGCCCCCTCGACTTCTTCGTAAAAGGCCGCTGGATTCTTGCGGGGATCAGGCAACGCATTCTTTAATGCCATAACGTCAGCCCTATGCCAGGGAGTATAAACCCAATTGTACACAAAATATCCTTTAGCGTCAGCGGAGGTAATACCCGCACTAGTTCCCGCTCCTTTAGGAGGAACATACAAAGGTGCCGCCTCTCGCATTGGTTTAGCATGCACTAGGTCGCTCTTATCTGAGTGGGAGGTAGATGATTGGTCATCACCGACACGTGAAGCCGACTGCTTTTCCTCCTCTGCTTTTAGGCGCGCTCTCTCTTTAAGGTCATTCGCTGCGTCCCGCAATGCAAACAGCCGTCGAGCCGCATCAGGCGCCTTAGCGGGAGAAAAAACACCGTTACGCAATGCTTTAGCATCTAATATTACATCATCAGGCTCAAAAACTGCTGAATATTTCCGAAAGACAGTAATCACTTCATCAGAAAAGTGGCCCAAAAAATACAACTTCTCTCTATCCTGCCACGTTTCCCAAGAGTCCAACAATTCAGCGAGGGATAACTTGCCCTTAAGTGCACGATAGGAAACTTGCCGAAGCTCACCCATTCGGGCAACCGATAACATGGACCGCGTGTCTACCTTACCCGACGCCGATCCAGAATCCTGTGGCCCCGGGGCAGACGCGCCAACATAAGGGGGCGGAGAGCGATCTAGTAAATAAAAATCATCGTCAGGATTATTAAGGACAGGATAAAGTGACTGACGGACAGCATATTGACCCGAGACTTGCAACCTACACTCTTTCTCTTGTCTCTCCGTCTGTTCTCTTTCCTCCCGACGCTTCGCTTCCTGTGCTCGCACATGATCATTCTTCCGTTGCTCTTTATCAAACAGCGCTTTCTCACGTTTCTCTCGCTCACGCACTTCCTTCACCCATAATCGCACACATTCAAACATGTCTTGACGAGCACGCCGTTTACACATACACTGTTCCACATACTCAATCTTACGCATATCAAACGACCCATACAAAGGCCATCGTAACTCAGGATCCTTTCTGGTATATTTCCTCCATACTGTGCTGTACATTATGGAAGAAAGACCATGCTTCACATACATATCCCTATTAGGAGTCCCCTCTGGGGGAGCTGGAGCAGATTCCTCGAGGTTTAACCGGTTTCCAAAGCAGCAGCACCACTTACGGAGTGCGCTAAAAGCAGGCATGCTCAAGAATAATGCAAAATATGCAGTATTATCAAAAAAATGGCACTTAAACGTTGTGCCGTTCAAAGTTACACAGCTCCGGAGAAATATCTCCACATTACCTGCCTATATGTGTTGCAACGCATATATTCTCACAATAATCAATACAAGATATGACCGGTCATCACAAATCAAACTCAAATAGCCAAACCCGGCTTCAAAAACTCGGAGCAAGTACCGTATAGCGGTTCTTACCAATCAAGAGTGTCCAGATTCCAACTGCCAAGCTCCACAATTCGCCCAAACGGCTGTCACGGCAGGACCGACAGAAGAGGTCTCAGTCGAGGACCGGCGCCACCCAGATGGTCAGCTCGGAAGGGAAGGAAGAAAACCCCGGGATGCCAGGACTAAAGTGCCTCTGGCAGTGATCACATCCCCGGCCAAATTCCTCACCTTCGTCACGACCAATCCTTCGAGCATCCGAGTCGCCGATGAGCCCCACGTGACGGGCGCCAATTGATGAATACAGGCCCCAGCTAGGCCAGCAGGACACAAGGGTTCACTCTCCTGTAAATGGAATCTACAAGGAAGTTGGCACGGAAACTGCAAAGTACAAAAGACAAAGTTTATTAACCCTTAAGGGTGGTCCTACAATCCATACAACACCCTTCAGTATTGCATAGAGTAGCACAAAGAACTTGCGTACACGGTCCCCTTTTATACACAACAGAGGGGCTCATAAGTGGGTGGATACAACATGAAGCAAGGAATATTGCCTTTTATGGACATTTTCAATACAGAATCAATATGTGGGCGGAGTTGACACACTCCTTGAGCCCGCGAAAACATGGTCAAGCAAGGACTAACTGATAACAGATGAGGTCAAGCCTGGGCATGCGCCAGACGGACAAAGGAGCTATTTATAGACTGTTACTAGGCAGATTGCAAGAGCAACTAACACGAAGATAGGACTCTTCTCGTGCTACGCACGTGGAGGCATAACAATACAAAATGGAGTCCAGACTTTAGTCAACATAACGAGAGAAACTCGGTCATATAAGGGGAATTCATGTCTTTAGTAAATGCTTACTCACACCGCTATTTCAATTTTCAACACCGGGAATCCTTCCTTCCACCTTTGCGCCTCCTGTACCGGTCCCTCCTCGGTCATGAGAACTTGCATGCGTCCTCCCGGGTTCAGTTTTATCCCTAGCTCTCCTTGGTCTTTCCAACCCAGCACTGATGGTCCTTTCTCTGCCACGTATAATTTACCTTCGCACCTTCTGCCCCTAAATTCGAAGGTTAGGGGGCAATATCCTACCATGGGTATTGGCTCTCCTGTGAACGTTACAGGGTGGATGTCCATGGGCCTCAGCTGACACTTTGTCCCTGGTGCGAAATCCTCCTCCCATATATTCCTTCTGATGATGGTGTAGGGCGATCCCGAGTCTGCTACCATTGTGACTCTCACTCCCCCTATGCTCATGTCGCATTTTGGTTTCTTGTCCACCGAACTATCTATGCCCAGTATCTGTTCCTCCACAATCAGGATCTCATCTTCCTCTTCCTGGTTCTCGTTATCTTCCTCCTTGTTTGTTTCTTGAGCTACGTATTTCACCTGTTGCCTTGGAGATTTCCTTCGGCATACGCTTTCGTAGTGTCCCAACAGTCCGCAGTATGTGCACTTAGCTCTGAACGCCGGGCATCCCTTGTCGTTGGCGGTGTGGGCACCGCTGCCACACCTGTTGCATGCGTTTGTGCTCCATTGCCGCTGTCCTTGTGATTTCGTAGTCCGAGCGTTGGGCTTTCTATAGGTACGCATGCCTTGTTGTCCTGCCGGCGCATTGCTGTCAGTGGCTTTCCACTCCTCTACTTTGCACACGGCTTGCTCTGGCAGGCGTTCCCGTTTGGCTGCTTCCGCGCACCTCCTGGTCAGTTCCGCTTTCTTCACCATGGATACTTCCGTCTTTAATGGTGCGTCGCCGTTTGCCCACAACTTCTCTTGAATGGAGGTATTTACCGTGTGCATGATGATCTGGTCCCTGATCAGTTCCTCTTGTAGGGTCCCAAACTTGCACGTTAGAGCCAGCTTCTGTAGTGCTGCTACGTACTCATCGACCGTTTCCCCTTTGTTTTGTGCCCTGTGGTAGAAGTTGTACCTGTCGATGGCTGTGCACACCGCCGGGCGATAATGGGCGTCTAGGTCGTCTTTCGCGTGTTGAAACACGCTGTCGTCCACCGCCGGCCTTACTTCCTTCACCAGGTCTTCATACACCCTCTGCCCCGCTGGGCCTAGATGATGGAGGAGGATCTTCTTCCTCCGCGAGCTCAAGAATTCCGTCTCGCCCTCTTCCTCTAATGCCGACAGGTAATTCAGAAAATACCTTTTCCAATCGTCCCACGGCATCTCTGGCTCTCCGACCTTCGTAAGGAAAGGCACGGGGTTCGTCAGGGAGAACGTCTGGGAACTCATCTTCTGTCCAGCTCCCAATCGTCGTGCTCCTGAAGTGGATGTGCCTGGAGCGCCGGTCACTCGGGCTCCTCTGCCCCCTGGTTCGTCTTCCTGGCTCGATTCTTCGCTCTCCGCATGGTCCACACAGTCTCCCTCCAGCTTCACTGGGCACCGCCCCTTCACTAGCCCGCCAGTGGCGCTCACCCCTTACTCCTCCGGGGCCGCGTGTCACTCCTGCACCTCCTTTCCTGGCTTGGAGCCAAGGGTCTGCTCACCGCCCTATTCCACGCTCTGGTCACTCTCCGGTGCACTGCCACGCCCCCACAGTGTAGTGCTGAGGTATCCTGCCGGTCCACTGCTCACCATGTGGTTCCTGGAAGCAGCGCGGGCACCTTCACCACCTCGTCGCCATTGTAATGAAGCAGTTCCCTTGTTGTGGTGCTGTGACATAATGGACACCACACGATTTGCGAGGGTAACGCTCGTTTAATTATCACACTGCAGGAGCGCCAGCACGGAGCTCCGATCTCCTTAAATTCGGCGCGCTACTGCGAACCCAAGATGGCCGCCGCCGGAAGTCCGCTGACGTCACACGCAGTGTGCGTTACAGACTAGACCGCTACACCACAGACAGATGTATGCCCAGGGTTTATACTAAAGTATAACTACTTTATTGCCAGAGTCCGATAATTGTGGGACCTACTGGATTTAAAATCTGACTGTAAATAGAGAATCACCGAAATAGAGAGAAGCGTCTCAACATGGAGACACAGAGTGAAGGTAAGAATTGGACCCTTCTTAATGAAAGGTCCATTTGATAGTACAAACATAAAATGCGATAAGACACACATTGAATATGAATACTCTTTATTAACACAGACTGATCAAATTACGGAAGTCAGTAATAGTGATGTGAGGAAGAGAGAACTACTTATCAGCTGAGACAGAAGTAGAACCGGCAGGGAGGTGACTGACCCACTCACCTGGTCTGTTTTTTCTAAATGAAAGAATGCAACTTACAAAGAATGCTATACTGATCGAATAATTCCTTTATATTCCCTTTCCCAGAACGCACACAATTTGGTTATTTTGTGGACAGGTAGTACATGGTTTTATGCCTAAGTTTATGTTACCCGTTGCACGGACTAGCACAAATATAAACATGAATGTTCACCTAAATCAAGGCTAACTTGTGGTACGAAATGGTAGTTCACCCTCTAGTTTTCTCACACTGATGAATGAGATTTCTGGCATTTCATATTATCACCATGAATAAGTGAATGAAGAGGAATCCTACTGTTGAACACTGCTGTGATTAAAGAATGTTAGACATTATTCACGTAACAAAATACAATCTTGCATATAACCTTGACCCCACCACATTAGTGACACTAGGAGGTGTTACAGTTCACTTCAAAAGTACTCAGCGATTTTAACTCAGTTGGCATTTATTTAGTTTGTATTCTTGCTGGGAAGTCACAATATGTTCACTATTGGGTGAAATTGGTGATCGACAAACTACATGCACCTTTAGAGTAATGTTTGAGTGACTGATCCCTTGCATATGATTGTTCTCTTGTAGCCCTGAAGTCAAGTGGGACTGTTCCTCATGACGAAAAACGTGTTGGCTGGGCAAAATCCTAAAAATGAAAGAACACGAGAACAACAAAATAATGACTATATTTATTTGAAGAGCTCAAGATACCATGTTCTTGATTATGTTTATTCACAAATGAATGCATGCTAATTGTAAACAGATATATTGGTAGCTTGTGCGTAGTTCAGTGTAGAGATTAAAAGTGTGGTCTCTTGTGGTCCACCTAGAGGGCTCAGGGTGCTTTCCCTCATCTACTGCACCGCTCAAAGAAGACTAGTGTCCAATTCCGCTTACTTAAGAGGCGCCAACACCCCACAGCAAAGAAGCATCCCATTTGTAAGTCTCAATCCTTCAACAGTTGGAGCTGGACCAGTCTGCTTAAAATTCAATTTCTTTAAAATAGGTACCAGGAAATTTTTCCGGGGAACCTCATAAAATTTACAAAAAAACATAAAATGTAGCACATCCTGTGGAGCCTCTCTATCGCAGCCACAGGATGCTAACAACTGGCCTCTAATGCTTCCTCTGGGAAAGGCAAGCAGGAGGTGAAAAAGACCCAGTCGAAACATGGTCAATAAAAAACGCTCATTAATAGATAAAAAACTCAAAAGGTAAGGCTCGGCTAATGGAGTTGTCTTTAGCAATAAAAATGTGCGGACGCTAGGTTTCCGCAGTTCCAGCTCTTCCCGTTCCAATTTCCTTAAACTGAGGAAGAATTCCCTAGTTATCCCCACATCCTTTTTTGTAATTATTTTGGGATAGGTCAGCCCGCCAGAGCTTTTCAAAGCGACTCTTTATATATCTTAGCCAGGGTATGCTGAGCGCATTCTCAAGGGACATGCACTCTTTTAAGATCAGCTGACTTAATTTTAGTTCCTTATTCAGCCAGCTGTTTAACCAAAACGTGAGGAAAAGCAGTGCCAAAATATCGCTTAAATAAGGCACCCCCAGTTCCTCGTGTACCAGCATGATAGACGTACCACGAGGAACACACAACAGGTGCTTCAACAATGTATTTTCAGCCACCTATAAGAGGCTAAAGCTACACTCTTTGCTTAGTAGACTTTCAGCAGGGCAGCGATAGGTCTATTCCCTAGTTTTGAGGCGAAGTTGACAATTGCCGCATTCACCCGAGCCAGGTTCCCCCTTTTTCTTTGTTTTAGGACCCCCATCTCATTTGATCATCCAATATGACCCCCAGGTAAGAAAAAACATCTGTGCGGGGAACTTTAGCAGGGCCTACTCTAAATTGAAAAGATTTTGTCAGGCATATCTCCACCTGCATTTTGTATGATTTGGTCTTATTGATAGATAGATCTTGTTCCACCATAAAGTTGGAAGAAGGGTCAAGCAGGGTTTGAAGGCCCCTAGCAGTCCTCGATATAAGAACTGCATCTTTCGCATATAGTAAGACGGGAAGACCTTGTCGCCCTGCATACTGATAATCTACCCCTGTAGCTACTAAAACTCTATCTAGGTCCAGGTGGACAATCTTTCCAGTAATACTCGGCCCACTACCTTAACCACTGAGTCCAACAGTGAAATTGGCAATGTGTGCTGTTATGATTCTCCTTTTTAAAAACGGGAACTATGGTCGAGGTGGCCCAGGACTCAGGGCATCCTTTCCTGACCGCCGCATTGAGTACCGCCACAAGTACTGGGCCCAATACGTAGGATTAGATTTAAAAAGATCTGGGGGAGATGCCATCCGGTCCCAGTGCTTTGTTGCTAGTTAGCCCAGCAATGCCCACCACAACCTCCCCCTGTTCAAAGACTAATACGGGGGCATCTAACTCTCGGTATAACTGCGAGGTATGCTCAAGTGGTATTTCAAACATGGATGTAAAGTAAAGCAACCATTCATCTTTGGTGATATGCGTGCCCGCTTCACTACCTACTTTATGATATAAAAAAGGTCTATTGATAATACTCCAGACCCTAGAGCTATTCCTCCCGCCAAGCCTCCTCCTTCAGGACAGACTTCCTTTTTGCCAGTGTCAGTTTATACTCTTTACAGAAAGCTCTAGCCAAGGTTAGATTTCTTGGGTTACCATTAAGGGCTTCCCTCAACTTTCTCAGCGCCTGTAAATAGGTCGAGTCAAACCAGCTAGGGGTCGGAATGGCTAATCTAGGTGCCGGGGCACTTAAGAGTTCACCTACTGTAGTTGAAGTGATGTTAAAAGCGCTGATTACCTCCCCCGGGGATGTGCCTTGAGCGGTACACAGCGCTAGTTCAGAGGTACAGGATTCTTTAATTGTTTGGTAAAAGGCATCTGGGGAAATCTGCATCCATCTAAGCCGGCGTCTACCATCTGTTGGTCTTATCGTCCCATTATGCTCCACTCTTTTTATTTGTCATAAGCGGACCACACATTTGGACACAGAGCGGGTTATGGTCGCTGTAAATGCTTTCCAATATGATATATCCATGAAAGAAAGATTGTGAAGGGGATGAAATTAAAATAAAATCTATAAAAGAGCCACTACCTCTCCCTTTAAAAGAAAGAACAGATGTCTTATTGTGCGGGTCAGATAAAGACATGAGAGACAAAGGTCGAATTCCTTTAATAGGTTATTCAATACTTCTCCCTGTACAGAATGTTCAAAATGAACCCCGCTCACCCGAGGGCAGCCTAGATCCGCAGTGCTAGTAATCCTTGGGTCTCCGCAAGGGTGGACGTTAAAATCCCCCAAGACCATTAGATTTTGTAATTCTGCAGTGTAACACTGCTTTTTAAAAGAACCCAACAGTGTGATGACATTGCTTGCATTGGTCACTTGGTACATTTCACCAAGTATAATCTGCCCAGGATCCACAAGATCTTTTGTCACCATTGTGACACTTGCTCCTATGTCCCTGAATGCCCAAGCTTCTACTCCATTTATCAAAGGCTGCTGTCTGTATTTGCCCAAGTTACTGGGACTCACAAAGGGGGACATATCCATTCCCCCATCACTGACAAGCACAGCCTGAGTTGGTACTCTGACTAGGCCAGAGTCCATCTCAGAACCCAGGGTCAACCCTACTACACCCTTATTCTGTGTATTCCCACCACCAATTGTAACTGCACTAGGGGGAGCAGGTGCCTTAGGGACATTGTTGGGGGCTGGAGTATTTTCTTTGGCCTTGGCGCAGTCACTATTTCAGTGAATTTTCTGTTTACAGATTTTGCACCAAGGTTTCTTTTGGCCTTTACCCTTTCCTGACTGTGAGTCCCCAACTGAAGAAGATTTTTGGGGCCCTTGAGAAGACTTCTGGTCTTTACCCTTGTCCCCACCCTTGTCAGAGTTTTTGAAATCTTGCTTCTTTGGGTCACCACCTTGGTTCTGTACCTTCTGCCTCACCCTGGTTCTGACTAATTTGTCTGCCTTCTTTCCCAATTCTTGGGGAGAGGTCAGATCAGAGTCTACCAGGTACTGGTGCAACAGCTGATTTTGACAGTTATTAAGAATCTGCTCCCTCATTATTGGATTATGCAATCCTTTGAAGTCACACACTTTACTGCCCAATAACCAACCTTCCAGAACCTTAGCAGCACAGTCAACAAAGTCAACCCAGTCCGGATTTTGTTCTTTTTGGGTGTCTCTGGACTTTAACCTGTATTGTTCAGTGGTTAGGCCAAACCCATCTATCAGTGCACTTTTCAAGACTTTGTAATCATCAGCATCCTCTTCTCTTACAGTGAGGAGCTTATCTCTACCTTTGTCTGAAAAGGAGAGCCATAAGATTGCTGCCCACTGACCTTGAGGGACTTTCTGTACTTTTCAGGCCCTCTCCAAGGCAGTTATCCATTTGTGGAATGTAAAGCAGCTTGTTTTACCAGTCTATAATCTCTTGAATGATCAAATGAAAAGACAATCACATCAGGTATATATTTAAAATATATGTATTTAGGTTAACACACACCCCTCTAGTCTCTTTATGAGACTGGAGTTCAAAGTACTTAGTTTAAAAGATAGCAATCACCAGAAATAACACAAATACATGTTTGGGCCTAGGGGCGTACCAAACCATATACCAAAAAAGTGGTATAAGAACCACGACTGGAATAGACACTAGGCCTAGAGCCTGTAGAATCGCTGGGACCCCAAGGAACTACCCAAGGTAGTGACACAGGGGACCCACGGGGACTGCATGCAGTGTGTAAACACAACCGCGGGTTCCCGTTATCGTCTATGGGCAATGTCGCGGTTGGAAATTTAAAGATTAGGGACACTTCTAATCGAGTCAGGACCAAACCCTTTTAGGCTTAAGATGTTCTAGGGCTAGCACCCACGAGAGCACCGGAGTACTGGAGTTACCTCACCCAGGGAAGCCGAGCGCATTAGTGCCTTTTGGCGTCGGGTCGTGTCGTCGATTTCAATGGAAGCCTGCAAAGAACTACTGCTGCCGTGAAGAGGAAAAGTGTCTGAAGAGATCCAAGCCTGGATCTAGGATGGAAGGAACCTGAAAGCAGAGGGGACAGAGTCTGGGTCACTAGCCAGTGACCGAGGGCAGGATGGACCAATGCCCACAGATGTCGGGTGCTTCAGATGAGTTGATGGGTGTCTTGACTCTTCAGCCACGAGGTCCAGGAGGCGTCGACGAAGTACACGAGCCGGATTCGAGCTGTCCCACGAAGTCTGTCGAGTGCTGCGGTGTCGGCGACCAGAATGGGCCCAACATGCCTTGGCAATGGCAAGTCACTGGAATTCAGAGAAAGGACTGCAGTGCAGACCAGCAAGATCTGAGGGACTCACCCAGCGAGGGTAAGTAAGGGCACGTCTGGAGCAACCAGGAAAGCCCAAGCAGAAGAGGAGTTGCCTTCGTGGGGACCTGCTAGCAAACAGGCTAGTGATCGCGAAGGAGCCCCGAGCGGTCGCACTTGAAACTGGCCCACGGGTCACTCGTGGAGTGGATGCCAGTAATCTTCGGTGCAGGAGGTGCTCAAGGCTGGGGCTACTCGGAGCCCAAAGCACAACTTGGAGGAAGCCCAGGAAGATGCTGTTGCTGCAAAAGATCACGTTGTCCAGGGGTCACGGTTCCACGTCACCCACGATTGTAGGAGAGTAGGATCTGCTTCACATGGGTACCCCCACTTTCTGCTGGTGTTTCACTGTTTTTCAACCTTAGTCTGGCTGTGGCCCTGCTAATCAGGACCACAGCCTAGCTGCTTCCTCTCTAAAATGGTTTCCATGTACATTAGGTACATATCTAGGATTCTGGAGTGCCTTATAAGCCCCTAGTATATGGTATACTATGTACCTAGGGTATAGGTACCTCAGAGGCCTACCATGGCCTGCAGCATGTCTTATGCCACCCCTGGGAAGCACTCCAAAATGGCACAACAGGTCTGCTACTACAGCCTGGGTAAGGGTGTGCTTGCACCCCTTACAGTGGTATAGGCTACCTATATCACTACCCTATGCAGACACATATAAACCTATAAGCTACTCCTATGGCAGGCCTTAACAATTCTGAAGGCAGAGTGCTTGGTTTTATGTGAGAGGGTGCCCAAGCATGAGCTGAGCCCCTCTGCAGCCTTCGGAATTACTTCCTTATGGCTGTTCTGTGATACAGCCATACTATATACTCTTGAGTGCATTATAACCTCGCGGTACATGCTAACTTTGGAATGGCTGCATCAAAACATGTGGTGTTTGGTGTCAAATGCTTTGGAATACTACCCCCCCCCCACCAATTCTGGTGGCATGGGTAGAATTCCACCCTTCTAGAGGGAGAGACATGTTCACACTGGCTAAACCCGGTAGGACCTTCCTGAGCCCTGGCATCACAAAATGAATGCCTCTTCCACAGACACGGGTCTGGCCTCCTCCTGCTGACCAAAACTTCGGCAGGGGAGGCCTGGACAATAGGTTTCCTGTCGCAAGGTGGTGTAACCACCTCCCCAGACAGGCAGATGTGTATTGGGGCTGGGCGGGAGCGCTCTCTGGTGCTTTGAAGTCCTGCACTGGTGTCCCTGTGCATAGTCCAGTTCCAACCGGTTGCAGGGGCTACACTGCCCCTGCTCTGGCGCGAAACTGGACAAAAGAAATGGGTGTAACCATCCCTCTTTCCAAGCCCACCCATAGGTGGGGCCTTAGAGTTAGTCCATCCCCTAAACTTACTATAAGTATAGGAATCCAGTCCCTTGGACTTTAGATTACCCTGGACGAAACTCTGCAACATATATCCTGGGCTTTCTATGTTCTACTTTAATTAGAAGACTGAAGAAATCTCCCTTGGGGTTCAAGGAGTGACTCCCCTGCTTGGCAGGCACCAAAGAAGCAACTGACCAGTCTGCATCGCGGAAGCTCCCGCCAGACGCCAAAATCTTTGCATCACCAGAGGTGGATTTCCAGACTTCCTCGAGGCTACCCTGAGTCTACAGCAAAGATGAGGCCCGTGGCTATCATGGGTGATGTGGAATCATGACCCGTGGACACCATAAACTTTTGCAGCAACACTGTCTTCCTGGTCCTCCTTGAAGTTGTGCTTTGGCCTCCAAGTAGCCCCAGCCTTGAGCACCTCCTGCACTGAAGATTGTTGGCCTCCACTCCACAAGTGACCCGATCGAAGTGACCGTTTCCAACCACCCATCCAACTCACGGACATGTACAAATTGCATTTAATAAATGGCATCTGAGTTGGAAGACATTGCAGAATACATCAGATTTCAGCCCGTATTTATGGATTGTTATATCGAACGAGTAGCGTTTTATTCAACATCAAAGGGGAGGGCGGGGTAATACAGTTTCATTGCAAGGAGGAACTGGGTGGTTGGAAACAGTCACTTCGATCGTGAATTGAGGGTCTAGGATTGTTTGTTTTAGAACAGTTTGGTTGAAAACACAGGATTGTGGGGAATGTAGTTACTACAATGGAAGTTCTTTGTGAGGTTGATTACTATTGGTTCAATGAGATAGGAGGGGTCATGTCATTTGATTTAAAAGGAAATGGAAATGAAAGGCAGGTGCCGCAATTAAGAGAGGTGCAGTTTGGAGCACTGATGCAGAGTAACACGAAGGTATGTGACCAAGAGTATGTGAACCATAGTTTTGGCATTACATTACAGGAGATGAATAGGGGCTGTTACTGATAGAGGGTTCTAACAACTATGTGGAAAGTTTAAGGGGTGGTAGTGTGAAGGGCCTCATGGTGATGGTTTTAGGTTACCTACAGTTATAATTTAGAGGGAAGACGCTACTTGAGGGCTAGCTGCAATATGTGGCACGGATTTTAAACAGTGAATATTGTTTAAAAAAATGTATAATGTATGTTTCAATGAACTGGCAGTACAATTTATAGACTTATGTTTTCTTGTTTATAGTGAAACCCCTGAAGAAGAGCTAATTAAAGCTTGAAATGCATTGGGTAAAAGACGAGTCACTTCTGAGGTTGTTTCATGTTTTCCGGCGTGCCCAGAAAAAGGGTTGGATGAGCATATCTGTGGCATGAGAAGCAGTTGAATACATTATGTCTCATGTGTGATTTACCATCTTAAATAAAAGAAGTCACCATACGTTCAAGGAGTACATGGACTAATTTTTGGAGATTTTGAGAATAAGAGTTAAACTTCAAAGAAATGCTGTGCGCTCGGAAAAGGAACGCAAACACGTTTTTATTGTTCATATTTGTCTTTAACCTATCACCATAAGGGGTTGTTTGGACTGATACAAGGTGCCCACAAGAAGTAGTGGACAGCATATATCAAGCCACCTTCTCACAGTGACATGTTGCATTGCTCCCTGTACTGACAGTGTCATAGCCACTCATCCCATCTGTTACTTGTGGCATGGGCTCGTAGTAATGACACACTTGAAATGTTGCCACTGAATCAGGCTATATGCAGTTCAACAGACATCCATGGACAAACTGGCCAATATGCTCACAGTGGGCACAGCATGAGAGGGCTCTGAACTTGTTTGGCATTGTTTGTGCACAGGTATGGGCTGACTGATGCTTTGCACTTTGGCTACAGTCAATATTGTAGACTCAACTACAGTGTGGCTGACTTTGTAGTTCCATATATGTATGTTAGACATGTGCCCTTAGGCCTCCTCATCAATGTGAATCTGGTGTGCAACATCTAGGGATGTGATATGCAATGCGCAATGTCACAACAATCTTTCTCCACCATGTCCGGTGTAAGTAGATATGCCAGGAGATTATGGTTTGCTATCCTTTAGAGTGACACTACTTTTGTCCTGCGACAGACTTGCACATGTTATCACACATGCATATTTCCTCAAAGGACGTGGGTCAAAGTTGGTAGACTGCTAGATTGTGCTATCTGATCAATGTTGGCACAGCATTTTAGCCCGTGTAATCTCATTTTACCCCCTGTGCCCCTTCTTCACTGTCTGCCTTCTGTTTTTTCTTCTGTACCTTCGTTGCCAGTGTAATTTTGTTTTGCCCACTGTGCCCCCTTCTGCTTGATTTGGTAGTATTGCTCCTTTTCCATTTTTAGCCTGTATTATGTCCGGCATTTATATGCCCGTCTCCGCCATCACTTCCCGCAGCAGCATCCCTTGCGACCACGCCTCCCCGCATGGCCATTTGTCCTGCTCCCCCACCCAGCTGCTCCTCCCTCCCACCTCCCCTTCTTATGGTGGCCACTGCGTGTCGGCGCCGCAGGCACGCCGAAGGCGCGCATAAGGCAAGCCCGACTGCGCCCGTCCACTCTTGGACTGCGCACAGTGCCAGAACGCCTGGCCCCCACGAATGCCACGACACCCGACACCACTACGATGCCAGCACCCTCCATGCAATCAACATCGGAAAATCACACATCTGCTTCCTGGCCGCACCGAAACACACACAAGGACCCTTCTCATGCCGGGACTGCAGCTCCACCATCATCCGATCCGCAAATCCACCCACTGGGAAAAAACCCAACTTCCTCAGATGCATTCTTGTCAGCACACCCTCCACCCGCAAACACGCCGTTGAACTCTGGGACCTACTCGACTCAACATTCCCACACATTGCCTTCCAGACGGAGTCCTGCCTGAACCCCTCCTCAGCACACAACATCGTCATAGCCATCCTGGACGGCTACAAGATCACCCGCAGTGACCACAACAACGGAGTGGGAGCAGGAATTGCCATCGTCCAAAGGAACACTCTCAGAGTCTCGACCAACACCGACGAGATCCTCAGCAACGCCACACACCTGCACTTCACGATCCACACCGATCCCAATACCACCCTCAGAGGAATGATCGTCTACAGACCCCCCAGACCCTGACCACAGTTCAGCGACTCCATTGCCTACTTCGTCAGTACACAGGCCCACGCCTCCACAGACTACATCCTTCTCGGGGACCTGGACCTCCACCTCGGGAACAACGACACCAACTCCCCCACCCTGATTGACAGCCTCACCAACCTCAGACTCAGACAACTCGTCACAACACCCACCAACTCTGCCAGCAACTCGCTTGACCACATCTTCTCCGCAAGCTCCCACGTCTCCTTCAACCACACCATCAAACTCCACTGGACCAACCATCTATGCATCCACTTCACCTTCTGGAACCCCGCCACGCACCACCGCACCCAACAGATCCCCTGCCACTGCTGGAGCAAAGTCACCGAAGACAAGCTAACCACTACCCACGCCCGTAGCCCACCCACCAACCACACCCACCCTGACACCACCACCCACAACCTCAGACAATGGCTCGACGACTGCACAAACACACTCTCCCCAATCATGAAACTCTCAAACAGACACACCATCAAGAAAGCCATCTGGTTCACTGAAGACCTCCAGGACTCCAAGCAAACCTGCCGAAAGCTAGAGAAGGAATGGCACAGTGAACAGACATCGGACAGCTATGCAAACCACACGAACGCCACCTGCAGACATCATCACCTCATCAGATCCGCAAAAGAGCCTCCTTCAAAGACCGACTAGACAACAACGCACACAACAGCAAAGAGCTCTTCAACATCGTGAAGGAACTCTCCAACACCAATGACATCCCACCTTTGCAAGACATGTGCAACTACCTTGTCACCTTCTTCCATCGCAAGATCACAGACATCCACGACAGCTTCAATGTCATGGCCGGACCAACAACCACTGAGACCTCCGTCCCCACTGACACCATCTGCACCAACCCCCTGCTCTACTAGACCAACATAAATGAGGCCGTCACCATCAAAATCATGAACACCATCCACTCCGGATCTCTGTCAGACCCATGCCCACACCACATCTTCTACAAAGCCAGCACCACCATTGCACCCCATCTCTGGAAATCCATCAACATCTCCTTCGAGACAGCAAACTTCCCGGAGAGCTGGAAGCACGCCGAGATCAATGCCTTACTCCAAAAACCCAAGGATGAGCACAAGGACCTCAAGAACTTCCGGCCCATCTCCCTGCTCTCGTTCTGGGAGTAAGTCATTGAAAAGACCATCAACAGACAACTGACCCGCTACCTCGAGGAGAACAGCATCCTGGACCTGTCCCAGTCCGGGTTCCACAGCAACTACAGCACCGAAACTGCCCTCATTGCTGCCACCGATGACATCAGGGCCCTGCTGGTCAATGGAGAAACAGCGGCCCCGATCCTCCTGGACCTCACAGCCGCCTTTGACACTGTCTGCCACCACACCCTACGCACACGCCTCCATGACGCAGAGATCCAGGACAAGGCTCTTTCCTCTCCGGCAGAACCCAGAGCGTCCGCCTCCCACTTTCCACTCCAAATCCACCAAAATCATGTGCGGCATACCCCAGGGCCCATCCCTCAGCCCGACATTGTTCAACATCTACATGTCACGGCTCGCCCACGTTGCTTGAGTGCACAACCTCAACATCATCTCCTATGCCGACGACACCCAGCTGATCCTCTTCCTCACCAAAGACCCCCTCACCGCCACAACCAACCTCTATGAAGGAACAAAAGCCATCGCAGAGTGGATGAAGAACAGCCGACTGAAGCTAAACTCGGACAAGACAGATGTCCTCATCCTCGGGTCCACCCACTCGGCCTGGGACAACTCCTGGTGGACGACCGCACTGGGAACAGCTCCAACCCCCACCAACCACGCACACAACCTGTGGTTCATCCTCGACTCTACTCTATCCATGATGAAGCAGGTTAACACCATCTGGTTCTCCGGCTTCAACACCCTCCACATGCTCCGCAAGATCTACAGGTGGATCCCCACCGAAACAAGGAGAATAGTCACCCAAGCCCTCATCAGCAGCATGTTGGACTACGAAAACGCCCTCTACGCATAAGCCTCGGTCAAACTTCTGAAACGACTTCAACGCATTCAAAATGCCTCTGCACGCCTGATCCTCGACATCCCTTGCCGCAGCCACATGACACCCCACCTGAGAGACCTGCACTAGCTCCCCATCAACAAGAGGATCACCTTCAAGTCCCTCACCCCCGCACACAAGGCACTCCATAACACCGGCCCAGCATGCCTCAAACGACAACTTCTACACCCCGAACCTGCCAGCTCCGCTCCGCCAACCTCGCCACAGTCCCCTGCATCCGAAGAGTGACCTCCGGTAGCAGATCGTTCACCCACCACACCACCCTGACCTGGAACACTCTCCCTATCCTCCTACAGCAGACCCAGGAACTGCTAACCTTCAGAAGACTCCTCAAAACCTGGCTTTTCAAGCAGTTGCAGCATCCCTCCCCCCAGCACCTTGTGCTTTACTGATGTGCTGATTGAGTAATTGATTGATTTTCAACATACACGGTTATCTCACTGCCTATCCGTGTCAGGTAACACATGTACATTGATTGTATTTCCCTTTGTGGCCCTTCTTGTGGATTCGCAGCCCATTTAAGTCAACCTTGATGGCCACGCATTACCTTGCACACAAGTCAGACACATGTGCAATGTTGCGGGTGTGCTGAGCTTGTTGTTGGCATGCTTTCTCGTGCACGTGATCAGTCACATTCACACTGCATACTCATTTGGGCGTCTGGGAGATGTGGCCTTGTGAAGATAATTTGGATATGGGTTGTGATGGTGCAAGGGGTGCATTTTGGCAGCCTGCAACATCTCTACGTGATGTGCCACTTTGCTATTTGTAGTTGCACTTATTTTGTGGTCTGATGTTGTACCTGGACTGTGTTTAGCTGACTTTTCAGAGCACATTCCAATGTCAGTGTGTCCGGCAAAATGTGTCTTGCAATGTCTTGGTTGGATCAGGTGATGTTTGTCCATGCCACCATGCACAGAGATATCTGGGTCCTAAACCACAGTAATTGTTGGTATGCAATGCTATTTATTGTACATGTGTGCCATTGTGCCCATCCACCCCGTCCACCCACTCCATAGTTTGTACTCACCCTGTGGTTGTGTCTGCTCACATTCAGCAGTATCCCGACCCGGCACTCTGACCACCGTTTCCTCTGTGATGACTTGGGCCACAATTTCGTCCTGCTCTTCCAGCTCAAGCAGGGGCACTGGACTCCCACCCCCAGTCGCCATAGCTGCCTTCCGGTTGGCTGATATTTTCTCCTTTGTATTTTTCTTGCTGTCATTCCAGCGCTTCTTAACCTCGTCCACTCTCCTCCTCTTCCTCTCTCCAACGGCATTGACCTTAGCAGTGATGTCCTCCCATATCTCTTTCTTTCTGGACAATGGCACTGTCCTCTTGATGAACAACTCCTGCTGATGTTCAGCCACCTGGCCATACAGGACCTGATTTTCCTGGTGGCTGAACCTGGGGTTCCTCTTCCTCTTCACCTTCTCCTGAGTCTCTGTCTGCTAATCCTGGCTAGCTGGGGGGTTGGTTGTTGGCTCGGCTCAGTACTGGTCCCAGCTTCCTCCATGTCTCTCCTGCTTTCTGCTGTGTTCTCCATTTTTTTTCCCTGCTGGGAGGCCTTTTATGGTGCATTTTCCCGCTTGCAGCGTGCAAAATGCAGGGCTGATACTAATTATCGGGCAGCTTTTGGCGGTAAGTGGCCCATCATGACTTTTCTCGCGTTAGCGTGTGTTTTTCTATCGCCGGCGCCCAGGATTTATCGCCATCCATCGGCGCCGGAAATGGTAGCTATTGCCGGGTAGTGGAGCGTTGTTGATACATCGCTATCACGGCGATTAAAGCAGGATTTAATCGGCGATAAAAAAAAACACGCTAAGAGCGCTTTGCGATAATTATCGCAATTTGTTGCTGAAATGCCCCCAACTCTCTGAGAGGGAGGAGCTCAGGGATGTTTGTTCCTAATAGGTAGGATATACTAAATCCTGAAATGTGAAGAAAAATATCTGGTTGGGTAGAGGGCCTAGCGCAAAGGAATAAGCAAACTGTGAGGATAGTGATGTTAAAACTAGCTAAGAGATGCAACAGAAATAACTTTATTGATCCGCTCCTGGTGCCAGAATTAAAAACAGAGCACCGACAGTGGAAATTTATAACTGCAGGTATCAGACGAAGGCGGGTCTACATGTTTCAGCCTTACAGACCCAAAGTGGTTTTGAGGATTTACTGAAACAATGCTATTGGTGGCCTGGTTAAATAAAACAGACAAAGAACTTTGTTCAAAAATGCAATATCTGTCAGCAGATGAAGGGTTACACCATAGCACGTCGAGCGCAGACACCTTTACTAATATCAGACAGACCACTAGCGTGTATCTATCTGGACCAATGCGGCTCCCTACATTTGGATGGGGCTTGCAAGTATATCTTGGTGGCTGTGGATTAATGTGCAAGATTCTTATGGGTATGGCCTCTGCACTTGGCTGATGCTCGAACTGTTATAAAAGATTTGCGAGTCTTCATAGGTACATACGCAGTTAGCACATTACATTCTTACCATGGCCCCGCGTTTAGCACTAGGGCTTACAAGGAAGCCATGGAAGGTTTGGATGTAGCATTGCGGTACTCCTCTATGTACAATCCAGAGGGAAATTTGGTTGAGAACAGGAAAAACCAGGACTTGAAGCAGTCTTTAACAGCAAGAGTATTAGGCTTGGTGGTAGTTGGGTCAATCACCTATATAGGGTACAGTGTGCCCTCAACAACATGCTAAGACATTCTCTAGCGGGTGTCACTCCCTATGAAGTCCTGTTTGGGATGAGAATGTGGGTACCTGATCTTGATTGTGAAGTCACAGCGGTGGATGAAAAACCATTTGACATCAATAAATGTTTGGCTGTTTTACAGGATCTGAATGAATAGAGAGCACTACTAAGCAATGTGCAAGTAAAACGGACCGCCACTGGGGA
Organism: Triturus cristatus; assembly: GCF_964204655.1. Classification (NCBI taxonomy): domain Eukaryota; kingdom Metazoa; phylum Chordata; class Amphibia; order Caudata; family Salamandridae; genus Triturus; species Triturus cristatus. The sequence goes on along the minus strand of NC_140588.1, from coordinate 1,129,466,296 downwards.
AGTCAAATCAGTCACGGTAAAACCTGTCTGGGTCCCAAAACTCGGGGATCTGGTCAGAGAAAAGATTGAGGACAAAAAAATAATTTGGGCCATCCTACAGAAAGCCTGTACCTGTCCTGGCTGTCAAAAGAACAAGAACAGTACTTCTTCCACCTCTTGCCGTCGAAAAAGAAAAGAGATTTGTCTCCATTGATGTGATGAAACCACACTATGTGGCTGATACCGAATAGTAGGACTTGTGGGCTCAAAGGTAGCCAATGCTCTCCTCTTGCTGCCATACAGGAAGTTCAGACAGAAAGACTCATAACATTTGAAGAGTCATCAGTACAAAGTGATGGAATCTCCAACAATGAAATGGAAGTCGTTCCTCTGGAAACAGATCTTCAAACAGCAAATGAAAGACACATATCCATTTCGCCTAACACCGATGTCTACAGCAATATACCTCAACAAAAGACACCTGCCGGTTGAACACAACCTGCCGAGCTACCAAAGATAGATCGAACTGCATCTGGCTACTTCATCGATTTTGGTACCTTCTTTCTTGATCCCACTGAACCTGAGACAGCGCCAGCTCCAGTTTCCCACAAGCAACAAATTTGAGAATTCTACACTTTTCTCAAAAAGACTTACTTAGTTTCACCTTGGCTCCAGCTCTGGATCATAACTGGAATATTGTTTTTTCTGTTCTGAATTGCTCTAGTGACTGTCTTTTGCAAACTGATAAATGGAAAACATCTACCAGAACGCTCTGTAGTATCCAATGTGAACTTGGTCCTGAAACCTCATAAATCATCTCACCGTGAACAAAGAGACTTGTTTTCCGTGAGCATCACAGCTGTTCCAGTTCCAGACGGTATAGTCTGGGACAAGATTGATTATGATGCAAGATTGATTATGATGTATTTGGCCCTACTGAACTTTTGAGAATAAAACATTTATTTAAAATATCTCTCAATGATATCATCACCTCCAGTACATTTTCCGATGATTGGGATTTTGAAACTGTAAATAATATGTTTTCTGATTTAGAAAAATCGGCTGCATTTTCAAACAATGAAATGTTAGAAGACACATTTGACTTATTATGGTCATCACTTTTTACATAAATCGAGTATCCCTCGTAGTGCTTTCACATACCACCAATGGGAGCAATGCCCAACACAGCCCAAAGTTAGTTCTAAAACTTTTGCACAGAAATGTTAATATTTTTCAGGGTTTAACACTTCTGATCCGACCTCATACTACTATAAGGTTGCACCTACACCTGCACAGAAAAATATGCTGACTAACACCAAACAGATTTATTCTGCATCCTTTATTGCCCACTGTCTGAACAGAGTTTCGACTTATGGAAGGACACAATAGACACAAAATCAATCAGGAGTTTAAAAGAATGGCAATTTCAGTGAACAGAAGCAATATTTAGATCATGCCCCATGCCGCAAAAAATGATATTTCTGAATGAAAATGTGCAACAGATTTCCTGTCTTGGACTAGCCAAGAACAAGGATTTGAGCACACTACAGTTTCCCAAACCTTCACACATCAATTTTACATCAAGTGGAGGTGATACAATAGATGACATCACACAGTACAATACTTCAGACCCCAATTGTAAGGGATGGTTAGTTAGGCCCACAGACACAAACCAATGTCAATCAAGATTCAAAGGTACAACTGAAGGGTTTAGTATCCATAGGCCAGATCCACGATATGTACAAAGAGACCATCCGGGGGTAGTGACATCAGACAGTGTTGGAAAGTTGTGTCTCGATTGGCTAAAAACCCCAACACTGTCCCAGGTGGAACAGCACTTATCCTTACTCTCAGACGCGGTGTACTAAGGGATTACTTATTAGGTCCCCAAAAGCCACGTCAGAAACTTTTCTATTACACTGTCTATAATGAAATCTGGAAAATCTCTCAACAAGAAGCCGCAGAGAGACTTTGTGAAATAGATAGAATTAACCTAGAAAAGGAGTTAGCTGTAGTTGACAATGGTATGACTACATTAACATCAAGGATATATTCACTGGGCAACATTCTATCTTCTGCTATTGATTTAAAGGAACAGGACATGTCCATACTACAACACAGACAATCTCAACTACTTTTTATTATGTTATTAAGCTGGACGCTGCAATAATTGCGCGCTGGTTATGTGCCTTGGCAATTTCTCAACAGGACGTCTCTATTTTCAGCTTACAATCTAACTGAAAAACAGATTACGATGGCACAAAGAAGAGCAAAACATACAATGCTGCGTATTGAAAAACTTGTCATGTTACCTTTTACTGTGTGTGACAGAGTCACCATCACAGTGTGGTTAATTCATGGCCATATAACACTACCGGACACTACCTTCCAGTTTCAATATCACCTAGAACATCAACAGGCAGGCAGATATGAAGCGATGCGTAGGGAATTCATCAAGGAATCTTATGAATTGCTGTACAGATTTCGATACCGGAATAGGGACATGGAAGTGTTTCTTAGCTGTACCAACTGCGAGAATTCCTTAAGTGGATCTCTCATATGCCAGGATATCATGCTTCGGGGGGCCTCTAATGGTTCATTTGCTAACTTATTCTGTCACTTGAAAAGTTCCCGAGCTGCTGTGATTAATCCGGTGTTCAAGTTGCATTCAAATGGGAGTTACTTGATACTGAATGATCAAGGTTGTTGTGGGATGCTTCCGGGCATCGCATATCTTGTCACTGTAAGCTCCAGGGTTACTTGCTGTATGCAAGTATTGTGTTCACCAACTCACACAATCAGGGTGGCTCCGTAATGGCCTTCGTTGAATGTTTCCTTTATACGGTTTGATACTCTATGCCGAATGAAAGCCATGCTTTTACAGCAAACCGTGCCATTAACCTCGGAGTTGTTCCTAACTTTATACACAGCATTTTTGGAGGGTTTCTGCTGATCCTGTTTCTAATAGCAGGTATCCTGATTGTCCTTTTTCTGAGCAGAAAAAGACTTCCATGCTGACACACTGATGCGTGACTCTGAGGCTCCTGCACTCAGACACTCCAGCTCGCATTGTCTGACATCCCTTGCGGGGGGTCCATCTCAAGAACAAGATGGGGTCCCACAGTCTCTCACTTCAGGTGATGGGGTTGACTTTATCCTAGAGGGATTCTTGGCCTTTACACCCACATACATGCTAGGTACATTCAGGTACACCTAGTTAGGGACGCATTGTAGGAGTAAGCATTTATTACTGTCATGTTTTTTATATACTTGCCTGTTTTACGTGTTTTAGCACGATGGTAGAACTCTACCATCCTTTTACTCTGTTAGTGCTTATTATCATTTATATCTGTTACTGTCTAATGGTTGTTTCAACACACCTATTTTTCACTAGAATGACACTGGTTCAATAAATGCTGATTGAAAAACGTCCCCACCGTTTATTCTGTGTATCTCTCTGAAGACAAAGTGAGCACATATGACTGAGTGAAAAGTAGTACACGGTTTCCACGATCCCTGATGGGACAGGGTTGTCATGTTCGATAGTTGCCAAGAGCTATTCTCTCCTTGGTAAGAGGGGTTTCCAGTGGCACTGTGAGCGAGCTGGTATACAGGCTAACATATTTGGTAGGGGTGTCTAGAATCAGTCTGACTCCAATCCTATAGTATATGTTGTCTAAACGTGCAGATCCTATATAGGTTTATAGGAATTACACAACACATTGTGCAGCTTTCTACTTTCTCCTTCCATATGTTGTGGTACATACAATTGATCTGCATCACTGAAAATTGAATTGGCTATAGTTTACAGCCTACACATCGCCATGATGCCATTGGCCAGGTTCTGTGTAATACCTCCATGTTGTAACTGTCAGGATGTATGGGTACCGCACAACACCTTGAGGGTTATTTACAACCCCCTTGTGCCACCAGTACATCACTTTTGCATGTATTGAAAATGACGCACCAGTGGTGCAAGGGGCTTGTAACAAAGCCTCCTTGACTTTTAGCACATTACTATGTATGTGCATCTGCAATATCCATAATTGTGAGATATTGTACTGAGGGTAGCTAGGACTGGAAGCACGTGAATGCTAAATGTTGTACTCAATGTGACATCCCTCTTGTACAATAAAAAAATCATATTTATATTGAATGCATTATTAGGCCAGAATGAATCGTCAGATTGGGTTGGGCCATATATATTGAAAACTGTTAGAAAAATATCATCAAAAAGTGACTTAACCAACAACCACCTACACTCAGAATCTATTTCTTGAGATAAAACAGAACATTTTAACGTTTTATGGCATAGAATTACTACCCTATTTTTCTTGGTGAACGTAGGGGACACTAAGACTGAGCCGACCTAGTTACGTTTAAGTTTGAAAGCTTCCATCTCTGTAAGATGTGTTTCTTACAAAAGAATCGGATTCGGGTTATACGAAGCTAAATGTGATAAAATTCTCTGCCTCTTAATAAGATTAATAAAACCTTTCACATTCCAAGATATAACTTCGAATGAAAAAAGGCAACAAAAGATAGAAAACTACATGACCATCAGTAATGAAAAAGAAGGAAAGACATGGAGAAGAAAAAAAGGCATAGATGAGAGCATATACCACAGTATACAAAACAAGGAGAAAAGAGGAGAAAATAGAATAGATAAAGGAAATAAGGCGCAAAAGACACAGCAAGAAGGGACAGTACATGCCAGACTGACAACTGTAATACATACCATTTAAGGGGATACAAGAAAAAAGTCAAAGAGTGGTGAAAAACTGAGTAAGATGAAACCACCAACAAGGGAGGAGGTATCACATCGGGATGCCAAGCATGACGAAAAGGGAAATGGCAACAAGGGAACCAAATAATCTGCAAGAAAGTTAAAGAAAGACAACAACAAACAAGTAAGAGAACAATCATCAAAATATCTCCTGTAAAGGAAGTAAACAAGAATAAATCAGGCACAGGAAACAATTGCATAATACTCAAGTTAAAGAGGAAGGACCAAAAATCTCCATCGATGCTGTACAATGAGAATGAATGAATGAATTTCCTGAGATCTGCAGGATTGAACAACGTAGAAGTGTTATTTTGAAAGTAACCTTACAAATTCTTGGATGAGATAGGCCATAACTCACACCTAAGGCACGGAGTGCCGGTCTTAGCTCACGAAATTATTTCTGTCGCTTAGCTGTTGCTGTGGAAACATCTTGGGAGATTGTTAATTTGTTTTTTTAATTTTGACTGTATTTAATACGTGCAGAAGGTCAGTGAATTTCAAAAACAGAAGGATCCCCCCACAAGGTTTTGATGGAGCCGATCTCAAAGACAGACAGGGTCCCAATCAGTGAGTTTTCTGGATATTTAATGAGCAGATGTAGGAAGATCCAAAAGCTTTGGGAAAAAAAGGACAGGATCATTCCCTTCAAGACCCTCAGGAAGCCCAAGGGATGAAGGTTTTTGCATCTGTTACTATTTTCAAGATCCTCAGCTGATTTTTTAAGTAGTAAAATATTTTTCTCCAAAGTCACAATTTTTACAGATGTATCCTGGATGTCACTAATGTGCTCCTTCACCAAGGACAGATGGGATTCTATAGACCACCATTTACTGTCCAGAACTTGTAAGTCGTTATTAGTTTCTTCAACAAACGGCCGTAAAGCATGTATTTCCTCTAGAACAGTATCTACAGATATAGGAGAAAGAGGTTTTAGGTGGAGAAGGAGGGTCTTGCTTAAGGTGTTTATTGGCAGTAGATGGTGCTTGCGACTTGGGAGATGACAAGGATGGAGCCACAGAACGAGAGGAGGTGGGTGGAGCCATAACGCCAGTGCAGTGCGTACAATCCAATGAGGGCACTGTAGAGAAAGTGTCTGAAAAAGGCAGACTAGCGGCGCGACTTTTACTTTAGTGCAATAAGCTCTTAATTCTGCTATAAGTGAATTTAAATAAAAATGACAGCAGGGTAGCCACAAACAAATAAATCACTGCTTCTGATGAAGGAAAGTAGCCAGCCAATGAAATGAGGAATAAAACGTAGGAAAGTTCTGAAAATCCAAATAGACCTGCAGATGGGAACGGGTGGGGAGGGAGGTGCAAAGCAAAGTGAAGAAAGTCAATAGTTCATGCAGAGCCAAAAAAATAGCAAGCATTGAAAATGCAATAGGTCTCGCATTTATTTGAGTTTTTGGCGTTGTAAATGGGAATGTGTTTTACCTATGTGTTATGGAGTTGTATGTATGTGGTGTGTAGTGGAAGTATGTGTATTGTATTGGGATAGTTAGTTGTGGACCAGTATGAACCATAAGTAAGGAGAGCGAGGAGAAGAGCAGCAGGACGCACAAGTAAGGAGAGCGAGGAGAAAAGTAGTGTGAGGCACAAGGAACGAGAGTGGGGAGAAGAACAGCCTGAGGCACAAGGATGGAGAGTGAGAAGTGCAGCATGAGGCACAAGGAAGGAGAGCGAGAAGGAGAGCAGCATGAGGTACAAGGAAGGAGATTGAGAAGGAGAAGAGCAGCGTGAGGCATGAGGAAGGAGAGTGAGGAAAAGAGCAGTATGAGGTACAAGGAAGGAGAGTGAGAAAAAGAGCAGCGTGAGGTACAAGGACGGAGACTGAGAAGGAGAAGAGCAGTGTGAGGCACAAGGAAGGAGATTGTGAAGGAGAAGAGAAGCGTCAGGCACGAGGAAGGAGAGTGAGGAGGAGAGCAGCATAAGGCACAAGGAATGAGAGAGAGAAGAGTAGCGTCAGGCACAAGGAAGGAGAGTGAGGAGGAGAAGAGCAGCGTGAGGTGGGGTGGTGTTAATTGTTTCAGATAATAACGAGAATGGCGTGATAATAAAGCAGACAAGTGAAGAGGGAAGAAGGCATTGGCACACAAGAATGAAGCTCAGCTGGTGCTAAAAAGGAGATGCTAACTGAGGGTCGGGATTATAAAACGATTAGCAGAAGTTAGGACAGGAGGGGGCAAGTAAACAAAACTAAAACCGGAGTAGAGCAGCAACGGAAGAGGAACTGCAAACACACATTGGTGGCCCTGAGGCACACAGTAGTATTGTTATTTTAGTAATGTCAGTAAATGACTAAACAGGGAAATATAATCAGACTGGGGCAAAACTCACAGAGGGCACCAAAATAAAAGTACTTTCCATTAGCTAATCAGATAACGAAAAATTAGGTAAATTATGTTACAAACCCACAGATGTTTTAAAGAATAAGGGTGTGTGAGTACGTCAACAGAATCCTGTGGCAGTGGCCTGGAGAGTGGGGTGGTTAATAAAGCAAATAAACCAAAATTATGTGTAAATTTGCATAGATTATGATGGGCTGGAAACTGTTCGTTTCTTTTTGGGCGTTGCAGTAGCGCCAAGGATAAGGGTGCAGGATGCCACTCCCCAGCTGATATCTGGTTCATAAACCCAAGCTCCCCTATTACACCTACTACCTTTCACAGCTGTGTGGGGGGGTTTGTGGGGGGTGGAGCAGTAAACATGGTGCTAATACCTTTAATTGTGGATGCTTAGTTATGAAAGCTTCAGCAGGGTTGAACATTTTCTCTGCATTAAATGCCACCTAGACCCAAATCCTGGGAAATGGCTGACTGAGGTGGACCAGGGAATGCATGACCAAGGCCTGGGCGTCTATTATTAATTGATCTAGCATGGAGAAATATGCAGGCTGGACTGATTAGCCTTAAAATTTGGTAAAGTGGAATGGCCTTTGCGGCCTCCATCAATGGACTCTCCTCACTACATTTTGTGACCGGAGGCTTTTTTGTTGACGTAGGGCAAGGAAGGGGGGGGGGAGTAGTGGTGGCCATTAAGAAATACATTCCAGCAAGATGTGGTAATAATAGTTTGGAAAACACAATGAAGCCTACTTTTTAAACATCGGAGGACTGTAGGGATGGGGGGACCGTAGGGATGGGTAGAAGCTTTAAAACAATATGGGATCTCGGTAACTGATTTTGGAAAACACATTATTAATGCCTCCATTTTTTTAAGCATTGCAGTATAAATAAACATAATTTTGCAACCGGAGGCAAGCTCGACTGTGGGCAAACAGTGTTTCTAGTGCACAAGAGCTAATGAAGTTCTTTCCGAGGGTACAGTAAAACGAAAAACAGATGTGTGCACAGTGCAATATAACAAATTACAAAGCCCGTTCCGGCTGATTAGCAAGTGCTGCCGGGGAAGGGAACAACAGTGAGCAAACAACAGACTATAACAATGAAAAACAATGGAATGTGATTATTTGGTTCGTAAGTAAAAATAAACCTTTTATCTTGAGGCTTGAGGGAAGTCGTGCTACCTTCAGTACCACTCGCGCCTGCAAATATCTATGCAGATGGTCTTCGGATTTGAACCGGAGTTGTTCAAACTACCTGGTGTCCGGCAGCATGGCATTTATTAAACAATCTGTTCCCGTGCAAGGCAAGCGGCCTCTATCTCTTCATCACCATGGAACTACGCCTAAGAAAATGCAGAGTTTAGATAACCAGCCCTTCGCTGAAAAGGAAGGCGAGGTTGTTTTTGGAACTGCCTCGCACTGAAAAGAAACAGGTTTCAGAAGAGCCTTGACAGCGCAGTGTGCCCCGCTGGAAGTGCTTTGCGACACATTTCAATTATGAGAAGAGGAGGGAAGGGGGAATGGGAGGGGGTTAGAAGAAATAGTTCCTAATAAAAACGGACAGCTGCAAATCAATAAATATCAATCCGTAGTTGAGCGGTGCTCCTCAGGAAGAAAACGGTAGTGAATCATCGCGTTGGGAACCAATTAGGAGGCTGCAAAGAAGAGCGATGCTGCAATCACCCTATGGTCAGCAGCAGGAGGGATTACGCTTGGTATAGTGACTACTACAGGTCTTGCAGACAGCGCATGCGCGCTGATGCTCGACCTATAAAGGGGGCAGCTGTTACATGCTTGCTGCAGCCATCATAGAAATCTTGAAACCAAGCAGAAGTAAAACACCCTTGTAATGAAAACACTGGGGACTAGGTATAAATGTGAAAATAGGTAGCAACCTAGTACAAGTGCATAGGGCACAAAAGGGAAAGAATTGCAGCAACTGCAGTAACTTCCAAAAGTTGAAGAGCATAAAGTATTATGTCAAAGAAAGGTCTATATAAGAATGTTTTTATTTAAAAAACGTGTTTCTCATATTAAACAGATAAAATCACAAAACATTTCATGATACTTCAAATAAAATTAAAAAAACATCATACAGTATATATCAATCCAATCTCAATAACATTAAACAGTGTACCACAATTATGACCAGCATAATATGGAGACAGACACAAGATGTAAAATCCAATTACTCTTCTTTACAAGTGCACATCATATTAAACTCAAGAATCCCGATAGGGCTACAGGTTAGAAACGAACCTGGCCTTTTTGTTGAAAATCCCAAATTCATCGAGACATGGACGCATATAGCCAATCGATGTAGTCGGGATTGGCTCATTTTAATTATAGAAACTGCACAAGAACTGATAGAAATAGAGAAGCAGGAAATAGAGGATTTAGAAGTACAATTCAAACAAAGTACAGCCCTAGAAGAAGCAAAAAAGAAAATGGAAGAATTGGAAATAGAAACCCATAGTTACAGGGAATATTTAATTAACAAGAAGACTAAGAAATTGAGAAAGGACATAGAGAGGTATAGTGTAGAAGGAGTATATCCATACACCAATAAAGATTATTTTGAGAACAAAAGAGATCTGAAATGGGAGAGACCACAACTGCAGAGACCATTATACTCTAGAGGAGGTAACAAACGCATCACATTCTCAGAGACCTCTGGTTCCAGCAGTGATGACGAAGAAATAGGGTTACACAGTAATAGAGGAATACCCCCATTTGAACGCGAAAACTTTTTAGGGAGACGCCAAAATCAGGGACGAAGGGGTTACAGGGGGTACAATCGACAGGAACCCCAGAGAAACCATCCACCTCAGAATGGAAGACAAGAATACCTCACCACGAGAAACAAGCAATATTGGAGGTAAATGAACTCCCTATAATTAATTTATCTCAGAGATCTTTAAGTAAAGAAGAGCAGGATGTACTACAGAGAGGTTTTAGTTTTTCACCTAGTACTTAACATGACATGTTTGAGTTAGAAAGTGATCTTAAAATGTTCTTTCGAAAAATAAGATTGAATAGATTTTTTGAAAACAAAGTATATGTACCCCCGCCAAATGTTTCTGGCTTGAAACCAAAATCGACCTTTACGCCCAATTTAGCTCAGATAGATAAGAATGTTGAGGTTTTTGAAAAAGTAGTTGAGATGGAACTTAAAAATATTAATAAAATAGCACACAATAGTCATCATAACAATATGTCTATAGATCAAAGAAAAGCCCTCAAGACCTTACAGACGTGCAATGAGATTATAATAAAACCCGCCAACAAGGGGGGTGGAGTGGTAATTTTTGATGCATTAGATTATGAGGACAGAATGAGAAAATTGCTGAATGTAAAAGAACATTATCAGCGAATAAACTTCACTAGAATAGAGACTTTAAACAAAGAAGTGGAAGTTCTCCTCAAGAGAGGGAAAGATGAAGGTTTGATCTGCGACAATGAATACAGGTTTTTAATGAATTCACATCCAGTTATAACAGCTATATATGGATTACCAAAAATCCACAAAAATGTTTTAGATCCACCAATGCGGCCAATTGTAAGTAGTATTAATTCAGCACTGGAACAATTAAGTAGATATACAGATATTTTTCTAAGACCAATAGTTCTAAAGCAAAGGTCATACTTGAAAGATACAGCCCATGCAATTTCCATCTTTGAGGGTCAGGGCTTCAACAGGGTGACCCAGATCCTGGTCACCCTGGACATTGAATCCCTTTATACTAATATACCCCAGGATGATTCTATAGAAGTTATCTCCACAATCTTGGATAATGAAAACCTTAATGGAGGGGACAAAGGCTTTATAATGGCCTGTGTCAGAATGGTATTAAAAAACAACATGTTTCTATTTAAAGATGAGTTATATTAACAAACTAAAGGGACCAATATGGGAGCCACATGTGCTCCCAGTCTGGCCTGCCTCTATGTGGGAGAGTTCGAACGCCGTAACATCTTTAATGAGGTTGCCCCATTTTTTGAAAATATTACGTGCTGGCATCGTTTTGTGGAAATATGGATTTTTCTGATCAGTTATGTCCCCTATCTTGGACCCCAACGGTTTCATGTATGAATCACAAGTACATGTATGCTCCCTCCAGTTCCAGTTATGAAGACGCAAACACATGTGCGTCCACCGTCAACATGTCCTCTTTCAGATCCGTCATGAATAGGCCGGATATTCCATTCCTAAGTATGAAAGGCCACCGGCTTTATATGGTTCACTTATGCCATTTTACAGTCCAGGCAAGTAGGCCCTGATTCTGTCATCAAGCTTTTCTTGCTTTCTGCCTCTGAAGCTCCAGTCCGAGCCTGCATCTGTGACCATGAACTTTGTCTCATTCCCTGCGCGGCTCACGAAGCCTGTTGCCTGCCAAGAAACTGTATTTCACCTTCGAAATTATCTGCTCCGCTCCCTGCCCAATGCATTCCTGTCTAGTAGTTTAAGTAAACATTCTTCCAGCTACCGAGCAAAGGCCCGGTTTCTCTGTCTTCATGCAAGTAATTCATAGCCCTGTTACTATGGAAGATTCCTGCCCTCGCATCTAGTGTAGACACTTAGACGCTTGTACACGCACTAACAGTCAGTATAGTCAGTATAGAATAAGATTCTACTCTAAGAGACCTCTCTTCTGGATAACATAGTTCTTTAAACATAGGATGTTAGATATGATTTGGGATTAGGTTGACTTGACCCTCCAGACTTCTGTCGCCACATGTAGAATTAAATGTCAAGTCCCCTTCACCCCCTAGTTGCACGTCAATCACACGTCATACTGCTGCGCGCACATCTCTGCCAAGTATTTCTGCTGACATTGCGAAATTATTTCATAGGTCCACCCATATGTGACATCATAACCAATGACGTTTTCCTTGTTACACCCAATTACGCCTCCTTCAGCTACGCATGTGAAATGTTATCTTTGCTATCAATTGTTACGCCTCTTGCATTTGCTTCACTGTAATGCCTATTGTATAAAAGTGATTAATTATCAATAATGTATGTACTTCACTTCCTGAACCTTCGTGGTGATGGAACTTGGAGCAACCGATTCGAATCATCCATTGGAATAAAGCCCATAACGAACCTCTAATACCACGGATTCTGCCTCTTATTTACTGAGCTATTTTTATTATGCTTCTGTATCAAATTAAGTCCCGGTAATTAAATTATTTACCACATGAATGGCGCCCGAATAGGGACACTTTCTCATCTCACGCGCCGGCGGTGCGTTGCAGGCCCGGTCTCCTGCCACAGCTGGACGGACAACAACGCGTACCAGCAGGATTTCCTGTATCTCCCTCCGGTCAAGCGAGGGCGACTGAGGCTGCGATCAACACCCAGACGAGGCGGTGAGAAGTGCGAAGTATCCCGACCAGAGCCTAGCTGAGAGAGCAAGATCCGAGGTATACAGAGGCCCACCAGGTTTCCGAAGCTCAGAAGTGTCCGAAGTTGTCGAGTCGAGTCCAGTCCGGTCCAGTTCAGTTCAGTTCCGTTCCGAGGCCTTCCGTTCCGAGCTACCCGGTGAGTACCATTACTGGGGAGGCGTTCTGGCGTGCACATAAGTTGTGCCGGTCCAGACGGGTTTGGGTACACAAATCCGGTCTGCACTGTTTTAGCAGTGTATCTGTACTGTTTAGCAGTATATCTAGTATATCTAGTATATAAATTCAGAATAATTCAGTTAATGCCGAGTATTATGTTTAGTAATTAAGTTTCCTTAGATCGTATCATCATTGTGCTCACTTAAATGTTAAATGTTAAATGTGTTAATACGTTCTGCATATTGTGGTATGAATGACTGTTCATTATCGTGTTTATTGTATTAAGTTTGTTCAAGATCAAGTATCAGATCAGTTCTCAATATGCCGCTCTTTTCGAAATTAAGACAGATCACAACTAGAAAAGGGGTACTCGAAGAAGCTGTTCCTATTCCTCCTAGGGACACTCCAGGGTACTTCATGTATCATAAACACGGCTTAGACGCTATATTATTTCTTGATTTATGGGTAGACTACACTAAGGAATTACCAGAAAGTCAGAGGTGGCCCGCGGCTGGGACCTGGGATGCAGAGTGCATCGTGAAAGTAGAGGAAGAATTATGGAAAAAGAAAGCTAGACAATCACAGAAAGACGCCATTGAATTATGGCGTAAAGAATCGTATAGACGTACAGAAAAAGCACGTAGACAGGAAGAGAAGAGTAAAGAGAATTCAAATGAAGTCCGAGAAAATCTATTAATTGAAGAAGGTACACGAGTGAAATCAGAACAAGTAGACAGACAAAGACATGCCCTTATGAAGGGTATGTATCCCCTTCTGGCCGAGGGATTACCTAAGGCTACTGCGGGGATACCAAAAGACTTGCCACCCCCATTATTTCCAATAAAGGTACATCCCAAGGGGCATCCTAGAACCGCAGAAGATGTTTTTCTTTCCTCATATTTAGATGACGCAGCTCCCGAGTATGCTAACCCCGCCCCACATAGACCGTTGGCCGGGGAGGTTCAACGCCAAGATCCTGTATCTATATCTCTACAGCACCAAATCCTGACACAAGTCCCGGCAAGCACATCTGTTTCCACATCTGTTCCTACAGCTACTTCTATAGCTGTGTCCACACCTATAGTTGCTGTATCGCGTTCAACGAATCCTTTCACGCCCGATACCCCAGACGGGGCTACGGGAGGTGCTACCAATATTTTTTCTACGCCACCCAGAATAAATAAACTTACTTTTCAAGAGTCAGCACATCCACGTACCCCCAAACTCATAAATGCCCGCACGCTTAAGGAACTTCTTATAGATTGTAGATATGACCCTGTGCCCGGAAAAGAGGACGAAATGATCATGGCATCACTACGTATCAGACGAGCCGCGGTGTATTTAGGGAAGTTACCAGGAATGACTATGCATCTAGATAATATATACCATTTTGTCCAAACAGGGCGAGATTCTGAATGTATTAACAGAGCTATGGAATACCAGAAAGTGGAAATACAGGGGGAACTGTTACGTTTCCTCATAAATTGTGTGATCAGAAATCAAGACCGACCGGGGGTAGACCCGGAAGCAATGCAAATTCTTACCAGATGGAGCCAGAATATATCAGAAGGGAGACATGATAAGCAAAACTGTATAATAGCCATGTGCCGAAAGATCCGTAAAGAAATAGAACGCCTACACGAAGAGAGATTAGCGGTAGACCAGTTTGAACAAAATGAGGAGGAGGAAGGATCAGGACTGCCCACAGGACAGTCAGAAACCATAGCCTATGTAGGTAGAGGAAGATCTTGTAATAGTACTAGATGTCTTACTGACCCGATACGTCCGATATGTCTAGAAAATAACAGGAATTTTCAAACACCTATAATAAATATAAGGTCCCCCGAGCATTCGTTCCAAGCCGCTGACAAATTACTGCGAGAACGAAGGGGTTATCATTTTCTCGATTCTGTGGATGAACAAGAATTAGCCAGGTCAGCCGTTCATTGGGTTGACAGTCCCGGAAAGTATGATGATGATACAGTAGCACACACATTTCTGAATCTCACCCCAGATGAACAGCGTTTAGCTGGGATTTATATGATTCAACAACTTCTTATACTATATAAAAGCCAACATTCAGATCCTGGTCCCTTACCTGATATATTGACTGAATTACTCACGAATAGATGGAGAGGTTCAGGTACTAAGCTAATTAAAGAAATACTAGAATCAAGAAAGCAGTACATTCTTTTTGTATGTCCAGAACATGTCTCACTGCCCATCAAGGAAAGACCGATGTATTACATGGACAGACAGAATCCCTTACGAGAAGTACACCCAATAAAGGGCGAGGACAATCAGTTTAAACGTGTATTTGTATATACGCCCATATCGAAAATAGAATTGTTAGAAATGAAGAAAGTGGTACCCAGTCATGACAAAGACCCAGCGGGTTTCCACCGAGAAATAAAAGACATGTTACTCATGGGAGAGTATACCTATCCCGACATTATGACAATATTAAAGGTATTGATGCCTGCTGGCATTTATGAAAAACTCAAGGAAAAAGAGTGGGAGGTGGGAGACCAAAAGATAGACTGGACAGCATTAGAAAATGAAGAAAAGGCCCGAGGTCCAGGTTCGGGGCTTGGGGACAAAACTAAAGCACTACCAGGTTTACTAGTACAGGTACTGCCACGTTTATTAACTACGAAAAAGGAAGACTGGGGTGCAATTTCAGCCTGTAAACAAAAGCAAGATGAAGACACTAGTGATTTCTATGCACGATTTGAAAAATGTTTTGGTATAAATAGTGGCATAAAAGCAAGTAGCGAATCATACCCACATCTGTTTGTGACAAAATTAGTTGAAAATTCGTTGCCCCAAGTGAAGAATAGAGTATTAAAATTCGAGAGTACCTGGCAAGGTAACACCCCATCACAAATGTTACAAATGTTACAGTATCATCACAATAGAATTAGAGAGGAACAAGATCATGAACAAAGACGCATGAAAGACACGAAAATGAAAATGCTAGTCTCCCAGACAGTTCCAGCTGAAGGACATAAAAAGGGTACGACACATTCCGGTGATTCAGCAGGACCTGTAAAAGGGACATGCAACTATTGTAAACAACCAGGTCATTATATACACGATTGTCCAGTCCTGAAGCGTAATATCGCCACAGGTATTACAAAAGAAAGACCACGGCCACTTAGACAGGATCAGAATGAACAAGGAGCCTCGCAGCATGCACAGTCCATGCCAGCTCCACAACAGTCTATACAGTTTGTGCCAGCTGCACCTGCGCTGCCTGTTGCTGCCACACAAACCACGACACGACAGCTGTACCAGACCGCACAGTATGACTATCCTGATTATCAACGATATGCATGAAACAGCCTAGAGAGGGAAGTTGACTTACCCCTTATCGAGGTCCCTGTAGACCAAGAAGGACCTTATGTACATAGTGAATTATTAGGTCAAGATAGAAAATTTTTACTAGATACAGGGGCAAGTCGAACAACCATAAAACCTAGTGAAGTTCCAGGGGCACCCCTCTCAGGCTCACAGAATATTTCCCTTGGTTTTTCAGGAAAACCTATTGTTAATGAAGTATCACAGCCTCTTCCACTTACGATAGGACCCTTGACCAGAACTACAGATTTATTGCTTACTAAATCATGTCCAGAAAACTTGTTAGGTATAAAAACACTGAAAGCTCTAGGAGCTATAATATGTTGTTCTCCGGAAGGAGTAAGATTGTTTTTACGTGATTTCAAAGGTCACTATGTGTCTCGAGACATGGATCCCCGACTGCAGACTTTACCTACACATCTATGGGCAAAAGGCCCTACTGATGTTGGTTGCATGAATATTACACCATATCGAGTTACACTAAAGGCAGGAGTGGTACTACCACGAATGCGACAATACAAGTTACCACCAGATGCTGTAGTGGCTTTACTACAAATCATTGACGAGCTCATTGCCCAAGGAGTGGTTGTAGAAACAGACTCCAATGTATGTAATTCACCGATAATTCCGATTCTTAAACGAACAGATCCGAAGGCCCCGCCAGTATATCGATTGGTTATTGATCTGCGCGAATTGAACAAATGCATTGTGCCACAATTCCCTGTGGTCCCAGATATCTCGTCATTACTGACAGCTATTGATTCCGAAGCAACATTCTTTACTGTAATTGATCTCAAAAATGCCTTTTTCAGCGTCCCTATAGATCCGGAAAGCCAATACTTGTTCGGATTTAGTTTAAATGGACGTAGCTTTAAATTCTCACGCGCACCTCAAGGATTTACAGAAAGCCCCAGCATCTATAGCCAAGCACTGAAACGAGAACTCGACAGTATCCACATGCCAGTAAACACTGCCCTGCTTCAATATGTCGATGATCTGCTGATCACCGCTACAAGCGAACCTGAATGTGAGAAAGCATCGCTGACAGTTTTACAATTTCTAGCCGAAAAGGGGCACAAGGTGTCCCCTTCTAAGCTGCAATTCTGTGTCCAGCGAGTTGTTTATCTTGGACACTCGCTGTCCAAGGAGGGAAGGCAGCTTACACCCGACCGCATTCAGTTAATAGCTAACATGCCAATACCCAAGACACAAAAGGAGGTGCGGGCTTTTATAGGCCTCACTTCATATTGTAGGCAATGGATCCCTCAGTATGCATTTCTAGCAAAACAACTCATTCAGTTGACAACACAGGAGGCAGCCACATCGACTGTTCTCCCTTGGACTCAGGAACATACACAAGCTTTTGAAAGCTTAAAGAAAGCTTTATGTCAAGCACCGGTTTTAGCAACACCATGTTACAATAAACAGTTTACACTTTTTGTTACAGAACGCGAAGGTACTGCCTTGTCAGTACTCACACAGGAACAAGCAGGATCACACAAACCGTGTGCTTATTTTTCTAGTACATTAGATCCCGTAGCTCAGGCTCTGCCTGCGTGCCTAAAATCAGTGGCAGCGACAGCTTTAGCAATCAGACAAAGCGATGCCATAGTGTTAGGACATCCATTGACAGTACGAGTACCGCATGCAGTAGAGGTTCTTTTGAATCGAACGCAAACACAACATTTAACTATAGCGCGACTTACAGGGTATGAATTAACATTGTTCCAACCACATATAGAAATCAGACGTTGTAACACATTGAATCCTGCCACACTTTTACCCGTAATTGGAACGGACCCACTAGCGCATGACTGTATTGACGTTATTACAATCACGACGAAACCCAGACAAGACTTGACAGATGTCCCATTGTCAGACCCAGACCTGACGTTGTATGTAGATGGCTCATGTATGAGAACAAGTACAGGAGAGTTAGTGGCCGCTTACGCAGTCACAACAGACACTGAAATCATTGAAACAAATTGCATAAATACCTTGTCCGCTCAAGCAGCAGAGCTCGTCGCTCTGACACAAGCCTGTATTCAAGCCACAAATAAAAAAGTCAACATATACACTGATTCACGTTATGCATTCGGAGTTGTACATGACTTCGGCGTGCTGTGGCGAGAGAGAGGTTATTTAACTTCTCACGGTGCCCACATTCAGCACGGACCCCTCATTCATGCTTTATTAGATGCAATACATCTACCCACTGCAATATCAATTATGAAATGTAAAGCTCATACGAAAGTTACTGATATCATTTCTCAAGGCAATGATCTAGCTGACAGAACAGCTAAACAGACTGCTCAAACTCAAACATCCGACATGACAAAGACAATAGTCCCGACGCCAACACATTGTATGACGATTAAAGATCCCGCTCTTGACGTAATTGACATACAGACACATGCTACTCCAGACGAAATAAAGAAATGGACTGAATTAGGAGGGATTCAAACGGACCAAGGATGGATGACGAAGGAAAAATCTGTGTGGTTCCTTCCTGATTCAATGGTCCAAGTTATTATTAACACTATACATAGTCCAGCACATCTAGGAGAAAAAGCTATGCTAGACAGCATCCAACACATTTGGTTCAATAAACATTTACGAGCAGCAGCTAAACAAAAGGTTCGTACCTGTATGATCTGTTGTCAGTTCAACCCAGGAAAAAGCGTTCCCGTAGAGCAGGGTGGATTTCAGTCTCCTGATCACCCTTTTGAAGTCCTCCAGATGGATTATATCCAGATGGAACGATGTCGAGGATTCAAATATGTTCTCGTAGTTGTCTGTGCTCTTTCCCGTTGGACAGAGGCATACCCGGTTTCAGATTACACTGCCCCGACTACTGCCAAACAGTTAGTTCGAGAATTCTTCCCACGATACGGTTTACCACGTGCTGTCTACTCAGATAACGGCCAGCCGTTCTCATCCGAACTAATGAAACACGTTTCACTTTTGTTAGGCTATCAGTGGAAATTCCACTGTGTCCGACACCCCGAAGCAGCAGGTCTCGTAGAAAGACATAATCAGATTCTGAAAATCAGATTGTCCAAGATATGCAGAGAGAAGGGTGTCGACTGGGTAGTAGCCTTACCAGTTGCACTCTTTTACATGAGAATGGTAGCACACTCTCGAACAGGGCTATCCCCGTATGAGGTGATCTTTGGCAGACCACCAAATATGTGGGGGACGCCTATACCACGCAAAATAACTGATGTTGACTGTAATATGCTGACAGATTACCTGGCTTCTTTGATGTCTGCACTACAATCTTGTCGTTCACAGGTAGCTGCAGCTTTTCCTGACAACACTGAGGTGAAACCCCATGACATAGTTCCGGGGGATCTGGTCCTCGTGAGGAACTTTGATCGAAAGACTCAGCTGGATCCTAGGTGGAAGTCACCGCAATTGGTCTTGCTCACCACAAGGACAGCCGTGAAGATCGAGGGCAGAAAAGGCTGGATACATTCAAGTCATATCAAGAAATTTCATGGACTACCATCGGACGTAAACACCACACCTTGTGTGTCTTCACCCATTGACTCAAAACTTCCTTTTGTTGAAACCAGTAGTCACGAACAATATAAACTAAAACTCAGATCTAACCGGTCGGGAAATTTGATTGTTTAAGTCCTCTCCAAGGTGAAGCGGTTGAATTTGTCCCTGACATGTATCCCTTAGATCTGAATAGAGAAAACACCCGAAAAATGTGGAAACGACATGCATACTGTAAATCACTGCGTAGTCATTGCACAGTGACGTTATTAATTTTGTTTTTCCTAAGTCTTTTAATAATTACTGCAAGTATATTGTTGCACATATATTATCCTATTTCTAGACATGTTTATAATGTTACTGCTGAACATTCTTTTAGTGACCTACCCCCGCATGAATTATCGTATAGATTTGCGCTGCGCAATAACACTTTTATTAGTATGTTACATCATTCCCATCAGGTTAGCAATGCTACAAATTGTTGGATATGTGGCCGACTCCCTCCCTATCAGAATTATAAAGGAATTCTACCTCTTTTTCCATACCCATTCACACACAACGGCTCCTGTGGAGCATGGTTTAGTTTAATTAATTCCCTAGATTCAAATTCTGCAGTTTATCAAGACAACTGGGTATGGGGAAATTTGAACTTAGTTTTACTTAAAGTCTGCTACCCTAACAAGGAGGGACTTCCCAAGAGAACAGGAACTGATCTAGAAAATGAAGTATATGGATTAGGTAATTTTACGCTTAATCTTATGATCCTAAATGTCGAATCCGAAGCTACTCCAATTTTGCCCGCCATGTCAGTATTTCCAGTAAAAGGTGAATTATGTGTAAGAAAGAATGGTTCCATACATATGGGCCATAGTAGATGCACCACTGTAATAGAATTCAGTGATCAAGGCAAGTCGACATTTAGAGCTTCCCGCCATTCCTATTTTATATGTGGTCAGACGGCATATGTACGTTTGCCTCTAGATTGGGATGGTACCTGCTACATTGGATTTCTTTTGCCACCTGTTTTCCTAGCTCCTCCCGATTATCACAGAAATACTCATTTAGTACACAATAGAGAAAGGAGAGATCTCCCAATTGTCGATTACACTGAAACAGCATGGGAAAAATACACAGATTTCAATAAAGGTCTCTTTCCCTATATAGGTACCGTTACTAATAGTAAGCTGATACGTAGATTAACTAGAACCCTTGAAGCAGTAGTGAACGAAACTATTTCCGCCTTAGGCAATTTAACAGAAGAACAGTCTGCTATGCGGATTGTTGTGCTTCAAAATCGTCTTGTCCTTGACGTCATCCTGGCCGATAGGGGCGGAGCTTGTAGGGTCATCGGATCAAGTTGTTGCATTTTCATACCAGAAAATTCGCCATCTGTATATAAAGCCATAACTCGCCTTCATAAGATTGTAAGCCAGATACACCAGAATCCAGGCACCTGGACTTGGTCCGGTTGGTTTTGGAGTGTATTATCTACCTTTGGATGGAAGGTCCTATCCTTCCTAGGTATTGGCTTCCTCATACTATTCAGTTGCTGTCTATGCCTACAATGTGGACCAGCGATTTGTGGTCTGTGTGCCACGTCGTGTGTCCCATCACCAAGATTTCATTCGTCCCAGAAGAAAAAAGAAGAACAAATGATGCTATATGAACAGATCAATGGATTGATGAAGATTGATATCTCTTGACGGGCAAGTAGGGGACAAGGAGGGAATGTGGAAATATGGATTTTTCTGATCAGTTATGTCCCCTATCTTGGACCCCAACGGTTTCATGTATGAATCACAAGTACATGTATGCTCCCTCCAGTTCCAGTTATGAAGACGCAAACACATGTGCGTCCACCGTCAACATGTCCTCTTTCAGATCCGTCATGAATAGGCCGGATATTCCATTCCTAAGTATGAAAGGCCACCGGCTTTATATGGTTCACTTATGCCATTTTACAGTCCAGGCAAGTAGGCCCTGATTCTGTCATCAAGCTTTTCTTGCTTTCTGCCTCTGAAGCTCCAGTCCGAGCCTGCATCTGTGACCATGAACTTTGTCTCATTCCCTGCGCGGCTCACGAAGCCTGTTGCCTGCCAAGAAACTGTATTTCACCTTCGAAATTATCTGCTCCGCTCCCTGCCCAATGCATTCCTGTCTAGTAGTTTAAGTAAACATTCTTCCAGCTACCGAGCAAAGGCCCGGTTTCTCTGTCTTCATGCAAGTAATTCATAGCCCTGTTACTATGGAAGATTCCTGCCCTCGCATCTAGTGTAGACACTTAGACGCTTGTACACGCACTAACAGTCAGTATAGTCAGTATAGAATAAGATTCTACTCTAAGAGACCTCTCTTCTGGATAACATAGTTCTTTAAACATAGGATGTTAGATATGATTTGGGATTAGGTTGACTTGACCCTCCAGACTTCTGTCGCCACATGTAGAATTAAATGTCAAGTCCCCTTCACCCCCTAGTTGCACGTCAATCACACGTCATACTGCTGCGCGCACATCTCTGCCAAGTATTTCTGCTGACATTGCGAAATTATTTCATAGGTCCACCCATATGTGACATCATAACCAATGACGTTTTCCTTGTTACACCCAATTACGCCTCCTTCAGCTACGCATGTGAAATGTTATCTTTGCTATCAATTGTTACGCCTCTTGCATTTGCTTCACTGTAATGCCTATTGTATAAAAGTGATTAATTATCAATAATGTATGTACTTCACTTCCTGAACCTTCGTGGTGATGGAACTTGGAGCAACCGATTCGAATCATCCATTGGAATAAAGCCCATTCCGAACCTCTAATACCACGGATTCTGCCTCTTATTTACTGAGCTATTTTTATTATGCTTCTGTATCAAATTAAGTCCCGGTAATTAAATTATTTACCACAGTTTCATAGATGATGTTATTTTCATATGGAATGGTGCCAGCTTGGATCTAACAGAATTTTTGGAGTGATTAATCTGGGGGACCCCAATTTGAAATTCACAGCCCACTACAGTGATGCCAGTGTAGATTTTCTGGATATCAAAATCAAAGATGTAAATAGCGAACTGCAGGTGGAACTTTACACCAAACCCACTGATAAGAACACTCTCCTTCAATATACAAGCAATCACCCTCACTCACAAAAAGACAATATACCCTTTGGGGAATTTCTAAGACTGCGTAGAAACTGTACGAGTATTGCAGACTTCTACTATCATGCGGAGACCATGAAAACCAAACTACAGGCTAGAGGTTATCCCAATAAATTAATCAAAAATGCCTTGAAAAGAACTAGGTTTTATGACAGAGACTGTTTATTGGCTTCAAAGAAAGAGAAAAAAAGGAATACACCAACAGAAAGAGTGGTATTTGTGACACAGCTTTCAAGCATAAGTAACCAAATTAAAAACATAGTGAATAGAAATTGGAAAATCTTAAACTATGGCACTGAGGTCCAGTTAAATAAACAATTTTTTTCTTTTAGGCGTAACAAAACCATTAGAAACGCACTTGTGAGAACATATACGACAGAAGCGGAAAAACAAAGCACATTGAAAGGCGAGAAAGCAAAGGGTAATCACAAATGCGGGACCTGCTCGATTTGTGTACAATGCCTAGAAGGTAAAAGTACAACTTTTGCTGGGAAGAACCTGACTGCAACCACATTAAACAATTGTCGCAGCAAAAATATTGTTTATCTCCTGATCTGCCCATGTGGGTTGGGCTATGTAGGGGAAACGAGCAGAGAAATCTGCATACGCCTTTTAGAAAACAAGTCGGCGATAAGAACGAGAAAGGATAATGCCCCTTTAGTTGACCATTTTATCAACACAAATCATGATTGTAATGACTTTAAGGGGTTTGTGTTGGAAAAAATTGTGATTAACAGAAGAGGAGGAAATCCTGACTTAATCAGAAAGAAAAGAGAACAATGGTATATCTGTTACCTTAATACTGTAGAAAGAGGTCTTAATTCCAGAGAAGATTGGATGAAGCTTATACTCCTAGAATGAGTAGAGCAATTATACCATCCATCCTACCTGCAATATACAATGTAATAGTCTCTCTGGTAAATAAATAGGAAGTTTTTAATAGTGAATAGAATAGGGCAGAGTTGACTATAATTAGAAATACACGAGAACAATGAGTCTGGGATATTACTCATGGTGTGCCGTAATGGACACACATGACGACAATAAGGAAAACGTTGTTGATAATGTGGGGTACCCAAGTAGAATTAATATATATATGAAAAAATTGAGAGGCAGCAAACACAAGCGCTTCTGGATGGTTTCCCTATAATTTCTTGGGCATCAATGCAGATGCGGTTCATTCTGACTGAGTGGGAGAACAACATACGCATGCATATGATGCAAAGAACATCTCTAAATGATATACATGAAAAAGAATTGAGAGGTAGCGAATATAAGCACTTCTGGATGGTTTCCTTAAAACTAGATGGCTATTAACTGCAGATGCGGTGCATTTTTGACTGCGCGGTTGTATATTATACGTATGAACACGATGTAAAGAATTCATTTAGGGGAAATAAGATAGGCATGATATCCAGGT
This sequence comes from Triturus cristatus, assembly GCF_964204655.1. NCBI lineage: Eukaryota > Metazoa > Chordata > Amphibia > Caudata > Salamandridae > Triturus > Triturus cristatus. The sequence continues at coordinate 1,129,442,181 of NC_140588.1, read as the reverse complement.
TCCTGTAAATAGACTCATAAGACGAGGGAGAAACAATAAAGTTAGATAAAAGAAAAAAGTGCAGGATACAATTGATATTGATTGAAATTGATATATACTGTATGATGTTTTTTTAATTTGATTTGAAGTATCATGAAATGTTTTGTGATTTTATCTGTTTAATAATGAGAAACATGTTTTTTAAATAAAAAAATTCTTATATAGACCTTTCTTTGACATAATACTTTATGCTCTTCAATTTGTAGAACTAAGGGAATCCTCTTTTCTTTCCGGTTTAAAGTACCTTATTTCCCTTGAGTATCAAGGGGTCCCTCTCAAACTTTTTACATGTAACTTCCAATAGACCAATAGGAGAATTAGAGTATAGAAAGAATACAGCATAAGAGTAATGAAGAAAACATAACCTTAACAGATAGGAACCCCCTTCCGAATGCAGTATAATCTGTCCATACCTGGAAAAGGTACTGAAATGCAAGGAATGCTTCTAGACGTAGAGTGGAAAATGCCACAGTAGAACTTCCTCCCCATGCAGTCTAGCAAGAACTGCCGGCTGTGCCTGCCAGTGTGAGGGAACTGTCTACGTTGACAGGCAAGTATGGAAAAAGAGTAATGGCAATGCACAGATCAGTCTCCTGAAATATCATGAAGAATGCTGATGAGAGCTGTGCCTGTCAGCATGAGACAAAACAGGCTACACTGGCACGTGCTCACCTGCGCACCATTGATGCTGTGTCTGTTAGCGTATAATGTAACAACAAATCTGCCAGCGTCCAGCAGGAAAAACACAGTAGACTCACTCCCTCCTACTGACACCACGCATAGCCAATAGGTCTCGCCTTTGGGACCTTATAAGTGTTTTGCCATGCAACACTTGATATTGTTACACCAAGGATATTGTGCTGGATAACTAAACACTTATAAGGTCACAATGGAGAGACCTATTGGCTATGCCAATGCTTGTTGGAGATAGCTAGTGAAGAGGTGGTGCGAAGGCTTAGTGCGAGAGAGAAAGTTCCAACATCCTGCTGCATTGTCAGTGAATATGTGTTAGTTCCAAGGCTAAAAGCCAAGGTTTGGGGATGTTTTTTGTGAGTGAGGGGCTGGACACAGGACTTGATCCTCAACAGTCCTGGGGTTCTGGGCCAATAGTAACGCTGGTTACATAAAGATGCTTGAAATAAGTAAGCATGAAAAGTTTATTGGTGCATGTCCCTAGGTCAGAACCAGTTGCTCACAGTGGCATCAAGCTTGTAACTGCTAGACTCGTCTTGATGGGTACGTGTAGCTCGGTAGCACCAAGGATTGTGGTTAAGGAAGCTGGAGTCCACAGCATCATTGTCACAGTGGTGAACAAAGGAGTGGAGCAAAGACCCTTATGACTCCGAGGAGCCATTCCAAAGAGTTTCAATGTAACCAGGCATGACTCGAGAGCTGCTAGTACATGTCTGCACGAATATACGACATTAGGAACCAGCAGCCTTGATGGATTGGTTTTCATCTCACACAGAAAATTGACCAGCGCCCATGACAAAATGGTGAAAATGCAACATTTTTCAGGAAGAGAAACCACTCCCTAGTAGCAACCACAGTCTTCCACAGACACACTTGCACCACCACCCCAAGAAGCACTAGACACCAAAGCAGAAAACCCGGGTGACAGCCAAGTAGTAGAATTGAGATAGCAAACACCAGAAAACCACTGATCTGTTGTGCAACTCTGAAGGACAAGCGTCCCACACAGCAAGGACACAATGAACAGAGCCACCAGCTCCCTCTGATGAAATTCAAGAATCCATGTGATTCGCACATTCCAAAATTGACATGAAGACCTACACGGCTAGTGCCCCGGGTAAAGCACACACTGGGAGGGACCGGGTAAGCCATTTTCAGCAGGTAAATATATCTCTGAAACACCTTCACTAAAGAAAGTGCAAACCTGACCTACAAAAATAACCGGGCAAAGCTCAGTGCAAAGCATAAAAGTCTGTGTGTTCCATTTGTGTTTGCATGCATGAGTATGGTGGGGTCATGGTGTCATGTTATGTGCTTATGGTGGGGGCATTTTCGGTGTTCATGGTGGGGAATGGTAACTGGGCACTCATGGTGATTTTATGTTATATGCTTGTTTGCCCATGGGAGACAAGATGAGGGTGTTTGCGTGCTCATGGAAGACTTGTTGAGAAGGTCTGTCTGCTCACAGTATGTGCATGTTGAGGGTGTGTGTTTGTGGTAGGCATAGCAAGGGTGTTTGTGGTGGACATGCTGGTTGTTTCTGGGTTCAAGGTGGAAGACTAGGTAAAAAAGTCTGGGAGGTCACGGTTCCTTATGGTGTAATTGTCTGTGCTTATGGTGGGGGCATTTTCTCTGTTCATGATGCGGAATGGTAACTGTGTGCTCATGGTGAGTTTATGTGGTTTGTGTGCTCATGGGAGCCATGGCATGGTAAGGGTACTTATGTGCTCATGTTGTAAGACACAGAGAGGAAGTTTGCACACTCATGGCGGGTGCTTCTTCAGGCTGTGTGCTTGTGGGAATACATGGTGAGTATGTTTGGGTTTTCACAGTGGAGAACATAGTGAGGAGGTTTGTGGGATCATGCTATGTGCAAGTTGAGGATGTGTTAGTGGTATACTTGTTAAGGGAGTTTGTAGGGGGCATGATGAGGATGTTTGTGTGCTTTGTGTCTGGGGGTTTAATGGCAGTTTGTATATATCAGTGCTGGAAAGTAGGGGGATCCCGCAGGATCCCAGTTCCGACAGCTACTTCTCGGCCAGATCTGGAATCTTTGATCCAGAAATATTCTGAATTTGTCCTGGTATCATTTTTGGACACTGGCACATAATTCTGCAGTGAGCCAACATGGTCTACATTGCATTTGGAGCAGCAACATGCAGTCGACAAGAGGGCATTTTGATTTTAGATTCCATCTGGACCTAAAACAAAGGCCTGATTTAAATGGCCATTAGCCCTCCTTTCATTTTACATATCATCTTGGCTGAGAGCTGTCTGGAGCCTTACACCTACATGCCAATACAATGGAAGGAAACAGAGGCACACAGCGTATTACCACTTCACAAGAGAAACTGCTGGAGGCAGGTTTTTAACTTTAGTCACCTCCCTGTGTAAAAGATGTGCATCCACTGTGAGAATGCACGATTTATCTGCCTGCATAAGTAATTACACAAATATTGATTTAAATGGAAGTACTCATGCTTTTAATGTAATTCTTCGATAGCGCTACTCATACCAGTGTAGGGTGTCACAGGGCTTTACATCACACGCAGCGGGACAATACATCTTACAAGTGTGTAAATCAATGTACAGGGAATGTACATAAAAGAATGAGCGTTATATGGTGTAGCAATCATGTCATCCATACTTGTAGACATATGTTAAGAGTAAATGGATGGGAGAAACACAAAGTCAGGATATAAAACATAACACAGTGATAGTGGACCGCGCCCAGCGCCAGATCCCCTGGCCCCCGCGCCAGACACGAGGAGCACCGTCTCCGCTACGACGCCAAGACCCTCATCGCTCTCAACCCAGGAAGAACTCACACCTGCTGCAAGATCGCCCCGAGGCGCACCCATGGCCCCTTCACCTGGCGAAACTGCAACTTTTCCTGCAACGAAAGGACCAAGACACCCACCACAACGGAAACCAACCAGCTCAGATGCATCCTGATTAACACTCGCTCCGCACACAAACACGCCGTCGAACTCTGGAACCTACTCAACACTACATCTCCGGACGTTGCCTTCCTGACCGAGACCTGGATGAATGAAACCTCGGCGCCTGACATCACCATAGCCATCCCAGACGGGTACAAGATCACCCGCAGAGACCACGTAAACAGAGCCGGAGGAGGCATCGCCATCGTTCACAAAAACAACATCAAGATCTCTACAAACACCAACGACAACCTCAGCACGGCCGAACACATGCACTTCCGGATCCACACGAACCCCAAGGCCACCCTTAGAGGCACCCTCGTCTACAGACCACCAGGACCCCGGGCTCAATTCTGTGACTCCATCGCCGACCTCATCAGCCCACACGCACTGACCTCCACCAACTACATCCTCCTCAGAGACCTGAACTATCACCTGGAAAACAACAACAACAGCAACTCCTCCACCCTGATCGACAAGCTCGCCAACCTCGGACTCAAACAGCTCGTCACAACGCCGACCCACACCGCCGGCCACACACTTGACGCAGTCTTCTCCTCAAGCCCCCACGTCACCTTCAGCCACGTCTCCGAACTCACCTGGACCGACTACCACTGCATCCATTTCTCCCTCCGAAATCCGCTCGCACCCCACCACACCCTACAGATCCCCCGCTGCCGCTGGGGCAAGATCACTGAAGAACAACTCCAGACAAGCCTCGCACCCAACCCTCTGACGAACCCCACCAACCCGGATGAGGGGGCATTCTCCCTCGAACCCTGGATGAACGACTGCGCCAACACCATCGCACCACTGAAAAACCCCACCAACAGAGGCACCAGCAGAAGAGTCAGCTGTTTCTCCCCGGAACTCCTCGACTCCAAACGCACCTGCCGGAAACTGGAAAACACACGGAACAGGGACAAGACGCCAGACAGCCACACTGCCTACAAAGACGCCATCCGCAATCACCACCACCTCATCAGGACCGCCAAAAAGACCTCCTTCACAGACCGCCTCGACAACAACACGCACAACAGCAAGGAGCTCTTCACCATCGTAAAAGAACTCTCCAACCCCAACTCCAACGCCAACGACATCCCACCATCACAAGCCCTGTGCGACTCGCTTGCCACCTTCTTCCACCGGAAAATCACCGACATCCACAACAGCTTTAGACCCCGGACGACGCCGGCCGACCACGCCGCACCTAATCCACCGCACCCCACCACCCACGAAGCCCTGACCACCTGGACTAACGTGAGCATCGAGGACACTATCAAGACCATGGGATCTATCTACTCCGGCAGCCCTTCAGACCCCCTCCCACATCACATCTTCAACAAAGCCAGCAACTCCATCGCACCGCACCTGCACAAAATCATCAACCTCTCCTTCGAGACCGCCACCTTCCCTGAGAGCTGGAAGCACGCAGAGATCAACGCCCTACTGAAGAAACCCAAAGCTGACCAGAGCGACCTCAAAAACTTCCGCCCCATCTCCCTGCTCCCGTTCCCAGCTAAGGTCATCGAGAAGATAGTGAACACCCAGCTCACCCGTCACCTCGAAGACAACAACATCCTGGACCCATCACAATCAGGATTCCGCAGCAACCACAGCACCAAGACCGCCCTCATCGCCGCCACAGACGACATCAGAATACTGCTAGACAACGGCGAGACAGCAGCCCTCATCCTCCTGGACCTCTCCGCCGCCTTCGACACCGTCTGCCACCGCACACTACGCACGCGCCTCCACGACGCAGGGATCCAAAACAAAGCCCTGGACTGGATCACCTCCTTCCTCACCGGCAGAACTCAGAGAGTCCGCATCCCCCCGTTCCGCTCCGAGGCTTTCAAGATCATTTGCGGCATCCCACAAGGATCCTCCCTCAGTCCGACGCTGTTCAACGTCTACATGGCGCCACTAGCATGCATCGCCCGACATCACGACCTCAACCTAATCTCCTACGCCGACGACACGCAACTGATCCTTTCCCTCACCAAGGACCCCCTCACCACCAAATCCAACCTCCATCAGGGAATGAAGGCTGTCGCCGACTGGATGGAGGACAGCTGCCTCAAACTGAACACAGACAAGACAGAAATCCTCATCCTCGGGTCCAACCCCTCCGCATGGGACGACTCCTGGTGGCCCACATCTCTGGGTTCCATCCTGGCCCCCACCGACCACACACGCAACCTGGGAGTCATCCTCGACTCAAAACTCTCCATGACTAAACAAGTCAACGCAGTTTCCTCCACCTGTTTCAACACCCTCCGCATGCTCCGCAAGATCTTCAGATGGATCCCGACAAACACGAGGAAAACAGTCACCCAAGCCCTGGTCAGCAGCAGGCTCGACTACGGAAACGCCCTCTACGCTGGAACCTCAGCCAAACTCATCAGCAGACTACAGAGAATCCAGAATACCTCTGCACGCCTGATCCTCGACATCCCGCGCCGCGACCACATCTCCCCCCGCCTGAGGAACCTGCACTGGCTCCCCGTCGACAGGAGAATCTCCTTCAAGCTCCTGATCCACGCACACAAGGCACTCCACAATACCGGTCCAGCCTGCCTCAACAGCCGACTCTCCTTCTACGTACCCAACAGGAAACTCCGCTCCGCTGACCACGCCCTGGCCACGGTCCCAATCATTCGGAGAACTACTTCCGGAGGCAGATCCTTCTCCCATCACGCCTCCAAGACCTGGAACACCCTCCCCTTCCACCTACGCCAAACCGAAGACCTGCTGACCTTTAGGAGACAACTCAAGACCTGGCTCTTCAACCAGTAACTTCCTCCCCTCCCCCCCCCCAGCACCTTGAAACCCGCCCGGGTGTGTAGTGCGCTTTACAAATGACCTGATTGATTGATTGATTGATTGGTTGATTGGTTGATTGATCGATTGTCTGTACTAACAAGACATCACTTCTGGACGGGGCCCTTCATTGCAGTCATAGAATAACAACAAATTCAGAAGGAAAAAAACATAAGGATTTAAAGTCATGACTTACAGTTTTCATACAGCTCCTCAATACTGATCAATAGATCACTGAGCCATATTAGAAGACTTACAGCTTTTGAACTGACCTTAACAAAATGACCTCAGAGTCAAAAGCAGTGGCCCACTTACCTCTCAAAATAAAAAAGCAATCTGTGACCTGCATCTTATGCAATGTGGAGGCAGATGAACCCGTTATACTGCTTAAAGAGTCAAAACTGTGACTGAACAAAGCACAGAACGCTACCAGAGCTGCTTTAAGCACTAGAGTCATCTTATCTCTATTATAATCCCTTCAGGATTGTTGGGCACACACAGATCTCTGCAGCAGGTGCCTTAACCATGTAAGATATTTTAAAGTGCAGCCTCTTTGTGGACAATAAATGAATTTAGAACAGATTTACTGTCACGTCTTTGTTGCCTATTTCTTTGCAGCAGATTTTTTTTTTAATTCGCGTATAAGTCGAGTTAGTCAGACTCTGCTTGTGAAACTCCGCCTCTCGTGACTTTCCCCTACCACACCTTAACCCCCAGTTTATGGGTTCCTGAAGTCATTTTATCTCATTACAGCACTGGTATAAATATGCTTATGATGGGGTGTTAAAATATGTGCCCACGAAAGAGGTGGGTGAGTAAGCTGAAGGGGGTGCTTTGTCTGCGAGCTCTGATGTCATGGGTGTGTAATATGGGTGTTTGCTTACAGTGGTTTGGGACGGATGCCCGTGCATTCCTGGTGTGGCACAGGGAGGGCGTGCATGTGCGTGTGTGAGCGTGCACGCGGTAGCAGTAGTGCAGGATGCAGCCCAGCACCACAACAAAGGCAGCCAAGGTAATGAGCGTGATCCGGGATTGAAGGTGAACCGAGGCGGGGCCTGAGGCGAGGCGCATGCAGGGCTTCTGGCTGGAGAGGAGGCAGGGGCTCGTCTGAGCCCCAAGACCAGACAGACTGGCCACCTACCTCTTTGTCACAGCTCATCATTGTCAGACGTGTCACCAGTGCCAGAGCTTTTTAACAATTAGGGCCCATTGTATTGTTCTACGAAAGGGACACACGATTATTATTTACATTAAAATACCGGGGGGTTCCATTTGTTGACTCTTTGGTTGCGATACCACCTACCTCGTTAAATTCACTTAGGTGTAGTAAATGTCCGGTGAGGCACATGGGCGGGTTGGGCCCCGGGCGGGTTGGGCCCCTGCCGCGGAGATCAGGTGGGCCCCGGGCGGGTTGGGCCCCCGCGGCAGAGATCAGGTGGGCCCCGAGCGTGTTGGGCCCCTGCCGCGGAGATCAGGTGGGCCGCTGGTGGGTTGGGCCACTGCTGCAGGAGATCAGGTGGGCCCTGGGCGGGTTGGGCCCCTGCGGCGGAGATCAGGCCCAGCGGGTTGGGCCCCTGCGGCGGATATCAGGTGGGCCCCGGGCGGGTTGGGCCCCTGTGGCGGAGATCAGGTGGGCCCCGGGCAGGTTGGGCCCCTGCGGAGGAGATCAGACCCAGCGGGTTGGGCCTCTGCGGTGGAGTTCAGGTGGGCCCCGGGCGGGATGGGCCCCTGCGGCGGAGATCAGGTGGGCCCCGGGCGGGTTGGGCCCCTGCGGCGGAGATCAGACCCAGCGGGTTGGGCCCCTGCAGCGGAGTTCAGGTGGACCCCGGGCGGGTTGGGCCCCTGCGGCGGAGATCAGGCCCAGAGGGTTGGGCCCCTGCGGCGGAGTTCAGGTGGGCCCCGGGCAGGTTGGGCCCCTGCGGCGGAGATCAGGCCCAGCGGGTGGGCCCCTGCGGCGGAAATCAGGTGGGCCCCGGGCGGGTTGGGCCCCTGCGGCGGAGTTCAGGTGGGCCCCGGGCGGGTTGGGCCCCTGCGGCGGAGATCAGGTGGGACCTGAAGCGTTCGGCTTGACAGACTCGAACTTTGTTGAGGTCGGTAACTCTAGCGCCTTACACCCGGACTGCCCTAGCGCCTGTCATTTAAGAGAGAATTCTGTGCAGTTCGGATAAATCAATGCGTCTGGCGGGTTTTTGGTTCAGTGTCTCCTACAGGTGCAGCGCCTTCAAGCAATACACTGATGTAGCGCATAAAGGTTTGAAAATTGTAGGGGTCCATTATATTCACCGTTAGTCGGCACCCGCACATAATCAATGCATATTTAGATGTATCTTGCACAATGTATTAAGCAAATGTATCAGTTATAGCGTAACATAGAAGTGTTAGAAATGTGAACCTACATTGTGAATATATTCGGTGAAATACCAGGTGGCTAGTTTTGTTCAATGCAATGTTTTAGGCTAACGTGTAACTTGATTGAAGTAACTCATGTATGTCGTTTATTCATGTATGTGAAAGTAAAAGTACTAAGGCTTAGGATGTGATTTAATAGTGTGCTTTAACCCGGTAGAGGCCTGAATGCACATATCGTTAGGGAAGAGGCCTGGTATTTTCCTTTGTTAGCTGAATGCGGTAGGCCGCAATGATTTATTTCGTTAGAAGTTTTAGGCCGCAGTAAATTGTAAAAGTTAAAAGATGCGAAGTATTTCACCATCCCATGATCTCACCGCAGGTGCAAGGACAGTTGGTTCGTTAGTAGAAAAGGTCTTTGTCTAAGAGTTGAATTATGGGGGAAGCCAGACATGGGAGTGCATTGGAATGTGTCAATCGCAACTCCTCGTGCTGGCGGTGTCTGGGACTCAAGGCCAAGCTGATGGACGATGGAAGATGGACAGCGCAGAACGGAAAAGTACTGGAAGAAGACCTGATCGAGGAGGTGTACCAGAGGGCGTATCCTATGTTTTGGGGTTTCGTATTAGGGACAGCACCCCGAGGGTTGAGCAGAACAGAGTAGCCCAGAGCAGAGAGAAGAAGTGGGCGAGGAGCTAGAAGGAATACTCTAGATCAAACTCTCACTAAGTGAAGACTTCTTAGGGAGTTTCACTTCTGACACCTTTTCATGATTCCTTGGGTCTCAAGGGAACGCTAAGTAGGGATGCCATCTAGCATAGAGTAGGGACGGAGATGCTTTGGTTTAATGATTCCTAATATTGACATTGGCTTGGTAGTGATCTACCTCATGCTTCTAGAATTTGTACTTTTGTTTATATTTAGTCGTATGCGGATTCTTCGTAGAGTAGCATTTGTGTTAGTGCCCATTTATCTGTTGTGCCTTGTATTGAGGTGCCTTTATCTGCAGATGTTTATGCTGATAATAAAATCCAGAGAACACTAGAGATTGGGTCTCAAGTCCTTAATTATGTCGAATTGTGAAAAGTACTCTCTGATAATTGTGTTTGCTCCCTCCACGCTATTGGGCAGGTAAAAAGGTTCAATCGGCCAGAGTGGGTTCTTGGAGATAAACGGTAAACAAGAAAATTGAGCCCCAGCAACACCAAGCGCTATCCAAACCCAGCAATGCACATGCTACATTTGCACGAACCATCAAAGTGCAATAGAGCTCGAGCGCCGAAGCTCTTGTGCTGAGGTAGATTGTTGAAAGTTGTGGAACTTTAATTGAGCCAGACAAACCGCAGAAGGCAGTGCAGACAGTACAGCGCCTTAAATCACAGCACAGCGCTGCGTAGCACCGAGTGAGGAAGAAGGCGCTCTGACGCCAATCTCAGCCCAGTCAGAAATGCAATATAGACAAGTAACTCATTCAATAATATATAGGATTGCCAATCAACAGGTCTGAGCGTGAACTGCTTTTAAAACTAAAGCGCGCTCACTGCAGCGCACAGGTTATCATAGGCCTGTGGTCCTAGAAATCACAACGAAAGAGCAGTTTGCACAAAATGTACTTGTTCAGACAGGGCGGCGCCCAGCACCGGTACCGATGCATCACTCTGTGCTGTAGTGCCAGTAAGATCATGTATTCCCATTCCGTCATTTTCCAGAAACAAATCTTCAATTCCACTTTATTCTCACAGAACCTACCTCGAACCTCATTTGCAATATCACAGTCTCTGTGCTGCGCTGCGTTTTCTGCAGTGACCTCAATTTAAACTCAGGGCTGTCTTTCTACAGGGAAATCGCGAAATACTCTGTAGCCCGCTATTACATATGACATAAGACAAGCTGGACGCCACATGCATGCCAGGCGGACATGCATTCAGCAGTATCGAACTGGCAGCCTCGGCTGGTGGATCTAAAGAAATCAAAAGTACAACCGGAAAAAAGAAAGAACGTAAACAACAAGGCACGGGCTCCGGAGTGAAAGAAAGAGGAATCAGCGGCGACTTCTTGTGTGGCTTTGATGCGGCACTGTTTTGTCGCGCATGCGTACGATGGCGCGCATGCAAGACAAAGAGTGCGAACTCATCCACCAATCACACGACCAAGAATCATTGAAAATACAATAGGACTCGCATTTACCTGAGACCTATTGCATTTTAAATGCAAGTGCCGAGTGCCGACATGAAAGAAAGCACCAACGGGAAGGGGTGGGGGGGGTGGTTGGGGTACAAAAAGTTAGGGACTGCGTGAGGGAACGGGGAGAGACACAGAAACAAAACTGTTTTCCAAGTAAAGAGGCTGATAGCCTCGGAAGAGGAAAAATTACGTCATGACAGTCAAGAGGTGGGACTAAGGAGGCAAAAACTAATGAAAATGCTGAATTTATCATTGCAGCCAATCACATTTATGGCCAAAAAGTAGGCGGATCTTCCCCCCACTATACTGTAGACAGCATCTTTCGACGAGACAGCGCTTTCGCAGCCTAGCCAAGTCCTAAAAATGACGTCTGGAGATCAGTTGTGGAGCTCATGCGATGAACAGCAAAGATACAAGAACCAGAAGCAAAAAACAAGCCTTCCTATCAGGAGAGATTCTGCTACAATTAAATGCCCATTGCTATCATGTCAAATACCGCATGCAGAGCGAAACGCTGAGTAGAGACTTCAGCATGAGAAGAAATCAAAATGGCAGCTGGAGTGTGTAATATTGCTAAATGCCTAATTAGCATGGCAGCGCGATCGCGCTAAATAAACACACGGGAGCCGGTATTATCAGATTGCACACGCGGCTCCGACTGCCGAGCCGAGGCCACGCCTCTTTATTATAACTAGCTAGCGTCTGACGTCACGCGTCAGCGCTATGCACCTCGGCAGCGCGGAAGGCTAGAACGCCTCGCGCATGCCGAACATTACACTCCTTCCAACCTTCATAAAACATCAAGCACAACATGAAAACAAAACGATGGATCTGTTACCAGTTCGCCAGTCCTTACAGGTCACACCATATAGTCCGCCAGCTGGGATGAGGGTGCCGGGTTCTTCCTCAGGTTGTAGCGGGACAGACCGCCTCTGGAAGGGACCACCTCGGGGGTTCTGCGCCTTGGGGTGTTCGGCTCGACCCGGGCTGGGGAGCTGCCAGGCAGGTTACCCCCTGGGGTGGTTGGGACGGGCTGTGCACCCCCATCCTCGCTCCGACCGTCCTCCACCTCCTGATCTTCTCTCAGCTGGTCGGGATCCGGCCTCTCAGACTCGGCCCCGGGACGCGGCGGTGTTCCTGGGTGGACTTTCTTAAAGAAGCACACATCTCGCGTGACCGTTTCCGCACCTCTTTGAGCGGTCACCATCGTGCCTGTCCGGCGGGTGACCACCCAAGGTTGTGGTTCAAAAGGAAGTCTGAACTTGCTGCCTGGGTAGCGGTCCTTCACGTACACTCGGTCTTGCTGCTGTATCCTGGACTCCTTAGCTCCCCTTCGCAGGCTGGCGTGGTCGTTTGAGCGCCTCCGGTTGGCTAATGTCCTCTCATTGGTGGCTTGTGCCGGAACCCAAGTAGGGTGGTGCGGGATCGTGTCGCTTACGATTCTCCCCATGGTGGCTGACCCGGGCGCTGCCTCGGTTGTGACATGGGGGGTCAGACGGTATTCCCGCAGGAAGCTGTAAATTGCTCTCTCTAGTGGAGATCCCTCAGCCATAGCGATGCGAATGGTTTTATTGAGCGTCCTCATGAACCTCTCCACCTCTCCATTGGCCTGGGGCCACCGTGGTGTTATCTTGCGATGAGCGATCCCCCAGCTCTTGAGATACTCTGCGAACTCCTGCCCCTGGAAAGGCGGTCCATTGTCGGTCTTAACCACCCCGAATATGCCATGAGTGGCGATGGGTTTTTCAAACTTTGCGATCACCTCCGTGGCTGTCTGGCTCCCCACGATTTCGACCTCTGGGTATTTGGTGAAATCGTCGATGATGACCAACGCATACCGCCCATCGGGGAGATGTCCGAAGTCGGCACTCACGCACTCCCATGGTCGCAGCGGATTGTCTTCGGTTGCCACTGGGCGAGGGCGCTCCGGCGGTCCTGCGGCTTGGCACCACGTGCAGGTTCTCACCGTCTGTTCCACCATCGCATCCATTCCTGGGAACCATACTTTGGCTCGGAGCCTGCCCTTTGTCTTCACCACTCCTTGATGTCCCCTGTGGGCGAGGTCCACCGATTGTTGAGCGAGGCTGGCCGGCATGATTAGTCTCGGACCCCGCAGAAGACATCCCTGGGCGTCAACGGACAGCTCACTTCTCACCTTCAGGAACGACTCTAGTGTTAGCTTGGCTTGGGGCGTTCGTCTGTTGAGCGAGGCTTGAATTGTCCTCCAATCCCCCGATCTGACAGCCTCCACTGCTGCTCTCACACACTCATCGCCTTCTGAGGCTTCTCTTATTGCGGCCAGGCTCATTGGGAGGGGCCGTGACCGCTCTGTCACATACCGGACGTACTCCTCTGTATCCTCGGCCTCCTCTTTCTCCTCTGTCGTGGCTTTCCCCGGGTGTCGTGACAGGTAGTCCGCCGGGTTCGTGGCCCCTGGTTTGTACTCCACCCGGTAGTCGTACCCTTGTAGCTGGAGTATCCATTTTTCAATCCGGGGTGGCGGCTTCGAGGACGACCCTTGGAAGAGAGGGATGAGTGGCTTGTGGTCGGTTGTCACCGTGAAATGATGTCCATACACATACACGTGAAAATACCGGCATGCCCAGTGGATGGCAATGGCTTCTCGTTCAATTTGAGAGTACCGCTGCTCTGTTTCGGTCAGGGACCGGCTGGCGTAGGCGATGGGGGCCCACTCCTCATTGTCCTGGAGTTGTGTCAGGACCGCTCCCAGCCCAAACGGACTCGCGTCCACTGCCACGTTGGTGAGCTTGGCCGGGTCGAAATATGAAAGGGTAGTGTCTGCGGATAGGGCCGCCTTCGTCGCTTGGAACGCCTGCTCTTGTTCCGGGCCCCACTGCCACGTGGTGGACGACTTGGTCAGCTCCCTGAGGGGTTTGGTGAGGTTGGAGAGGTCCGGAATGAAACGGCCGCAGAAATTGACCATGCCCAGGAAACTCCGGGCCTCCGAGATGTTCGTCGGAGCTGGGGCGTCTTGTACATCCTTCACCTTGTCCGGGTCTGGGGCCACCCCTTGGTCCGAGAATGTATACCCGAAGATACTGATTTTATTCTGCAGGAACTGGCATTTCTCCCGGTGCAGGGTCAGGCCTGACTCCTGGATCCTCTTGAGGACCCCCCTCAACCGCTGATGGTGTTCCTCTATGGTTGACGCATATATGAGCAGATCGTCACTCACGTTGAGCATGCCAGGGAGCCCACTGAGCACCTCTCTGATGGTATTTTGGAATACCTCGGCAGCACTTGAAATGCCAAAGTTCAGGCGCCGATACCGTCTGAGGCCCACATAGGTGGAAAAAGTGGTGATGTACCTCGAGTCCGGATGGAGGGGTAGCTGGTGGTAGCCTGACCGTAGGTCCATTTTCGAGAACAACCTGCCCTGTTCAGCTCTCCCAGGATGTCATCAATGGTGGGCGTCAGGTGTCGCTCTCTTTTGACCGCGGCGTTGGGGAGGCGCATGTCTACACAGATGCGGACTTGTCCTGGCTGCTTCGGCTTCCTGGCGATGACGATCGGGGATACCCACGGGGTTGGCCCACTGACCTTTTCAATGATGCCTTGTCTCTCCAGGGCCTCTAGCTCCTCCTCGACCTTCTGCCGCAGGTGGAAAGCAATTCGTCGATGCCTCAGGGACACTGGCTGGACCGACGGGTCGATGTGTAGGGATACTTCCTTTCCTTTCAGGCATCCAATGCCGTTGAAGACTTCTCCAAACTCTTCTAGGATGGTGTCCAGTTCCTCCTCCAGGACTGCCATGGCGAACGATATCAACCTCAATTCTTCGGCCGATTGCCCGCTCAGCAGCATCCCGCTGCCCTCTTCCGTGACATAGACGGTGGTGCTGATGCTCCTCTCGCCATGTTGTATCTCTGTTTGGAAGCACCCAATGAGGGGGATGGGCGTCTTCTGGCCATATGCGAACACTCTAATCTTTGCCCCTCTAAGCGGGGGTTTGGCCCGCAGTTGGTGGTAGACATTGGCGGCCATCAGCTCGATGGAGGCCCCAGTGTCAATCGTCGCCTTTACCTCTTGTTGTTGGACTAGTATGCGACATTTCGGAAGTCTGCGCTTCTTCTTCTGTGGTTGGTGGATTGCAAACACATAATGGACTGGGTATTCTTCGGTGTCGTCGTCCATGTCTTCGCTGTCTGCCTCTTCGCGTACCGCATGGGCCGCCTCCTTCTTGGCTCTGGTGGACCGGCAGACCGTCGCAAAGTGGTTCATCCACCCGCAGGCGCCGCACCTTTTCCCTCTGGCCGGGCAGTCTTGCATGCGGTGGGGTTGGCCGCCACAGTACCCACAGTCTTTCTTCTTTGCCTCCGGCTGCCGTTTCCCTCCGGTTTGCCTCCCTTTTGGCCGCACTACGTTCACCGCTTCCGCCACTTGCACTTGTTCCGTCTTCACAGGGCGATGTAGGGCTGCCTCCATGTGCGAGGCTCTCGCTTGCGACAGCTCCTTTGACCGTCCGAGGGTGAGGATGTCCGCCAGGGGCTTTCCTTCTTCCTGGAGGACGGTGACACGAAGCTTAGACGAGTAGCACCCCTGTATGATCTGCCCTCGGATCTCCTCCTGCTCATCACGGAACCCACACATGCTGGCTAGCTCCTTCAGCCTGCCATGGAACGCATCCAGAGACTCGTCCGCCTCTTGCTTGGCCTGACGGAAGATGAACCTCTCATAGTCTCTGTTCGCCATGGGCTCAAAATGGGCGTTGAGCGCGTTCAGCAATGTGTGGTACGTCTTCGGCGTGGCTTCCACGAGCGTTTTGTAGATGCGGTGGATGTCTTTACCTCCTAGGTGGAGCAGCAGTGCTCTGCGTCTTTCCCTCGCGATGCCAGCCCCTTCGAAGTAGAATTGCAGGCGGTCTGTCCAATCCTTCCATCGCGGGGCGAGGGACGACGGGGCACCATCAACGACAAACGGCTCAACGGCGGGAATCGACGCCATCTTGGCACGTGCGCAGCACGCGGTGAACGCTGGCTTCCTCTCCTCTGCGTCGACGCCACCTGGCCGGCACTCCCTCCGGGCGTTGTTTGGCGACCTCCCTCGCGCTGCTGCACCAACCGGGGACGCGCCTACCTCCGGACGTCGTCCGCGGGACTCTCCGGCGCTTCTGGGTCACGGCGATCACACCTGGCATGGGCCTGGATCGGAGGAGGGCAAGGTGGTCTGCAGACTCCTCGTGGGGGCATGTGCGGCAGCACCTGGGCGAGACATATCCCTTCCAGGCCGTGGATTGGGGCTCCAGGGCACACACAGCAGATCTTTGGAAGGGCCCTCCTGGCACCTGCAGTGATCTTCACCAGGCCTCCCAGCAGGCTCAAACGAGACACCATGAGGGAACAGGCTCAGGCAACCTGAGAGGACACCAGAAGCATTGTGGGGCGCCAAAATAGCACAGCAGGGCTCACTTGACCCCTCGTCGCCAGTGTAATATTGCTAAATGCCTAATTAGCATGGCAGCGCGATCGCGCTAAATAAACACACGGGAGCCGGTATTATCAGATTGCACACGCGGCTCCGACTGCCGAGCCGAGGCCACGCCTCTTTATTATAACTAGCTAGCGTCTGACGTCACGCGTCAGCGCTAGCGCACCTCGGCAGCGCGGAAGGCTAGAACGCCTCGCGCATGCCGAACATTACAGAGTGCAGTTGTGGAACTCAGGTGACCTTAGACAGCAAAGGACACAAGAACCAGAAGCAAAAAGCAAGCCTTCTCTTCAGGAGAGATTCCACTTTAATTGAATGCCCATTTCCACAGCTTCAGGGTCATGGGAGTCGCACAAATCCAAGCGTTAGTCCTGATGCGATACAGAGCTCCCTATCTAGGCGGCCCTCTTAGGCGGTGCCTTGCGCGCTCCCTCATACCAGGTTTAAACATTTGTTACCATATTTTCCTTTCTCTCACTGTGTCAGATGTTTGGAGAGGTTTCTGTAGTAGGTTTAGATTATTGAACCATACATTATACATAATATTATTTCGATCTGAGGGCCTGATTTAACTTTCTGCGGACGGGCTGCTCCCTCACAACGGGGAGGGATCCCGTTCGCTGAAATATAAACTCCATTATTTCCTATGGGATTTATATTTTGGCTGATGGGATATTCGTCATCGTTGAAACAGAGTAACCCATCCACTGAAATGTAAATTAGACCCTGAGTCTGTAGTGACAGTTCTGAAAGAGTAAACAGTCTCTGTAGAAGAGTTTAGAGAGACACCAGGCCCTGTGGAACCAACTCTGCCAGGACGCAGATTGTACCTGGAGCAGTTTAAAGAAACACGGGCTCCTGGTCAAACAACTGTGTACAGAGTGAATACATGTGTATGCTTGAACTTTAGAAAGACAGGGTCTGTCTGCTCGCACAGCTCTACATGGTTACATCTTTTCTAAGGATCGCTCTACTCTGCAGCGTAACTTCCCGCGTCATAATGCACTGTGTTCCTGGCTTTCTTGCGACAGATCTCTGTAGTGACAGCTCTGTACATAGTAAAAGCAGAGCTCTATGTCCTGTGCAATCAAATTAAAACAGGCTTTTAATTCTTTATGGAAGAGTTTCATGAAGGACTGCCTCCTCTCCTTACACTTCTATACAACCTCAATCCTAGAGTTTCCTGAGAGCATGGCCTCTCTGCAGAGCTGTCTCTGCAGGGGGAAGGCTGGATGAAAAATACTTTACTAACAAACTCGGATCTTTTCTGTATGTTTATGTTTGACTTTTGTTAAAGCTGCCTCTTCACTAACCGCTTTTTACACATTATAGGCCCTGTTTGGAAAGTTTTAGAGGAGCGCCAGCCCCTGTGTTGTGCCATTTATATATGGTGAAGGTACTGTATGGCAGAGTTTGATGAGAGACTGGCTGCTTCTCCAGGAACTCTATAGAGGGTGAAAGCTTTAATTTTATGACAACATGCCCTCTCTGCTGACACCTCTCTACATGATGAATGCAGAGTAGGAAAGGCTTTACTACGGAACTCACACCGCTACAAACAACTTTTCTCAGAGTGAGCAGGCTTTATCATTGCTTTTACAAACAGCAGCCTCTCTAGTGACACCTCTCAACAGATTAAAGGATCCAGGTATACGATTCTTGACAAATGCTAGGGCCTGTGTGATCACATTAGCAGCGTGCATGTTCCATATGGTAGAGTTTGATGGAAG
Organism: Triturus cristatus; assembly: GCF_964204655.1. NCBI lineage: Eukaryota > Metazoa > Chordata > Amphibia > Caudata > Salamandridae > Triturus > Triturus cristatus. Next base: position 1,129,423,976 of record NC_140588.1, on the reverse strand, counting down.
AGTGCTGATTCTCTTCGAAGTCTATACCAAGAGAATGCTTTAGTTTGGTAAGCACATGGCCTCTCTGCTGAGACCTCTTTACAGCTTAAACAGTGGGTGTAAGTTGTCCGCCTCCAAACACATTTTTCTGAACAAACAGGTTTGTAAGTTTGGCTTTGCTTAGAGCAGCATCTACATTGACACCGCTGTGCAGAGTAAAGGCTTTGTGCAGAAGATGTCACAGCAGCATTGGACCCTGTGCGTTCACATTACACAAGAGTTGCCAGACTTTATGAGAGTTTTGAGAAATGCTGCCTACTTTACTTAACCTCTACACAGGCTGAATCCTTGAGTTTTCTGGAAACATGGCCTCCGCTCATACTTCTCTACAGGGTGAAGTCTAGGTGTAAAATACCTTAGGGGCATATCAGCAAGGGCCGGCGATAATTATCGCTCAGCGCTCTTAGTGCGAGGATAATTATCGCCGGCCAACTCTGAATTTTATCGCGGAGATAGCGTGCTATCAGCAACGCTTATCTCCAAAGCGATAAAATTCAGAGCACAAGCTGCCAATTGTGAGATTATCGCTGGAAATACAGCAATAATCTTACAAGGTTTGGCGATAGCTTGCTGATAGGGATAGACATACTTAGCCATGATATCCACCTTACAGAGGATATCATGGCTAAGTCAGAAAAGTACCAGACGTAAAAAAGCAGCGTTAACCGCGGTTAGCGCTGCTTTTTTATCGCTAACAGGGTTAGCGACATTCTTGATAATAGGAGAAATGTCGCTTAGTGACATTTCTCCTATTATTTTACTCTGGAACGCCCCCTTTGCATCTCATTAGAGATGCAAGGGGAAGCGTAGAGTAAAAGGGTGCTAACTTGCGAATTTGCATGTTAGCACCCTGTTGCTGATAGGGCGCTAGTTTTATCTCTGCTTTTTTGGCTTTTAAAGCCAAAAAAGCAGAGATAACGCCCTTGTTGATATGCCCCTTAGTGAGAAACTGAACCCTCTGCAGCCACATTTTCTATGTGTCAATAAGATCATACATTGTGTTTACTAAGTGCAGACTCGCTACTCGTGTCTCTAAACAGAGGAAAGGGACAGTGTAGAAGGTGCACCCTCTGTTATAAAATTGTAATAGTATGCACACTCTGTGTGGTAGACTTTGATAAAAGACTGGCTCCTTCTCTTACAACTGTAAACACGCTGAATTCATGGACTTCATGACAATATAGATTAACTTGGATAGACCTCTCTACAGAGCGAAAGCTGGCTGTGAAAGAATGTGCGGGGTGAAAGCTGGCTGTCAAAGAATGTTCTGGGTGAAAGCTGGGTATCAAAGAATGTGTGGGGTGAAAGCTGGGTGTCAAAGAATGTTCTGGGTGAAAGCTGGGTGTCAAAGAATGTTCTGGGTGAAAGCTGGGTGTCAAAGAATGTTCTGGGTGAAAGCTGGGTGTCAAAGAATGTTCTGGGTGAAAGATGGGTGTCAAAATATATGGGGGCATATTTACAATAACTGGCGCATCCCTGCATATCAGCAGGGATGCGCCAGTTATTGTGCGCCACAGCTCCGCCACCATGGATGCGCCGCCTTTAAAAGGCGGCGCACCATGGGGCAAAAACGGCACAGATGCGTGACGCATCTGTGCCGTAAAAGTGGCGCATTGCTGGAGTTGCGTCGCAAGCGCGACGCAGCTCCAGCAATGCTCTGGGGGGCCCTATATTGTTAATGCTGCGTCAATCCTTACGCCTGCTTCAAGCAGGCGCAGGGTTTTGACGCAGCATGGGCCTAAAAGTGACTGAGTGAAATCTTGTAGATTTCACTCAGCCACTTTTAGGAGGCGTTCCTGCGCCGGAACGCCCCCCCCCCCCCCCCCCTGCACAGGAACGCCTACATGTGGCGCAGGGCTTTACAACGTGACGCATCACCCAGATGCGTCACGTTGTAAGTACCCCGCACCATGGTGCAGGATTTGTGCCACCGCTGCGTCACAAAAGTGACGCAACGGCGGCGTAAATGAGGCCTAAGGGGCTTGTAAATCTGCCCCATGGTTTTCTTAACTACCATTTTACAACAGAGCAAACATTCTGTGCAGAAGGATTAAGAGCAATGCTAGGCCCTGACTTACCACATTTTTACAGGATGCACAATAACGTTTGATGAAACACCTCTCCATACATATTATATCTAAGTGCCTGGAGTATATGAATGTGCTTCCTGAGGCCATGCTCTATAGTTACATCTGTCTACAGAGTAAAGGCTTTGTATACAATGGATTATAAGAAAAGTACATCCTGAGCAATCACACAGCAACAAGATGCAGACACTCCATAGCAGAGTTTGATTCAAAAGCACCATATTTTCTTAGAAGTCTCTACAGGGTGAATACTTTAGTTTTACAAAAACATGGCCTCTCTGGTGATAGCTCTCTACAGGATAAACATAGGTGCCAATGCCTCTAGTGAGAAACTCACCCTTCTGCAAGAACCTTTCCTCTATGTAAAGAGTGTGTGCTTGTGTTTGCTAAGAGCTCCCTCCATACCGATACCTCTGAACAGAGTAAACCATGTGTGCAGAAGACACTAGACTGTGTTCAATCACATTATAAAAGGGTTGTGATTCTCCGTGATAGGCATTTGTGCAAGATTGCCTCATTTTCTAACATCTCTACACAGGATGAATGCTTGAGTTTTAGAACAACATACCATCTCTGCTGGGACCTCTCTGTAAGTCGAAGGCTGGCTGTGAAAGGCTTTACTGGGGAACTCATCCCTCTGCAAACAGGGTGCTTGGGTCAGTACAGTAAGACCACCCTCTGTAGTGATACCCTGGTACAGAGTAAACTGTCTGTGTAGAAGGATTAAGAGCAAAACTAGGCCCTGCGGTAGTCAATTTTAACATGCTGTGCATTCTATATGGCAGAGTTTGATAAAACAGTGATTATATTTCATATACTCAATACGCAGCCTCCCTAGTGATGCCTCCGCAGAGATTTAAAGTTCCTGTAGTAGAATTCAGAGAGATATGATCTGCTGGGTTGCATCGGTTTACAAACAGCAATTTCACTACTGAAATCTCTGAACACAGTAAAGGGTCAGTGTACAAGGTTTCAGAGAATGTGGGCCCTGAGTGAAGATTGAGAATGGTAAAGTTTGATGTGAGAGAAAACCTTTCTAATACAATTCTATGCAGAGTCAATGGCTCAGTTTTATGACATCATAACAGTCTACAGGGTACAGGCCGGTGTTAAATGCTTTAGTGAGTAACTCACCCCTCTACACAGACCTTATCTCTGAGTCAAGAGGGTCTATGAATGAGTTTACAAAGACACGCTCTCTGCTGATATCTGGGAAAAGAGTAAAGTGTCTGTGTACAAGGTTGAATGAATGAAGAAATATTAACAGAGTAGAACTGATGCTTCAAAAGAAGGGCCCTGGCACTTTCAAGAGTTAGGGGTGGAGGGTTACAGTTCACCTAACAGCCCTGTTTTCAACTGGGCTTCAAACAGGCGTTCTAAGGTGTAGAACGGAGGGACAGAGAGAGGGTATTTCGAGACCCGGCACCAGAACCGAGAATGACCTACCTCCTGTTCTGGCACTCCAATATCTCGGGATGCACCGGATGTTGAGATTAGATGGACGGGGAATCCTTGCTGGAGAGTGGTGATGGAGCATGTCTTTGGCTGTATCTGGGACCTCTTTGGTGGAGAACTCTTGGAGTTATCATAAGTGCTTTGAACTTCATCCTGGTATTGATTTGAAGCCACAGTAGTTATTTAAGCCCTAGTCTGATAGATTGACTTTTGGGGACATACAAAATAAGTCTTGCTGCAGCATTTAGCACACATTGCAGACGGGACAGCAAATACTGAGGGGTAACTAAGTAGGGTTTGTTGGCATACGCCAGCTTGGAGTACATGCACAATCCCCTTGCGGATGTCCAGCGGTAAGTATTATAGCATCTTTCTCAGGGATTTTAATAAACTGAAGCAGGTAGCTGCTGTGGCCTCATGTGGTGTTTGAAGGAGAGGGAGATGTCCATCATGATCCCCAGGTTCATAACAACTGTGGAAGGTGTGGGGGCTGATCCTAGAGAAGGAGGCCAGAGGCACAAAGCATTGAGGGGCGGAAGCCCCAACCATCAACATTTCTGATATATCAGAATTCAGTTGTAGACAACTGTTATGCATCCATTGAGCAATGGACTTGAGGAAGCCCTGAACATCCCCAATCACAGTGCCATCGAGTTGAATATAGACCACTACATCACATGCGTTTACAATGCATGCGATTACAAAGCGGTCGTTACCACCACCGCGTTGTTACATCACAGTACCTTTACAACGCAAATTGTTACAAACACTTGCTGAAGGGGGCACTGGATGTCGGAATAGTATAATTTACTATTCCAACTCCAGTTTGTGCAACACTAGGGAAGGTGTTGGAATAGTAAATTAAACTATTCCGTAGCTTAGAGCTCTTCCTAAAGCAAGCCGTTGTAACAACTTACATTGTAATGGTACTGCGATGTAACAATGCGGTCGTTGTAATGACCGCGTTGTAATCGCATGCGTTGTTATGCATGTGATGTAAAGGCTGTTTCCCCATCGCGTTGCTAGAAGGATAGCACAAGCTGAGTGTTACCTGCGTAGAAGACAATATTCATACCCCAACTTGTTCTACTTGAGCTTGCCGGGCCAGATTGATGCTAATAAGAGTTGGGCTCAGTGATGAACCCTGGGGGACACCACAGTATATGACTCTAGACGGTGAGCTGAAGTGCGGGAGAAAGACTGTCTGTTGCCTATCGGCTAGGAGAGAGCGGAGCCGTTTAAGAACATGGCCTGTGATGCCAGCCTCCTCCAGTCTTTGTAAGAGGATAAGGGGCATTATTACAGAATGTGCCCCAGGGGCGCAAGAGGGAAGTGTGCCTGCTTTGTGCACCCCGGGGCACGTTGGTATTACAAAAGGGGCTTTGTGCAGCCCCTTATGTTATGCTCAAAGCGCTGACGCACATGCAGCACTAATTACTTTCCCAAAAGGATAATCCCTCTCTTTGCCTCTGCACCCCTGCTGTATCACAGACCGGGTGCAGAGGCAAGGAAGTTTTAAGTAGGCGCACTGACAGTGTGCCACCCAAACGGTGTCGCACTGTCAAAGCGCCGACTGATGGCAGCCCTCAGGAGAGGGAAAGGGGATCCTGTGGATCCCCAGACATCCCCTTGTTGGTAGATGTAATCACTCACTGCACCTGCCTGCAAGGGGATCTCAAATCCTTCGTTGAGGTGCCACCTGCACAGAGAAACAAGGAGCAGCCTTAAGACACATGCTCTGAATTTCTCTTGAGTGCGCTGCGCTCAGGGCAGCACAAGTTGCCTGCTGGCGTGAGGGCAGAGAATTCAGTGCATGATTGGGGCACGTTTCCTGTTCGCAACTGGAGCACCTGCTCAAAGGTGTGGCGTGGCTCTAACAGGAAAAGTCCACCCTATCTATAATAGGTTCCCAGGTGTGACACAGTATCAAAGGTCAAGGAGAGGTTCAGCAGGATGACCACTGCCTTCTGCCCTGAGTCAAGGTTGCCTCTACCATATTTGGTGACTCCAAGAAGGGCTAGTTCTGTACTGAAGCTGACCTGGAAACCCAACTGGGACCAATGTAGAATCTTATTCTGTTCCACATTGCCGGTGATCTTGCGAATCATCAGGGATTCTAGCAGCTTGCCAAGATGAAGGAAGATGGCCCTATAGTTGTTCAGGGTGCACAGCTTTGCATTTGCTTTCTATAGCAGCGGGCTCACCAGTGCCTTTTTCAAATAAGAGACACAGTTTTGGATTTTAGAGACAGATTAAAGAGGGCATTGATTGGCAGATTAATGGCAGTGGCAGCCGTGGCAAGCATTAAGGGGGCGCAGCGGTCTTGGGATGAGCTGGATTTGATTTTATAGACTATTTGCTTTGTGTCCGCTAGTGAGATTGGCTCGAAAGAGGCAGTGAGTAAAGCATTTGTGAACAAATACATTAATAGAGTGACAACACTACAAATGGACACCACACAGGTTGTATTATAAAAATAAGTATTTTTATATAGACTTAACACAAGACCAAACGACAAAAATCCACAACACTGTGCTCAAAAATAGTCTCTCAAATGTTATAAAATAGCTCAGTTCTCTCAAGTTGTAAATGCAACGCTTTACTCTCAATGTACCTTAGGTGCGTAACGCAATGAAAACAAAAGGGTCGCAGGGAAGGTGATGCGTTGGTTCCTTACACGCCGGGGAGTGGATGTGTCGGTTCCTTACTGCTCCGCAGGGGAGTTGATGCTCACTTCCTTACTGTGTGGGGAGTTGATGCGTCGGTTTCTTACTGCTCTCCGGTGCGATGCGACACGCTGGCAACTCGATGCGATACTCTTCTCCGGTGTTATGTGACAAAATGGCATCTTGGTTGCGAGGTGACAAAGTTGGTGTGATGCGTGCACGCCCGATGGCCGTGCGGAGACTCGATGATCTTTAGAGCCGCGACAGGCCCTGCGATGCGCTTCTCCGGTGATGCGACGCTGACCTCTGTGGCAGCGCTACGGCGATGCGATGATGACCGCGGCGGCTCGCTTCCTCGGCGATGCGATGACTGCAGCTATGGCGGCGACACGCTTCTCATTGTTGCGTTGCGCTTCCAGCTCCCAGCGACATGCAGTCTCTCAGAAGGCCCAGCAAAACAGCAGGCACTTCAATTCCCAGCAAGGGAATTTGAGGGGAGCTCTTTGGTGAAGTCTTGTATCCCTGAGAATTCAGGCAGGAGGCAAGATCTAGTTCAAGCCCTTGGAGATTCTTCTTCAAGTTGATAGAAAGCACACTCAGTCCTTTTCTCCTCTATTTGCAATGAAGCAACCACTGCAGGCCAACCCCCAAACACACAGCACAGGGGTAGTCTCCTCCTTCAGCTTACTGGTTCTTTTCCTCAACAAAGGTTCGTCTTGATTACCAGAAGTGATCTAAAGTTCTAGGGTCTGGGTCCCAGTATTTATACTACTTTTCTCTTTCTCTGAAGGCAGAGAGGCCTTTGCCTAGTCCAAACCAGTTCTGGTCAGTCCTGGAGCACTTTGTTGACATGTCTCTTACTTTCCTTTCACAGTGCAGGGCAGGGACATCAGACACACCACAGGAGGTGCAGCCAGCGTTGTGGAGGGAAGGCACAGTCCTATTCAGGTCCCAGGGGCAACCCCTTCCACCCATCTAGATGCAGATCTCTCTATTCAGCCTTGTGCTGACTAACCCTGTCTCCTGGAATCCCCCAGCCCCTGTCACTCAAACTCCATACAAGGAATACACAGCCTAGCAGAGGCAGGTTTGGATGGTTGGACAAAAAAATACCTACTTTCTAAAAGTGGTATTTTCAAACACAGAATGTTAAAACCAACTTCCCTAAAAGATGTATTTTATCATTCTGTTCCCTGAGTCAGTTAGGATCATAAAATGTAATAATCAAACTGCCCATTCTGGCCTATGGAGAACAGGTAGCCTTGCAATAGTGAAAAACGAAAATGGCTGTAATTCACTGTTAGGACATGCCACACGCATAAGGGCATGTCCCACCTTTTACCTACAATGCATTCTGCCCTTGGGCCTACCATAGGGGTGACAAATATGTATAAAAGGGAAGGTTTAGGGACTGGCAAGTGGGTGCACTTGCCCAGTCAGCATGGCAGTACCCTGTGTTGGGTCCATTTACCGGCAGCCTTTTTTTACATTTCAAGGTCTAGTGTTTTCCAGCCACACCTGTTTCCTATCAAGCATGCCTCCTTGCACTTTAAAAGACCGGGCTCTGGCAAACCTCAGTTAGGTTCCGATGAGCCATGAGAAGGTACTTCCTTCGGTGATCGCGCTCCTTCCTGCATTGTCTATTTGAAGGCGTCCTACACCGCTCGTGTGAGCTCATGGAGCGATAGCGATTACATTCTAAAGTGTGTATTATTATGGCACGTCCTTTTGAGAGCATGAATACAATTTTTTTTTAAAAGACACACCATGATATCACAGTTTAAAAAGTGCACAGACTTTTGCCAAACATCTCCAATTATTTCCAAGGCTCGTCATGGGAGTATGAATGCGAGTGCTCGTTTGCTATGAACATTAATCTGTAACCTTTTGGGGCACAATAGGAGTGTACAAATACTTCCTTTATGTATGAATGTATTGTAACATCAGATGTATCTTGATAGGAGATACATATGTATGAAAGAATGTTGAATAAATGTGATACTTGGCACTAGAAATCACAAGGAGTGTTCTTTCAGATGATTTATGAGTAGAGGATATTTACCAAATGGTACCATTACCTACGACAGAGTTGCACAAGAGAAATATATCACAAAAAAGCTTAACACTTTCCACGTGATGTTGAAATGAATAGATAAAGATAAATGATGAAAGCCATGATTCATCCAAAATATTTTTCTTTTCAGGTTCTTAAGATATACAAGTGGTATATTTTTCTACTCCCATAACAGGGAACAAAGGACAGTGTTTGTGGCTATCAGGCATATGTACATTTATTCTATCACCCATTGAGGTATGACAGGGATCGTTTTTTTGGTCCTGAGGAAGAAAGCCAAGGGGATGGCTTCTGAAACATGGCGACCTTGTAGAAGGTGACTCATTATAGTACACCATCTACACCTCCCCACTTTTACTATTCACAGCCAGGGAAGATAATAAAGTATTTTTGATCCACTAGCCAGAGAATTTTTAACCATCTCACATTTTCTTTTCACGATCTCATGCACTACACATACTCACCAATCACTGAATAAAGTGCTCCTGCGTCTACACAAGTCGTAGCATGCCCCATCCCGTAGAGGGGCGGGAAGACCCCGATGATGAAGCATGACACTGAATCAGGTTTCAGTGTGTGAGGGTTTTTTTACAATTTTTTTAAACATTGCCCTTCCCACAAATTGAGAGAAGGAGCTCTGATCCTTTTGCACCATTTTTCACGTATGACTAAACACTTCTAATAAAAATAAAAATAGCAGCAGACACATGGGTGCATATATATTCACATAATACGTGGTAGAATCCCTATGTTGGATAACAGTATCAAGAGGAGGACGATTCTACCTTTTTCCTCTTCTCTCCCTCCTTTGATTTGTTGATGATTCAACGCCTGTGACACGTGGTGCCACTGAACCTGAACTACGAGGCCGGTGGGGCCATCCAACCTATGCCGGCGACACTCGGTGACTGGCCCGTGCTGACTGCTGCCTCAGGCCTACACCACGGTCAGGTAGGTCACACATTTGGAACTGAGTCTTGATTACACCATGGCAGTGAACGCCATTTAATGCATAGGATAAGTCACTATACTCACTTTGATGTGGTGCCAACAAGTCTGTGCATGGCATCTCTGCCACACGTGTCTGTGGCCCTACGCGGACTACGGCTCTTCGCTGCGCACGAGTGGGTCACAGATTTGGAACTGAACATTGGTTATTCTAAAGGCAGAATACATGTCATCGCACGCATGGGGATGCATAAGAGGATGATGCGTTGTTACGTTACAGAGGTGATCGAACACTACCGACAACTGCCCTTGTGTCACTAACTCTGTGCCTCGCCAGCCAACAACACATGGCTGTGGGCCACTGCTGACCGCTGCCTCCGGCCTACACTGCAGTCCAGTAGGTCACAGACTCTTCATTGTGCAATGGCTGAGTTCATATCAGCGTATAGGCATCATCGCAGACAGCATCCCCTCTCAGCCCCGGTGCCACTAAGTCTGTTCCCCGATAATCATGGACATCCTCTGGTCGAATTTTAGTGGCGTCGGAGTGTATGGACTAGGGGGCAGTTTTCATCCTCATGTAGCTGATATCGAATTGGTGGTGGCAACGAGGCTGTCGCATTCCCCTCCTCCATTTGCTGCTTCCAGATAAAATCAAACCTTTTGGCGTCAAGCCCTGGAAGACACATTCCACTGTCCCCCGAAACCCTCCACAACATACACCTCGGACATTGATGGTGACCCACTCAGGTCGCATGGCCCATCTGACTGCACCGCAAGTCACTGTCCCGTGGCTTGGTGCCTGTGCCGGCCGCTGTGCATCCGGGGCCACTAACTCTGTACTTGTCAGGTCCGGGACCCCTTCTTCTGAGATATTGGATGGCACCTGAAGCGTTGGCCTTGGGTTCATCAACACCATTTCTCTGTGGCCCTGTCCTGTACGCAGCCTTCGGCACCAACAGCATCCCACCAGGGCTCACACACCAAATTGGGTCCTGACCAGCTCAGATGTGACATCACCTCAGGAGGCACACACCACCACCACATGGACCACCTCCAACAGCCATCTGCTACTGTCGACACGGTGATCCTGACAGACTTACGGAGTTGCTCAGACCTGTCATGGATGCCATCATCAGCCTGATACCCTGCTCAGCACTCCAGGTGTCAGTGACTCAGTGCACCGCAAGCCATTGTCCGTTACTGATTGAGTTTTGAGCTGTGGAGAGGTTGCGCAGCTATGTCACCTCAAACAGTGTGGGGGCCCTGAGACGTTGATGGGGAAGATGATGCAGGTATGACACACCCCACTGCATCTGCATCAGGTATCTGTCGGAGCGACACAATTCGAGACTTTTCCTTCACATGGGCGCGCTCATCTCTAGTGTCCCGTCCCCAATGCACTGCAACTCACGGACACTTCTGTTTGCATGTTGGCTGTCCTCTGGACTTTCTCCGGCTCCCTCCATGTTGCTCAGCAGTTGACTCTTTTATGCATGTGTTTTCTGTTTTTGTTGCACTGGTGTCTAATGACCAAGTGGTTGTCAGCACCAGACATTCCCTGCAGAATGGCTTACACTCACCCCACACACATCCAGCACAGGCATCACTGTACATGTGGCCCTGCCAATAAAGGGGCCAGGTGCATGTGCCCGTAGCCAGTTCAACATGATATCTGCGTGTGTCCCTGTGGTCTTGTTGTAATCATGAGGGCCCTGGGTCCTACACCATTACATTGTGCTGTGTACATCGGATGCAGACGTGTCACCTCAGACAGCGGGTTGGAGCTTGGACATGTGGCTTTGTTGTCACCCACTCAATTTGTAAGGGGAATGGCCAGGGCCATCGTACGCAGAGCCAACATGGGTGTGTGACTGCTATTTGAGCGCCTTTGCCCGTAGTTCTGTACTGTGAATGTGCATCTGCGTGTGTCTCTATGGCAGTGTGGGTCTCCTTAGTTGGGTGTTGGTGGCCCCTGAAAGGTGATAGACACCAACGTATGTGTGCTGGTTTGCATTCCATGATTTCGGCCCCCACCCACACTTGCTGGGCCACCTCCTTTTGGCGTGCAGGAACATGGCATTGGGGTGCGATGTGTGGGTGGGTGAAGTGTCATGAGCCAGCTGTCCTTGCGGGTGCTTCCTACTGTGTGGTCTTAATTACTTGTGTGTGCCAGCTAACTCAGAGGTCACTAGAAATGTCTCGAATATACAAGAAGGGATTAGTCTCTGACAACCGCATAAACATGACAACTTTGTTTCCCTTAGAATCGGAACAGTCTCAGAATCGTGGAAACAATAGAGAACAGTTTCACTCAGTCAATCGTGCATGCTTCGTTTCCACAGAGTTGCACAGAAATAAAGAGACGGGCGTTTTAATAAAAGGGTTTATTGAACAGTCTTATTTCTCATGCAAGAGATATGAATTGCTACAATCGTAAGACAGACTGTGAAGTACAATATGTAGAAGGTTAGCAGTAAGATAAAATAATACTGCAATAGCATGGTTTGTAGCTATGACATATATTAATCAAAATACATACATAAATAACATAAGCTAAAATGTGATACTCATCTGATGCTTCTAAATTGCTCTACCCCAGTGTATCTAACCTAAGTGCAGTACGAGGTTTGAAGTAGGTGCCATTTCTAAAGTATAGATAGCTATATTTTAGTTTCTCTAAGTTCTAGTCAGCTCCATACCTGAGAATGAGAGAAGTTGGAATCTCTTTTCTGGACTCGATAGTCTAACCCCCGCAGGGGAAGTCAGAGAGCACTGGAGCTGGATTCTCTGCGAGGAGGATGGCAGCGTCAGGTCAGTGCATCAGGCTGGAACTCGATCTCCTTCCGAACTTGCCGTGGCGAACCGAGTAGTCTGGGTTGGATCGAATCCTCTGGGAACCGTAATTTGCCAGGGCAAGTGCTGGTATATTTATACCTTAAAGGTGTCTAGGAATGCCAGTATTGATGCAAAAGTCGGGCAGAGGAATGTCATGAATGAACCCCTAAGGAATAGATGTTCATGCATACTTAATGAGTTCTTGGAGAAATCAATATTCAAGCTGAGGGAAATTCCTAAAGGCTTAAGGGTCTGGTTTTCCAAGAATTCGTTGTGACGTGGCTGGACGGATGTAGGTTGCCATGCCTGTATTTGGTTTGTACGGACAATGTCTAAATAAGGGTCGGATTTCTATGTCCAAATAAGGGCAATGTAAATTGTACCTCTATAAGGGCATAAATCGGGAAACCTATATAGGGAATCTAAATCTGCACACAACACCCACTCCAGGTTCGTATGAACAACGTTACTAAATCCTAAACGTTCTAAACATAGCTTAAAACAGAATATCGCATGGCTTTGCTCAAATAAGCTAAAACCATATCTAAAACATATGTTCTAAAAATACATTACAAAACCATTGCTATGCATAACATGTTGTACATATTAAAGGCAATGTTCCATTCTAAGCATAGGATCACATTGGAATGCTAAATGAATGAACCAAAATATATACATGTGATGAAATGGCTCGTAAATACAGAAGAAAAAAGGACCGAAACAATTTCATATCAGGTTACACAAGTCAAATTGTTATTCATGACAAGGTGGAAGTGTTATCAAAGAATTCTGTTCTCTATGAATAGTTCTACTATAAGCAGATTACTGTGCCAAAAAATGAAAAATACAATTTTAGGATGGGGATAAAAAAATATATAATCATAGAAAAAGTTCCAAAATCAGTATCAAATTTGAAAAAGAATGAAGGGCAAATTCAGAGTCTCTCTGGAACACTGTGTGCGTGAATCAAAAGTCAGTGTGTGGGGATGGAGAAAACATAACATTTTCTAATCCTGTAGACAACACGTTTTCTACCGTAGTGGGTCAGAGTTTGAATACCTTGTGTAGAAGATCAACAGCACATAGATGCGAACTATAGCCTTTAGCATGGGAGGCATCAGCAATGTCCGGATCGGATGTTACCTGCGCGCCTGGTGTTTCCTCTCGTACCTCAGCAGTAGCATGTTGCGTCTGTGAGATCTCAATGAATGCCGCCATCAGGATTGGTAGCCGCTGGGGACAACACATAGCATGGGCCGTTAACGGGTCCAGCAGAGTATCGATATCCGTAGGCATGACTTATGGCAGTTTCAGACAAATGTCCAGCACGCATTCTTCACCACATAGCAGGCAGTGTAGAACAGGTAAGATGCAATGTTGCCAGATTGGTCTGAATGACAGAAACCAAGTGGTGTTTAATTCTCGTAGACACGGTAAACCCAGAATTTGGACGATGCGTTCACGACACTTCATCACCGATAGAGTTTTTTCCATGGTGAACTGGGTGTCGCTGGTGATTTGGCTTGCCATATCGTAGCAGTAGGAGCAAAAATAGTATCCCTGCAACGAGTGCTAAAAGGAGTGGCAGTCCGCCAAACACAGAGTGCACGAAGTTTGGAAAAATTCCGAGGACTGCTTGAAAGGGTGCTAACAGTCCTGCACACACATTCTTAAATACATGTACAATACCGCTCCTATCAGACATGTTTAACATACAACCTAACATTTCTGAGAAATGCACAGGGCTTTTTGTATACAAAAGGGTATGTATCTCTGCAGAAGTCCTTGTGACTTGGAGATCATAGGTTTCTTTGACAGAGGTCAAAGGCACAGTTTTTTGTAAATGGATGGCTATAATTTTGCTTAGAGTATCAACTCGTATAGAAGAGATATTCAGTGAAGGCCATAAAGGCGACTCCCTGACTATGTCTATTTGGGGAAGCAAGAATTGCATACAACAAGTGACCCTGGATGTAACCGTTACTAGATATGGGATACCTGGCAGCATGCCACAGCAGCTGTGATCATTCAACATAATGTAACTCCCATTTGAAATTTGACCAAAGATTGGATTAATCACTGCTACCGGTGAACCGTGCAGGTGGCAGGATAAGTTTGTAGTGGAACCATCGCAGGCCCCGTGTAAGTTAATACCCTGACAAAGGAGAGAACCGCTTAGTGCGTGTTCACAGTTCTCACCTCTAAGAAACACTTCACGTCCCCCACTCCAACATCTGTGTGTGTAAGGTAAATCCCAGGCTGTCTTGATGTATTCTTTACCCAACCTTTCATATTTGCCTACTGGTATATTTTTTAGGCAATACTGAAAATGGAAAGTCGTAACAGGCAGAGTAATCTTACCATGTATGATCTACTCAGTAGCTGTTTTTTCTGCCACTGTGGATGGTAATTTCTCCAGTTTTGTAATGCTCAGCACCGTATAGTCTGCTCCCCTTTCTGCCAGTTTGATCTGTCTAACAGTGAGATTCAATTCTGCAAACAGTGACGTAGTATTGATTAAACGCAAAGGCACATAGCCAGAACACAGGTTTTGAAGCGTCCAGCCTAATAGCATGATAGAACGTAGCTGTGACTGACTATGTTGCAACATGACCAAGTCTTGTTCCATGATGTCTATGACAGAGGATACAATGCTGTCCAAAGAATATATCCTGGACGACAGAGTCGTTAACCCATTGTCTACTACAGAGAATCCCTTGAAAACCTAAAACATTGTCAAAAAAACACATTTTCCCCACATTTCTGTGGTGGAAAGTTCCGGAATCTGCTTGGATCCACAAATTTCCACCCACCCCACGTTCCCATCACATTACAACACTCACACCAGCAGACAGCGCCATTCAAGGGCCCATCACTTCCACACGCCCACATTCCTGACATAGCAACTACACAAACTGATGGATTGCGTGGTGTGGCGCTCAGCTTGCAGTGTGTGTTGTGACCAGCACCAAGTCACTACCCACACACCGCCAGCCGAGTGCCAGTCCACACACACGGCCAGCCAAGTGCCATTGCACGCACACCGCCAGCCAAGCGCCAGTCCACGCACACCTCCAGCCAAGCGCCACTCCACGCACACCGCCAGCCAAGCGCCACTCCATGCACACCGCCAGCAAAGCACCACTCCACGCACACCGCCAGCCAAGCGCCAGTCCACGCACACCACCAGTCAAGCACCAGTCCACGCACACCTCCAGCCAAGCACCAGTCCACGCACACCGCCAGCCAAGCGGCAGTCCACGCACACCTCCAGCCAAGCACCAGTCCACGCACACCTACAGCCAAGCACCACTCCACACACACCGCCAGCCAAGCGCCACTCCACGCACACCGCCAGCCAAGCACCAGAACACTCACACCACCAGCCAAGCACCAGTCCACGCACACCTCCAGCCAAGCGCGAGCCTACACACACCACTATCACATTTAGGATTTTATATACAAAAAAACACAAACTAATTGCAAATAGTTACAAATCTTCTAAAACAAAATCTGAAACTAAATACATTGCACTAATGTCAACCTTGAAACAGAATAAGTTTTTATACAGACCAGGCAGGTCACTTTACCAATCATGGAAGCTCCCAAAATTTCTTTTGCCTGTGGTGCGCTCTAAAACAAGCAGGCATACACAGCCCAGGGCTAGAAGGACACCCGGGACAGAAATAACGAGACTCCTTCCGCTTATCTCTTCTCCAGCAGACTCTACATCTCCTAGTGGGAAAATCTTTTGAAGGTGTGGGAGGGATGTAATCAGGAAAGTGGCGATCTTTCAATCGAGCCACATCCTCCACCACTCCAAATCTAGGAACACTTGCCTGTTCCACAACCACAAGGCTAGCTATCACAGACTGCTGAAACTGAAGAAATGTCAAGTTTGACGCAGGAGAACACTCCTTGAACACAATAAAAGCATTGAAATTTGTTAATTTGAAGAAATGGATGGCCAACTTCTTATACCAAACATAAGCCTTCCGAATAGCAGAGTAAGGTTCCAACCTCTGATCTACTCTGTCAACACCACCCATGTGCTTATTGTAGTCTAGAATGCACACAGGTTTGCGCACTTCAGCAACCTGACCCCAAACAGCCACAGGTGAAGTACTCTCATCATGGATGGTAGTCAGCATGTACACATCCCTCCTGTCCACAAATTTGACAGCTAGTAGTTCATCACTACGAAAGGAACTGCACTGCTCCCTTTGAAGTTTTTTGCAAACAAGCTCTTTCGGATAACCTTTACGGTTAGAGCGGATTGTGCCACATGCAAAAGTGTCCACTTTATACAATTCCTTAAATAACTGCACAGCAGTATAGAAGTTATCAAGGTACAAATGGTGGCCTCTGTTAAACTGTCTTCTAGCAAGATCCCACACAATTTTCTCAGAAACTCCAAAAGTGGACGGACAACCTGGGGGGTCAATAGTAGAATCTCTACCAGTGTACACACGAAAATTAAAAACATATCCTGTCCTACTCTCAGACAACATATACAGCTTAATTCCATAGCATGCCCTCTTGCTAGGGATGTACTGCCTAAAAACCAAACTGCCCTTGAACAAGACCAAAGACTCATCAATAGATATTTCTTTCCCTGGAGTATAGATCTCAGAAAATCGATCTACAAAGTGATCAAGAACGGGCCGAATCTTAAAATGACGGTCACAGTCAGGGTGATCTCGTGGCAACGCCATAGAATTATCAACAAAATGCAGCATACGTAGCAAAACTAAATACCGATTACAAGTCATAACTGCAGGAAATATGGCAGTTGCCAACAAGGGGCTAGTAGACCAATATGAAGCCAAGGTTGGCTTCCTTACCACACCCATCAATAAAGTAAAACTCAAAAACTTCTTAATCTTTTCCAGATATGTGGGAGACCACCGGGTAGCTCTAGACTGGGGCCTAAGTTTGTCACTGTTGTCCCTCAAAAACTGTTCAGCATACAAATTCGTCTGCTCAACAATCTCACCCAAAAATACATCATCCATAAACAACTGAAAAAACTGTATAGGCAAAAAGTGTTCACAATCCACTCTACACCCCGCATCACCGCTAAAGGCAGGCAACACCGGCTGCACCATGTTTGGATCAACCCAAAGTCCAGCACTTCCAGTAGGAAGCCTAGCAGCCTCAGACTGCAATCCAGATGCCTCTTGCACCATCGGCACAGCAGTTTCCTCCTCTAAGACAGGCACTTCATCTGCACTGAGAGTTGCTTCATCCACACCAAGAGTACCTTCATCTGCACTGAGAGTACCTTCATCATCCGATGATTCCATGTGGAGAGAAAACTCACTGCCAGAATCTTCCCCTCCCTCCTCTCCCTCAGACGCACTGTCAGTCTCATAATCATGCTCAGAGGAAGATTCAAGAAGCATACCAACCACCTGTTGAGCAGTCATTCTACGGCTAGCCATAATGCTTATTCATAAAGGTAACTTGTCAAACAAGTCAACAACAACAAACACTTTGTAAAATAAGTAATAAACAAAAAGCACCTTTATCAAAAACACATATATACTCCAAAACAGTACCACTACCGTGCCAGAGGCAGGTAAACTACTCACCACCACCTAGTCTGCACAGACACATTATGGATCAACAATATCCCACTAAAAAAGAAAGAGAAAATAAATTACACATAAGACTATGTAAAACACATCGCAAAGAATTTCATGCTCAAACCACTAACTAAATATGCTGCCATTATGACATCACTTACAAAAAATTTCATTCAAACATTACAATATTACTCATTTGGAGTAAATACAAAAAAAAAAAAATCTTTCCAAAAAAATGCAACTACACAAAACTGTAGAACAACCACTGTTGAAACCGGAAACAGGAATCAAAAGCTTTAGACTAGAATAAAAAGGAGAAAAAAACATTAATGTCACATATGCATATAATGCTCTAGACCATCATGTACTGCGCAAAATGTATTGCTTGAACCTCCCACTTTCAAGAAGGAAAGATCGATGGCCCAATCCTTTACAGGCAACGCGGCGAGAATCTGGAACTCAGCCTCAGCTCCGGACCACTCCCTTGTCCCAGTCCTTCAAAACTGACCTCAAAGTTCTCCTCCTGCAAAGACACTTCAAAACTTAAGTCATGCCCTCTCTATTGTCTGAAGGAAGTCTTTACATTATAGGAAATTCTGTTCTCCATGCCTATAGAAGTGCCCTCCCAGTGTGTTCCTGTGTTTTGAGTGTCAACATTTATTGCAGTATTTTACCTCTACTTGTATTTTGTACTCTTTTGTAACATGCACACATCACTTTTTCCTCTTAAAACTTATCGTCTGCTACCTCTTTTATTTTGTTTGCACTTTAAAATATTTAAAAAATAATGTGGCCATAAGGGGAGCGACCCTTGCCTAAGGGGCCGCTCCCACAAACAACCCCCAAACCTAAAAAAAGAAAAAAAACCCTGGCGCCAGTGGCCATTCCTGCTGCACGATCGAACGATCGTTCAGCAGGAATGCATAAAAGAGACATCGGGGGCAGAGGCGTAGCTAGAGCTTGTGGCGCCCGGGGCTATCTCTCAGATTGCCGCCCCTGGGGAGGGGGGGTTGCTGGGGAAAAAGGACAGCGACCACTTGAAAGAGGTCCGATAGACACTTAGTATTGCCGCTAATAGTTACCTCGATCATGCAAGTTACATGCACATACATGACACGGTCCAAGGCTACACAGTTGAATACACCGGTGACTGGCAGTACAAAAGAGAACACACAGACTGCATGATCTATCTGGGGACTCAGAAAAACCGCATGTGACATCCATCAGAGAGCTGCGTGAATAATTACCTGGTAATCCCCTCCGCACAATGCAAACATGCACATACATGACACTGTTCAGGGATCCATCATCTACAGCTGACATTAAATGACCATTCATCATGGTCCCCCCCATTAAAGCAGTGCACTTTGTGATCTGCATGGTACATGTTCTTTGCAGCAGGCACATTAACCCTCTGTGCTACCTTTCCAGGAGTCAACCCTTCCATCAGACAAAACTCCACCTCTCTCTAGGAAGAACATTAATCACCAAAGTTATCATGACATTTTTATTGTTTCTGAAAATTGCTGCAGGCCAGGAAGGAGGCAGCAAGTTTTTTTCAAACCATAATATACTTGCAAACACTACGCACCCACCCGAAATAGGTACCCAGTGAGGTGACACCGTTCGCATCGCCCTAACCTGCTCAAGGTTCATGTGACCTCAGTGACAGAGTCACAGCGACTGGATCACTGTTGCTCTAGGGTGTGCTGCTTCGTAGGCCTGCCCGCAAGACTGGAGATGAACTTCAGTATGGATTGTGGTGGACAGGCGTTCAAGGTTAACCCAAAATTGACACCACTAGGGTACACTTGCTTGTGCTAAGACATCAAGCCTTCTAAGGTCTAGTGGGGCCTTCTAAGGTCTAGCATGGGAATGTGCTCACTCAGTACAATGGTCTGGTGGACTGGTCATGAAGGCTGAACCCGGTTCCCCAGTTCCAAATTCGACAGCTCTGGCCATAGTGCCACATCCTCTCCCCGACTGAACACCATACTTGCCAGCTGAGAGAAACTCACACTGCCTTCAGCTATAACCTAATTGTGCCCGCTATAAACACTTGGATGTGGCTCAATTCAAATTAGGCACTTGATAAGAGTAATATGCTGCCTAAAAAAAATAAAAACAACCACTCATAGGGAAAGCAACCACTCATGTGAAATTTAAGCAGAAACAACATGGTTACCTTAACAATCACTCACTCACTATTCAGAAATCAGCGAGTGGTTTTACCTGAAAAGTTATGAACATGGCTAGAGGGCCCTGAAGGGAACCGTTTCAATGTCCATTGCTTATATCCTTACAAAACGTAAGCAGTATGGTATAAAAAGACCACATCCATAAACACAGAGCCATGGTACACATTGTGTTTTCCAATCCACCCATCAACCAGGTATTGCAGTACCTCCAGGAATGGTACACTTTCCCACCTGCGAACAACAATGCTCTTCAAAGAAAGACGAGAAAACGAAAGTAGCGCTTCACTGGCAAAGTCTGTAAAGTGAGGCTGATGTATTTGGATGTAAATAAAACCAATCTGGCCACTTTGCAACCCCTCTGTCTTGCTTTATTTAGTTATGTATTTATTTTTCATAATTAAAACCTTCTATTTCTCTCCATCCTGCTGCACTTTGGAATAGAAAAATGTCAGAAAAAAGGCATTTCCCGCAAGTCTTTTTCTTTTTTGGATCCATTTCACAGGGAAGCAACTAAATGAAGGAGGTTGTGAACCGTTTCAAGTTACGGTTTTCAGTAAATGAGGAGCAAGACAAAAAGAGAGGGAATAATAGGAAAAGAGGGGGGCACAGCTGCCAGCAAAAAAAATAACAGGACATTGCCCAAGACCAAATCCCCCCTCCCCAGCCCCAAAACTCACCTTTCTTCTCCGTTGCGCAGGAAGCAAATGGCTTCCTACGCGACGGAGAACAAAGGGGAAACCTCCAATGATGTCAGCATAGCTCGCGCGCTGACGTCATTGATGATGCAGGGGTGGGGGGCGGGGGGAGGCAGGGGAAGGTCTTCCCCTGCCTTCCCAGTAAAAAAAAAAGGATCGACCAATCACGGGGGGAGAGCCAGCGCTTCCCCCGTGGGTGGGTGTCATGATGAGCTGGACTCGTCATGGGAACATCTTGACTGTGCTCCATGGCGAGTCCAGCTCGTCATGGGCACAGAACGGGTTAACAGTCTCGAAGTCCCAATCATCAGAAAAGGTACTGGAGGTAATAAAGTCACTTAATGAAATTTTAAATAAATGTGGAATCTTCAAAAGCTCAGACGGGCCAAAAATGGCATATTTGGTGTTGTCCCAAACTATACCATCAGGTATAGGAATTGCTGTGATGTTCACTGCTGACAAGTCTCTTGCTTCACGATGGAATGATTTGTGTGGCTGCAGAAGTAAGTTCACTCTTTTACTTGCTGTGTCCATTTGAATATATCGTCCATTAATTAGCATACCCAGAGTTAATACCAGAGCTAACCAAAGTAGAAAGAAGAATATTCCCAAAACAATCCATAGTTCAATCCATGGCGAAACCAGATACGTTTTTTTCAGGAGATGAAAAAAGTCTGTTGTTTGTTCTTTGAAAGTTCTTTGTACTGTCGTCGTTTCAGGCTCGCTGGAATCCTCAGAAAACGTATCAAAGTTCATGAAATAGCCAGAAGCAGTTCTGTCAATTGTTTGAATTTCATCTGTATTTGATGAAATTTCTGGAACCAGTTTATCACTTGTTACTTCGTTGTAGACAAGTGTATCAGGACAAACTGTTATTTGGGTCTCAAGAGGTACAAGGTCCATAGCATTGTTGTTCAGTCCTCTATTTCTTACTGTCGAATCTTCAAAGGTGATGAGTCTTTCACTTTGAGCCTCTTGAATTGTAGATAGAGGAGTGCGTCTGCTACATTGGCGGAGTCCACTTGGTCTACTGTTCAATATCGGCCACATAGTGTGGTTTGATCAGGTCGATGGACACAAATCTTTTCTCCTTTTTACCAGCAAGGGGCGGCATTATTACTGTTCTTGATCTGTGGATTGCTAGGACAGGTACTGGTTGTCTGTAAGAAGGCCCAAATTCCTTCTTGTCCATGATCTTTTCTCTGACTAGATCCCCAAGCTTTGGGATCCAGACAGGCCTTGCTGGGACAGCCGGATTTTTTTCAGTGGTGGTTGGCTTCAGGACCACGTTGCTTTGTTGAGTTCTTAGTTTATTTAAGTCCTGTAAAACAGCCAAACGATCTTTTATATCAAATTGTTTTCTACCACTGTGCCTTTCATATCTAAGTCCGTAACCAACATTCTAGTCCCAAACAGGACCTCGTATGGGGTGACAACCCCTAGAGAACTTCTTGGCAAGTTATTTATTGCACGCTGGACCCCATATAAATGTTTGACCCACCCATCACCCGAACCTAATATCCTAGCTATTGTAGACTGCTTTATGTCCCGGTTTTTTCTTTCCAAAACAGAATTTCCCTCAGGATGGAATGGAGAAGAATACCGCAATGATATGCCCAGACTGGCCATGGCTTCTAAACGCAGGACCCTGCTCAGAATGTAGTGTGCGTATTACGTATGTGCCGATAAAGACTTAAAGACTCACAAATCTTTTATAACAGTTCAAGCGTCAGCCGAGCGTTGAGGCCACATCCATAGGAACCTAGATTTAGTGTTTGTGGGACTGCATTTGTCCAAGAGGACGCCTGCACGTAGATAGTCTAATGCTGTCTAATAATGGTGTCTGAACTGGGCTGGGTATGTTGTAGTCAGGTATCTGGTGGAGTTCTGTACTGCGATCTCTATTGCAGTCTATGCAGTTATTAATGAAGATGTGAATGAAAGTATTCATCCCTGGCCACCAGTACATCTCTAAAATTCTCTTTGAGACCCCCTGATGTGTCAGACCCTCTCCCAGATGCGCTTCGTAAATCAAAGCTGCTCTACGTTCCCTGTTTGGAATTACTCTATCCCCCACTTTAGGGATTTAAGCAAACAGAACGCCATTCGCATCAATTATATATGAGTATTTGAGTGGAAACCTTTTAGGTAATGCTTCACCATTGCCTTTGCTTGATGCATTGACAGCCAGCATTATTTTGCAGTCTATTTTCTTTTTTGAATGAATGATTGCAGCTACGGAAGCCGTTTGCACAGCCCCTTTCGCGGCTTCATCAGCAAATGAATTCCCTTCAACGTTGGTGACTCAGCGTGTGTATCAAGTGAGTGTTCTGTAGTCTGTTTTGCAACTGAACTACTTGTTCCCAAACCAATTTGTGCTTGATTGTGCCACCTTTTGCATCTTTGAAACCATTTTGAATCCAATTCTGTAAATATTCATTGCAAGATTGAACACAGTAAAAAGAATCGCACACTATCAGTGTGGGGAATTCGCGATCTGTATTTTCAAGTGCCATCTTAAATGTTTGTAGTTCAGCTCGCTGTGCTGTACAATCTCCTAGAGATTGGGTTTTTGTGACCATTGGTCTGAATTTGCCATCTTGCATGCGACCTTTAACTATAGCACACGCTGCACTGTGAGCTTGTTTACTCCCCGTAGTGGGCTGTGCAGATCCTTCAGTATAAATTATAAATTCGTACTGGTCAAGAGGGAGACTTTCAGTAGGCAGAGGACATTCGTGTTCATATTGCAGGAATGCTTGTGTTTTTAAATATGGATCAAAAACGTATTCAACATCAGTTGCAGCAAGAGAATTAACCCACTGTATCCATCTCAGATGTAAAGCTTTTGCATTTGGAATGCTCGCCTTTGTAACTGCCTCTAGGGCTGGTACAGGAGTCACAACCACAATGCTTTTTCCCTGTGCTAGGGCTCTTTCTTTTGCTACAGCGGTTTGAGCTGCTGTTCGAATTTTTTCTGGAGAAGTGAATTTCATTTCTGCTTGTGTATACAAGTGGGATTTCTATGCAACTGGTAATTTTTCACCTTCGTTAAAAGTTAAGTAGGTGAATCCACATTGACCCGGAATAATTTGGATCACTAAGTTGCGTAAGTTTACGCATGTTTGCAAGTGTTTTGTTGCTAACATGTCTGATTGAAGTGAACGCAAAATTTCTGTGTGATTTTGTGTCCAATGTGTGATTTTAAAATCAGGTTTGATTACATCGTAGAGAGGTTTAACCCCTTCTGGCAACCTAGAATCGACTGTAAATTTTTCAGCGTTTTTGGAGGTTGGAGCAGCGCACACTTTTCTAAAAAGTTGGCTGCCAGGCTTTTGCCTTCACTTGATAGTTCACATCCTAGGAACAGGACGTTGAGGTGGGCAATTCTTGACTTTTTAAAGTTGAATTTGTATCCCTCAGAGGCGAAGTATTATGGTTCAAGTGCCAATCCAGGTCATCGTCTGTCAAATATATATCATCGACATATGACAATGCCTCGTCATCATAAGTTTGTAATAACTATGTTACCCTTGCTGAGGATAACCCCGGGCTGTTTTTGAATCCCTGGGGCAGTCGACAAAATTGAAGCTGAGTCCCCATTATTGAGAAAGCGGTCACATATCTGCTTTCTGGTGCAATATTTGACAAAAGAAACCATTTGAAATGTCTAATGTGGTTTTATATTTTTACGCACAATGTTATTCATTAATGCTGTACTATGTGCATTTTGCACTGCAAATATTTTGCAACAAGAATTTAAGTGTCTGTAATCCATAACTAGACGATATGTATTGTCTGGTTTGGAGACAGGAAACAAAGGATTGTTCATTGATGAGGTGCATGTTTCAATCACCCCCTGATATTCAAGTTGATCTAAAATCTCCTGACCTGTTTTTTAGCTTCTTGCTTAACTGGGTACTGCCTTTGTGCAGGCGGTTGATTTTTTAACTGGATTTTATGATGAGGTGAGTCCTCATCCCATCATAAATGATTTTTATACAGGGCTGGAGATTGGGCTACTGCCCATTACCTGGCTAATGTATATTTTAAATGTACTGGAACATGGTTGGAGAAGGCAGGCATAAGGATGGCCTCGCCATCTGGGCATTCCCTGACAAACTCTGGTAGCCAGTCCTGTTCTCCTAGAAGTATATCATAACTCTTTGAAATATGCGCCCAAAAGAGTGCTTTCACTTTTCTTGGTATGTCTCCCTCCATCCGGAGTGTTATTTCTTATAAACTATGTGGAGAACTAACCCTAGTGTCTACAGTCTCAAGTTGTATGTCTTCATTCAGGTCCACTGTCTCCAGAAGTCCCTTCAGGTTCTGGCGAGCTATTGTAACTTCTGATGCACTGTCCAGCATGGTCTGGGCCCATTCTCCATTCCTTGGGTTTTCAGTAGTCTCTGCATGTCTGATCTTCAGACAAGCTACCTTTTTCTTGGAGAATTGAGGTTTTGTTTTATTTTTCCGAACGTGTTGATCGTCTTTGGACTTCACGCGTTCTCCCTTGTTTTCTGACCGTCCTCTTCTTTCGGATGTCTGTGACGATATCTGAAAGGTACGAGAGGGACGTGTATCATTATCTTGATATCTGTCAGGTTTTCTCAAATTATCCTTATTCCTGAGGTTGTACCTCCTTTCAGATGGCTCCTTCTGTGGAGGAGACCTGCTTCGGGAATGAGAACGCTTCTCTTTGGAATTCTGTTTGCTATTTTCCCACTTCCTTTTTAGAAGAGGTAGGAGTGTTTTTAGGAAAGACCTTATCAGGACTTTCAGACAGTTGTGGTTTAACTGTATAGTTCTATTAGCTTTTGTATGTTTTTATGTAATTCCTCGTCTGGCATTGATTCAATGTCAGGGTCAGGTTTGTAGCCAGCAAAAATCGGCCATGCTGCTCCTGGTCTACATAGTGCACCGAGCCGAGCCTGGTAATGTGATTGTAATGTTTTAGGGTGCCTTTAAACCAGAGCTCCTGCTCCTGGTATGTCAGTGGAATTTCAATATCCTCGAAAGGAATATATTCCTCAGTTGGATCATCTTCTTTCTCAAAGTGAAACAAGTCTGTTACTGGAATTGATTCTAGGAATACTATCCATGAATAGAATACCTCTGTCTGGTTAGATTCATGTGCCTCTATCACAAAAACTGCTCTATCACCTCTTGGTGTCAGACCATGTTTTATAAGTTTTAGAGTGATGGCTCTCCTTAAATTTGGTGGGATGTGTATAACACCCACTTCGTTTTCATTAAAACCTGCAATGTCACCCGCAGCTGTACCGTTTTCAACAACAACATCACTGTGTTCGGACCTTGTTTATTTGAAAAATGCAGAGCAAGCTGCAAGGGAACAAAGAGAAGGTGCACAATATTTTGTTACGCTGTATCCTTCAATGTTGTGTTAAAGATTGCATTAATCTCTTAGCATGAACTGAAAGCCATTTTGTACTTGGCAGCCATTTTAGTTAGGTATGTGCTGGCCATTTGCTGTTTCCCTCTCCCAGAGTATTGCACATGCTCGAAGTTCTACATTTAGAAGGCTAGCAGGGATCAGCGCAACGTTTGCCTTGAAATTTCGACATTTGAAAGACGAAATGGCAGGGCAGGGAAAGAAAGAGGTTTTGCTTACTTTTTTTGGGCAATGTAAGTTTTTGTTCACTCATATGAACAGAGGGAAATACAATTGTATATGTGAGCTCTGATTAAGACAGTGGCTCTGCCATATATATAGCATTAATGCTTTTAGGGCTGAATTAAGGAAGCAATGGGATTTAGTTTGAATTCATGCGGCCTCGTGTTACACTTGTACATTTGCTAAAGGAATATGTTCTTTAGCTAGCTCAATGTGCTATTTAGCTCCTCAGAGTTTGTTTATGCCCAGTTTCTACAAATAGGGGTTGATAGTGTTGACAGATGAAACCTGTTACAGGTTTCCTACTGTCAAAAATGGGGGAAGGAGGCTAGCTCCTCTACAAATTAAGGGTGGGCAAAAATGTTCTCAATTTCTTTTGAGCCTGTCTAAACTGTCTGTGAAATAGCCATGAGACATTTAATTAGCTATTCAGTAATACTGTTTTAAACATTATTAACATTAATAAAATGAATAAATAAATGTGCTATGTTACTGCCCATCCTGTCTGATGAAATTATGAAAGGATGAGTAGTCTAGATTGCTGCTTCCTTATTTGATCTTTAAGGGGAACTAGCTGTGGGTAGTTTTTGTTCTAAAATTTTTAGGTGATAGCACCACTATTGTTTGTTATTCTCATGCTACATACAGTTTTGCAAGGGCATTGCAAGTTTTTATTAGCTAGTCTGTGTAAATAAACTGATAGTCCTTACTAGAGCTGATGTTACATAGTTTGGATTGTGAAAAGTAGAATGCAGGGAAGATGCCCATGTGATCCTTAACAAACATTTTTGAGGAAAATATTGTTTTATAGGAGTCTGTTTGTCACAAGATGTTCTACTGGAGAAAATGTACCCATTATGTTGAAGTTTTTAGTTCTTTATGTAATAGGAATCCCTGTTAAATTAGCAGTTTTAGATTTTCCTGCTGCTCCTATAACATGAGAGCATGGTCCTAAGCATACAATGTAGGTGATTTTATTAAGAGAAATCTTTTTAGAAGTGTCTGCAGTCCTGTACAAGTAATGCAAAGTCTATGAGTAAAAGTGTAGGACATTTCCTTTTTACTTGAGGGTCTTTAGATGATTAAGACAGGAATATACAGATGTAAGGATTTGGAGTATGTCTGTATTGTTTTTCCTCTTTTCCTCAGAATTTAGTAAATGAACACAGACTTCCTTGGCTGCTTGGGATTGGGTGACGTATTACTCTTGTCAGTTCACCAAAGAGTTCCTTTTATACTTGTCAATAGGTCCAGGCTGTTGTTTTTTTTACTCTCACATAGATGAAAGTGGTTCTTTGGGTGCCTTGCTAAGATATGGGGCGTCCCAAGATTAGGAAGTATTCTGAGACTAACCTCTCTGTTGATAGCATTTCTGTACCTTGTCTAAAGACCTTTTGTTTTGTCCACCAATAGAAATTTGCTGCCTTACAACCATTACCAGAGGGGCGCGGACATCAGATCCAGCTTGGAGAGTCAGCACCAGTCCAGCTTGAAGTCAAGGTGAAGGTAACCAGCACAGGCGTTGCTGGCAACCAGGAAGGTAGAAGGCCGGAAGCACTGGGATGTGAAGTGTGTACCCCTGCCACTGTCTTGGGCGAAAGACGGGGTCACAAATCAGAAAGGAGAAATCGTGGATCAAGTTTTTGATGCCCAGCTGAGAGTCACAGACCGACCAGGAAAGCAACGTTGTTCTTGCTTGAGTGGACCCCCTTTGAAACAAGGGTTGCTTCAGGTACTTCAGGATCACGCTCCTGAATGCTGGCTGTAAAGTCTTCACTTGTGTTGGTCAAGAGAAACCTGGGCACACTGAATGCAATCTATGGCCCCAACGAAAGAGCAGTTTGCCAGCAGAGCAATACAGGAGTTAGGGAAGGACTTGAGTTCAGGGTACAGGTGCTGTGTCTCTGGTGCCTGTTAGATTGAAGTGAATAAAACTGGTGCACTGCCTGAGACACTGGACAGGATCGCTGAGAGCATTTGCCCTGGTGGGTGATTGCCCTATCCTGAAAGAAGAAACTTTTCCCTTGAAACTAGGCCATGATTCCTGAGTTGCGAGTTGTGCAGCTCCACCGTGGGAACAACAAGAGCCTGCCTGTGAGGCTCAAACGGACACAGGGAGAAGACTCCCCTCTGGTTGGTTGTACAGCGGCTTTAATTTCCCAAGGACTTCTTTTTCTTTTTTGTTGAAAATGTACCCCATTGGTCGTCCCATTTTTGAGGAGGAGCAGAACTTTGTAGCTCTTCGTCCTAATTCTCATGGTCCTGTGTGGTCCTCCTGGTCCTCTGGATCCAGGATCATTTTTGTAATAATATGTCTGACTGCTTTAATGTTTGTATTAGGAATAATGTTTATTCTGCGAGAGAAAAGTTCATCTGAGCAGTTGAAAAATGTTACTTTACCATTTCCTTGCTAATAATGATTGATACTCTAGCCCTAATAAAGGAAACACTGGAAAAGTCTAGTGAAAATGTTCTTATTAGATATGTGCTGTTGGCTATTCTGAAGTTGAAATGGATGGTCACTGAAATGCATAGGAGCCTTGAAAATGTTTTTACTGGATGGTTCTAGGATTTGCTTAGGACTAGAAAACTAATAGTTCTGTTTCTGATAATAGTAATTACTCTCTCCTGCTATCTGTATGACCCAATGCTCTGTTCCCTTTGTGCTCCTGCGTATACCTTATATATACCCGCTTAACAATATTTAGAATGAAAAATGCCCACCTCGCAATGAATTAGGATATTGATAAATTTATGAAAAATGAATGTGCACATTTTCTGTTTTCCTACTGGATCATGGGAAATGTCTTTAGCTCATGCTAAAAGGATCATCTGTTAAAGATTGCATTAATCTCTTAGCATGAGCTGAAAGCCATTTTGTACTTGGCAGCCATTTTAGTTAGCTATATGCTGGCCATTTGCTGTTTCCCTCTCCCAGAGTCTTGCACATGCTCAGAAGTGCTTAGCTAATAGAACGCACCTGCTCCTAGTATAGAACTGTCAGGCTGTTCTAACTGATGTCAGCAGCTTATTACTCTTCCTACTTGTTGACTGTGCATTTTCTGTATGACCATCTATGTGTATAACTCTTCTCATGTGAACTTGTACCGCCTTCTTTTGAGCCCCTGTGTGGGTATATAAGGCCCCTGTTCTCTGTACTCCTTAGAAATGTCTCCTACAGTGATTTGAGAATACTGTATGACGCATTTTTCCCTCTTCTGAGGTTAAATAAAAAGATGTCTTTTATATTACAGCTTCTGTGCCAATCTCTTCTTTGTTGGTTTAAAAGGACCAGGTGTATCAGTGAAGCCCCTGAGAAGGTTTTGATTTCTTCAGTTGAACAAAACCAAACAGCTAATACATAGGACTTTCGTCCTACTCAGCAATGGCGGATATTTTTCCTACTCACTCCAGACATCTTATGGAGTTTTATGAGTAGAGTGTCTCTGAGAAAAGCACGACTGAGTTACTTCAGTGTCTAGCATTAAATTAGTGCCGTACCAAACTGTTGGGCGCCATGTAGTGTAGTTCCTATATACCTGATAGGCTCTGCACATTGGAATAACATACACTATAGATTTGACATAGGACTAAGGTCAGTATGTCTCTATTGAGTATATTAAAATTAATTACTTGTGTGTGCCAGCTAACTCAGAGGTCACTAGAAACTTCTCAAATATACAGGAAGGGATTAGTCTCTGACAGCCGCATGACAACTTTGTTTCCCTTTAGAATTGGAACAGTCTCAGAATCGTGGAAACAATAGATAACAGTTTCACTCAGTCAATCGTGCATGCTTCGTTTCCACAGAGTTGCACAGAAATAGGGAGACGGGCGTTTCAATAAAAGGGTTTATTGAACAGTCTTATTTCTCATGCAAGACATATGAATTGCTACAATCGTAAGACAGACTGGGAAGTACAATATGTATGAGGTTAGCAGTAAGATAAAATAATACTGCAATAGCACGGTTTGTAGATCTGACATATATTAATCAAAATACTTACATAAATAACATAAGCTAAAATGTGATACTCATCTGATGCTTCTCAATTGGTCTACCCCAGTGTACCTAACCTAAGTGCAGTACGAGGTTTGAAGTCGGTGCCATTTCTAAAGTATAGCTAGCTATATTTTAGTTTAGCCAAGAGTTGCCAAAAGTTTCTCTAAAAGAGAGAGAGCACTGGAGCTGGATTCTCTGCGAGGAGGATGGCAGCGTCAGGTCAGTGCATCAGGCTGGAACTCGATCTCCTTCCGAACTTGCCGTGGCGAACCGCGTGCTCTGGGTCAGATCGAATCCTCCAGGAACCGTGGTTTGCTAGGGCAAGTGCAGGTATATTTATACCTTGAAGGTGTCTAGGAATGCCAGTATTGACGTAGAAGTGCCCCTAAGGAATAGATGTTCATGCATACTTAATGAGTTCTTGGAGATTCCAATATTCAAGCTGAGGGAAATTCGTAAAGGCTTAAAGGTCTGGTTTTCCAAGAATTTGTTGTGACGTGGATGGATGGATGTAGGTGGCCATGCCTGTATTTGGTTTGTACGGACAATGTCTAAATAAGGCCGGACTTCTATGTCCAAATAAGGGCAATGTAAATTGTACCTATATAAGGGCATAAATCGGGAAAACAATATACGGAATCTAAATCTGCACACAACAGTGCTCCTAACTCCTTGCACCGTCTCCACACTGATGACTGTGGCCTGGGTTTCCTTAAGCTCCTCTGGTGGTGCTGGACTGCCACCTCCTGTCGCCGTTGCTGCCTTTCTGTTGGCAGTGGGTTTGTGCCTGGTTTAGGTAGTCACGTAATGCTGGCACCTATTGGCCTCCTGGATTGGCCTCCTTGACACTTCGACTGCAATCCAGGTGGTCTGCTAGTGGGTCAGTTGCTGGTAGTGTTCTGTCACCTCCGTGACGCTGTTCTTGTTTTCCTGTGGTCTGCACCCCGTCTTCCTCTTCTCCTTGGCCTTCCTCGATCCCGTTGTTCCTTGCTGGTAGTCTGTGGGGGTTGTGGGGTTTGAGTTGGCCCCTGCGCTGTGTCCGAGTGCATCCATGTTGCTACACACTTTGGATTGTTTTTGGTGTATTTTTTCTGTGGTTTTTATGGTGCATTGTTCCGCCAAACGTGTGGGATTTGCAGGCCTGTGGCTGGTTTTCACAACTTTTTGTACCGCGGTTGGCCTCATCGAATGTTTTTTTGCGTTTGCGTATCGCATTTATTTGGCATGACATTGATTGTCACTCGGTGATTTGGCGCGTTATCTGGTGACTATCGCATTCTACCTCCTTTTTGTGAATTCCTTGTTGACAAGGGGTTGTTTTCCTGCGATAGGCTGCGATATTGAAAGTTGCGTTACGCTACTCTTGCGGTAGTTATCACACTGTCAGGGTTTACCCCTTGTTCCCCAGGAGAGCCCCCAGACTCACCTCTTCCACCCTCCTCTTCTCCCTTTCAGCCCCCAGACATCGGGATCGCGGGTAGCGGTTTTAATGCGGCTGATCTCCCCGGGCTCTGGCCCTTTAACAACGATGCCGCCTCTTCATCGACAGACCCCACCCCCTCCCACGTTACAAGACAGGATTCGCCTGATCAGAGGGGGTGGAGTCTCAACGAGGAAGTGAAGCCGAACGACCTCAAGACGCCGGGAGGATAACGCGGAAGAACCGGACGCAGAGAGAGAGTGCAGAGCCCAGCGGAGCCGTCCCCAGACGAAGGACCACACATCGAGGAGCCAGGAGGCCTATCCCATGCTGCGCCGCGCCACGGACCAGGAGGTTCGTAGCTTCAGCAGTTACGTGAGCGGTTCCGGGGATTGGGACAGCGGGTGGTTGAGAGCTCCCAGGGCGGACAGTAAAGCAAGCGGACGGCTCATCCGCTGCTTACGTGTCAGAGGTATTCCTGGTGCTGGCTCCCCTGTACACTCACCGCCTTGTCCCTATGGTGCTCACTCACGTCCCCTCCCCAGTTTCTTCATGAATCGCCTGAGAGTAAGGCTGTGTGTTTTTTTC
This sequence comes from Triturus cristatus, assembly GCF_964204655.1. Classification (NCBI taxonomy): domain Eukaryota; kingdom Metazoa; phylum Chordata; class Amphibia; order Caudata; family Salamandridae; genus Triturus; species Triturus cristatus. The sequence goes on along the minus strand of NC_140588.1, from coordinate 1,129,391,742 downwards.
TTTTCTTATCTTCCCCACACGATCCTGGGAGAGCCCGAGAACGACCAGACCAGAACCAGGATTGGTGGAGCTATTCCCCGAGAACATCTGGAACCCTCGCTTCAGGGACAAGTGTTTTGTGCTGAACTGTTCTCCCTTATCAGACTGCTGGGAAGTCTTTAAAATAAAAAAAACCCTTGCATTTCACCCTGTGATCCCGCGCTTCATTCAACCCGCCACACACAAGTTCTTGTGACTATACCCCCATATTGCATGAATACCGTGTATTCCTGCCCTTTCACTTTGGCGTAGGGCAGTGCAGCAAGTTGACTTGCTGTGTTGTCCACTCAAAGACCCGTAAATGAGGGCCACAGTGCACCAGCACTAAGAGACATCAGAAATTTACCACATCTTATTGTAAATGGCACATTCCTGCTATCTTCCTTGCACGCAATCCAGCACAGCAACTTGCTTTACTGCCCTGTGTGAAAAATGAGTAAATATGCACACCATTGTTTACCACTTTCTCAAATAAGCTGATAACGCATTTGCAAAAAGGAAGGTAAAAAAGGTTTGCTGAACAGTAAAACAACAGTTATTCATATTTATGAAAAATGGATAGCATTGGAAAAAAAATGTTTGCTTTATTAAAAAGCAATCACAGATATGGTGGTCTACTGGCCCTTGGAGGCCACCATCTTAGTGAATGCCTCCAATATTAGTCATTCCCATTTTGAAACCTACCTCATTAATATATATTAGGTAAGTCAGATTTTGACCCACTATGACTCTCAATTGTATGAATCAGCCTATTAGTACTAGTGCATAGGTTCTTTACGGGATCACAAACATACTTGTCACAAATTGAGACTATTATTTTACGGTCAGTAAACAATACATATTTTCCCTTACTTTACCACAGCTAGTCTAATTCACAGAAACTTCAGACTGCTTCTCCCCCACATATAGGCATGTCTCACACTGCTCACTCACTCACTCATGGGTTACCCACCCTCGATGGAGTTTGAAATCTTGTGACTTATATTAATCCACTCTTTTATTTAATATAGGCCACATTTCAAGTGCAATTAATGCACCTCAATAGAACTGTTGACTTTGATGCAGCAAAATTCAGGGCATGACCTAGTGCAACTTTGCCATGTCTTGGACAATCTCATCTAGAACATGGGTCTACTTCTCCATCAGATTGGTACCATGTCTGGGTGAAAATCCATATCAGGAAACATCTCATTAATTGATGGGATATGCCCCTTTAGAGATGTTTGTGGCCAGAAAAACTGTTCTTCCTCAAAGACAGGATTTGCTTCTGCCAACCAACTCTACATGAATGTGTGTCCACCTGACAACACAAGCAGGTTGTGCATTACATAGAGGGTAGACATTTGTAAGGATCTGGGCAGGAAGATTGTGAATTGTGGAGTGTTTGTCCTCACCAGAAATGTCTTCTTCCTCAGCTGATGAAGAAACGACTGGATCTGCATCTGTTCTGGAGAATGAAGCAGTAGAGTCAGTGGGGCACCTGTAGGCTGAGGGGCTGAGGGAGGAGAGTTCTACAGAGCCAGTGCAAGCATCAGTAGCTTTGCTATAAGCCCCTCTGTGTGGGAGTCTTCGGTCCGGCAATCTCACTTTCCTTAGCAGACAGAGGTGGTAGCAACCCCATCTTTTTTGTGACAATGTCCTCCTTGAGGGTGAGGTCCATGATAAATAAACAGTACACGAAAGTGGAGGTTCAGTCACTCCATTCAGTTTCATATTGGCACGCCAGTTGATAACTACATTTTCTTCTTGGCAACTAGCAGGAATTCCATTTTGGTGCAGTTGATGATCTTTCCGGTTGTAGTAGTTGTTTTCTGTTGCCAGTGCACTGGTGGATTTAGATGCTGTCATTGATGAGCAGAGTCTTAGGGGGATGCGTGGAGGGGTGAAGGACACTGCCCTGAAACCTCGAGGTGTGGACGAGGGCAAGATTGTTGACAGTATTGAAAGCAGCCGAGCAGTCCACAAATATCAGGAGGTGTCTCCGTGCCCGGGAGGGCGTTGTCTATGAGAGTGGATGTGGTCTTGGAGTGGAAACTGCTTTTTTGATGGACTTGCTGATGAAGGGTAAGTGAGCAATTGCCTGATATTTGGTGAGGTCAGCGGTGTACAGTGTGGGTTTCTTGTATGTATTTGTGTATGTGATATCACTAAAGAGCACACCAAGCCAAAGGAAACACAGCAGAGAGCTGTAGAGGGTCAAAGACTAGGATAAGGTCAATAAGTGATAGATGAGGTCGCTGATTTGTGGACTGTTAATGCATTGTGATTTAGGGTTCTGTAAAGAGGTGTGTCCTTACACTTTCCGAAATTGGAGGAGTGTTGGAACACCCCTGTTGGATACTGGATGTTGTTCCAGATTATAGGTGAATAGATGAGTACCTGGTACATTGGGCTTTTATTTTTGCAGTTCTCAGTCTGCAGTCTGATGGTGTCTTGGCTGCAGGTGTGCTCAGAAAGACTAAGGATAGTAAGCTTGTCTGCAAGAGTGCTGATCATGATGGTGTTGTAAATGGCGACGCTGGTTTTTAAATCATGCAGGCCTGCAAGAGGTACATTTCTTCACAGATGCCTGTCATGAGAGCTTAGGGCAAGATTTAATGTGTGGAGGAGCGATTAACATTATGGGTGAGAGAGCTTTCCAGAAGGGCTTTGATGAAGTATGAGGGTAAGACATCATCTTTATTGGAGGGTGTTTTGTGTGAGTTAAGTATATTGGCAGGATCATTGAGGGAAAGGGATTTGAATGATGATCAATGTGGGATGCTACATATAAGGGTGAAGAAGGGTAAAACGGGTACAGCAAGCTTGGAATTAATTTGTTGTCAGACACTAAACTAGTTTCTCTGGTGTGAGATTAGAGGGCCTCTCTTGATGGTCGATACAACCTCTTGAGTGTTTTTTTGCTTCTGTTAGCAGCTTAATGGATCATGTTGATATGGTACTTTGTTTGGCTTTATCTGATGTAATGACTTGACTGCATGTTGCATGGTGGGAATTTAGTAGTGTGCAATCTTCAAGGGTTCTGCTTTTCTTCTACATCTTTTTCTGTCTGTGGATGGGAACTTTGTTGTATGTACAGCCTTTGGTCTATCTGAGGGCTGAAAAGTTCCACTTGTATTTCTTTATTTTACTTAAGGTTTGGGTTTACATTGTGTATCAGAAATGCACTGAAATGGTATAGTTAGGTATTCCCATATGATGAGGTGGTAGGAGGGTGAGAGATAAGATTGAGGACGAGTTTCAAAGAACTGAAGATTCTTTTAGTCTCTTCTGGTGTGGGTTCTTTTAAATTATTATTTTTTATTTAGAAAAATTGAATATGAAAGCCATACATATCTATTCATCGGTTTTACATTTGATTGCTTATTTAGAGTGTAATGCTTGAATAATTCATGATTGAGCCAGAGTAAAACCTCTTAGGAGTAGTGTGGGTTCAAGCACATTGAACTGCAGAAATGTTAGTGATGATTAGCCTCATTTATAGAGCTGAGTAATGGTGGGTCAGGCACACAAATCTGCAGCTGCCTCTCCTACCTACATCTCCCCTCCCCCACCTCCTTTAGAGGTCAGAGATGGCAGACTTTCCAAACTCAGACCCACTGCGAGCTCTACGGTTGAGAAGATCCTCTCAGACACAGATCGAAATGCACAAATGTCTCCCACTCACTGGTAGAGCTCTCCCAGTGTGTCTTTTACATGAAATCAGAGCCCCACTTTGGAGGTCTGGCATCAAAGATAAGTAAGTGCAGCCAGGGCGTGAGTCTCTTCCTGTCATGCGGTGAGAGCTCCTTGAAGGATAAAAGAGTGCTAACAAGTGTGGGCCAGATACGGCCTGGTCAGCAATCACTCAGCTGACAGAGGTAGCTCCTCTACTCGGCTGCCTTGTAGTAAGGATTGCGGTACAGAAATACCATATACATAGATAGATACATATATGCATCGGACATTCACTACCATGTCCAACAGCGGCCAGCCCATGAGCTCCTCATAGCTTTTAATATTCTCAGTAGATGTTCTTCTGCTCTCAGTCACAACCCCCCTCAGAGGATAAACTCCTGGGTCCTCTCTGACATTCCACCTCCTTCACAATTACATAGGTTAATGGTTATTATGGAGGTGGGTAAGATTTAATGACAGCTCCATAATGACAGTGTTTGAGCTGTGGGCCACAGGGACTGCAGGAAGCAGATGGTGTGTCCTGTAACCAGTCAATAGTTCTCTCCTTATAAGGCAGGTTTTTCTTTGCAATATTGTGCTGATTGTGGCATCTTGTTACAGGGGTGTCAAGGTAACGCTGTGATAATACTCACATACATGGAATGTTGTGCTTTTTGAGGAAGTACTGATAATCTGCACTGTTGTGCATGGTGCAGTCAAGACAGCAGGTCTGAAGTGGACAGCCTAATGTATCATCAAACATGAAGGTGCCTGTGACTTGGTGAAGTGCACCTGTCACTCAGCACAAATTCCACTGCTCATTTCCTGCTTCCCTTTCAACAAACTACACAACAGCTTCCGAAGGACTTGTCTTCCTGCTGCACTCTCTGTCTCTTTGAATGGAGCTTCAACGGTGTGTGGTCGAGACGCTGATCCTATTTGCCCTGATCCCACTGATGAAATCTGTCTGCAGGTTGTCCTCACAAAGGCTGGAAACCCTCTCCACACCGGGCCAGGTTCTACTAGGAGGTATAATGGCCGTTTACTCAGGGGTAATGTTTACAGAGACCAACTTCAGGGATAGGCCTGTGCCCCCCTCCTGTAAAAGGTAACAGGAAGTTAACTTACATAGCCCGTCTATATGTTGTGGTGCCATTCTTATGTGAACTGTCTTCTAATTGTGCATCTTAGACAGTCTGTAACCTTCATTTTAATAAAATCATTTGTGAACTAGAAATGTATGCTTTCAGCTTCCTGCTGAAATGGTGAGGGTGCATAATAAGTATCCTTTAACACAGAAGGAACCCAAACATTAGGGAAACAGGTGAATAGAAATCTTGTTTCTTAAGACACTAACCCATTCTATACTTGGTCTGCTTCATCAGTGGATCTCAGTCAGATTCCTATAAGCCAGGATGGGTTCAACTCCAACAGAGGGAGCACTTTGAATATCAACCTAATGGGGTTTCTTTTAATATATAAATAAAAATACTGAAGAGTAACCCCAATTTCCCTTTATTATGAGTGCCCCAGGTATGGTTAAGAACAACTTAGCTGAATGTTTGCTTATAGTGTTGCCCATTCATTCCCAATTGGTGTAGGGCCACAAAGTTTATCTTGAGATTTCACTGCTGGCGCTGTGGAGCGGCGATGTTCCTGAATACTAAGGCTGTCCTAGTTTTGCAACTGAAGCCTCCATCTTCTACCAGCCTTCACTATCTGTATCTTTCACTAGGGCAGGCTCTTTTTCAGGCTCATCTTCTCCTTTTGTAAATGTTTTCTGATTTATCTCTTTCACCTTCTTCTTCCTTTTTCTCCCTGATGCCCCAAAAATTATACCGGTTCCCACAAACTGTAACCCCCGACAGAACTAAAGAAATGGCCTAATGACTCAGCTGCTCCTGTCTCCACTGCGCATGTGTGCTTGAGAATCAATGCGTACCCTACGTAAAGATCCTCGTCATACTGATTGCACTTGTGACTGCACTACAACCACGTATACTACTGCTGCTCATGCTCCCCCTGCAGAGGATTGACACAGTGTACAGATGCACCATATGAGAGCAATTGCTCCTTAGCATAGTGGGGGGAGGAACTTAGAACTAGTCAGACAGGCACTGCTGCACCAACATTTCACAAAATTCTACCTCCCTTGCAATCCGGAGTAGTTTGATGGATTTTAACAAAAAAAGATTTAATAAATGAGACTGAACAGGGGAAAGTTCAATTTTAATTTTTACAAAGTGTGATTTTACCTGCTCAGAGTCCCCACCCCCTTTCTCCACCACTTTGCAAACACACCTCCTGGAGCACTACTGGTTGGGGGATGAATATACATATATACATTACCTACTGGCGGTCGCCAGTAGGTAGTTATAGTTAGGACCCTCTTACCATAGGAAATCCGCAACATTCTATTTTGAATAACTTTGGCGCCGGTCGACGAATCCTCGCCAAATTTTCAAAATAGGTGGGGCGCTGCGCTCCGCTCCTACCCTGGAAGTCTCGGGGGGATTCGTCAAGCGGGGGCTGAGATAAAAGGGGGGTCCCAAAACACGTTTTTCCCATGCATTTTTCCATAAGACCTTTAGACACAGCTACAGCCCGAACGGCTGAACAGAGTTAAATGAAATTTGGCAGAGAGGTAGTCCTCAGGTCAAGGAAGTGCCTTTTGTAGGTTTGGTGTAAATCTGTTCAGTAGATTCTGAGAAAATAGCCTTTAAATCAATATATATATCTGAGCCAGCTTACGGTGCGCTTACGGTAAGCTTACCGTACGCGTACGGTGACGTGCACGTGCGCGATTCTGATTGGCTGATAGATCTTAGTAAACATTCGAATCAGTGGAAACCAGGAAGCGGCGGCCGCCATTTCGTGTGTTTCAGTCAGAAAAAAAAAGGGAGATAACTTGAAAAGGGGGCAAGGAAGAAAGTTACAGACCCCCTAACATTTGAAAGGGGGACAAAGAAGGACAGAAAAGTACAAAAAAAATGTTATTAATTTTTTTTAAAATCGCGGGGTACGCGTACGGTAAGCTAACCGTACGCGTACGGTAGAAAAAAAAATAAAAAATGAAATGAAATGCAGATTTAAGTGTTTAGATATTAGGGGGCTCTAAAAAGAGCTGTTGTGTTTATGAAGTGATTTTTTAGTGGTACCTACAAGTAAGTACCGATGCAGAGTCTAAGGTTCAAGAGGAAGACTCTGTTCCCTTCATCATTGAAGTGCACACCATCTCCTCTATAAATGTCTTGCATGTCGTAACGCAAGTTGTTGTGGTAAATGGAACCCATACCATAGTCTCGGAGGAAAGCAGAAACAGATTTGTTGACGTGCTTTCTTGCTTTGTCAATCTGTGGACAGAAATGATTGGACCAGTTCCATTTTTGCCTTTGGCATGTGTTAGAAAACACAAAGGCAGTTTTAGGGAAAAGTGAAAACAGTTGTGCAAAGGTCTCCTTCATAAGCATTTCCAGACCTACCCCAGTCAAAGTGCCTAGGTCATTGCCACCACAGTGCACTATTATGAGGTCAGGGTGTTGGATGTGCATGAAGGATTTCACCAATGGCATCAATTGGTGCCACTTTAACCCTCTCTGACCAATCCATTTAATGTCTACATTTGGCAAAGCAAGGTCTCTCACCATACCTGTTTTCTCTGCATACTTTTCACTCCAGAAGACATAGCTGTGCCCTACAATCCACACTGTGAACATCTTCAAAGGAGAACTGGATGCACTCAGGAGGTGTAATTCAGTAGAATGGTAAAAAGAAACGAAAGACAGTTTGGAAATGGAGGCATACATATTTTTTTTTTAAATGATTGGCTGTTTCATACCATTCTACAATAAAAACTAGGCTGTATGTGTAAATTTATAGAAGCATGTTTTGTATTGGTACAGAAAAATGTGTTACCAAAGAACAGTACTATGGATTTGCTGTTAGGTTTGAAAAGTCAAGCACTCCTGCTCTTTGGAAATGAAACATTGTTTGGTGAACTTCTGACCTAACTCTGCACAGCAGTGTTTCAAGAGCTGTTGCTATGGTAGCAGGCAGAAGTCAAGTTGGGGGAAGGGTACTAGGCAGAAGTCAAGTTGGGGGAAGGGTACTTTTGGAAAAGGGTTGGTTTTCAACCAATAGAAATGTGTGATTACATTTGAAAAAAAGGGGGAAGCACTGAGATTTGAAACTTACATGTATATGTGTGGAAAAAGAGAGGGAAAGTTTGCCATTATCTGGTTCTGCTGAGAGGAGAGAGGTGTAAAGAACAGAGATCCTGGCTCTGATAATCTGCTGTTTGAGTGCCACATTTCTTTCACAACTAACTAATTTTAAAGGTGAGTTTAGAGTTTGAGAGGGGATGTATATGGTAAATTAAGAAATGAATAATAGAATTGGAATTCCTTTTGTTGAAGTTGTGTTTATCATTTTCTGTTTTGGGAGAAATTTAAATGTGAGGAACATGTAAAATAATATGGACTATGTTTTCACCATAAAATAAGGTGTACTGGTATAAATAAGGAATACTTTAAGGGTTTGAGGTTGCACTCAGTAATGCAAATACATTCAGCATCAGTAAGGCTGGTTGCCCTTGCTGGAGTGTAGTCAGTCACCCAGGCTACACATGTTGTTGGTCTCAGAAAGCTGTTTGGTATTGCTCTGGTGATTTTACATTTGCATTAGATGGAAAGGGGGAGGTATTTTTTTCTGCAGAAGCAGACTCTTAGCACACAGCCAGCTGCATATCATGTGGAATCATGCATAGTATTCACAACCGAGTGGGGTTTGAGGTTTCAGTCAGTAATGCAAATACATTCAGCATCACTAAGGCTGTTTGCCCTTGCTGGAGTGTAGTCAGTCACCCAGGTTACACATTTTGCTGGTCTGAAAATGTTGTTTGGACATGTGCTTTTTTAATAATCTGAAAAGTGGATTCATAATGTGTCAGACTGTAAAAGTACTTATCACTTGCCAAAAAAAAGAGTAGTAAGTGTGGTTTCAAATTGGCAAAGAAATTACGTTTTCAGACTAATATGAAAACATGACTCTGTGTGCAAAGAGGAATTACAGGCAGAGATTTATTGCGTTATGCTCTGGTAATTTTACAGTTGCATTAGTAGGAAAGGGGGAGCTATTTTTTTATGCAGAAGCAGATTTTTAGCACACACCCAGCTGCTTATCCTGTGGAATTATGCACAGTATTCACAACTGAGTGGGGTTTGAGGTTGCACTTAATAATGCAAATAAAAACATGTAAAATAATATGGACTATGTTTTCACCATAAATTAAGGTGTAGTGGTATAAATGAGGAATACTTTTAGGGTTTGAGGTTGCAGTCAGTAATGCAAATACATTGAGCATCAGTAAGGCTGGTTGCCCTTGCTGGAGTGTAGTCAGTCACCCAGGTTACACATGTTGCTGGTCTCAGAAATCTGTTTGGTATTGCTCTGGTGATTTTACATTTGCATTAGATGGAAAGGGGGAGCTATTTTTTTATGCAGAAGCAGACTCTTAGCACACACCCAGCTGCTTATCCTGTGGAATCATGCACAGTATTCACAACCGAGTTGGGTTTGAGGTTGCAGTCAGTAATGCAAATACATTCAGCATCACTAAGGCTGGTTGCCCTTGCTGGAGTGTAGTCAGTCACCCAGGTTACACATGGTGCTGGTCTCAAAAAGCAGTTTGGACATGTGCTTTTTTAAGAATCTGAAAAGTGGATTTAAAATGTGTCAGACTGTAAAAGTATTTATCACTTGCCAAAAAAAAGAGTAGTAAGTGTGGTTTCAATTTGGCAAAGAAATTACGTTTTCAGACTAATATGAAAACATGACTCTGTGTGCAAATAGGAATTACAGGCAGAGATTTATTGCGTATTGCTCTGGTGATTTTACATTTGCATTAGATGTAAAGGGGGAGCATTTTTTTTATGCAGAAGCAGACTCTTAGCACACACCCAGCTGCTTATCCTGTGGAATCATGCACAGTATTCACAACCGAGTGGGGTTTGAGGTTGCACTTAGTAATGCAAATACATTCAGCATCACTAAGGCTGGTTACCCTTGCTGGAGTGTAGTCAGTCACCCAGGTTACACATGTTGCTGGTCTGAAAAAGCAGTTTGGACATGTGCTTTTTTAAGAATCTGAAAAGTGGTTTTAAAATGTGTCAGACTGTAAAAGTATTTATCACTTGCCAAAAAAAAGAGTAGTAAGTGTGGTTTCAAATTGGCAAAGAAATTACGTTTTCAGACTAATATGAAAACATGACTCTGTGTGCAAAGAGGAATTACAGGCAGAGATTTATTGCGTTATGCTCTGGTAATTTTACAGTTGCATTAGTAGGAAAGGGGGAGCTATTTTTTTATGCAGAAGCAGATTTTTAGCACACACCCAGCTGCTTATCCTGTGGAATTATGCACAGTATTCACAACTGAGTGGGGTTTGAGGTTGCACTTAATAATGCAAATAAAAACATGTAAAATATTATGGACTATGTTTTCACCATAAATTAAGGTGTAGTGGTATAAATGAGGAATACTTTTAGGGTTTGAGGTTGCAGTCAGTAATGCAAATACATTGAGCATCAGTAAGGCTGGTTGCCCTTGCTGGAGTGTAGTCAGTCACCCAGGTTACACATGTTGCTGGTCTCAGAAATCTGTTTGGTATTGCTCTGGTGATTTTACATTTGCATTAGATGGAAAGGGGGAGCTATTTTTTTATGCAGAAGCAGACTCTTAGCACACACCCAGCTGCTTATCCTGTGGAATCATGCACAGTATTCACAACCGAGTTGGGTTTGAGGTTGCAGTCAGTAATGCAAATACATTCAGCATCACTAAGGCTGGTTGCCCTTGCTGGAGTATAGTCAGTCACCCAGGTTACACATGGTGCTGGTCTCAAAAAGCAGTTTGGACATGTGCTTTTTTAAGAATCAGAAAAGTGGATTCAAAATGTGTCAGACTGTAAAAGTACTTATTACTTGCCAAAAAAAAGAGTAGTAAGTGTACTTTCAAAATGGCAAAGAAATTTTGTTTTCTGCCTAATTTCAAACCATGACTCTGTGTGCACACAGGAATTGTTTTTAGATATTTAATTTGTGTTGTAGGAAAGGGGTACATAGTATTTTAAGATTTGAAAAGATCATAAAAAATGTAGTAATATATTTAAATAAAATAAAGGAATTGTTTTTTTAGTTTTTTTCAGGTATTGCTGAAGAGCAGTGAACAAAATTTAAGATGCCTACAAAATCCAGACAAAGGAAAAACCACAAAAAAAATCTATATTTGAAGACAACTGGAGGACCTAAGTTAGCTGGAGATGCTCATGTTGGGAAAAAGAGAAAGTCTTCTGGTAAGTTGACAAAAAAATTTTTAAAGAACATCTTCAAAAAAAGGAAAAATGTACAAAATGTCTGTACTGGAAAGAATCTTTTCAATAGAAAAGAACAGGAAAAAATTGAGAATTTAGTTAATGCAAATATACCTTCTGCAATAACAAAGATTAACTTAAACAGAAAAACAGCGTTTAAAGAGAGACGTAGAAAAATGTTTCAGAGAAGAGTTATGTCCAATTTGATAAAGGATGTAAAGAAATATAAGAAAAAGGCAAAATATTACAAGAGAAAAAAAGAAATTGAAGCCATTGCAGCAAAGGCATTAGAATTAAAAAGGAAACTATTGATTTTAATTTTGAATAGGCTGCGTACATTAGATAAAATGGTCAATGTACTGAAATCACAAAGCAAAAGGAAAAGAGTAGTGAAAAGAACAAACTTTTGTAAAGTGTTTTTAGGAGAATGGATGCATAGTTCAAGTAGTGAACCTTTTTTTAATGAAGAGAGTTATTTTCAAAGTAATAGTTTGCTGCATGCAGTTGACACCAGAGGTCGTGCTTACGAAGTGAAAAATGGTTGTATAATGGAGAAGGAGAAAATGGTTCCAAGAGATGAGGTACAAGTGATGGCGGATGAGGCTATGGGGAGACGTCCTAAAGCCCCAGTGTACACTTGGAATTGTAGTAGTATTTGCACTGTGCATCAGGAATCTATTGATAAATTTCGTGAGTTTCTAAGAGAATATAGTAAAACAAGTGTAAAACAGAAGATTAAGGTGCTTCAAAGTCTAGATCCATGCAGAGTGAGAGAGAATACTGGTTTGCAGGGTCATTCTCTGGCTTGTCTATCTAGAAAAGTGTGTAATAGTGTTTTCCATCATTTTAGGATGCTGGCTGTTCATCATACTGAAATGAGAAAGTTTGTGAGACGGTTGTATTTTGCTAAAAGTCCAGCAATAAAGTTAGATGAATTGAATAGGGCTCTGTTCCGTGGATCGGTATCAGATGTAGAGAAGGTTGTTGATGAAATTCAGTTTTGTTACTTTGGTCCTGAACAAGACAGTGCAGAAAAGGACACAGTAAATGAGGAAGAAGTGGAAGAGAATGTAGAACCCTCTGTAAGTAAAACATTTAATGATCACATAACAAAATATGCAATAATCTCTAATGAAAGACCAAATATAACTTGTATTTGTTGCCGCAGAACTCATTATAGAAAACAAACTAGGAATGTTGATCTCTACAGAAAGAGTGAAAATGAAGATAATTATAAGTGGAAGGATTTTGCCACATATATATTTCTTGAAAATTGTTTTGAATTGGGTGAAGATCAGCGTATTTGTAAATACTGTTACAACAAGTTAGAGGAAAATAGAATGCCGACCAGAGCTGTACATAATTTAGAATTGGATGCTATTCCTGCCGAACTTTCTGAATTAAATACACATGAGTCTATACTTATTCAATGTGTTCATCCCTTCCAGACCATAGTACGTATGGAGCCCAAAACTGGTAAATTACCTCCTTCAGATTTACTGAGAGGTTTAAAAGGTAGAGTGGTGTATTTGCCCTTGGATTTGAAAAAAAATATGGAAACTATTGATGCAGATGCTTTGGAAACTGAACCATTAGTTATTCTGGTTAATGGTGTACCTAAAAAGAATAAGAAGATTTGGCAGGAGCTGGTAGATGTACGGAAAGTACAAAGAGCAAATTTGTATTTGAAAAGGAATAACAAATGGTATGAATCAATTTATATAGAAGAAGAAGAAGAAGATTTACAAGAAGACACAGAAACACCAACTGGACAAATTGAAAAAGTGGACAAGTCAAAGGAAGAAGAAATTTATGAACATTTTAGCATACATCCCCTACATTCAAAAGAAGCTATGGGAGACAATATTGATCTGTTTCAGATGAAGAAAGCAAAAGGAACTCCCGTGAGTGTATGGGAGGAGAGCTTGGAAGCTCGATGTTTTCCCCAGCTGTTTCCTAAAGGAAAAGGAGGACGATACGATGAACGTCCAGAACAGATTCCAGCTTCTGGGTATCGGACTACAAGACTATATGCAGAAGATCCCAGATTTCGACAAAGTATTCCTTATTTGTTCCATCTTTTATTTGAAAGCGACTTGTCTGCACTATCTTATGCAGTAAATCACATTTTAAAAAGTGGAGTACATTTACAAAATGTGTCTGCTAAGGATTTTATGGAGAAAGTGCAGCACCGAGATGATCATTTGGAAACACAACTGATCAATCTGATGGCTTGTCAGCGTGGGACAAATGAATCTTGGTACCGACGCCATGGTGAATTAAAATGCATGTTACGGAATTTAGGAACACCAACATGGTTCCTTACCCTAAGCTGTGCTGAGTACGCTTGGGATGATTTACTGGATTATCTACGAGAGGCAAATTCAAACATTAAAAACATTGAATACAAGACAGCAGGAGAACTGTGCTCATTGGATCCGGTTAATGTTTGCAGATATTTCAATCATAGATTTGAGGCTATGATGTCCTTCATCTGCAATAAAAAAAATCCACCCCTTGGAGAAGTAGTGGATTTCTTTTGGAGAAAAGAGTACCAGGGAAGAGGTGCTCCTCATATTCATATGCTGTTGTGGATCAAGGATGCCCCAAAATTTGGAACAGATACTGATGAAGCAGTGTTATTTTACATTGAAGAATATGCAACATGTGCTATACCAAAAAGCACAGAAGAGAAAAAGTTAAAGGAGCAAGTTTTACGTTTCCAAAGTGATCGGTGTGGAAAATCCTGTTGACGGAAATACAAGAGCAAAGATAAATACTGCACTAAATGTCGATTTGGATTTCCTAGACCTGTTCTTTCAAATGGAAGAGTAAACAGTTTTATGTCATCTGTGAGACATACTATCACAAGAAAATCACCTAAGAATACCTACAACCTAAAAAGAAAAGAAGAATCAAAAAATATAAATGACTACAACCCAGTCATTTTATCCATGTGGAATGCTAACATGGATATACAGTATGTAGCTGACAATTCCATTGCTGTTGCTCGATATGTAACGTCTTACATTACTAAATCTGAAAAAACTGAATTGAAAGAAATGTGGGAAGAGATTTCTCACGAGAAGACTGTCAGTAAGAAGCTGTACAGTTTCAGTTTAAAGATGTTATCGCATCGAGAAATTGGATCCTACGAATGTTCAGATAGGTTATCTTCTGCAAGTCTCTACTCGAAATCAAGAAGAATAATTTGGGCAAGTTTAGGCCTTGCAGCAATGAGAGATCGGGTACTGAAATCTGTTGGAGAAATTGAATATTTGGCCGAGAATGACCCAGAAAGTACAGATATTTTGAAATCAAACATGTTGGACACATATTATCCAAAAAGAAGTCATCATCTGGAGAACATGTGTCTCTATGAAGTGCTGCAGAACTACATTTATTCACGGAAAGCCGCAGAAGACATCAACAATGGAAAATATAAAGTCATTGGTGAGGAAGGATGTTTGGTGAAGCAAACAAAAGGAAGTTTGATAAATCACAAGAAGCTGAGTTGCGACACTACTGACAAAAAGGAATTTTACTACTTGGCTCTTTTACAGCTATTTAAACCATGGCGTACAGAGGATGAACTACTGGGAGAATTTCAAAGCTATGAAGATTCTTTTAATGCTTGCAAAGACAGCATACAATGCAGTACATTCTCAACTTATCTGCAAATTTTAAATGAAGAAATTGAACAGGAAACTACAATTGCAGCTGAAGTAGCTAGAGACAGTTCTCAAGACAGCCAAAGTTCAGGAACACTCAGTCAAGATCCCCTAGGACAACCAATCGTTGAAAATGAAGCATCAATAGCCATGAATGAAGTGGAAACGGCTATGAATCAAGCTCAAGAAGAATTTATAGACTTACAAAATTTGGAAAGACAACTGAATGAAGAGCAGCAACAAATTTATGAAGAGATCAGAAGCAAAATTGATCACGGATTTCTACATGAAAAAAAAGAGTGCTCATGCACATCATTTCATCCAATCAGGATATATGTAAGCGGACAAGCTGGAACTGGAAAAAGTTTCTTAATAAAAGTCATCAGAAGCTACCTACATCAAAAAACGGATTCTACTTTGTCTTGTGTGGTTACTGCTCCAACTGGGTTAGCAGCATATAACATAAAAGGAATCACCTTACATCGTTTGCTAATGTTACCAGTGGAGCATGAGAACAAAATACAATACAACAAGCTAACTGGAGAATCATGCTTGGAAGTTTCAAGAGTATTGAAGAAGATGCAAGTTCTCATTATTGATGAGGTGAGCATGGTATCAAACTTAATGCTTGCCTTTGTGCATTTAAGAATGCAGCAAATTCTAAGGACAGACTATGACGTGTTATTTGGTGGAAAACATGTCATAGTTTTTGGGGATCTTCTACAACTTACTCCAGTTAAAGGACAACCAGTGTTTAATACTATGACACATGAAGACACAAAGAAGTCATTGGGAAGCATCGGTAATGCAAATATTTGGTCCTTCTTTGAGTACAAGGAACTTACTACTAATATGAGGCAAGCAAACGATGAAGAATATGGAAGTATTCTGAAAGATATCAGAATTGGACTACTCACAGAAGTTGTCAAAAAAGCATTACAGAGTCGGCTGCTACATAATTTATTTCCAAAGGAAGAAATAGTTGCAGAGAAGATATACAAGAACATTGCAGAAAAGAAAAGTGTCATCTGCTTAATGCCAACTCTATGTGAATGCTCAATATTCAATGAGGAGCTTTTAAAATTGGAAAAGGAAGATATCAGGAAATTGGAAGCAGTGGACACAATTGAGGATGGAAGAATTACTATCACATTAACAGGCACACTGAAAAATAAATTGGATCCACTAGAGAAGAACATTTCCAAAACAGCTGGATTAGAAAAAAATCTATATGTTTGCATGAACTGTAGAGTATTTTTAAGGAGAAATTTGGATGTTGAAAAAGGTTTAGTTAATGGAGCTATGGGAAGAGTTGTGGGTTTTATTAATTATCAGAAAAAAGATGGAATTGAATGTTTAAAAATAAAATTTGATCAGATAGAAGAAGTTAAAGATATTTGTCGTTGTTCAGTTCGTTTTATGCTTGTGAAAGACTTATATGTACGTAGGAAGCAGTTTCCGTTTTCTCTAGCATATGCTGTAACTATTCACAAGTCTCAAGGATTGACTGTAGATTGTGCTTTTGTGAACATTGGTTCAACTGTGTTCAAAGAAGGTATGGCTTATGTAGCTTTGTCACGAGTGAAAACATTATCTGGTTTATTCATGATAGACTTTGATGACTCAAAAGTTAGTGCTGATACAAATTGTGTAAAGGAGTATAATAGATTAAGAAGAACCTATGCTCCTCATTTAGGTCAGTATCCTGTGTTTGAGAAACGTGTAGTTTCTCGTAAAAGGAGAAATGAGAATATCTGTAATGAGGATGTAGAGAGGAGGAAAAAAAAGAGGAGTGATGTAATTTCAAGCAAAAAGAAAAAGGAAAATGAAGAAGAGGTTGAAGGATGTCATTTTGAAAATAGCTCTGGTGTCAACTGCTACGCTAATGTAGTGCTGAATGTTGCATTTTATCTGGAAAGTGTGCAAGAGCAGATAATAGTAAATCAGAGAAAAAGATTCTGTTCTGAGTTGAGTCTCCTTTTTCAAAAGCTGAGTAATGATAAAACTCAAATAGAAAGTGCTACTGAAATTAGAAAACTTTTAGAAGTATGTTCAGGACGAACACAGTTTTCTCAAAATGTACAGCAAGACGCACAGGAATTCTTGATGTTTTTTCTTCAGGTACTGGAAGAAGAAGGGGTTCCCATTGAAAATATGTTTGGTGTCTCTTATAAATGGGAACATAGTTGTGAAAACTGTTTCAATACATGTGGCTCTAATGTTGATTCTGAAAGGTTTATTTATTTAACATTGCCAGAGAGTAAAACAGTCACTTTTGCTAAATTAGTTAAAGATGCTAATCATAGCATGGAATGCAGTGAGTGTCAATCTGAAATGTTTTCAACGTTAATTTTAAAGGAATACAGAAAATATGTAATTTTAATGATGCAACGATGTAAAGCTGATGGTTCAAAATTGGATACTTTAATAAAGAAGTTTACAGGACAGCAATTATCAATTTCAGGAAAAACTTTTGTAACAGTTGCAATAATTTTCCATGAAGGACCTACTGTTACTTCTGGACATTACACAGTTTATCTTAAATGTGAAAAAGGCTGGACACTGTGTAATGATTCCCAATTGATTTTCAAGCAACGTTTGCCTTTTGATTTAGCAAATTCCTATCTAATCTTCCTGAAACCTAAATTTTAGAGAGACTTGGCAAGATCTGTACAAAACAATTTTACCATTTTATTGGATTACCATTGGAATTTTCAAAAAAAAAGATTTTACAAATTATCATTTGGCCTAATGGAAAGGTAACCAATTGTAATGTGGACTTTTTAAATTTTTAATGAAACTTTGGAAAACCAAAAATTTAGACAAAATCGGTAACATCTGCACAATTTAAATTTTGGAATGTTATTGGATTGCCATTGGAAATTTATTCAAAAAAGATTTTTAAAATTACTATTTGGCCATGAGGAAAGGTAAACAATTGTATTGTGGACTTATTTAATTATTAATTAATCTTTCGGAAACCAAAATGTTACAGAGAATCGGTGAGATCTGTACAATTTAAACTTTAGAAATTTATTGGATTAACACTGGAAATTTAATCAAAAAAGAATTTTAAAATTACTATTTGGCCTAAAGGAAATGGAACCAGATGTATTGTGGAGTTATTTGAGATATATTTTTGTGATTATACTTCTGAAACAAAAATGTCAGACGGTATTTTAAAGAAATAAGTATTGATATTAGATGATATTTTTTTAGAATATTATGCATTTCTATAATGTTATGTTTAAGTAAAAAGAGATTCTGGGCTTTTTTAAAACAATCTTTGAGATTGTTATTTTTTTTTTGCCCGCTGTTAACTGATGAATGCAATTGCTTTCACAATTTATAGTGAAATGCAATATATTCTGAAAACAGCAAAAAAAAGGCAAAAAATTGTTTTTGGAAAATATGTAAATATGTGTACTGTATTATAAAATGTTTTATTAAATATTAATACTTTTTTCTTTTTTTTCAGATTGAGAAAGAACATTTTCGAAAATTGAACCATTTTTATAGCAATTAAAATTATATTTTAATTAATAAATAATTTTTTGAGTGGGTATGGTAAGTCAGAAATTTCATGGTCCCTTTCTTCCACTTCTCCACAATCACATTTTCAGTTTTTCATTGTAGTCTCTCAAGGACCTTGTAATGTGATGATTGATTTTTAGTGTTTTTTAAAAAAAAATAAAATAAAAATTACGCGTACCGTACGCGTACGGTAAAAAAAAAAATCAAAAAAATATTTTAAAAAAAGTTGAAAGGTAAGGTTGGCTCTTAAAAGAGCCGTTGTGTTCGTACAGGGACAGAGGAAAGAAAGAATGGGAATATTAGTCGGTAGGACAAATGTGCTGGTCTATTTTATTGTTAACTAGGGCAACACTGGTCTCCCTATGACAAATTAGACCATAACAAGTGGCGCACCGCATTGTAACCCTCGCAAACCGATGGTTAGTTTCAAGAGGACCAGAAAAAGGAGATGCTCCCCCCACAGATGAAGGGCTCAGCTGACCTGCCGAAGATGGACTCGGCCCTGCAGATGATGGATCAGGCTGAGCTGCTGTGGATGTGCTTGGTTGACTTACTGAAGGGTTACCTTCAGTATGTCGAGCATATGTCCTACCGTGTACATCATGAAGGTGTTTCAACATAGTGTGATTCCCGAAGGAATACTTCTTGTTAGGATTCCCTCTTGAAAGTACACGGTCACAAAGCTTACAAGTCACTAAAGGTGCATTTACCTTTTTCTGGCCCTCTGGAAAAGAAAAATACTCCCATATGAAAGAGCTCTTTTGTTTCCTCCTTCTCTGCCTCATGGTAGTGCTGCTAGCCTCACTCTCAGAAGAGGTCTGCTGTTCTGCCATCGTATCACAAAGACAACTCAGCTCCTTCTCCTAAGGGATCACAAGCAGAAATGAGGGGAATGGGTGTGGTGTAGGAGAGTTCTAGAACTGAAAGTAGTAAAAACCAATCAAAAGTGTTGTTTCTTGATCACATGACCCAACGTGCGCGTACGTTACGCTTACGGTGCGCTTACGGAGCGCTTACGGTAAAAGTACGCATGCGCGTAAAAAAGACACGCGCACGCGCACATGCGCAAAACAGGCACGCCCCTTCACTTCCGCGTAACATGCGCGTGCAGCGTACGCGTTACGCGCCGCATGCGTGTGACGCACGTCTACGCAAATTGCGTAACTTAACGCAAACAGCGTAGAAATCTAACGTACAAAAAGCATGACGTGCGCTTACCATACGCGCACGTTAAAAAAATATTAAAAAAAAAAAAAAGAAAAGGGAAAAAAAGATTCACTATGTTATACTACTAAATCTTACCTGTTTAGTTTAAAAAAAAGGTAAAAATAAAAAATATATTGTAGAATTTTTAAAATGTAACCATAGTCTTTAAAAAAGGATATAAAATTAAAATTAAAATATGTAAAAAACATTGCAAAAAAACCAAAAAAAAAAAAAAAAAGGTAAATATAAGAATTAGCATTTAAAAAACCTTGCAAATTCACTGAAAAAACCATGGGCTTCACACACGTTATAGTTAGGAATTAGCATTTAAAAAACCTTAGAAATTCACTGAAAAAACCGTAGGTTTCACACAAGTTATAGTTAGCTGGACATTTCACTCGTAAAAAACCAATGAAATTCCCCCGTTATAGTTAGTGCAGGCAACTATAACTCACGCGACCGTAATCCTCTGCTGATGCTAATACTGTATTTAGACACTTATTTGCCCATGTCTTCTTCCATTAAATTTTAGCTATACATATATTACAAATATTTTTTTTTCATAAAGACACATATGTCATCAGCAGAGGATTGCGGTCGCGTGAGTTATAGTTGCCTGCACTAACTATAATGGGGGAATTTCATTGGTTTTTTACGAGTGAAATGTCCAGCTAACTATAACTTGTGTGAAACCTATGGTTTTTTCAGTGAATTTGCAAGGTTTTTTAAATGCTAATTCCTAACTATAACGTGTGTGAAACCTATGGTTTTTTCAGTGAATTTGTACGGTTTTTTAAATGCTAATTTACTTTACGCCATTCGTGGCGTGCGCGCCCACTTTACGCAGTTAGTGCCGTGCACGCACGGTGGTCACGCGGTGCGCTGCGTGCACCGCGTGCCCACGTTACGCGGGATGTGCCATGTACGCACGATGCGCTTCGCGCACCGTGCGCACATGGGGGACATATTATGCGCTTCGTTGTGAAAGGTATTCATTTGTTGTATCCATGTCTATATATGCCATGCACAAATGGTGCCCTTCGGGCACAATTTGCACACGGGGTGGGGAAAGTGTGGATAATTTTTTTTTATTTATTAATTTTTACCGTACGCGTACGGTAAGCGTAATCGGCGATTTTTCGAAAAAAATTAAAATTGTTTTTTTGGCCTTGGGGGTTGTTGGGGGACACCTATATCGATGCTGGGTGGTTAAGAACTGAATATACTGCCCCTTTAGATGTTTTTTGCGTTGGTTTATGCTGCCCCCCTCATAGTGCGAGAGAGAAAATGGCGGCCGCCGCTTCCTGGTTTCGACCGATTCGAATGTTTACTTAGATCGAACAGCCAATCAGAATCGCGCTCGCGCACGTCACCGTACGCGTACGGTAAGCGCACCATAAGCGCACCGTAAGCTAGCTCAGATATATATATTGATTTAAAGGCTATTTTCTCAGAATCTACTGAACAGATTTACACCAAACCTACAAAAGGCACTTCCTTGACCTGTAGACTACCTCTCTGCCAAATTTCAAGGAACTCTGTTCAGCCGTTCGGGCTGTAGCTGTGTCTAAAGGTCCTATTGAAAAATGCATGGGAAAAACGCGTTTTGGGACCCCCCTTTTATTTCAGCCCCCGCTTGACGAATCCCCCCGAGACTTTCAGGGTAGGAGCAGAGCGTAGCGCCCCACCTATTTTGAAACTTTTGCGAGGATTCGTCGACCGACGCCAAAGTTATTCAAAATAGAAGGTTGCGGTTTTCCTATGGAAACAGGGTCCTAACTATAACTACCTACTGGCGACCGCCAGTAGGTAATATATGTATATATATATATATATATTCACTGAAAAAGTCATAGGTCTCAGAGAGGTTATAGTTGGAAATTAGCATTTAAAAAACCTTAGAAATTCACAGACAAAAAACATAGGTTTCAGGGGTGTTATAGTTAGCTGGCCATTTTACACGTACAAAACCATAGAAATTCCTCCGTTATAGTTAGTTCTACTAACTATAACTCGTGCACCCGCAATGCACTGCTGATGATGTAACATATTGCATCATTCATGACATGGCCAGTGACATCACTGATGACATCACTGATGACATCTCAAATGACATCACTGATGACATCCAAGCCTGGGTGTAGTGGGCGTAGTGGGGCCACGTGGAGCAGCGCGTAGTGTGGCAAAATCTACACACCCTCGCGCGCTCTGCGTAGCCCCACTACGCGCTGCCCGCTTCCCGCCCGCCCTAATTTTAAAATAATTAAAAGAAGGTTAAAAGTAAATATAAACGTCCTTACCTTCAGCGCGGCGTCCCGGGGCTCCCTCTACTTGCTAACGGTAACTTCTTCACGCAAATGCGCATGCGCGGATGCCCATGCATGCGCATTTCTCGCGAGAAATGCGCATGCATGGGGGTCCATTTGCATGAAGAAGTTACCGTCAGCAAGAAGAGGGAGCCCCAAGAAGCCGCGCTGAAGGTAAGGTAGTTTATTTACCTTTAACCTTCTTTAAATTATTTTAAAATTAGGGCGGGCGGGAGGTGGGTGGCGGGCAGCTCTGCTTCGCTACGGTGTGTGCGTAGCGCTGCCTGCTTCGCCTACTTCGTAAACGGTGAAGCAGGCAGCGCTACGTGTACTCCGTGGGCGAAGCGGAGCACGACGCTCAGGGTTAATGACATCACTAATGACATCATCCAGTGAATGTAGTTTAGTTTGAAATTTAAATATGTATTATAGATATATACCAATCTGTATTGAAGATTGAGGGGATATATAACTGTCTGGATGGAGGATATAGTAGTTGTCTGACTGTCTGTTTAAGTGAGTAATTAAAAGTGTCTCACTTAATACATGGATTAGTAACTAAACTATGTGAATGTGTGCATCACTGTCTCTGTTGTTGCATAACATGCTGCATCAGTTGGTCACTAACTACATGAGTCTGTATATTAGTTATTGATTTGTTGGGGGAATAGGTTTAAGAGTGCATGTGGAAACAGTTGTTTGGGTGACTGAGTGTATTAATTTGTGTGTTGGTGAGCGAATATATGCTTTAGTTGTACATCTTCAACAAAGTAAAAAAATTAAAGGCATTTTATGTGAGAGTTTGTGTATATAAATAAGTATGTGTAAGAGTCAGTGATTGTGAGAGTAACTATATGGATGAGTGTATAATTGTAATGGTGATTTTTTAACATATTAACTATGAGTTACTATGTGTTTGAATAAATGAGGTGTTGTTGGATAATTGTGTAAGTGAGTAAATGTAAGTGTGATAATTTTTTTTCATGAGTGAGCAGGATGACTGCATAATCGACTAAGATGACTGCTGATGTGTCAATGTCTATATATGTGTATACGTGCATTTGATAGTGTTCTATTAATTAGTGACTGCATGTATAAATGATTCTGTTGTTAAATGGGTAGTTGTGTGTGTACACTTAGGAATCAGTGAGTGGGTATGTAGTAACTGGTATTGGTGTGTCAATGGTTTCAAATATGGTACTCTGTATTTTACAGTGAGTGATGAAAGGTTATACTAGTGTATGATGAGGTGTATCAGATTGTCACTTGGAAAATGTCATCAGTGATGTCATCAGTGATGTCATTTGAGATGTCATCAGTGATGTCATCAGTGATGTCACTGACCATGTCATGAATGATTCAATATGTGACATCATCAGCAGTGCATTGCGGGCGCGCGAGTTATAGTTAGCAGAACTAACTATAACAGAGGAATTTCTATGGTTTTGTAGGAGTGAAATGGCCAGCTAACTATTTCTGTGTATTTCTAAGGTTTTTTAAATGATAATTTCTATCTAAAACATCTCTGAAACCTATGGGTTTTTTCAGTGAATTTCAAAGGTTTTTTAAATGCTAATTTTTAAGTGTGATAGTAGTTATACCTATTTTTTTGTACTGATTTTCAACAGTTTTTTACCTGTTCATTTATAAATATTTTATTCATTAAATAACATTATATATTTTTCAAAAAATTGCAAAAAAACATTAAAAATAAATTCAAACTGAAATATTGATTATTGTTTTCGTTTTCATTTTTCATTTTAATATATTTATATAATTTTCTATAAAAAAATGTTTTTTCCCCAAAAAATTCGGAGTCACGCACTCAAAGCGTACACATCACGGTGGGTGCGTGGATTCTAGCCGCTATTTTAGAAAAGTCATGAAGGATCCGCATACGGTGTGCGACGGCTGCGTGTTTTTCAGTTGCATCATAAACATTTAATATTACGTGATGTGCGCGATTGGTATGCGACCAGTCCGCGACTCCTGCTCCCGTGCATTCGTGACACATGCACATTATGGTGCGAGATGCTTGCGCGGTGCCGGGTCCCGCGTGATGTCATATATGTGCTGGGGCGCGCTGGGTGCGCAACTCCCACAAAAAAAGTTATGTTCCAAAATGATATGTATGTGTCTTTAATATACATATTAGGGCAAGAGATTATCTAAGATAGTCATAAAAATAACATATTTGTACTTATAATAAACGTATATTATTTTTAAATATATTTTCGCGAAGTCGGGTTCGTGCATCGTGAGTTCAGAGAACCAGGTCAGCAGAGGTGCTGTAGAGCCAGAGAAACCAAGTCAGCAGAGCCATTGTAGAGCCAGAGAACCAGGTCAGCAGAGCTGCTCTAGAGCCTAAGAAGCAGGTCAGCAGAGCTGCTCTAGAACCAGAGACACAGGTCAGCAAAGCTGCTCTAGAGCCAGAGACGCAGGTCATCAGAGCTGCTCTAGAGGCCGAGAACAAGGTCAGCAGAGCTGCTGTAGAGCCAGAGAAACCAGTTACAACAAACAAATGATGGACGGAATGCTGACAATGCAGACATTCTCCCCCAGTCAAGAGATCTGGGTTAAATACATCGTTCTTTTGCCCACTACGCCACCCCAGTTCAGACATGGCCATATGCAAATCAGTCTTGACCCTGTGCCTCATGGGAACAGTCCAGCCCGAACTGCCAAGCCATGTCTTCCCTGGACCGGAATCAAGCATCCTAGGACCGGTTTCTGGCTATCAGCCGTCATCAGCCAGGATAGCTTGACTCCAGTGGCGTAGTGAGCACAGGACCCACGTCTGGGCATACCCATCCCACTTAGGGCGAAAAGCGTTACAACAAACAAATGATGGACGGAATGCTGACAATGCAGACATTCTCCCCCAGTCAAGAGATCTGGGTTAAATCCATCGGTCTTTTGCCCACTACGCCACCCCAGTTCAGACATGGCCATATGCAAATCAGTCTTGACCCTGTGCCTCATGGGAACAGTCCAGCCCGAACTGCCAAGCCATGTCTTCCCTGGAGCCAGAGAAACCAGGTCAGCAGAGCTTGAGGAACCTGACCTTTAAGGGCCAAGTGGCGCAGAGTATGCCTGAAATCCTCTAGTTCTCCTGCCTTGCAATACAGAGATGCTGGACACTCCGTCTGGCATAAAAGATCGAGTTTTATTAGCTGCAGCTAGTACAGTTGTCCGTGAAGTCACACAGGGATGGATTCACAAGAGACTGCCCCTTAACTCCGTGTCGCACAGGCTTTTATACAGTGAAATACAATGGATACAATGGATAACCCAAACACATATAGAATTTGAGACATCGACAAATGTTACCAACAATGGTTTAAGCTAAAAACTGACTCGAGTTCCAGGTGATGTTTGTTGCTGGCCCCTTTAAGCAAATTGCAAAGAGAATCCACATGACACAGTTTACAAGGAAAGAAAACATGGTTGTATGCTCTAGAAGGACAGTCGTGAAATCAGAGAATGCATGAGATGTGTAACGAAGGGCAGTAGATAAGATAAGCGAGAGGAAAGAATGGTGTGAGCTAACAGACAGTTCGGGCGGGGATTATCCAGCTCAGACATGAATTAGTGTATTCGGCCAGACCCTGACACTAGTTAATAAACACGGGACGAAAAGCTACCTTACACGCAAGGGCAGAAATGACAAAAACATCTCGTTTACCAGCTGCCTGAGTGAGGGCAACCTAAGATGGCGGAGAACACAACATGGAGTCTGGGTCCGATCGAGAAACGACAAATTTCTGAACCTCAGACCCTCCTTTAGCCATTACTCAGACAATAACACAATGACTGGGCTCATGTTAGTCTGAGTCGGAGTCGATATCAATTGCCATAAGGTCGTTTAACTGTTGCTGGACCATCATCCTAATATTCTCTTTTTGTTGGGTTACAGGCTTTGATACACATAAGGTAGCGAACAGACTACAGATAGCAGGACCACAGTGTATGCACAAGCAACAAGAGAATAGGATGGCCAGAATTGCTCCAAGGAATGTTAGTATCTTCCATCCCCAGGTAGATAATAATACCCATAACCAGCCCATGAGGGACCAATCTCCTTCGTCCTGATGGATCGATGTGGAGATGGTATGTAATTTTGATATGGCCTGATATACAGTCGGGGCATCATCAGGAATGTATATACAGACTCCTCCTCGGTCTGCTAGGATCACATCTAGCGCAATTCTGTTTTGTAACGTCATAAGACGGTCCGCTCGGAGTTCTGCAGTGATGTTACTTAAGGCACCTGCAGTAAGATCGATGGTTGTCTCAACCACGCGAACTAATCGCCTAATGTTTCTGCTGTTAATCATTGGTCCCCAGAAGGGAATGAATCCTTTGAAGAAATCTCCTCCCTCCTGGCCAGCTGTGTCTTTGGCATCAAATACACCTCTACCATATCTGTGTCTGTGATGGTCTGAGGGTGCAGTATACGTTGGGGGAAGCAAGAATGCTATGTAACATGTTCCCGAAGAGTCAGATGGGAGCCATGTATATGCCTTGTCATAGCAGACAAAATAGGTTCCTTGTGATGGGATCAATGGAGGGTTCTTTTGAGACGTGGATATATATATCTGGGAACAGTTTTGTTGAGTGTCATTCTCCTTGCTATTGATTCGGAGGCAAAAGTTGCCTTGGTGGGGTACAGTCCATTCTGGGGAAGACTTCTCTTGTTTGGTCTTGTTATTAAGACTGGAAATGTAATGAGTTACATTCCAACCTTCGTAGGCTTTCTTTTCAACCAAAGGAATCTTACTCTTCCCTAGGATTTTAGCCATGGCCACTATACCCTTCATCAAAGTACCGTGGCTAAAATCCATTCCATTCTCAAATGTACCTATCGGATATCGAAGTCTGTTGTGGTAGGCAGCCGAAAACATGGTCAGGTAAGCCCATGCTGAACCTTCATATGAGAAAAGCAATACTAGATAGGGCATCCCTTTATGGGCAGTGTGAGGCATGAGTCCACACACCCAACAGTCAGATATGTTGACAACTAACTGGTGTTGGTGTAACAGCTGGATAAACAAATTATTTTGATACTCCATCCTTCTTATTTGTTCATTTGAGGAAAGGGCACTTATCTTGTGTTGAAATTTAGTGGGACGAGAAGGTACAGAAGTAGATAAAGGAACAGTTTTTAGTTGCAACACATGGACAATCCAACCTATACATGCTAATAAAACACATAGAATCAGCAACACACACAAGGTTACGCCAAAACGATTACGTAATGATTTACAATATTTGGTTTTCATATTCTGTCTCCTATCTACCTGACGTGATGTACCATCCATCCTGGCTAGAAAAATGTGTTGCTCGCGGCAATCTTCCTCAATCACTTGGCTATTTGATAATCCTGAACCTAGCGGATCTTGACCATAAACCAGGTTCAGTCCAAGACTCCTACCGAGACCCTGCGACGGGGACAGATGGCACAAATACTATCTAAAAAAAGAAAAATAGTTCATTGGTGGCAAAAGTAGCAAATGTTCAAGTCTTTGCTTCAGGCCTGGTCCTCAGGTTGTATCGTTTCTTTGTTGGAATCGTTTGGTCCTGAAAGATTATTTCCGGATTAGTAGTGTTCAATTGCAGATGTAATGGAATGGTTCTTTGAAGAATGTCATCACTTTCTTCCTCAGTCTGGGTGTCTTCCAGCCGTGCGTTACTAAATGGTACGAACCGGGGAGTCTTGTCTCCTTCAGACTCACCTATGCCCCCGCGGACCCACTGGTCAAAAGGCAAGGGCAAGGGTACCTTTTTGCAATGCACGGCGTGGACCCAGTTTTTCTTGCCTTCTATCCTAACTGCTGTCCGCATAGCCAGTAGAACTTGATGAGGAGGTGACCAGCGAGGATCAAGATTTTTCTTTCGTTGAAAGTTCTTGGTGCAGACCCAGTCTCCCGGTTTGATAGAGTGACCTGGGTCTGTTGAGGCCTCTGGCAGAGCACTTTGAACCTGTTGATGAAGAACACTTAATTTAGCAGTCAAGTCATGAAGGTAATCAATAAGCATAGGGTACGGTATGTCTGAGTACTTCCTAGGACGAGGAACTCCCCAAATGTTTGCGGGGCATCCGAATA
Organism: Triturus cristatus; assembly: GCF_964204655.1. Classification (NCBI taxonomy): domain Eukaryota; kingdom Metazoa; phylum Chordata; class Amphibia; order Caudata; family Salamandridae; genus Triturus; species Triturus cristatus. The sequence continues at coordinate 1,129,363,853 of NC_140588.1, read as the reverse complement.
TCACTTCATATGGACTAAGTCCCATACGAGAGTGTACAGTAGTTCTGGTGGATAGTAAGGCCAATGGTAAAGCGTCAGGCCAGGCAAGACCTGTGCTGGCCTGAATCTTTGCCAATTTGAGTTTGAGAGTGCCATTGTAGCACTCTACCAAACCCGCTGACTGTGGATGGTTTGCTGCATGGAATTGTTGTCTAATACCAAGCCCGTACATACTTTCTACATGATTTTGCCTACTAATTCACTTCCATTGTCACTCCAGACAATTCGCGGCAAACCGAATCTAGGAAAAAACTCTTTCAGTAATACTTTAGCAGTTGATACAGCTGTGTTATCTTTTAAGGGGTAAGCCTCTATCCATCTAGAGAATGCACATACTACCACCAGAACATACTTGAGATTGTTGCATCGATCCATGTGTATATAATCAATCTGTAATACTTCAAAGGGGTACGTAGGGGGAGAGAAATGGCCTGCAGGAGTTGGAGTACCCTTCCCCGGGTTATGCATTAAGCATATGATGCAATGTTTTACCACATTGTCTGCACATTTCGGAATTCCTTCCTTTTGCCAAACTGGAGCCAGGAGTTTGCATGTGCCTTTAGCACTAATGTGAGCTGGTCCATGAGCCATAGTCACTACAGGTAATACATATGCATCTGGCAACATCCATCGTTGATGCTCTGACAATTCTGTACAACATCCATTCGAATCCAACATTCCCGTACTTTCTTTCCACTTACTCAATTCTTTCTCTGTAGCCTCTTCCTGAATCGTTCTTACGCTCTCAATTGTATCCTCACACATTCCTCTTTCTGGGATCTGATTTGCAGGGCCTGCAACATACATGTGACTTGTGATGTCCCTAGCTGTGTTTTTCGCTACCTCGTCTGCAAAAGCATTCCCGCAACCAATGTCATCTGTGACTCTGTTATGTGCACTACACTTGATGATGGCAATTTGGGAAGGTAATGTGAGAGAGTCAAGAAGATCAGTGACCAACTGGCCATGCTGAATCTTCGTTCCATGGGAAGTAAAGAATCCTCTTTCCTTCCATAAACGACCAAAACTGTGTGCCACGCCAAAGGCATATTGGCTGTCCGTGTAGACATTCACTCTTTTCCCTTTCGACAGCACACATGCTCTAGTCAAGGCTATCAATTCTGCAGCCTGGGCTGAATTGTATCTGATGCATGCTGTCTCCACTACTGTATGTAATGTGGTGACTGCATAAGCTGAGGTAGTCTCGCCATTGGGTAATTTGAAACAGGAACGGCCAAACCACAAGGTTCCATCCGGATCCTCGAGCGCAGTATCCTTTAAATTTAAATCTATTCTTCCTTTTGTTTCTTCTTCTGTGCGAAGAAAGCAATCATGATGATCCTGAGGATCTCTTTCATCTGGGAGTGGTAACAAAGTAGCTGGATTCAAGGTGTTACATCGCTTTATACGTATGTGGCTTGCCAAGAGAGTCAACTCGTAACCAGACAACCGAGCACTCGTGAGATGTTGTGTTTTAGTTCTATTCAATAAAGTGTCCACAGCATGTGGTACCATGACAGTGAGAGTGTGGTCCAACACTACTCCAGCTGATTGACGAATAGAGATTGCTGTCGCCGCCGTAGCTCTGAGACAGCTAGGTAACGCCTTAGCTACCGGGTCTAACGTAGCAGAAAAGTAGGCACATGGCCTCTGTTTGTCTCTAAATTGTTGTGTCAAAACTGACAATGCACAACCTTCTCTCTCATGGACATAGAGCGTGAAACATTTACTGTAATCAGGGGTACCTAACACAGGAGCAGAACACAGGGCTGATCGTAAGTCAGAAAAACTCTTCTGACATTCATCAGTCCATGAGAGTGGATGGGGCGTGTCTTTCTGTGTAAGTGCTAATAAAGGTTTGGCCAATAAAGAAAAATTAGGTATCCATTGTCTGCAGTAGGAAGTAATGCCCAAGAAAGCACGTACTTCCCTCTGGGTCGATGGTACAGACATGTGCGTAATTGCTTCAATACGTTCGAGGGTCAGTCGCCTTCCCTCCTTTGATAAGAGATGACCTAAGTATGTAACTTCTTGGCACACGTACTGTAATTTAGAAGGTGATACCTTATGATTGAGATCAGACAAATGCCGCAACAATGCCACAGTCACATCTTTACACACATCCTTTGAATCAGTCGCGATCAACAAATCATCCACATACTGAATAAGAGTGGCTCCTGGAGGCAAAGGGAATGTATCAAGCTGTGACTTAAGAGCTTGACTATAAATGGATGGACTTTCACAATAGCCTTGTGGTGCTCTTTTGAATCGGAAGCTTCGGCCTCCTAAACAAAATCCAAAAATATCTCTGCTCTCTTTAGCAATAGGAATGCTGAAGAAAGCGTTCTTTAAGTCAATCACGGTGAACCAAGCTGCTGAAGCTGGTATCATCATCAGTAAGGCTGTAATGTCTGGGACAACAGAGAACTGTGGTGAAACAATTTTGTTCACCTCTCGAAGATCAATCACAAATCTATAGACGGGTGGTTGAGAAGGATCAGTTCGCTTAAGAATCGGAAGAATAGGGCTGTTACACACATTTCCTCTCGTTTCTTCCACCACACCCTTCCGGACCGAATCTTGAACAATAGCCAATAATGCTTTTTCACCCTCACTGGAAATCTTATACTGAGCTATACGTGGCAGTTTAACATTAGGCTTGAGAGTGACCACATATGGTGGAATCGCAAGACGACCCACATCATTCGGACCCGTAGCCCAAAGACTTTCAGGAAGAAATAGTAATTCAGGTGGAAACTTATCTCTAGACAAATGCATTGACGATGTTAGTTTCTTACCTAGCGTAAGATACACACCAGAAGGGGAGCAGTGTAACGTGGCATGTAACTTTTTCAACAGATCCAAACCCAATAGATTCTCACCACAGCCAGTTGTAAGGATAAGTGATGCTTCCAGGTCATATGGACCAATCGAAACAGGTAAAGGGCAAGAGACTGGGTTACGAACTGGGGCACCGGAAAATCCTACAGACGTGTTTATTAAGCCAGACAAAGGTGCCCCAGGGAGTTTAGAATGAATAATAGAACTTCTCATTGCACCAGTATCCAAACGAAATGGCTCTGAAATACCCATTGCATTGACAGTGACATAAGGACCATTCTGATCTACTGGAATTGATACTACTCCCTTACTTTGTATATGGCTGTCCTATTCATTTTGGAAACTTTCGTCGCCACCTTCAACATAATAGTCGTCACTATAATATTGTGTAGACTGGACTCTCTGTTGGTCAAAAGAATTCACAGCGTTAGGAGAGGGAAAGGAACGCTTCTTTTGGAGGGATGTACCTCTACCTCTACCCCTGGAGACTGACTGGAAATTACCACGGCCTCGTGGGACAAACACTCCATTATTACGTTGGAGCAAAACTGGACAACTACTCTTAAAATGTCCCTCTTCCTTACAGTAAGCACATTGGTTTGGACCTAGCATAGATCGGGGTACATAATGTCCGGGCTTCTGAAACACTTTCTGAAACTGTGGGGGCTGAGAAGACTGGTGCTGAGCAGGACGTGGAGGATACGCCTGCTGTAATAGAAACTTTGTTTTTAAATCTTTATTTTTCTTCTCCTGCTTATCTTTCTCTTCCTTGTCTCTGTTTTCATAATATTGTGCTGTAGCCAATATTTTAGCAGTAGAAGAAACAGCCCATGCACTCTCGGAACTTTTTAATTTATTCGATAATTCGGGAAGCAAGTTAAATACGAACTTGTCCACAAATAAGCTTTGTCCACCTTCCGTGCTCATATCCTGACCACTATGATCCAGAAAGGTCTCCTCAAAACGAGTGAAGAAATCGGAGACGCTCTCGTCTTTCTTTTGCTTACAGGCGGTTAACTTATCCCAATTTACTCGTACTGCAGGCATAAGAGTCTTCATTAAATCAATGATTCTACCAGGAAGTGCTGTAATCAGATCGTCAGGCTTTGAGCCGCCAACTTGTGCTGTGTCAGCAGCTCTAATAGCTGCCCAAACACCACCTAGTTCGGCAGCATGATCTTCCCTACGAATTTTCGCCAATATTGCTTGTGGAACAACATTCCCAAATAACATATCAATATCAGCTAAGTTCATAACGCAAGCCTCAACTGTCTGGGATAGCTCCTTATAATAGCCAGCAGGATTTTTACGTGGGTCTGGAAGTGTTTGTTTAAGGCCTAAAACTTCGGCTCTTTTCCAAGGTTCATGTACCCATATACGCTGGAAATGAGCAGCCACCGGATGAGCACCACCTACCGCCTCTCTCCATACTGGGGGAACTTCACGCATTGGATAATGTTTAGTTTTGTCAATAAGATCAGTTTCGGGGAGTTTTAGAGAGAGAAATGAAGTCCTAAATTCAATCAGCATAATCACCGCTTTCTCAACGTCTGCTCCTACTATAAAACCTTTATCAAAATCGGCTTGGAGCTTCATCAGTTCCATAGGAGCCGTATCTAATTCCATATCGTCCCAACCCTTAATGAGAGTATCGCACCTTATGTCAAAAACGTATCTTTGAATGGGCTCTGTCCATTGACAAAAGGTGCTCATAATATCCCGTGCACTATATATTGGACCTTTCTCAATCCATTTACGGGTGAGGGAACCTAATACTGCTTTTTGTTCCGTAAGAGGAAGCTGACAACGAGATTGTCGTCTAGAAAAAGACGGACGACAGATTCAGGGCTCCAATTAAGGGAGAAAAGAAACTTGTGACAGCATTTGTGAGTCTCTTCGGTGTACCTGTAGAATCTCTCACCAGAACAGGGGATAGAGAGGAATTTAAAGAAGATGGAATAACAGGAGGAGGAGAAAACAAAGGCTGAGGAAGAAGAGAAGTATTATTTGGCTGAGCAGGTCGCTGAGCAGCTGCTGGCTGAGCCATAGGAGGTGCATTAGGAGTTTGCACATAGGGTGAAGGAGAATTCAACAAACACGACATTAAAGGGTCTTCCTCTAAATCTTTACTCTTCTCTGAAGGGGAAGTAGGCAACACCGGATAGCATCTATCTACTGCCATGCGATGTTGTCTTTCTGATACCTCCCTAGCAGAGTCTACTTCGTTATTTCTTAACTGCTGGGCAGCCTGTAAAATCGACACATTTTTATCTTTTTGATCTCTTCTTGCTTGTTTCATTTTTTTCTGTTTGGCTTCCTTTCGCCAAAGTCGGAACGAGTCAAACATTGCCGGCCGGGCTTTTCTTCTAAACAAAGTGGTTTCTAAATTGTCTAATATATTGGGCCCAAAACTGCCATTTTGTGGCCACTGCAAAACACCATCTCTTCTGGTATATCGGACCCATGTTTCGTTAAAAGTAATGGGACCAATACCATGTTTTGAATAGAGCTCATAAGTGGGAGTTCCAACCGGAGGAATCGGACAAGAGTCCTCGAGCTGGGAGTCCCTAGTACAACATAAGCAACAAAATCGACGAAACTTACTTAGACCAGGCATCGTTATTTCTCTGGACTATTCTACAAACTTCAAAAGGGGGGGTGTGTCAATTCTTAACAAAACAGCACAAACGTACTCACCCCTTGGCTTCAATTATTGCAACAATTGAAATACAAAAAGGAAGCTAAAAGACCCAAAAAACAAAATTTGTGGGAGCGACCCACCAATCAAATACTTAACTAGGTATCTTCTTACGCCAACCGGAGGTCCGTCTATCGTCTCGCTCTACCAAATCGTCACAAAAACCGGGGCCAAGGCAGGACGGCAGTCAGGGCAGCAGTCGCAGCAGCCGTCTGAAAGGAGAAGCCACGCCCTAAAATCCTTCGGTCCACTTCCGACATACAGGGGTCAATCACGTGGGGCGCCTCCTCCGGAATTTTCTTGCGGGCCCCTCATGACCTTCTGGCTGCACCGCTACCACTGAAGCCGTTTCTTCGTGGTCGCCATTTGAGGAACCTGACCTTTAAGGGCCAAGCGGCGCAGAGTACGCCTGAAATCCTCTAGTTCTCCTGCCTTGCAATACAGAGACGCTGGACACTCCGTCTGGCGTAAAAGATCGAGTTTTATTAGCTGCAGCTAGTACAGTTGTCCGTGAAGTCACACAGGGATGGATTCACAAGAGACTGCCCCTTAACTTCGTGGCGCACAGGCTTTTATACAGTGAAATACAATGGATACAATGGATAACCCAAACACATATAGAATTTGAGACGACAAATGTTACCAACAATGGTTTAAGCTAAAAACTGACTCGAGTTCCAGGTGATGTTTGTTGCTGGCCCCTTTAAGCAAATTGCAAAGAGAATCCACATGATACAGTTTACAAGGAAAGAAAACATGGTTGTATGCTCTAGAAGGACAGTCGTGAAACCAGAGAATGCATGAGATGTGTAGCGAAGGGCAGTAGATAAGATAAGCGAGAGGAAAGAATGGTGTGAGCTAACAGACAGATCGGGCGGGGATTATCCAGCTCAGACATGAATTAGTGTATTCGGCCAGACCCTGACACTAGTTAATAAACACGGGATGAAAAGCTACCTGACACGCAAGGGCAGAAATGACAAAAACATCTTGTTTAGCAGCTGCCTGAGTGAGGGCAACCTAAGATGGCGGAGAACACAAGATGGAGTCTGGGTACGATCGAGAAACGACAAATTTCAGAACCTCAAGCTGCTTTAGAGGGAGAGAACCAGTTCAGCAGAACAGTTTTAGAGCCAGAGAACCAGGTCAGCAGAGCTGCTCTAGAGTCAGAGAACCAGGTCAGCAGAGCTGCTTTAGAGCCATAGAACCAGGTCAGCAGAGCTGCTCTAGAGGCAGAGAACCAGGTCAGCAGAACTGCTTTAGAGCCAGAGAACCAGGTCAGCAGAGCTCTTTAGAGGGAGAGAACCAGGTCAGCAGAGCTGCTTTAGAGCCAGAGAACCAGGTAAGCAGAGCTGCTCCAGAGGCAGAGAACCAGGTCAGCAGAGCTGCTCTAGAACCAGAGAACCAGGACAGCAGAGCTGCTCTAGAGGCAGAGAACCAAGTCAGCAGAGCTGCTCTAGAGCCAGAGAACCAGATCAGCAGAGCTGTTTTAGAGCCAGAGACCCAGGTCAGCAGAGCTGCTCTAAAGACCGAGAATCAGGTCAGCAGAGCTGCTGTAGAGTCAGAGAAATCAGGTCAGCAGAGCTGCTCTAGAGCCAGAGAACAAGGTCAGAAGAGCTGCTGTAGAGCCAGAGAACCAGGTCAGCAGAGCTGCTTTAGAGGGAGAGAACCAGGTCAGCAGGTCTGCTTTATAGCCAAGTGACCAGATCAGCAGGGCTGCTCTAGAGCCAGAGAACCAGGTCAGCAGCACTGCTTTAGAGCCATAGAACCGGGTCAGCAGAGATGCTTTAGAGCCAGAGAACCAGGTCAGCAGAGCTGTTGAAGAGCCAGAGAACCAGGTCAGCAGAGCTGGTCTAGAGCCAGAGAACCAGGTCAGCAGAGCTATTGTAGAGCCAGAGAAACCAGGTCAGTAGATCTGCTTTAGAGGGAGAGAACTAGGTCAGCAGAGCTGCTTTAGAGCCAGAGAACTAGGCCAGCAGAGCTGCTTTAGAGCCGGAGAACTAGGCCAGCAGAGCTGCTTTAGAGCCAGAGAACCAGGTCAGCAGAGCTGCTTTAGAGCCAGAGAACCAGGTCAGCAGAGCTGCTCTAGAGCCAGAGAACCAAGTCAGCAAAGCTGCTTTAGAGCCATAGAACCAGGTCAGCAGAGCTGCTTTAGAGCCAGAGAACCAGGTCAACAGAGCTGCTCTAGAGCCTAAGAACGAGGTCAGCAGAGGTGCTCTAGAGCCAGAGAACCATGTCAGCAGAGCTGCCCTAGAGCCAGAGAACCAGGTCAGCAGAGCTGCTCTAGAGGCAGAGAACCAGGTCAGTAGAGCTGCTCTAGAGCCAGAGAACCAGGTCAGCAGAGCAGATTTAGAGGGAGAGAACCAGGTCAGCAGAACTGCTTTAGAGCCAGAGAACCAGGTCAGCAGAGCTGCTCTAGAGCCAGAGAACCAGATCAGCAGAGCTCCTTTAGAGCCAGACCCAGGTCAGCAGAGCTGCTCTAGAGGCCGAGAACCAGGTCAGCAGAGCTGCGGTAGAGCCAGAGAAACCAGATGAGCAGAGCTGCTCTAGAGCCAGAGAACCAGGTCAGCAGAGCTGCTGTGGAGTCAGAGAAACCAGGTCAGTAGAGCTGCTTTAGAGTGAGAGATCCAGGTCAACACAGTTGCTTTAGAGGGAGAGAACCAGGTCAGCAGGCCTGCTTTAGAGCCAAGGGACCAGGTCAGCAGAGCTGCTTTAGAGCCAGAGAACCAGGTCAGCAGAGCGTTTGCAGAGCCAGAGAACCAGGTCAGCAGAGCTGCTCTGGAGCCTAACAACAAGGTCAGCAGAGCTGCTCTAGTGCCAGAGAACCAGGTCAGCAGAGCTGCTGTTGAGCCAGAGAAACGAGGTCAGCAGAGATGCTTTAGAGGGAGAGAACCAGGTCAGCAGAGCTGCTTTAGAGCCAGAGAACTAGGCCAGCAGAGCTGCTTTAGAGCCAGAGAACCAGGTCAGCAGAGCTGTTCTAGAGCCTAAGAACCGGGTCAGCAGAGCTGCTTTAGAGCCAGAGAACTAGGCCAGCAGAGCTGCTCTAGAGCCAGAGAAACCAGGTCAGTAGAGCTGCTTTAGAGGGAGAGAACCAGGACAGCAGAGCTGCTCCAGAGGGAGAGAACCAGGTCAGCAGAGCTGCTCTTGTGCCAGAGAACCATGTGAGTAGAACTGCTTTAGAGCCATAGAACCAGGTCAACAGAGCTGTTGTAGAGCCAGAGAATCAGGTCAGCAGAGCTGCTGTAGAGCCAACGAAACCAGGTCAGCAGAGCTGTTGTAGAGCCAGAGAACCACATCAGCAGAGCTGCTTTAGAGCCTAAGAACTAGGTCAGCAGAGTTGCTCTAGAGCCAGAGAACCAGGTCAGCAGAGCTGCTCTAGAGCCAGAGAACCAGGTCAGCAGAACTGCTTTAGAGCCGTAGAACCGGGTCAGCAGAGCTGCTTTAGAGCCAGATAACCAGGTCAGCAGAGCTGTTGTAGAGCCAGAGAACCAGGTCAGCAGAGCACATGTCCTATCTCTGTAGGCATAGTTAGAAATTAGCATTTAAAAAACCTTTGAAATTCACTGAAAAAAACATAGGTTTCAGGCACGTTATAGTTAGGAATTAGCATTTAAAAACCTTAGAAATTCACTGAATAAACCCTAGGTTTTAGGGGCGCTATAGTTAGCTGGACTTTTCACTCATACAAAACCATTGATATTCCCCCGTTATAGTTAGTTCAGCTAACTATAACTCGCGTGCCCGCAATGCACTGCTGATGATGTCACATATTACATCACTCATGACATGGTCAGTGACATCACTCATGACATCACTGATGACATCTCAAATTACATCACTGATGACATCATCCTTGTGATAGAGTGGCAGACCTCCTCTCCCCCTAATATAACCTTTGATACACACATTCAAAAATAGAAACTAAAATTTTCAAAATAATGGACATACCAATACCAGTTACAACGACCTATTCAGTAATTCTAAGATCCACATACAGATCCACTCATTCACCAACAGTCCTATACAGTCACTCATACATGTACTCACCCATCATATGTACTCATACACCTATACATCCTGTTACACAACACCACTCATCCATAGAGTTACTCACACACATAGTCACTCATGCTAATAAAGAATCAAACATCCATTTACTTGCATATACAGTTATACACACACCACCACACTTACTTTTACAGAAACTTACACATACTTAGTCTTTTAAACAATCACTTATAGAAACACATACTTATTCATACAGGAACTCTTCCAATCTCTCACTCTCACATATACTCACTTATATACACCAATAGTCACATATACTAGTTTAAAACATATGTAGTTACTCATAGAGACATTATTAAGACAGTCATTCACTCACTAACACACCCATGCACACACTCATCCACCCATACAGTCCTGCACACATGCTGTCTTCAACACATACAAACAGTGAGTCACTCATTCATGCACCTATGCACTACGTAATACCCCCCACCAAACCATACAGACACCTAACTATAACGTGCCTGAAACCTATGGTTTTTTCAATGACTATATATATATATATATATTCACTGAAAAAACCATAGGTTTCAGGGGCGTTACAGTTAGCTGGATATTTCCCTCATACAAAACCCTAGAAATTCCCCCGTTATAGTTAGTTCAGCTAACTATAAATCGCGCCCCCGCAATGCACTGCTGATGACGTCACATATTACATCACTCATGACATGGTCAGTGACATCACTGATGACATCACTGATGACATCTGAAATGACATCACTGATGACGTCATCCATGTGATAAATTAGTGCATCTTCTCACACCCTGTGATATACTCAATCAAAATTTCAGACGTCCATTCTCAAAACCATAGATACTCAAATACCAATAACTACATACCCACTCATTGACTCTTAGATCTACACACACATCCACTCACTCACCTGTACAGTCACTCATACTTACAGTCACTCAGTACAGGACTATCATATGCATTTATACACCTACATAGATGTTAGAATCCGGGGTCTCTGGTTGGCGCAGGTATGCACTTGCGACAAGCAGGGACCCTTTCCTCTAAGTCAGGGCAAAGGATCACCTCTTTAGAAATAACCCCTGCTCACCCTCTAGGTAACGTGGCGCGAGCAGTCAGGCTAAATTTCCAGAGGGCATAAAGTTAAGCGTTCAGGTTGTCCCACACAACAATCACCTCCCCACCACACAAAGACACAAGGCTGTATTACTGTAAAAATATAGTTCTTTATATAAAAGTTTTTCTTTCAGGCAGGTTGCATAAATACAGTTCTCTTGATAAAGTTACGTTCCAGTTACTTTTATAGGCTTAAGGGCAGTCCACAGGTCTTAAAATGCCACAATTCTGATTAAAAGGAAGTCTTTTGAGTATTTCTACGCTTCGTAGCGCTTTCAGCCGCTTCTTACCGCTATTTCCAGCCGCCGTGCCGTTTGCCACGCTTCTCGTGTGAGGTACGCGACTACCGGCCTTGAACCACACGGGCCGTACTTGAGAAAAGACGCGTCGAACGTGCGCAGGCCAAGTCCCACGCTTCTCGCGTGAGCGCTGACACTGCTTTGGTTGCTGTACGGTCCGTACAGTGAAGAGGACGCACCGTACAGAGGCGGCAGTACCAGTATGGCGCGAACTAAGGAAATACGAGGTGGCAAAGCAAGGTCCTCACAGCAATTTAGAGGTCAGTGCGGTCCGCATGCACTTGAGTACGAGCCGTACTAGCGCCCCAGGCACCAGTAGTTAAACAGCCGGTATGAAGCAAAGCTCCACACTCTGAAGGTGATCACGGCTCGTACGAAGCACGTACGGGCCGGACATAACAACCACAGTCCCAGGTACTTCGGTGTAGGTACGGCTCGTACAAAGAGCAGTACGGGCCGTACGTTGAGCGCGAAGGGGCACAACTACTTTACTTCTTGGGGGCAAATGTTCGCGGCAGTCTGTGGACGTCGCTCTCGAGGGTCCCGCGTCGCGTCTCGGTCCCGGCTCCTCCGCGGACACGGATGCTTTGTGGGGGCACTTCTTGGCGCACAGCACACCAGCGAGGGCAGAGGCAGGAGGGGCAGCCTGGGGGCGAGGTTTCAGCGCAGCGCGCTCTCGGCTTTCTCCAGATGGGGCAACAGTGCCAAAATCCTCACGGTGATTTCTGCGGCCCGGGGGTCGCAGAGCTCGATGTTTAGACAGGGATCTCCTCCTCACTTTGCGAGCGACGGCTCACGGGGGTAGTTTCTCACTTTGTTTAGGCTGGTGGCCCTCACGATGTTTACAGTTACTTCCAGCGGCAGATGGTCGCGTTGTTTAGGGAGATCAAGGCAACAGGTTCTCCAGAGTGGGGGGTAGCGCCCACTGTTCCTGGGGCGCAGTTCAGGAGGCAAGTTCTCTAGCAAGCCCTTGGAGATAGTTTCAGCACAAGTTGATGCAAAGTCTTTTCTTTAAGTCCTTTTCCTCTCCTTCCAGCAGACAGGCACCCACTGCAGGCCAGTCTCTCAGGCAGAGAGACAGTACTCCTCCTTCAGCTTCTCCAGGTCCTTCTCCTTCAGGCAGAGGGTCGTCGTAGTGCAAACAGGATCTGATTTCTTAGGAGCCAGGCTCCTACTTTTATACACCAATTCTTTTGTTCTTTAGCGCCAGGGGCCTGGGCCTGGCTCAGTCCAGTTTTTGGAGCACTTTGTTGTGGTGACTCTGCACTTTCCTTTCAGCAGCAGGGCAGAGACATCAGCCGCTCCACAGGGGGCGGCGCCGGCTTTGTGCTGGCAGAGCACAGGTCTATTCAAGAGTCAGGGTGTACTCCTCCCACCCATCCTAGTGTAATCTCCCTACCCACCACCTGGCAGCCAACCTGTCTCCTGGAATTCCCCAGCCCTGCTCCTTACTGTTGCTAGGCAGAACACACACACACAGCGCAGAGGCGGACTGAATGGCCAGATCAGTAAATACTAACTTTCTAAAAGTAGTATTTACAAACACAGGATATTAAAATAAACTTTATTAAAAGAAGTATTTTATTATTCTGAGTTCAGGCATACTAAACATGACTTTCTACCATGCTCTATGAGTCCACTGGGGTCACAGCGTGTAGTGACTCCAGCAGCCCATTCTGGCCTATGGAGAGCAGGTAGCCTTCAATAGTGAAAAACGAAAATGGCTGTAATTCACTATTAAGACATGCCACACACATCAGGGCATGTCCTACCTTATGCCTACAATGCACCCTGCCCTTGGGCCTACCAGAGGGGTGACTAATATGTAGTTAAGGGAAGGTTTAGGGACTGGCAAGTGGGGGCACTTGTGCAGTCAGCGCGACAGTACTTGACTGCGCGCAGGTTCTGCAGTGGCAGACCCTAGACATATTTTACTAGGCCGCTTCTGTGGGTGGCACAACCAGTGCTGCAGGCCCACCAGCGGTATTTGTATTTACAAGCCCTGGCACTCCTGGTGCACTTTACTAGGGGCTGACAGTAAACCAAATGACTCAATCATGGACACCAATCAATGTATACATTTTTAAACAGGAGCACTTGCACTGTGGCACTGATCAGCAGTGTCACAGTGCTCTGAGCAGCTAACACCAACAAAACACAATGAGGCACATCAGCAAAAAGTGGAAGGGAGACTTACGCCAAGGTGCCAGGTCTAACAATAGACACTCACACACCACCAATCATCCATAGAGGTACTCTTACACCTAGTCAGTCATGCAAATAATTAATCACACTCCCATTTACTCACCTATGCAGTTATACGCACACAAGTTCACTTACTCATAAAAATAGTACCACATTCTTACCCTCTTATACAATCACTGAAACAAGCATGCACTCATCCATACAGCCACTCTAACAATCACACACTCTCACATATACCCACTTATATACTCTTACACACATATATACTGCCTTTCACATATGTAGTTACTCACACATGTACATGCACTCACCCAACCATACACTCCATCACAGATGCACTCTTAAAACCGTGCACCCATAGAATCACCCACTCACACATGTATGCACAGAGTCACACACACCCCACCCACACAAACACTCAGGCACGCAAACAGATACTCAGACAACCAATCAATAACCCATAGAAACTCTCATATAGCTATTCACAAAACCATGCAGCCGCTTATACACCAACAGACAGACAGATACAGACATTCACACAGTTTAGTCACTAGTCTGGAGTAAGATACGTTTAATGACTCACTTATAGAGGGCGTGTTTGCACAGTATCACCTCAGGTCCCGCCCCCTACCTTCACCACTGTGCAAACGTGCCCCGCGGCGCATTTTAAATTGGGGGATTAAGTCCCCTTGAATCCTGAGGTCCCCTAGCGGCCAACTAGGCCACCAGGTACCTCCAGTAAGCGCCACGGAGCTGCGTTGCAGAGAGGTGGATAAAGGGGTGTGACCTCATTACACCTCTCTGCAACGCAGCCCCCTGGCGCATACTGGAGGTTCCTGGTGGGCTAGTTGGCCCCCAGGGACCCCCAGTATTCAAGGGGAATTAGTTCCCCCTCTGCAAATGCGCCAGGGTAGGAGCGGAGCGGAGCTGGCCAAAAGTTTGGAAAATTTTGTGACGATTCATCAACCGGCACCAAAATATTCCCAATAGAATGTTGCGAATTTCCTATGGAAAATAGGTCCTAACTATAACTATCTACTGGCGACCGCTAGTAGATAATATATATTTATTTATATATTCACTTAAAAAACCATAGGTTTCACACATGTTATAGTTAGCTGGACATTTCACTCGTAAAAAACCAATGAAATTCCCCCGTTATAGTTAGTGCAGGCAACTATAACTCACGCGACCGCAATCCTCTGCTGATGACGTCAGATATTACATCACTGTATTTAGACACTTATTTACCCATGTCTTCTTCCATTAATTTTTAGCTATACATATATTACAAATATTTATTTTTCAGAAAGACACATATGTCATCAGTGATGTAATATCTGACGTCATCAGCAGAGGATTGGTTTTTTACGAGTGAAATGTCCAGCTAACAATAACATGTGTGAAACCTATGGTTTTTTAAGTGAATTTGCAAGGTTTTTTAAATGCTAATTCCTAACTATAACGTGTGTGAAACCTATGGTTTTTTCAGTGAATTTCAAAGGTTTTTTAAATGCTACTTTATGTATGTATTTTTTATTTTTTAATGGGATTTTTAGCGTGCGCGCATGGTGCGCGAACCTCGCTTAATTTTCCGTAAAAAAATGTAAAAACATTTTTTACGTGTGTTTTTTCAGTGTGTGCGCACAGTGCGCGCACTCCGCGATTTTTCAAAAAAAAAATAAAATCGTTTTTTTGCCCTTGGGGGTCCGTCAGGAACTGTCCACCCTGCCCCCTTTACACGTTCTCCACCTTTGTTTTTCACCCCCTCAGACTGCGAGAGACAAAATGGAGCCGACACTTCCTGGTTTCGACCAATTCGAATGTTTACCGACATCTAACAACCAATCAGAATTGCGCTTGTGCACGGCAGGGTGCGCGCACAGTGCGCGCACGGTGCGGGCGTATAGATATTTATATGCTTTTAAATGCTATTTTCTCAGGAAATACTAAACAGATTTACACGAGACCTTCAAAAGGCACTTCCTTGACCTTATGGCTACCTCTCTGCCAAATTTCACGTAATTCTGTTCAGCCGTTCGGGCTGTACCTTCGACTAAAGGTCCTATGGAAAAATGCATGGGTAAAACGCGTTTTGGGACCCCCCCTTTTTCTCGGCCCCCGCTTGACGAATCACCCCGAGACTTTCAGGGTAGGAGCTGAATGGAGCGCCCCATTTGTTTTGAAAATTTCACAAGAATTCGTCAACCGGCGCCAAAGTTATTCAAAATAGAATTTTGAGATTTCCTATGGAAACTAGGTTGTAACTATAGCTAGCTACTGGCCGGTAGATAGTATATATATATATATTACCTAATGGCGGTCGCCAGTAGGTAGTTATAGTTAGGACCACGTTTCCATAGGAAAACCTCAACATTCTATTTTGAATAACTTTGGCGTCGGTCGACGAATCCTCGCGAATTTTTCAAAATAGGTGGGGCGCTACGCTCCGCTCCTACCCTGAAAGTCTCGGGGGGATCCGTCAAGCGGGGGCTGAGATAAAAGGGGGGTCCCAAAACACGTTTTTCCCATGCATTTTTCCATAGGACCTTTAGAACGAGCGACAGCCCGAACGGCTGAACAGAATTACTCAAAATTTGGCAGAGAGGTAGTCCCTAGGTCAAGGAAGTGCCTTTTGTAGGTTTGGTGTAAATCTGTTCAGTAGATTCTGAGAAAATAGCCTTTAAATCAATATATATATCTGAGCCCGCTTACGGTACGCTTACCGTACGCTTACGGTAAGCGTACGGTGGCGTGCGCGAGCGCGATTCTGATTGGCTCTTAGATCTTAGTAAACATTCGAATCGGTCGAAACCAGGAAGCGGCGGCCGCCATTTTGTGTATTTCACTCTGAAAAAAAAGAGTGAAAACAAGGAAAGGGGGCAATGAGGAGAGTTACAGACCCCCTAACATTTGTAAGGGGGTCAAAGAAGGACAGAAAAGTACAAAAAAAACATTTATTGATTTTAAAAAAAATCACGGGGTACGCGTACGGTAAGCTTACGGTAAGCGTACGGTAAAAAAATAAAAAAAAATAAATGAAAAGCAGATTTAAGAGTTTAGATATTAGGGAGCTCTAAAAAGAGCTGTTGTGTTTATGAAGTCATTTTTTAAGTGGTACCTACAAGTAAGTACCGATGCAGAGTCTAAGGTTCAAGAGGAAGACTCTGTTCCCTTCATCATTGAAGTGCACACCATCTCCTCTATAAATGTCTTGCATGTCATAACGCAAGTTGTTGTGGTAAATGGCACCCATACCATAGTCACGGAGGAAAGCAGAAACAGATTTGTTGACGTGCTTTCTTGCTTTGTCAATCTGTGGACAGAAATGATTGGACCAGTTCCATTTTTGCCTTTGGCATATGTTGGAAAACACAAAGGCAGTTTTAGGGAAAAGTGTAAACAGTTGTGCAAAGGTGTCCTTCATAAGCATTTCCAGACCTACCCCAGTCAAAGTGCCTAGGTCATTGCCACCACAGTGCACTATTATGAGGTCAGGGTGTTGGATTTGAATGAAGGATTTCACCAATGGCATCAATTGGTGCCACTTTAACCCTCTCTGACCAATCCATTTAATGTCTACATTTGGCAAAGCAAGGTCTCTCACCATACCTGTTTTCTCTGCAAACTTTTCACTCCAGAAGACATAGCTGTGCCCTACAATCCACACTGTGAACATCTTCAAAGGAGAACTGGATGCACTCAGGAGGTGTCTTTCAGTAGAATGGCAATATGAAAAGAAAGACAGTTTGGAAATGGAGGCATGCATATTTTTTTCAAAACAAAAACTGATTGGCTGTTTCATACCATTCTAGAATAAAAACTAGGCTGTATGTGTAAATTAATAGAAGCATGTTTTGTATTGGTAAAAAAAAATGTGTAACCAAAGAACAGTACTATGGATTTGCTGTTAGGTTTGAAAAGTCAAGCACTCTTGCTCTGTGGAATTGAAACATTGTTTGGCGAACTTCTGACCTAACTCAACACAGCAGTGTTCCATGAGCTGTTGCTATGGTAGCAGGCAGAAGTCAAGTTGGGGGAAGGGTACTAGGCAGAAGTCAAGTTGGGGGAAGGGTACTTTTGGAAAAGGGTTGGTTTTCAACCAATAGAAATGTGTGATTACATTTGAAAAAAAGGGGGAAGCACTGAGATTTGAAACTTACAAGTATATGTGTGGAAAAATAGAGGGAAAGTTTGCCATTATCTGGTTCTGCTGAGAGGAGAGAGGTGAACACAACAGAGATCCTGGCTCTGATAATCTGCTGTTTGAGTGTCACATTTCTTTCACAACTAACTAATTTTAAAGGTGAGTTTACAGTTTGAGAGGGGATGTATGTGGTAACTTAAGAAATGAATAATAGAAATGGAAATTGTTTTTGTTGTAGTTACACATGGTGGTTTCATAATGTGTCAGTCTGTAAAAGTGATTTTCACTTGCGCCGAAAAAAAAAAGAGCAGTAAGTGTGCTTTCAAATTGGCAAAGAAATTTCGTTTTGGGACTAATGTGAAAACATGACTCTGTGTGCAGAGAGGAATTATAGGCAGAGATTTATTGCGTCTTGCTCTGGTGATTTCACAGTTGCATTAGATGGAAAGGGGGAGCGAATTTTTGGGGGAAGAAGCAGAGTCTTAGCACACACCCATGTGCTTGCCATGTATAGTCATGCACAGTATTTACAAGCGAGTGGGGTTTTCAGGTTTCAGTCTGTAATGCAAATACATTCAGCATCACTAAGGCTGGTTGCCCTTGCTGTAGTGTAGCAGTCTGGACATGGGCTTTTTAAAAAATCTGAAAAGTGGTTTCATAATGTGACAGTTTGTAAAAGTGATTTTCACTTGCCCAAAAAAAAGAGCAGTTAGTGTGCATTCAAATTGGCATAGAAATGTCGTTTTGTGACTATTGTGAAAAGAAATGTAGTAATATATTTAAATACAATAAAGGAATTGTTACAGAGAATCGGTGAGATCTGTACAAATAAAACTTTAGAATTTTATTGGATTACCATTGGAAATTTAATCAAAAAAGAATTTTAAAATTACTATTTGGTCTAAAGGAAATGAAATCAGATGTATTTTGGAGTTATTTGAGATATAATATTGTGATTATACTTCTGAAACAAACATATCAGACGGTATTTTAAAGAAATAAGTATTGGTATTAGAATATTTTTTTAGAATATTATGCATTTCTATAATGTTAAGTTTAAGTAAAAAAAGAATCAGGGCTTTTTTAATACAATCTTTGTGATTGTTATTTTTTTTTGCCCGCTGTAAAATGATGAATGCAATTGCTTTCACAATTTATAGTGAAATGCAATATATTCTGAAAACAGCAAAAATAAGGCAAAAATATTTTATGGAAAAAAATGTAAATATGTGTACTGTATTATAAAATGTTTTAAAAATATTAATACTTTTTTCTTTTTTTCCAGATAGATATAGAAAATTTTCGAAAACTACAAACATTTTTAAAACTATTTTTAAAAAAAACAAATGAATAAATATTTTTTCAGTGAGTATGGTAAGTCAATAATAATAATTGTAGTCTCTCAAGGACCTTGTAATGTGTTTATTGATTTTTAGTGTTTTTTAAAAAAAAAAAAAAAAAAGTACGCGCACCGTACGCGTACGGTAAAAAAAATAAAAAAAAGTTTTTAAAAACATATGTAAAAAAAAGATGAAAGATAAGGTTGGCTCTTAAAAGAACCGTTGTGTTCATGCAGGGACAGAGGAAAGGAAGCATGGGAAAATTATTCAAAGCGACAAATGTGTTGATCTATTTTGTTGTTCACTAGGGAAACACTGGTCTCCCTATAGCAAATTAGATCTTGACAAAATGTGCATCGAATATCAACCTTCCGAAATCGAGGGTTGATTTCCAGAGGGCCAGCAAAAGGAGATTCTCCCCCCACAGATGAAGGGCTCACCTGACCTGCAGAAGAAGGAGTCAGCCCTGCAGATGATGGTTCAGGCTGAGCTGCTGTGGATGTACTGGCTTGTCTTTCTGAAGAGTTACCTCCAAAAAGATGACCATGTGTCCTTCTGTGTACATCCTGGAGGTGTCTCTTCATGGTGTGATTCCCAAAGGAATACTTCCTGTTAGGATTACCTCTAGAAAGTACACGCTTACACAGCTTACAAGTCACTAAGGGTGCATTTACCTTTTGCTGGCCTTCAGGAAAAGTAAAATAATCCCATACATAAGAGGGCTTTTGTTTCCTCGATCTCTGCCTCAAGACAGTGCTGCTAGTGCTAGCCTCACTCTCAGAAGAGCTCTGCTGTTCTGCCATCGTACCCCAAAGACAAACCAGCTCCTTCTCCCAAGGGATCACAAGCAGAAATGAGGGGAATGGGTGTGGTGTAGGAGAGTTCTAGAACTGAAAGTAGTTTCAACCAATCAAAAGTTGTGTTTCATGATCACATGACCTACCGTACGCTTACGGTACGCTTACGGTACGCTTACGGCAAAAGTGCGCATGCGCGTTAAAAAGACACGCGCATGCGCATAACAGTCACTCCCGGCACTTCCGCGTAACGTGCGCGTGTAGCGTACACGCGTACGCGTCCCACGCGGAGTACGCGCGGCTACGCAAATTGCGTAACTATACGCAAGCAGCGTAGGAAAATTACGGACGTTGCGTAAACCGTACGCTTACCGTGAGCTTACGGTACGCGCACTAAAAAAATAAAAAAAAAATAGAAAAAAAGTACTGCAAATAAATTTTACATGTTTATTTTAAAAAATATATAAAAAAAAACATATTAAAGAATTTTAAAAATTTAATCATAGTCTTTATAAAAGGTAAGAAAATTAAAATAAAAATATGTTAGAAAAAATAGAAGAAAAAAAAAAATTAGCATTTAAAAAACCTTGCAAATTCACTGAAAAAACCATGGGTTTCACACACGTTATAGTTAGGAATTAGCATTTAAAAAACCTTGCAAATTCACTGAAAAAACCATGGGTTTCACACACGTTATAGTTAGGAATTAGCATTTAAAAAACCTTAGAAATTCAGTGAAAAAACCATAGGTTTCACACACGTTATAGTTAGGAATTAGCATTTAAAAAACCTTAGAAATTCAGTGAAAAAACCATGTCATCAGTGATGTCATTTGAGATGTCATCAGTGATGTCATGAGTGATGTCACTGACCATGTCATGAGTGATGTAATATGTGACGTCATCAGCAGTGCATTGCGGGCGCGCGAGTTATAGTTAGCTGAACTAACTATAACGGGGCAAATTCATTGGTTTTTTACGAGTAAAATGTCCAGCTAACTATAACATGTGTGAAACCTATGGTTTTTTCACTGAATTTCTAAGGTTTTTTAAATGCTAATTCCTAACTATAACGTGTGTGAAACCTATGGTTTTTTCACTGAATTTCTAAGGTTTT
This sequence comes from Triturus cristatus, assembly GCF_964204655.1. NCBI lineage: Eukaryota > Metazoa > Chordata > Amphibia > Caudata > Salamandridae > Triturus > Triturus cristatus. The sequence continues at coordinate 1,129,343,213 of NC_140588.1, read as the reverse complement.
TTAAATGCTAATTCCTAACTATAACGTGTGTGAAACCCATGGTTTTTTCAGTGAATATATATATATATATATATATATATATATTCACTGAAAAAACCATAGGTTTCAGAGATGTTATAGTTGGAAATTAGCATTTAGAAAACCTTAGAAATTCACAGAAAAAACATAGGTTTCAGGGGTGTTATAGTTAGCTGGCCATTTCACACGTCCAAAAACATAAAAATTCCTCCGTTATAGTTAGTTCTACTAACTATAACTCACGCACCCGCAATGCACTGCTGATGATGTAACATATTGCATCATTCATGACATGGTCAGTGACATGGGCACAGCGCCACCGCAGCCCATGACGAGTCCAGCTCGTCATGGGCACTGAAGGGGTTAAAAAAATGTTTTTTCCCCAAAAAACTTCGGAGTCGCGCACTCAAAGCGTACACATCACGGTGGGTGCGTGGATTCTAGCCGCTAATTTAGAAAAGTCATGAAGGATCCGCATACGGTGGGCGACGGCAGCGTGTTTTTCAGTTACATCATAAACATTTAATATTACGTGATGTGCGCGATTGGTATGCGACCAGTCCGCGACTTCTGCTCCCGTGCATTCGTGACACATGCGCATTATGGTGCGAGATGCTTGCGCGGTGGCGGGTCCCGCGTGATGTCATATACGTGCTGGGGCGCACTGGGTGCGCATGTCCCACAAAAAAAGTTATGTTCCAAAATGATATGTATGTGTCTTTAATATATATATTAGGGCAAGAGATTATCTAAGATAGTCATAAAAATAGGATATTTGTACTTATAATAAACGTATATTATTTTTAAATATATTTTCGCAAAGTCGGGTTCGTGCATTGTGAGTTCAGAGAACCAGGACAGCAGAGGTGCTGTAGAGCCAGAGAAACCAAGTCAGCAGAGCCATTGTAGAGCCAGAGAACCAGGTCAGCAGAGCTGCTCTAGAGCCTAAGAAGCAGGTCAGCAGAGCTGCTCTAGAACCAGAGACACAGGTCAGCAATGCTGCTTTACAGCCAGAGACCCAGGTCATCAGAGCTGCTCTAGAGGCCGAGAACCAGGTCAGCAGAGCTGCTGTAGAGCCAGAGAAACCAGGTCAGCAGAGCTGCTTTAGAGGGAGAGAACCAGTTCAGCAGAACAGTTTTAGAGCCAGAGAACCAGGTCAGCAGAGCTGCTCTAGAGCCAGAGAACCAGGTCAGCAGAGCTGCTCTAGAGGAAGAGAACCAGGTCAGCAGAACTGCTTTAGAGCCAGAGAACCAGGTCAGCAGAGCTCTTTAGAGGGAGAGAACCAGGTCAGCAGAGCTGCTTTAGAGCCAGAGAACCAGGTCAGCAGAGCTGCTCTAGAGCCAGAGAACCAGGAAGCAGAGCTGATTTAGAGCAATAGAACCAGGTCAGCAGAGCTGCTTTAGAGCCAGAGAACCAGGTAAGCAGAGCTGCTCTAGAGGCAGAGAACCAGGTCAGCAGAGCTGCTCTAGAACCAGAGAACCAGGTCAGCAGAGCTGCTCTAGAGGCAGAGAACCCGGTCAGCAGAGCTGACCTAGAGCCAGAGAAGCAGATCAGCAGAGCTGTTTTAGAGCCAGAGACCCAGGTCAGCAGAGCTGCTCTAAAGGCCGAGAACCAGGTCAGCAGAGCTGCTGTAGAGCCAGAGAAATCAGGTCAGCAGAGCTGCTCTAGAGCCAGAGAACAAGGTCAGAAGAGCTGCTGTAGAGCCAGAGAACCAGGTCAGCAGAGCTGCTTTAGAGGGAGAGAACCAGGTCAGCAGGTCTGCTTTAGAGCCAAGTGACCAGATCAGAAGAGCTGCTCTAGAGCCAGAGAACCAGGTCAGCAGAACTGCTTTAGAGCCATAGAACCGGGTCAGCAGAGCTGCTCTGGAGCCAGAGAACCAAGTCAGCAGATCCGCTGTAGAGCCAGAGAAACAAGGTCAGTAGAGCTGCTTTAGAGGGAGAGAACCAGGTCAGCAGAGCTGCATTAGAGCCAGAGAACCAGGTCAGCAGAACTGCCTTAGAGCCATAGAACCGGGTCAGCAGAGCTGCTTTAGAGCCAGAGAACCAGGTCAGCAGAGCTGTTGAATAGCCAGAGATCCAGGTCAGCAGAGCTGGTCTAGAGCTTAAGAACTAGGTCAGCAGAGCTGCTCTAGAGCCAGATAACCAGGTAAGCAGAGCTGTTGTGGAGCCAGAGAAACCAGGTCAGCAGATCTGCTTTAGAGGGAGAGAACTAGGTCAGCAGAGCTGCTTTACAGCCAGAGAACTAGGCCAGCAGAGCTGCTTTAAAGCCAGAGAACCAGGTCAGCAGAGCTGCTCTAGAGCCAGAGAACCAAGTCAGCAGAGCCGCTGTAGAGCCAGAGAAACCAGGTCAGTAGATCTGCTTTAGAGGTAGAGAACCAGGCCAGCAGAGCTGCTCAAGAGGGAGAGAACAAGGTCAGCAGTGGTGCTCTAGAGCCAGAGAACCATGTCAGCAGAGCTGCTCTAGAGCCAGAGAACCAGGTCAGCAGAGCTGCTCTAGAGGCAGAGAACCAGGTCAGTAGAGCTGCTCAAGAGCCAGAGAACCAGGTCAGCAGATCTGCTTTAGAGGGAGAGAACTAGGTCAGCAGAGCTGCTTTAGAGCCAGAGAACTAGGCCAGCAGAGCTGCTTTAGAGCCAGAGAACCAGGTCAGCAGAGCTGCTCTAGAGCCAGAGAACCAAGTCAGCAGAGCCGCTGTAGAGCCAGAGAAACCAGGTCAGTAGATCTGCTTTAGAGGGAGAGAACCAGGCCAGCAGAGCTGCTCCAGAGGGAGAGAACAAGGTCAGCAGAGGTGCTCTAGAGCCAGAGAACCATGTCAGCAGAGCTGCTCTAGAGCCAGAGAACCAGGTCAGCAGAGCGGTTTTAGAGGGAGAGAACCAGGTCAGCAGAACTGCTTTAGAGCCAGAGAACCAGGTCAGCAGAGCTGCTCTAGAGCCAGAGAACCAGATCAGCAGTGCTCCTTTAGAGCCAGACCCAGGTCAGCAGAGCTGCTCTAGAGGCAGAGAACCAGGTCAGCAGAGCTGCTCTAGAGCCAGATAAACCAGGTCAGTAGAGCTGCTTTAGAGTGAGAGAACCAGGTCAACACAGTTGCTTTAGAGGGAGAGAACCAGGTCAGCAGGTCTGCTTTAGAGCCAAGGGACCAGGTCAGCAGAGCTGCTCTAGAGCCAGAGAACCAGGTCAACAGAGCTGCTGTAGCACCAGAGAAACCAGGTCAGTAGAGCTGCTTTAGAGCGAGAGAACCATGTCAACACAGTTGCTTTAGAGGGAGAGAACCAGGTCAGCAGGTCTGCTTTAGAGCCAAGGGACCAGGTCAGCAGAGCTGCTTTAGAGCCAGAGAACCAGGTTGTTGGATTTGGCCCTTCTGGCAGGTTCACCTGAACTTTTTTTGATTTTTACTGGTGACTTGGTGTGGTGATTTTTTGGTTTCTGCGCACTTTCCCTGTGTCCCAGGGTAAAGTGCGTGCGCACTCTGAGTGCATGTGGTGAGATAGGCCTGCCCTCCCATAGGAATGCATGGGGAATGTATGTGTCCCTAGTAGTTCCTGATGCGTGGGGTGTGCAGGCCCAAGTTTGGTATGTGCGGACTCGTGTGATTGAATGCTGTGCGATGATGTGTGCGGCATGCATGTACCTAGTGTGGAAGTGCCACTTCTAGAAGTGGGCACTTCGGTGTGCAGTGTGAAATGTGTGCCTTGTCGCATGATTGGCTGGTTGAGGTCATGTGACGGGCTAGGGATTCTCCAGAGTCAGGATGAGTCACCCAGTGGTGAATGGGGAGATCAGCAGCTAGATGGGTGGGAGGAGTACACCTGGGTCCTGAATAGGGCAGGGTTCTCCCCACACAATGCTGGCTCCGCCCCCTGTGGTGCGACTGATGACCCTAGCCCTGCCAGTGAATAGAGTGAGGGGCTGAGCACATCAAGGGTGCTCCCCAACCAGCTGCGACTGGTTTTCCCCCTCACCCTGAACCCAGAACAAAGGGAAAAGATGTATAAAAATGGGGCTGTGTCCCCACAGAAGTTGTTCTCTGCCAGGATCTTACCTGAGGGGGGCTGCTGCTGCTGCTGCTGGACCAGAGGACCACCACTTGGACTACCTCCCTTCCTGGAGGCCCAGTGAGCTGTCTCTGGGTCCAGCCTTGCCCCCCACCCCTGCCCTGCTGCATGCAGGGAAGAACTTTGCTGGACTTTGGGGTTCTTTTGTCCCTAAAGCACTGGGAGCGCTTGATTTGTGGGACCTAGCGCCTGGGAGCGCTTTTTGGCAACCTTTGAGGGGTAGCGCTTCTGTTTCCCTGCAGCCTGGGGCTGCGCGCATTTTGAAAAGGGGATTCCCCCGCTTTTGGTGCTTTCATTTATAGCGGGTGCCCACCCCGCTTATCTCCTCATCTTGGACGTTAATACGAAGGCGGGAGCCCACCCTGCGCTTCGGTGTAAGGAGAAGATCACCGCCGCGGCCGGGCTCGGGGAAGTCAGGCAGGCCGGGGGCGGGACTCCGGGACAACCGGAAGTAGGAGGGCGGGAGCCTACCCCGCCTCCCTCCGAAGGACTCGCGGCTGTTTTCTGGGCCCCGGGAGCAGGCAGGAGCCGACCCTGCGCCCCGGTGCCCTCGCCCGAGCAGAGTAGAGGACTGGAGCAGCACCGCCGGCAGGGAGCAGAGAGCCTCCCGCCGCGACCAGAGACCGGCGCCTCCTTCCCGGTAAGTGGGGCTCTGGCTGGGAGGGTGTGCAAAGCAGCCTAGGTGGTTGCTGAGCGCGGGTGCGCTCCAACGAGGGACCACCCAGTACACAGAGCCGGCGAGGCTCCAATGCGACCCCCCCCAGCTATTTCAGAGCCGGCAAGGCTCAGGGTGGGCATCAGCGTCCGTCAAGATTCCCCCGAGTCCCGAGGGACTCCCGCGAAGGGGACAGTGGTTCCGAGCCCCGAGGGGCTCCAACGAGGCACTCCTTGTTTTTAGAAGAGCCCAGGGAGGCTCTAAACCTACGGGGGCATTCGGGTGCATATAAGAGCGGCCCGAAAGGCAGCGGGCCGCTCCAACGTCGCCTCCAACTTGTTTAAAGAGCCTGTGAGGGCTCCAATGACGGGGGCATTTCGTCCATGACGAGAGCGGCCCCGGAAGGCAGTGCGCCGCTCCGACGTTATTTAGAGGGGCACATTTGTTTATTGAGCCTGTGAGGCTCTAACGGGGGCATTGCTTTATCGTCCAGAGCCCAGAGAGGGCTCAAGAGGCACGCCGGTGCCAGGTTCTTTTTCCCAGCTGCCCAGCACTTTGTGGGCAGCTGCAACGTTTAGGTTGTGCCCTGTTGCTTTACGCTCTAGATTGCGCAGCCTGCGCAATCTTGCCCTGACTCTGTGGACAACGGGCGTTTGAGCCCATGAGAGGCCAGTTGGCCTAGGGACTGCCACAGGTAGTGGCTAATGTGAGTTTTGCGCTATTGTTTTCCTTTCCTGCACCTCTGAATGTGTTTATGCGTTATGTGCTTTGCTTTACACCGCTGAATGTATTTTATGCATCATGTGTTTCCCTTGTTCTACACCTCTGAATGTGATGCATCATGTGTAATGTGCATTTACCACTACAGGTATTGTGATACTTAGGTGGTTGTTTGTTTTCTCCTAGTACAGGTGGTACTAGTGAGGTCCTGATTCCCTGCGCAGTATTTTCCTAAGGTGGTTAGGGTTGCGTAGGTGGTACTTACCTGTGACCAGTAATTACTGGTTGTGTGCTACATATGTTATTTTGTGCTACAGTAATTTTATATCCTATGTGCTAAGTGCTATGTTCAAAAAGTGCTAATTCCTGACAGTGGTCCATGTGGCCCTGTCCCCTGTACATATAATCCCTTGCAAATTCTGCCCGTGCCTGTTGGCACATTGTAAAGTGTGTGTTTTTATCTAATGTGTTTTGGTAATACAAAGGTTATTTTTATAGAATACCTTGTGTGGAGTTTCCTTTGTGGTGGACCTTGGGTGTTGTTGCTGGGTGCGCGCGCAAACGCTTTACACATCGCCTCAGAGATAAGCCTGACTGCTCGTGCCAAGCTACCAAGGGGGTGAGCAGGGGTTATCTTTGGCGTGTAAAGTCCTTGCCCTGACTAGAGTGGTGGTTTCTGCCTGACTTTGGCGCAAGCCTTAGCCAACCAGAAATCCCATTTTTAACACAGGTCAACAGAGCTTTTGCAGAGCCAGAGAACCAGGTCAGCAGAGCTGCTCTAGAGCCTAACAACAAGGTCAGCAGAGCTGCTCTAGAGACAGAGAACCAGGTAAGCAGAGCTGCTTTAGAGACAGAGAACTAGGCCAGCAGACCTGCATTACAGCCTAAGAACCAGGTCAGAAGAGCTGCTTTAGAGCCAGAGAACCAGGTCAGCAGAGATGCTTTAGAGGGAGAGAACCAGGTCATCAGAGCTGGTTTAGAACCAGAGAACTAGGCCAGCAGAGCTGCTTTAGAGCCAGAGAACCAGGTCAGCAGAGCTGCTCTAGAGCCTAAGAACTGGGTCAGCAGAGCTGCTCTAGAGCCAGAGAACCAGGTCAGCAGAGCCGCTGTAGAGCCAGAGAAACCAGGTCAGTAGAGCTGCTTTAGAGGGAGAGAACCAGGACAGCAGCGCTGCTCCAGAGGGAGAGAACCAGGTCAGCAGAGCTGCTCTTGAGCCAGAGAACCATGTCAGCAGAACAGCTTTAGAGCCATAGAACCAGGTCAACAGAGCTGTTGTAGAGCCAGAGTATCAGGTCAGCAGAGCTACCCTAGAGCCTAAGAACCAGGTCAGCAGAACTGCTGTAGAGCCAAAGAAACCAGGTCAGCAGAGCTGTTGTAGAGCCAGAGAACCAGGTCAGCAGAGCTGCTTTAGAGCCTAAGAACTAGGTCAGCAGAGCTGCTCTGGAGCCAGAGAATCAGGTCAGCAGAGCTGCTCTAGAGGGATGTATGTCGTTACAACGCACACTTTTACAACGCATGCACTTACAACGCATTTTTTACAACGCACAATCCATTACAACGCATGACATTACAACGCAGGACACTACAACGCATTTTTAAAAACTACCTTTACAACGCATTTCCATTACAACGCATACTACCTTTACAACGCATACCATTACAACGCATAATATTAAATTGCATTTAAGGTAAGTATTAAATAGTATAGGGGTAAAAATTACTATTCTAACTCCAGGGGGTGCAACAGTAGGGTAAGTGTTGGATAGTATAGGGTTAAAAATTACTATTCTAACTCCAGGGGGTGCAACAGTAGGGTAAATGTTGGATAGTATAGGGGTAAAAATTACTATTCTAACTCCAGGGGGTGCAACAGTAGGGAAAGTGTTGGATAGTATAGGGGTAAAAATTACTATTCTAACTCCAGGGGGTGCAACAGTAGGGTAAGTGTTGGATAGTATAGGGGTAAAAATTACTATTCTAACTCCAGGGGGTGCAACAGTAGGGTAAGTGTTGGATAGTATAGGGGTAAAAATTACTATTCTAACTCCAGGGGGTGCAACAGTAGGGTAAGTGTTGGATAGTATAGGGGTAAAAATTACTATTCTAACTCCAGGGGGTGCAACAGTAGAGTAAGTGTTGGATAGTATAGGGGTAAAAATTACTATTCTAACTCCAGGGGGTGCAACAGTAGGGTAAGTGTTGGATAGTATAGGGGTAAAAATTACTATTCTAACTCCAGGGTGTGCAACGGTAGAGTAAGTGTTGGATAGTATAGGGGTAAAAATTACTATTCTAACTCCAGGGGGTGCAACAGTAGGGTAAGTGTTGGATAGTATAGGGGTAAAAAATACTATTCTAACTCCAGGGGGTGCAACAGTAGGGTAAGTGTTGGATAGTATAGGGGTAAAAATTACTATTCTAACTCCAGGGGGTGCAACAGTAGGGTAAGTGTTGGATAGTATAGGGGTAAAAATTACTATTCTAACTCCAGGGGGTGCAACAGTAGGGTAAGTGTTGGATAGTATAGGGGTAAAAATTACTATATTATGCGTTGTAATGGTATGCGTTGTAATGGTAGTATGCGTTGTAATGGAATGCGTTGTAAAGGTAGTTTTTAAAAATGCGTTGTAGTGTCCTGCGTTGTAATGTCATGCGTTGTAATGGATTGTGCGTTGTAAAAAATGCGTTGTAAGTGTAGTGCGTTGTAAAAGTTGCGTTGTAAAGGTTGTTCCCCGCTCTAGAGCCAGAGAACCAGGTCAGCAGAACTGCTTTAGAGCCATAGAAACCGGGTCAGCAGAGCTGCTTTAGAGCCAGATAAGCAGGTCAGCAGAGCTGTTGTAGAGCCAGAGAACCAGGTCAGCAGAGCTGCTCTAGAGCCTAAGAACTAGGTCAGCAGAGCTGCTCTAGAGCCAGAGAACCAGGTCAGCAGAGCTGCTTTAGAGCCATAGAACCAGGTCAGCAGAGCTGCTCTAGAGGCAGAGAACCAGGTCAGCAGAACTGCTTTAGAGCCAGAGAACCAGTTAAGCAGAGCTCTTTAGAGGGAGAGAACCAGGTCAGCAGAGCTGCTTTAGAGCCAGGGAACCAGGTCAGCAGAGCTGCTATAGAGCCAGAGAACCAGGAAGCAGAGCCGATTTAGAGCCATAGTACCAGGTAAGCAGAGCTGCTCTAGAGGCAGAGAACCAGGTCAGCAGAGCTGCAGTAGAGCCAGAGAGCCAGGTCAGCAGAGCTGCACTAGAGGCAGAGATCCAGGTCAGCAGAGCTGTTCTAGAGCCAGAGAACCAGGTCAGCAGAGCTGCTCTAGAGCCCGAGAACCAGATCAGCAGAGCTGTTGTAGAGCCAGAGACCCAGGTCAGCAGAGCTGCTCTAAAGGCCGAGAAACAGGTCAGCAGAGCTTCTGTAGAGCCAGAGAAACCAGGTCAGCAGAGCTGCTCTAGAGCCAGAGAACAAGGTCAGAAGAGCTGCTGTAGAGCCAGAGAACCAGGTCAGCAGAGCTGCTTTAGAGGGAGAGAACCAGGTCAGCAGGTCTGCTTTAGAGCCAAGTGGCCAGATCAGCAGAGCTGCTCTAGAGCCAGAGAACCAGGTCAGCAGAACTGCTTTAGAGCCATAGAACCGGGTCAGCAGAGCTGCTTTAGAGCCAGAGAACCAGGTCAGCAGAGCTGTTGTAGTGCCAGAGAAATCAGGTCAGCAGATCTTTTTTAGAGGGAGAGAACTAGGTCAGCAGATCTGCTTTAGAGCCTGAGAACTAGGCCAGCAGAGTTGCTTTAGAGCCAGAGAACTAGGCCAGCAGAGCTGCTTTAGAGCCAGAGAACCAGGTCAGCAGAGCTGCTCTAGAGCCAGAGAACCAAGTCAGCAAAGCTGCTTTAGAGCCATAGAACCAGGTCAACAGAGCTGCTTTAGAGCCAGAGAACCAGGTCAACAGAGCTGCTCTAGAGCCTAAGAACCAGGTCAGCAGAGCTGCTCTAGAGCCAGAGAACCAGGTCAGCCGAGCCTCTGTAGAGCCAGAGAAACCAGGTCAGTAGATCTGCTTTGGAGGGAGAGAACCATGTCAGCAGAGCTGCTTTAGAGCCATAGAACCAGGTCAGCAGAGCTGCTCTAAAGGCAGAGAACCAGGTCAGCAGAACTGCTTTAGAGCCAGAGAACCAGGTAAGCAGAGCTCTTTAGAGGGAGAGAACCAGGTCAGCAGAGCTGCTTTAGAGCCAGGGAACCAGGTCAGCAGGTCTGCTTTAGAGCCAAGGGACCAGGTCAGCAGAGCTGCTTTAGAGCCAGAGAACCAGGTTGTTGGATTTGGCCCTTCTGGCAGGTTCACCTGAACTTTTTTTGATTTTTACTGGTGACTTGGTGTGGTGATTTTTTGGTTTCTGCGCACTTTCCCTGTGTCCCAGGGTAAAGTGCGTGCGCACTCTGAGTGCATGTGGTGAGATAGGCCTGCCCTCCCATAGGAATGCATGGGGAATGTATGTGTCCCTAGTAGTTCCTGATGCGTGGGGTGTGCAGGCCCAAGTTTGGTATGTGCGGACTCGTGTGATTGAATGCTGTGCGATGATGTGTGCGGCATGCATGTACCTAGTGTGGAAGTGCCACTTCTAGAAGTGGGCACTTCGGTGTGCAGTGTGAAATGTGTGCCTTGTCGCATGATTGGCTGGTTGAGGTCATGTGACGGGCTAGGGATTCTCCAGAGTCAGGATGAGTCACCCAGTGGTGAATGGGGAGATCAGCAGCTAGATGGGTGGGAGGAGTACACCTGGGTCCTGAATAGGGCAGGGTTCTCCCCACACAATGCTGGCTCCGCCCCCTGTGGTGCGACTGATGACCCTAGCCCTGCCAGTGAATAGAGTGAGGGGCTGAGCACATCAAGGGTGCTCCCCAACCAGCTGCGACTGGTTTTCCCCCTCACCCTGAACCCAGAACAAAGGGAAAAGATGTATAAAAATGGGGCTGTGTCCCCACAGAAGTTGTTCTCTGCCAGGATCTTACCTGAGGGGGGCTGCTGCTGCTGCTGCTGGACCAGAGGACCACCACTTGGACTACCTCCCTTCCTGGAGGCCCAGTGAGCTGTCTCTGGGTCCAGCCTTGCCCCCCACCCCTGCCCTGCTGCATGCAGGGAAGAACTTTGCTGGACTTTGGGGTTCTTTTGTCCCTAAAGCACTGGGAGCGCTTGATTTGTGGGACCTAGCGCCTGGGAGCGCTTTTTGGCAACCTTTGAGGGGTAGCGCTTCTGTTTCCCTGCAGCCTGGGGCTGCGCGCATTTTGAAAAGGGGATTCCCCCGCTTTTGGTGCTTTCATTTATAGCGGGTGCCCACCCCGCTTATCTCCTCATCTTGGACGTTAATACGAAGGCGGGAGCCCACCCTGCGCTTCGGTGTAAGGAGAAGATCACCGCCGCGGCCGGGCTCGGGGAAGTCAGGCAGGCCGGGGGCGGGACTCCGGGACAACCGGAAGTAGGAGGGCGGGAGCCTACCCCGCCTCCCTCCGAAGGACTCGCGGCTGTTTTCTGGGCCCCGGGAGCAGGCAGGAGCCGACCCTGCGCCCCGGTGCCCTCGCCCGAGCAGAGTAGAGGACTGGAGCAGCACCGCCGGCAGGGAGCAGAGAGCCTCCCGCCGCGACCAGAGACCGGCGCCTCCTTCCCGGTAAGTGGGGCTCTGGCTGGGAGGGTGTGCAAAGCAGCCTAGGTGGTTGCTGAGCGCGGGTGCGCTCCAACGAGGGACCACCCAGTACACAGAGCCGGCGAGGCTCCAATGCGACCCCCCCCAGCTATTTCAGAGCCGGCAAGGCTCAGGGTGGGCATCAGCGTCCGTCAAGATTCCCCCGAGTCCCGAGGGACTCCCGCGAAGGGGACAGTGGTTCCGAGCCCCGAGGGGCTCCAACGAGGCACTCCTTGTTTTTAGAAGAGCCCAGGGAGGCTCTAAACCTACGGGGGCATTCGGGTGCATATAAGAGCGGCCCGAAAGGCAGCGGGCCGCTCCAACGTCGCCTCCAACTTGTTTAAAGAGCCTGTGAGGGCTCCAATGACGGGGGCATTTCGTCCATGACGAGAGCGGCCCCGGAAGGCAGTGCGCCGCTCCGACGTTATTTAGAGGGGCACATTTGTTTATTGAGCCTGTGAGGCTCTAACGGGGGCATTGCTTTATCGTCCAGAGCCCAGAGAGGGCTCAAGAGGCACGCCGGTGCCAGGTTCTTTTTCCCAGCTGCCCAGCACTTAGTGGGCAGCTGCAACGTTTAGGTTGTGCCCTGTTGCTTTACGCTCTAGATTGCGCAGCCTGCGCAATCTTGCCCTGACTCTGTGGACAACGGGCGTTTGAGCCCATGAGAGGCCAGTTGGCCTAGGGACTGCCACAGGTAGTGGCTAATGTGAGTTTTGCGCTATTGTTTTCCTTTCCTGCACCTCTGAATGTGTTTATGCGTTATGTGCTTTGCTTTACACCGCTGAATGTATTTTATGCATCATGTGTTTCCCTTGTTCTACACCTCTGAATGTGATGCATCATGTGTAATGTGCATTTACCACTACAGGTATTGTGATACTTAGGTGGTTGTTTGTTTTCTCCTAGTACAGGTGGTACTAGTGAGGTCCTGATTCCCTGCGCAGTATTTTCCTAAGGTGGTTAGGGTTGCGTAGGTGGTACTTACCTGTGACCAGTAATTACTGGTTGTGTGCTACATATGTTATTTTGTGCTACAGTAATTTTATATCCTATGTGCTAAGTGCTATGTTCAAAAAGTGCTAATTCCTGACAGTGGTCCATGTGGCCCTGTCCCCTGTACATATAATCCCTTGCAAATTCTGCCCGTGCCTGTTGGCACATTGTAAAGTGTGTGTTTTTATCTAATGTGTTTTGGTAATACAAAGGTTATTTTTATAGAATACCTTGTGTGGAGTTTCCTTTGTGGTGGACCTTGGGTGTTGTTGCTGGGTGCGCGCGCAAACGCTTTACACATCGCCTCAGAGATAAGCCTGACTGCTCGTGCCAAGCTACCAAGGGGGTGAGCAGGGGTTATCTTTGGCGTGTAAAGTCCTTGCCCTGACTAGAGTGGTGGTTTCTGCCTGACTTTGGCGCAAGCCTTAGCCAACCAGAAATCCCATTTTTAACACAGGTCAACAGAGCTTTTGCAGAGCCAGAGAACCAGGTCAGCAGAGCTGCTCTAGAGCCTAACAACAAGGTCAGCAGAGCTGCTCTAGAGACAGAGAACCAGGTAAGCAGAGCTGCTTTAGAGACAGAGAACTAGGCCAGCAGACCTGCATTACAGCCTAAGAACCAGGTCAGAAGAGCTGCTTTAGAGCCAGAGAACCAGGTCAGCAGAGATGCTTTAGAGGGAGAGAACCAGGTCATCAGAGCTGGTTTAGAACCAGAGAACTAGGCCAGCAGAGCTGCTTTAGAGCCAGAGAACCAGGTCAGCAGAGCTGCTCTAGAGCCTAAGAACTGGGTCAGCAGAGCTGCTCTAGAGCCAGAGAACCAGGTCAGCAGAGCCGCTGTAGAGCCAGAGAAACCAGGTCAGTAGAGCTGCTTTAGAGGGAGAGAACCAGGACAGCAGCGCTGCTCCAGAGGGAGAGAACCAGGTCAGCAGAGCTGCTCTTGAGCCAGAGAACCATGTCAGCAGAACAGCTTTAGAGCCATAGAACCAGGTCAACAGAGCTGTTGTAGAGCCAGAGTATCAGGTCAGCAGAGCTACCCTAGAGCCTAAGAACCAGGTCAGCAGAACTGCTGTAGAGCCAAAGAAACCAGGTCAGCAGAGCTGTTGTAGAGCCAGAGAACCAGGTCAGCAGAGCTGCTTTAGAGCCTAAGAACTAGGTCAGCAGAGCTGCTCTGGAGCCAGAGAATCAGGTCAGCAGAGCTGCTCTAGAGGGATGTATGTCGTTACAACGCACACTTTTACAACGCATGCACTTACAACGCATTTTTTACAACGCACAATCCATTACAACGCATGACATTACAACGCAGGACACTACAACGCATTTTTAAAAACTACCTTTACAACGCATTTCCATTACAACGCATACTACCTTTACAACGCATACCATTACAACGCATAATATTAAATTGCATTTAAGGTAAGTATTAAATAGTATAGGGGTAAAAATTACTATTCTAACTCCAGGGGGTGCAACAGTAGGGTAAGTGTTGGATAGTATAGGGTTAAAAATTACTATTCTAACTCCAGGGGGTGCAACAGTAGGGTAAATGTTGGATAGTATAGGGGTAAAAATTACTATTCTAACTCCAGGGGGTGCAACAGTAGGGAAAGTGTTGGATAGTATAGGGGTAAAAATTACTATTCTAACTCCAGGGGGTGCAACAGTAGGGTAAGTGTTGGATAGTATAGGGGTAAAAATTACTATTCTAACTCCAGGGGGTGCAACAGTAGGGTAAGTGTTGGATAGTATAGGGGTAAAAATTACTATTCTAACTCCAGGGGGTGCAACAGTAGGGTAAGTGTTGGATAGTATAGGGGTAAAAATTACTATTCTAACTCCAGGGGGTGCAACAGTAGAGTAAGTGTTGGATAGTATAGGGGTAAAAATTACTATTCTAACTCCAGGGGGTGCAACAGTAGGGTAAGTGTTGGATAGTATAGGGGTAAAAATTACTATTCTAACTCCAGGGTGTGCAACGGTAGAGTAAGTGTTGGATAGTATAGGGGTAAAAATTACTATTCTAACTCCAGGGGGTGCAACAGTAGGGTAAGTGTTGGATAGTATAGGGGTAAAAAATACTATTCTAACTCCAGGGGGTGCAACAGTAGGGTAAGTGTTGGATAGTATAGGGGTAAAAATTACTATTCTAACTCCAGGGGGTGCAACAGTAGGGTAAGTGTTGGATAGTATAGGGGTAAAAATTACTATTCTAACTCCAGGGGGTGCAACAGTAGGGTAAGTGTTGGATAGTATAGGGGTAAAAATTACTATATTATGCGTTGTAATGGTATGCGTTGTAATGGTAGTATGCGTTGTAATGGAATGCGTTGTAAAGGTAGTTTTTAAAAATGCGTTGTAGTGTCCTGCATTGTAATGTCATGCGTTGTAATGGATTGTGCGTTGTAAAAAATGCGTTGTAAGTGTAGTGCGTTGTAAAAGTTGCGTTGTAAAGGTTGTTCCCCGCTCTAGAGCCAGAGAACCAGGTCAGCAGAACTGCTTTAGAGCCATAGAAACCGGGTCAGCAGAGCTGCTTTAGAGCCAGATAAGCAGGTCAGCAGAGCTGTTGTAGAGCCAGAGAACCAGGTCAGCAGAGCTGCTCTAGAGCCTAAGAACTAGGTCAGCAGAGCTGCTCTAGAGCCAGAGAACCAGGTCAGCAGAGCTGCTTTAGAGCCATAGAACCAGGTCAGCAGAGCTGCTCTAGAGGCAGAGAACCAGGTCAGCAGAACTGCTTTAGAGCCAGAGAACCAGTTAAGCAGAGCTCTTTAGAGGGAGAGAACCAGGTCAGCAGAGCTGCTTTAGAGCCAGGGAACCAGGTCAGCAGAGCTGCTATAGAGCCAGAGAACCAGGAAGCAGAGCCGATTTAGAGCCATAGTACCAGGTAAGCAGAGCTGCTCTAGAGGCAGAGAACCAGGTCAGCAGAGCTGCAGTAGAGCCAGAGAGCCAGGTCAGCAGAGCTGCACTAGAGGCAGAGATCCAGGTCAGCAGAGCTGTTCTAGAGCCAGAGAACCAGGTCAGCAGAGCTGCTCTAGAGCCCGAGAACCAGATCAGCAGAGCTGTTGTAGAGCCAGAGACCCAGGTCAGCAGAGCTGCTCTAAAGGCCGAGAAACAGGTCAGCAGAGCTTCTGTAGAGCCAGAGAAACCAGGTCAGCAGAGCTGCTCTAGAGCCAGAGAACAAGGTCAGAAGAGCTGCTGTAGAGCCAGAGAACCAGGTCAGCAGAGCTGCTTTAGAGGGAGAGAACCAGGTCAGCAGGTCTGCTTTAGAGCCAAGTGGCCAGATCAGCAGAGCTGCTCTAGAGCCAGAGAACCAGGTCAGCAGAACTGCTTTAGAGCCATAGAACCGGGTCAGCAGAGCTGCTTTAGAGCCAGAGAACCAGGTCAGCAGAGCTGTTGTAGTGCCAGAGAACTAGGTCAGCAGATCTGCTTTAGAGCCTGAGAACTAGGCCAGCAGAGTTGCTTTAGAGCCAGAGAACTAGGCCAGCAGAGCTGCTTTAGAGCCAGAGAACCAGGTCAGCAGAGCTGCTCTAGAGCCAGAGAACCAAGTCAGCAAAGCTGCTTTAGAGCCATAGAACCAGGTCAACAGAGCTGCTTTAGAGCCAGAGAACCAGGTCAACAGAGCTGCTCTAGAGCCTAAGAACCAGGTCAGCAGAGCTGCTCTAGAGCCAGAGAACCAGGTCAGCCGAGCCTCTGTAGAGCCAGAGAAACCAGGTCAGTAGATCTGCTTTGGAGGGAGAGAACCATGTCAGCAGAGCTGCTTTAGAGCCATAGAACCAGGTCAGCAGAGCTGCTCTAGAGGCAGAGAACCAGGTCAGCAGAACTGCTTTAGAGCCAGAGAACCAGGTAAGCAGAGCTCTTTAGAGGGAGAGAACCAGGTCAGCAGAGCTGCTTTAGAGCCAGGGAACCAGGTCAGCAGAGCTGCTATAGAGCCAGAGAACCAGGAAGCAGAGCCGATTTAGAGCCATAGTACCAGGTAAGCAGAGCTGCTCTAGAGGCAGAGAACCAGGTCAGCAGAGCTGCAGTAGAGCCAGAGAGCCAGGTCAGCAGAGCTGCACTAGAGGCAGAGATCCAGGTCAGCAGAGCTGTTCTAGAGCCAGAGAACCAGGTCAGCAGAGCTGCTCTAGAGCCCGAGAACCAGATCAGCAGAGCTGTTGTAGAGCCAGAGACCCAGGTCAGCAGAGCTGCTCTAAAGGCCGAGAAACAGGTCAGCAGAGCTTCTGTAGAGCCAGAGAAACCAGGTCAGCAGAGCTGCTCTAGAGCCAGAGAACAAGGTCAGAAGAGCTGCTGTAGAGCCAGAGAACCAGGTCAGCAGAGCTGCTTTAGAGGGAGAGAACCAGGTCAGCAGGTCTGCTTTAGAGCCAAGTGGCCAGATCAGCAGAGCTGCTCTAGAGCCAGAGAACCAGGTCAGCAGAACTGCTTTAGAGCCATAGAACCGGGTCAGCAGAGCTGCTTTAGAGCCAGAGAACCAGGTCAGCAGAGCTGTTGTAGTGCCAGAGAAATCAGGTCAGCAGATCTTTTTTAGAGGGAGAGAACTAGGTCAGCAGATCTGCTTTAGAGCCTGAGAACTAGGCCAGCAGAGTTGCTTTAGAGCCAGAGAACTAGGCCAGCAGAGCTGCTTTAGAGCCAGAGAACCAGGTCAGCAGAGCTGCTCTAGAGCCAGAGAACCAAGTCAGCAAAGCTGCTTTAGAGCCATAGAACCAGGTCAACAGAGCTGCTTTAGAGCCAGAGAACCAGGTCAACAGAGCTGCTCTAGAGCCTAAGAACCAGGTCAGCAGAGCTGCTCTAGAGCCAGAGAACCAGGTCAGCCGAGCCTCTGTAGAGCCAGAGAAACCAGGTCAGTAGATCTGCTTTGGAGGGAGAGAACCATGTCAGCAGAGCTGCTTTAGAGCCATAGAACCAGGTCAGCAGAGCTGCTCTAGAGGCAGAGAACCAGGTCAGCAGAACTGCTTTAGAGCCAGAGAACCAGGTAAGCAGAGCTCTTTAGAGGGAGAGAACCAGGTCAGCAGAGCTGCTTTAGAGCCAGGGAACCAGGTCAGCAGAGCTGCTATAGAGCCAGAGAACCAGGAAGCAGAGCCGATTTAGAGCCATAGTACCAGGTAAGCAGAGCTGCTCTAGAGGCAGAGAACCAGGTCAGCAGAGCTGCAGTAGAGCCAGAGAGCCAGGTCAGCAGAGCTGCACTAGAGGCAGAGATCCAGGTCAGCAGAGCTGTTCTAGAGCCAGAGAACCAGGTCAGCAGAGCTGCTCTAGAGCCCGAGAACCAGATCAGCAGAGCTGTTATAGAGCCAGAGACCCAGGTCAGCAGAGCTGCTCTAAAGGCCGAGAAACAGGTCAGCAGAGCTTCTGTAGAGCCAGAGAAACCAGGTCAGCAGAGCTGCTCTAGAGCCAGAGAACAAGGTCAGAAGAGCTGCTGTAGAGCCAGAGAACCAGGTCAGCAGAGCTGCTTTAGAGGGAGAGAACCAGGTCAGCAGGTCTGCTTTAGAGCCAAGTGGCCAGATCAGCAGAGCTGCTCTAGAGCCAGAGAACCAGGTCAGCAGAACTGCTTTAGAGCCATAGAACCGGGTCAGCAGAGCTGCTTTAGAGCCAGAGAACCAGGTCAGCAGAGCTGTTGTAGTGCCAGAGAAATCAGGTCAGCAGATCTTTTTTAGAGGGAGAGAACTAGGTCAGCAGATCTGCTTTAGAGCCTGAGAACTAGGCCAGCAGAGTTGCTTTAGAGCCAGAGAACTAGGCCAGCAGAGCTGCTTTAGAGCCAGAGAACCAGGTCAGCAGAGCTGCTCTAGAGCCAGAGAACCAAGTCAGCAAAGCTGCTTTAGAGCCATAGAACCAGGTCAACAGAGCTGCTTTAGAGCCAGAGAACCAGGTCAACAGAGCTGCTCTAGAGCCTAAGAACCAGGTCAGCAGAGCTGCTCTAGAGCCAGAGAACCAGGTCAGCCGAGCCTCTGTAGAGCCAGAGAAACCAGGTCAGTAGATCTGCTTTGGAGGGAGAGAACCATGTCAGCAGAGCCGCTCCAGAGGGAGAGAACCAGGTTAGCAGAGCTGCTCTAGAGCCAGAGAACCATGTCAGCAGAGCTGCTGTAGCACCAGAGAAACCAGGTCAGTAGAGCTGCTTTAGAGCGAGAGAACCAGGTCAACACAGTTGCTTTAGAGGGAGAGAACCAGGTCAGCAGGTCTGCTTTAGAGCCAAGGGACCAGGTCAGCAGAGCTGCTCTAGAGCCAGAGAACCAGGTCAGCAGAGCTGCTTCAGAGCCATAGAACTGCGTCAGCAGAGCTGCTTTAGAGCCAGAGAACCAGGTCAACAGAGCTTTTGCAGAGCCAGAGAACCAGGTCAGCAGAGCTGCTCTAGAGCCTAACAACAAGGTCAGCAGAGCTGCTCCAGAGGGAGAGAACCAGGTCAGCAGAGCAGATTTAGAGGCAGAGAACCAGGTCAGCAGAACTGCTTTAGAGCCAGAGAACCAGGTCAGCAGAGGTTCTCTAGAGCCAGAGAACCAGATCAGCAGAGATGCTTTAGAGCCAGAGACCCAGGTCAGCCGAGCTGCTCTAGAGGCCGAAAACCAGCTCAGCAAAGCTGCTGTAGAGCCAGAGAAACTAGGTCAGCAGAGCTGCTCTAGAGCCAGAGAACCAGCTCAGTAGAGCTGCTGTAGAGACAGAGAAACCAGGTCAGCAGACCTGCTGTAGAGCCAGATAAACCAGGTCAGTAGAGCTGCTTTAGAGTGAGAGAACCAGGTCAACACAGTTGCTTTAGAGGGAGAGAACCAGGTCAGCAGGTCTGCTTTAGAGCCAAGGGACCAGGTCAGCAGAGCTGCTCTAGAGCCAGAGAACCAGGTCAGCAGAGCTGCTTCAGAGCCATAGAACTGCGTCAGCAGAGCTGCTTTAGAGCCAGAGAACCAGGTCAACAGAGCTTTTGCAGAGCCAGAGAACCAGGTCAGCAGAGCTGCTCTAGAACCTAACAACAAGGTCGGCAGAGCTGCTCTAGAGACAGAGAACCAGGTCAGCAGAGATGCTTTAGAGACAGAGAACTAGGCCAGCAGACCTGCTTTACAGCCTAAGAACCAGGTCAGAAGAGCTGCTTTAGAGCCAGAGAACCAGGTCAGCAGAGATGCTTTAGAGGGAGAGAACCAGGTCAGCAGAGCTGGTTTAGAGCCAGAGAACTAGGCCAGCAGAGCTGCTTTAGAGCCAGAGAACCAGGTCAGCAGAGCTGCTCTAGAGCCTAAGAACCGGGTCAGCAGAGCTGCTCTAGAGCCAGAGAACCAGGTCAGCAGAGCCGCTGTAGAGCCAGAGAAACCAGGTCAGTTGAGCTGCTTTAGAGGGAGAGAACCAGGACAGCAGAGCTGCTCCAGAGGGAAAGAACCAGGTCAGCAGAGCTGCTCTTGAGCCAGAGAACCATGTCAGCAGAACAGCTTTAGAGCCATAGAACCAGGTCAACAGAGCTGTTGTAGAGCCAGAGAATCAGGTCAGCAGAGCTGCCCTAGAGCCTAAGAACCAGGTCAGCAGAGCTGCTCTAGAGCCAGAGAACCAGGTCAGCAGAACTGCTGTAGAGCCAGAGAAACAAGGTCAGTAGAGCTGCTTTAGAGGGAGAGAACCAGGCCAGCAGAGCTGCATTAGTGCCAGAGAACCAGGTCAGCAGAACTGCTTTAGAGCCATAGAACTGGGTCAGCAGAGCTGCTTTAGAGCCAGAGAACCAGGTCAGCAGAGCTGTTGAAGAGCCAGAGATCCAGGTCAGCAGAGCTGGTCTAGAGCCTAAGAACTAGGTCAGCAGAGCTGCTCTAGAGCCAGAGAACCAGGTCAGCAGAGCTGTTGTAGAGCCAGAGAAACCAGGTCAGCAGATCTGCTTTAGAGGGAGAGAACTAGGTCAGCAGAGCTGCTTTAGAGCCAGAGAACTAGGCCAGCAGAGCTGCTTTAGAGCCAGAGAACCAGGTCAGCAGAGCTGCTCTAGAGCCAGAGAACCAAGTCAGCAGAGCCGCTGTAGAGCAAGAGAAACCAGGTCAGTAGATCTGCTTTAGAGGGAGAGAACCAGGCCAGCAGAGCTGCTCCAGAGGGAGAGAACAAGGTCAGCAGAGGTGCTCTAGAGCCAGAGAACCATGTCAGCAGAGCTGCTCTAGAGCCAGAGAACCAAGTCAGCAGAGCGGTTTTAGAGGGAGAGAACCAGGTCAGCAGAACTGCTTTAGAGCCAGAGAACCAGGTCAGCAGAGCTGCTCTAGAGCCAGAGAACCAGATCAGCAGAGCTCCTTTAGAGCCAGACCCAGGTCAGCAGAGCTGCTCTAGAGGCAGAGAACCAGGTCAGCAGAGCTGCTGTAGAGCCAGATAAACCAGGTCTGTAGAGCTGCTTTAGAGTGAGAGAACCAGGTTGTTGGACTTGGCCCTGTTGGACTTGGCCCTTCTGGCAGGTTCACCCCTGAACTTTTTTGCTTTTATTGATGACATGGTGTAGCGATTTTGGGGTTTCTGCGCACTTTACCGCTGTGTCCCAGGGTAAAGTGCGTGCTTGTGTTGAGGTTGGCCTGCCCTCCCATAGGAATGCATGGGGGAATGTATGTGTCCCGGTAGTTCCTGATGCGTGGGGTGTGCAGGCCCGTGTTTGGTATGTGCGGACTCGTGTGAGTGAATGCTGCGCGTTGATGTGTGTGGCGTGCATGTACCTGGTGTGGAAGTGCCACTTCTAGAAGTGGGCACTTCAGTGTGCAGTCTGAAATGTGTGGCTTGTCTGGCGATTGGCTGGTGAAGTCAGGTGACGGACTAGGGAATTCCCCAGAGTCAGGGTGAGTCACCCAGTGGTGAATGGGGAGATCAACAGCTAGATGGGTGGGAGGAGTACACCTGGGTCCTGAATAGGACAGGGTTTTCCACACACAATGCTGGCCCCGCCCCCTGTGGTGCGACTGACGACCCTAGCCCTGCCAGTGAATAGAGTGAGGGGCTGAGCACATCAAGGGTGCTCCCCAACCAGCTGCGACTGGTTTTCCCCCTCACCCTGAACCCAGAACAAAGGGATGTGGTGTATAAAAAGGGGCTGTGTCCCCTTACAAAATGTTCTTGTTCCAAACTCGAATCTACCAGGGGCATGCTGCTGCTGGGGCCCAGGGGAAGGCTTGCCTCCCTGGGCCCTGCCCAGCCCCTGGATACCCGGAGGACTTCTGGGACCTTTTTGGACTTTATTTGCTGTGCTTCCTTACTAAGCCTTATGGACTCTAGGCTGCCCTAGCGCTTGGTGGGCGCTGTACCTGCACTCTGCTGAGAGGCGCTTCATTTCTATGGCAGAGCGCTTCCCTGATTCACCCGAGCGCCTCTCTTTGCTGCCTGCAGCGCTGGGCTGCGATCTTTTTAGAGGGAATCCCCAGCGTAGGGATTCCCCCGCCTTGTGTCCTGTTGCGGGTGCCCACCCCGCTTATTCCTTTATTGATGTCCTTAATTGGCGGGTGCCACCCCGCTTTTGTGGTTAAAATTTGCGGGTGCCCACCCCGTATGTTCCGACACCGTGAAATCACCGCTGCAGCCCGGGCTGAAACCGGAAGTCAGGCGGGTTGAGGGCGGGCCTCCGGGACACCCAGAACAGGAAGTAGGAGGGCGGGAGCCTACCCCGCCTCCTTCCAGAGACTCGCGCTGTTCTAGAGGCCCCGGAGCAGGCAGGAGCCTACCCTGCGCCCCGGGGCGCTTGGCCCAAACGAAGAGTGCAGCCAGAACTTGGGCGGAGGGGGCGCGAGGCACATTGTCGGTGCCTGCCCCTCCGCGAGGAAACCTTGGAATCCTTCACGCCCCCCCCCGAGAGCGGAGAGAGGGAAGACGACGCGGGAGTCCCCGAGCAGCCCGGTGAGTGTTTAGGAGGGCTGGGGGACTCCGCGCATGTGCTGGGGGTGCGGGGGCAGTGATCGAGCCCCGTGAGGCTCCAAAGGTTGCCACGAGCATTTCTCGAGCCCCGTGAGGCTCTAGGGGGGCATTGTGTATAAAGAGTCCCCCGTGTGGGACTCCAACGAGACGGGCAAAATTGGTTATAGAGCCTAGAGGGCTCCAACGTCCCCCGCATTGTTTATGTTAAGAGCGCTAGTGCGCTCCAAAGTGACTTTCTGAGCTAGGTGGCTCCAACGTGCTGGATATTGTGTCATGGGCCAGTTGAGAGCCCAGGCCCCTATTTGCCTTCCACAGCTGCGCAGCACTTAGTGCCAGCTGCAGCGTTTAGGCCCTGTGCTTGTCCCCAGCTGCCCAGCAAGTAGTGGGCAGCTGCTACGTTTAGGTTCTGGTGCGTCCTGGACTCTAATGGGATTGAGGTGTTATTGCGATTCATGCTAATGTGCTTTTGGGTGCTAGGAAATGTACTGTATATAGCATGTTTTGCGCACCCTGTGTTGTGTACCTCTAAATGTGGTCTTTTCTGCCTAGGAGGTTGTTTTACCTGCGTAGGTTGTTGGTAGGGAGAATGTACTTCCCTGTGTTATGTACGCCCCTAGAGTAGTTATACTTAGGTGGTTAGGTCTAATGCGTTAGACTACTGAGAATGTGCATAATGTATTTATGCCCCTGTGATAGATGCAGGATAGGTTTTACACCTGATGCTAGTGTGATGACGCTGAGGTCATTAGTGCGCCAGTAGAGACTGGTTGTGCTCCACAGTTACTTTGTGTTATGTTCTACATTTACTATTGGTGATTTGTGCTATGTCCTAAGTGCTAATTCCTGACAGTGGTCCATGTGGCCCTGTCCCCTGTATATATAATCCCTTGTAAATTCTGCCCGTGCCTGTTGGCACATTGTAGAGTGTGTGTTTTTATCTAATGTGTTGTGTATAATACAAAGGCTATTTTTATAGAATACCTTGTGTGGAGTTTCCTTTGTGGTGGGCCTTGGGTGTTGTTGCTGGGTGCGCGCGCAAACGCTTTACACATCGCCTCAGGGATAAGCCTGTCTGCTCGTGCCAAGCTACCAAGGGGGTGAGCAGGGGTTATCTTTGGCGTGTAACTCCCCAGCCCTGACTAGAGTGGTGGTTTCTGCCTGGCTTTGGTGCAAGCCCTAGCCAACCAGAAATCCCATTTCTAACAGGCCCTTTTTGCAGGGTCATCCCTAAACTTTTTGCCTTCCTCCAGTATTTTTTCTGACCTGTTGTTGGCTGTTTTATGACTCTGGGCACCTTACCACTGCTGATCAGTGCTAAGGTGCATATGCTCTCCCTCTGGTAAAATGTATACATTGATTGGTGTCCATGTTTGGCTTATTCGGTTTACTATCAGCCCCTAGTAAAGTGCACCAGGAGTGCCAGGGTTTGTAAATACGAATGCTGCTGGTGGGCTTGCAGCACTGGTTATGCCACCCACAGAAGCGGCCTAGTAAAATGTGTCTAGGGTCTGCCACTGCAGAACCTGCGTGCAGTCTGGTACTGTCATGCTGGCTGGGCAAGTGCACACACTTGCCAGCCTCCAAACCTTCCCTTTGCCTCATGTTAGTCACCCCTATGGTAGGCCCACGGGCAGGGTGCATTGTGGGTGTAAGGTAGGACAAGCCCTGAGTGTGTGGCATGTCCTGATAGTGAATTACAGCCATTTTGGTTTTTCACTATTGAAGGCTACCTGCTCTCCATAGGCCAGAATGGGCTGCTGGAATCACTACATGCTGTGACCCCAGTGGACTCATAGAGCATGGTAGAATGTCAAGTTTAGTATGCCTGAACTCAGAATAATAAAATACTTCTTTTAGTAAAGTTTATTTTAATATCCTGCGTTTGTAAATACTACTTTTAGAAAGTTAGTATTTACTGACCTGGCCATTTCAGTCCGCCTCTGCTGTGTGTGTGTGTTCTGCCTAGCAACAGTAAGGAGCAGGGTTGGGGAATCCCCAGAGACAGGCTGGCTGCCAGGTGGTGGGTAGAGAGATTACACCAGGATGGGTGGGAGGAGTACACCTTGACTCTTGAATAGACCTGTGCTCTGCCACCACAAAGCCGGCTCCGCCCCCTGTGGAGCGGCTGATGTCTCTGCCCTGCTGCTGAAAGGAAAGAGCAGAGTCACCATAACAAAGTACTCCAGAACTGGACTGAGCCAGGCCCAGGCCCCCTGGCGCTAAAGAACAAAAGAATCACTGTATAAAAGTAGGAGCCTGGCTCCTAAGAAATCAGAATCCTGTTTTACCACAAAGAACCTCTGCCCGACTAGGAGGAGAAGAAGACGCTGGAAGGACTGGCCTGCTGCTTGCCTTGCTGAGAAAGGAGAGGAAAAGACTTGCTGAAAAGACTTTGCTGCTTTGTGCTTGAACATTCTCCAAGGGCTTGATCTGAGCTTGCCCCCTGAACTGAACCCCAGGACCAGTGGGTTCTCTGTGCTTTTGCTCGTCCTCCAATTCGAGCCGTGTGTGCATCCCGCTGGAAAGAGACTGCGCCCTTCATCGCCCCTCCTAGGGCCGTGACACTCAGGAGCTTGCCTGCCTCAACCCCGTGAGAGCCCCGCTCCGTCCCGAGCCGCTCTCTGTCCCCGGGCTAGGTTGCCTGCACCCCTGTCACCGTCTGCCACTGGAGCGCGCTGAAAGCGCTGTCACCCCTCCCGCCGGAATCCTTCCAACGATCGTGATCTTCGCCGGGTCACCAGCTGCACGGACCGTGCCCTGTGACCCCGCTTCGTTATCCTTGGAACACCCCCAGGCCGCGCCGCCCCCGCTGTGGAGACCCCCCTGCACCGCCGCGCTAAGGGTCGCTGGCCGCGCCTGCCTACCTGCCCACACCCGCTGATTGAGGACCCAAGAACACTTCCCAAGCTGAGAGTCGCACCGACCTGTGCCGACTCTCCACATCACTAAATGAGTTCCAGTATCGGGCTCGGGGCCCGCACCGCCTTATTTGCCCGTTATCCTCACCGCAACGCCCGCCCGTCTCACCTCCCGCCGCCCCGGAGCTGCCGGGAAGAGCTGTGCACAGCGCAGGCGCGCCCACGAGAGATGCGTGAGCCGCGGTAGGCCTGATGTAAGTCAAGACTGGAATCCCTCAAGTGACATTGGTAAAAGACTAAAGAAGTACCCGCTTAAAGAACTGCTTGCCTGCTTTATAACCTGGTGGCATCCAAACAACGTTACTAGTCTTGTGATAAATCCTCATATTATTTTTTTTTATATAAAGGAACGTATTTTCACATACCTAAGCCTGGTGTCCGTTTCTGGGGGGATTGATGTGTTTACTGTGTGTAGGATTATAATTGCTTAACCAACAACGCCTGAAGAATCGCCTTGGCTGCTCACGCCACGCACCTAGAGGGTGAGCAAGGGTCATTCCAAAAGGGGTTATCCTTTGCCCTGACGTGGAGAAGAGGGTCCCTGCTTGACACAAGGACATCCTTGCGCCAATCAGAGATCCCCGAGTCTAACACAGGTCAACACAGTTGCTTTAGAGGGAGAGAACCAGGTCAGCAGGTCTGCTTTAGAACCAAGGGACCAGGTCAGCAGAGCTGCTCTAGTGCCAGAGAACCAGGTCAACAGAGCTGCTGTAGCACCAGAGAAACCAGGTCAGTAGAGCTGCTTTAGAGCGAGAGAACCAGGTCAACACAGTTGCTTTAGAGGGAGAGAACCAGGTCAGCAGGTCTGCTTTAGAGCCAAGGGACCAGGTCAGCAGAGCTGCTCTAGAGCCAGAGAACCAAATCAGCAGAGCTGCTTCAGAGCCATAGAACTGCGTCAGCAGAGCTGCTTTAGAGCCAGAGAACCAGGTCAACAGAGCTTTTGCAGAGCCAGAGAGCCAGGTCAGCAGAGCTGCTCTAGAGCCTAACAACAAGGTCAGCAGAGCTGCTCTAGAGACAGAGAACCAGGTCAGCAGAGCTGCTTTAGAGACAGAGAACTAGACCAGCAGACCTGCTTTACAGCCTAAGAACCAGGTCAGAAGAGCTGCTTTAGAGCCAGAGAACCAGGTCAGCGGAGATGCTTTAGAGGGAGAGAACCAGGTCAGCAGAGCTGGTTTAGAACCAGAGAACTAGGCCAGCAGAGCTGCTTTAGAGCCAGAGAGCCAGGTCAGCAGAGCTAATCTAGTGCCTAAGAACCGGGTCAGCAGAGCTGCTCTAGAGCCAGAGAACCAGGTCAGCAGAGTCGCTGTAGAGCCAGAGAAACCAGGTCAGTAGAGCTGCTTTAGAGGGAGAGAACCAGGACAGCAGAGCTGCTCCAGAGGGAGAGAACCAGGTCAGCAGAGCTGCTCTTGAGCCAGAGAACCATGTCAGCAGAACAGTTTTAGAGCCATAGAACCAGGTCAACAGAGCTGTTGTAGAGCCAGAGAATCAGGTCAGCAGAGCTGCCCTAGAGCCTAAGAACCAGGTCAGCAGAGCTGCTCTAGAGCCAGAGAACCAGGTCAGCAGAACTGCTGTAGAGCCAAAGAAACCAGGTCAGCAGAGCTGTTGTAGAGCCAGAGAACCAGGTCAGCAGAGCTGCTTTAGAGCCTAAGAACTAGGTCAGCAGAGCTGCTCTGGAGCCAGAGAACCAGTTCAGCAGAGCTGCTCTAGAGCCAGAGAACCAGGTCAGCAGAACTGCTTTAGAGCCATAGAAACCGGGTCAGCAGAGCTGCTTTAGAGACAGATAAGCAGGTCAGCAGAGCTGTTGTAGAGCCAGAGAACCAGGTCAGCAGAGCTGCTCTAGAGTGAGAGAACCAGGTCAACACAGTTGCTTTAGAGGGAGAGAACCAGGTCAGCAGGTCTGCTTTAGAGCCAAGGGTCCAGGTCAGCAGAGCTGCTCTAGAGCCAGAGAACCAGGTCAACAGAGCTGCTGTAGCACCAGAGAAACCAGGTCAGTAGAGCTGCTTTAGAGCGAGAGAACCAGGTCAACACAGTTGCTTTAGAGGGAGAGAACCAGGTCAGCAGGTTTGCTTTAGAGCCAAGGGACCAGGTCAGCAGAGCTGCTCTAGAGCCAGAGAACCAGGTCAGCAGAGCTGCTTCAGAGCCATAGAACTGCGTCAGCAGAGCTGCTTTAGAGCCAGAGAACCAGGTCAACAGAGCTTTTGCAGAGCCAGAGAACCAGGTCAGCAGAGCTGCTCTAGAGCCTAACAACAAGGTCAGCAGAGCTGCTCTAGAGACAGAGAACCAGGTCAGCAGAGCTGCTTTAGAGACAGAGAACTAGGCCAGCAGACCTGCTTTACAGCCTAAGAACCAGGTCAGAAGAGCTGCTTTAGAGCCAGAGAACCAGGTCAGCAGAGATGCTTTAGAGGGAGAGAACCAGGTCAGCAGAGCTGGTTTAGAACCAGAGAACTAGGCCAGCAGAGCTGCTTTAGAGCCAGAGAACCAGGTCAGCAGAGCTGCTCTAGAGCATAAAAACCGGGTCAGCAGAGCTGCTCTAGAGCCAGAGAACCAGGTCAGCAGAGCCGCTGTAGAGCCAGAGAAACCAGGTCAGTAGAGCTGCTTTAGAGGGAGAGAACCAGGACAGCAGAGCTGCTCCAGAGGGAGAGAACCAGGTCAGCAGAGCTGCTCTTGAGCCAGAGAACCATGTCAGCAGAACAGTTTTAGAGCCATAGAACCAGGTCAACAGAGCTGTTGTAGAGCCAGAGAATCAGGTCAGCAGAGCTGCCCTAGAGCCTAAGAACCAGGTCAGCAGAGCTGCTCTAGAGCCAGAGAACCAGGTCAGCAGAACTGCTGTAGAGCCAAAGAAACCAGGTCAGCAGAGCTGTTGTAGAGCCAGAGAACCAGGTCAGCAGAGCTGCTTTAGAGCCTAAGAACTAGGTCAGCAGAGCTGCTCTGGAGCCAGAGAACCAGGTCAGCAGAGCTGCTCTAGAGCCAGAGAACCAGGTCAGCTGAACTGCTTTAGAGCCATAGAAACCGGGTCAGCAGAGCTGCTTTAGAGCCAGATAAGCAGGTCAGCAGAGCTGTTGTAGAGCCAGAGAACCAGGTCAGCAGAGCTGCTCTAGAGCCTAAGAACTAGGTCAGCAGAGCTGCTCTAGAGCCAGAGAACCAGGTCAGCAGAGCTGCTTTAGAGCCATAGAACCAGGTCAGCAGAGCTGCTCTAGAGGCAGAGAACCAGGTCAGCAGAACTGCTTTAGAGCCAGAGAACCAGGTCAGCAGAGCTCTTTAGAGGGAGAGAACCAGGTCAGCAGAGCTGCTTTAGAGCCAGGGAACCAGGTCAGCAGAGCTGCTATAGAGCCAGAGAACCAGGAAGCAGAGCTGATTTAGAGCCATAGTACCAGGTAAGCAGAGCTGCTCTAGAGGCAGAGAACCAGGTCAGCAGAGCTTCAGTAGAGCCAGAGAACCAGGTCAGCAGAGCTGCACTAGAGGCAGAGATCCAGGTCAGCAGAGCTGTTCTAGAGCCAGAGAACCAGGTCAGCAGAGCTGCTCTAGAGCCAGAGAACCAGATCAGCAGAGCTGTTGTAGAGCCAGAGACCCAGGTCAGCAGAGCTGCTCTAAAGGCCGAGAAACAGGTCAGCAGAGCTGCTGTAGAGCCAGAGAAACCAGGTCAGCAGAGCTGCTCTAGAGCCAGAGAACAAGGTCAGAAGAGCTGCTGTAGAGCCAGAGAACCAGGTCAGCAGAGCTGCTTTAGAGGGAGAGAACCAGGTCAGCAGGTCTGCTTTAGAGCCAAGTGGCCAGATCAGCAGAGCTGCTCTAGAGCCAGAGAACCAGGTCAGCAGAACTGCTTTAGAGCCATAGAACCGGGTCAGCAGAGCTGCTTTAGAGCCAGAGAACCAGGTCAGCAGAGCTGTTGTAGTGCCAGAGAAATCAGGTCAGCAGATCTTTTTTAGAGGGAGAGAACTAGGTCAGCAGATCTGCTTTAGAGCCTGAGACCAAGGCCAGCAGAGCTGCTTTAGAGACAGAGAACTAGGCCAGCACAGCTGCTTTAGAGCCAGAGAACCAGGTCAGCAGAGCTGCTTTAGAGCCAGAGAACCAGGTCAGCAGAGCTGCTCTAGAGCCAGAGAACCAAGTCAGCAGAGCTGCTTTAGAGCCATAGAACCAGGTCAACAGAGCTGCTTTAGAGCCAGAGAACCAGGTCAACAGAGCTGCTCTAGAGCCTAAGAACCAGGTCAGCAGAGCTGCTCTAGAGCCAGAGAACCAGGTCAGCCGAGCCGCTGTAGAGCCAGAGAAACCAGGTCAGTAGATCTGCTTTGGAGGGAGAGAACCAGATCAGCAGAGCTGCTCCAGAGGGAGAGAACCAGGTCAGCAGAGCAGATTTAGAGGCAGAGAACCAGGTCAGCAGAGGTGCTCTAGAGCCAGAGAACCAGATCAGCAGAGATGCTTTAGAGCCAGAGACCCAGGTCAGCCGAGCTGCTCTAGAGGCCGAAAACCAGCTCGGCAAAGCTGCTGTAGAGCCAGAGAAACTAGGTCAGCAGAGCTGCTCTAGAGCCAGAGAACCAGCTCAGTAGAGCTGCTGTAGAGCCAGAGAAACCAGGTCAGTAGAGCCGATTTAGAGCGAGAGAACCAGGTCAGCAGAGCTGCTTTAGAGGGAGAGAACCAGATTAGCAGGTCTGCTTTAGAGCCATTGAACCAGGTCAGCAGAGCTGTTGTAGGGCCAGAGAACCAGGTCAGCAGAACTCCTTTAGAGCCATTGAACCAGGTCAGCAGAGCTGCTTTAGAGCCAGAGAAGCAGGTCAGCAGAGCTGTTGTAGAGCCAGAGAACCAGGTCAGCAGAGCTGCTCTAGAGCCTAAGAACTAGGTCAGCAGAGCTGCTGTAGAGCCAGATAAACCAGGTCAGCAGAGCTGCTTTAGAGGAAGAGAACCATGTCAGCAGATCTGCTATAGAGACAGAGAACTAGGCCAGCAGACCTTCTTTAGAGCCTAAGAACCAGGTCAGCAGAGCTGCTTTAGAGCCAGAGAACCAGGTCAGCATAGCTGCTTTAGAGCCAGAGAACCAAGTCAGCAGAGCTGATTTGAAGCCATAGAACCAGATCATCAGAGCTGCTTTAGAGCCAGAGAACCAGGTCAGCAGAGCTGCTCTAGAGCATAAAAACCGGGTCAGCAGAGCTGCTCTAGAGCCAGAGAACCAGGTCAGCAGAGCCGCTGTTCAGCCAGAGAAACCAGGTCAGTAGAGCTGCTTTAGAAGGAGAGAACCAGGGCTGCAGACCTGTTCAAGAGGGAGAGAACCAGGTCAGCAGAGCTGCTCTGGAGCCAGAGAACCATGTCTGGAGAACTGCCTTGGAGACATAGAACTGGATCAGCAGAGCTGCTTTAGAGCCAGAGAACCAGGTTAGCAGAGTTGCTTTAGAGCCATAGAACCGGGTCAGCAGAGCTGCTTTATAGCCATAGAACCAGATCAACAGAGCTGCTTTAGAGCTAGAGAACCAGGTCAGCAGAGCTGCTCTAGAGCCTAAGAACCAATTCAGCAGAGCTGCTCTAGAGCCAGAGAACCAGGTCAGCAGAGCCGCTGAAGAGCCAGAGAAACCAGGTCAGTAGATCTGCTTTAGAGGGAGAGAACCAGGTCAGCAAAGCTGCTCCAGAGGGAGAGAACCAGGTCAGCAGAGCTGCTCTAGAGCCAGAGAACCATGTCAGCAGAGATGCTCTAGAGCCAGAGAACCAGGTCAGCAGAGCTGCTCTAGAACCAGAGAACCAGGTCAGCAGAGCGGATTTATAGGGAGAGAACCAGCTCATCAAAACTGCTTTAGTGCCAGCGAACCAGGTCAGCAGAGCTGATCTAGAGCCAGAGAACCAGATTAGCAGAGCTGCTTTAGAGCCAGAGACCCAGCTCAGCAGAGCTGCTCTAGAGGCCGAGAAACAGGTCAGCAGAGCTGCTGTAGAGCCACAGAAGACAGGTCAGCAGAGCTGCTCTAGAGCCAGAGAACCAGGTCAGGAGAGCTGCTGTAGAGCCAGAGAAATCAGGTCAGCAGAGCTGCTTTAGAGCGAGAGAACCAGGTCAGCATAGCTGCTTTAGAGGGAGAGAACCGGGTCAGCAGAGCTGCTTTAGAGCCAGAGAACCAGGTCAGCAGAGCTGCTTTAGAGCCAGAGAACCAGGTCAGCAAAGCCGCTGTAGAGCCAGAGAAAACAGGTCAGTAGATCTGCTTTAGAGGAAGAGAACCAGGTCAGCAGAGCTGCTCCAGAGGGAGAGAAGCAGGTCAGCAGAGCTGTTCTAGAGTCAGAGAACCATGTCAGCAGAGCTGCTCTAGAGCCAGAGAACCTGGTCAGCAGAGCTGCTCTAGAGGCGGAGAACCAGGTCATCAGAGCTGCTCTAGAGCCAGAGAACCGGGTCAGCAGACCTGCTTTAGAGCCATTGAACAGGGTCAGAAAAGCTGCTGTAGAGCCAGAGAACAAGGTCAGCAGAGCTGCTGTAGAGGCAGAGAAACCAGGTCAGTAGAGCCACTTTAGAGCAAGAGAACCATGTCAGAAGAGCTGCTTTATAGGGAGAGAACCAGGTCTGCAGGTCTGCTTTAGAGCCAAAGGATCAGGTCAGCAGAGCTGTTCTAGAGCCAGAGAACCAGATCAGCAGAACTCCTTTAGAGCCGTTGAACCTGGTCAGCAGAGCTGCTTTAGAGCCAGAGAACCAGGTCAGCAGAGCTGTTGTAGAGCCAGAGAACCAGGTCAGCAGAACTCCTTTAGAGCCATTGAACCAGGTCAGCAGAGCTGCTTTAGAGCCAGAGAAGCAGGTCAGCAGAGCTGTTGTAGAACCCAGAGAACCAGGTCAGCAGAGCTGCTTTAAAGACAGAGAACCAGGTCAGCAGAGCCGTTGTAGAGCCAGAGAAACCAAGTCAGTAGAGCTGCTTTTGAGGGAGAGAACCGGGTCAGCAGAGTTGCTTTATAGCCATAGAACCAGGTCAGCAGAGCTGCTTTAGAGCCAGAGAACCAGGTCAGCAGAGCTGCTCTAGAGCCTAAGAACCAGGTCAGCAGAGCAGCTCTTGAGCCAGAGAACCAGGTCAGCAGAGCCGCTGAAGAGCCAGAGAAACCAGGTCAGCAGAGCTGCTGTGGAGCTAGAGAAAACAGGTCAGCAGAGCTGCTCTAGAGCCAGAGAAACCAGGTCAGTAGAGCCGCTTTAGAGCAAGAGAACCAGGTCAGCAGAGCTGCACTAGAGCCAGAGAACCAGATCAGCAGAGATGCTTTAGAGCCAGAGACCAAGGTCAGCCGAGCTGCTCTAGAGGCCGAAAACCAGGTCAGCAGAGCTGCTGTAGAGCTAGAGAAAACAGGTAAGCAGAGCTGCTCTAGAGCCAGATAACCAGGTCAGCAGAGCTGCTGTAGAGCCAGAGAAACCAGGTCAGTAGAGCTGCTTTAGAGCGAGAGAACCAGGTCAGCAGAGCTGCTTTAGAGGGAGAGAACCTGTTCAGCATGTCTGCTTTAGAGCCAAGGGACCAGGTCAGCAGAGCTGCTCTAGAGCCAGAGAACCAGATCAGCATAACTGCTTTAGAGCCATAGAACCGGGTCAGCAGAGCTGCTTTAGAGACAGAGAACCAGGTCAGCAGTGCTGCTTTAGAGCCATAGAACCGGGTCAGCAGACCTGCTTTAGAGCCATTGAACCAGGTCAGCAGAGCTGTTGTAGAGCCAGAGAACCAGGTCAGCAGAGCTGCTCTAGAGCCTAAGAACCAGGTCAGCAGAGCTGCCCTAGAGCCAGAGAACCAGGTCAGCAGAACTGCTTTAGTGCCATAGAGCCCGTTCAGCAGAGCTGCTTTAGAGCCAGAGAACCAGGTCAGAAGAGCTTATTAGAGCCAGAGAACCAGGTCAGCAGAGCTGCTTTAGAGCCATAGAACCAGGTCAGCAGAGCTGCTTTAGAGCCAGAGAACCAGGACAGCAGAGCTGCTCTAGAGCCTAAGAACCAGGCCAGCAGAGCTGCTCTAGAGCTAGAGAAACCAGGTCAGTAGATCTGCTTTAGAGGGAGAGAACCAGGTCAGCAGAGCTGCTCCAGAGGGAGAGAACCAGGTTAGCAGAGCTGCTCTAGAGCCAGAGAACCCAAGTCAGTAGAGCTGCTTTAGAGGGAGAGAACCAGGACAGCAGAGCTGCTCCAGAGGGAGAGAACCAGGCAAGCAGAGCTGCTCTAGAGCCAGAGAACCATGTCAGCAAAACTGCTTTAGAGCCATAGAACCGGGTCAGCAGAGCTGCTTTAGAGCCAGAGAACCAGGTCAGCAGTGCTGCTTTAGAGCCATAGAACCGGGTCAGCAGACCTGCTTTAGAGCCATTGAACCAGGTCAGCAGAGCTGTTGTAGAGCCTAAGAACCAGGTCAGCAGAGCTGCCCTAGAGCCAGAGAACCAGGTCAGCAGAACTGCTTTAGTGCCATGGAACCCGTTCAGCAAAGCTGCTTTAGAGCCAGAGAACCAGGTCAGAAGAGCTTATTAGAGCCAGAGAACCAGGTCAGCAGAGCTGCTTTAGAGCCATAGAACCAGGTCAGCAGAGCTGCTTTAGAGCCAGAGAACCAGGTCAGCAGAGCTGCTCTAGAGCCTAAGAACCAGGTCAGCAGAGCTGCTCTAGAGCTAGAGAAACCAGGTCAGTAGATCTGCTTTAGAGGGAGTGAACCAGGTCAGCAGAGCTGCTCCAGAGGGAGAGAACCAGGTTAGCAGAGCTGCTCTAGAGCCAGAGAACCTGGTCAGCAGAGCTGCTCTAGAGGCAGAGAACCAGGTCAGCAGAGCCGCTCTAGAGCTAGAGAACCAGGTCAGCAGAGCAGATTTAGAGGCAGAGAACCAGGTCAGAAGAACTGATTTAGAGCCAGAGAACCAGGTCGGCAGAGGTGCTCTAGAGCCAGAGAACCAGACCAGCAGAGATGCTTTAGAGCCAGAGACCCAGGTCAGCCGAGCTGCTCTAGAGGCCAAAAACCAGCTCAGCAAAGCTGCTGTAGAGCCAGTGAAACTAGGTCAGCAGATCTGCTCTAGAGCCAGAGAACCAGGTCAGCAGAGCTGCTGTAGAGACAGAGAAACCAGGTCAGTAGAGCCGCTTTAGAGCGAGAGAACCAGGTCAGCAGATCTGCTCTAGAGCCAGAGAACCAGATCTGCAGAGATGCTTTAGAGCCAGAGACCCAGGTCAGCCGAGCTGCTCAAGAGGCCAAAAACCAGGTCAGCAGAGCTGCTGTAGAGCCAGAGAACCAGGTCAGCAGAGCTGCTGTAGAGCCAGAGAAACCAGGTCAGTAGAGCTGCTTTAGAGCGAGAGAACCAGGTCAGCAGAGCTGCTTTAGAGGGAGAGAACCTGGTCAGCAGGTCTGCTTTAGAGCCAAGGGACAAGGTCAGCAGAGCTGCTCTAGAGCCAGAGAACCAGGTCAGCATAACTGCTTTAGAGCCATAGAGCCGGGTCAGCAGAGCTGATTTAGAGACAGAGAACCAGGTCAGCAGAGCCGCTGTAGAGCCTGAGAAACCAGGTCAGTAGAGCTGCGTTAGAGGGAGAGAACCAGGACAGCAGAGCGGCTCCAGAGGGAGAGAACCAGGCAAGCAGAGCTGCTCTAGAGCCAGAGAACCATGTCAGCAGAACTGCTTTAGAGCCATAGAACCGGGTGAGCAGAGCTGCTTTAGAGCCAGAGAACCAGGTCAGCAGAGCTGCTTTAGAGCCATAGAACCGGGTCAGCAGATCTGCTTTAGAGCTATTGAACCAGGTCAGCAGAGCTGTTGTAGACCCAGAGAACCAGGTCAGCAGAGCTGCTCTAGAGCCTAAGAACCAGGTCAGCAGAGCTGCCCTAGAGCCAGAGAACCAGGTCAGCAGAACTGCTTTAGTGCCATTGAACCCGTTCAGCAGAACTGCTTTAGAGCCAGACAACCAGGTCAGAAGAGCTGCTTTAGAGCCAGAGAACCAGGTCAGCAGAGCTGCTTTAGAGCCATAGAACCAGGTCAGTAGAGCTGCTCTAGAGCCAGAGAACCAGGTCAGCCGAGCTGCTGTAGAGCCAGAGAAACCAGGTCAGTAGATCTGCTTTAGAGGGAGAGAACCATGTCAGCAGAGCTGCTCCAGAGGGAGAGAACCAGGTTAGCAGAGCTGCTCTAAAGCCAGAGAACCATGTCAGCAGAGCTGATCTAGAGCCAGAGAACCTGGTCAGCAGAGCTGCTCTAGAGGCAGAGAACCAGGCCAGTAGAGCAGCTCTAGAGCCAGAGAACCAGGTCAGCAGAGCAGATTTAGAGACAGAGAACCAGGTCAGCAGAACTGCTTTAGAGCCAGAGAACCAGGTCAGCAGAGGTGCTCCAGAGCCAGAAAACCAGATCAGCAGAGATGCTTTAGAGCCAGAGAACCAGGTCAACCGAGCTGCTGTAGAGCCAGAGAAACCAGGTCAGTAGAGCCGCTTTAGAGCGAGAGAACCAGGTCAGCAGAGGTGCTCTAGAGCCAGAGAACCAGATCAGCAGAGATGCTTTATAGCCAGAGAACCAGGTCAACCGAGCTGCTGTTGAGCCAGAGAAACCAGGTCAGTAGAGCCGCTTTAGAGCGAGAGAACCAGGTCAGCAGAGCTGCTCTAGAGTCAGAGAACCAGGTCAGCAGAACTCCTTTAGAGCCATTGAACCAGGTCAGCAGAGCTGCTCTAGAACCAGAGAACCAGGTCAGCAGAGCGGATTTAGAGGGAGAGAACCAGGTCAGCAGAGCTGCTCTAGAGCCAGAGACCCAGGTCAGCAGAGCTGCTCTAGAGGCCGAGAACCAGGTCAGCAGAGCTGCTCTAGAGCCTAAGAACCAGGTCAGCAGAGCTGCTTTAGAGGGAGAGAACCAGGTCAGCAGAACTGCTTTAGAGACAGAGAACTAGGCCAGCAGACCTGCATTACAGCCTAAGAAGCAGGTCAGCAGAGCTGCTTCAGAGCCAGAGAACCAGGTCAGCAGAGCTGCTCTAGAGCCAGAGAACCAAGTCAGCAGAGCTGCTTTGGAGCAATAGAACCAGGTCATCAGAGCTGCTTTAGAGCCAGAGAACCAGGTCAGCAGAGCTGCTCTAGAGCCTAAGAACCGGATCAGCAGAGCTGCTCTAGAGCCAGAGAACCAGGTCAACAGAGCCGCTGTACAGCCAGAGAAACCAGGTCAGTAGAGCTGCTTTAGAAGGAGAGAACCAGGGCTGCAGAGCTGTTCAAGAGGGAGAGAACAAGGTCAGCAGAGCGGCTCTAGAGCCATAGAACCATGTCTGGAGAACTGCTTTAGAGACATAGAACTGGGTCAGCAGAGCTGCTTTAGAGCCAGAGAACCAGGTCAGCAGAGTTGCTTTAGAGCCATAGAACCGGGTCAGCAGAGTTTCTTTATAGCCATAGAACCAGGTCAACAGAGCTGCTTTAGAGCCAGAGAACCAGGTCAGCAGAGCTGCTCTAGAGCCTAAGAACCATGTCAGCAGAGCTGCTCTAGAGCCAGAGAACCAGGTCAGCAGAGCCGCTGAAGAGCCAGAGAAACCAGGTCAGTAGAGCAGCTTTAGAGCGAGAGAACCAGGTCAGCAGAGCTGCGCTAGAGCCAGAGAACCAGATCAGCAGAGATGCTTTAGAGCCAGTGTTAGACCTGGCACCTTGGCGTGAGTCTCCCTTCCTCTTTTTGTCGCTGTGCCTCATGTGCTTTTATGGTGTTGGCCACTCAGTGCGCTGTGCCACTGCCAACCAGTGTCGCGGTGCGAGTGCTCCCTATGTAAATTATATATGTTGGTTGGATTCCATGATTGGATTGTTTGGTTTACTCTCAGACCCCAGTAAAGTGTGCCAGGAGCGCCAGGGCATGGAAATGCAAACACCGCTAGTGGGCTTGCAGCACTGGTTGTGCCACCCACAGAAGCGGCCGGTAAAATATGTCTAAGGTCTGCCATCGCAGAACCTGCGTGCAGTCTGGTACTGACATGCTGACTGGCAAGTGCCCACACTTGCCGGTCCCTAAACCTTCCCTTAACTTCATGTTAGTCACCCCTCTGGTAGGTCCACGGGCAGGGTGCGTTGTAGGCATAAGGTAGGACAAGCCTGGATGCGTGGCATGTCCTAGTAGTGAATTACCGCCATCTTGTTGTTCACTACTGTAAGGCTACCCTGTTCTCTTAGGCCAGCATGGGCGGCTAGGATTGTTACATCCTATGATCCTAACCGACCCAGGGAACATGGTAGAAGATCGAGTTTAGTATGCATGAACTCGGAATAATAAGGTACATCTTTTCCCAAGGTTTATTTTAATATTCCGCGTTTGCAAATGCCGCTTATAGAAAGCTGGCCTTTGCTTGCCTAAACATTTCAGCCCGCCTCTGCATGATGTGTATCTGATGTCTGGCTGGTGTGAGTGACAGGGCTGGGGGAACCCAGATGGGCAGGGCTAGGTAGCCTGGTGGTGAATAGGACGATCGACAGGTAGATGGGTGGGAGGAGTACTCCTAGGCTCTGAATAGGACAGTGCTCTGCCACCACAATGCCGGCTCCGCCCCCTGTGGAGCGTCTGATGGCTCTGCCCTGCACTCTGAAAGAAGAAGCCTGCATCGCGTAAACAAAGTGCTCAGAAACCGGACTGGACTAGGCAAGGGCCCCCCTGGCCTGGGAGAACAAAAGATTTGCTGTATAAATGTAGGAGCCCTGCTCCTAAGAAACTAGATCCGCTTTTGACCAAGAAGAATCTATGCCTGAGGAGGAGGCACCGGGAAAGCTGTAAGGAGGAAGACTGTCCCTATCCTGGGGGACTGGCCTGCAGTGGTGACCTTGCTGCCAAAGGAGAGAAGAGAAACCTTTGCTGAAGACTTTGCTTTGTTTTTACTTTCAAGACTTGTGCTTTTCAAGACGATCTCCAAGGGCCTGAAACAAGCTTGCCCCCTGAACTGAGCCCCAGGACCATTGGGCTCTACCTGATCTTCACTCGCCTGCCGCTGGACTGTGGTGTCCTTTCCCTCGCCGGAGCTGTGACCCTCGTGCCCCAGTCCCTCCCTGAGCCGTGACCAGGACTGCTTAGCCGCCCCCGCCTTGGGAAGAGCCTCGCTCGATCTGAGCCGCTCCCCCTACACTGTGCTGGGCTGCCCCTGTCACCTAGCTCGCCGGAGGCTCGCTGCGCACCTTCACCCTCCGGCCGGAATCGGCGTTGTGAGTATCTCCAAGCCTCGGACGGCCCGGACGTAACCTGCGTGCCCGGCTGCCCCGCTTTGTTCACTCGCCACCTGAAACACCCCGCTCCTGTCGTGAGCCTGAAGATCAGACCCCCATCGTGAAGTGTGGGAGCCCCGGATGCCGCCTCGCCCTTCTGTCGAAGAGCCGCTGAAATCCCGCACCCGCCTTCGCGTCAAGAAACAAGGTACTGTACTTAGGATCTCGACCGCGAGCTCGCATCGGATCCAGGGTCCGCAACGTTCTGATTTCCCTGTCATCTGCTGTGTGCTTACCGGTCGCCGCCTCAGCACGAAGTGCGCTGAGGCCCACAGTCACCTTGTGCCCGCCTAAGAACTTTCCGTAACA
Organism: Triturus cristatus; assembly: GCF_964204655.1. Taxonomy (NCBI): domain Eukaryota; kingdom Metazoa; phylum Chordata; class Amphibia; order Caudata; family Salamandridae; genus Triturus; species Triturus cristatus. The sequence continues at coordinate 1,129,304,975 of NC_140588.1, read as the reverse complement.
AAGAGAACTTTAACGTGTTCCTAAGAGTTGTGGCCCCATCAGTTTAACTTTACTGGGCCTTGTATTGAATCTGCTGAATCTACATAAAAGCGTATTTTTATATACTTCCTGATTGGTGTCCGTTTGTGGTGCATGCAAGGGGTTTACTGTATGTGTAATTGCACTTGCTTAACCGTGTACGCCTAAGACTTAGCCTAGACTGCTCGCGCCACGCACCTAGAGGGTGAGCAGGGTTATTCTGGGGAGTCATCCTTCGTCCTGACAAGAAGTAAAGGGTCCCTGCTTGTTGTGGGTACACACCTACACCAACCAGAGCCCCCTCATTTCTAACAGCCAGAGACCAAGGTCAGCCAAGCTGCTCTAGAGGCCGAAAACCAGGTCAGCAGAGCTGCTGTAGAGCTAGAGAAAACAGGTAAGCAGAGCTGCTCTAGAGCCAGAGAACCAGGTCAGCAGAGCTGCTGTAGAGCCAGAGAAACCAGGTCAGTAGAGCTGCTTTAGAGCGAGGGAACCAGGTCAGCAGAGTTGCTTTAGAGGGAGAGAATCTGGTCAGCAGGTCTGCTTTAGAGCCAAGGGACCAGGTCAGCAGAGCTGCTCTAGAGCCAGAGAACCAGGTCAGCATAACTGCTTTAGAGCCATAGAACCGGGTCAGCAGAGCTGCTTTAGAGAAAGAGAACCAGGTCAGCAGAGCCGCTGTAGAGCCAGAGAAACCAAGTCAGTAGAGCTGCTTTAGAGGGAGAGAACCAGGACAGCAGAGCTACTCCAGAGGGAGAGAACCAGGCAAGCAGAGCTGCTCTAGAGCAAGAGAACCATGTCAGCAAAACTGCTTTAGAGCCATAGAACCGGGTCAGCAGAGCTGCTTTAGAGCCAGAGAACCAGGTCAGCAGTGCTGCTTTAGAGCCATAGAACCGGGTCAGCAGACCTGCTTTAGAGCCATTGAACCAGGTCAGCAGAGCTGTTGTAGAGCCAGAGAACCAGGTCAGTAGAGCTGCTCTAGAGCCTAAGAACCAGGTCAGCAGAGCTGCTCTAGAGCCTACGAACCAGGTCAGCAGAGCTGCTCTAGAGCCAGAGAAGCAGGTCAGCCGAGCTGCTGTAGAGCCAGAGAAACCAGGTCAGTAGATCTGCTTTAGAGGGAGAGAACCAGGTTAGCAGAGCTGCTCTAGAGCCAGAGAAACATGTCAGCAGAGCTGATCTAGAGCCAGGGAACCTGGTCAGAAGAGCTGCTCTAGAGGCAGAGAACCAGGCCAGCAGAGCTGCTCTAGAGCCAGAGAACCAGGTCAGCAGAGCAGATTTAGAGACAGAGAACCAGGTCAGCAGAACTGCTTTAGAGCCAGAGAACCAGGTCAGCAGAGGTGCTCTAGAGCCAGAGAACCAGATCAGCAGAGATGCTTTAGAGCCAGAGAACCAGGTCAACCAAGCTGCTGTACAGCCAGAGAAACCAGGTCAGTAGAGCCGCTTTAGAGCGAGAGAACCAGGTCAGCAGAGCTGCTCTAGAGCCTACGAACCAGGTCAGCAGAGCTGCTCTAGAGCCAGAGAAGCAGGTCAGCCGAGCTGCTGTAGAGCCAGAGAAACCAGGTCAGTAGATCTGCTTTAGAGGGAGAGAACCAGGTTAGCAGAGCTGCTCTAGAGCCAGAGAAACATGTCAGCAGAGCTGATCTAGAGCCAGGGAACCTGGTCAGAAGAGCTGCTCTAGAGGCAGAGAACCAGGCCAGCAGAGCTGCTCTAGAGCCAGAGAACCAGGTCAGCAGAGCAGATTTAGAGACAGAGAACCAGGTCAGCAGAACTGCTTTAGAGCCAGAGAACCAGGTCAGCAGAGGTGCTCTAGAGCCAGAGAACTAGATCAGCAGAGATGCTTTAGAGCCAGAGAACCAGGTCAACCAAGCTGCTGTACAGCCAGAGAAACCAGGTCAGTAGAGCCGCTTTAGAGCGAGAGAACCAGGTCAGCAGAGCTGCTCTAGAGCCAGAGAACCAGGTCAGCAGAACTCCTTTAGAGCCATTGAAGCAGGTCATCAGAGCTGCTCTAGAACCAGAGAACCAGGTCAGCAGAGCGGATTTAGAGGGAGAGAACCAGGTCAGCAGAGCTGCTCTAGAGCCAGAAACCCAGATCAGCAGAGCTGCTTTAGAGCCAGAGACCCAGGTCAGCAGAGCTGCTCTAGAGGCCGAGAACCAGGTCAGCAGAGCTGCCATGGAGCTAGAGAAAACAAGTCTGCAGAACTGCTCTAGAGCCAGAGAACCAGGTCAGCAGAGCTGCAGTAGAGCCAGACAAACCAGGTCAGTAGAGCTGCTTTAGAGCGAGAGAACCAGGTCAGCAGAGCTGCTGTAGAGGGAGAGAACCTGGTCAGCAGGTCTGCCTAAGAGCCAAGGGACCAGGTCAGCAGAGCTGCTCTAGAGCCGGAGAACCAGAACAGCATAACTGCTTTAGAGCCATAGAACCGGGTCAGCAGAGCTGCTTTAGAGCCAGAGAACCAGGTCAGCAGAGCCGCTGGCGAGCCAGAGAAATAAGGTCAGTAGAGTTGCTTTAGAGGGAGAGAATGAGGTCAGCAGAGCTGCTCCAGAGGGAGAGAACCAGGCAAGCAGAGCTGCTCTAGAGCCAGAGAACCAGGTCAGCAGAACTGCTTTAGAGCCATAGAACCGGGTCAGCAGAGCTGCTTTAGAGCCAGAGAACCAGGTCAGCAGAGCTGCTTTAGAGCCATAGAACCGGGTCAGCAGACCTGCTTTAGAGCCATTGAACCAGGTCAGCAGAGCTGTTGTAGAGCCAGAGAAACAGGCCAGCAGAGCTGCTCTAGAGCCTAAGAACCAGGTCAGCAGAGCTGCCCTAGAGCCAGAGAACCAGATCAGCAGAACTGCTTTAGTGCCATAGAACCCGTTCAGCAGAGCTGCTTTAGAGCCAGAGAACCAGGTCAGAAGAGCTGCTTTAGAGCCAGAGAACCAGGTCAGCAGAGCTGCTTTAGAGCCATAGAACCAGGTCAGCAGAGCTGCTTTAGAGCCAGAGAACCAGGTCAGCAGAGCTGCTCTAGAGCCTAAGAACCAGGTCAGCAGAGCTGCTCTAGAGCTAGAGAAGCAGGTCAGTAGAGCAGATTTAGAGGCAGAGAACCAGGTTAGCAGAGCTGCTCTAGAGCCAGAGAACCATGTCAGCAGAGCTGATCTAGAGCCAGAGAACCTGGTCAGCAGAGCTGCTCTAAAGGCAGAGAACCAGGCCAGCAGAGCTGCTCTAGAGCCAGAGAACCAGGTCAGCAGAGCAGATTTAGAGACAGAGAACCAGGTCAGCAGAACTGCTTTAGAGCCAGAGAACCAGGTCAGCAGAGGTGCTCTAGAGCCAGAGAACCAGATCAGCAGAGATGCTTTAGAGCCAGAGAACCAGGTCAACCGAGCTGCTGTAGAGCCAGAGAAACCAGGTCAGTAGAGCCGCTTTAGAGCGAGAGAACCAGGTCAGCAGAGCTGCTCTAGAGCCAGAGAACCAGGTCAGCAGAACTCCTTTAGAGCCATTGAACCAGGTCAGCAGAGCTGCTCTAGAACCAGAGAACCAGGTCAATAGAGTGGATTAAGAGGGAGAGAACCAGGTCAGCAGAGCTGCTCTTGAGCCAGAGGCCCAGATCAGCAGAGCTGCTTTAGTGCCAGAGACCCAGGTCAGCAGAGCTGCTATAGAGGCCGAGAACCAGGTCAGCAAAGCTGCCGTGGAGCTAGAGAAAACAAGTCTGCAGAGCTGCTCTAGAGCCAGAGAACCAGGTCAGCAGAGCTGCAGTAGAGCCAGAGAAACAAGGTCAGTAGAGCTGCTTTAGAGCGAGAGAACCAGGTCAGCAAAGCTGCTTTAGAGGGAGAGAACCTGGTCAGCAGGTCTGCCTTAGAGCCAAGGGACCAGGTCAGCAGAGCTGCTCTAGAGCCGGAGAACCAGGTCAGCATAACTGCTTTAGAGCCATAGAACCGGGTCAGCAGAGCTGCGTTAGAGCCAGAGAACCAGGTCAGCAGAGCCGCTGGCGAGCCAGAGAAATAAGGTCAGTAGAGTTGCTTTAGAGGGAGAGAATGAGGTCAGCAGAGCTGCTCTAGAGGGAGAGAACCAGGCAAGCAGAGCTGCTCTAGAGCCAGAGAACCATGTCAGCAGAACTGCTTTAGAGCCATAGAACCGGGTCAGCAGAGCTGCTTTAGAGCCAGAGAACCAGGTCAGCAGAGCTGCTTTAGAGCCTTAGAACCGGGTCAGCAGACCTGCTTTAGAGCCATTGAACCAGGTCAGCAGAGCTGTTGTAGAGCCAGAGAACCAGGTCAGCAGAGCTGCTCTAGAGCCTAAGAACCAGGTCAGCAGAGCTGCCCTAGAGCCAGAGAACCAGGTCAGCAGAACTGCTTTAGTGCCATAGAACCCGTTCAGCAGAGCTGCTTTAGAGCAAGAGAACCAGGTCAGAAGAGCTTCTTTAGAGCCAGAGAACCAGGTCAGCAGAGCTGCTTTAGAGCCATAGAACCAGGTCAGCAGAGCTGCTTTAGAGCAAGAGAACCAGGTCAGCAGAGCTGCTCTAGAGCCTAAGAACCAGGTCAGCAGAGCTGCTCTAGAGCTAGAGAAGCAGGTCAGCAGAGCAGATTTAGAGGCAGAGAACCAGGTCAGCAGAGCTGCTCTAGAGCCTAAGAACCAGGTCAGCAGAGCTGCTCTAGAGCTAGAGAAACCAGGTCAGTAGATCTGCTTTAGAGGGAGAGAACCAGGTCAGCAGAGCTGCTCCAGAGGGAGAGAACCAGGTTAGCAGAGCTGCTCTAGAGCCAGAGAACCTGGTCAGCAGAGCTGCTCTAGAGGCAGAGAAACAGGTCAGCAGAGCTGCTCTAGAGCTAGAGAACCAGGTCATCAGAGCAGATTTAGAGGCAGAGAACCAGGTCAGAAGAACTGATTTAGAGCCAGAGAACCAGGTCAGCAGAGGTGCTCTAGAGCCAGAGAACCAGATCAGCAGAGATGCTTTAGAGCCAGAGAACCAGGTCAACCGAGCTGCTGTACAGCCAGAGAAACCAGGTCAGTAGAGCCGCTTTAGAGCGAGAGAACCAGGTCAGCAGAGCTGCTCTAGAGCCAGAGAACCAGTTCAGCAGAACTCCTTTAGAGCCATTGAAGCAGGTCAGCAGAGCTGCTCTAGAACCAGAGAACCATGTCAGCAGAGCTGCTCTAGAGCCAGAGAACCTGGTCAGCAGAGCTGCTCTAGAGGCAGAGAACCAGGTCAGCAGAGGTGCTCTAGAGCCAGAGAACCAGATCATCTGAGATGCTTTAGAGCCAGAGACCCAGGTCAGCTGAGCTACTCTAGAGGCCAAAATCCAGATCAGCAAAGCTGCTGTAGAGCCAGAGAAACTAGGTCAGCAGAGCTGCTCTAGAGCCAGAGACCCAGGTCAGCAGAGCTGCTGTAGAGCCAGAGAAACCAGGTCAGTAGAGCCGCTTTAGAGCGAGAGAACCAGGTCAGCAGAGCTGCTCTAGATCCAGAGAACCAGATCAGCAGAGATGCTTTAGAGCCAGAGATCCAGGTCAGCCGAGCTGCTCAAGAGGCCGAAAACCAGGTCAGCAGAGCTGCTGTAGAGCTAGAGAAAACAGGTCAGCAGAGCTGCTCTAGAGCCAGAGAACCAGGTCAGCAGAGCTGCACTAGAGCCAGAGAAACCAGGTCAGTAGAGCTGCTTTAGAGCGAGAGAACCAGGTCAGCAGAGCTGCTTTAGAGGGAGAGAACCTGGTCAGCAGGTCTGCTTTAGAGCCAAGGGACCAGGTCAGCAGAGCTGCTCTAGAGCCAGAGAACCAGGTCAGCATAACTGCTTTAGAGCCATAGAACCGGGTCAGCAGAGCTGCTTTAGAGACAGAGAACCAGGTCAGCAGAGCCGCTGTAGAGCCTGAGAAACCAGGTCAGTAGAGCTGATTTAGAGGGAGAGAACCAGGACAGCAGAGCGGCTCCAGAGGGAGAGAACCAGGCAAGCAGAGCTGCTCTAGAGCCAGAGAACCATGTCAGCAGAACTGCTTTAGAGCCATAGAACCGGGTGAGCAGAGCTGCTTTAGAGCCAGAGAACCAGGTCAGCAGAGGTGCTTTAGAGCCATAGAACCGGGTCAGCAGATCTGCTTTAGAGCCATTGAACCAGGTCAGCAGAGCTGTTGTAGAGCCACAGGACCAGGTCAGCAGAGCTGCTCTAGAGCCTAAGATCCAGGTCAGCAGAGCTGCCCTAGAGCCAGACAACCAGGTCAGCAGAACTGCTTTAATGCCATAGAACCCGTTCAGCAAAGCTGCTTTAGAGCCAGAGAACCAGGTCAGAAGAGCTGCTTTAGAGCCAGAGAACCAGGTCAGCCGAGCTGCTGTAGAGCCAGAGAAACCAGGTCAGTAGATCTGCTTTAGAGGGAGAGAACCATGTCAGCAGAGCTGCTCCAGAGGGAGAGAACCAGGTTAGCAGAGCTGCTCTAGAGCCAGAGAACCATGTCAGCAGAGCTGATCTAGAGCCACAGAACCTGGTCAGCAGAGCTGCTCTAGAGGCAGAGAACCAGGACAGCAGAGCTGCTCTAGAGCCAGAGAACCAGGTCAGCAGAGCAGATTTAGAGACAGAGAACCAGGTCAGCAGAACTGCTTTAGAGCCAGAGAACCAGGTCAGCAGAGGTGCTCTAGAGCCAGAAAATCAGATCAGCAGAGATGCTTTAGAGCCAGAGAACCAGGTCAGTAGATCTGCTTTAGAGGGAGAGAACCAGGTTAGCAGAGCTGCTCTAGAGCCAGAGAAACATGTCAGCAGAGCTGATCTAGAGCCAGGGAACCTGGTCAGAAGAGCTGCTCTAGAGGCAGAGAACCAGGCCAGCAGAGCTGCTCTAGAGCCAGAGAACCAGGTCAGCAGAGCAGATTTAGAGACAGAGAACCAGGTCAGCAGAACTGCTTTAGAGCCAGAGAACCAGGTCAGCAGAGGTGCTCTAGAGCCAGAGAACCAGATCAGCAGAGATGCTTTAGAGCCAGAGAACCAGGTCAACCAAGCTGCTGTACAGCCAGAGAAACCAGGTCAGTAGAGCCGCTTTAGAGCGAGAGAACCAGGTCAGCAGAGCTGCTCTAGAGCCTACGAACCAGGTCAGCAGAGCTGCTCTAGAGCCAGAGAAGCAGGTCAGCCGAGCTGCTGTAGAGCCAGAGAAACCAGGTCAGTAGATCTGCTTTAGAGGGAGAGAACCAGGTTAGCAGAGCTGCTCTAGAGCCAGAGAAACATGTCAGCAGAGCTGATCTAGAGCCAGGGAACCTGGTCAGAAGAGCTGCTCTAGAGGCAGAGAACCAGGCCAGCAGAGCTGCTCTAGAGCCAGAGAACCAGGTCAGCAGAGCAGATTTAGAGACAGAGAACCAGGTCAGCAGAACTGCTTTAGAGCCAGAGAACCAGGTCAGCAGAGGTGCTCTAGAGCCAGAGAACCAGATCAGCAGAGATGCTTTAGAGCCAGAGAACCAGGTCAACCAAGCTGCTGTACAGCCAGAGAAACCAGGTCAGTAGAGCCGCTTTAGAGCGAGAGAACCAGGTCAGCAGAGCTGCTCTAGAGCCAGAGAACCAGGTCAGCAGAACTCCTTTAGAGCAATTGAAGCAGGTCATCAGAGCTGCTCTAGAACCAGAGAACCAGGTCAGCAGAGCGGATTTAGAGGGAGAGAACCAGGTCAGCAGAGCTGCTCTAGAGCCAGAAACCCAGATCAGCAGAGCTGCTTTAGAGCCAGAGACCCAGGTCAGCAGAGCTGCTCTAGAGGCCGAGAACCAGGTCAGCAGAGCTGCCATGGAGCTAGAGAAAACAAGTCTGCAGAACTGCTCTAGAGCCAGAGAACCAGGTCAGCAGAGCTGCAGTAGAGCCAGACAAACCAGGTCAGTAGAGCTGCTTTAGAGCGAGAGAACCAGGTCAGCAGAGCTGCTGTAGAGGGAGAGAACCTGGTCAGCAGGTCTGCCTAAGAGCCAAGGGACCAGGTCAGCAGAGCTGCTCTAGAGCCGGAGAACCAGATCAGCATAACTGCTTTAGAGCCATAGAACCGGGTCAGCAGAGCTGCTTTAGAGCCAGAGAACCAGGTCAGCAGAGCCGCTGGCGAGCCAGAGAAATAAGGTCAGTAGAGTTGCTTTAGAGGGAGAGAATGAGGTCAGCAGAGCTGCTCCAGAGGGAGAGAACCAGGCAAGCAGAGCTGCTCTAGAGCCAGAGAACCAGGTCAGCAGAACTGCTTTAGAGCCATAGAACCGGGTCAGCAGAGCTGCTTTAGAGCCAGAGAACCAGGTCAGCAGAGCTGCTTTAGAGCCATAGAACCGGGTCAGCAGACCTGCTTTAGAGCCATTGAACCAGGTCAGCAGAGCTGTTGTAGAGCCAGAGAACCAGGCCAGCAGAGCTGCTCTAGAGCCTAAGAACCAGGTCAGCAGAGCTGCCCTAGAGCCAGAGAACCAGATCAGCAGAACTGCTTTAGTGCCATAGAACCCGTTCAGCAGAGCTGCTTTAGAGCCAGAGAACCAGGTCAGAAGAGCTGCTTTAGAGCCAGAGAACCAGGTCAGCAGAGCTGCTTTAGAGCCATAGAACCAGGTCAGCAGAGCTGCTTTAGAGCCAGAGAACCAGGTCAGCAGAGCTGCTCTAGAGCCTAAGAACCAGGTCAGCAGAGCTGCTCTAGAGCTAGAGAAGCAGGTCAGTAGAGCAGATTTAGAGGCAGAGAACCAGGTTAGCAGAGCTGCTCTAGAGCCAGAGAACCATGTCAGCAGAGCTGATCTAGAGCCAGAGAACCTGGTCAGCAGAGCTGCTCTAAAGGCAGAGAACCAGGCCAGCAGAGCTGCTCTAGAGCCAGAGAACCAGGTCAGCAGAGCAGATTTAGAGACAGAGAACCAGGTCAGCAGAACTGCTTTAGAGCCAGAGAACCAGGTCAGCAGAGGTGCTCTAGAGCCAGAGAACCAGATCAGCAGAGATGCTTTAGAGCCAGAGAACCAGGTCAACCGAGCTGCTGTAGAGCCAGAGAAACCAGGTCAGTAGAGCCGCTTTGAAGCGAGAGAACCAGGTCAGCAGAGCTGCTCTAGAGCCAGAGAACCAGGTCAGCAGAACTCCTTTAGAGCCATTGAACCAGGTCAGCAGAGCTGCTCTAGAACCAGAGAACCAGGTCAATAGAGTGGATTAAGAGGGAGAGAACCAGGTCAGCAGAGCTGCTCTTGAGCCAGAGGCCCAGATCAGCAGAGCTGCTTTAGTGCCAGAGACCCAGGTCAGCAGAGCTGCTATAGAGGCCGAGAACCAGGTCAGCAAAGCTGCCGTGGAGCTAGAGAAAACAAGTCTGCAGAGCTGCTCTAGAGCCAGAGAACCAGGTCAGCAGAGCTGCAGTAGAGCCAGAGAAACAAGGTCAGTAGAGCTGCTTTAGAGCGAGAAAACCAGGTCAGCAGAGCTGCTTTAGAGGGAGAGAACCTGGTCAGCAGGTCTGCCTTAGAGCCAAGGGACCAGGTCAGCAGAGCTGCTCTAGAGCCGGAGAACCAGGTCAGCATAACTGCTTTAGAGCCATAGAACCGGGTCAGCAGAGCTGCGTTAGAGCCAGAGAACCAGGTCAGCAGAGCCGCTGGCGAGCCAGAGAAATAAGGTCAGTAGAGTTGCTTTAGAGGGAGAGAATGAGGTCAGCAGAGCTGCTCTAGAGGGAGAGAACCAGGCAAGCAGAGCTGCTCTAGAGCCAGAGAACCATGTCAGCAGAACTGCTTTAGAGCCATAGAACCGGGTCAGCAGAGCTGCTTTAGAGCCAGAGAACCAGGTCAGCAGAGCTGCTTTAGAGCCTTAGAACCGGGTCAGCAGACCTGCTTTAGAGCCATTGAACCAGGTCAGCAGAGCTGTTGTAGAGCCAGAGAACCAGGTCAGCAGAGCTGCTCTAGAGCCTAAGAACCAGGTCAGCAGAGCTGCCCTAGAGCCAGAGAACCAGGTCAGCAGAACTGCTTTAGTGCCATAGAACCCGTTCAGCAGAGCTGCTTTAGAGCAAGAGAACCAGGTCAGAAGAGCTTCTTTAGAGCCAGAGAACCAGGTCAGCAGAGCTGCTTTAGAGCCATAGAACCAGGTCAGCAGAGCTGCTTTAGAGCAAGAGAACCAGGTCAGCAGAGCTGCTCTAGAGCCTAAGAACCAGGTCAGCAGAGCTGCTCTAGAGCTAGAGAAGCAGGTCAGCAGAGCAGATTTAGAGGCAGAGAACCAGGTCAGCAGAGCTGCTCTAGAGCCTAAGAACCAGGTCAGCAGAGCTGCTCTAGAGCTAGAGAAACCAGGTCAGTAGATCTGCTTTAGAGGGAGAGAACCAGGTCAGCAGAGCTGCTCCAGAGGGAGAGAACCAGGTTAGCAGAGCTGCTCTAGAGCCAGAGAACCTGGTCAGCAGAGCTGCTCTAGAGGCAGAGAAACAGGTCAGCAGAGCTGCTCTAGAGCTAGAGAACCAGGTCATCAGAGCAGATTTAGAGGCAGAGAACCAGGTCAGAAGAACTGATTTAGAGCCAGAGAACCAGGTCAGCAGAGGTGCTCTAGAGCCAGAGAACCAGATCAGCAGAGATGCTTTAGAGCCAGAGAACCAGGTCAACCGAGCTGCTGTACAGCCAGAGAAACCAGGTCAGTAGAGCCGCTTTAGAGCGAGAGAACCAGGTCAGCAGAGCTGCTCTAGAGCCAGAGAACCAGTTCAGCAGAACTCCTTTAGAGCCATTGAAGCAGGTCAGCAGAGCTGCTCTAGAACCAGAGAACCATGTCAGCAGAGCTGCTCTAGAGCCAGAGAACCTGGTCAGCAGAGCTGCTCTAGAGGCAGAGAACCAGGTCAGCAGAGGTGCTCTAGAGCCAGAGAACCAGATAATCTGAGATGCTTTAGAGCCAGAGACCCAGGTCAGCTGAGCTACTCTAGAGGCCAAAATCCAGATCAGCAAAGCTGCTGTAGAGCCAGAGAAACTAGGTCAGCAGAGCTGCTCTAGAGCCAGAGACCCAGGTCAGCAGAGCTGCTGTAGAGCCAGAGAAACCAGGTCAGTAGAGCCGCTTTAGAGCGAGAGAACCAGGTCAGCAGAGCTGCTCTAGATCCAGAGAACCAGATCAGCAGAGATGCTTTAGAGCCAGAGATCCAGGTCAGCCGAGCTGCTCAAGAGGCCGAAAACCAGGTCAGCAGAGCTGCTGTAGAGCTAGAGAAAACAGGTCAGCAGAGCTGCTCTAGAGCCAGAGAACCAGGTCAGCAGAGCTGCCCTAGAGCCAGAGAAACCAGGTCAGTAGAGCTGCTTTAGAGCGAGAGAACCAGGTCAGCAGAGCTGCTTTAGAGGGAGAGAACCTGGTCAGCAGGTCTGCTTTAGAGCCAAGGGACCAGGTCAGCAGAGCTGCTCTAGAGCCAGAGAACCAGGTCAGCATAACTGCTTTAGAGCCATAGAACCGGGTCAGCAGAGCTGCTTTAGAGACAGAGAACCAGGTCAGCAGAGCCGCTGTAGAGCCTGAGAAACCAGGTCAGTAGAGCTGATTTAGAGGGAGAGAACCAGGACAGCAGAGCGGCTCCAGAGGGAGAGAAACAGGCAAGCAGAGCTGCTCTAGAGCCAGAGAACCATGTCAGCAGAACTGCTTTAGAGCCATAGAACCGGGTGAGCAGAGCTGCTTTAGAGCCAGAGAACCAGGTCAGCAGAGGTGCTTTAGAGCCATAGAACCGGGTCAGCAGATCTGCTTTAGAGCCATTGAACCAGATCAGCAGAGCTGTTGTAGAGCCACAGGACCAGGTCAGCAGAGCTGCTCTAGAGCCTAAGATCCAGGTCAGCAGAGCTGCCCTAGAGCCAGACAACCAGGTCAGCAGAACTGCTTTAATGCCATAGAACCCGTTCAGCAAAGCTGCTTTAGAGCCAGAGAACCAGGTCAGAAGAGCTGCTTTAGAGCCAGAGAACCAGGTCAGCCGAGCTGCTGTAGAGCCAGAGAAACCAGGTCAGTAGATCTGCTTTAGAGGGAGAGAACCATGTCAGCAGAGCTGCTCCAGAGGGAGAGAACCAGGTTAGCAGAGCTGCTCTAGAGCCAGAGAACCATGTCAGCAGAGCTGATCTAGAGCCACAGAACCTGGTCAGCAGAGCTGCTCTAGAGGCAGAGAACCAGGACAGCAGAGCTGCTCTAGAGCCAGAGAACCAGGTCAGCAGAGCAGATTTAGAGACAGAGAACCAGGTCAGCAGAACTGCTTTAGAGCCAGAGAACCAGGTCAGCAGAGGTGCTCTAGAGCCAGAAAATCAGATCAGCAGAGATGCTTTAGAGCCAGAGAACCAGGTCAACCGAGCTGCTGTAGAGCCAGAGAAACCAGGTCAGTAGAGCCGCTTTAGAGCGAGAGAACCAGGTCAGCAGAGCTGCTCTAGAGCCAGAGAACCAGGTCAGCAGAACTCCTTTAGAGCCATTGAACCAGGTCAGCAGAGCTGCTCTAGAACCAGAGAACCAGGTCAGCAGAGCGGATTTCGAGGGACAGAACCAGGTCATCAAAACTGCTTTAGAGCCAGCAAACCAGGTCAGCAGAGCTGCTCTAGAGTCAGAGACCCAGATCAGCAGAGCTGCTTTAGAGCCAGAGACCAAGGTCAGCAGAGCTGCTCTAGAGGCCAAGAACCAGGTCAGCAGAGCTGCTGTGGAGCTAGAGAAAACAAGTCTGCAGAGCTGCTCTAGAGCCAGAGAACCAGGTCAGCAGAGCTGTAGTAGAGCCAGAGAAACCAGGTCAGTAGAGCTGCTTTAGAGCGAGAGAACCAGGTCAGCAGAGCTTCTTTAGAGGGAGAGAAGCTGGTCAGCAGGTCTGCCTTAGAGCCAAGGGACCAGGTCAGCAGAGCTGCTCTTGACCCAGAGAACCAAGTCAGCATAACTGCTTTAGAGCCATAGAACCGGGTCAGCAGAGCTGCTTTAGAGCCAGAGAACCAGGTCAGCAGAGCCTCTGGCGAGCCAGAGAAATAAGGTCAGTAGAGTTGCTTTAGAGGGAGAGAATGAGGTCAGCAGAGCTGCTCCAGAGGGAGAGAACCAGGCAAGCAGAGCTGCTCTAGAGCCAGAGAACCATGTCAGCAGAACTGCTTTAGAGCCAGAGAACCAGGTCAGAAGAGCTGCTTTAGAGCAAGAGAACTAGGTCAGCAGAGGTGCTTTAGAGCCATAGAACCAGGTCAGCAGAGCTGCTTTAGAGCAAGTGAACCAGGTTAGCAGGGGTGCTCTAGAGCCTAAGAACTAGGAGGCATTTTTACAAGCAGGCGATAAAAAATTATCGCCGCTTTTGTGGTCGTTTTCGGCCGAAAAGCGGCAATAATTTTATCGCCTAATTAGCAAGGCCACGGTAACGCGTGAAACCTTGCTTTAGCGTTGGGATTCTTTATGCCCAGCTTTGCATCTCTAATGAGATGCAAAGTGGGCGTTCCTGACCTAACATGACAGGAGAAATGTCGCTAAGTGACATTTCTCCTATCATCAAGCCCCACGCTATGAAGCATAGCATCTGGAAAAGTAGCGATAACCCCTGTTATCGCTACTTTCCTTACACCTGCTTCAGGACTGACTTAGCCCTGATAATATATGGAGGGTGGATATCATGGCTAAGTTTGTGAGTCCCTATCAGCAAGCTAACGCCACATTGCGTGAGATTATCGCTGGGTGTCCAGCGATAATCTCACGTTAGGCAGTTAGCGTGAGGATTTTTACGCTGAGGAGATAAGCATTGCTAATAGCACGCTATCTCAGCGATAAAAATCCTCGTTACCCGGCGATAATTATCCTCACGCTAAGAGCGCTGAGCGATAATTATCTCCGGGTGTTGCTGATATGCCCCTAGGTCAGCAGAGCTGCTCTAGAGCCAGAGAACCAGGTCAATAGAACTGCTTTAGAGCCATAGAACTGGGTCAGCAGAGGTGCTTTAGGGCCAGAGAACCAGGTCAGCAGAGCTGTTGTAGAGCCAGAGAACCAGGCAAGCAGAGCTGCTCTAGTGCCAGAAAACCATGTCAGCAGAACTGCTTTGGAGCCATAGAACCGGGTCAGCAGAGCTGCTTTAGAGCCAGAGAACCAGGTCAGCAGACCTGCTTTAGAGCCATTGAACCAGGTCAGCAGAGCTGTTGTAGAGCCAGAGAACCAGGTCAGCAGAGCTGCTCTAGAGCCTAAGAACCAGGTCAGCAGAGCTGCCCTAGAGCCAGAGAACCAGGTCAGCAGAACTGTTTTAGTGCCATAGAACCGGGTCGGCAGAGCTGCTTTAGAGCCAGAGAACCAAGTCAGAAGAGCTGCTTTAGAGCCAGAGAAACCAGGTCAGTAGAGCTGCTTTAGAGCGAGAGAACCAGGTCAGCAGAGCTGCTTTAGAGGGAGAGAACCTGGTCAGCAGGTCTGCTTTAGAGTCAAGGGACCAGGTCAGCATTGCTGCTCTAGAGCCAGAGAACCAGGTCAGCATAACTGCTTTAGAGCCATAGAACCGGGTCAGCAGAGCTGCTTTAGAGACAGAGAACCAGGTCAGCAGAGCCGCTGTAGAGCCTGAGAAACCAGGTCAGTAGAGCTGATTTAGAGGGAGAGAACCAGGACAGCAGAGCGGCTCCAGAGGGAGAGAACCAGGCAAGCAGAGCTGCTCTAGAGCCAGAGAACCATGTCAGCAGAACTGCTTTAGAGCCATAGAACCGGGTGAGCAGAGCTGCTTTAGAGCCAGAGAACCAGGTCAGCAGAGGTGCTTTAGAGCCATAGAACCGGGTCAGCAGATCTGCTTTAGAGCCATTGAACCAGGTCAGCAGAGCTTTTGTAGAGCCAGAGGACCAGGTCAGCAGAGCTGCTCTAGAGCCTAAGATCCAGGTCAGCAGAGCTGCCCTAGAGCCAGAGAACCAGGTCAGCAGAACTGCTTTAATGCCATAGAACCTGTTCAGCAAAGCTGCTTTAGAACCAGAGAACCAGGTCAGAAGAGCTGCTTTAGAGCCAGAGAACCAGGTCAGCCGAGCTGCTGTAGAGCCAGAGAAACCAGGTCAGTAGATCTGCTTTAGAGGGAGATAACCATGTCAGCAGAGCTGCTCCAGAGGGAGAGAACCAGGTTAGCAGAGCTGCTCTAGAGCCAGAGAACCATGTCAGCAGAGCTGATCTAGAGCCACAGAACCTGGTCAGCAGAGCTGCTCCAGAGGGAGAGAACCAGGCAAGCAGAGCTGCTCTAGAGCCAGAGAACCATGTCAGCAGAACTGCTTTAGAGCCAGAGAACCAGGTCAGAAGAGCTGCTTTAGAGCCAGAGAACTAGGTCAGCAGAGCTGCTTTAGAGCCATAGAACCAGGTCAGCAGAGCTGCTTTAGAGCAAGTGAACCAGGTTAGCAGGGGTGCTCTAGAGCCTAAGAACTAGGAGGCATTTTTACAAGCAGGCGATAAAAAATTATCGCCGCTTTTGTGGTCGTTTTCGTCCGAAAAGCGGCAATAATTTTATCGCCTAATTAGCAAGGCCACGGTAACGCGTGAAACCTTGCTTTAGCGTTGGGATTCTTTACGCCCAGCTTTGCATCTCTAATGAGATGCAAAGTGGGCGTTCCTGACCTAACATGACAGGAGAAATGTCGCTAAGTGACATTTCTCCTATCATCAAGCCCCACGCTATGAAGCATAGCATCTGGAAAAGTAGCGATAACCCCTGTTATCGCTACTTTCCTTACACCTGCTTCAGGACTGACTTAGCCCTGATATTATATGGAGGGTGGATATCATGGCTAAGTTTGTGAGTCCCTATCAGCAAGCTAACGCCACATTGCGTGAGATTATCGCTGGGTTTCCAGCGATAATCTCACGTTAGGCAGTTAGCGTGAGGATTTTTACGCTGAGGAGATAAGCGTTGCTAATAGCACGCTATCTCAGTGATAAAAATCCTCGTTACCCGGCGATAATTACCCTCACGCTAAGAGCGCTGAGCGATAATTATCTCCGGGTGTTGCTGATATGCCCCTAGGTCAGCAGAGCTGCTCTAGAGCCAGAGAACCAGGTCAATAGAACTGCTTTAGAGCCATAGAACTGGGTCAGCAGAGGTGCTTTAGGGCCAGAGAACCAGGTCAGCAGAGCTGTTGTAGAGCCAGAGAACCAGGCAAGCAGAGCTGCTCTAGTGCCAGAGAACCATGTCAGCAGAACTGCTTTGGAGCCATAGAACCGGGTCAGCAGAGCTGCTTTAGAGCCAGAGAACCAGGTCAGCAGACCTGCTTTAGAGCCATTGAACCAGGTCAGCAGAGCTGTTGTAGAGCCAGAGAACCAGGTCAGCAGAGCTGCTCTAGAGCCTAAGAACCAGGTCAGCTGAGCTGCCCTAGAGCCAGAGAACCAGGTCAGCAGAACTGTTTTAGTGCCATAGAACCGGGTCGGCAGAGCTGCTTTAGAGCCAGAGAACCAAGTCAGAAGAGCTGCTTTAGAGCCAGAGAAACCAGGTCAGTAGAGCTGCTTTAGAGCGAGAGAACCAGGTCAGCAGAGCTGCTTTAGAGGGAGAGAACCTGGTCAGCAGGTCTGCTTTAGAGCCAAGGGACCAGGTCAGCAGTGCTGCTCTAGAGCCAGAGAACCAGGTCAGCATAACTGCTTTAGAGCCATAGGACCGGGTCAGCAGAGCTGCTTTAGAGACAGAGAACCAGGTCAGCAGAGCCGCTGTAGAGCCTGAGAAACCAGGTCAGTAGAGCTGATTTAGAGGGAGAGAACCAGGACAGCAGAGCGGCTCCAGAGGGAGAGAACCAGGCAAGCAGAGCTGCTCTAGAGCAGGAGAACCATGTCAGCAGAACTGCTTTAGAGCCATAGAACCGGGTGAGCAGAGCTGCTTTAGAGCCAGAGAACCAGGTCAGCAGAGGTGCTTTAGAGCCATAGAACCGGGTCAGCAGATCTGCTTTAGAGCCATTGAACCAGGTCAGCAGAGCTGTTGTAGAGCCAGAGGACCAGGTCAGCAGAGCTGCTCTAGAGCCTAAGATCCAGGTCAGCAGAGCTGCCCTAGAGCCAGAGAACCAGGTCAGCAGAACTGCTTTCATGCCATAGAATCCGTTCATCAAAGCTGCTTTAGAAGCAGAGAACCAGGTCAGAAGAGCTGCTTTAGAGCCAGAGAACCAGGTCAGCCGAGCTGCTGTAGAGCCAGAGAAACCAGGTCAGTAGATCTGCTTTAGAGGGAGAGAACCATGTCAGCAGAGCTGCTCCAGAGGGAGAGAACCAGGTTAGCAGAGCTGCTCTAGAGCCAGAGAACCATGTCAGCAGAGCTGATCTAGAGCCACAGAACCTGGTCAGCAGAGCTGCTCTAGAGGCAGAGAACCAGCCCAGCAGAGCTGCTCTAGAGCCAGAGAACCAGGTCTGCAGAGCAGATTTAGAGACAGAGAACCAGGTCAGCAGAACTGCTTTAGAGCCAGAGAACCAGGTCAGCAGAGGTGCTCTAGAGCCAGCAAACCAGGTCAGCAGAGCTGCTCTAGAGTCAGAGACCCAGATCAGCAGAGCTGCTTTAGAGCCAGAGACCCAGGTCAGCATAGCTGCTCTAGAGGTCAAGAACCAGGACAGCAGAGCTGCCGTGGAGCTAGAGAAAACAAGTCTGCAGAGCTGCTTTAGAGCCAGAGAACCAGGTCAGCAGAGCTGTAGTAGAGCCAGAGAAACCAGGTCAGTAGAGCTGCTTTAGAGCGAGAGAACCAGGTCAGCAGAGCTTCTTTAGAGGGAGAGAACCTGGTCAGCAGGTCTGCCTTAGAGCCAAGGGACCAGGTCAGCAGAGCTGCTCTTGAGCCAGAGAACCAAGTCAGCATAACTGCTTTAGAGCCATAGAACCGGGTCAGCAGAGCTGCTTTAGAGCCAGAGAACCAGGTCAGCAGAGCCGCTGGCGAGCCAGAGAAATAAGGTCAGTAGAGTTGCTTTAGAGGGAGAGAATGAGGTCAGCAGAGCTGCTCCAGAGGGAGAGAACCAAGCAAGCAGAGCTGCTCTAGAGCCAGAGAACCATGTCAGCAGAACTGCTTTAGAGCCATAGAACCGGGTCAGCAGAGCTACTTTAGAGCCAGAGAACCAGGTCAGAAGAGCTGCTTTAGAGCCAGAAAACTAGGTCAGCAGAGCTGCTTTAGAGCCATATAACCAGGTCAGCAG
Source organism: Triturus cristatus (assembly GCF_964204655.1). Taxonomy (NCBI): domain Eukaryota; kingdom Metazoa; phylum Chordata; class Amphibia; order Caudata; family Salamandridae; genus Triturus; species Triturus cristatus. The sequence goes on along the minus strand of NC_140588.1, from coordinate 1,129,287,046 downwards.
AGCTGCTTTAGAGCCAGAGAACCAGGTCAGCAGGGGTGCTCTAGAGCCTAAGTACTAGGAGGCATTTTTACAAGCAGGCGATAAAAAATTATCGGCGCTTTTGTGGTCGTTTTCGGCCGAAAAGCGGCAATAATTTTATCGCCTAATTAGCAAGGCCACGGTAACGCGTGAAACCTTGCTTTAGCGTTGGGATTCTTTACGCCCAGCTTTGCATCTCTAATGAGATGCAAAGTGGGCGTTCCTGACCTAACATGACAGGAGAAATGTCGCTAAGTGACATTTCTCCTATCATCAAGCCCCACGCTATGAAGCATAGCATCTGGAAAAGTAGCGATAACCCCTGTTATCGCTACTTTCCTTACACCTGCTTCAGGACTGACTTAGCCATGATATTATATGGAGGGTGGATATCATGGCTAAGTTTGTGAGTCCCTATCAGCAAGCTAACGCCACATTGCGTGAGATTATCGCTGGGTTTCCAGCGATAATCTCACGTTAGGCAGTTAGCGTGAGGATTTTTACGCTGAGGAGATAAGCGTTGCTAATAGCACGCTATCTCAGCGATAAAAATCCTCGTTACCCGGCGATAATTATCCTCACGCTAAGAGCGCTGAGCGATAATTATCACCGGGTGTTGCTGATATGCCCCTAGGTCAGCAGAGCTGCTCTAGAGCCAGAGAACCAGGTCAATAGAACTGCTTTAGAGCCATAGAGCTGGGTCAGCAGAGGTGCTTTAGAGCCAGAGAACTAGGTCAGCAGAGCTGTTGTAGAGCCAGAGAACCAGGCAAGCAGAGCTGCTCTAGAGCCAGAGAACCATGTCAGCAGAACTGCTTTGGAGCCATAGAACCGGGACAGCAGAGCTGCTTTAGAGCCAGAGAACCAGGTCAGCAGACCTGCTTTAGAGCCATTGAACCAGGTCAGCAGAGCTGTTGTAGAGCCAGAGAACGAGGTCAGCAGAGCTGCTCTAGAGCCTAAGAACCAGGTCAGTAGAGCTGCCCTAGAGCCAGAGAACCAGGTCAGCAGAACTGTTTTAGTGCCATAGAACCGGGTCGGCAGAGCTGCTTTAGAGCCAGAGAACCAAGTCAGAAGAGCTGCTTTAGAGCCAGAGAACCAGGTCAGCAGAGCTGTTCTAGAGCCAGAGAACCAAGTCAGCAGAGCTGCTTTAGAGCCATAGAACCAGGTCAGCAGAGCTGCTTTAGAGCCAGAGAACCAGGTCAGCAGAGCTGCTCTAGAGCCTAAGAACCAGGTCAGCAGAGCTGCTCTAGAGCCAGAGAACCCGGTCAGCCGCGCCGCTGTGGAGCCAAGAAACCAGGCCAGTAGATCTGCTTTAGAGGGAGAGAAACAGGTCAGCAGAGCTGCTCCAGAGGGAGTGAACCAGGTCAGCAGAGCTTCTCTAGAGCCAGAGAACCATGTCAGCAGAGCTGCTCTAGAGCCAGAGAACCTGGTCAGCAGAGCTGCTCTAGAGGCCGAGAACCAGGTCAGCAGAGCTGCTCTAGAGCCAGAGAACCAGGTCAGCAGAGCAGATTTAGAGGCAGAGAACCAGGTCGGCAGAACTGCTTTAGAGCTAGAGAACCAGGTCAGCAGATGTGCTCTAGAGCCAGAGAACCAAATCAGCAGAGATGCTTTAGAGCCAGAGACCCAGGTCAGCCGAGCTGCTCTAGAGGCCGAGAACCAGGTCAGCAAAGCTGCTGTAGATCCAGAGAAACTAGGTCAGCAGAGCTGCTGTAGAGCCAGAGAAACCAGGTCAGTAGAGCCACTTTAGAGCGAGAGAACCAGGTCAGCAGAGCTGCTTTAGAGGGAGAGAACCAGATCAGCAGGTCTGCTTTAGAGCCTAAGAACTAGGTCAGCAGAGCTGCTCTAGAGCCAGACAACCAGGTCAGCAGAGCTGCTGTAGAGCCAGATAAACCAGGTCAGCAGAGCTGCTTTAGAGGGAGAGGAACAGGTCAGCAGAGCTGCTTTAGAGACAGAGAACTAGGCCAGCAGACCTGCTTTAGAGCCAGAGAACCAAGTCAGCAGAGTTGCTTTAGAGCCAGAGAACGAGGTTAGCAGAGCTGCACTAGAGCCAGAGAACCAAGTCAGCAGAGCTGCTTTAGAGAGCCATAGAACCAGGCCAGCAGAGCTGCTTTAGAGCCAGAGAACCAGGTCAGCAGAGCTACTCTAGAGCCTAAGAACCGGGTCAGCTGAGCTGCTCTAGAGCCAGAGAACCAGGTCAGCAAAGCCGCTGTAGAGCCAGAGAAACCAGGTCAGTAGAGCTGCTTTAGAAGGAGAGAACCAGGGCAGCAGAGCTGCTCCAGAGGGAGAGAACCAGGTCAGCAGAGCTGCTCTAGAGCCAGAGAATCAGGTCTGCGGAGTTGCTTTAGAGCCATAGAACCAGGTCAGCAGAGCTGCTTTAGAGCCAGAGAACTAGGTCAGCAGACCTGCTCTAGAGCCAAAGAACCAGGTCAGAAGAGCTGCTTTAGAGCCAGAGTACCGGGTCAGCAGAGCTGCTCTGGAGACAGTGAACCAGTTCAGCAGAACTGCTTTAGAGCCATAGAACCGGGTCAGCAGAGCTGCTTTAGAGCCAGAGAACCAGGTCAGCAGAGCTGTTGTAGAGCCAAAGAACCAGGTCAGCAGACCTGCTCTAGAGCCTAAGAACTAGGAGGCATATTTACAAGCAGGCGATAAAAATTTATCGCCGCTTTTGCGGCCGATTTCGGCCGAAAAGCGGCGATAATTTTATCGCCTAATTAGCAAGGCCACGGTAACGCGTGAAACCTTTGCTTTAGCGTTGGGATTCTTTACGCCCAGCTTTGCATCTCTAATGAGATGCAAAGTGGGCGTTCCTGACCTAACATGACAGGAGAAATGTCGCTAAGTGACATTTCTCCTATCATCAAGTCCCACGCTATGAAGCATAGCATCTGGAAAAGTAGCGATAACCACTGTTATCGCTACTTTCCTTACACCTGCTTCAGGACTGACTTAGCCATGATATTCTATGGAGGGTGGATATCATGGCTAAGTTTGTGAGTCCCTATCAGCAAGCTAACGTCACATTGCGTGAGATTATCGCTGGGTTTCCAGCGATAATCTCACGTTAGGCAGTTAGCGTGAGGATTTTTATCGCTGAGGAGATAAGCGTTTCTAATAGCACGCTATCTCAGCGATAAAAATCCTCGTTACCCGGCGATAATTATCCTCACGCTAAAAGCGCTGAGCAATGGGTGTTGCTGATATGCCCCTAGGTCAGCAGAGCTGCTCTAGAGCCAGATAAACCAGATCAGCAGAGCTGCTTTAGAGGGAGAGGAACAGGTTAGCAGAGCTGCTTTAGAGACAGAGAACTAGGCCAGCAGACCTGCTTTAGAGCCAGAGAACCAGGTCAGCAGCGTTGCTTTAGAGGCAGATAACGAGGTTAGCAGAGCTGCTCTAGAGCCAGAACACCAAGTCAGCAGAGCTGCTTTAGAGCCATACAACCGGGTCAGCAGAGCTACTCTAGAGCCTAAGAACCGGGTCAGCTGAGCTGCTCTAGAGCCAGAGAACCAGGTCAGCAGAGCCGCTGTAGAGCCAGAGAAACCAGGTCAGTAGAGCTGCTTTAGAAGGAGAGAACCAGGGCAGCAGAGCTGCTCCAGAGGGAGAGAACCAGGTCAGCAGAGCTGCTCTAGAGCCAGAGAACCAGGTCAGCAGAGCTGTTGTAGAGCCAGAGAGCCAGTTCAGCAGAACTGCTTTAGAGCCATAGAACCGGGTCAGCATAGCTGCTTTAGAGCCAGAGAACCAGGTCAGCAGAGCTGCTTTAGAGCCAGAGTACCGGGTCAGCAGAGCTGCTCTAGAGCCAGTGAACCAGTTCAGCAGAACTGCTTTAGAGCCATAGAACCGGGTCAGCAGAGCTGCTTTAGAGCCAGAGAACCAGGTCAGCAGAGCTGTTGTAGAGCCAGAGAGCCAGGTCAGCAGACCTGCTCTAGAGCCTAAGAACTAGGAGGCATATTTACAAGCAGGCGCTAAAAAATTATCGCCGCTTTTGCGGCCGTTTTCGGCCGAAAAGCGGCGATAATTTTATCGCCTAATTAGCAAGGCCACGGTAACGCGTGAAACCTTTGCTTTAGCGTTGGGATTCTTTACGCCCAGCTATGCATCTCTAATGAGATGCAAAGTTGGCGTTCCTGACCTAACATGACAGGGGAAATGTCGCTAAGTGACATTTCTCCTATCATCAAGTCCCACGCTATGAAGCATAGCATCTGGAAAAGTAGCGATAACCACTGTTATCGCTACTTTCCTTACACCTGCTTCAGGACTGACTTACTGTACTACAAAACAATGTTCACAAAGAACTGATTTGAAGATAATCATCTATCGCATACAACATCAGTAGTTGTGTTTGAATTAATCTCTCACAAAAGAGCATAAAAACAATGATAAACACAGTAAGCCTACACACGACCTTTTGAAATTTACCAAGCCTCAGCCGAGGTCTTTTATTTAACACAAATTTTTCATTAAATCACATATAAAAACATATTGTATATACACAACTCCTCTCTTTCTTACATTCGCAGTGCAAAGTGAACCCCAGTGAAAAAAACCATAACCTCACGAAAATAACAAAAAATAATAAAGGTGTAAAAGGTTATTGGAAACATTAACAAGGACAGTTTATAAACAATATATAATAATCCAGTCAAAGCTGTCTCTTATTTCGTTTGTCGACGGCGTTTCGACAAACTTCTAAATACCGGGTCTCATCAGGACTGTAAATATGGGGACTAATAGAGGGAAGAAGAAAGAGGGCAAGTATAACTATATTAGGATCAAATTACTCATATATAAGGTTAAAGACCTTAAGGTTTACAGATTTTTAATTTATGGCTTACCGGTGTTAAGCATACAGTTGTCCTTATCGGATCCAGTATGCAAAGGATGAGGAGGATAAAAATTTACGTCCAAACCTGTAGGTAAGGAACATATATTTATTTTGATTTATAGTGTGAATTCAATTATAGAAATATTCATCGAATCACCACGGTGTAGTGTATTTAAATGTACTTACTTGGACTTTTTATAATTCATCCACGGGTAAGGGTCAAATGATAGACCGAATATATTGGGCGATACACGCTTCCCTATAGATAAGGAATGTTTATTTTTAATAGATGTTCAATCATGAGGGTATCCCAAACCAACACCACGGTGTCGTGTATTTCTTTAAAACCACTTACTTGGGCTTAATATTATTATTCCTCCATGAATACGATTCAGAGGTGCCCTCAATATTCAGGGAGATACGACCTTCCCACGGTAGTATCAATTCTTATCTCAGCCTTTCTGTAATGTATCGAAAACTTAAATCAATACATAACTCGCAACAGAGTCTCCACGCTAAAAAAACGACTCTAATTACTTACATATTAAATTATCTGGAGAGAAAGAAACGATGTCCTTCAATCCGTGCTGGCTCTAGTAAATACGAGAGAAAGGGCACTGACTCTGTGGCCATCAATCCCATACGTGGTTACTCCATGTTGTGTCCGTCGCGGAATGAATCTCGCTGGCTCCCGGACCCGGAAATGACCAAAGAATTTATTTGTCAATCCCGGAAGAAAAAGGGGGCGAGAATGGCAGCCATCTTATAGCGGCTAGCGATGTTCTACTCAACTGTTTAAAAAAAGGTTAAAAATGAGGGTATAGCATGTGCTCTAATCATAGCACTTTTCTATTGAAAGGACATGGATATTATACCCAAAAGCACCATATCAGGTAACTTTTTTAAATTTTATGAAAGGGCCTGGTCTATATCTGGAGGGTCCGGTAACCGCGGCGAAAATAGTGGCCATCTTAGATTGGGAAAAAGGGGAGAGGCTTTACCCGATTGTATAGTTAACAAGGTAGACCAGTGGGAATAATGTATTTCATATAATGGCATCTCAATGGATACATCCTGAATTTCAATAGTTTCTGATATAGAACAAATTTAAAAATCGCTATATTTTGTGTGGAACACTCCTACATAAGACGCCTCTTCAACAAAGAAGAAGGAGAATAATCGCCTATACAGAAAAAACTTTAAATCAATAATCTAAACCTTACAATGTTATCTCATTATTTTTTCTCCAAGTTAACATTAAGTCGATAATCTAATTCTTACAATGTTAAATCGTTATTTCAAAAGTTCACACATTCATATTATTTCATTTCGGAATGACCACGAATCCCAATACAATGTAATATCATTATTTCCATAATATTTCATTTTTGAATGGCAATGGATATACGTATAGGGTCAAATCAATTTGTGATGTAATCCTTCGACAATCGTCATCAATGTCATAGTTCAATCACAATTTATCAATTCATATCATGATATTGTTGTAACAATCCTGTCTGCATCTACGACAATTATAACATACATCAATTGATTTTACTATATTTTGTGAAAACATTTTGTTGCCCATTCAAATCTCGCTAGTATGGAATTTTTTGAGGTCAAGACATGTGATCTTGTGTAGTTTAGTCTAGATGTTATACAGCGATCTACTTATTGACAGAGCCCTGTCAAATATCTCAAAAGAAAGAGACTGATGGTTAGTATAGACTAATGAATTTTCGCCACTCCTCAAGATTATTCAAACCATTCCTGATAGACCCACACTTGTCTATCCATTTACATTCTAAAGTCTGGAGAATAAGGGACATATCACCACCCCTACGCGGAAGTTTAGCTTTCTCCACCACTTGCCAAGTTAAATCATTGGGTGTGTGGTCCTTTTCAATAAAGTGATCGACCAAGGGGGCATTCAACACTTTGCACCGGATACGGCTCCTATGTTGGCCGATCCGCGCCTTTACTGGTTGCATAGTTTGTCCTATGTAAATTAGATCACAAGGACACCAAATGCAGTAAATAACATTAGAGGTTGAGAAATTCGTTAGGTCATGCAATTTGATCTTGATGTTGCCATGTTCAAAGAATTTTGTTTCTCTTGTGAGGCTACAGGCCACGCAGTTCCCGCATTTATAATGCCCTGTCACCGATGGTAATGACCAAAGTTCTTGTATGCTCCTTTCGTTTTTATATACACTAGTGTCTGAATGAACCAGGTGATCTCTGATATTTTTTCCTTTTTTAAAAGAAAATAGGGGCATTTCTTTGCAACAATCCAAAGTGTTCAAGGTGGACCAATGTTTTTTGATTATCCGCTGTATCTGCGTACTCCATGGACAGAAGGTGGTAACACACACAACTTTTTTTATTGGTTCTCTCACTGTTTTCTCTAATAGGACCTCCCGTGGACTAAACCAGGCCCTCTTCATTGAGGTTTTAACCAATCTCTTGGGATATCCTCTTTCACGTAACCTAGAACTTAAAAGGTTTGCCTCTGTGAAGAAATCCTGTTTCTCTGTGCAGTTTCGTCTCAACCTCAGAAATTGGCCATATGGTAGGCCATCTCTGAGGGACCTAGGATGGAAACTGTTATACTGCAACAGTGTATTCCTATCTGTAGGTTTTCAATACAGTGTAACATTTAGGTGGTCATCTCGACATCTGATTTTGAGGTCTAAGAAAGGTACCATTTCTTTATTTTTGTAATATGTGAAAGTGAGTGCAGACTGGCAAGTATGTAAGTATCTTATGAATTGATCCAGATTTTCAGTGCCTACCCAAACAAAGAAAATATCATCTATATATCTCTTCCAACACTTGATGTTAGTGTGGAAGGGATTGTTAGTGTTGATGATGTATTTTTCTTCTAGGTCTCCGACGTAAAGATTTGCCAAATTTGGGGCAAAAATTGCACCCATGGATGTACCTGAGCATTGCTGGTAGTAATCAGAATTGAACCTAAAATAATTTTTGGTCAGGGCAATATTTAGCAGATCAATGATAAATTCTGTGGGGACCTCTATCGGTGCTGGTCTTTTCTCCAAAATCTGTTCAATTACCTCAATACTGTCTTGTTGGGGAATATTTGTATACAATGAATTAATATCCATTGTAACCAAAGTCTCTATATCTGGATTGTACTTCATATTTTCAATTAAATTGATCATATGGGTACTATCTCTAACATAGGTGGATAGGCCAGGGACGAATTCTTTAATGAAGCTATCGATGTAATGTCCCAGGGGTTCCATTACAGACCCACAGCCAGAAAGGATAGGTCTCCCTGGGGGATTAACCGAATCCTTATGCACTTTAGGTAAAGTGTACAGGACTGGAGTCCTTGTGAGGTTCTGGACTTTTAAGAGTCCAGAGGTGTCAGGGAAACAACACCCGAAGACCCCTGAGTTCCTCCTGTCTCGGTGCACAAATAAACAGAGACACGGGCTTCTCGATGGTGGCGTCAAAGACCAAGGTTTTTTTACTGCAGGGACACAGAAGTCATAGGAACCACACAGAGGCAGAATCTACGAGACTGTTCAAATTGCATTAAGTGGGTTGTTCTTTAAATACACGCAAAATGTCTTTAGGCAACATTACACGAATATTTCTCATGCCCAACCCGGTATCCCAAACAAACAGTAAATAGACATCAAACAATAATTAGTCGTAGGATTTCGGTATTCGATCAGGTTCCCTTGACAGTTTTCCATTCTTTGTCCGATCCTCCCCATCATAAAAATCGTAACCTCCCCATTGTAAAAGCCCAGAAGGAGAGGAGCAGAGCCAGGTGCAAAGGATTGAAAAGTAGGATAAGAGGTGTTTATGGATCATAAACGGGCATGGCTACTGTCTTCGGCCTTTCAGTCAGGACAACGGACACGAGAACCAGTATAGCAGGACTGGCCTCAGGCAAGGGAGGCAGCTTGATTCTGCCTAGTCATGCAGCGTCAGCCTTTCTCGGGGCTCGAGCTTACGTGTCCTTAACAAGGTGACTCTGCCGGGGTCATCGCCCGTTCATTGACTATGTCAGGGCAAGAAACAAAATGGATGCCGTAACTAAAATGGATGTCATGACTTTACAACAGAATGCCCTATTTCTCAGTAAATTCATGCTAGTTGCGTAGCGAAAACACTGTTATGCATATGATGGATCATTTACGGTTCATTGGTACCAAAATCGTGTCAGTACTACAATACCGATTTCACGGGTTCGGATCGCTACAGAACCTCAGACCGTCCTTTTGCCCTTACATAGGCAATAACTTACTCTATGTCGGAGTCCATTTCTATGTTCATCAGGTCACTGATATGTTGTTGAAGCATTACTCTATCCCGTGGTGTATCTCTAAAAACAGGTGGTCTTCTTACGCATGTTGAAATGCAGAGGTTACATAAGGCAGGACCACACTGAACAATGAGACAGCACGAAAATAAAAATACCAACGCAACACCAGTGACTATCAGAACCTTCCATCCCCACGCAGACAACAGGCTCCAGAACCATCCCATTAATGACTAGTCACCTTCCTCTACATGAATAGAGTCAGAAATCTTATGTAACTTAGAGATGGCCTTGTACACCGTTGGCGCATTATCTGGGATAAAAACACAGCAACTCGATTGGATCATCTTACACACTCCACCTCGATCTGCAAGTAACACATCAAGAACCATACGGTTCTGTAACGTCATGAGGCGATCCGCTTGAAGCTTAGCTGTCAGGTTACTAAGGGCACCCGCAGATTTGGTGATAGTGGATTCAACTACCCGTGTTAGTTGACGTAAGTTTCTACTGTTGGCCATAGGCCCCCAGAACGGAAGGAAACCTTTGAAGAAGTCTCCTGCTTCTTGGCCAGCAGTATCTTCCTTACTGAAAACACCTCTCACAACTCTAGTTTTGTGATAGTCCGGTGCAGCAGTGTATGTCGGAGGTAGCAGTTGAGCGATATAACATGAGCCTGAGAAGTCAGCAGGCAGCCATGTGTATGCTCTGTCTTGGCAAACAAAATAGGTACCCTTAGCAGCTAAGAATGCAGGGGAAGACTGTGACGGGAAAACATATGTTTCGATACAGTCACTCTTCCCTAGTCGAGCTTTCGGATTCCTCCCATTTCCTTGCAAACAGACCTGACCTTGGTGGGGTACGACCCAGATCGGAGTCGAGCTTTTACGTTTGTTCTCACTCAGAGTAATGCCATATTCCGTAACATTCCAACCCATGTAAACTCACAATTCATCCTTGGGAATGAACGGAGTATTATTGACATCTCTAACCATGTCAGTGATTCCTTTTACCAAGGCTCTATTAGCAGAGTTATACCGAGTGGAACGCGGAGGTCGTGGAGGATAGGTCTCTAGGGCATAAGCGAACATGGTCTGAAATGCCCAGAATGATCCATTATAACTAAAGGGCAGAACCAGATAAGGGATGCCCTTGTCCATGGTATGTGGTATCAAGCCACACACCCAGCAGTTTGTTGTGTTAACCACTAGTTGATGTTGGTGCAAGAGCTGAATGAAAGTGTTATTTATAAACTCAGAGCATCGAGCTTGCTCGTGGGCAGGAAAAGGATGGAAAGAATGAAGAGAAACAACAGTCGGAGAAACAGGAACATGGGGAGATACTGTAGATGTAACAGGTGTAAAGATCAACTGAATACCAAAAATAATTCCGCCTACCAAAGTTATCAAAACAATTAGAAGTGTCAGAGTACATTGCATTAGAAAACATTTGCTATATAATATGTCATATAGCTTTGTCTTGTGCACATTCATGACATTAACCCGTCGCAGTTCAGGAAGCTCCATCTTCTACAACCGTTCGCAACGGATGGTTTGTACCTGTTAAAAACTTGCCTCTGTTTACCCTGGGAGTTCCCAAGATAGACAGAAGAAACCGACCTTGTGTTTGATTCCCTGCAAATTAAAACAAGGCACACGTTACGACCCTACGGTAACCCAGACGGCAAGGTGAGAGAAACAATAAAAACAAAAAGATAAAAATTTTGAGCAAACTTCCTGACTGAATGGAATGCAGTAAGATCAAAACAGTTTTCAAACAGAAAGGTAATTATGCAATGTCATTAGTTCATAACATGAGAACGTAGATTTTATCTGTACTTTCCGGGTCTTGTCTGATCTTGAAATAGCTGGTCTACAGGTGCGGAAATGTTCGACTCCACAGGTGACAAATGTTCACTTTGTACAATACTCGGTCCAAGATTCAAAGGAGCGGTTCCTGCTGAGGTGTCAAAGTTCTGTGTTTCAGTTCGCGGGTGGTCCGTTATGTACTCTGCATCACTGAAAGGGATGTGCCTAGGAACAGGTTCTGTCTCGGATACACCAAATCCCTGTCTAACCCAATTGTCATAGGGGAGTGGGAGAGGGACACGCTTCGTATGGCTAGCGTGCACCCAATTTTTCCTTCCAGCTAGGCGTACAGCAGTTCTTGTTGTGAGGAGTACCTGGAACGGACCCACAAATCTTGGCTGGAGGTTCCGAGTTCGTTCGAAATTCCGAACTACAACTTGGTCGCCTGGTTTCAACATGTGGCCTGGACTCTCTGGCAGTTTAGGCAAGGATTCGAATACCTGTTGATGAATAAGGCTTAATTTAGCAGTCAGATCATAAAGATAATCAATCAACATTGGGTATTCAATCTGTTTGAATTCCTTTGGCCTAGGGACTCCCCAAACATTAGCAGGACGACCGAACACAATCTCATATGGGCTAAGCCCTACTCGAGAGTGTACAGTCGCTCTGGTGGACAGTAGAGCTAAAGGCAGTGCGTCTGGCCAAGAGAGACCAGTGGAAGCTTGAATTTTAGCAAGTTTCAGCTTCAGGGTGCCATTGTACCCTTCAACCAAACCCGCTGACTGTGGGTGATTCGTACTGTGAAATTTCTGGGTAATACCTAAACCCGCACACACACTCTTCATAACTTTCCCTACAAACTCACTTCCATTGTCCGACCAAACAATCCGTGGCATACCATACCTGGGGAAGTATTCTTTGAGGAGGATTTTGGCAGTGTACATAGCAGTGTTATCCTTTAACGGATATGCCTCAATCCATCTTGAAAAGGCACAGACTACCACTAGGACGTATTTAAGATTGTTACACCTATCCATGTGGATATAATCCAACTGAATCACTTCAAAGGGACAAGAAGGGGGAGCAAAATGACCAGTTGGGGTTGGGGTTCCCTTGCCAGGATTATGCATCAGGCATATCATGCAATTTTTCACCACTCTTTCCGCACACTTAGTAATTCCATCGTTCTTCCATACTGGAGCTAACATTTTACAGATCCCTTTCGAACTGATGTGCGCCGCTCCATGCGCCATCGTGACTACCGCAAGTACATACGCATCAGGTAACATCCAACGTTGCTGCTCAGACAAATCAACCCAACATCCACTTGAATCCATTTTACCCGTTTTCTCCTTCCATTCATTCTTCTCATTTTCAGTTGCTTCATTCTGGATTGCCTTCACACTTTCAATCGTATTCTCGCACATCCCTGATTCAGCAATCCATCTTGCAGACGTTGCAACATACATTCGGCTCGTCATGTTCTTGGCCGTCTCTTTGGCGACCTCATCAGCAAACGCATTCCCACGGCCAACATCATCCGTAATCTTCCGATGTGCACTGCACTTCACAATCGCAACTTCATTCGGTAGGGTCAGAGATTCCAATAGATCACTGACTAACTGTCCATGTTGGATCTTAGTCCCATGGGACGTGAGAAAACCTCTTTCTTTCCAGAGACGTCCAAAGCTATGTGATACGCCGAAGGCGTATTGGCTATCAATAAACACATTCACTCTCTTTCCCTCAGCTAAAACACACGCTCTTGTTAGTGCAATTAATTCTGCAGCTTGGGCAGAATTCTGACTTACTCTTGCAGTCTCAACAATCGTACTCAAAGTCGTAACTGCATACGCGGCCGTCACATCACCATTCTGTAATTTAAAACACGACCCATCGACATATAAGGTGCCGTCTGGATCTAGTAACGGAGTATCTTTCAAATCAATCCTACCTTTTGTCTCTTCCTCAGTTCTGAAACAACAGTCATGGGGCTCTGAATCAATCGACCCCTGAGTAGTCGGCAACAGCGTTGCTGGATTCAATATGTTGCATCGCTTGATCTGAATGTGACTTGCCAAAAGCGTCAGCTCGTGGCCTGATAGTCTAGCACTGGTGAGGTGCTGAGTTTTCGTTCGATTCATGAGTGTATCCACAGCATGTGGAACCATGACTACTAACATGTTGTTCATGACAAGTCCAGCAGACTGTCGAATAGACACTGCAGCTGCTGCTGTAGCTCTCAAACAACTTGGCAATGCTCTGGCTACCGGATCTAATGTGGATGAGAAATATGCACAAGGTCGCTGTTTGTCACCAAATTGTTGCGTTAAAACACTCAAAGCACAACCTTCTCTTTCATGGACATATAGTGTAAACGGCTTACTGTAGTCAGGAGTACCCAACACAGGAGCTGAACACAGCGCATCACGTAAGTCAGAGAAGCTCTGTTGACATTCATCAGACCATGGCAAAGGGCTCGGAACACCTTTTCCAGTCAGGGCTACCAATGGATTTGCCATGAGAGAAAAATTTGGGATCCATTGCCTGCAGTATGACGTAATACCCCAAAACGAAAGCACTTCTCTCTGTGTGCTTGGTACAGTCATCTGCGAGATTGCTTTGATTCTTTCTGGGGTCAACCTTCTTCCCTCCTTTGACAAAAGATGACCTAAGTAGGTCACTTCTTGGCAACAATATTGCAGTTTAGAAGGTGACACCTTGTGATGTAAGTCTGACAAATGACGTAATAGAGAAATTGTAGCTGCTTTGCAAGTTTCCTTGTCATCAGCAGCCAGTAAAAGATCGTCTACGTATTGGATCAGAGCAACACCAGGAGGAAGTACAAGAGCCTCTAATTGACTCTTCAATGCTTGACTGTAAATTGAAGGGCTCTCACAATAACCTTGTGGAGCGCGCTTGAATCTGAAACTGCGACCTCCTAAGGAGAAACCAAAAATGTCTCTACTTTCCTCGGCTGTGGGAATGCTGAAAAATGCATTTTTCAAGTCGATAACTGTAAACCATGAGGCTGAAGCAGGAATCAACGTCAATAATGCAGTGATATCTGGGACCACAGGAAACTGCGGAATCACGATTTTGTTTACTTCTCTGAGGTCAATCACAAATCTGTAGATTGGAGGTTTGGAAGGGTCAGTGCGTTTCAAAATCGGCAGAACAGGACTATTGCAGACATTTCCTCTAGTTTCCTCTATCACATCTTTCTGTATTAAGTCTTTCACAATCAGTAAGAGTGCACGTTCCCCTTCATTCGAAATCCGATACTGTGGGATTCGTGGGAACTTAACATTCGCTTTCAGACTTACCACATAAGGGGGAATTTCCAAGAGGCCTACATCGTTAGGACCAGTTGCCCAAAGAGTATCAGGGAGAGAACGCAGCTCCGGTGGGAGCTTATCCATCGACATGTACATTGGAGAGATGACTCTTTTGCCTAATGTGAGCTGTACTCCCGAAGGAGAACAGTACAGTGTCGCATGTAGGCGTTTCAACAGATCTAAACCAAGTAGATTCTCATTACAACCGGTTGTTAGGCTAAGGGGTGCTTCTAGTTCGCATGGCCCAACAGATATTGACAAAGGACTAGAAACAGGGTTGTGAACAGGGGCGCCTGAGAAACCTACTGAAGTGTTCGTTAAGCCAGACAAAGGTGCGCCAGGGAGTTTCGCATGCATAATTGAACTTTTTGCCGCTCCAGTATCCAACAGAAACGGTTCGACCACGCCTGAGGTAACTACTGCGACATAAGGTCCACTCTGATCAACTGGAACTGATACTACTCCCTCTCTTTGCCTGTGGGTGTCCTAGTACTCGCTTCTCTGAATCTCCTCATTATGATCATAATAATCTTCAACATGATACTGTGGAGATCTACCTGTTTGCGCAGATTGTGCATTTCGCTGATCGAAATAATTCGATTGGCGATCAGCCTGTGGTGTCATAGTACCACGTCCTCTACCTCTAGGAGTTTGCATAGATCCAACAGTACCTCTCTGAGCTGGGACACCACTAGTCTGTGCGTGCAGTACCGGACACTCATTCTTATAATGGCCCTCCTTTTTACAATAGGCACACTGATTCCATGCTAACTGTTGTCGGGAAAAACCATAATTAAATCTTTGGGACGTCCCTTGCTGGAATTGTGGCTGTTGCTGAAACTGGGGTCGCTGCTGTGAATCTGACTGATTCGAACGAGGCGGATACGCCTGTTGCAAAAGAACTTTAGTCTTTAAATCTTTTGTTTTCTTTTCTGACTTTTCCTTCTCTTCTTTCTCTCTATTCTCGTAATACTGAGCAGTTGCAAGTATTTGTGCTGTTGTCGACACTGCCCATGCACTTTCAGAATCCTTTAACTTGTTACTAAGTTCAGGTAGTAAATTAAACACGAACTTGTCGACAAACAATCTCTGGCCTCCTTCAGTACTCATATCTTGCCCACTGTGGTCTACGAAGCTCTCTTCAAATCTAGTGAAAAAGTCAGAGACGCTTTCGTCCTTCTTTTGCTTGCATGCCGATAGTTTATCCCAATTGACTCGTAATGCTGGCATCAGCGTTTTCATCAGATTAATTATTCTGCCAGGTAGGGCAGCAATCAGAGGTTCAGGTTTAGCACCGCCAACTTGTTGCGCATCTGCTGCTACAATAGCTGGCCAATCACCTCCTAAGGCGACTGGGTGGTTCTCTTGCCGAATCTTGGCCCATATAGGCTGTGGCACTACATTACCAAATAACATTTCAATGTCTGCCAAATTCATGATGCACGCTTGAACTGTCTGCGTTAACTCTTTGTAATAACCAGCAGGATTTTTACGTGGGTCTGGTAACGCTTGTTTTACTGCTAATACTTCGGACCGCTTCCAAGGGATGTGTATCCACACTCTCTGGAAATGTGCCGGGGCAGCTACAATATTATTAGCCCCATCAGCTTGAACTGCATCACGCCATATCGGCGGAACTTCCCTCATCGGATATTGACCTCGTTTTTTCCTAGTAATCGGTGAACCGTCAGGGTCTCTTGTCGCTCGAAGAGGGGAATCATCCCTATGAGCTAAAATCAGTTCTATCGCTCCTCTTACTTCTGAACCTATCACCATTCCTGCGGCGAACTTCTGTTGAATATTTATCAGATCAGAGGGGACGGAATCTAAGTCATCATCTTCCCATTCTTCACGCACAAGAGAACACATCACGTCAAAAACATAACGTTGAGTTGGTTCATTCCATTGCATAAAAGTATCTAACACTCTTTGTGCATCATACTTCACAGCTTTCGACATCCACCTAAGAGCTGTCGAGTCTAACATGTCTCGTTCCTGAGGACCAGGAAGCTGGCTATGTCTCTGTATAGAGTCAGAAACGGGGGTCTCAATTAAAGACCTGTAGAGAGGAGTTAAGATATTAGTTACAGAGTCGGTTATTTTCCGACGAACGGAAAGCGGAGTCAGAATGTTCACAGGGTTCGGGGACAGGGCAGCTGGAGCAGATGAAATAGTAAGGGTCGGGGGTAGCAGGTAAAGCAGTTTGCGTAACGACAGGCAAAGGCGGAGCAGGCGACCCAGGAAGAGGGGGTGCCGAAGGAACATTAACCACGGGAAGGACAGGAGCTGGAATCAAAGGAAGTGGAGCAACTATTCCAGGCTGACCAGCAGCTGGCTGTACAACAGGTAGTAACTGTGGTACTGTAATACCCTGTGCATACGGTGGAGGTGAATTCAACAGGTAAGACAACAGAGGATCCTTCTCATGATCCTCCATCGGCTTAGTAGGACAAGATGGCAATACAGGGTAACATTTATCAATTGCCAAATTATATTTTCTATTCGCCATCTCCATTGCTTTCTCGGTCTCGTTGACATGCAGCTGCCTAGCAGACTCCATTAAGGTCAACCCTTTCTCTTTCTGTTCTTTCTTCGTCTTCCTAATTTCTCTCTGTTTGGCTTCTTTGCGCCATACGCGAAAAGAATCAAACATTGCCGGCCGGGCTTTTATCTTAAACAACTTCATTTCTAGATTGTCTAGAATTTCGGTTTCGAAGCTACCATGCGGTGGCCAACTAAGGACACCATCTTTTCTGGTATAACGGACCCATACTTCATTATACGTAATAGGACCAACACCATGTTTACAATAGAGCTCATATGTAGGAGTTCCAATCGGAGGAACCGAACACGAATCCTCCAACCAGGAATCCCCGTTGCAACGTAACCAGGACAGGAAACAATTACTACTGGTAGTCATGACAAACAAAGACAAATTCCAACCAAAATGCGCAAAGAACTTAGGCCTACCAAAATGAACTAATACCAAAACAAAGATTATCTAAACAAGAGCAACCAATGATAATCTACGAATTAAACCAGAGCAACAAGGAACAACCAAACTGAGCGTAACCCACTTAATACTTAACTGAAATGTGGAAGACGTCACCAAGGAGAACCCGTCTACGTCTCGCCGTACTAAGTTCTGCACCTCGGGTCCAAGACAGGGCGACAGTCAGGGCAGCGGTCCTCTGTAGCCGTCTGGGAACGGGAACCCTCGTGGAAGAGATCGTCGGGCCACTTTTACGACATGCAGGGATCGATGAAGCGGGGTACCTCCCTCCGGAATCTTCACACGAAACTTCTCAAACTTTTCAGGCTTTGGACCGGTACCGGATGACATCGCCCCACGTTGGGCGCCAATTTGAGGTTCTGGACTTTTAAGAGTCCAGAGGTGTCAGGGAAACAACACCCGAAGACCCCTGAGTTCCTCCTGTCTCGGTGCACAAATAAACAGAGACACGGGCTTCTCGATGGTGGCGTCAAAGACCAAGGTTTATTTACTGCAGGGACACAGAAGCCATAGGAACCACACAGAGGCAGAATCTACGAGACTGTTCAAATTGCATTAAGTGGGTTGTTCTTTAAATACACGCAAAATGTCTTTAGGCAACATTACACGAATATTTCTCATGCCCAACCCGGTATCCCAAACAAACAGTAAATAGATATCAAACAATAATTAGTCGTAGGATTTCGGTATTCGATCAGGTTCCCTTGACAGTTTTCCATTCTTTGTCCGATCCTCCCCATCATAAAAATCGTAACCTCCCCATTGTAAAAGCCCAGAAGGAGAGGAGCAGAGCCAGGTGCAAAGGATTGAAAAGTAGGATAAGAGGTGTTTATGGATCATAAACGGGCATGGCTACCGTCTTCGGCCTTTCAGTCAGGACAACGGACACGAGAACCAGTATAGCAGGACTGGCCTCAGGCAAGGGAGGCAGCTTGATTCTGCCTAGTCATGCAGCGTCAGCCTTTCTCGGGGCTCGAGCTTACGTGTCCTTAACAAGGTGACTCTGCCGGGGTCATCGCCCGTTCATTGACTATGTGAGGGCAAGAAACAAAATGGATGCCGTAACTAAAATGGATGCCATGACTTTACAACAGAATGCCCTATTTCTCAGTGAATTCATGCTAGTTGCGTAGCGAAAACACTGTTATGCATATAATGGATCATTTACGGTTCATTGGTACCAAAATCGTGTCAGTACTACGATACCGATTTCACGGGTTCGGATCGCTACAGAACCTCACTTGGGCAGCTTTTATTTAAGAAATCAAATTCTGGTTTTGTCAAGAAGCCATCTTCCAAACCCTTAGTTGTAACGGATTGTATTGACTTCTGAATGTCTGTAAGGGGATCCCGAGGTAATCTTTTATAATGTTCTTCATTATTTATTTGCCTCATGATTTCTGCCTCATATTTCAAAATTTCCTGAATAACGATCCCACCACCCTTGTCGGCGGGTTTCAGGATGATCTGGTCATTGTTCTTTAAAGAAATCAAAGCCTCCCGTTCAGATTTCGAGATGTTATAAGGAGTAAATTTCTTCTGTGCCTTCAGATTTAGGATATCTTCCAAGACGCCTTTCTCAAATGCTATAATTTCAGGTGGCATCATAATATGGTAGTAGATATAATACATCAAAAAGAAAAAGAATGTATACCAATCTTCAATTTAACCACTCATGTCACGAATACCCATGAACTATCACTCCTAAATAAGGACCTGTCGTTTGTTTTGACTGAATCTACAAACTTCTTTCAATTACAGACTGAATTACATAAATTTTTCAGATCCCTACGTCTCAAAGTCTTTTTCAGTGATCGTGTACAAGTCCCTACTCCCCCCAGATCTCAGATGCGTCCCAAATCTACCTTTTTTCCAACAAATATGATTACCTAAAGTGCATAAGGATTCGGTTAATCCCCCAGGGAGACCTATCCTTTCTGGCTGTGGGTCTGTAATGGAACCCCTGGGACATTACATCGATAGCTTCATTAAAGAATTCGTCCCTGGCCTATCCACCTATGTTAGAGATAGTACCCATATGATCAATTTGATTGAAAATATTGTCGTACTTTGATATTCGGAACCGCGTAGGTGACAGGGCCTTACCCCTATCTATCTTGGTATTAGCGAACCGCAAATGGTAAATGCGGCACGTACGAGTGCTTTGCGTGTCGTTCTAGTTACGAATGCACTGTGTACACGCTATTCTGCTTCACTACGCGGGTTCCATTTTGGAAGCAGTGGCCATCTTGTCATTGCCCTCACATAGGCTATGGTGGAGTTAATACGGGCCTCACAGTACATGGGCTTTCCCTCTGACTTCTCCGTGACCTGGGCAGCTGGCTCTGCTGCCCCGGGTCAAACCGGTCTCACGAGCTTCCCTTCCTCCTTCCACCTGTGATTCGTATCAGGGCTTGACCCGTCATAAAACCCTTTCATTCTACACAATCCCCCGGCTAATCTCTTCTACACCTGCTTGTTCTTGCTTTATGACTTGTTTCCCAAAACAGGAGATGCTCATGTTTATTGGGGGGTCTATTTACTTCAAACATGGGATCTGAACCTTCCGGTGTAAATCATTATGGGCTGGCCGAACTGGAATGTGGGATGGTCATCATGACTCTGCTTTTTCGTTTGTAATGTATGCCTTTATATAACCATATCATAAACCAAGGAATGTATGCCTGGAGCATGATATTTTGTACTTAAGGAGAAGTCCGTTCCTATGGTTTTCAGCAGTCTCCTGAGAACATACACGCTGGTGTACTTCTAGGATACCTGTCATTGGTCTGCAGCCAATAAACGATTCTTTGACTTCACCCAGAAGACTCTGTGTTTCTGTAGGTCCGGAACAGGGTGAAACCCCGAAGTCATAGGGTGTGTGCCCCTGCACCGCTGGGACTAAAATACCCAGTACTTCAGTTTGGCGCCCAACTCGGGCCGATTTCAGCGGTACCAGTCCAAGCCAGAGGTTCGTGAGGAGCTTCGTGTGGAAATTCCGGAGGAAGGCCGCCACTTCATCGACCCCTGCATGTCGACGTGGTCCGAAAGTCTTTTCTGCGAGGTTCTCCGCGTCCCGACGGCTACGAAGGACTGCTGCCCTGATTAATCGACCTGTTTTGGACCCTTGACGAGTTTGAGAGAGCGAAACAATCGAGAGAGTCTTCTGGTGACGTCATCGATCAGCAATATTCAGTTAAGTATAAGTGGAGCGTCTCCCTTTTGTTTTGGTATCCCTCGGGATCGTTTGATTTGATTTGGTAATTGGTGATTTGGTGTTTGCAAACCCCAAAGCCAGAGGACTCGTGTATTCACGAGACTATCGTAATCGATAATCCTTTGACGTTTGGATCTAGACTAGTGAGCGAAGATGCCTGGTTCTAGACTATTTGGTAGATTATTCTGTTTGGGTTGTGGAAAAGATTTCCAGCTGGAGGAATCATGTCCGGTTCCTCCGGTTGGAACTCCAACTTATGAGCTCTATGTAAAACATGGCGTAGGCCCCATTGCATATAACGAAGTGTGGATCCACTACACCAGGAAAGATGGTGTTTTAAAATGGCCCCAAAATGGTAGTTTCGAGACCGATATTCTAGATAATCTGGAAATTAAATTGTTTAAGAAGAAAGCCCGGCCGGCGATGTTTGACTCTTTCCGCTTATGGCGAAAAGAAGCCAAACAGAAGGAAATTAAGCTAGCGAAAAAGAATAAGAGAGAGAGAGGTATGTCAGTAATGCAAGCAGCTGTACAATTTAAAGACAATGAAGAGGAGCAAATGAATGAGCAATTGCACAGGCAACGTAAGTTAGGGATTGACAAATGTTACCCGGCTTTGCCATATTCTAAGCAGGATGAGTCAGAAGAAAAGGAGAAAGATCCCTTGATGTCACATTTGTTGAGTTCGCCACCCCCGTATGCTCAAACTGCCACGGCGCCTCCCCAGCTTGTAAATATGCCACCTCCAGTGCATATACTGCAAGCCTTGCCGCAACCGCCAGTTGCTTTGCAGCCGGTTCCTATTCCTGTAGCGCAGTCTTCTCAAGCGCCTCCAGTTGTGCTTCCAACTACCTCCGCACTTTCTGCGACCTTGCTTAATCCAGTAAATACCTCCCCTAATACTCTTCATTCTACCACTCCAGTACCTGTTTCTACATCCTCTTTTCTTCCCTCTGTTTTTCCCCCTGTTCTCGCTTCAGCTTCTCCTTCAGCGCGACAGCGTTTGGCTAATGTGGTTACTACATTAATGTCGCCTCTCTTTGGGTAATCTGGTGCAACTCCTGGTGTACAGCGTAAGCAGTTGCGCAGCCAATTGCCTAACCCCGATGAGAAAAAGGTAATAGATCACATGGCGCGCAGATGGATCGTTTTCCCTTCACTGTATGATGTGGAATCGGTTGTTAACACTTTCCATCAATGGGATGCACCGAAACAGAGATATGTATTTGAGAAAATGTGCGAAATTCTCTGTGAAGAATTGGAGGATAGTGGTAGAAATCCGAACCCGCAGGAATTGTGTAGAGTGAGGTGCGATTTTGGAACTGGTATAATTGTGGACCGCGAAGTAGATAAAGCAGTTGCGATTGTACTGTCCTTAAGGAATGACGATTGCCAACAGTCATTGTTTGAACATGAGGTCCTTGTGGGGAAAAAGGCAAAAGTGCGACAATACCCTATGAGAGAAGTTCCCCCGGTGTGGAAGGAAGCAGTTGCAGCTGTCGGCAATAACCCCGCTGTGCCAGCGCATTTCCAACGTGTTTGGGTGCACGTTCCGTGGAAGCGCTCTGAGGTGTTAGCACTTAAGCAGACATTGCCTGATCCCCGTAAAAACCCAGCAGGTTATTATAAAGAGTTGTCACAGACGGCAGGGTCATGCGTTATGAATCTGGCCGACATAGACATGTTGTTCGGTAATGTTGTTCCACAGCCTCTATGGGGATCCATTCGTAATGTAGATCACAATGCAGAACTAGGGGATACATGGGCTAACATTGTTGCTGCTGATGCTAGACAAACGGGTGGTGCGAAACCAGAACCTTTAGTAGCTGAATTGCCTGGTAGAATCATCACGTATATGAAGACAATAATGCCTGCGATGCGCGTAAATTGGGACAAGTTATCTGCATGCAAGCAAAAGAAAGATGAGACAGTGTCAGACTTCTTTACTAGGTTTGAAGAAACGTTTATTGACCACAGTGGGCAAGATATGAGTACTGAGGGTGGACAACGGTTGTTTGTGGACAAGTTTGTGCAGAATTTACTCCCTGACCTGTGTAAAAAGTTGAAAGATTCAGAGAGTTCTTGGGCTGTTTCCTCTTCAGCGCAAATACTGGCTACTGCACAGTATTATGAAAACAGAGATAAAGACGAGAAAGATAGGACGGAGAAGAAAACGAAGGAATTAAAGACAAAGGTTCTTCTACAGCAGGCCTATCCACCACGTGGCGGTGGTAGTAATTATAGACAACCCCAAGGTGTCTATCACCAACCCCAACAATTTCAGACAAACCAGCAAATGAATGGGTATTATCAACCACGTGTCCCTGTAGGTCCCAACCAATGTTCATACTGTAGAGAGGAAGGTCATTTTAAATATAGTTGCCCTAAATTAATGCAACGGAATGGTAATACGTATGGCGCAAGAGGTAGAGGTGGTCAGCAAGCTCCTAGAGGCAGAGGGCGTGGAAGTGTTCCCCAAAACGCGCGTCCTCTTCCGCCCCAAAGCGCCATTAATAGCTTTGATCAGCAAGCTAACGCGACTGGTAATACGGCACAGTATTACAATAATGATTATTATGCGGAAGATGGCGATGCAGAAAATAATGGTTACTAGGACAGCCATAGACAGAGAGAGGGAGTTGTTTCAGTGCCAGTGGATCAGAGTGGACCGTATGTTGAGGTGACTACAGCAAATGTAACGGAGCCTTTTCTGCTAGACACTGGTGCTGCAAAGAGTTCAATCATGCATTCCAAACTCCCTGGCGCACCTTTGTCTGGCGATATAAATGTTTCAGTAGGTTTTTCTGGCGCCCCTGTTAGGAACCCGATTTCCAGTCCCATGTCACTTTCTGTTGGACCTTGTGAGCTGAAAGCGCCCCTGATCCTGACCACAGGTTGTGGTGAGAATTTGCTGGGATTAGATTTGTTGAAAAAATTGCACGCTACACTGTATTGTTCTCCTTCAGGAGTACAACTTACATTAGGCAAGAAAGTGGTTTCCCCAATGTATTTGTCTAAAAACACGATGCCACCTGAATTGTCATCCCTTCCGGATGCCCTTTGGGCTACTGGTCCCAATGATGTGGGCCTCTTGGAAATACCACCATATGTGGTAACTCTAAAGGCTAATGTCAGACTGCCACGTATTCCCCAGTACAAGATCTCTAATGAAGGGCAGAAAGCATTGTTGGACATTGTCAGCGATTTGATTAATAAGGGTGTGATTGAAGAGACAAGAGGCAACGTTTGCAATAGCCCGATTTTACCTGTTTTGAAGCGAACTGACCCTTCACAGCCACCTCTTTACAGATTTGTGATCGATCTTAGAGAGGTTAATAAGATTGTCGTGCCTCAGTTTCCGGTTGTCCCCGATATAACTGCCTTGTTAACGATGATTCCAGCCTCTGCTGCATGGTTTTCAGTGATCGACTTAAAGAATGCTTTCTTTAGTATCCCAATTGCAGAAGAGAGCAGAGACATTTTTGGTTTTAGTTTGGGAGGCCGAAGCTTCCGCTTCAAACGCGCTCCCCAAGGCTACTGCGAGAGTCCATCCATATATAGTCAAGCTCTGAAAGCGCAGCTTGATGCACTTATTTTACCTAGTGGCGCTATCCTGATCCAGTACGTAGACGATTTACTGATCGCCGCGGATACTGAGAAGATCTGTAAAGAAGCCACATTGTCACTGTTGCGCCATTTGTCAGCTTACCATCACAAAGTGTCTCTCTCTAAGCTGCAATATTGTCGACAAGAAGTGACCTACTTAGGTCATCTCTTATCGAAGGAGGGAAGGAAACTGACCCCAGAGAGAATTCAAGCCATTGCACAGTTGAGTGTGCCAAAGACACAGAGAGAAGTGCGTGCTTTCTTGGGCATTACTTCATACTGTAGGCATTGGATCCCAAGTTTTTCTTTGTTGGCAAAACCTTTATTAGCATTAACATGCAAAGACACACCGAATCCTATCCCATGGTCTGAAGAGTGCCAGAAAAGTTTTGTGGAATTGCGTAATGCGTTGTGTTCAGCACCTGTGTTGGGTACTCCCGACTACAGTAAGCCTTTTACATTGTATGTTCACGAGAAAGATGGATGTGCGTTGTCAGTGTTAACACAGCCTTTTGGCGACAGACCGCGCCCATGCGCATATTTTTCATCCACCTTGGACCCTGTAGCGAGGGCATTGCCAAGCTGTCTGAGAGCGACAGCTGCTGCAGCGATGTCTATCCGACAATCTGCTGGTCTAGTAATGGACAACACACTGATTGTCATGGTTCCACACGCTGTAGACACATTATTAAATAGAACCAAGACACAACACCTGACTAGTGCGCGATTATCAGGGTATGAACTCACACTGTTAGCGAATCATGTACACATAAAACGATGCAATACGCTGAATCCAGCCACATTATTGCCGATTCCAACAGACTCAGATGAGATTGAGCAACATGACTGTCTGTTCAGAACAGAAGAAGAGACGAAAGGGAGAGTAGATCTCAAAGACACTCCCCTGACTGAGTGTGATGGCACTTTATGGGTAGATGGGTCCTGTTTCAAGCTCCCTAATGGTGACACGACTGCTGCATATGCTATCACGACTTTACATACGGTTGTGGAAACTGCACGAGTGCCACATAATTCGGCCCAAGCAGCAGAATTAATTGCCCTCACGAGAGCATGCGTGTTGTCTGAAGGAATGAGAGTGAACATATACACAGATAGCCAATACGCCTTTGGCGTGGCTCATAATTTTGGGCGACTGTGGAAAGAGCGTGGGTTCCTGACGTCGCATGGAGCTAAAATTCAGAATGGCAAGTTGGTGAATGATCTCCTTGAGTCACTGACCCTACCTTTGCAAGTTGCGATCATGAAATGCAGTGCGCACAGGAAAGTCACCGATGATGTTGGACGTGGGAATGCGTTTGCTGATGAGACCGCGAGAGAAACCGCACAGAATGTGAAGACTAGAATGTATGTTGCAGGTCCCGCAAGATGGGTTAATGATGTGGGAATATGTGAGAATACAATAGAGAGTGTGAAGTCGCTTCAGGCTGAAGCTACAGAAGAAGAGTTAAGCAAGTGGAGAGAGAGTATGGGTAAGTTGGATGAGAATGGTTGTTGGATCGACCTGACAGAACATAGGCGATGGTTGTTGCCTGATGCATATGTGCTTCCAGTGGTTACTATGGCACATGGAATGGCACATATCAGCACGAAAGGTATCTGTAAGTTGTTGGCTCCAGTATGGCAGAATGTTGGAATTCCCAAATGTGCAGAGAATGTGGTCAAGAATTGTATGGTATGCTTGAAGTACAACCCTGGTAGGGGAACCCCAACTCCGGCCGGTCACTTTGCACCCCCATCATGTCCATTCGAAGTTTTGCAGCTGGACTTTATTCACATGGAAAGGTGCAACAACCTGAAATATGTATTGGTGGTTGTTTGTGCTTTTTCCAGATGGGTAGAGGCTTATCCTCTGAAAGATAACACTGCCCTATCCACAGCCAAAGCCCTTGTGAAGGAGTTTTTCCCCAGGTTTGGGATGCCAAGAATGGTGTGGTGTGATAACGGGAGTGAGTTTGTGGGTAAAGTGATGAAGAATGTATGTGAAGGTTTAGGCATAAGGCAGAAATTTCACGCTGCAAATCACCCCCAATCAGCTGGACTGGTTGAACGCTACAATGGAGCCTTAAAGCTCAAGTTAGCCAAAATCCAGGCGAGCACTGGTCTTAAATGGCCTGATGCCCTGCCTCTAGCACTCTTGTCCACCAGAATGACGATACACTCACGAGTGGGACTTAGTCCCTACGAGGTGGTCTTTGGCCGCCCGGCTAATATATGGGGTGTGCCAAGGCCCACTAAATTCAGTGAGATAGAGCATCCAGTACTGCTCGACTACCTGTATGATTTGACCGTTAAACTGCGTGTTTTGCACCAACAGGTACATGATACTCTTCCCCAAGCCTCTGAACCTCCTGGACACCCCATCAACCCTGGTTCGTGGGTCCTAGTACGGAATTTCCAGCGTAAGGGCAACGACGAACCTCGCTGGATCGGCCCTCATCTTGTTCTTCTTTCGACAAGATCAGCAGTGCGAGTGAAAGGGAAGAAGCACTGGATCCATGGTACTCACTGCAAGGTAGTTCCCTTGCCTCTGCCATATGACCAGTGGGTCAAGGAGGGTATCGCCGACTCAGAGACAGACATTGTGCCTCGTTTTGTACCATTCAGTGACGCACGCCTAAAAGACACAGCTTCAGTTCAAGAGAGTGACAATATTCTGCAGGAAGCTGTGCCGCCATCGAATCGACTGGACACTACTGAGCCTGAACTTCTTTTTCAAGACCAAACGGCACCTGGCCGTCTCCGCTATAATTTGAGACCTAGGCCCATGGACAAATAAAGATTCCCTCATTATTTCCCTTTTTGACATTTCTTGCTCTCCCATCTGAAGGACTTTCTTGATTTTTGTTTTTCGAACCACCATCCGGGTTCTGCCGCAGGGTCGCGGTGCCAAGACTTTGGGGTACAGGCCGAAGACGCTAGGTCGACGGTTCTGGTTGGTCTAGGGCGTTTCCCTGGACTGACAGGCGTACTCCTTAGCAGAAGAAACTCATCCACCGCGAGCGGCCCGAGTAGAGGATGGAGTTTTGTAAGATGGAGAGACCGATTGAAGAAATGAACTTTCAAGCCAAAATGTGTAGAATTGTAAGAAGTAAATGTTTTGTCTTTTTGTGCTTTTTTACACTGTGTAGTATCATGATGTTTATTGTAGGTTGTGTGTTTTTCTCTGCTCCAAAACCCATTGCACCCACTCAACAGCCTATACTTCCTTCTACTGCCTCCTCTCACTCTTTTCACCCTTTGCCTGAGCACGAACAGACCCGACGATCAGAGTTCGTAAATAACTCGTTTATCCAACTCTTGCACCAGCACCAACTGGTAATGAATACGACCAATTGCTGGGTCTGTGGGTTAATGCCACATACCATTAACAAGGGTATTCCCTACCTGGTGCTACCGTACAGTTACAATGGATCGTCATGGGCATTCCAAACCATGTTTCTCTACGCTCTAGATACATACTCCCCTCGCCAACCGCGTTCCATCAGACCCATCACCAATAATAAGGCTTTGATGAAAGGAGTTGCCGATATGAGTAGAGATATTAATGCATACTCATCCATTCCCAAAGAAGAGCTGAGACCTTATATGGGATGGAACGCGACGGGGTATAGTATTAGTCTGGGTGAAAGACAGTGAAAAATCTCATCTCCAATCTGGGTCGTACCCCACATGGGTCGGTTCTGCTTACAGGGTAATGGTCAGAACCCTAGGGCTCAACTGGGAAGAAGCGACTGTACTGAAACGTACACTTTCCCGTCACAGTTTTCCCCTGCGTTTTTGGCTGCTAAGGGCACATATTTCATCTGTCATGACCGAGCATATACATGGTTGCCCCCTGATTTCTTGGGCACATGTTATATTGCGAACTTGCTACCGCCGACATTTACTGCCGCCTCTGATTATCACAAGACTAGAGTTGTGAGAGGTGTGATCAGTAAGGAGGACACTGCCGGTCAGGAAGCAGGAGACTTCTTCTTGGGTTTCCTGCCGTTTTGGGGACCTATGGTCAATAGTAGGAACCTGAGACAGCTGACTCGTGTGGTTGAATCCACCGTCAATGTAACGGCTGGTGCCCTTAGTAATTTGACAGCTGAGCTCCAAGCGGATCGCCTTATGACTTTGCAGAACCGCATGGTCCTAGACGTTATTCTCGCAGACCGCGGTGGGGTATGCAAGGTCATCCAATCCAGTTGCTGCATTTTCATACCAGATAATGCTCCAACAGTGTATCAAGCCATCTCCAAACTCCATAAAATATCTGAAGCCATACACGTGGATAAGGGAGATTGGTCACTGATGGGATGGTTCTGGGAATTGATATCTGCCTGGGGTTGGAAGGTTCTGATGGTCATTGGAATGATCTTAGCCATTCTTTTCCTGTTCTGTTTATGTATACAGTGTGCTCCTGCGATATGTGGCCTCTGTGCTACCTTATGTGTAAGGAAACCTGTATCGAGGGACGAGCTAAGTAATAGGATGATGCTACAGCAACATCTCCATGACTTCGTGGACATTGACCTAGACTTGGATTAAGATGAGTATAGTGATTGCCTATGTAAGGGCAAAAGGAGGGTCTGTCGTACTTTGATATTCGGAACCGCGTAGGTGACAGGGCCTTACCCCTATCTATCTTGGTATTAGCGAACCGCAAATGGTAAATGCGGCACGTACGAGTGCTTTGCGTGTCGTTCTAGTTACGAATGCACTGTGTACACGCTATTCTGCTTCACTACGCGGGTTCCATTTTGGAAGGAGTGGCCATCTTGTCATTGCCCTCACATAGGCTATGGTGGAGTTAATACGGGCCTCACAGTACATGGGCTTTCCCTCTGACTTCTCCGTGACCTGGGCAGCTGGCTCTGCTGCCCCGGGTCAAACCGGTCTCACGAGCTTCCCTTCCTCCTTCAACCTGTGATTCGTATCAGGGCTTGACCCGTCATAAAACCCTTTCATTCTACACAATCCCCCGGCTAATCTCTTCTACACCTGCTTGTTCTTGCTTTATGACTTGTTTCCCAAAACAGGAGATGCTCATGTTTATTGGGGGGTCTATTTACTTCAAACATGGGATCTGAACCTTCCGGTGTAAATCATTATGGGCTGGCCGAACTGGAATGTGGGATGGTCATCATGACTCTGCTTTTTCGTTTGTAATGTATGCCTTTATATAACCATATCATAAACCAAGGAATGTATGCCTGGAGCATGATATTTTGTACTTAAGGAGAAGTCCGTTCCTATGGTTTTCAGCAGTCTCCTGAGAACATACACGCTGGTGTACTTCTAGGATACCTGTCATTGGTCTGCAGCCAATAAACGATTCTTTGACTTCACCCAGAAGACTCTGTGTTTCTGTAGGTCCGGAACAGGGTGAAACCCCGAAGTCATAGGGTGTGTGCCCCTGCACCGCTGGGACTAAAATACCCAGTACTTCAATATGAAGTACAATCCAGATATAGAGACTTTGGTTACAATGGATATTAATTCATTGTATACAAATATTCCCCAACAAGACAGTATTGAGGTAATTAAACAGATTTTGGAGAAAAGACCAGCACCGATAGAGGTCCCCACAGAATTTATCATTGATCTGCTAAATATTGCCCTGACCAAAAATTATTTTAGGTTCAATTCTGATTACTACCAGCAATGCTCAGGTACATCCATGGGTGCAATTTTTGCCCCAAATTTGGCAAATCTTTACGTCGGAGACCTAGAAGAAAAATACATCATCAACACTAACAATCCCTTCCACACTAACATCAAGTGTTGGAAGAGATATATAGATGATATTTTCTTTGTTTGGGTAGGCACTGAAAATCTGGATCAATTCATAAGATACTTACATACTTGCCAGTCTGCACTCACTTTCACATATTACAAAAATAAAGAAATGGTACCTTTCTTAGACCTCAAAATCAGATGTCGAGATGACCACCTAAATGTTACACTGTATCGAAAACCTACAGATAGGAATACACTGTTGCAGTATAACAGTTTCCATCCTAGGTCCCTCAGAGATGGCCTACCATATGGCCAATTTCTGAGGTTGAGACGAAACTCCACAGAGAAACAGGATTTCTTCACAGAGGCAAACCTTTTAAGTTCTAGGTTACGTGAAAGAGGATATCCCAAGAGATTGGTTAAAACCTCAATGAAGAGGGCCTGGTTTAGTCCACGGGAGGTCCTATTAGAGAAAACAGTGAGAGAACCAATAAAAAAAGTTGTGTGTGTTACCACCTTCTGTCCATGGAGTACGCAGATACAGCGGATAATCAAAAAACATTGGTCCACCTTGAACACTTTGGATTGTTGCAAAGAAATGCCCCTATTTTCTTTTAAAAAAGGAAAAAATATCAGAGATCACCTGGTTCATTCAGACACTAGTGTATATAAAAACGAAAGGAGCATACAAGAACTTTGGTCATTACCATCGGTGACAGGGCATTATAAATGCGGGAACTGCGTGGCCTGTAGCCTCACAAGAGAAACAAAATTCTTTGAACATGGCAACATCAAGATCAAATTGCATGACCTAACGAATTTCTCAACCTCTAATGTTATTTACTGCATTTGGTGTCCTTGTGATCTAATTTACATAGGACAAACTATGCAACCAGTAAAGGCGCGGATCGGCCAACATAGGAGCCGTATCCGGTGCAAAGTGTTGAATGCCCCCTTGGTCGATCACTTTATTGAAAAGGACCACACACCCAATGATTTAACTTGGCAAGTGGTGGAGAAAGCTAAACTTCCGCGTAGGGGTGGTGATATGTCCCTTATTCTCCAGACTTTAGAATGTAAATGGATAGACAAGTGTGGGTCTATCAGGAATGGTTTGAATAATCTTGAGGAGTGGCGAAAATTCATTAGTCTATACTAACCATCAGTCTCTTTCTTTTGAGATATTTGACAGGGCTCTGTCAATAAGTAGATCGCTGTATAACATCTAGACTAAACTACACAAGATCACATGTCTTGACCTCAAAAAATTCCATACTAGCGAGATTTGAATGGGCAACAAAATGTTTTCACAAAATATAGTAAAATCAATTGATGTATGTTATAATTGTCGTAGATGCAGACAGGATTGTTACAACAATATCATGATGTGAATTGATAAATTGTGATTGAACTATGACATTGATGACGATTGTCGAAGGATTACATCACAAATTGATTTGACCCTGTACGTATATCCATTGCCATTCAAAAATGAAATATTATGGAAATAAGGATATTACATTGTATTGGGATTCGTGGTCATTCCGAAATGAAATAATATGAATGTGTGAACTTTTGAAATAACGATTTAACATTGTAAGAATTAGATTATCGACTTAATGTTAACTTGGAGAAAAAATAATGAGATGTAAGGTTTAGATTATTGATTTAAAGTTTTTTCTGTATAGGCGATTATTCTCCTTCTTCCTTGTTGAAGAGGCGTCTTATGTAGGAGTGTTCCACACAAAATATAGCGATTTTTAAATTTGTTCTATATCAGAAACTATTGAAATTCAGGATGTATCCATTGAGATGCCATTATATGAAATACATTATTCCCACTGGTCTACCTTGTTAACTATACAATCGGGTAAAGCCTCTCCCCTTTTTCCCAATCTAAGATGGCCACTATTTTCGCCGCGGTTACCGGACCCTCCAGATATAGACCAGGCCCTTTCATAAAATTTAAAAAAGTTACCTGATATGGTGCTTTTGGGTATAATATCCATGTCCTTTCAATAGAAAAGTGCTATGATTAGAGCACATGCTATACCCTCATTTTTAACCTTTTTTTAAACAGTTGAGTAGAACATCGCTAGCCGCTATAAGATGGCTGCCATTCTCGCCCCCTTTTTCTTCCGGGATTGACAAATAAATTCTTTGGTCATTTCCGGGTCCGGGAGCCAGCGAGATTCATTCCGCGACGGACACAACATGGAGTAACCACGTATGGGATTGATGGCCACAGAGTCAGTGCCCTTTCTCTCGTATTTAGTAGAGCCAGCACGGATTGAAGGACATCGTTTCTTTCTCTCCAGATAATTTAATATGTAAGTAATTAGAGTCGTTTTTTTAGCGTGGAGACTCTGTTGCGAGTTATGTATTGATTTAAGTTTTCGATACATTACAGAAAGGCTGAGATAAGAATTGATACTACCGTGGGAAGGTCGTATCTCCCTGAATATTGAGGGCACCTCTGAATCGTATTCATGGAGGAATAATAATATTAAGCCCAAGTAAGTGGTTTTAAAGAAATACACGACACCGTGGTGTTGGTTTGGGATACCCTCATGATTGAACATCTATTAAAAATAAACATTCCTTATCTATAGGGAAGCGTGTATCGCCCAATATATTCGGTCTATCATTTGACCCTTACCCGTGGATGAATTATAAAAAGTCCAAGTAAGTACATTTAAATACACTACACCGTGGTGATTCGATGAATATTTCTATAATTGAATTCACACTATAAATCAAAATAAATATATGTTCCTTACCTACAGGTTTGGACGTAAATTTTTATCCTCCTCATCCTTTGCATACTGGATCCGATAAGGACAACTGTATGCTTAACACTGGTAAGCCATAAATTAAAAATCTGTAAACCTTAAGGTCTTTAACCTTATATATGAGTAATTTGATCCTAATATAGTTATACTTGCCCTCTTTCTTCTTCCCTCTATTAGTCTCCATATTTACAGTCCTGATGAGACCCGGTATTTAGAAGTGGGTCGAAATGCCGTCGACAAACGAAATAAGAGACAGCTTTGACTGGATTATTATATATTGTTTATAAACTGTCCTTGTTAATTTTTCCAATAACCTTTTACACCTTTATTATTTTTTGTTATTTTCGTGAGGTTATGGTTTTTTTCACTGGGGTTCACTTTGCACTGCGAATGTAAGAAAGAGAGGAGTTGTGTATATACAATATGTTTTTAAATGTGATTTAATGAAAAATTTGTGTTAAATAAAAGACCTCGGCTGAGGCTTGGTAAATTTCAAAAGGTTGTGTGTAGGCTTACTGTGTTTATCATTGTTTTTATGCTCTTTTGTGAGAGATTAATTCAAACACAACTACTGATGTTGTATGCGATAGATGATTATCTTCAAATCAGTTCCTTGTGAACATTGTTTTGTAGTACAGTGTACTTACCCGGTTCGCAGGGACATAAGGGTTGCTCTTGTAACTTTGAATATATAATATCAGGACTGACTTAGCCATGATATTCTATGGAGGGTGGATATCATGGCTAAGTTTGTGAGTCCCTATCAGCAAGCTAACGCCACATTGCGTGAGATTATCGCTGGGTTTCCAGCGATAATCTCACGTTAGGCAGTTAGCGTGAGGATTTTTAACGCTGAGGAGATAAGCGTTTCTAATAGCACGCTATCTCAGCGATAAAAATCTTCGTTACCCGGCGATAATTATCTTCACGCTAAGAGCGCTGAGCGATGGGTGTTGCTGATAAGCCCCTAGGTCAGCAGAGCTGCTCTAGAGCCAGAGAACCAGGTCAGCAGAGCTGCTCTAGAGCCAGAGAACCAGGTCAATAGAACTGCTTTAGAGCCATAGAACTGGGTCAGCAGAGGTGCTTTAGAGCCAGAGAACCAGGTCAGCAGAGCTGTTGTAGAGCCAGAGAACCTGGTCAGCAGAGCTGCTCTAGAGCCTAAGAACTAGGGGGCATATTATCAAGCCAGGCGATAAAATTATCGCCGCTTTAGCGGTAGAAAACTGCCGCTAAAACGGCGATAATGGGCTTGATAATATGCTCTATGGAATTCCAATTGAAGCCCATGTTAGACGTCCTTCACATAATAATTTTATCGCCTGGCTTGATAATATGCCCCTAGGTCAGCAGAGCTGCTTTAGAGCCAGAGAAACCAGGTCAGCAGAGCTGCTTTAGTGCCTGAGAACTTGGGGGCATATCAACAACAACCGGCGATAATTATCTCTAAGCGCACTTAGCGCTAGGATAATTATCGCCAGCTAGCGTGAATTTTTATCGCTGAGATAGCGTGCTATTAGCAACGCTTATCTCAATAGCGATAAAAATCCTCACGCTAACAGGCTAATGTGAGATTATCGCTGGAAACCCACGTTACCTTGTTGATAGGGACAGGCAAACTTAGCCATGATATCCTCCTTCCATAGGATATCATGGCTAAGTCAGAAAAATACCAGATGTAAAAAAGCAGCGTTAACAGCGGTTAGCTGCTTTTTTTGTCTCTAACAGGGATAGCGATATTCTTGATAATAGGAGAAATGTCGCTTAGCGACATTTCTCCTATTATTTTACTCTGGAACGCCTCCTTTGCATCTCATTAGAGATGCAAGGGGAAGCGTAGAGTAAAAGGGTGCTAACATGCGAATTTGCATGTTAGCACCCTGTTGTTGATAGGGCGCTAGTTTTATCTCTGCTTTTTTGGCTTTTAAAGCCAAAAAAGCAGAGATAAAGCCCTTGTTGATATGCCCCCAGGTCAGCAGAGCTGCTTTAGAGCCAGAGAACTAGGCCAGCAGACCTGCTCTAGAGCCAGAGAACCAGGTCAACAGAGCTGCTATAGAGCCAGAGAACCAGGTCAGCAGAGATGCTCTAGAGCCAGAGAACCAGGTCAGCAGAGCAGCTCTAGAGCCTAAGAACCGGGTCAGCAAAGCTGCTCTAGAGCCAGAGAACCAGGTCAGCAGAGCTGCTCTAGAGCCAGAGAACCAGGTCAATAGAACTGCTTTAGAGCCATAGAACTGGGTCAGCAGAGGTGCTTTAGAGCCAGAGAACCAGGTCAGCAGAGCTGTTGTAGAGCCAGAGAAACCAGGTCAGCAGAGCTGCTTTAGCGCCTGAGAACCAGGTCAGCAGAGCTGCTTTAGAGCCAGAGAACTAGGCCAGCAGACCTGCTTTAGAGCCAGAGAACCAGGTCAGCAGAGCAGCTCTAGAGCCTAAGAACTGGGTCAGCAAAGCTGCTCTAGAGCTAGAGAACCAGGTCAACAGAGCCACTGTAGAGCCAGAGAAACCAGTTCAGCAGAGATGCTTTAGAGGGAGAGGACAATGTCAGTAGAGCTGCCTAGAGCCAGAGAACCAGTTCAGCAGAGCTGCTCTAGCTGACACTGACTGACTGACACTGACAGATTGACACTGACTGACACTGATTGACTGAAACTGACTGACACTGGCACTGACTGACACTGATCGACTGACACTGACTGACTGACAATGACTGACACTGATTGACTGACACTGACTGACTGACTGACTGACGCTGACTGACTGACACTGACCGACACTGATTGACTGACACTGACTGCCTGACACTGACTGACACTGACACTGATTGACTGACTGACGGAGTTTACTGCTCGCCTCTTCCACCACAGACTGAGATCACACCAGGGATGAGAATATAAGCCACCTTCTCTATGTCTGCCCAGCTTACCGACTACCCAGGAGCACATGGCTTAAACTGTTGTGCAGAACACTTGGCATATCCTCCGCTCTGATTGCTAAAAGGCTGCTAAAAATAGGTGATAAAGAATCAATCATTGTAGGGGTAGACAAATTCCTTAGTTGGTCTTGGGCTATCCGGGAAAGGAGTGGAGGATTGTAGTTCCTTGGTATTTTATCTTGTAGATGATTTTATGATTATTTTATTCTTTTAATCAATTGTTGTTTAATATGTCACAAATATCATGTGTTACCTAATTCACGATTGCGGTATTTTATATTTTTTACTGTATAGTATGTCTTTTAAGATGAATAATCATAATAAAGACTTTTTGAATGATGACTGACTGACACTGACTGACTGACAGTGACTGACTGACACTGACACTGACTGACTGACTGACTGACACTGACTGACACTGACTGACTACTCTCTACTGCTCTACTACTCACTCTCTACTACTCTCTCTCTACTACTCACTCTCTACTACTCACTCTCTACTACTCTCTACTACTCACTCTCTACTCCTCTACTACTCACTCTATACTACTCTCTACTACTCACTCTCTACTACTCTCTACTATTCCCTCTCTACTACTCACTCTCTACTACTTCCTACTACTCTCTCTCTACTACTCACTCTCTACTACTCACTCGCTACTACTCTCTACTACTCACTCTCTACTACTCACTCTCTACTACTCTCTACTACTGTTAGACCTGGCACCTTGGCGTGAGTCTCCCTCCCTGTTTTTGTCGCTGTGCCTCATGTGTTTTTATGGTGTTGGCCGCTCAGCGCGCTGTGCCACTGCCAACCAGTGTCGCGGTGCGAGTGCTCCCTATGTAAATTGTATATGTTGGTTGGATTCCATGATTGGATTGTTTGGTTTACTGTCAGACCCCAGTAAAGTGCGCCAGGAGCGCCAGGGCATGTAAATGCAAACACCGCTGGTGGGCTTGCAGCACTGGTTGTGCCACCCACAGAAGCGGCCGGTAAAATATGACTAAGGTCTGCCATCGCAGAACCTGCGTGCAGTCTGGTACTGACATGCTGACTGGCAAGTGCCCACACTTGCCGGTCCTTAAACCTTCCCTTAACTTCATGTTAGTCACCCCTCTGGTAGGCCCACGGGCAGGGTGCGTTGCAAGCATAAGGTAGGACAAGCCTGGATGCGTGGCATGTCCTAGTAGTGAATGACCGCCATCTTGTTGATCACTACTGTAAGGCTACTCTGTTCTCATAGGCCAGTATGGGCGGCTGGGATTGTTACATCCTACAATCCTAGCCGACCCAGGGAACATGGTAGAAGATCGAGTTTAGTATGCCTGAACTCGGAATAATAAGGTACATCTTTTCCCAAGGTTTATTTTAATATTCCGCGTTTGCAAATGCCGCTTTTAGAAAGCTGCCCTTTGCTTGCCTAAACATTTCAGCCCGCCTCTGCGTGATGTGTATCTGATGTCTGGCTGGTGTGAGTGACAGGGCTGGGGGAACCCAGATGGGCAGGGCTAGGTAGCCTGGTGGTGAATAGGACGATCGACAGGTAGATGGGTGGGAGGAGTACTCCTAGGCTCTGAATAGGACAGTGCTCTGCCACCTCAATGCCGGCTCTGCCCCCTGTGGAGCGTCTGATGACTCTGCCCTGCACTCTGAAAGAAGAAGCCTGCATCGCGTAAACAAAGTGCTCAGAAACCGGACTGGACTAGGCAAGGGCCCCCCTGGCCTGGGAGAACAAAAGATTTGCTGTATAAATGTAGGAGCCCTGCTCCTAAGAAACTAGATCCGCTTTTGACCAAGAAGAATCTCTGCCTGAGGAGGAGGCACCGGGAAAGCTGTAGGAGGAAGACTGTCCCTGTCCTGGGGGATTGGCCTGCAGTGGTGACCTTGCTGCCAAAGGGGAGAAGAGAAACTGTTGCTGAAAACTTTGCTTTATCTTTACTTTCAAGACTTGTGCTTTCCAAAATGATCTCCAAGGGCTTGGAACTGAGCTTGCCCCCTGAACAGAGCCCCAGGACCATTGGGCTCTACCTGATCTTCACTCGCCTGCCGCTGGACTGTGGTGTCCTTTCCCTCGCCGGAGCTGTGACCCTCGTGCCCCAGTCCCTCCCTGAGCCGTGACCAGGACTGCTTAGCCGCCCCCGCCTTGGGAAGAGCCTCGCTCGATCGGAGCCGCTCCCCCTACGCTGTGCTGGGCTGCCCCTGTCACCTCGCTCGCCGGAGGCTCGCTGTGCACCTTCACCCTCCCGCCGGAATCGGCGTTGTGAGCATCTCCAAGCCTCGGACGGCCCGGACGTAACCTGTGTGCCCGGCTGCCCCGCTTTGTTCACCCGCCACCTGCAACACCCCGCTCCTGTCGTGAGCCTGAAGATCAGACCCCCATCGTGAAGTGTGGGAGCCTCGGACGCCGCCTCGCCCTTCTGTCGAAGAGCCGCTGAAATCCCACACCCGCCTTTGCGTCAAGAAACAAGGTACTGTACTTACGAACTCGACCGCGAGCTCGCATCGGATCCAGGGTCCGCAACGTTCTGATTTCCCTGTCATCTGCCGTGTGCTTCCTGGTCGCCGCCTCAGCACGAAGTGCGCTGAGGCCCACAGTTACCTTGGGCCGCCTAAGAACTCTCCGTAACAAAGAGAACTTTACCGTATTCCTAAGAATTGTGGCCCCATCAGTTTAACGTTACTGGGCCTTGTATTTGAATCTGCTGAATCTACATAAAAGCGTATTTTTATATACTTCCTGATTGGTGTCCGTTTGTGGTGCATGCAAGGGGTTTACTGTATGTGTAATTGCATATGCTTAACCGTGTACGCCTGAGACTTAGCCTAGACTGCTCACGCCACGCACCTAGAGGGTGAGCAGGGGTTATTCTGGGGAGTCATCCTTCGCCCTGACAAGAAGTAAAGGGTCCCTGCTTGTTGTGGGTACACATCTGCACCAACCAGAGCCCCCTCATTTCTAACATTGGTGGCAGCGGTGAGGATTTATGGATTTGCATTTGTGGTTTGCGTATAGTAAACCACTGATCACCACGTAGTGAGAGCAGACCAGTAACACAGCCACAAGACTAGCAGTTGTTTTTGTTTTGCCAAGAATCTCCGTTGTTAAAGCCATGCCTGGTTCACTCCCCGCCGGAAGGGCAGCCTCTATAATCTCTGGATTTGAGGACATAGATTGGGAAGAAGGCGCACTTCAGAATCATACCAATGAAGAATTGAAAGGTTTTTGCTCCAAGTTCAGGATTGCCCAAACTGGATTGAAAAACAAGGCCCAACTCGTGAAGGCACTGACGGCCTGGTATGAGTCAAAGGCACCAGAGAATCAGGTGGAAATGGTTCCACCAGAAAGTGTCCATGAGTTTGGCAGAGGCCTGTCGCCAGAAGAGTTGGCAGACAGGGCAGCAACCCGGGCACACGAAGTGGAGATGGCAAAACTTCATGGGCAGATGGATATGGAAAAACAAAGATTAGCCATGGAAGAAAAGAAACTACAATTAGAGCATGACATGAAGCTGAGGGAGCTGGAGCTGAAAGCGAAAAGTTTGGAGCTTAATCCCTCTGGTGGCAGCACACCGCCAGTACCGGCGGAACCAAGAGTTTATATTCCCAAGGATGTAGTGAAGGAGTTCTTCAAGAATGACGACATCGGGCAGTGGTTCAGAGCCTACGAGGTAGCCATGTCTTCCCACCGGGTCCCTGAGAGAGATTGGGGAGCGGGGTTGTGGGGACGGTTCCTGAGTGAAGGGCGGGACACACTGTTAGATTTACCTGCTGATGTTCATAATTCTTATGCCCATATGAAGGAAGCATTGATGACTAGGTATGGGTTGACCCCTGAGTTATATAGACAGAGGTTCAGGGGTTGCACTAAGATTCCCAATAGTACGTATGTGGAGTATGTGACTTTTTTTGCAGAGCGCTGGATGGTTGGGTAAAGGGTAGTAGGGTAAATGATTATCAAGGGCTTCTTGATTTAATGGCATGGGAGCACTTGTCCAGTAATGACATCGCGGTGTTCAGCTCCACTTGGGAAGAACACCTGCAACACCTCTGGGAAGTGTTGATGGCGCTGCGCAAGGCAGGCCTCACGATCGAGGCGAGTGAGTGCCAGATCGGGCAGGGTTCCGTGGTGTACTTGGGACACCAAGTTGAGAGTGGCCAGGTGGCACCCCTTCAGCCCAAGATAGAAACCATCCTGAATTGGGAGTCGCACAAAACCCAGACAGAGGTGAGAGCCTTCCTAGGTCTCACCGGGTACTACAGGAGGTTTGTCAAGGGGTATGGCAACCTGGTTGCCCCCTTGACAGCGCTGACTTCGAAGAAGCAGCCCAGGAAAGTGATTTGGACTGACACCTGTCAGAAAGCTTTTGAGGCCTTGAAAACTGCTATGTGCACGGCGCCCATGCTCTTGGCTCCCAACTTCTCCAAAGAGTTTATCGTTCAGACAGACGCTTCAGAGCATGGTGTGGGGGCTGTTCTTTCACAGATTAATGAGGAGGGCCTAGATCAACCCGTAACCTTTCTTAGCAGGAGGTTACTTCCACGGGAACAGAGGTGGAGTGCTATTGAGCGTGAGGCATTTGCTGTGGTCTGGGCGCTGAAGAAGCTAAGACCCTACCTGTTTGGGTCTCACTTCCGGGTTCAGATGGACCACAGGCCCCTCAGATGGTTGATGCATATGAGGGGTGAGAATCCGAAGCTGTTGAGGTGGTCCATTTCCCTACAGGGCATGGATTTCACGGTGGAACATCACCCTGGTACAGATAACGCCAATGCTGACGGTCTGTCCAGATTTTTCCGCCTTAGTGATGAGGTACTCCCTGGGGTAGGGTAGTTCTCCCCACTTTTCAGCTGGAGGGGACACGTGTTAGACCTGGCACCTTGGCGTGAGTCTCCCTCCCTCTTTTTGTCGCTGTGCCTCATGTGTTTTTATGGTGTTGGCCGCTCAGCGCGCTGTGCCACTGCCAACCAGTGTCGCGGTGCGAGTGCTCCCTATGTAAATTGTATATGTTGGTTGGATTCCATGATTGGATTGTTTGGTTTACTGTCAGACCCCAGTAAAGTGCGCCAGGAGCGCCAGGGCATGTAAATGCAAACACCGCTGGTGGGCTTGCAGCACTGGTTGTGCCACCCACAGAAGCGGCCGGTAAAATATGACTAAGGTCTGCCATCGCAGAACCTGCGTGCAGTCTGGTACTGACATGCTGACTGGCAAGTGCCCACACTTGCTGGTCCTTAAACCTTCCCTTAACTTCATGTTAGTCACCCCTCTGGTAGGCCCACGGGCAGGGTGCGTTGCAAGCATAAGGTAGGACAAGCCTGGATGCGTGGCATGTCCTAGTAGTGAATGACCACCATCTTGTTGATCACTACTGTAAGGCTACCCTGTTCTCATAGGCCAGTATGGGCGGCTGGGATTGTTACATCCTACGATCCTAGCCGACCCAGGGAACATGGTAGAAGATCGAGTTTAGTATGCATGAACTCGGAACAATAAGGTACATCTTTTCCCAAGGTTTATTTTAATATTCCGCGTTTGCAAATGCCGCTTTTAGAAAGCTGGCCTTTGCTTGCCTAAACATTTCAGCCTGCCTCTGCGTGATGTGTATCTGATGTCTGGCTGGTGTGAGTGACAGGGCTGGGGGAACCCAGATGGGCAGGGCTAGGTAGCCTGGTGGTGAATAGGACGATCGACAGGTAGATGGGTGGGAGGAGTACTCCTAGGCTCTGAATAGGACAGTGCTCTGCCACCTCAATGCCGGCTCCGCCCCCTGTGGAGCGTCTGATGACTCTGCCCTGCACTCTGAAAGAAGAAGCCTGCATCGCGTAAACAAAGTGCTCAGAAACCGGACTGGACTAGGCAAGGGCCCCCCTGGCCTGGGAGAACAAAAGATTTGCTGTATAAATGTAGGAGCCCTGCTCCTAAGAAATTAGATCCGCTTTTGACCAAGAAGAATCTCTGCCTGGGGAGGAGGCACCGGGAAAGCTGTAGGAGGAAGACTGTCCCTGTCCTGGGGGATTGGCCTGCAGTGGTGACCTTGCTGCCAAAGGGGAGAAGAGAAACTGTTGCTGAAAACTTTGCTTTATCCTTACTTTTAAGACTTGTGCTTTCCAAAACGATCTCCAAGGGCTTGGAACTGAGCTTGCCCCCTGAACAGAGCCCCAGGACCATTGGGCTCTAGCTGATCTTCACTCGCCTGCCGCTGGACTGGTGTGTCCTTTCCCTCGCCGGCGCTGTGACCCTCGTGCCCTAGTCCCTCCCTGAGCCGTGACCAGGACTGCTTAGCCGCCCCCGCCTTGGGAAGAGCCTCGCTCGATCGGAGCCGCTCCCCCTACGCTGTGCTGGGCTGCCCCTGTCACCTCGCTTGCCAGAGGCTCGCTGTGCACCTTCACCCTCCCGCCGGAATCGGCGTTGTGAGCATCTCCAAGCCTCGGACGGCCCGGACGTAACCTGCGTGCCCGGCTGCCCCGCTTTGTTCACCCGCCACCTGCAACACCCCGCTCCTGTCGTGAGCCTGAAGATCAGACCCCCATCGTGAAGTGTGGGAGCCTCGGACGCCGCCTCGCCCTTCTGTCGAAGAGCCGCTGAAATCCCGCACCCGCCTTTGCGTCAAGAAACAAGGTACTGTACTTACGAACTCGACCGCGAGCTCGCATCGGATCCAGGGTCCGCAACGTTCTGATTTCCCTGTCATCTGCCGTGTGCTTCCCGGTCGCCGCCTCAGCACGAAGTGCGCTGAGGCCCACAGTTACCTTGGGCCGCCTAAGAACTTACCGTAACAAAGAGAACTTTACCGTATTCCTAAGAATTGTGGCCCCATCAGTTTAACGTTACTGGGCCTTGTATTTGAATCTGCTGAATCTACATAAAAGCGTATTTTTATATACTTCCTGATTGGTGTCCATTTGTGGTGCATGCAAGGGGTTTACTGTATGTGTATTTGCATTTGCTTAACCGTGTACGCCTGAGACTTAGCCTAGACTGCTCGCGCCACGCACCTAGAGGGTGAGCAGAGGTTATTCTGGGGAGTCATCCTTCGCCCTGACAAGAAGTAAAGGGTCCCTGCTTGTTGTGGGTACACACCTGCACCAACCAGAGCCCCCTCATTTCTAACAACTACTCACTCTCTACTACTCTACTACTCACTCTCTACTACTCTCTACTACTTACTCTCTACTACTCTCTACTATTCACTCTCTACTACTCACTCTACTACTCTATACCACTCACTCTATACCACTCTACTACTCACTCTCTACTACTCTCTACTACTCTCTCTCTACTACTCACTTTCTACTACTCACTCTACTACACTCTACTACTCACTCTCTACTACTCACTCTCTACTATTCACTCTCTACTACTCACTCTCTACTACTCACTCTCTACTACTCGCTCTCTACTACTCTCTGCTACTCTCTCTCTACTACTCACTCTTTACTACTCACTCTACTACTCTCTACTACTCACTCTACTACTCTCTACTATTCACTCTACTACTTACTCTCTACTACTCTCTACTACTCACTCTACTACTCTCTATTACTCTTTACCACTCACTCTCTACCACTCTACTACTCACTCTCTACTACTCTCTCTACTACTCACTCTCTACTACTCACTCTAAAACTCTCTACTACTCTCTCTCTACTACTCTCTCTCTACTACTGACTCTCTACTACTCTCTACTACTCACTCTCTACTACTCACTCTCTACTACTCGCTCTCTACTACTCTCTACTTCTCACTCTCCACTACTCACTCTCTACTACTCGCTCTCAATTACTCTCTACTACTCACTTTATTATTCACTCTCTACTACTCTACTACTCTCTACTACTCCATTTCTCACTCTCTCCTACTCTCTCTACTGCTCACTCTCTACTACTCACTCTCTACTACACACTCTCCACTACTTGCTCTCTACTACTTGCTCTCTACTGCTCTGTACTACTCACTCTACTACTCTCTAATACTCACTCTACTACTCACTCTCTACTACTCTCTACTACTCACTCTCTACTACTCCACTACTCTCTACAACTCACTCTCTACTACTCACTCTCTACTACTCTACTACTCTCTACTACTCACTCTCTACTACTCTACTACTCTCTACTACTCTCGCTCTACTACTCACTCTCTACTACTCACTCTCTTGTACTCTCTACTACTCACTCTCTACTACTCTCTCTCTACTACTCACTCTCTACTTCTCACTCTCTCCTACTCTCTACTACTCACTCTCTACTACTCACTCTCTACTACTCTACTACTCTCTACTACTCTCTCTACTACTTACTCTCTA
Organism: Triturus cristatus; assembly: GCF_964204655.1. Taxonomy (NCBI): domain Eukaryota; kingdom Metazoa; phylum Chordata; class Amphibia; order Caudata; family Salamandridae; genus Triturus; species Triturus cristatus. The sequence goes on along the minus strand of NC_140588.1, from coordinate 1,129,243,158 downwards.
CTACTCTCTACTACTCACTCTACTACTCTCCATTACTCTTTACCACTCACTCTCTACTACTCTACTACTCACTCTCTACTACTCTCTCTCTACTACTCACTCTCTACTACTCACTCTAAAACTCTCTACCACTCTCTCTCTCTACTACTCTCTCTCTACTACTGACTCTCTACTACTCTCTACTACTCACTCTCTACTACTCGCTCTCTACTACTCTCTACTTCTCACTCTCCACTACTCACTCTCTACTACTCACTCTCAACTACTCTCTACTACTCACGTTATTATTCACTCTCTACTACTCTACTACTCTCTACTACTCTCTCCATTTCTCACTCTCTACTACACTCTCTACTGCTCACTCTCTACTACTCACTATCTACTACACACTCTCTACTACTTGCTCTCTACTACTCGCTCTCTACTACTCTGTACTACTCACTCTACTACTCTCTAATGCTCACTCTACTACTAACTCTGTACTACTCTCTACTACTCACTCTCTACTACTCTACTACGCTATACTACTCACTCTCTACTACTCTACTACTCTCTACTACTATCTCTCTACTACTCACTCTCTACTCTACTCACTCTCTTGTACTCTCTACTACTCACTCTCTACTACTCTCTCTCTACTACTCACTCTCTACTTCTCACTCTCTACTACTCTCTACTACTCACTCTCTACTACTCTCTCTACTACTACTCTCTTCTAATCTCTACTACTCCCTCTCTACTACTCACTCTACTACTACTCTCTACTACTCGCTCTCTACTACTCTACTACTCACTCTCAACTACTCTCTACTACTCACTCTCTACTACTCTCTACTATTCACTCTCTACTACTCACTCTACTACTCTATACCACTCACAATATACTACTCTACTACTCACTCTCTACTACTCTCTACTACTCACTCTCTACTACTCACTTTCTACTACTCACTCTACTACTCTCTACTCCTCACTCTCTACTACTCACTCTCTACTACTCACTCTCTACTACTCGCTCTCTACTACTCTCTGCTACTCTCTCTCTACTACTCACTCTTTACTACTCACTCTACTACTCTCTACTCCTCACTCTCTACTACTCACTCTCTACTACTCACTCTCTACTACTCACTCTCTACTACTCTCTGCTACTCTCTCTCTCTACTTCTCACTCTTTACTACTCACTCTACTACTCTCTACTACTCACTCTCTACTACTCACTCTCTACTACTCTCTCTCTACTACTCACTCTCTACTTCTCACTCTCTACTACTCTCTACTACTCACTCTCTACTACTCTCTACTACTACTCTCTTCTAATCTCTACTACTCCCTCTCTACTACTCACTCTACTACTACTCTCTACTACTCGCTCTCTACTACTCTACTACTCACTCTCAACTACTCTCTACTACTCACTCTCTACTACTCCCTACTATTCACTCTCTACTACTCACTCTACTACTCTATACCACTCACTCTATACTACTCTACTACTCACTCTCTACTACTCTCTACTACTCACTCTCTACTACTCACTTTCTACTACTCACTCTACTACTCTCTACTCCTCACTCTCTACTACTCACTCTCTACTACTCACTCTCTACTACTCGCTCTCTACTACTCTCTGCTACTCTCTCTCTACTACTCACTCTTTACTACTCACTCTACTACTCTCTACTACTCACTCTCTACTACTCCCTCTCTACTATTCACTCTCTACTACTTGCTCTCTACTACTCTCTACTACTCACTCTCTGCACCTCTCTCTACTACTCTCTACTACTCTCTACTACTCACTCTCTACTCCCTACTCTCTATTACTCATCCTCTACTCTCTATCTCTCTACCTCTCTCTACCTCTCTCTCTACTACTCTCTACCTCTCTACCTCTCTACCCCTCTACTTCTACACCTCTACCTCTCTACCTCTCTCTACACACACACATATACACATATATATGCATATATATGCATATGCATTTATATATATGTATTTGTATATATCTATACATACATATATATAACCTGCATATCTATATAAATACAAATATAAATGCATGCATACATATACATATATGCATGTTATGTACATGAAATTTTGAAAAACACTAATAAAAGCAAAGCTAAAAAGCCACCTAATTACAAACAAAATTGCTTTAACTTAAACGAGGGCGAGACCTATTGCATTTTCAATGCTTGTTTACTTTGATTCTATCAAGAAGGCATTCAGATGTGTCCCACGTTTGCCATAAATTCTGAATGTTAGCACTCTAGTTGCTCATTACATCACTGTAGTAAAGCTAGTGCTCACCAGGGAAGTCTGCTGCTGGTATTGAAAGTGCATGTTTCAGTCTGCATGACAGAATTTTTTAATGAAATAGAAGAGGATTTGAGAAGTCAAAATGTGCCCTAATTTTTCTTTCTTCTGCACTAATCCTAATTTCTATGGCAAGATTAACCCCCCTCATTTTGTTCCTTTTCAAATTAAATGTTTTAAGAAATACCACTTTATTCCAATCAAGGTGGCTTCAGATGTGCCATACTTTTGTCATAAGTAGAACTGTTAGCGCTCTCGTTGTTCTTTGGAACACTCTGGGAAGCTGCAGTAGAACACAAAGGAATCAACTGACAGTCTCTGCCCTTGTTGGATGTACATGTTTTACTGAGAATGTCAGACTTCATTCTCACATGACGAGAAAGATAATGTGAATTTACAGAAAATATGCTGTCAGTTTAGCTTATAGATCACCTTCCAAACCTCTGTGGGAAAAGCATGAGAAAATATTTTTCTCTCAAACATGATTCATGATATCCCAGCAAAAGGCTTTTTCACATGGTAAAATCACCTTAGAACATACCAGAATTCCTAAAATGAGTATGATGCCATCAACAAATGATTTATAATGTAACTAAAGTCTTAAAACCTTCTATTAACTGCAATGCTTTTTAATGAGGTGCTATCATGTATATTGGTCCCAAGATAGCTGCCAACAGTTCTTGGCTGAAGTGCTGACAGCCAATCAGATCTCACGATGAGATGTGTGGTTAGGCTCTGCCCAGATTTATATGTGATTTTAATTTTGATTTTCTCAGGAACTACTGAACAAATTGACACCATTTAAGCAAAAGGCCCGAGTCTGAACTGAGGACTACCTCTTTGCCAAATTTGGTGTAATTCTGTTCAGCAGTTCGGGCTGTAGCTGCGGCTAAAGGTCCTATGGGAAATTGCATGGGGAAAACACGTTTTGAGACCACCCTTTTTCTCGGCCCCCGCTACACGAATCATCCTGAGACTTTCAGGATAGGAGCGGACCGGAGCTGCCCAAAAGCTTTGAGAATTTTGCGAAGATTCGTCAATTGGCACCAAAGTTATTGGGAATAGAATGTTGCGGATTTCCTATGGAAAACGTTGTAACGTTGCATATGCACTGTGACAAAGATATGGATCCCAGATTGTAATATGTATGGCATAGCGCTGTGAGTTATAACATAGGCATCGAGGAACACACATTAGATGGGGCAATATAACCCGTGCGAAGGCAAGTGTGGCATGACATATTCACGGGGTGGTGTTACAGTTCACATGGGCTAGAGAGTGTCATAGCATATGCACTAGCTGGTGGAATACAAGACAGAGGTGTGTGGCACTCAGCGGGCACTGGTGGGTGTAACACAGCATTGGGCTCAGCCAGGAGCGTGCTGTGACTCTCAAGGGAGGTTTGTCTCCTTTCCAGAGAGTAAAATAAAAAGTATTATACATCCGGCAGTGGATGTGTGTTTTATTAACCAAGAGGGGGGTTTCTTGCATAGTTTTCGTCGAATTTTTGTCGAATCCCCTTGGAATGGCTTGGTGTGCATGTGTATTAAATGTGCCCATCAATAGCTACCCATGTCTGTATAAATAAACAACAAGGGTGTCTACTTGGAGAGTACCCACCAGCGGGGGCGCCGGGATTAGGCACGGTAGGGCGTCAGACACGTCAGAGCTTCACTAGTGGTGTAAATACATTCCTCGTGGATTCATTGTATGCATAGTCACCTTTTAATTAATATCACGCAAATCATCCTGGTGATAGGTACATATGGTTTGTCCAGCATGTCCTGGGTGTTTCTATAAATATATTTTTTTTTTAAATAATAAAAAACAAAGGTCGGCCCGGGGGATGGGGTCCCCGGGGCCATAAGTGGCCTGAGGAGGGGGGCAACGCAGCCCCCCTCCTAAAGATTTTTTTTTTTAAAAAGGCCATGCCCCGGGGGTTGGGGTCCCCGGGCAGATTAAGGCCTTGGGAGGGGGGCCACGCGGCCCCCTTCCAAATGTAAAAAAAAAAAATTAGGCGGCAGGCCCTGGGGGATGGGGTCCCCAGGGCCAAAAAATTAGAAAAAGAAGGGGTTGCCACACAGCCCTCCTTAAAAAATTTTTTTTTTAAAAAGACCGGCATCACGCCAGAGGCCATGCCCCCTCCTTGCAGCACTCTGCAAATGCGCCCCCTGGCCAGTTGTAAGTTGAGGAATTAATTCCCCTTCAATACTGAGGGTTTCTGAGGGCCAACTAGCCCAACAGGTATCTCCAGTATGCGCCAGGGAGATGCGTTGCAGACAGGTGTTCTGAGGCCATGCCCCTTTTTACACCTCTCTGCAACGCAGCTCTGTGGCGCTTACTGGAGGTACCTAGTGGGCTAGTTTGACCCTAGGGACCCTTAGGATTTAAGGGGACTTAATCTCTCAACTTAGAACGGCCACAGGGTGCGTTTACACAGTGGTGAAGGGAGGGGACTGGGCCTGAGGTAACGTGTGCAAACACTCCCTGTGGCACATTTTAAGTTGGGGAAATAATTCCCTTTCAATCCTGAGGGACCCTGGGGGCCAACTAGCCCACCAGGTGCTTCCAGTAAGCGCCACTGCTCTGCGTTGCAGAGAGGTGGTGCAGGCTGTGCCACTTTTTACACCTATCTGCAACGCAGCTCTGTGGTGCTTACTGGAGGTACCTAGTGAGTTAGTTGGACCCTAGGGACCCTCAGGATTCAAATGAACTTAATCTCCCAACTAAAAATGGCCACAGGGAGTGTTTACACAGTGGTGAAGGGAGGGGACAGGGCCTGAGTTAACGTGTGCAAACACGCCCTGTGGCGTGTTTTAAGTTGGGGAAATAATTCACCTTCAATCCTAAGGGACCCTGGGGGCCAACTAGCCCACCAGGTGCTTCCTGTAAGCGCCACTGCGCTGCGTTGCAGAGAGGTGGTCTAGGCTGTGCCCCTTTTTACTTCTCTCTGCAACGCAGCTCTGTGGCGCTTACTGGAGGTACCTAGTGGTCTAGTTGGACCCTAGGGACCCTCAGGATTCAAGGGGACTTAATCTCCCAACTTAAAACGGCCACACGGCGTGTTTACACAGTGGGGAAGGGAGGGGACGGGGCCTGAGGTGACGTGTGCAAACCCGCCCTGTGACACTTTATAAGAGGTAGTTTAATCCCCCTGCCCTATTATATACTAGGGACTTACAGAGGAGGTCATGCTAATCACAGGGGGACCCCAACGCATAGTGTTCCCTAGTATATGTAGGTGTTTTCACTGTACTCTGAGTGTCTTTTAACATAGCACTGGCTCTAGGACTGGTTAGTCAGACTCAGTTACCACCAGTATCCGTGAAAAAGATGAGGGTACAGGATGATTTTGCAACAAGGCTTCTTTCTGCTCTTCTGTTTGTTCTTTCTGCACGTTATCCTTCTTCCTGCACTTTTCTTCGTCTTTGAGGACTTCTGTTGCTTCTTTCTGCATTTCTGTTTTTTTCTTTCTTTGCGTTTTTTCTTCTTTCTTCACATGTCCTAACTTTGTAGGGATAGTTAGAAATTAGCATTTAAAAAAACCTTTGAAATTCCCTGAAAAAACCATAGGTTTCAAGCATGTTATAGTTAGGAATTAACATTTAAAAAACCTTAGAAATTCACTGAAAAAAACATAGGTTTCAGGGGCGTTATAGTTAGCTGGACTTCTCACTCATACAAATCCATTGAAATTCCCCTGTTATAGTTAGTTCAGCTAACTATAACTTGCGCGCCCGCAATGCACTGCTGATGACGTCACATAGTACATCACTCATTACATGGTCAGTGACATCACTCATGACATCACTGATGACATCCCAAATGACATCACTGATGACATCACTGAGGACATTATCCTTGTGATAGGGTGGCAGACCTCCTCTCACCCTAATATAACCTTTGATACACACATTCAAAAATAGAAACTAACATTTTCAAAACAATGGACATACCAATACCAGTTACAACAACCTATTCAGAAGTTCTAAGATCCACATATACATCAACTCATTCACCAACAGTCCTATACAGTCACTCATACATGTACTCACTTATCATATGCACTCATACACCTATACATCCTGTTACACAATGCCACTCATCCATAGAGTTACTCACACACATAGTCACTCATGCTAATAAAGAATCAAACATCCATTTATTTGCATATACAGTTATACACACACCACCACTAGGGGTGGCCGGAATTTGCGAAATCCACTTTCGCAAATTATCGCGAAAATTTTAAAAATTATCGCAAACACGCGGAAATATCGCAAAGATGCGGAAGTTTTTTTCCCGCATGTTCGCGAGATTTTCTGCATGGTTGCGGCTCATCAACTTACCAATGTGGTTGCTCGCGGGCGTGGCCATCTTGTTTTCAGTTGTCTCGCGGTGCATGGTCGCGAGAAGAAAGACGTGATCACGCGACGCATGACGTCACTGCGGGCGCGAACTGTCGTGAGACAGCGCAAATGGCTAAAAACAATACAACATCTCATGGAGAACGCAACCGGATCAAGAAAACTTGACGGCGAACGCAGGGATTCAGGTAAGGCGATCGCGCGCGCGCGAGAATGTATTATTTTACAGCGCGAGCAAGAACCAAATTATCGCTAAGCTGCGGAATGCGGAAATTTTGATATTTTTGCGCTTTCCGCGGAATGAGAAAATGTCAAATTATCGCAATTTACGCGAACGGAACGAAATTTTAGCCCAGGCCTAACCACCACACTTACTTCTACAGAAACTTACACATACTTAGTCTTTTAAACAATCACTTATAGAAACACATACTTATTCATACAGGAACTCTTCCAATCTCTCACTCTCATATATACTCACTTATGTACACCAATAGTCACATATACTAGTTTAAAACATATCTAGTTACTCATAAAGACACTATTGAGACAGTCATTCACTCACTAACACACCCATGCACACACTCATCCACCCATATAGTCCTGCATACATGCTGTCTTCAACACATAAAAACAGTGAGCCACTCATTCTTGCACCTATGCACTACGTAATACCCCCACCGAACCATACAGACACTCAGACACTCATACTGATACTCAAAAAACCAACTAATAACCTAGGCCTGGGCGAAGCACTACGCTACGCTCGCGTAGTTTGCGAAGTTCGCGCTACTTCGCGCTACGCGAACTGCACGTAGCACAGTGCGAACACGCGTAGCGTAGTGTTGCGTAGTGCTGCGGTCATTTTTTGCTTGCTCGCGGTCCTCAACGTCAAGTTGGCGACCGCGAGCAAGGAAAATGACATCCTAGCGAGACTTTTTCCTTGTTCGCGATCGCGAGCATGGAAAATAAACCTCCCGGCGAGATTCCCAACGCGAGAAGGTCAGGTTTCTCATTGCGAGGGGTCGCGTATGCTCGCGACCGCTCGCGATGAGAAACTACCAGTTCGCATTGAGAAAGCTGCAGCTCGAGTAAAAATCTACTCGAGCAGCAGAAAACTACAGCTCGCACTGTGCAAGATGCCATTTTCAATGATTGCACAGTGCCGGTTGCTTGTCCACACTGTGCAATCATTGAAAACAACATCTTGCACAGTGCGAACATGTTACTTCGCAGTTCGCGAAGTGCTACGCGTAGCTCGCGTAGTGCGAACTTCACTTTGCGTAGCTTCGCGAAGTGCTACTTCGCGAACTACGCCCACCCTTATAATAACCTATATAGACACTCATGTAGCTACTCACCAACCCATGCAGCCACTTATACACAAAGTGAGAGACTGATACAGATATTTACATATTTAAACATTACTCACTAAGCCATGTATTCACTAAGATACACTTAATCAGTCAGTTATACAATCAATTTTTCAAAAACAAATCATCCATTTAGACACTTATATACCAATTTATTCTCCCATCGACCTTGAGATATACATATATAAACCATATTTAATTTTCAGAAAAACACACATTCACTGGATTATGTCATCAGTGATGTCATCAGTGATGTCATCAGTGATGTCATTTGAGATGTCATCAGTGATGTCACTGAGCATATCATTAGTGATGTAATATGTGACGTCGTCAGCAGTGCATTGCGGGCGCGTGAGTTATAGTTAGCTGAACTAACAATATTGGGGGAATTTCAATGGTTTTGTCGAGTGAAAAGTCCAGCGAACTATAACGCCCTAGAAACCTATGGTTTTTTCAGTGAATATATATATATATATTCACTGAAAAAACCATAGATTTCAGGCCTGATATAGTTAGGAATTAGCATTTAAAAAACCTTAGAAATTCACTGAAAAAACAATAGGTTTTAGGGGTGTTATAGTTAGCTGGACATTTCACTTGAACAAAACCATTGAAATCCCTCTGATATAGTTAGTTGTACTAAGTACATCTTGTGGCGCCCACAATCCACTGATGATGATGTCGCATATTACATCATTCATGACATGGTCAGTGACATCACTGATGACATCTCAAATGACATCACTAAATTGTATAATGAAAATAAAGGTAGGATACGATTACCACACTGTGCCAACCAGTTCCTAAACAATGGCGTGTTTTTTGATCTTGATCGCCAGCTCGTGAGCAGAGGCTGAGGATGAGCTAATTTGTGTGAAAGGGCTTCGTAGATAACAGGCAGGCAGAGAGACGTGTGCACAAAGAATAGACATGGTTTCAAAATGGATGTCAGGTTTAGGCTAATTTAGCAAGTAAATAGCGTATTTGCATATGCCATACATCACCCATCCCTGGTTAGTCTGGAGACGTAAGGGGCAATAATGAAAATAGTGAATTTCGTACACGTCTTGGAGATTGCAGTCCGGAAGTTCTTCAGCGGCTTGAGATGCGTAATGTTCCAAGAGGCGATTGTTGTCATCGTGTGAGAAAAGCGAAGCGATCCAATTCATATCCTCGAAGGGACAGTAATGTTCCTCAAATGTTGGAGCGGCAATTTGAATTGGCAAGCAATCTGCGATGTTGTCAAAGGTCCCACGTTGCAGGCGATCTTTTGCTGCTGCGCAAAAATCCAATTCCTCCAGGATACCTTTTCCGCCATTGCCCCACTGCCCGAGCAATCAACTTCATGGTTTTCAAGATACTCCATTTTCCTGCTGATATCAGGAGTGTTTGCTGGAATGTTGGCAAGGCATAGATCCATTCGCCAGTCGAATGGGCAAGTTTTGCAATAAAAAGATGGTTGCACGCAGATTGCATATGTGTAAATATATGTCATATTGTAGCTGGCTCCGATAATAGACATAGGCAGGCAGCCGAAAAGTTGTTTCATTTTTTCACGGTATTGATGTAGCTTCGCGTAGAGGTGTATTCCGCCGGACATTATTGTTACCACAGGGAGCGCATCCATTTTTTACACAAGCAAAAAAAGTAGTAGGATGGCCGCAAACAGAGCAAGAATTATGTGCACTGTTCCTGTTATTCCAGAGATGATTAAATAAATGAAGTCTGGTGTTATACCAAAAACAGTTTGAAAGCCTGTGACAAGGCCGTAGGAGGCAGTGTTAAAAATATGTGCCAGAGCTTAAATGTCAGATGTGTTGAAAACTGTGTAACAATTCACAAAGTGTAATGGGAGGTTCGTATTTAAAAGCTAGTGTATTTTACTTGAAGTTCGTGTTATCTGCAGTGGATAAATTACTTTAGGAGAAGTGAGGAACACTTCTGTTTGAAACAAAAGCACTTTCAGTTTGCTCCGTTTAATAAAATCTGTTTTCAAAGTCGGTATTGAAGGCCAAGTTGAACTTTGGGAGCTACTTTGTGTGGGTGGGAATAGAGATTGCCACAAGAAGTTACCCGGTTTGAAACAGTAAGGACATACGGTATGCCAGCTCACATTCCGTAACAGTCCATGTTACTAAGAAGCAGACAACTTCCGTTAGAAAGCTGTGTGAATGTTGGTATGATTGTGGGAGTTGGTGTGCTATTAAGAAAGCACGCAAGATTGGGGACTGTAAGCTTAAAATCGTCGTGCAGTTGGACATTCTTGCATAGTTATGAATGACTGCCATTGTGGTCGCACTTTTCACCTGTGAGAAAGTTCTGTAATCCTCAGCGATATGTAAATGGGAGAAACCACTGCTCGTAAATAAACGCGCTACCTTAAATAATCACATACAACATGACAAACAACATGTACACCTAGCAGACACAACAACACTACGTACTGTGGAAACTGTGGCTAGCCATGTACACAAACCAAACATGACATAGCACCTCTGCCACACAATGCAGAATGCCGGGAGGGATGGGAGCAAAGTATGTGCGAAGGTGGCAAGTGATTCTCGATTATAAAAATATACAATGCAAAGTGTTGAGGGGATGTGTCGGACAGACGAGTATGCAGAGCACAGACATGTACATGTCAACATACACTGATGGTCTATTGAGTGAAGTGGACAGTGGACGCAACCATGATAGTACAGTCAGTAGGGAATATTACGAAAACATATGTTATGTGCCCCATCCCCCCCAAAATCTTTAGCGTAGTGGGCTGGCTCGGCGTACGCAAGGCTAGTGTAGGGGTATGAATAAAAGGCACGTTTCTCTGGGTGTGGTTCTCTTCCGGAAAGGCAAACATGTCTGTCAGGTCTGCGCAGCGTACACCACCACGAGGCTGATGCTGTGAGCGAAGGTGGCTGCGGGAAGTAATGCTCTCAGCCTGCTGGTACCCAGAAACCGTCATGGCCACTACGATGCACATATGCCCCACAGTTCACCTTTGGACACTGCCGAATGTGAAAGAGGGCCCACCACGTGCCGGCAGAAGCTTTTGAGCCGAGGTCTGTGAGCTGGGAAGGCTCCTGAGATCAACGCTGGCTAACATGACACTGGCAGACAGCACCTACCCTGAGGCCCAGCACCGTGGAGTGCTATGTATACTACTAACACAGTAGTCCAACAGGTTCCAACAGTGGAACGGTGTCTTGATCGCACAATGGACGATGTTAGAACTGCATCTGAGAGTGGAGATGAAGGTTCTCCCTTCGACCAGGTGTTACCAACTCTAGGTCCCAACAGTGGAACGATGTCTTGATCCCACAATGGAAGATGGTAGAACTGCATCTGAGAGTGCAGATGAAGGTACTCCCTTCGAGCAGGTGTTTTCAACTCTAGGTCCCAACAGTGGAACAGTGTCTTGATCCCAGAATGGACGATGTCCGATATTTCCTGCTGCTTGTTGGTTTTCACAGAACTCCCTCCGTTGAGGTGCATCAGACTCTGTGCTTCTGTAGCTAACTGCTGCACATGATTATTGGGCTTGGTTGACTGCAGTCGGTGGAGTACACCATGGTACAGCAGGTTGGAACAGTGAAACGGGGTCTTGATTCTGTGATTGAGGATGTCAGAAGTTAAAGTATGTGATGATTTTTGTGTACCCCCTCCATTCAGGTGCAACCAACTCCGTGCTTTGGAATCCAATGGCACATGGTTGTGAAGCGTTAATGACCACTGCCTCTGGCCTACACTGAGGTCAGCAGGGCTCACAATTCAGATCTAATGGGGATGGTTTAATTACAGAATCCAATAGGCAACTAACTACAACGTCTATTGAAATATACACAATATCCTTTTAGTATACTTCTATGAAGAACATTTTTTAGATGAGATAGGTTTTGTGCAATGACCAAATTCTTCTTGGTAGTGGAAAAGAACACTGAATAACAGTCTACACTGTGGACAGCAGAGATCGCAATTCGAATTGTTTTGATTTATTTATTGCAGAGCTTTTTGTAATTTATGTTGTTGTATTTTGTGAAGAGGAAGTGAGAAAAAGTATTCATGGATGACTGTGCTGACTACTGCCTACAATTTACACTGCAGACAGCAGTGTTCACAACTCAGATCGAGTCGCTATTGTAGCTGACGCAGTCCTGTAGGCAAAATACATTAATCCAGTGCGCTCTGTCCGCACCATGCATACCATCATTGCAGGGTCCGCACACGGTTTTTGTTGCTTCGCGTGTGACAAACTGGGCAGCTCAAGTCAACGCTGTGAGAAGTTGGCCTGGCATATGCTGGTCACTAGTTATAGTGGCCACCTTGCACCAGTCCAATTCGACTCTTATGATAGATAGGTTTAAGACAACCTTTTAAAAAAGCTATTCTAGTGGTAGCTGTGGAGAGCAGCCTTCAGGCTAAGTCTCTGAGGAATGTAAAGCAGCTTGTTTTACCTTATAATCTCTTGAATTACCAAATGAAAAGGACACCACACAGGTATATATATCAAATCTATATGTATTTATTCTTAGATACACTCTACTAATCTCTTTATGAGATTAGAACCCAGATACACATTCAAATGTCAACACTTCTCAATAAATTAAGCACAAATATGGCTGTAGCCCTAGGGGCGTACAAGAGCATATACTAAGAAAATGGGTTAACAAACTCGACTTGCAAAATGAAAAGGCCTAGGGCCTTGGGAATCACTGGAGCTTCACTTCTGCAGTGTTAGCAGGTAAGTAATCAGCCCACCGGAGACGTGTGCAGTGTCTAAACACAGCCGCGGGGTTCCTATTGGTTTCAATGGCACAAGTCGCGGTTTGTAATTTAAAGTTTTAGGGCACTTTGGAGAAGTCAACAAGCAAGCCACTTACAGGGTAAGTATTTCTAGGGCCAACACACACTTGGGCACCGGAGTGCACGAGTTACCTCACCCACGGAAGCTGGGTGCATAGGTGTCTTTTGGTGTCGGGTCGCGATGCGGTTTTCAATGGAGATCACTGAAGACTTGCTGCTTGTGACGACTGGAGAGGTGTCTGCTGGAATCCGGAGATGGATTGGAGTTGAAGAGGACCTGAAAATTGAGGGGACAGTGTTCAAAGTCACTTGCCAGTGACCGGTGGCCAGCAGGATGGATGACCACTGATGTCTCGTCACTTCAGGTCATGGATGGTGATTTGTCTCTTCGCTCACGAGGTCCAGGAGAGATCGACGATGACCAGCAGCTGGATTCGGAGGGTCCCACGATGTCTGCAGCTAATGACAGTGTCGGCAATCAGATTAGAGCCAACAAACCTTGGCAACTGCAAGTCTTGTGTGGAGTGAAGATTGACGGTGATGCAGACCAGCAAGGTCTGATGTACTTACCCAGCAAGGGTAGGTGAGGGCAGGCCCGGAGCAACCAGGAGAGCCCTTGAAGTTGATGAGAAAGTCTTCGGGTGAGTCACTAGCCAACGGGCAAATAACCGCAAAGATGCCTTTGCAGGAAAAGTTCCACAGGAGCCCACGGTCACTCGGGACAGGGTAGGCTGCTGATTTTCGGTACCAGACCTGCTAGGGACTTGGACTACAGATGGTTCAAAGCACAAGTTTGTAGAACGTTGTTTAGGGTTTGCACTCAAAATTAGTGCACGGTTCCCTGGTTTTGCTGTTCCTCATCACTCTTGGGGTCCAGATTCCACAGCTTCGCTGGGGACTCAAAATGGCCATCAAGAGGTCAGGAAATCCGCTTCAGGGGACGCAGGAACTTCGGACTCCGGCGGGAGCGGTGAAGTTTGCAACCGTTGATCAAAGTTACTGGTGCCTGCCAAGCAGGGGAGTCACTCCTTGACTCCAAGGGAGATTCTTCAGTCTTCCAGAGATAGTGGAACGTCGAAGGGCCAGGATTCTTCTTTGTAGAGCGTCGTCCAGGGTTAATCTGAATTGCATTGGCAATGCTTGGTATCTTATAGTGAAGATAGGGGAGGGACTAGCTCTATGACCACTCCTCTAGGAGGGTCGGGGTAGTGGGTGGTTACACCCACTTCCCTTTGTCCAGTTTCGCACCAGAGCAGGGGCAGGTAGCTCCGGAACCAGTTTGAGCTGGCATTTGCACAGAGGAGCCTACTGCTCCCCCAGTGCAGGACTTCAAAGCACTCTAAGAGTGCACCCACCCAGCTCCAATACACTAAATCCTGTCTGGGAGGTGGTGACACCTTCCTGTGACAGGATACCTTTTGTTGCTGCGAGTGTCGGTCAGTAGCAGGAGGGAAGCCCAGTGTCTGTGCTGGTGGCATCCATTTTGTGATGCCAGAGCTCTAGAAGATTTCTACCGTTTAGTACAGTGGGTACATGTCGTCCCCTCTAGAAGGGTGGGATCATACTCCCACACCAGTTACTGGTGTGGGGGTATGATTCCAAGTCGTTTGACACCAAACACGACATGTTTTGATGCAGTCATTCCAAAGTTAGCATTTACCGCGATGTTATAATGCACTTAAGAGTATGTGGTTTAACCGAATCCACAAACAGCAGCAGAGAATAGACTCTGCCAGCTGCAGAGGGGTCCTGCTCAGGCAGAAGCACCCCCTCACATAGTAAACCAAGCACCCTGCCCTCAGGATTGTTAGGGCCTGCAAGAGGGGTGACTGATAGGTTTATATGTCTGTGTATGGTGAGATATAGGAACCTATACCGCAGTGAGGAGTGCTAACACTACCTCACACAGGCTGCAGTAGCAGGCCTGTGGTGTCAGATTGTGAATGCTTCCCAGGGGTGGCATAATACATGCTGCAGCCCCTGGTAGGCCTGTGAAGTACCAATGCCCTAGGTACCTAATGTACCATATACTAGGGGCTCATAAGGTACCACAGTATCCAATCACTAGTGCATCTAATATGCACACCAAGTTGTTTTAGAGAGATCAGTGAGACTGGGGCCCCGATTAGCAGGGACCCAGCCAGACTATAGTCAGAAACCAGTGTATACATCAGAAAAAAAGTGGGGGCAACATAAGTGCAGATCCTATTCTCCTACAAACGCCATGTGGCTTTTGGCCCTTGCTGACATCTCTCTGGCCTACACTGCAGACAGCAGTGTTTACGATTCAGATCGAGTCGCTATTGCAGATGAGGCAGTCCTGTAGGCAACAGACATTGTTCCTAACACGGCCCACCCACAGCACGCATCATCGCTGGCTGTGCACATTCTGAATTCTTTTGATGTGGCTATCTGAGTGCACTAGACCTGATGGACACTTTATGATACAATCTTTTTGTGTATTATTTCAGATCTACTGCCTTTATCTCAGTATACCACAAGTTATGGTTCTTTTACGATAGAATATTTTCTGTATTATTTAACATCTAGTGTCCCTACCTTACTAGAGCACAAACTATTGACCCTTTTATTATTGAATCTCTGTGGGTGATCCAATGATTACTCTTGTAATTGATGCTAGCAGCAACCATTCCCTGAGGGTTGGTTTACACTCACCCCACACGCATTCAGCACGGACGTCACTGGATATGTGACCCTGGTAATAAAAAGGAGCCGAGCGCACGTGCCCGTACCCACTTCCACTATCTATCTGTGTCCATGTGTTGATTACCTATGCATGATACTGCCCCTGGCCTGTACCACATTACATTGTGCTGTGGACAGCATATGCAACCATGTTACCTCTGGCAGTGGGGAAAACTTCTGGTATGTAACTATTCGGTGCATGGCTATCACAGGTGGGAGGCTACTTTACAGAGCATGAATATTGATGAAGATGATGGTTGCATGTTGTGTGTAGTGTCAGAAACACAACTTGTGGTATGCTAAGACACAATTAATAGATCCAAAATTATACACAAAAAGATTTTATCATAAAGGGTCCATCAGTTTTAGTGCACTCAGAAAGCCACATCAAAATCATTCAGCATGTCAACAACCAGCAATGATGTGTGCTGTAGACGGGCAGGCCGTACTTGGAGTAATATCTGTTGCCATCAACAGAACAACATCAGCAATAGAAACTCAATCTTAATTGTGAACACTGCTTTCTACAGTGTAGTCCAGAGAGAGTGGTCAGCAAGGGCCCACAGCTACGTAAGGTGGAATTCAGCTACACAGTTTGTCGTACGCAAAGCAACAAAAGCGTGTCTGGAGCCTGTAATAATACGTATTCATGGTGTAGACAGAGCGCACTGGAGCAATGTCTTTTCCTACAGAACTGTGTCATCTACAAGACCAACTCGATCCGAATTGTGAACACTGCTATCTGCAGTGTTAATTGTAAACAGTACTCACACAGACATTCATGAATACTTTCTCTCACTTCCTCTTAACAAAAGACAACAACATCAATTGCAGAACCATCTGCAATAAATAAAACAAAACAATTAAAATACGTTTTCTGCTGTCCACAGTGTAGACTATTCAGTGTTGCTTTGCACTTGCAAATTAAATGTGGTCCTTGTACTAAACCTAAAAGTCATTTCAAAAAATGTCTTCAAAGAAGTATACTAAAAACATAATATGTGTATTCCAATAGACGTTGTAGTTACTTGACTACTGGATTCTATAAAACAATCACCACTCGATCTGAATTGTGAACACTTCTGTCTGCATTGTAGGCCAGACTCACTATTCACTAACACCTGACAGCCATGTACCGTTCAATTCGAAAGTGTCAGGATAGCCAAAACGCCACGTAGAATGAGACTCCCTGTGGGGCTAAGAAGGAGATTGTTAATGGTTCCTAAAAATGGCAGCCAACGAGCGACATTTATGGATGCAGGTTTGCGCTCTAGTGTGAGGCAGCAATCTGGAATGTCCAGGTGCTGAGCTCGCGCTGTGGCGCACTTCACCGTTACGAGTAGAGAGACGGACGTTGGTAATTTCAAGCAGTGAAGAATTCGAGAATATTAAAGCAAACCAGTACCTTCGGACTACAGAGCACGGAGAACTTGAAGAACATATTGGCAGTAAGACTGTTCCTGTTGAAATTTGGGCATTCACTAAGAAGTTAGAGTTTCTGAAGGGAGTGTGCGCAGTAGTTAGTCAGTGCTAGCGTCAGGCATGCGCAGCTCTTGAAGAATAGTTTTCTTTATCGTGAGGAAAAATTAAGAGGTAGCACAAGTCGAGAACCGGAATATTAACGCACTCTACATGCGAAGAGAATACAAGTAGCTTGAATGAAGGCGAAGCGAAAGATAAAAAGATAGTCTGGTGTACATATCGGAAGAAGCAGAATTAGTTCCACAGAATAGAAAAGTAATAAGAGTTAAGAAATATTAGAATTAAATAAGGAAGTAAATAGTTTTCTGAAAACACTTACCTGAGAATTCTTAGAAGCAGCAGCTGTGATACTTGAGGTGAGGAATCTAAAAAGAAAACAAAATAAATAGGAGAAAATAAATTAAGACAAGAACAAGAGAATTGACACGCTTATTTATTTAGTTGCAGCATTCAACAGCCAAGCATCACACATAAGAAGAGGAGCCAAGGTCACACCACTTCAGGGTAGGTTTTAGAACAGTGGGAGAGGAACAGGAAGAAGGAAGGCTTGGGAAGCTAAGAGTTTATAATAGTTTATTTTCACAGCAAACAAGACAATTGCCGAAGGAAGACGAGTAGCAGGAGTATGAAGCTGAAGGAAGAATCAGACGAGTGAGGCCGTCTCTTCTCTGTCCCATCCCCTTTCCCCCCTGAGGTTTCTAAGCACTGTGTATCAAGTATTGCGTATTGCTCGAAACCTAGGAGGGGCATTGGGAGCTAATGACATTCTGCTCCCGTGCATCGTGACAGCACAGCATTCTGACAGAGTGAAGTGCCCACGTTTAAACTAGCACCTGAGCAGAATGGCGGAAGGTTTAGATTTTAAAAAGTTAGGTGAAATATTAGAAGGTATTCAAAAAGAATTAATCTAAGTCAGGGGAGAAAATAGAGAGCTTAAAAGAGAAACTGCAGATCTGACTGTAAAGATGAGTCTAGTGTCAGGACCCAGTTTAAAGTATTCAGCCTCTCAGGAAGGAGTTTCAGGTGAAGCATCTGTTCCTCAGCCTAAAATTACTACTCAAGTAATTCATTCCTTATCAACTGTGATTCCGCTAGCACCTCCTGAGCGCTTTAATGGAGACCCACAGAAGGCGCTGATCTTCCTGACGCAGTGTACCTTACACTTTATGTGTCGCCCAGCAGTATTCCCTGATGCGCAGTGTCGAGTGGCATTTATTCTATCATATTTGAGTGGTGATGCAGCGTCCTGGTCAATGCCCTTAGTGACAAGAAATGATCCCATCTTGTATGACCATGATGAATTCAAGAAAGAGTTTCTACGGATGTTCGACAGGCGAAGGGCTATGCAAGCCACTGACAATGAGTTATTGGAGCTTCGACAGGGCAATCGAGATCTAATTACTTATTTGACCCAAGTTCAACAAACTGATGATGGAAACGGAGTGGCCAGAAAATAAGAGAGCCGCCGTGTTCTATCGAGGTTTGAAAGACGATTTAAAAGACGCCTTGGCGCAAGTGCCTAATAGACCTTCAGAGATTTCTGCATTAGTCGATTTGGTACTAGAGATCGATTTTCGACAAAGCGAGAGGAGAGGTGAGAAGAAAAGAGAGTTTCGGTCAACTGTTCCAAGATTTGATCGAGCCAGAGTTGAAGGTGTTAAAGAAAATGATACAGCCCGTGGAGGAGAACCAATGCAAATTGGGACAATTCGAGGCCCCCTTTTGAAAGAGGAAAAAGAAAAACGGAGAATAAACAAACAATGTCTCTACTGTGGCGGCAGTGGACATTTTGTTCGTAATTGTCCAAAGAAACCACGGCAATCACCGGCGGAAAACGCTCAGCACCACCAGTGAACGGAGTTGGACTGGTGGTTGCAAAAGCAGAAACAGCTCCAGAAAAACATACTTTGGCGAACACCTTACAATCAGCCTCTCCGCATTTAGTTATTCAGATGACCCTACGATTCCGAGAGAGAAAATTGACTCAAGTAGCTGTAATGGTGGATTCCGGAGCTACGGGCAACTTTTGTGACTTGAAGTGTGCAGAAAAGATTGGGTTAAGAGCGATTAAGAAGGATCGAAGCGAGGCTGTCGATGGCAGAAATCTATCTTCTGGGCCCATTGTGAGCCATTCTGAGTTAGTAGACATGGAATCTGAGGAAGGACATTGTGAAACTTTACAGTTTAATCTAATCGATGCACCACAGTTCCAATTGATACTGGGTTTGCCATGGCTTACAGAACACAATCCTGCTATTGATTGGGAAGCCCGAACAATTGCTTTGAACTCAAAATATTGTAAAGAGAATTGTTACAAGAAATGTCAGAGTGATCATATGAAGTCACCAGCGTATCATTTAAGTGAAGGTGAAGCCACAGTTTGTGTAATAACAACAACCGAGTTGCCAGAAGAGTACACAGAATTTCGAGATGTATTTGATGAGAAGGAAGCTGAAAAACTTCCCCCTCATAGAGAATTTGACTGCAAGATAGAATTGGAACCAGGCTCCAATCTTCCCTGTAGCAGAATGTATGCTTTAACTGAATGAGAAGATGCCCACCTGAAGGAATATTTGCGGAAATACTTTGAAAATGGATTTATCAGGCAGTCAAAATCTCCTGTCTCTTCGCCACTTTTTTTTATTCCAAAGAAAAATGGAGAGTTAAGAACTTGCATAGACTATAGGGCAATCAATCGTATCACTATCAAAAACAGATATCCTCTGCCATTGATCTCAGTCCTCTTGGATCAAGTAAAAGGAGCGCAAGTTTACACAAAATTGGATCTGAGGGGAGCATATCACCTTGTGAGAATTCGAGAGGGTAATGAATGGAAGACGGCCTTCCGTACCAAGCATGGACTTTTTGAGTATCAAGTGATGCCTTATGGCTTATGTAATGCTCCAGCGGCATTCCAGCATTTTATCAATGATGTGCTGAAGGAGTTCATTGATCGGAATGCGATAGTGTATATTGATGATATACTGATTTATTCAAACACAGTGGAAGAACACCAATTGCATGTTAAAATGGTGCTACAAAGATTACGGGAAAATAGTTTGTTTGTACAATTGGAGAAATGTGCATTTAATGTATCCTCAGTGGAATTTTTGTGGTTTGTACTCTCCCCAGGCGGAATCACCATGGATGAAAATAAAATCAAGGCGGTGATAGATTGGGGTCTCCAAAATCTGTGAAGGAAATTCAAAGCTTCATTGGTTTTGCAAACTTTTATCGGAGATTTATTCAAGATTTCTCCAAGAAATTAATTCCTTTAACCAGATTACTGAAAAAGGTAGCAAGGTTCGAATGGACCAAGGAAGCAGAGGAGTCCTTCACCCAATTAAAAAAGGATTTCACCACAGCACCCATTTTGCTTCACCCGGATCCATCCGAGCCATTCTTTGTTGAGACTGATGCCTCAAATTTGGCGTTGGGGGAGTATTGTCCCAAAGACATAAAACAACAGGACAATTGCATCCAGTGGCCTTTCGCTCTAGAAAACTGACCTCCGCAGAAGTCAATTATACAATAACTGAAAAGGAGTTATTGGCCATTAAGGACGCATTTAAATAATGGAGACATTACCTGATGGGTGCTAAACATGTGGTCACAGTTTATACCGATCATCGAAATTTGAAATTTTTAAAATCAGCCAAGACTTTGACACCAAGGCAATCGCGTTGGTCCTTATATTTTGCTGAGTATGAATTTATCATAACTTATCGGCCAGGCTCACAGAATGGTAAAGCGGACACCTTATCACGATTAGGTACAGAAGGAATTTCTGATGACATCCAAGAACAGGAAATTATCCCAGCGGAAAGAGTGATCAGCGTAGTTTTAAAAGAGACTACGGAAAAAGAAGATCAGGCAGCTATGATTCAGGAAGAAATAAGGGCTTGGTTGAAAGAAGATTCCAGACGAGAAATTCGAGGAGGGTTATTGTATCATGATCAGGCTCTCTATCTGCCGACACAAGAGATGCAGCAAAAGGCCTTAAAGGAATGTCGCGATAACATAATGGCAGGCCATAAAGGAATATTGAAGACGGAAGATCTGATCAGGCGACGTTTTTGGTGGCCAAATATGATTAAGGATATGCGACAATATGTAGCTACATGTGAGACATGCGCAAGGGGAAAAACTAAGAGGCAAGCTCCCAAGGGTCTATTGCAGCCACTGCCCACCCCACCATACCCGTGGCACACAGTCACCTTAGATTTAATA
This sequence comes from Triturus cristatus, assembly GCF_964204655.1. Lineage (NCBI taxonomy): Eukaryota > Metazoa > Chordata > Amphibia > Caudata > Salamandridae > Triturus > Triturus cristatus. The sequence goes on along the minus strand of NC_140588.1, from coordinate 1,129,221,877 downwards.
GTGGAATTACCATCCAGCCAAGGGTTTGATACGATTCTAGTTTGCGTAGATGCCTTCTCTAAAATGGCCCACTTTATTCCTTTAAAAGGTATACCTACTGCCAAAACATTAGCACATATATTTAGTCAAAACATAGTTCGAGCTCATGGCATACCTAAGGTTTTGATATCCGTCAGGGGCTCTCAATTCCTTTCCCATTTTTGGAGGTCCTTCACTAAGAGGCTGAATATTGAGTCTAGGTACACAACTAGTTATCATCCAGAATCAGATGGCCAAACAGATAGGACTAATCAGGAACTTGAACAGTACCTTAGATTGTGCTTGCTGGATCAAGAAGGTGACTGGCCAGATTATCTGTGGGCAGCAGAGTTTGCCCATAATAATGCTAAAAATGTGTCCACAGGATACTCCCCCTTCTATTTAAACATAGGAAGACATCCTAATCAATCCTTAAATGTTTGAGAGGCAGATGTACCAGCAGTTACAGATCTAGTGGAGCACATGATGAGAGTGCATGATTTAGCTGTAAGGAACTTATCCAAGGCTAAGGAAAATTACAAGCATTATGCAGATAAGAGAAGAAGAAAGGAACCAGAATTCCAAGTAGGAGAAAGAGTTTGGCTAAACACAAAAAATGTAAGCAAGGGAAACAGGAAGTTACAACCACGGTTTGTAGGCCCCTATTTGATTGAGAGAAAATTAAGTGCCCTAAATTATCAGCTAAAACTACCCAAGGGGTTGCCAGTGCACCCGGTATTTCATGTCTCTTTATTAAAGAAGGCATCAAATGAAATGCGAAGTAGTAATCCACCTAGGCCTGTTCAGACTGAGCAAGGAGAGGAATTTGAGGTGAAACAGGTCTTAGATGCTAAGGTTCGTAAGGGGCACTTATACTATTTGTTAGATTGGAAAGGTTATTGACCCGAGGAAAGATCGTGGGAGTTGTCATCTGATGTTCACTCTCCCAGATTGATTAAGGACTTCCACAAGAAATTCCCTGACAAGCCCCAGCCGGGAGATTTCACTTTGAGGTAGGGTACTGTCAGGATCGCCAAAACGCCACATAGAATGAGACTCCCTGTGGGGCTAAGAAGGCGATTGTTAATGGCTCCTAAAATTGGCAGCCAACGAGCGACATTTATGGATACAGGTTTGCGCTCTAGTGTGAGGCAGCAATCTGGAATGTCCAGGTGCTGAGCTCACGCTGTGGCGCACTTCACCGTTACGAGTAGAGAGACGGACGTTGGTAATTTCAAGCAGTGAAGAATTCGAGAATATTAAAGCAAACCAGTACCTTCGGACTACAGAGCACGGAGAACTTGAAGAACATATTGGCAGTAAGACTGTTCCTGTTGAAGTTTGGGCATCCACTAAGATTTCTGAAGGGAGCGTGCGCAGTAGTTAGTCAGTGCTAGCGTCAGGCATGCGCAGCTCTTGAAGAATAGTTTTCTTTATTGTGAGGAAAAATTAAGAGGTAGCACAAGTCAAGAACTGGAATATTAACGCACTCTACATGCGAAGAGAATACAAGTAGCTTGAATGAAGGTGAAGCGAAAGATAAAAAGATAGTCTGGTGTACATATCGGAAGAAGCAGAATTAGTTCCACAGAATAGAAAAGTAATAAGAGTTAAGAAATATTAGAATTAAATAAGGAAGTAAATAGGTTTCTGAAAACACTTAGCTGAGAATTCTTAGAAGCAGCAGCTGTGATACTTGAGGTGAGGAATCTAAAAAGAAAACAAAATAAATAGGGGAAAATAAATTAAGACTAGAACAAGAGAATTGACACGCTTATTTATTTAGTTGCAGCATTCAACAGCCAAGCATCACACATAAGAAGAGGAGCCAAGGTCACACCACTTCAGGGTAGGTTTTAGATCAGTGGGAGAGGAACGGGAAGAAGGAAGGCTTGGGAAGCTAAGAGTTTATAATAATTTATTTTCACAGCAAACAAGACAATTGCCGAAGGAAGACGAGTAGCAGGAGTCTGAAGCTGAAGGAAGAATCAGACGAGTGTAGCCGTCTCTTCTCTGTCCCATCCCCTTTCCCCCCTGAGGTGTCTAAGCACTGTGTATCAAGTATTGCGTATTGCTCTAAACCTAGGAGGGGCATTGGGAGCTAACGACATTCTGCTCCCGTGCATCGTGACAGCACAGCTTCTGACAGAAAGCATGGACTTGCTTGCAGCAGATCAGAAGGGGTACACAGTGATAATATCAAACTTCAATAATGTGCAACAGTTAGCTATAGAAACACCGAGTCTGATGCACCTCAACGGAGGGAGTTCTATGAAAGCCAAGCAACAAGTAATATCGGACATCTTCCGCTGTGGAATCAAGACACCGTTCCACTGTTGGGACCTAGATTTTGATGCACCTCATCAGAGGGGGTACCACAAATCATCACGAACTGTAACGTCTGACATCCTCAATCACAGAATCAAGACCCCGTTTCACTGTTCGAACCTGCTGTACCATGGTGTACTCCACTGACGGGTGTCAACGAAGCACAATAATCATGTGCAACAGTTAACTACGGAAGCACAGTGTCTGATGCACCTCAATGGAGGAAGTTCTATGAAATCCAAGCAACAAGTAATATTGGACATCTTCCATTCTGGGATCAAGACACCGTTCCACTAATAGGACCTAGAGCTGGTTGCACCTGGTCGAAGGTGTTACACAGAAATAAACACAGACTTTAACTTCTGACATCCTCAATAATACAATCAAGACCCCGTTTCAGTATTCGGACCTGCTGTACCGCGGTGTACTCCAGTGACTACACTCTACCAACCCCAATAATCCCCTACAGCAGTTAGCTACGGAAGCACAGAGTCTGATGCACCTCAACAGAGTGAGTTCTGTGAAAAACAAGCAGCAGGTAACATCGGACATCGGCCATGGTGAAATCAAGACACCGTTCCACTGTTGGGATCTAGAGTTAGTTGCACCTGGTCGAAGGGAGTACCTTCATCTCCACTCTCAGATGCAGTTGTAACATCATCCATTGTGGGATCAAGATGCCATTCCACTGTTGGGACCTAGAGTTGATTACACCTGGTCAGACGGGGTACACAGAAGTTATCACAGACCTTAAATTCTGAAATCCTCAATCATGGAATCAAGACCCCTATTCACTGTTCGGACCTGCTGTACCGCATTGCAATTTCAACTTCATGCATAGCAATGGCTGCTTCATTTTCCAGTATTGCTCATCCAAGAAGATCGTGACTACATGGACTACTAGTTTCACTATCTTGAGAGCTTTCATTACTAATTTCAACTGTAATAGTTTTTTTCTGTTCAACTTCAACATTCATCATTTTTAAATATATAGCAATGATTGTACATGCAACGCTACTTTTACATGTATTACAAGAATCTCCGTAACAGTCAAAGTCTCCAAATAATTCACTTTCACTACACTATGAATTAAACAGTTGCAGAAGTGCTAAATAGTAAAATTCTCCCTTATCTAAACTTTCACAACTAACTTTCTTGTGGTTTATAAGATTACTCTTTGTATGTTTTACTAAACAACTATGACATCCAACTACTGCATATTTTCCTTTTTTTACATTCTCTTTAACATTTCCAGCTGTAATGTTAAAGTACTTCATACAGACATAGCTGTTCCAGATGTTGACTCCTTTTCGGTTCGTACGTGTCCAACATATTAGTTTTAGGATTATCTGTACTGTCTGCTTCATTTACTGCTAATTCTTCAATTTCTTCAAATCATTTCAAGACTCCATTTAGTTTGCAGGCACGACCTAAACTTACCCAAATGATTCCTCAAGACTTTGAATTAAAACTTGAAGAGCACAATCAGTCTGAACATCCATACAATCCAATTTCTCGGTGGGAAAGTTAAGCTGTACAATTCTTTACTGAAGCTTTTCTCTTGTGTAATTTCTTCTCACAGTTCTTTCATCTCTATTTTTTCTGATTTTGTTATGTACGATGTAACGTAACATGCAACAGCAATTGAGTTATCTGCAACATACTGGATGTCCATGTTCGCATTCCACATTTTTAAAATGACTGGATTGTAATCATTGATATACTTTGACACTTCTCTTCTTTTTAACTTGTAGTTATTCTTTTGAGATTTCCGAGTTATTGTGTGCCTTACAGAAGAAAAAAAATAATTTACTCTTCCTTTACAAATGACTGGACAGGAGAAACCAAACCGACATCTGATGTAAAACTTTCCTTTAAAGTTGTAGTTTCTTCTGCAATACTTTCAACAACTGTGAATTTGGAAACATAAAACTTGCTATCTCAAGCTTCTATCTCCTTCTTCTCTTGGTATCTCACATATCACATACTATTCAATGAAAGACAATACTGTTTCATCAGAATCATTTCCAAATTTAGGTTCATCCTTGATCCATAGTAGCATATGTATATGAGGTGCTCCTCTTGCTTGATACTCTTTTCTCCAAAATAAATCGGTAACCTCTCCAAGAGCTGTATTCTTTTTATTGCAAATACAAGACATTAGATGTTAAAACCTATCATTACAATATCTGCACACATATACAGGATCCAATGAACACAGTTCACCACGAGCCTTTATTTCAACATTTTTTATATTGGAATTTGCTTCTCTTAGAAAGTCAAGCAAATCTTCCCATGCATACTCTGCACAGCTAAGTGAGACAAACCATGTTCTTGTACCTACGTCCTGTAACATACACTTGAGTTCTTCATGACGACAATACCAATACTCATTTGTTCCACGTTGACATGCCATCAAATTGATTAAGTGTCCTTCTAAATTTTCATCTCTTTCTTGAAGTTTCTCCACAAATTCTTTCGCAGAAAGAACTGCAGATGAACTTTAGTTTTAAGTATGTGGTTCACTGCATACGACAAAGAAGACAGATCACTTTGAAACAAAAAGGTGAAATATGTATGAAATGCATTGTCGAAATCTAGGATCTTCAGAATATAATCTGAAATTTCAAGTGGTCAAATGGAGAAAGTGGACAAGTCAAGGACTGAAGATATTTATGAACATTACACAATATGTCTTTTGCATTTAAAAGAAGAAATAGGAAGCAGCATTAAGTTATTTGAAATGAAAAAAGCACAGGGAACTCCAATACGTATATGGGAGAAAACCTTGGAAGGTCATTATTTTCCACAGCTGTTTCCTACAGGAGAAGGTGGGCGGTATAATGATCCACCTGTACCGATTGCAGCTTCGGAATATTGAGCAACAAGATTCATCTTCTAAACTAACTACCTGTTCACCCACATTTTCAGTTTTGTAACAAATATTTTTCTCTATAAGATATAAGGTAGCCTTTTCAACTTTATTAACACCCACAAAATATTTCCAGATTTCCTGACTTTTTGTTACTACAACATTTACTAGAATGACTACTGCCTAATTTTCCTCTTTCACTCTAGCAATAGTTTCAACATTTTTCTTAAAATCCAAAGGTAAGTACACCACTCTTCCTTGAAACCTCTATGCAAGTCTGTTGGTGACAGTTTACATGTTTTACGCTCTATCCGAATTATAGTTTGAAAAGAATTAACACATTGAATTTGAACAGACTCATATGTATTCAATTCTGCCAGCTCCTCCAGAATAGCTACTAATTCTAAGTTATTATGTACTGCTCTAAAAGGCATTTTGTTCTTTTCTAATTTGTTATAACAATATTTACATATACGTTGATCACTACCTGACTAAAATTGACCTTCCACCAACCCGTAAATTGTAAATTCTACCCACTTACCATTGTTCTCCTTTTCACTTTTCAAATACAAATAAACATTCCTACTTTGACTTTTATAATCAGTACGTCGACAACAAACACAAACATAGTCTCGTATTTCACACCACACTACATTAAACTTTCCAATTTCTTCTTCAAACTGATCAGTGCTAATCACTTTCCCATCTCCTCCAACATCTGTAACTGTCAAACCTTCACGTTCTATGAACTGCTCCTCTGAACCAAAATATCGCATTTCAATATCATCACACTTTTTTTGAAAAACTAATAAAGAAGCATATAAAAGACTTGTACTCAGTTCACTTAAAAATAATGCAGAACTTTTTACATAGTACACTTTCCTCACAAACTTCTGCATTTCTCAATAACATACTGCTAACATCCTCAACTGATAAAAAACACTTTTACAAACTTTTCTTCAAAGACAAGACAGAGAATGCCCATACTTCTCAGTATATTTTCTTACCTGACATAGATCTAGTCCTTGTAACAACTTAACATTCTGTTTAATACTTTCTCTTCAGAATCACAATGAATAACTGTTCCTCTTTCAATTCAAAAACATTCTTTTTATATTTGAAGCATTCTTTCATTGAATTCTGAATCACTCTAGATCGAAAAAGTTTCTGACGATTTTCATGAAACTCCTTTTGTCTCCGAGTAAAAGATACTATTTCTTTATCATCTTTCCTTTTCTGGTATTTGAAACTGAACTCTGCTTCACCTCACTTGAAAAATTCCTATTTTTCCTCTTGTGCTATCCTTTTTTCATCTTGTACTTATAGTAGAACAAAGTTTTTCTGTACTACTCCCATTTTTTTCCAAATGCAAACTTTTGCCTTTTATATATATATATATATATTCACTGAAAAAACCATGGGTTTCACACACGTTATAGTTAGGAATTAGCATTTAAAAAACTTTGCAAATTCAGTGAAAAAACCATAGGTTTCACACATGTTATAGTTAGCTGGACATTTCACTCGTAAAAAACCAATGAAATTCCCCCGTTATAGTTAGTTCAACTAACTATAACTCGCGCGCCCGCAATGCACTACTGATGACGTCACATATTACATCACTCATGACATGGTCAGTGACATCACTCATGACATCACTGATGACATCTCAAATGACATCACTGATGACATCATCCAGTGAATGTGTGTGTTTCGGAAAATTAAATATGTTTAATATATGTATATCTCAAGGTCGATGGAAGAATAAATGAGTATATAAGTGTCTAAATTGATGATTTGTTTTTGAAAAATTGATTGTATTACTGACTGATTAAGTGTATCTTTTTGAATACATGGCTAAGTGAGTAATGTTTAAATGTGTAAATACCTGTATCAGTCTCTCACTTTGTATATAAGTGGCTGCATGGGTTGGTGAGTAGCTACATGAGTGTCTATATAGGTTATTAGTTGGTTTTTTGAGTATCAGTATGAGTGTCTGAGTGTCTTCATGGTGCGGTGGGGGTATTACGTAGTGCATAGATGCATGAATGAGTGACTCACTGTTTGTATGTGTTGAAGACAGCATGTGTGCAGGACTGTATGGGTGGATGAGTGTGTGCATGGGTGTGTTAGTGAGTGAATGACTGTCTCAATAGTGTCTTCATAAGTAACTACATATGTTTTAAACTAGTATATGTGACTATTGGTGTTTATAAGTGAGTATATGTGAGAGTGAGTGATTGGTAGACTTTCTGTATGAATAAGTATGTGTTTCTATAAGTGATTGTTTAAAAGACTAAGTATGTGTAAGTTTCTGTAAAAGTAAGTGTGGTGGTGTGTGTATAACTGTATATGCAAGTAAATGGATGTTTGATTCTTTATTAGCATGAGTGACTATGTGTGTGAGTAACTCTATGGATGAGTGGCATTGTGTTACAGGATGTTTAGGTGTATGAGTACATATGATGTGTGAGTACATGTATGAGTGACTGTATAGGATTGTTGGTGGATGAGTGGATGTGTATGTGGATCTTAGAATTACTGAATAGGTTGTTGTAACTGTTATTGGTATGTCCATTTTTTTGAAAATTGTCAGTCTCTATTTTTGAATGTTTGTATCAAAGGTTATATTAGGGTGAGAGGAGGTCTACCACTCTGTCACAAGGATAATGTCATCAGTGATGTCATTTGAGATGTCATCAGTGATGTCATGAGTGATGTCACTGACCATGTCATGAGTGATGTAATATGTGACGTCATCAGTAGTGCATTGCGGGCGCACGAGTTATAGTTAGCTGAACTAACTATAACGGGGGAATTTCATTGGTTTTTTATGAGTGAAATGTCCAGCTAACTATAACATGTGTGAAACCTATGGTTTTTTCACTGAATTTGCAAGGTTTTTTAAATGCTAATTCCTAACTATAACGTGTGTGAAACCCATGGTTTTTTCAGTGAATTTGCAAGGTTTTTTAAATGTTAATTCCTAACTATAACGTGAGTGAAACCCATGGTTTTTTCAGTGAATTTGCAAGGTTTTTTAAATGCTAATTTTTTTTTTTCTTCTTCTTTTTATTTTAATTGTCTATCCTTTTTTAAAGACTATGGTTAAATTTTAAAAATTCTACAATATGTTTTTATTTTACAATTTTTTTTAAAAATAAACAGGTAAAATTTATTAGCAATACATTTTTTTATTTTTTTATTTTTTTACCGTGCGCGTACGGTAAGCGCACGTCTTGCTGTAATTACGTTAGATTTCTACGCTGTTTGCGTTCATTTACGCAATTTGCGTAGATGCACGTCACACGCGCATAGCGCGTTATGCGTACGCTGCACGTGCACGTTACGCGGAAGTGAAGGGGCGTGCCTGTTTTGCGCATGCGCGCGAGCGCGTGTCTTTTTTACGCGCATGCGTACTTTTGCCGTAAGCGCACCGTAAGCGTACCGTAAGCGTACGGTAGGTCATGTGATCATGAAACAAAACTTTTGATTGGTTGAAACTACTTTCAGTTCTAGAACTCTCCTACACCACACCCATTCCCCTCATTTCTGCTTGTGATCCCTTAGGAGAAGGAGCTGGGTTGTCTTTGTGATACGATGGCAGAACAGCAGAGCTCTTCTGAGAGTGAGGCTAGCAGCACTACCTTGAGGCAGAGAGCGAGGAAACAAAAGACCTCTTACATATGGGAGTATTTTTCTTTTCCAGAAGGCCAGCAAAAGGTAAATGCACCCTTAGTGACTTGTAAGCTGTGTGGCCGTGTACTTTCAAGAGGGAATCCCGACAGGAAGTATTCCTTCGGGAATCACACCATGATGAGACACCTTAAGGATGTACACAGAAGGACACATGCTCGACTTACTGAAGGTAACCCTTCAGTAATTCAACCAAGCACATCCACAGCAGCTCAGCCTGGACCATCATCTGGAGTGCCGAGTCCTTCTTCTGCAGGTCAGGTGAGCCCTTCATCTGTGGGGGGAGCATCTCCTTTTTCTGGTCCTCTGGAAACTAACCCTCGGTTTCTGAGGGTTGAAATACGGTGCGCCACTTGTCATGATCTAATTTGTTATAGGGAGACCAGTATTTCCCTAGTGAACAATAAAATAGATCAGCACACTTGTCGTACCGTCTAATATTCCCATTCTTTCTTTCCTCTGTCCCTGCATGAACACAACGGCTCTTTTAAGAGCCAACCTTACCTTTCATCTATTTTTTATATATGTTTTTAAAAACTTTTTTTTATTTTTTTTTTACCGTACGCGTACGGTACGCGTAATTTTTTTTTTTTTTTTTTTAAAACACTAAAAATCAATTATCACATTACAAGGTCCTTGAGAGACTACAATGAAAAACTGAAAATGTGATTGTAGAGAAGTGGAAAAAAGGGACCATGATATTATTGACTTACCATACCCACTCAAAAAAATATTTATTCATTTAAATTTTTTTTAAATTGCTTTAAAAATGGTTCTAGTTTTCGAAAATTTTCTATCTCAATCTGAAAAAAAAGAAAAACGTATTAATATTTAATAAAACATTTTATAATACAGTACACATATTTACATATTTTTCAAAAAATATTTTTGCCTTATTTTTGCTGTTTTCAGAATATATTGCATTTCACTATAAATTGTGAAAGCAATTGCATTCATCATTTAACAGCGGGCAAAAAAAAAATTAACAATCTCAAAGATTGTTTTAAAAAAGCCCACAATCTCTTTTTGCATAAACATAACTTTATAGAAATGCATAATATTCTTAAAAAATATCATCTAATATCAATACTTATTTCTTTAAAATACCGTCTGATATTTTTGTTTCAGAAGTATAATCACAATAATATATCTCAAATAACTCCACAATACATCTGGTTCCATTTCCTTTAGGCCAAATAGTAATTTTAAAATTCTATTTTGATTAAATTTCCAATGGTAATCCAATAAAAAACTAAAGTTTAAATTGTACAGATCTCACCGATTCTCTGTAACATTTTGGTTTCCGAAAGATTTATTAATAATTAAATAAGTCCACAATAGAATTGTTTACCTTTCCGCATGGCCAAATAGTAATTTTAAAAATCTTTTTTGAAAAAATTTCCAATGGCAATCCAATAACATTCCAAAATTTAAATTGTGCAGATGTTACCGATTTTTTCTAAATTTTTGGTTTTCCAAAGTTTCATTAAAAAATGGAAAAATTCCACATTACAATTGGTTACCTTTCCATTAGGCCAAATGATAATTTGTAAAATCTTTTTATTTGTAAATTCCAATGGTAATCCAATAAAATGGTAAAATTGTTTTGTCCAGAAGTTGCCAAATCTCTCTAAAATTTAGGTTTCAGGAAGATTAGATAGGAATTTGCTAAATCAAAAGGCAAACGTTGCTTAAAAATCAATTGGGAATCATTACACAGTGTCCAACCTTTTTCACATTTAAGATAAACTGTGTAATGACCAGAAGTTACAGTAGGTCCATCATGGAAAATTATTGCAACTGTTACAAAAGTTTTTCCTGAAATTGATAATTGCTGTCCTGTAAACTTCTTTATTAAAGTATCCAATTTTGAACCATCAGCTCTACATCGTTGCATCATTAAAATTACATACTGTCCGTATTCCTTTAAAATTAACGTTGAAAACATGTCAGATTTACACTCACCGCATTGCATGCTATGATTAGCATCTTTAACTAATTTAGCAAAAGTGACTGTTTTACTCTCTGGCAATGTTAAATAAATAAACCTTTCATTATCAACATTGGAGCCACATATATTATAACAGTTTTCACAACTATGTTCCCATTTATAAGAGAGACCAAATAAATTTTCAATGGGAACCCCTTCTTCTTCCAGTACCTGAAGAAAATACATCAAGAATTCCTGTGCGTCTTGCTGTACATTTTGAGAAAACTGTGTTCGTCCTGAACATACATCTAAAAGTTTTCTAATTTCAGTAGCACTTTCTATTTGAGTTTTATCATTACTCAGCTTTTCAAAAAGGAGACTCAGCACAGAACAGAATCTTTTTCCCTGATTTACTATTATCTGCTCTTGCAAACTTTCCAGATAAAATGCAACATTCAGCACTACATTTGCGTAGCAGTTGACACCAGAGCTATTTTCAAAATGACATCCTACAACCTGTTCTTCATTTTCCTTATTCTTTTTGCTTGCAATTACATCACTCCTCTTTTTTTTCCTCCTCTCTACATCTTCATTACAGATATTCTCATTTCTCCTTTTACGAGAAACTACACGTTTCTCCAACACAGGATACTGACCTAAATGAGGTGTCTTCATGTGTCACAGAATTAAACACTGGTTGTCCTTTAACTGGAGTAAGTTGCAAAAGATCTCCAAAAACTATGACGTGTTTTCCTCCAAATAACACGTCATAGTCTGTCTTCAGAATTTGCTGCATTCTTAAATGCACAAAGGCAAGCATTAAGTTTGATACCATGCTCACCTCATCAATAATGAGAACTTGCATCTTCTTCAATACTCTTGAAACTTCCAAGCATGCTTCTCCAGTTAGCTTGTTGTATTGTATTTTGTTCTCATGCTCCACTGGTAACATTAGCAAACGATGTAAAGTGATTCCTTTTATGTTATATGCTGCTAACCCAGTTGGAGCAGTAACCACACAAGACAAAGTAGAATCCGTTTTTTGCTGTAGGTAGCTTCTGATGACTTTTATAAGGAAACTTTTTCCAGTTCCAGCTTGTCCGCTTACATACATCCTGATTGGATGAAATGATGTGCATGAGCACTCTTTTTTTTCATGTAGAAATCCGTGATCAATTTTGTTTCTGATCTCTTCATAAATTTGTTGCTGCTCTTCGTTCAGTTGTCTTTCCAAATTTTGTAAGTCTATAAATTCTTCTTGAGCTTGATTCATAGACGTTTCCACTTCATTCATGGCTATTGATGCTTCATTTTCAACGATCGGTTGTCCTAGGGGATCTTGACTGAGTGTTCCTGAACTTTGGCTGTCCTGAGAACTGTCTCTAGCTATTTCTGCTGCAATTGTAGTTTCCTGTTCAATTTCTTCATTTAACATTTGCAGATAAGTTGAGAATGTACTGCATTGTATGCTGTCTTTGCAAGCATTAAAAGAATCTTCATAGCTTTGAAATTCTCCCAGTAGTTCATCCTCTGTACGCCATGGTTTAAACAGCTGTAAAAGAGCCAAGTAGTAAAATTCCTTTTTGTCAGTAGTGTCGCAACTCAGCTTCCTGTGTTTTATCAAACTTCCTTTTGTTTGCTTCACCAAACATCCTTCCTCACCAATGACTTTATATTTTCCATTGTTGATGTCTTCTGTGTCTTTCCGTGAATAAATGTAGTTCTGCAGCACTTCATAGAGACACATGTTCTCCAGATGATGACTTCTCTTGGGATAATATGTGTCCAACATGTTTGATTTCAAAATATCTGTACTTTCTGGGTCATTTTCGGCCAACTATTCAATTTCTCCAACAGATTTCAGTACCCGATTTCTCATTGCTGCAAGGCCTAAACTTGCCCAAATTATTCTTCTTGATTTCGAGTAGAGACTTGCAGAAGATAACCTATCTGAACATTCGTAGGATCCAATTTCTCGATGCAATAATATCTTCAAACTGAAACTGTACAGCTTCTTACTGACAGTTTTCTCGTGAGAAATCACTTCCCACATTTCCTTCAATTCTGTTTTTTCTGATTTCGTAATGTAAGACGTTACATATCGAGCAACAGCAATGGAATTGTCAGCTACATACTGTATATCCATGTTAGCGTTCCACATGGATAAAATGACTGGGTTGTAGTCATTTATATTTTTTGATTCTTCTTTTCTTTTAAGGTTGTAGGTATTCTTAGGTGATTTTCTTGTGATAGTATGTCTCACAGATGACATAAAACTGTTTACTCTTCCATTTGAAAGAACAGGTCTAGGAAATCCAAATCGACATTTAGTGTAGTATTTATCTTTGCTCTTGTATTTCCGTCGACAGTATTTTCCACACCGATGACTTTGGAAACGTAAAACTTGCTCCTTTAACTTTTTCTCTTCTGTGCTTTTTGGTATAGCACATGTTGCATATTCTTCAATGTAAGATAACACTGCTTCATCAGCATCTGTTCCAAACTTTGGGGCATCCTTGATCCACAACAGCATATGAATATGAGGAGCACCTCTTGCCTGGTACTCTTTTCTCCAAAAGAAATCCACTACTTCTCCTAGAGGTGGATTTTTTTTATTGCAGATGAACGACATCATAGCCTCAAATCTATGATTGAAATATCTGCAAACATTAACCGGATCCAATGAGCACAGTTCTCCTGCTGTCTTGTATTCGATGTTTTTAATGTTTGAATTTGCCTCTCGTAGAAAATCCAGTAAATCATCCCAAGCGTACTCCGCACAGCTTAGGGTAACGAACCATGTTGGTGTTCCTAAATTCCGTAACATGCATTTTAATTCACCATGGCGTCGGTACCAATATTCATTTGTCCCACGCTGACAAGCCATCAGATTGATCAGTTGTGTTTCCAAATGATCATCTCGGTGCTGCACTTTCTCCATAAAATCCTTAGCAGACACATTTTGTAAATGTACTCCACTTTTTAAAATGTGATTTACTGCATAAGACAATGCAGACAAGTCGCTTTCAAATAAAAGATGGAACAAATAAGGAATACTTTGTCGAAATCTGGGATCTTCAGCATATAGTCTTGTAGTCCGATACTCAGAAGCTGGAATCTGTTCCGGACGTTCATCGTATCGTCCTCCTTTTCCTTTAGGAAACAGCTGGGGAAAACATCGAGCTTCCAAGCTCTCCTCCCATACACTCACGGGAGTTCCTTTTGCTTTCTTCATCTGAAATAGATCAATATTGTCTCCCATAGCTTCTTTTGAATGAAGAGGATGTATGCTAAAATGTTCATAAATTTCTTCTTCCTTTGACTTGTCCACTTTTTCAATTTGTCCAGTTGGTGTTTCTGTGTCTTCTTGTAAATCTTCTTCTTCTTCTTCTATATAAATTGATTCATACCATTTGTTATTCCTTTTCAAATACAAATTTGCTCTTTGTACTTTCCGTACATCTACCAGCTCCTGCCAAATCTTCTTATTCTTTGTAGGTACAGCATTAACCAGAATAATTAATGGTTCAGTTTGCAAAGTATCCGCATCAATAGTTTCCATATTTTTTTTCAAATCCTAGGGCAAATACACCACTCTACCTTTTAAACCTCTCAGTAAATCTGAAGGAGGTAATTTACCAGTTTTGGGCTCCATACGTACTATGGTCTGGAACGGATGAACACATTGAATGAGTATAGACTCATATGTATTTAATTCAGAAAGTTCAGCAGGAATAGCATCCAATTCTAAATTATTATGTACAGCTCTGGTCGGCATTCTATTTTCCTCTAACTTGTTGTAACAGTATTTACAAATACGCTGATCTTCACCCAATTCAAAACAATTTTCAAGAAATATATATGTGGCAAAATCCTTCCACTTATAATTATCTTCATTTTCACTTTTTCTGTAGAGATCAACATTCCTAGTTTGTTTTCTATAATGAGTTCTGCGGCAACAAATACAAGTAATATTTGGTCTTTCATTAGAGATTATTGCAAATTTTGTTATGTGATCATTAAATGTCTTACTTACAGAGGGTTCTACATTCTCTTCCACTTCTTCCTCATTTACTGTGTCCTTTTCTGCACTGTTTTGTTCAGGACCAAAGTAACAAAACTGAATTTCATCAACAACCTTCTCTACATCTGATACCGTTCCACGGAACAGAGCCCTATTCAATTCATCTAACTTTATTGCTGGACTTTTAGAAAAATACAACCGTCTCACAAACTTTCTCATTTCAGTATGATGAACAGCCAGCATCCTAAAATGATGGAAAACACTATTACACACTTTTCTAGATAGACAAGCCAGAGAATGACCCTGCAAACCAGTATTCTCTCTCACTCTGCATGGATCCAGACTTTGAAGCACCTTAATCTTCTGTTTTACACTTTTTGTACTATATTCTCTTAGAAACTCACGAAATTTATCAATAGATTCCTGATGCACAGTGCAAATACTACTACAATTCCAAGTGTACACTGGGGCTTTAGGACGTCTCCCCATAGCCTCACCCGCCATCACTTGTACCTCATCTCTTGGAACCATTATCTCCTTCTCCATTATGCAACCATTTTTCACTTCGTAAGCATGACCTCTGGTGTCAACTGCATGCAGCAAACTATTACTTTGAAAATAGCTCTCTTCATTAAAAAAAGGTTCACTACTTGAACTATGCATCCATTTTCCTAAAAACACTTTACAAAAGTTTGTTCTGTTCACTACTCTTTTCCTTTTGCTTTGTGATTTCAGTACATTAACCATTTTATCTAATGTACGCATCCTATTGAAAATTAAAATGAATAGTTTCCTTTTTAATTCTAATGCCTTTGCTGCAATGGCTTCAATTTCTTTTTTTCTCTTATAAAACTTAGCCTTTTGCTTATATTTCTTCACATCCTTTATCAAATTGGACATAACTTTTCTCTGAAACATTTTTCTACGTATCTCTTTAAACGCTGTTTTTCTGTTTAAGTTTATCTTTTTAGTTGCAGAAGGTATATTTGCATTAACTAAATGCTCAATTTTTTCCTCTCCTTTTCTATTGAAAACATTTTTTCCAGTACAGACATTTTGTACATTTTTCCTTTTTTTGAATATGTTCTTTAAAAAATCTTTTGTTTGCTTACCAGAAGATTTTTTCTTTTTCCCAACATGAGCATCTCCAACTAACTTAGGTCCTCCAGTTGTCTTCAAATATATGTTTTTTTGTGGTCTTTCTTTACTCTGGATTTTGTAGGCATCTTAAATTTTGTTCACTGCTCTTCAGCAATACCTGAAAAAAACTAAAAAAAAAATCCTTTATTTTATTTAAATATATTACTACATTTTTTATGTTCTTTAGAAATCTTAAAATACTATAAACCCCTTTCCTATAAATGAAAATCACAATAACACCTTCACAAATTAAATTTCTAAAAATAATTCCTGTGTGCACACAAAGTCATGCTTTGAAATTAGGCAGAAAACTGCTTTTTCAGACCAGCACCATGTGTAACCTGGGTGACTGCCTACACTCCAGCAAGGGCAACCAGCCTTAGTGATGCTGCATGTATTTGCATTACTGACTGAAACCTCAAACCCCACTCGCTTGTGAATACTGTGCATGATTCCACAGGGTAAGCAGCTGGGTGTGTGCTAAGAGTCTGCTTCTGTACCAAAAAATGGCTCCCCCTTTCCATCTAATGCAACTGTGAAATCACCAGAGCAATACGCAATAAATCTCTGCCTGTAATTCCTATTTGCACACAGAGTCATGTTTTCACATTAGTCACAAAACGAAATTTCTTTGCCAATTTGAAAGCACACTTACTACTCTTTTTTTTTGGCAAGTGATAATCACTTTTACAGACTGACACATTATGAATCCACTTTTCAGATTCTTAAAAAAGCACATGTCCAAACTGCTTTTTCAGACCAGCACCATTTGTAACCTGGGTGACTGCCTACACTCCAGCAAGGGCAACCAGCCTTAGTGATGCTGAATGTATTTGCATTACTGACTGAAACCTCAAACCCCACTCGCTTGTGAATACTGTGCATGATTCCACATGGTAAGCAGCTGGGTGTGTGCTAAGAGTCTGCTTCTGCACCAAAAAATGGCTCCCCCTTTCCATCTAATGCAACTGTGAAATCACCAGAGCAATACGCAATAAATCTCTGCCTGTAATTCCTATTTACACACAGAGTCATGTTTTCACATTAGTCACAAAACGAAATTTCTTTGCCAATTTGAAAGCACACTTACTACTCTTTTTTTTGGCAAGTGATAAACACTTTTACAGACTGACACATTATGAATCCACTTTTCAGATTCTTAAAAAAGCACATGTCCAAACTGCTTTTTCAGACCAGCACCATTTGTAACCTGGGTGACTGCCTACACTCCAGCAAGGGCAACCAGCCTTAGTGATGCTGTATGTATTTGCATTACTGAGTCCAACCTCAAACCCTTAAACTATTCTTTTTTTATACCAGTACACCTTAATTTATCGTGAAAACATAGTCCATATTATTTTACATGTTCCTCACATTTAAATTTCTCCCAAAAGAGAAAATAATAAACACAACTTCAACAAAAGGAATCCCATTTCTATTATTCATTTCTACATCCCCTCTCAAACTCTAAACTCACCTTTAAAATTAGTTAGTTGTGAAAGAAATGTGGCACTCAAACAGCAGATTATCAGAGCCAGGATCTCTGTTCTTTCCACCTCTCTACTCTCAGCAGAACCAGATAATGGCAAACTTTCCCTCTCTTTTTCCACACATATACATGTTAGTTTCAAATCTCAGTGCTTGCCCCTTTTTTTCAAATGTAATCACACATTTCTATTGGTTGAAAACCAACCCTTTTCCAAAAGTACCCTTCCCCCAACTTGACTTCTGCCTAGTACCCTTCCCCCAACTTGACTTCTGCCTGCTACCATAGCAACAGCTCATGGAACACTGCTGTGTGGAGTTAGGTCAGAAGTTCACCAAACAATGTTTCAATTCCACAGAGCAAGAGTGCTTGACTTTTCAAACCTAACAGCAAATCCATAGTACTGTTCTTTGGTAACACATTTTTCTGTACCAACACAAAACGTGCTTCTATTAATTTACACATACAGCCTAGTTTTTATTCTAGAATGGTATGAAACAGCCAATCAGTTCTTTTTTTTTGAAAAAAATATGTATGCCTCCATTTCCAAACTGTCTTTCTTTTCATATTGCCATTCTACTGAATTACACCTCCTGAGTGCATCCAGTTCTCCTTTGAAGATGTTCACAGTGTGGATTGTAGGGCACAGCTATGTCTTCTGGAGTGAAAAGTATGCAGAGAAAACAGATATGGTGAGAGACCTTGCTTTGCCAAATGTAGACATTAAATGGATTGGTCAGAGAGGGTTAAAGTGGCACCAATTGATGCCATTGGTGAAATCCTTCATGCACATCCAACACCCTGACCTCATAATAGTGCACTGTGGTGGCAATGACCTAGGCACTTTGACTGGGGTAGGTCTGGAAATGCTTATGAAGGACACCTTTGCACAACTGTTTTCACTTTTCCCTAAAACTGCCTTTGTGTTTTCTAACATATGCCAAAGGCAAAAATGGAACTGGTCCAATCATTTCTGTCCGCAGATTGACAAAGAAAGAAAGCACGTCAAAAAATCTGTTTCTGCTTTCCTCCGTGACTATGGTATGGGTTCCATTTACCACAACAACTTGTGTTACGACAACGCCAGACATTTATAGAGGCGATGGTGTGCACTTCAATGATGAAGGGAACAGAGTCTTCCTCTTGAACCTTAGACTCTGCATCGGTACTTACTTGTAGGTACTACTAAAAAATCACTTCATAAACACAACGGCTCTTTTTAGAGCCCCCTAATATCTAAACACTTAAATCTGCATTTCATTTCTTTTTTTTTTTTTTTTTTTTACCGTACGCTTACCGTACGCGTACCCCGCGATTTTTTTTAAAATCAATAAATGTTTTCTTTGTACTTTTCTGTACAAATGTTAGGGGGTCTGTAACTCTCCTCCTTGCCCCCTTTTCTTGTTATCACTCTTTTTTTTCTGAGTGAAACACACGAAATGGCGGCCGCCGCTTCCTGGTTTCGACCGATTCGAATGTTTACTAAGATCTAAGAGCCAATCAGAATCGCGCTCGCGCACGCCACCGTACGCGTACGGTAAGCGTACCGTAAGCGCACCGTAAGCTGGCTCAGATATATATATTGATTTAAAGGCTATTTTCTCAGAATCTACTGAACAGATTTACACCAAACCTACAAAAGGCACTTCCTTGACCTGAGGACTACCTCTCTGCCAAATTTCTAGTAATTCTGTTCAGCCGTTCGGGCTGTAGCCCTGTCTAAAGGTCCTATGGAAAAATGCATGGGAAAAACGCGTTTTGGGACCCCCTTTTATCTCAGCCCCCGCTTGACGAATCCCCCCGAGACTTTCAGGGAAGGAGCGGAGCGTAGCGCCCCACCTATTTTGAAAAATTTGCGAGGATTCGTCGACCGGCGCCAAAGTTATAAAATAGAATGTTGCAGATTGGCAGTAAGACTGTTCCTGTTGAAATTTGGGCATTCACTAAGAAGTTAGAGTTTCTGAAGGGAGCGTGCGCAGTAGTTAGTCAGTGCTAGCGTCAGGCATGCGCAGCTCTTGAAGAATAGTTTTCTTTATTGTGAGGAAAAATTAAGAGGTAGCACAAGTCAAGAACCGGAATATTAACGCACTCTACATGCGAAGAGAATACAAGTAGCTTGAATGAAGGTGAAGCGAAAGATAAAAAGATAGTCTGGTGTACATATCGGAAGAAGCAGAATTAGTTCCACAGAATAGAAAAGTAATAAGAGTTAAGAAATATTAGAATTAAATAAGGAAGTAAATAGGTTTCTGAAAACACTTAGCTGAGAATTCTTAGAAGCAGCAGCTGTGATACTTGAGGTGAGGAATCTAAAAAGAAAACAAAATAAATAGGGGAAAATAAATTAAGACTAGAACAAGAGAATTGACACGCTTATTTATTTAGTTGCAGCATTCAACAGCCAAGCATCACACATAAGAAGAGGAGCCAAGGTCACACCACTTCAGGGTAGGTTTTAGATCAGTGGGAGAGGAATGGGAAGAAGGAAGGCTTGGGAAGCTAAGAGTTTATAATAATTTATTTTCACAGCAAACAAGACAATTGCCGAAGGAAGACGAGTAGCAGGAGTCTGAAGCTGAAGGAAGAATCAGGCGAGTGTAGCCGTCTCTTCTCTGTCCCATCCCCTTTCCCCCCTGAGGTTTCTAAGCACTGTGTATCAAGTATTGCGTATTGCTCGAAACCTGGGAGGGGCATTGGGAGCTAACGACATTCTGCTCCCGTGCATCGTGACAGCACAGCTTCTGACAGAAAGCATGGACTTGCTTGCAGCAGATCAGAAGGGGTACACAGTGATAATATCAAACTTCAATAATGTGCAACAGTTAGCTATAGAAACACCGAGTCTGATGCACCTCAACGGAGGGAGTTCTATGAAAGCCAAGCAACAAGTAATATCGGACATCTTCCGCTGTGGAATCAAGACACCGTTCCACTGTTGGGACCTAGATTTTGATGCACCTCATCAGAGGGGGTACCACAAATCATCACGAACTGTAATGTCTGACATCCTCAATCACAGAATCAAGACCGCGTTTCACTGTTCGAACCTGCTGTACCATGGTGTACTCCACTGACGGGTGTCAACGAAGCACAATAATCATGTGCAACAGTTAACTACGGAAGCACAGTGTCTGATGCACCTCAATGGAGGAAGTTCTATGAAATCCAAGCAACAAGTAATATTGGACATCTTCCATTCTGGGATCAAGACACCGTTCCACTAATAGGACCTAGAGCTGGTTGCACCTGGTCGAACGTGTTACACAGAAATAAACACAGACTTTAACTTCTGACATCCTCAATAATACAATCAAGACCCCGTTTCAGTATTCGGACCTGCTGTACCGCAGGTGTACTCCAGTGACTACACTCTACCAACCCCAATAATCCCCTACAGCAGTTAGCTACGGAAGCACAGAGTCTGATGCACCTCAACAGAGTGAGTTCTGTGAAAAACAAGCAGCAGGTAACATCGGACATCGTCCATGGTGAAATCAAGACACCGTTCCACTGTTGGGATCTAGAGTTAGTTGCACCTGGTTGAAGGGAGTACCTTCATCTCCACTCTCAGATGCAGTTGTAACATCATCCATTGTGGGATCAAGATGCCATTCCACTGTTGGGACCTAGAGTTGATTACACCTGGTCAGACGGGGTACACAGAAGTTATCACAGACCTTAAATTCTGAAATCCTCAATCATGGAATCAAGACCCCTATTCACTGTTCGGACCTGCTGTACCGCATTGCAATTTCAATTTCATGCATAGCAATGGCTGCTTCATTTTCCAGTATTGCTCATCCAAGAAGATCGTGACTACATGGACTACTAGTTTCACTATCTTGAGAGCTTTCATTACTAATTTCAACTGTAATAGTTTTTTTCTGTTCAACTTCAACATTCATCATTTTTAAATATATAGCAATGATTGTACATGCAACGCTACTTTTACATGTATTACAAGAATCTCCGTAACAGTCAAAGTCTCCAAATAATTCACTTTCACTACACTATGAATTAAACAGTTGCAGAAGTGCTAAATAGTAAAATTCTCCCTTATCTAAACTTTCACAACTAACTTTCTTGTGGTTTATGAGATTACTCTTTGTATGTTTTACTAAACAACTATGACATCCAACTACTGCATATTTTCCTTCTTTTACATTCTCTTTAACATTTCCAGCTGTAATGTTAAAGTACTTCATACAGACATAGCTGTTCCAGATGTTGACTCCTTTTCGGTTAGTACGTGTCCAACATATTAGTTTTAGGATTATCTGTACTGTCTGCTTCATTTACTGCTAATTCTTCAATTTCTTCAAATCATTTCAAGACTCCATTTAGTTTGCAGGCACGACCTAAACTTACCCAAATGATTCCACATGACTTTGAATTAAAACTTGAAGAGCACAATCAGTCTGAACATCCATACAATCCAATTTCTCGGTGGGAAAGTTAAGCTGTACAATTCTTTACTGAAGCTTTTCTCTTGTGTAATTTCTTCTCACAGTTCGTTCATCTCTATTTTTTCTGATTTTGTTATGTACGATGTAACGTAACATGCAACAGCAATTGAGTTATCTGCAACATACTGGATGTCCATGTTCACATTCCACATTTTTAAAATGACTGGATTGTAATCATTGATATACTTTGACACTTCTCTTCTTTTTAACTTGTAGTTATTCTTTTGAGATTTCCGAGTTATTGTGTGCCTTACAGAAGAAAAAAAATAATTTACTCTTCCTTTACAAATGACTGGACAGGAGAAACCAAACCGACATCTGATGTAAAATTTTCCTTTAAAGTTGTAGTTTCTTCTGCAATACTTTCAACAACTGTGAATTTGGAAACATAAAACTTGCTATCTCAAGCTTCTATCTCCTTCTTCTCTTGGTATCTCACATATCACATACTATTCAATGAAAGACAATACTGTTTCATCAGAATCATTTCCAAATTTAGGTTCATCCTTGATCCATAGTAGCATATGTATATGAGGTGCTCCTCTTGCTTGATACTCTTTTCTCCAAAATAAATCGGTAACCTCTCCAAGAGCTGTATTCTTTTTATTGCAAATACAAGACATTAGATGTTAAAACCTATCATTCCAATATCTGCACACATATACAGGATCCAATGAACACAGTTCACCACGAGCCTTTATTTCAACATTTTTTATATTGGAATTTGCTTCTCTTAGAAAGTCAAGCAAATCTTCCCATGCATACTCTGCACAGCTAAGTGAGACAAACCATGTTCTTGAACCTACGTTCTGTAACATACACTTGAGTTCTTCATGACGACAATACCAATACTCATTTGTTCCACGTTGACATGCCATCAAATTGATTAAGTGTCCTTCTAAATTTTCATCTCTTTCTTGAAGTTTCTCCACAAATTCTTTCGCAGAAAGAACTGCAGATGAACTTTAGTTTTAAGTATGTGGTTCACTGCATACGACAAAGAAGACAGATCACTTTGAAACAAAAAGGTGAAATATGTATGAAATGCATTGTCGAAATCTAGGATCTTCAGAATATAATCTGAAATTTCAAGTGGTCAAATGGAGAAAGTGGACAAGTCAAGGACTGAAGATATTTATGAACATTACACAATATGTCTTTTGCATTTAAAAGAAGAAATAGGAAGCAGCATTAAGTTATTTGAAATGAAAAAAGCACAGGGAACTCCTATACGTATATGGGAGAAAACCTTGGAAGGTCATTATTTTCCACAGCTGTTTCCTACAGGAGAAGGTGGGCGGTATAATGATCCACCTGTACCGATTGCAGCTTCAGAATATTGAGCAACAAGATTCATCTTCTAAACTAACTACCTGTTCACCCACATTTTCAGTTTTGTAACAAATATTTTTCTCTATAAGATATAAGGTAGCCTTTTCAACTTTATTAACACCCACAAAATATTTCCAGATTTCCTGACTTTTTGTTACTACAACATTTACTAGAATGACTACTGCCTAATTTTCCTCTTTCACTCTAGCAATAGTTTCAACATTTTTCTTAAAATCCAAAGGTAAGTACACCACTCTTCCTTGAAACCTCTATGCAAGTCTGTTGGTGACAGTTTACATGTTTTACGCTCCATCCGAATTATAGTTTGAAAAGAATTAATACATTGAATTTGAACAGACTCATATGTATTCAATTCTGCCAGCTCCTCCAGAATAGCTACTAATTCTAAGTTATTATGTACTGCTCTAAAAGGCATTTTGTTCTTTTCTAATTTGTTATAACAATATTTACATATACGTTGATCACTACCTGACTAAAATTGACCTTCCACCAACCCGTAAATTGTAAATTCTACCCACTTACCATTGTTCTCCTTTTCACTTTTCAAATACAAATAAACATTCCTACTTTGACTTTTATAATCAGTACGTCGACAACAAACACAAACATAGTCTCGTATTTCACACCACACTACATTAAACTTTCCAATTTCTTCTTCAAACTGATCAGTGCTAATCACTTTCCCATCTCCTCCAACATCTGTAACTGTCAAACCTTCACGTTCTATGAACTGCTCCTCTGAACCAAAATATCGCATTTCAATATCATCACACTTTTTTTGAAAAACTAATAAAGAAGCATATAAAAGACTTGTACTCAGTTCACTTAAAAATAATGCAGAACTTTTTACATAGTACACTTTCCTCACAAACTTCTGCATTTCTGAATAACATACTGCTAACATCCTCAACTGATAAAAAACACTTTTACAAACTTTTCTTCAAAGACAAGACAGAGAATGCCCATACTTCTCAGTATATTTTCTTACCTGACATAGATCTAGTCCTTGTAACAACTTAACATTCTGTTTAATACTTTCTCTTCAGAATCACAATGAATAACTGTTCCTCTTTCAATTCAAAAAAATTCTTTTTATATTTGAAGCATTCTTTCATTGAATTCTGAATCACTCTAGATCGAAAAAGTTTCTGACGATTTTCATGAAACTCCTTTTGTCTCCGAGTAACAGATACTATTTCTTTATCATCTTTCCTTTTCTGGTATTTGAAACTGAACTCTGCTTCACCTCACTTGAAAAATTCCTATTTTTCCTCTTGTGCTATCCTTTTTTCATCTTGTACTTATAGTAGAACAAAGTTTTTCTGTACTACTCCCATTTTTTTCCAAATGCAAACTTTTGCCTTTTGTATATATATATATTACCTACTGGCGGTCGCCAGTAGGTAGTTATAGTTAGGACCACGTTTCCATAGGAAATCCGCAACATTCTATTTTGAATAACTTTGGTGCCGGTCGACGAATCCTCGCGAATTTTTCAAAATAGGTGGGGCGCTACGCTCCGCTCCTACCCTGAAAGTCTCGGGGGGATTCGTCAAGCGGGGGCTGAGATAAAAGGGGGGTCCCAAAACGCGTTTTTCACATGCATTTTTCCATAGGACCTTTAGACACAGCTACAGCCCGAACGGCTGAACAGAATTACTTGAAATTTGGCAGAGAGGTAGCCATAAGGTCAAGGAAGTGCCTTTTGCAGGTCTGGTGTAAATCTGTTCAGTATTTCCTGAGAAAATAGCATTTAAAACCATATATATATGTGGGCGGAGCCTAACCACACATCTCATCCTGAGATCTGATTGGCTGTCAGCACTTCATCCAAGAAGTGTTGGCAGCCATCTTGGGACCAATATACATGATAGCACGTGTTAGACCTGGCACCTTGGCGTGAGTTTCCCTTCCACTTTTTGATGGTGTGCCTCGACTGTTTTGCTGGTGTTGTCCGCTCAGGGCACTGCGCCACGGCTAATCCGTGCCGCAGTGCAAGTGCTCCCTAAGTAAAGTGTACCTGTAATTGATGTCCATGATTGGTTGATTGGATTCACTGTCAGTCCCCAGTAAAGTGCACCAGGGGTGCCAGGGCTTGTGAATGCCAATGCTGCTGGTGGGCTTGCAGCGCTGGTTGCGCCACCCACGGAAGCGGCCTTGTAAAGTGTGTCTAGGGTCTGCCACCGCAGACCCTGTGCGCGGTCCGGGACCGTCGCGCTGACTGCGCAAGTGCCCCCACTTGCCAGTCCCTAAACCTTCCCTTACCTACATATTAGCCACCCCTCTGGTAGGCCCGAGGGCAGGGTGCATTGTAGGCATAAGGTAGGACATACCCTGATGTGTGTGGCATGTCTTAGTAGTGAATTACAGCCCTTGTCGTTTTTCACTATTGAAGGCTACCTGCTCTCCATAGGCCAGAATGGGCTGCTGGGATCCCGCCAACGCTGTAACCCCAGTGGACTCAGAGAGCATGGTAGAGTGTCAAGTTTGGTATGCCTGAACTCAGAATAATAAAATACTTCTTGTAGTCAAGTTTATTTTAATATCCTGGGTTTGTAAATACTACTTTTAGAAAGTTAGTATTTACTGACCTGACCATCTCAGTCCGCCTCTGCTGTGTGTATGTGTTCTGCCTGGCAACAGTAAGGAGCAGGGTGGGGGAGTCCCCAGAGACAGGTTGGCTGCCAGGTGGTGGGTAGAGAGATTACACCTGGATGGGTGGGAGGAGTACACCTTGACTCTTGAATAGACCTGTGCTCTGCCACCACAAAGCCGGCGCCGCCCCCTGTGGAGCGGCTGATGTCTCTGCCCTGCTGCTGAAAGGAAAGAGCAGAGTCACCATAACAAAGTGCTCCAGAACTGGACTGAGCCAGGCCTGGGCCCCCTGGCGCTAAAGAACAAAAGAATCATGGTATAAAAGTAGGAGCCTGGCTCCTAAGAAATCAGAATCCTGTTTACCACAAAGAACCTCTGCCCGACTAGAAGGAGAAGGAGACGCTGGAGGAGCTGGCCTGCTGCCTGCCTTGCTGAGAAAGGAGAGGAAGAGACTTACTGAAAAGACTTTGCTACTTTGTGCTTGAACATTCTCCAAGGGCTTGATCTGAGCTTGCCCCCTGAACTGAACCCCAGGAACAGTGGGTTCTCTGTGCTTCTTGCTCAGCCTCCAATTCGAGCCGTGTGGGCATCCCGCTGGAAAAGAGACTGCGCCCCTCATCGCCCCTCCTAGGGCCGTGACACTCAGAAGCTCGCCTGCCTCCAACCCGTGAGAGCCCCGCTCCGTCCCGAGCCGCTCTCTGTCCCCGGGCCAGGCCGCCTGCATCCCTGTCACCGCCTGCTACTGGAGCGCGCTGAACGCGCTATCACCCCTCCTGCCGGAAGCCGTCCGACGACTGTGATCTACGCCGGGTCATCCAGCTGCACTGACTGTGCCCTGTGACCCCGCTTCGCTATCCTCGGACATCTCAGGCCGCGCCGCCCCCGCTGTGGAGACCCTCCTGCACCGCCGTGCTAAAGGGTCGCGGGCCGCGCCTGCCTACTTGCCCACACCTGCTGATTGAGGACCCAAGAGCACTTCCCAAGCCGAGAGTCGCACCGACCTGTGCCGACTCTCCTCATCACAAAAGAAGTTCCAGTATCGGGCTCGGGGCCCGCAACGCCTGATTTCCCCGTTCGCAGGAACCGATCTCTGTGAGTACTGGAACTACAAGTAAAGAGACTACGAACTATCCATTTGGAAACCTACAAACCCAGAACATTTGCCTACTGCATAACCTGGTGGCCTAGCGAAAACGTTATTGGTCTTGTGATAAGTCTGTTGAGATATATACCTTATTTTTACATAAAGAATCGTATTTTTATATATATCCAAGTCTGGTGTCCGTTTCTGGGGGGATTAATGCATTTACTGTGTGTACAATTGTAAGTGCTTAACCAACAACGCCTGAGGAATCGCCTTGGCTGCTCACGCCACGCACCTAGAGGGTGAGCAAGGGTCATTCGCGAGGGGTTATCCTGCGCCCTGACGTGGAGGAGAGGGTTCCTGCTTGACACAAGGGCAACCTTGCGCCAACCAGAGATCCCCGACTCTAACATTGGTGGCAGCGGTGGGATTTCGGATTTGCACTTGTAATTTGCATACAGTGAATTATTAATCACCAGATAGTGAGAGCAGACCAAGTAACGCAGCCACAGGTTTTCATTCTCTGAACTTTGTTGAGACATCTGCCATTACTGCAACCATGCCTGGCTCACACTCCGCTGGGAGAGCACTCTCTGTGATTTCTGGAATCGATGAGGTGGATTGGGAGAGACTGGAAGGCTACTCGATGGAGCAATTGAAAGGCTACAGTGTAAAATTCCGAGTCCCCCATGCTGGATTCAAGAGGAGAACCCAGTACGCCAAGGCGCTGAGAGCCTGGAAGGAGTCACGAGACCCACGGAATGCGGGGGACATCGTTCCACCCGACAACCTTGAGGAGCCCAGCAGAGTCCGGTCGCCAGAGGAGCTGGCAGACAGGGCAGCCGACAGGGCGCATGCAATGGAGATGGCAAAGTTGGCAGGACAAATGGAAATGGAAAAGCAGAAGTTGGCCCTGGAGGCACAACAACGCCAAATGGATCATGATATCCGATTGAAGGAGTTGGAGCTGAAGGCGAAAAGTTTGGACACCGCTCCTTCTGGTGGCAGCACTCCACCAGCGCAGGTAGAGTCCAAGGTGTACATCCCCAAAGATGTAGTAAAGGAGTATTTCAGAAAGGATGACATAGGGCAGTGGTTTAGGGCCTACGAGGTGGCCATGTCCTCACACCGGGTCCCTGAGAAAGACTGGGGAGCGGGGTTGTGGGGAAGGTTCCTTGCTGAAGGGCGGGACACACTGTTAGATTTACCCTTAGAAGTCCAGACCTCATACCCCCATATGAAGGAAGCTTTAATGAGCAGGTATGGGTTAACTCCTGAGCTATATCGACAGAGGTTCAGGGAGACCAAGAAGATCCCTGAGAGTACGTATGTGGAATATGTGACCTTTTTCTGCAGAGCGCTGGATGGTTGGGTGAAGGGTAGCAAAGTGAATGATTATCAAGGGCTGCTTGATTTAGTTGCATGGGAGCACTTGTCCAGTCAATGTTTTCCTGAGCTACGCCAGCACCTGATAGATAGCAAGCTGTCCAACCCGAGGAAGCTTGCTGAGGAGGCGGACCGCTGGCTCAGCACCAGGGTCCACAAGGGTCAAGTGGGAGACTCCGCCAAAGGTGGGCAGGGTCCCCAGCAGAAGAGTGGGGGGGACAAGGGTAAACAGAAGGGGTTCCAAAAAGGCCCCCAAAGTAATTCCCAAGGGAACCAGCAGAAGGGTTCTCAGCCTCCCCCAACCCCGCAGCAGAACGGGGCCCCGACAGGTAGACCTGTTCCAAAGGGGCCCTTCAATTGTTATAAGTGTGGCGATCCGGGCCACATTGCCTCTGATCCTAAGTGTCGCCTGTTTGGTAAGACCGCACCCACTGGTGCTCCACCCCGGCAAGTAGCTAGTGTTAACTTTGGGGAGGAAGTAGCAGTCCAGGAGGGTGGGGGTCCCGGGCAGATGACCCTAGTCTCGCTAGGAGACAGTGAGATGGTCCCTGTAACCTACCTGCCCTCTAACACTAAGAAATATGGGCAGGTGGTGACCATCAATGGAAAGAAGGTGGAGGCTCTTAGAGATACAGGAGCCAGCGTGACCTCGGTGAGGCAACACCTGGTGTCTCAAGAGCAGATTGTACCCAATGCCTACTGTAGGGTTGTCAATGCTGACAACGTAGAGAGTCGTTGTCCAATGGCTCAAGTTCCCTTTGAGTGGGGGGGGGTCTCTGGTACTCTACAAGTCGCTGTGAGAACTGACATGCCTGTAGATTGTCTGCTAGGGAACGACCTGGAGAGTTCCCCTTGGGAAAAGGTGGAAAAGACCACGCATCTGAGGATGGTGGGTCTACCCGACTGGGCGTGCGTGACCACCCGGTCCATGGCAGCCAGTAGGGGTGTTGAGAGGGTCCTGGAGCCTGAGGGAGAGGTCCAGGAACCAGCCTTAGGGAGAAGGCGCAGGAGGCGCGGGAAACCGGCCCCCGAAGTTCCCACGGCCCAGGAGGAAGTAGACCCTGAGGGGGATGCTCTGGAGCCTACCGGGGAACAGATTGCCGAACTGGGAGATCTGCCTGAGCTGACCCATTGGCAGCAAGAAGGAGGTCCCTCCAGGGAGGAATTCTGCAAGGAGCAGAAAGAATGCCCTTCTCTCGTAGGTATGCGGCAACAGGCTGCAGACCAGGCCAATGGTGTTCAGGCCAAAACACACTACGTGTACTGGGAGAGTGACCTCCTGTATTCCGAGCCTAAGGCTGCTGAACCTGGGTCAGCCCGTGTGCTGGTGGTACCCCAGAAGTTCAGAACCTTCCTACTGGGGCTGGCTCACGATGTGCCGTTAGCAGGACATTTGGGGATGGACAAGACCTATGACAGGCTTGTCACCCACTTCTACTGGCCCCAAATGCATAAGAATTCCGATTCCTACTGCAGAACCTGTCAGACTTGCCAGGCAAGTGGTAAGAGCGGAGGGAAGCACAAGGCTCCTCTGCAACCTTTCCCTGTGGTCGGTACGCCATTCCAACGAGTGGGTATTGACATTGTGGGGCCTCTGGACCCCAAGACAGCCCTGGGCAACAGGTTCATCCTGGTCTTGGTGGACCATGCCACCC
The DNA here is from genome assembly GCF_964204655.1 of Triturus cristatus. NCBI lineage: Eukaryota > Metazoa > Chordata > Amphibia > Caudata > Salamandridae > Triturus > Triturus cristatus. Next base: position 1,129,191,844 of record NC_140588.1, on the reverse strand, counting down.
GGTACCCTGAAGCCATCCCTCTGAGGACAGTGACGGCCCCCGTGGTGGGACGGGCACTGATGGGAATTTTCTCCCGAGTGGGATTCCCTCTAGAGGTGGTGAGCGACAGGGGGACCAATTTCATATCCACATATATGAAATCCCTGTGGAAGGAGTGTGGGGTAACTTACAAGTTCACCACTCCTTACCATCCCCAAGGAAATGGGTTGGTTGAGAGATTCAACCGAACCCTCAAAGGCATGATCATGGGCCTGGACGGTCCAATGAGGCGTAAGTGGGACGTCCTCTTGCCATGCCTGCTCTTCGCGTACCGAGAGGTGCCACAGAAGTCTCTAGGGTTCAGCCCCTTTGAGCTTCTGTATGGTCACCCGGTAAGAGGACCTCTGAGTTTGGTAAAGGAAGGCTGGGAGCAATCTCCCAGGAAACCTCCCCAGAATGTATATAGTTACATGCTGGCCTTCCGAAACCAGACTCGGCGTTTCAGGCAACTTGCTGAGGCAAATCTGGAAGCCAGCCAGGAGGAGATGAAGCGGTGGTACGACCGGAATGCCACTCTGGTAGAGCTTCAACCTGGACAAAAGGTGTGGGTCTTGGCCCCAGTGGAGCCGTGTGCACTTCAGGATAAGTGGACCGGTCCATTTGAGGTTGTGGAGCGCAAAAGTCCTATCACCTACTTAGTGGACATGCAGACTCCCAGGAACCCTTTGAGGGTCCTACATGTTAACCGCCTTAAGCCCCACTTAGAGAGGACCGAAGTGGGCATGTTGCTGGCCACTGATGATGGAATGGAAGAGGAGACTGAGCCTCTTCCTGACCTCTTAGTGGCCTCTGAGAAAGATGGGTCAGTGGATGGAGTTAACCTCTCACCCACCCTGACGCCCGAACAACAGGAAGACTGCCGCCACTTGCTGGGACAGTTTTCCGACCGATTCTCCCTGGTTCCTGGTGTCACAGATTGGTGCGTCCATGATGTGGACACAGGAGACAGCTTACCTGTGAAACACAAGGCTTACAGGGTAACTGACAGGGTCAGAGCTTGCATTAAGGAGGAGGTCTCCAAAATGCTTGCGCTAGGGGTGGTTGAGTCCTCCAGCAGTCCTTGGTCCAGCCCCGTGGTCTTGGTCCCCAAAGCTGCTGCGCCGGGAGCCACACCTGAACTCCGGTTCTGTGTGGACTACAGAGGACTCAATTCAGTCACGAAGACTGACGCGCACCCCATCCCCAGAGCTGATGAGCTCATTGATCGGCTGGGGGCTGCCCGGTTCCTCAGTACGTTTGATTTAACGTCTGGGTACTGGCAGATCGCCTTGACCGATGGGGCCAAAGAGAGGTCAGCATTCTCTACACCAGATGGGCACTTCCAGTTCCGAGTCATGCCATTTGGGATGAAGAATGCCCCTGCCACCTTTCAGAGGTTGGTCAACCAGGTACTGGTTGGGCTGGATGCGTTCAGTGCCGCCTACCTGGATGACATCGCAGTGTTCAGTGCCACCTGGCCGGAACACCTGCGCCACCTCTGGGAAGTGTTGATGGCGCTGCGCCGAGCAGGCCTCACGATCAAGGCAAGCAAGTGCCAGATCGGGCAGGGTTCCGTGGTGTACTTGGGACACCAAGTGGGGAGTGGCAAGGTGGCACCCTTGCAACCCAAAATTGAGACCATCCTGGCTTGGGAACCCCCCAAGACGCAGACCGCAGTGAGGGCCTTCCTGGGGCTCACTGGGTACTACAGGAGGTTTGTCAAGGGCTATGGAACGATCGTTGCCCCCTTGACAGAGCTGACTTCGAAGAAGCAGCCCAGGAACGTGGTTTGGACTGACACCTGTCAAAAAGCTTTCGACACCCTGAAGACTGCCATGTGCACGGCGCCCGTGCTCTTGGCCCCTGACTTCTCCAAGGAATTCCTAGTCCAGACAGACGCTTCAGAGCATGGTGTGGGGGCTGTTCTCTCACAGATGACTGAGGAGGGCTGGGACCAACCCGTAGCCTTCATCAGTAGGAGGTTACTTCCACGGGAAAGTAGGTGGAGTGCAATTGAGCGAGAAGCATTTGCTGTGGTCTGGGCGCTGAAGAAGCTAAGACCCTACTTGTTTGGGTCTCACTTCCGGGTTCAGACGGACCACAGGCCCCTCAGATGGTTGATGCAAATGAGGGGTGAAAACCCGAAGCTGTTGAGGTGGTCCATCTCCCTACAGGGTATGGACTTTACGGTGGAACACCGTCCTGGTACAGATCACGCCAACGCTGACGGTCTGTCCAGGTATTTCCGCCTTAGTGACGAGGAACCCCCTGGGCAAGGGTAGTTCTCCCCACATTTCAGCTGGAGGGGACACGTGTTAGACCTGGCACCTTGGCGTGAGTTTCCCTTCCACTTTTTGATGGTGTGCCTCGACTGTTTTGCTGGTGTTGTCCGCTCAGGGCACTGCGCCACGGCTAATCCGTGCCGCAGTGCAAGTGCTCCCTAAGTAAAGTGTACCTGTAATTGATGTCCATGATTGGTTGATTGGATTCACTGTCAGTCCCCAGTAAAGTGCACCAGGGGTGCCAGGGCTTGTGAATGCCAATGCTGCTGGTGGGCTTGCAGCGCTGGTTGCGCCACCCACGGAAGCGGCCTTGTAAAGTGTGTCTAGGGTCTGCCACCGCAGACCCTGTGCGCGGTCCGGGACCGTCGCGCTGACTGCGCAAGTGCCCCCACTTGCCAGTCCCTAAACCTTCCCTTACCTACATATTAGCCACCCCTCTGGTAGGCCCGAGGGCAGGGTGCATTGTAGGCATAAGGTAGGACATACCCTGATGTGTGTGGCATGTCTTAGTAGTGAATTACAGCCCTTGTCGTTTTTCACTATTGAAGGCTACCTGCTCTCCATAGGCCAGAATGGGCTGCTGGGATCCCGCCAACGCTGTGACCCCAGTGGACTCAGAGAGCATGGTAGAGTGTCAAGTTTGGTATGCCTGAACTCAGAATAATAAAATACTTCTTGTAGTCAAGTTTATTTTAATATCCTGGGTTTGTAAATACTACTTTTAGAAAGTTAGTATTTACTGACCTGACCATCTCAGTCCGCCTCTGCTGTGTGTATGTGTTCTGCCTGGCAACAGTAAGGAGCAGGGTGGGGGAGTCCCCAGAGACAGGTTGGCTGCCAGGTGGTGGGTAGAGAGATTACACCTGGATGGGTGGGAGGAGTACACCTTGACTCTTGAATAGACCTGTGCTCTGCCACCACAAAGCCGGCGCCGCCCCCTGTGGAGCGGCTGATGTCTCTGCCCTGCTGCTGAAAGGAAAGAGCAGAGTCACCATAACAAAGTGCTCCAGAACTGGACTGAGCCAGGCCTGGGCCCCCTGGCGCTAAAGAACAAAAGAATCATGGTATAAAAGTAGGAGCCTGGCTCCTAAGAAATCAGAATCCTGTTTACCACAAAGAACCTCTGCCCGACTAGAAGGAGAAGGAGACGCTGGAGGAGCTGGCCTGCTGCCTGCCTTGCTGAGAAAGGAGAGGAAGAGACTTACTGAAAAGACTTTGCTACTTTGTGCTTGAACATTCTCCAAGGGCTTGATCTGAGCTTGCCCCCTGAACTGAACCCCAGGAACAGTGGGTTCTCTGTGCTTCTTGCTCAGCCTCCAATTCGAGCCGTGTGGGCATCCCGCTGGAAAAGAGACTGCGCCCCTCATCGCCCCTCCTAGGGCCGTGACACTCAGAAGCTCGCCTGCCTCCAACCCGTGAGAACCCCGCTCCGTCCCGAGCCGCTCTCTGTCCCCGGGCCAGGCCGCCTGCATCCCTGTCACCGCCTGCTACTGGAGCGCGCTGAACGCGCTATCACCCCTCCTGCCGGAAGCCGTCCGACGACTGTGATCTACGCCGGGTCATCCAGCTGCACTGACTGTGCCCTGTGACCCCGCTTCGCTATCCTCGGACATCTCAGGCCGCGCCGCCCCCGCTGTGGAGACCCTCCTGCACCGCCGTGCTAAAGGGTCGCGGGCCGCGCCTGCCTACTTGCCCACACCTGCTGATTGAGGACCCAAGAGCACTTCCCAAGCCGAGAGTCGCACCGACCTGTGCCGACTCTCCTCATCACAAAAGAAGTTCCAGTATCGGGCTCGGGGCCCGCAACGCCTGATTTCCCCGTTCGCAGGAACCGATCTCTGTGAGTACTGGAACTACAAGTAAAGAGACTACGAACTATCCATTTGGAAACCTACAAACCCAGAACATTTGCCTACTGCATAACCTGGTGGCCTAGCGAAAACGTTATTGGTCTTGTGATAAGTCTGTTGAGATATATACCTTATTTTTACATAAAGAATCGTATTTTTATATATATCCAAGTCTGGTGTCCGTTTCTGGGGGGATTAATGCATTTACTGTGTGTACAATTGTAAGTGCTTAACCAACAACGCCTGAGGAATCGCCTTGGCTGCTCACGCCACGCACCTAGAGGGTGAGCAAGGGTCATTCGCGAGGGGTTATCCTGCGCCCTGACGTGGAGGAGAGGGTTCCTGCTTGACACAAGGGCAACCTTGCGCCAACCAGAGATCCCCGACTCTAACAGCACCTCATTAAAAAGCATTGCAGTTAATAGAAGGTTTTAAGACTTTAGTTACATTATAAATCATTTGTTGATGGTACCATACTCATTTTAGGAATTGTGGTATGTTCTAAGGTGATTTCACCATGTGAAAAAGCCTTCTGCTGGGATATCATGATTGAGAGAAAAATATTTTCTCATGCTTTTACCACAGAGGTTTGGAAGGTGATCTATAAACTAAACTGAGAGCTTATTTTCTGTAAATTCACATTATCTTTCTCAGTCATGTGAGAATGAAGTCTGACATTCTCAGTAAAACATGTACATCCAACAAGGGCAGAGACTGTCAGTTGATTCCTTTGTGTTCTACTGCAGCTTCCCAGAGTGTTCCAAAGAACAACTAGAGCGCTAACAGTCCTACCTATGATAAACGTATGGCACACCTGAAGCCATCTTGCTTGGAATAAAGTGGTAACTCTTAAAACATTTAATTTCAAAAGGAACAAAATGAGGGGGTTCATTTTTCCATAAAAAGTATGATTATTGCTGCAGAAAGAAAAATTAGGGCACATTTTCAGTGACTTCTCAAATCCTCTTCTATTTCATTAAAAAATGCTGACATGCAGACTGAAACATGCACTTTCAATACCAGCAGCAGTTTTCCCTGGTGAGCAGTAGCTTTACTACAGTGATCTAATGAGCAAAAAGAGTGCTAACATTCTGAATTTATGGCAAATGTGTGACACATCTGAATGCCTTCTTGATGGAATCAAAGTAAAAAACTGAAAGTATTTCCTACTGAGGAGACTGCAGTAAATGAGGAAATTAGGAAACTTCATAACAAATAAGTCTCCCAAGATGGCCACCAGAGACAAAAGAGCCCAAATGTAGCCCAAATATCACCCAGATGTAGCCCAAGTATAGCCCAATGACAGAATGTCCCAGAATGTTCTTAAAAACAACTAGAGCGCTTACTGTCTCATTATGACAAAAGTATGGCACACCTGAAGCCATCTTGATTGGAATAAACTGGTAACACTTAAAACATTTAATTTAAAAAGGAACACAATGAGGGGGTTCATTTTGCCATAGAAATTATCATTAATGCTGAAGAAAGAAAATGAGGGCACATTTTGAGTGACTTCTCAAATCCTCTTCTATTTCATTAAAAAATTCTGACATGCAGACTGAAACATGCACTTTTAATACCAGGAGCAGACTTCCATGGTGAACAGTAGTTTTACTACAGTGATATAATGAGCAACTAGAGTGCTAACATTCAGAATTTATGGCAAATGTGTGACATATCTGAATACCTTCATGATGGAATCAACGTAAAAAACTGAAAGCATTTCCTACTGAGGAGACTGCAGTACATGAGGAAATTAGGAAACTTCATAACAAATAAATCTCCCAAGATGGCCACCGGAGACAAAAGAGCCCAAATGTAGCCCAAAATCACCCAGATGTAGCCCAAATATAGCCCAATGACAGAAGTGTGCAAAACACTTATTATTTAGTGTTTTTGCAGTGTTATATAGTGCAGACTTGTCAGGTATTGGAGTGCTTTACATGAGCATTGGTTACATCACACAAGCACAAATTCATTTTGGTTGTAGACATGGGGAGACTAAGTGATTTGACCAGAATCACAGAATGTCGAGCTGAAGCAGAAACTTCAACCTGGTTCCCCAGTTGCAAAGTCTGCAGTTCTGGAAGTAACACCACATCCTCTCCCCTAAGTGCAACATTTAATCAAGTGGTCAACTGGATAAAAAAAACATAAAGATAACAAATAATTTAAAAGTGCTTTGTCGCTATTTGAAAACTCAGACAAAATGTCCTTATTTTAGTCTTTTAGAGCACTAACCATAATTTTGATGCCAATAAGACCCTCTCATATATGTAATTTCTAAAGGAAATGCTCTAGGTATTACAGTTTTGATTACATCAAGATGATGTCAGGCGTTCCACACTTTTGTAATAAATATAGAATGTTAGCAATCTAGTTGTTCATTGGGATACTGTTGAGAGGCAAAGGCCAGGGGCACGGACTCTGAAAATTGAAGGCAGGTAGGAGAGTGCAAAGGCAACAATTTAACCACACTGAGCAGGCAGGAAGGGCCGTGGAAGCACAACAGACTATGGAGGGCAGTGGAAAGGGGGGCAGGGGCAACAAACCAACAATACAGGACTTGCAAGAGAGGCTGTTGGAGGGAAGATCTATTACGGGTCAAGGAAGCTAGAGGCGGCCCCCAGAGCCCCGGGAGCCACCACAGAACTGAGCAGGAGAGTGAGTCAGGGACAAAAGGGGCACCTTAATTTGAGCCGGGGTGCCTAGGAACGCTTGCTCCAAAAATGAAGAAAACAGACATATGAGACATGGAATTGGTGGCAAAATACAATGGCAGTTTAATGAGAAGATACAACTTCAAAGAAACCGCAGAATAGAGACATAAAGTACAAAATACAGAATCCAGATAATCATACAGCTGTCATGATATTCTCTGTATCTTAATTAATGTACTGACAGAGAGAGAGAGAAAACACATCTATAAATGCATCATGAGAAACAAGTTACACCAAGGAAAATGTTACCTAGGAACACTCACGTTTACTCTTAGAGCAAGCATTCCTGCAATTACAATACAAAATCTTTTAAATGCAAAAGTAAAGAGAACAATGGTTAAACATAACATGACTTTTCATATAGGTAAAATAGAATAAGATACTTCAAGCAAAGCAGAGCAAGACATTTTAAGCAAAGGAAGACAAGAGCTCCCAGCTCTTGGGGAAAACCTGCACTGCCTGTTAACCTACATACAGACGGCGAGGTAGTCCGTCGATATCTGTGGGTGCTCCCTTTTTATATCATTTTGTGGGCTCCTTTGCACGCTACATCTACCTACGTATGCTACCCAAAAGCTTCGTCTGCAGATTTTACCAGACATTTCGTCATTTACCCACTTAATGCTGACAATGGACTGGGTGAAAAGGTCAGTCTCTCAGGCCAATCGCTTATCGTAAGTTCCATAGAGCAAGCAGAAAATAATGGGTATTGTACGGGAATTCAATATATTCATGTACAAAATCTCCTCAGTTCTCCTAACTTGACGCTCTGCGGTTGCCACTTCCTAAAAGCGGGAAACCTGCCCAGGAAGCAAGTACCAGTCCAGGATGCAGCCTACTGTATGTCGACAGCTTCAGTGGGATGTTGAACTTTGATACCGAGCACGGAGCACTCGGGTAGGGTGGGGGCTACTAGTTTGGAGCAGAAGGCCTCGCAGACCTGCCTTCAGACTGCTATACACTAAAATTGCAGAGCTATGGTCAATTTAACAAAGAGGCCTACATATTGAACAGAAGGGCCTACACAGGGGTTTTATGCTGGCTGAGTGGTAAGGATGTCTCAGGATAATTATATAGCAACACAGGACCCGCTGGTCAATTTAATACGGCCTACAAATGCGGCTGGCAGGGCAAGGACAAGGGTCTCATACTTCAGGTGTGGACAGAACGGGCCAGGGGCCCCCTGTGATACAAAATCTACCCTCCTTCAAGGCTGTGGCAATGTAATAGACCATTGTGGGCAGAAGGAAGAGGCAATGGTAGTACAACCATACATGCCAACAGACCCGATTCAGCCAGGAAACGTCCAATGTTTTTAAGCTCAAATGGGCTTTATTTGATCTGTCTCCTGTCTACAATATCCTCTTTTTCAATGTAACTCAAAGGGGAAAATCAATACCCCAGTTTTTTTTCAAAATCTCCCTCTTACCAAGTTCAAAATGTTCGCAAGTATGGTACATTGGATCATGGAAGGAAATGGGATAGGGACATGGACTTGGATAACAGAGGACAAGAGGGGCATGGAGAGGTGCACCAAACTGACCCTGCAGGGCAGGCATCAGGGTTTGCAGCAGCACAATACACCACACAGGGCATGCAGGACGGGAGTGCAGCACAACAATCCATAGAAAGCAAGAGGGAGGGGACAGGACCATGCACATGGACAACAGAGAACAGAGGGGCAAGAGGCAATGGTAGCTAGCTGACCATAATGGACAGACAGGAGAGAAAGCTGCAGCATTACAGACCATAAAGGGCAGTAGAGATGGATCAGGGGCATTACAATGGAACAGACAAGCCAGGAGGGAGGGAGTAGGGGTCTTCACATGTAAACAGAGGGCTGGGGGCAAGGGGGCAGGGCAGGAGCAGCAAGATAGCCATGGAGGTCAGGCAGGATGGGCACTAGAAGCAAGACACACCATGAAGAGCAACAGTGAGACTGTGATGGCATACACACAGACCATGGAGGGAAGGTGGGAGGGGGTCAGGGGCAGCTAACTGACCACACAGGGAAGGTGGGAGGGGCCATGGCAGCACAGAAGACCAATGGCTATGATGGGCAAGAAGGAGGGTGCAGGGGCATGCACAAAGGACGATGGAGGATAGAAGGGAGGGTCAGGACCTGTGCACAGACAAGAAAGTTCAGGGGAAGGGACCTCACAACAGACCACACGGGGCACGCAGGAGGAGCAGTTGCAGCACAACAGACCAGGGAGGGCAGAAGGGTGTGGCAGTACAATGGACCATGTAGGACAGGAGGAAGAGGATAGGGGCATGGCATGTGGACAGGCAGGGTGGAGGTGGCAGGGACAGGTTACAGTCATCTGACAATGCTAGGCAGGTGGGAGGGGAGTGGCAGCTCAACAGAACACTCAGAGTAGATAGGAGTGGCAGGTCCATGGGACATGGTGGGCAAAAAGGATGGAGGAGGGGCATGCACAAAGACATCGGAGGGCAGGGGGAAGGAGAATAGGGGCAGCAAGCTAAGCACAGAGTTTAAGCAGGAGGTCAATGATGGGGCATAGAATTGGGCAATGGAGGGCAGGAGGAGTGGACTGGTACATCATACTAAATTGAGGGCAGTGGCAGCACATCAGACCATGCATGGCAGGAGGGAGGAGGCTATTCCATGGATTCACACAACAGAGGATAGGGAGGAGGGGGATGGGGCAGCAAGCTAACTGTTCAGAGAAGGCGGGTATTAGGAACTTTATTGTTTTTAAAACATTGAGTCTGTGCGAACTACTTAAAATATGAACAAGTATGCAGCATAATCTCACTTTTATTCAGGAAGAAGAGGACGTTTGTGACTGTGACTCCGGGCTCACTTGGCAGAAACACCCCCTGACCCTCCACCCCCTATCGCAAAATGTAATACCCGTGAAAAGGGTAGGTGAACACAGTGTTATATAGAACATAGTCCTGAGAGCACGATTGAAAATGAAAACTAGATATAGTGTATGGTATAAACTATGCACCAAAAAGTGTGATATAAGATGAACCGGGCGTGAAATATAATATGCAATACATTGTGCGCAATGACAGATTCATTGGAGAGCGCGAGATAGCACAGGCACTAGCGCGTGCTATGCGATATGCGCCTTGGAGTGTAATATGCACAGGGCAGTGTTGTGTAACCTAACTAGTCTCTAAAGTTGTAATATAAAATATGTGCTGGGGAGTGTAACGTTGCATATGCACTGTGACACAGATATGGATCGCAGATTGTAATATGTATGGCATAGCACTGTGCGTTATAACATAGGCATCGAGGAAGGCACGTTAGATGGGGCAATATAACCCGTGCGAAGACAAGTGTGGCATGACATATTCACGGGGTGGTGTTACAGTGCACATGGGCTAGAGAGTGTCATAGCATATGCACTAGCTAGTGGAATACAACACAGAGGTGTGTGGCACTCGGCAGGCAATGGTGGGTGTAACACAGCATTGGGCTCTGTCAGGAGCGCGCTGTGACTCTCAAGTGATGTCCATCCCCTTTCCAGAGAGTAAAATAAAAAGTATTACACATCCGGCAGTGGATGTGTGTTTTATTAACCGTGAGGGGGGTTTCTTGCATAGTTTTGGTCGAATTTTTGTCGAATCCCCTTTGAATGGCTTGGTGTGCATGTGTAATAAATGTGCCCGTCAATAGCTACCCATGTTTGTATAAATAAACGACAAGGGTGTCTACCGGGATTAGGCACGGTAGGGCATCAGACATGTCAGAGCTTCACTAGTAGTGTAAATACATTCCACGTGGATTCATTGCATGCATAGTCGCCTTTTAATGAATATCCCGCAAATCGTCATGGTGATAGGTACGTACGGTTTGTCCAGCATGTCCTAGGTGTGTCTATAAATAAATATTTTTTTAAAATAATAAAAAACAGTGGCCGGCCCTAGGGATTGGGGTCAAAAAAATATAATTAGGAGACAGGCCCTGGGGGATGGGGTCATCAGGGCCAATAAATTAGAATAAGAAGGGGAACCACACAGCCCCCCTTCTTAAAAAATTAAAATAAATAAAAGACTGGCATCGTGCCGGAGGCCATGCCCCCTCCGTGCAGCACTCTGCAAACGCGCCCCCAACAGGCATCTCCAGTATGCGCCAGGGAGCTGCGCTGCAGACAGGTGTTCTGAGGCCAAGCCCCTTTTTACACCTCTCTGCAACGCAGCTCTGTGGCGCTTACTGGAGGTACCTAGTGGTCTAGTTTGACCCTAGGGACCCTTAGGATTCAAGGGGACTTAATCTCTCAACTTAGAACAGCCACAGGGCGCGTTTACACAGTGGTGAAGGGAGGGGACGGGGCCTGAGGTGACGTGTGCAAACACGCACTATGGCACGTTTTAAATTGGGGATATAATTTCCCTTCAATACTGAGGGCCCCTGGGGGCTAACTAGCCCACCAAGTGCTTCCAGTAAGCGCCACTGAGCTGCATTGCAAGGAGGTGGTCCAGGCCGTGCCACTTTTTACACCTCTCTGCAACACAGCTCTGTGGCATTTACTGGAGGTACCTAGTGAGCTAGTTGGACCCTAGGGACCCTCAGGATTCAAATGAACTTAATCTCCCAACTAAAAATGGACACAGGGCGTGTTTACACAGTGGTGAAGGGAGGGGACGGGGCCTGAGTTAACGTGTGCAAAAACGCCCTGTGGCCTGTTTTAAGAGGTAGTTTTAATCCCCATGCCCTATTATGTACTAGGGGCTTACAGGGGAGGTCATGCTAATCACAGGGGGACCCCAACGCATAATGTTCCCTAGTGTATGTAGGTGTTTTCACTGTATTCTAAGTGTCTTTTAACATAGCACTGGCTAGTCAGACTCAGTTACCACCAGTATCCGTCTGAAAAAGTTGAGGGTACAGGATGATTTTGCAACAAGGCTTCTTTCTGCTCTTCTTTTTGTTCTTTCTGCACGTTATCCTTCTTCCTGCACTTATCTTCGTATTTGAGGACTTCTGTTGCTTCTTTCTGCACTTCTTTTGTTTCTTTCTGTGCATTTTTTCTTCTTTCTTCACATGTCCTATCTCTGTAGGCATAGTTAGAAATTAGCATTTAAAAAACCTTGCAAATTCACTGAAAAAAACATGGGTTTCACACACGTTATAGTTAGGAATTAGCATTTAAAAAACCTTAGAAATTCAATGAAAAAACCAAAGGTTTCACACATGTTATAGTTAGCTGGACATTTCACTCGTAAAAAACCATTGAAATTCCCCCGTTATAGTTAGTTCAGCTAACTATAACTCGCGCGCCCGCAATGCACTGCTGATGACGTCACATATTACATCACTCATGACATGGTCAGTGACATCACTCATGACATCACTGATGACATCTCAAATGACATCACTGATGACATCACTGATGACATCATCCTTGTGATAGAGTGGCAGACCTCCTCTCACCCTAATATAACCTTTGATACACACATTCAAAAATAGAGACTAACATTTTCAAAACAATGGACATACCAATACCAGTTACAACAACCTCTTCAGTAATTCTAAGATCCACATACACATCCACTCATTCACCAACAGTCCTATACAGTCACTCATACATGTACTCACTCATCATATGTACTCATGCACCTATACATCCTGTTACACAATGCCACTCATCCATAGAGTTACTCACACACATAGTCACTCATGCTAATAAAGAATCAAACATACATTTACTTGCATATACAGTTATACACACACCACCACACTTACTTCTACGGAAACTTACACATACTTAGTCTTTTAAACAATCACTTATAGAAACACATACTTATTCATACAGAAACTCTTTCAATCTCTCACTCTCACATATACTCACATATATACACCAATAGTCATATATACTAGTTTAAAACATATGTAGTTACTCATAAAGACACTATTGAGACAGTCATTCACTCACTAACACACCCATACACACACTCATCCACCCATACAGTCCTGCACATATGCTGTGTTCAACACATACAAACAGTGAGTCACTCATTCATGCACCTATGCACTACGTAATACCCCCCACTGAACCATGCAGCCACTCAGACTGATACTCAAAAAACCAACTAATAACCTATATAGACACCCATGTAGCTACTCACCAACCCATGCAGCCACTTATACACAAAGTGAGAGACTGATACAGATATTTACATATTTAAACATTACTCACTAAGCCATGTATTCACTATGATACACTTAATCAGTCAGTTACACAATCAATTTTTCAAAAACAAATCATCCATTTAGACACTTATATACCCATTTATTCTTCCATCGACCTTGAGATATACATATATAAAACATATTTAATTTTCAGAAAAACACACATTCACTGGATGATGTCATCAGTGATGTCATCAGTGATGTCATTTGAGATGTCATCAGTGATGTCATGAGTGATGTCACTGACCATGTCATGAGTGATGTAATATGTGACGTCATCAGCAGTGCATTGCGGGCGCGCGAGTTATAGTTAGCTGAACTAACTATAACGGGGGAATTTCAATGGTTTTTTACGAGTGAAATGTCCAGCTAACTATAACATGTGTGAAACCTTTGGTTTTTTCATTGAATTTCTAAGGTTTTTTAAATGCTAATTCCTAACTATAACGTGTGTGAAACCCATGGTTTTTTCAGTGAATATATATATAAATATATATTTTTCTTCTCTTTTCTTTTTTTTAAATTCTACTTGGCATTTCCAAATTTTAATCTAAACGAAATAATATTCTGAAAAAAAAAATAGATTCAATTATTTTTCACATTTGTTCACTATGTTAAAATTATAACATACAATTACAAAACTTCCACTAACGACTTCCACACCCAGTGCTGCAACGTGATTGAACACGACAGAGCAGCACTAACATGACAAATAGTGCCATAGAACATACAGCAAGTATTTATTTAATTATTTACAAACACCTTTACAATTTATATGTAACTGCACTACCTCGTACTTTTCACATCCCCGCCGCACCCCACCACTCTACACCACTCTCTCTGCAACCCACCACAAACAACTTTATAGATAGTATTTTAAAAAAAGTTAATCTATGTACCTAAGATGATATTATCAACCAAAAAGCACACACAAACATTACCATTATTAACCTACAATTCTATCTACAAATTTCCAAACATAACACTGCACCCCCCGGTTTTAAATGCGGGGGGAGGGGTGTCTGTGGGTGTCTGAGCAACAGCACTTTATTTTAGGTGGCCTCGAAACAGGTCTTTATGGGGGTCTACTTTCGGGCCTCGCAAACCTCATCCCTTTTTTTTTTTTACTTTATTGCACTGCAGTGAGACTGTGAGAGCATGCACATTACTCACTACTTAGAAGTGCAGACATCATGCCAGGAGACTCGCATTGTAGGAGAAGGGAAATCCTTTAAAATGACACTTTTTCTTTCAGAACTCCACTCCTCTTTTTGCAACGCATGAGCAACATCATCGTGGGGTAATTAGCAAACACACCACCAGGCGAGCATCGTCCACACACACAGCCGCACCCGAGTACTTCACAGGTTTTCAAAAGATCATTTTTTGGTAAAGAGGACTCTGTTCTTTTTCGCCCCTTTTTACAGCCCCTACATACCCACTCTGCCTATTGCTGAAAAAATTAGGCTCCCGCGAAATTTCGCTCTGGTTGCGCCTCTTGAAACGACCCCAAGCAAGCAAATCCAGCACGAACTTGCTCTGACCATACACAATCTCTTGTTTTAGGGCTACAAAAACACACGCTTTGCCTGCCTCACTTAGTTCTCACACCCCCTCTTTTATATGAACATAAAAGCTTTCCACTTACTTTTATATTCCTATACTGTACTTCACATGGAAATATTGAAATCAACGTTCTCACCAGCCCAAATTACCTCTCCGGTATACTTTCTCAAATGTAAGAAATACTGGTATTCAGTATCTGTCAGTCACGGCCACTTTTAAACAGTGTACCTATATACAACTCGACAAAATGTTATGTTTCTAAATTAATGTCTTACACTGAAAAGCTCCTTTGCATTTCTTTCGCTATATGTACCTTTCTTTAAAACACCACCAGAGAAGGATGGTGAAGTATGCTCCACAAAGAGCAACTCAAAGCGTTATTATTCTTTATAGAATAATCTGCCTGTCAATGCTTTTCACAAACCTTTTCGACCCCTTAACAGGCTGGATGGATGAGTATAATACGTCCTATTTAGGATCGGGGCGGACGATGCCCGGAAATAAGAACGTATAGTGGAATAAAAGGTGAGTGGATGCATGGCCAGATGCATCAATGCATATATACATAGATGGATGTATCAATGTACTTACGATAGACTCGTGGACTGATTGATGCTTAGGATAGGTTATGGGACAGATGTATCTATAGATAAATAGGCGTATGGCTGCATGAATGACACAGTGCTTACAATAGGCGAGTGCGCTCATAGATGCTTAAGACAAGTGAAGGAACAGATGTATGTATGTATATAAGTAGGAATGTATGCATCAATTAAAAGATGGTTGGATGGCGCAGTGCTTAGGATAGATGAATGCTAGGCTTTAATTCGGCGGGGTCTGAGGACCAGCACTTATTTTCAAGGAGCCTCCAAAAGGGTCTCTATCAGGCTCTAATTTCAGCCCTCGAAAACATAGTCAATTTTTTTGATTTTTTTATTGCACTACAGTGAGCGCATGCACATCGATGTACGCATGCTTATTTTGCTCACTACTGAGAACTGGAGACATCACGCTATGTTACCCACGTTGTAGAAGGAAGGGAAATCCTTTAAAGAATGTTTTTTTCCAAACGTAGGATAATTGGAGAGGGTTTTCGAAAGCATACAATGATACTTATCTTGATTTAAACCACGGCCCAACTTGCATAGCCCACACCCATTTAAGAGCTTTGCCCCCCCCTTTTAGAGCATCCACACTTTCTGAAACGCTCATAAGCAAAGCGTATTAAAACATGCAAATTTGCGAGTAAAATATATACCATGCCATAGGGCACTTTATTAGCGCTCCCAGCGGTACTAGATCACCTTTATTAGCTCGACATCTTTACGTTACTATATTCTGTGTTTTAATCAGAAACATACCCACCTCCCCCACACCCACAACCACCCACGCCCTTCATTAACCGTACAAAACAAAAAAGAAACCCCCACCATTCCTAGCAGCGCCACTAAACCCATACACATGCTTAATTTTAATAGGTGTGTGCCGTACCACTTATCAACAAAAAGTATTCAAACATGCAAATTTGCAGGAAAAACATAAACAATACCATAGCACGGTTAATAAGTGGGCCCAGTGAAACTACATTACCTTTACTAACAACACAAACCCACATTACAAATGTCCGTCTTATAATCAGCAGCATAAGCACATCCCCCACCCCCACCCATACCATGCTTAACCTTACAAAATCAAACAACGAGCCCCTGCACTCCCGTTACCGCCACTATAGCCATAGATAGACTTAATGTCAACAGGTGTCTGCCGGAACGCTCATCAGCAAAAGCTATTAAAACTTACAATTTTTCAACCCAAACATACACCATACCATAAGACGGTTTATAAATAGTCACAGTACCACTACACCACCTCAACACCCGGCCTTGCTTAACTTTACGCAATAAAAGAAAGAGCCAAAGCAAACGTAGAAGTGCCACTATAGCCATACACAGGCTTAATTTTAACATGTGTCTTCCGGAACACTTATCAGCAAAAACTATTCAAACATGCAAATTCGCAGGTAAAACATAAGCCATCCCATAACACTTTTTATAAAAGGGCCCAGTGAAACTACATTACCTTTAGTAACAACACATGCACACGTTACAAATATCCGTCTTATAATCAGCAACATACGCACCTCCCCCACCCCCACCCATCCCTTGCTTATCCTTACGAAATTAAACAACGAGCCTCAGCACTCCCGTTACCGCCACTATAGTCATACATAGGCTTAATGTCAACAGGTGTCTGCTGGAACGCTCATCAGCAAAAGCTATTAAAACCTGCAATTTTGCAACTCACACATACACCATACCATAAGACGGCTTGTAGTCAGAGTACCACTACACCACCTCAACACCTGCCCTTGCTTAACTTTACGCAATAAAAGAAAGAGACCCACAAACGTAGAAGCGCCACTATAGCCATACAGAGGTTTCATTTCAACAGATGTCTCACGAAAAGCTCATCAGGAAAACGTATTAAAACATGCAAATTTGCGGGTAAAACATATACCATGTCATATGGATTTGGATTTGGATTTGGATTGGGATTTATAAAGCGCATAGCTACCCTAGGGCGTCCCAGCGCTGACATGACCTGAAGTTCCAGAGGGGAGTAGAAGAGGTAATAGTTTATGGAAAGAGCCAAGTTTTTAGTTGCCTACGAAAGGCCAGAAGATTGTGTTCTTTCCGCATGGCAAGTGGGAGAGCGTTCCACAATTTAGGGGCGTTGTAGGAGAACAAGCGTCCCCCTGATCGGGACTTTTTTATTCTGGGAACGCTGGCCAGGGAGAGGGAGTCTGATCTGAGTTGTTTATTAGAATGATGGGGTTTGACGAAGGATCTCAGAATCTGGGTGCCTCTGCCTTGCATTATTTTGTGAGAGATGCATAGGGACTTAAAAATAATCCTTTCCTTAACTGGAAGCCAGTGCAGGCTTTTGAGTGCTGGTTTTGCGGAGCATCTCGATTTGGTTCCGGTTAGGAGTCTGGCCGCAGCGTTCTGCGCGCATTGCAATCTGTAAA
Source organism: Triturus cristatus (assembly GCF_964204655.1). NCBI lineage: Eukaryota > Metazoa > Chordata > Amphibia > Caudata > Salamandridae > Triturus > Triturus cristatus. The sequence goes on along the minus strand of NC_140588.1, from coordinate 1,129,174,208 downwards.
TAACAGATTCTGGTGCCCCCAGGTACAGGACGTTGCCATAGTCCAGTCTGGAGTTCACCAACCCCTGCAGCAGCAATTTCCTAGATTGGAAGGGGATCAGATGGAGGATCTTTCGCGCCATTCGAATGAGGCCAAAACAGGTGCCCGTGGTTTTTCTGGCCTGAGTTTTGAAGTTGAGGTCTTGGTCCAACCAGATGCCAAGGCTTTTGACTTCGGGTTTGGGAGTAGGAGGCGTACCCATACATGGCGGCCACGAAAGGGATGGAGGGAGTTTGTGTGGGTTTCTCAGGAGAAGTATCTCGGATTTTTCTCCGTTTAGTTTTAATCGGGATTCACACATCCAGTGAAAAACACTCTTGAGACACCTTGCCACCTGTCTAGGCTTTTGCTCATCTGGTTGATCGAGACCACCAGCTGGGTGTCATCGGCATACATAACTGTTTTTATGCCAAATGGGGCAATAATGTCCTCTAGAGGGGACATGTAGATGTTAAAAAGTGTGGGGCTCAGGGAGGAGCCCTGTGGGACCCCACACTGAAGAGGCAGGGCTGTAGACACTGCTGTGCCATCCGACACTTGGAAGGTTCTTTCTTTCAAAAAGGATTTGATCCAGGACAGGGCGGAGCCAGAGACTCCTATCAGATTTAGCCGGTGGATGAGGATGGCATGATCCACCGTGTCGAAGGCGGCACTCAGGTCGAGGAGGATCACTGCCACTGATCCTCCTGCGTCTATGATGGTTCTTGCCTCCTCGACCACTGCTAGCAGAGCGGTGTCAGTTCCCTGTCCGGGTCTAAACCCTGTCTGAGATTGGCGGAGGAGTTTATTGGTTTCCAAGAAGTTGGAGAGTTGGTGGTTGACAATTCGTTCGGCTATTTTGCTGATAGCAGGAAGAAGAGAAATGGGTCTGAAGTTGGTAGGGTCCGTGGGATCAAGGTGGGGTTTCTTTAGAAGAGCCTTAACAGTGGCTTTCTTCCAGTTAACTGGAACAGAGCCCAGTGTGAAAGAGGCATTAATGAGGTGGGTAAAAGGATGGGCAACAGTGGAAGCAACTAGTTTTAATTTGCTAATGGGGGCTGGATCTGATGGAGCACCACTTTTTACGGTTTGAAGAGTAGATAAAAATAGCTCTGTGGTAATCTGGGGAAAAGTTCGGAGGCGTGGAGCCTCGAGGCAGTGGGGGGGATGTCTGGGATTTGAAAGGAGTTGGGGGCTGGAAGTGTAGTAAGAATTTTGTCGATTTTTGCTGAGAAGAACTCAGCAAACTGGTTGCATCTAAGGCCCGATGGGTCAGGTGTGGGTAAGGGGTCTGGAATTTTGGTGAGTAAACGTACAATGCGGTAGGTTTCTTTCGCAGAGTTGGATGCCGCTGCTATTTTTTCCTCGAAGTAGGTTGCCTGAGTGTTTTTTATGCACTTTTTGTAGTGCTTGATGGCGTCCCTATACCCATTTTTGCTTTCCTTCGTCCAGATCTTTCTCCAAAGGCGCTCTAGTTTTTTGCATTTCTTCCTGAGATTGCGTAGTTCTTGGGTGAACCACGGAGATTTGGCTGATCTCTTTTTACTGGGGGGGGATTTGACTGGCAAAGTAACGTCGAGGGAGTGGTTAATCCACTCATGTAGTTGGGCGTCTGCTCTGGAGGGGTCTGGATCCAGTACTGGTATGGTGGAAGTGAGAACTTGTGTCCAAGAGTTTGTGTCCAAATTTTTCCACGGGCGGGAGGTTGCTTGGGGGGGAGGTCTCTCTGGTATCTCAGCCAAGAATTGTAGCTTAAAGGGGACTAAGAAATGGTCTGACCATGGGACAGGGAGGGGGGTATTAACGACTAATCTCGTGAGGTTGGTAAATATGGGGTCCAGCAAGTGACCCTTGTTGTGGGTGGGCTGGTTACTTTGTAAGTGGAGATTGAGGGAGGCTAGATCTGCTTTGAGATCGGCAGCTGTTTTATTCGAGGGATCATCAAAGTGGAGATTCAAGTCTCCCAAGATCGTAAAATTTGGGGATAGACAGGCGAGGGAAGAGGTGATGTCCATTAAGGAATCACAAAATCGTTGTTGCAGTCCTGGTGGGCGATGAACTAGTATCCCTGAGATGGTAGTGGATGGGGGCTGATGGATAGAGAAATGTACGTTTTCACATTTCAGAATGGGGATTTCTTTAAACTGGCAGGACAGATAATCTCGGTAGATAATCGCTATCCCACCTCCAATACCGGACGGTCTGTTCTGGTGCTTTATAAGGTAACCAGAGGGGAGTGATTGGATGATATCGGGCTCCGAGTCTAAGGTAAGCCAGGTTTCTGTAAGAAAAAGGGTCTCGATTTCCGAATCCTGCAGAAGTATGTTGATTTCTGTCTGGTGCTTCGGGAGGGATCTGCAATTCAGCAGGGCCAGCCTGAGCCAGCTTGGTTTAGTGGGGAGGTGTGGGGTCAACTTGTATGGACAGTTTGAACAGCGGGAGTGTCCTTCCTCTAAGGTACTGCTGCAGCGGTAGGGCATGGAAGGAAAATCCCTTAGCCTGTGCAGGGTTTCCTGGGTGTATCTTAGTGGGAGTGGAATCGGTGTAGCAGGGGTCCTGGGCTCTGGGCTTGGCCTGGCGCGGACGGGCGCAGACGGGCTTGCCTTTGGCGCGCAGACGGCGCTCCCGCTGCGCTCGTCCGCTGCGCTTCCGGCCGAGGCACATGATATAAGCGGTTGCTGAGGGGGAGGGTCAGATGGGCGTGGCCTAAAAAAGGGGGCGTGGCCTGATTCCTCACGGTGCTGGCGTCGAGAGGAGTGATCCGGTGAAGGCTACGTGGCAGCGCTAATGTCCGCTACCCGTGCCAACTTCGTGCTTGTCAAGTGCCCTGCGGCGTGGTGAGTTTAAAAAAATACACACACACAAACAAGTGACAGTAATATTTTTAAAATGCTTAGCTCAGTTTGCTCTCCGCCTCAGGAGTATGGTCAGATCTTGTATATGGCGCTTGTATTCAGCGTCTTATACTCGTCGCGGTGGGCGTGGCCTAAAAAGGGGGCGTGGCCTGATTCCTCGCGTTGCTGGCGTCGGGAGGAGTGATCCGGTGAAGGCTACGTGGCAGCACTAATGTCCGCTTAATTTTAACAAGAGTCTGTTGGAACACTTATCACCAAAAAGTATTCAAACATTCAAATTGGCTAGTAAAACATAAACCATCCCATAGCACGGTTTATAAATGAGCCCAGTCGAACTACACCACCTTTACTAGCTAGATATCTATATGTTACGAACGTCGTTTAAACACTCTTTAGAGTGTATAGCAGGACATGGGGAGAGTAAACAAAGTTCTAATTCCCAAACTTGTGATATACAGTCCCTTTACTGTATCTATATTAAAGATATTGAATGGAATGAATACATTGACGAGTGTCTTATAAGGGATAGTGTAGCTCACATCGGTAAAACATGAACCACTTCAACACCTACATATATCCGCCACAGCGACACAGCCTGACAAATAGTATCACTTATAATCACATGTAGTTCTCCAATGTCAACAAAGTCATACAGAAAATATACCACACATTTACATTTTTTTATCTCTCACACATTTATAAAACATCTCTTCTAAAGAACCACTCCCCAACTACTTTTATTCCATAAGAACAGACAATAATTAATACGTTTACTACCGTATATTTTAGTATATCTACCTTTTTATTATTCACTAGTCAGAAACTACAAAAACTATTAACTATACCCAAATGCAAAGCAGAAACCATATTCTTATTATATCTCAACTTAGTATCACATGATTCAAACTATGCGTACATATAAAAGGAACGTATCACTTTTCCTATCTCCATCTCCTCTCCATGTAATCTCCAAACACTGTAGACGGCCCCACTGTACAACAACCTACCCTGACTTACTTTCAAACCTACCTCTCAGTGTCAAAGATAAGACCACAACCTGCCCAGATAACATTTCTGCATATCGTTTTATCGCTTTTAACTTAATAACATATACGCCTCCTACCACCACCCCCCACCCCACTATTTACACAAAAAGTAACAGTTGCAAACGTGCGACATTTTCTTTATCTCCCCAAATACATTACAAACTCAAATTAACGCTGTACCTCATTTTCAAAACAATACAGTCCTATGAAGATGACAAACTACACTTCTTCTATGTGAAAAATTCCTAAACATATATAATCAAACACCACACTTTACTAACACTTTATTTCTTTGAAATAAAAAATACTTTCAAAATTAAAAACATCACCTCAAATACTTAATCAATACTATAAAACACATAACACACCTTGTTTATTTCTAACTCACCTTTGTAGTTGTTATCCAGATTTCAAATGACACACGCACACAATTCTCTCTTTCTCACATAGTACATGTAAAGCTCCAACTTCATCAAGAATGAAACCAGGAATGGAACAATTTCTCTGTGGCTCCACACATAAATACATGTAAAGAACAAATCAGAATACTTTATTCCTTCAACGACATTCTAAAACTTAACTCCGTTGGTTAATTTTGAATTTTCCTTCCGAAAAGCTACTTATTATTCCACGCCACATACAGATCACAAGTTCAACCTATTTTATCACCACACTTTCTGGAACCTTCTATGACACCTGAAGGTTAAAAGTTTATCATTTTATTTTTAAACCTAACGATATACTTTTGCAACATTTTATTGAACATTTAACGGCACGTGCACGTTAAAAGTTCACAATAGGGGTCAGTAGTTCATCAGCTTTATTCCCAACTCCAGCAGCACCTCACCTTACGTCCCCAGCGCTATCAGACCCGTAGGAATCAGTGCTTTCCACTTTCCAAATACCAAATTCATTTTCTACACACAAATGTACCTTCGCACTCCCTATATAAAACCACCTAAGCACCATACACAAGTTACAATGTTCGAAACAAAAGTTCCTCCAAGTAGCTATAACTACATGCTGACACTACTTGCACAGATGTGGCACAGCAGCCAGAGCACATGACTTCACAGCATATGACACACAGTTTGGGCTCACGCTTTCAACCCCGACTCCCGCAGCAGCTCAGCTTAGCAGCATGAGACTCTACACACTACCTCACATATTTTCCGTACCCAGGACTTTCACACCACTACGGGTCAGTAGTTCATCCTAGTAGGTATAAACACATGCTGACACTACTTCCACAACTGTACTGCAGCGGCCATGGCACATGACTTCACAGCATAAGACACACAATTTAGACTCACGCTCTAATCCCCGAGTCGCGCACCACCTCACCTTAGCAGCATCACACTCTAGGCAATACCTCACTTAAATTTCGTAGCCTAGCACTTTCACACCGGTAGGTATGATTAGTTCACTTCGCGTCCCCTCTGTAGCACACCCTAAACACCTCACAGAGGTTACAATGCTCCTACCCTCCTATTTCACAATTTTTTTGCCCTTTTCCCCTTACTTGCTTCAATGGAATCACAAAATGGCAGCCAACACTTCCTCCTTCCATGAGACTCTAGACAATACTTCACATATATTCCGTACCTCAGGACTTTCACACCACTACGGGTAAGTAGTTCATCCTAGTAGGTATAAACACATGCTGACACTTCTTCCACAACTGTACTGCAGCGGCCAGGGCACATGACTTCACAGCATAAGACACACAGTGTGGGCTCACGCTTGAATCCTCGAGTCGCTCACACGCTCACCTTAGAAATATCACACACTAGCCAATACCTCATTTAATTTTCATAGCCTAGAACTTTCACACCAGTAGGTATGATTAGTTCACTTCGCACACCCTCTATAGCACACCCTAAACACCCCACAAAGGTTACAGTGCTCCTACCCTCCTCTTTCCAGCATTTTTCGGCCTTTTTCCCCCTTACTCGCTTCAATGGAATCACAAAATGGTGGCCAACAATTCCTAGTTGCAAACGCTCGCAGCACTCGCAGCCAATCAGCAGCAAGCTCGTGCTCGTAACGCCTCAGCCAATCAGATGGCAGAATTCCCAAATATCGATATCTGTAAATTTCGATATTTCTCAAAAACTACTGAACGGATTTACACCAAATAAAAAGAACGTGCTTTCTAGACTACGACCCTTTTCCCTGCAAAATTTGGGGTAATTCCTTTCACCCGATCAACATGTAACCTTGTCTAAAGTTTCCTATGGAAATTAACATTGAAAAAACATGTTTTGGGACCCCCCTTTTTTTTCGGCTCCCCCTTGACGAATCACCCCCAAACTTTCAACAAGCGCTGGGATGCCTTCGGGTGAGCACGCGCTTTATAAATGTTATTTTCATTTCATAGGAGCTGATCTCAACAAAGAAGTAGTTTTGAAAATTTCACGAAAATTCATCAATCGGCGCCAAAGTTATTGCGAATAGAATGTTGCCATTTTCCTATAGTAACTAAGTCCTAACTATAACTACCTACTGGAGACCGCAAATGCACTACAAGCGAGGTGGAGACAGAAATGGCTAAATTAAAAACACGTTTGGAAAAGGCTGAGGAAGAAATCAAACAGAAAAAACAGAGAAAATTCTATTGTGACGAATTGGATTACAAACAAGGTCAGATCCTTACTTTTGGTAGAAAATTTGACCATTTTAGAGAGAAAGTAACATCGGGTACAGAGCAAGGAATTGTCAATACTGAGAATATTAACAATGAAATCCCAATGGAAGTTGCTACAACATCACGGCCACAGGAAGTAGAATTTATGGAGAAGGGGAAAGGTAACACCCCGGAAGGAGTAAAATCCATAATTGCCAAGGGAAGACAGGAATCAGCAAGTCCCCAAGTGGCAAGAGGTCGAGGCGCCTAAGGCGGCAAGCGGGGCACAAAGCAACAAGGAAATATACAAAGCCTCATGGGAATGGTTACAAGGGGCAAAACAGCCATGCAATTATGGACACTCTCACGGTATTGAACCTTTCTAATTTTTATTAACTGATGAACAAATTAATGTACTCTCATTAGGATTGACCTTTTGCCCAACTAGGAGTTTTAATTATACAGAAAGCAGGATCGATCTATTCTTTTTCACACGCAAATTGAAATTGAAGAAATGGCATGCAAATAAGTTGAAGCGACTGACATATACAAGCGGTGTTAAAGAACCCACATTATCTATTGGTGATATAGAAACTTTACATACACTGAGAGAACTAGTGGATGATAATTGGGTAGATGATCCTTTGATTAGCTTGGCACATGAAGAAATAGTTATTGATGATGCATGTAATAGTGGTTTCAAACCAAAATCTGTATTTTTGCCAAAACTGTATAATGAATCAATAGAGGTATTTGAGAAGGGTGTACTCAAAGAATTTTAAAAATTGGCTAAACAGAAACCCCAGCTTAATAACAACCTTACCAAAAAACAACAAATAGCTATAAAAGAACTGCAGGACAACAGGTCGATAGTTATTAAAAAAGCAGATAAAGGGGGGAACGTCATTGTATGGCCTCTTAATATGTATTTAGAAGAGGGAAGACGACAATTGAATGAGGAAGACAGTTACACAAAAAGCGACAGAAGTTTTTATGAAAAAAGTAATGAAACATATATAAATGACTTAGAGAAATGGAAAAGTAAAAATTTGATTACTAATGATGAGTACAAGTATTTATATTGTAAATTTCCTACACTGTCAGCAATGTACCTATTACCTAAAGTACATAAAAACAAAGACGTTCCACCAGGACGCCCAATCGTGTCCTCTATTGGAAGTATGTTTGAAAACACCTCAAAATATATTGATAATTTTTTAAGGCCATATGTGCAAGCTTTACCTTCATATGTTAAAGATACGGGGCATTTCCTGAGAATGATTGATGATGTAATTTGGGAACCGGACTGTCTACTATTGACACTTGACGTGAAGAGTCTATATACCTGCATACCTCATGATTTGGGTTTAGAAGCATGCAGGTATTATTTAAAAGATCGACCAGTATGCTATCTCGTGCATACAGAGATGTTACTAAACATGATGTCAACCTGCCTAAAGAACAATTTTTTTATTTTTGATCATGTGATATACCGCCAGGCCCAGGGGACGGCAATGGGAGCCTGCTTCGCCCCCAGTTACGCAGGGTTGTACCTGGGCTGGTGGGAGGAGCAGGTGGCAAAAAACATCAGTGCCTTTAACCATCAGGTCGTCCTCTGGGCAAGGTATATTGATGACATATTCTGAAGGGTGATGAGGTAGAGGCAGTTAGATTTGTAGAATCCCTCAATGAAAATGACCTAAATCTCAAGTTCACTTGCACAGTTAATAAGAACGCTATTGAGTTCTTAGATGTGGAAGTAAAAATCAATGAAAACCGTTTGGAGAGTAAACTATTCCGTAAAGTTACGGCTGGAAACAGCATCTTGTATGCTGCAAGCTGTCATCCTGTAAATCTCATTAATAGTATACCCTATGGGTAACTATTAAGAGCTAGAAGAAACTGTAGCTCTGAAACAGCATTCGTAGAAGAGATGAATACGATGAGAGGCAGGTTTGAAGAAAGAGGTTATTCCCGCAAAGTTATCAGAAAGGCATGAGAAAAAGTCACTAAAATAAAAAGAGAAGAACTTTTTAAAACCAAGGCTAATGCAGAAGTGGAAGAGGAACCTATACGATTCATCACCACATTTAGTACTCAGGCAAATGATGTCTGATTACAAATTCTGGAAGGTGCTACGCATTGACGAGACCTTCATAAAATGTATTGACGACTTCCCAAAAGTTACATTTCGTAGATGTCCTGCCCTAAAAGATGTACTATGTAGAAACATTTTAATCAGTTTAATGCCTGAAAAGGAAACTAGATCTCATATTCAGGGATTTTTTACATGTACTTCATGTAAAGCGTGCAGGAACAGTTTCAATTGTAAACAGATAGTTTTATCTAAAACTATGAAACCGTTCATCATAAGAAAGCATCTAAATTGTAAATCGGATTTCTGTGTGTATGCACTTATATGCCCTTACCAGCTGGTGTACATTGGTAGTACGATCAACCAGGTCAAACTGCGTATTTTGGAACACATGCGTGCCATAACAAATGAGGATCGGCAATATCCTATTGCGCGGCATTTTAAAGAATGCCACAATAAAGACATTGGCTTATTGAGATATTGTGCCCTTGACAGAATTGCTATCTTTGAAAGAGGGGAGAATAGAGCACAAGAGTTACACAGATTGGAATCACGGCTGATAATAAAATATGAAACCATGTTCCCAGGGGGCATTAATAAAGATGAAGAATTATCAGTTCATCTTGGCTAAGTTGTAGCTCCAACCTGACAATTTAATGTTTTTTATATAATGAATCTCGAAATTTTGCCTTTCGTATATGATGTTTTGTGTTGTTTTTAATATGTGGATAGTAACCATTATATTGATTAGTGCATTTGGTATTATTTTTGTAGGAGACAGAGTGTATGCCTTGTTGTGAAGAATTGCAGTATTACACCTTACGAATTGGTATCATTTAATGAATTAGAAACACGTTTGATTGGCCCACTTGGTCAACAATGTAACAATGTAGTCAACATTGCGATTAATATTTGTAAATACTCACCCACTTGGGTAATATTGGTAAACATGAAATAAGAATGTTTGGAGATTAATGCGATGCTCAATTGTTGACAACTGATATTTAATTATTGATCAAACTTGATCGTATCGTGTATGAAATCACTTTTTCATTACTGGTATTTTCGTAATGAATTTAAGTTGTGGTTCAGTGTTTTATAATTGATATTATTACATATATCAAGAACCCAATTGTCCACGGACTCGATAATTCTCGCTTCGGTGCCCACTCTAAGCATGAGTTCACACTATGCAGCTCTGGGCAACAAGCCTGCTTAATCTCCACAACGGCCCCCCGCTGCGGGATGCCTGGCTTTCACCTTGGGGATGCCCAGTACGGGTTATCTTACAGGGAAAAACCAGGACGGGTTCCCAATGCAAGCGCCAAGATGCCCGTAGGGTGATAGCTGCGCTCTATAAGTACCTCAATCAATCAATCAATCAATCAATCAATCAACATACCATTTGGTATAAATGAACCATTCCAATATGGTGGTGCAAGTAGTCTCTAAATCATGGCAACACCGTAGTCCTTTGTTTGTATTGTTATAATTTTTTGCACTATATCACATGATTCACGTTAACGTCTGTTGACCAGTGAGCAAGGAACTAAGGCTCTGAAATGCGTCGGGACAATGTTTGTCATTGCTTTAAATAAAGCACGCTAATGAAATGATTTGGGGCTCGGCGCAATCTTTAATCAAGTAAGGATTGATCGTTTGATCTGGATTTAAAGGGGTCGCGACCCTGTCGGCAGCCCACCACCATTTAAGAGGCAGAGATCAACGCAAAACAAGGTTCAAGTGATATATATATATATATTCACTGAAAAAACCATAGGTTTCAGGGGTGTTATAGTTAGCTGGACTTTTCACTTGTACAAAACCATTGAAATTCCCCCGTTATAGTTAGTTCAGCTAACTATAACTCGCGCGCCCGCAATGCACTGCTGATGACGTCACATATTACATCACTCATGACATGGTCAGTGACATCACTCATGACATCACTGATGACATCTCAAATGACATCACTGATGACATCACTGATGACATCATCCAGTGAATGTGTGTTTTTCTGAAAATTAAATATGTTTTATATATGTATATCTCAAGGTCGATGGAAGAATAAATGGGTATATAAGTGTCTAAATGGATGATTTCTTTTTGAAAAATTGATTGTTTAACTGACTGATTAAGTGTATCATAGTGAATACATGGCTTAGTGAGTAATGTTTAAATATGTAAATATCTGTATCAGTCTCTCACTTTGTGTATAAGTGGCTGCATGGGTTGGTGAGTAGCTACATGGGTGTCTATATAGGTTATTAGTTGTTTTTTTGAGTATCATTCTGAGTGTCTGCATGGTTCGGTGGGGGGTATTACGTAGTGCATAGGTGCATGAATGAGTGACTCACTGTTTGTATGGGTTGAACACAGCATGTGTGCAGGACTGTATGGGTGGATGAGTGTGTGTATGGGTGTGTTAGTGAGTGAATGACTGTCTCAATAGTGTCTTTATGAGTAACTACATATGTTTTAAACTAGTATATGTGACTATTGGTGTATATATGTGAGTATATGTGAGAGTGAGAGATTGAAAGAGTTCCTGTATGAATAAGTATGTGTTTCTATAAGTGATTGTTTAAAAGACTAAGTATGTGTAAGTTTCCGTAGAAGTAAGTATGGTGGTGTGTGTATAACTGTATATGCAAGTAAATGTATGTTTGATTCTTTATTAGCATGAGTGACTATGTGTGTGAGTAACTCTATGGATGAGTGGCATTGTGTAACAGGATGTATAGGTGTATGAGTACATATGATGAGTGAGTACATGTATGAGTGACTGTATAGGACTGTTGGTGAATGAGTGGATGTGTATGTGGATCTTAGAATTACTGAAGAGGTTGTTGTAACTGGTATTGGTATGTCCATTGTTTTGAAAATTTTAGTCTCTATTTTTGAATGTGTGTATCAAAGGTTATATTAGGGTGAGAGGAGGTCTGCCACTCTATCACAAGGATGATGTCATCAGTGATGTCATCAGTGATGTCATTTGAGATGTCATCAGTGATGTCATGAGTGATGTCACTGACCATGTCATGAGTGATGTAATATGTGACGTCATCAGCAGTGCATTGCGGGCGCGCGAGTTATAGTTAGCTGAACTAACTATAACGGGGAGATTTCAATGGTTTTGTACAAGTGAAAAGTCCAGCTAACTATAACACCCCTGAAACCTATGGTTTTTTCAGTGAATTTCTGAGGTTTTTTAAATGCTAATTCCTAACTATAATGTGCCTGAAACCTATGGTTTTTTCTGTGAATTTCAAAGGTTTTTTAAATGCTAATTTCTAACTATGCCTACAGAGATAGGACATGTGAAGAAAGAAGAAAAAATGCACAGAAAGAAACAAAAGAAGTGCAGAAAGAAGCAACAGAAGTCCTCAAATACGAAGATAAGTGCAGGAAGAAGGATAACGTGCAGAAAGAACAAAAAGAAGAGCAGAAAGAAGCCTTGTTGCAAAATCATCCTGTACCCTCAACTTTTTCAGATGGATACTGGTGGTAACTGAGTCTGACTAACCAGTCCTAGAGCCAGTGCTATGTTAAAAGACACTTAGAATACAGTGAAAACACCTACATACACTAGGGAACATTATGCGTTGGGGTCCCCCTGTGATTAGCATGACCTCCTCTGTAAGCCCCTAGTATATAATAGGGCATGGGGATTAAAACTACCTCTTAAAACAGGCCACAGGGCGTTTTTGCACACGTTAACTCAGGCCCCGTCCCCTCCATTCACCACTGTGTAAACACGCCCTGTGTCCATTTTTAGTTGGGAGATTAAGTTCATTTGAATCCTGAGGGTCCCTAGTGTCCAACTAGCCCACTAGGTACCTCCAGTAAGTGCCACAGAGCTGCGTTGCAGAGAGGTGTAAAAAGTGGCACGGCCTGGACCACCTCTCTGCAATGCAGCTCAGTGGCGCTTACTGGAAGCACTTGGTGGGCTAGTTAGCCCCCAGGGGCCCTCAGTATTGAAGGGAAATTATATCCCCAATTTAAAACGTGCCATAGTGCGTGTTTGCACACGTCACCTCAGGCCCCGTCCCCTCCCTTCACCACTGTGTAAACGCGCCCTGTGGCTGTTCTAAGTTGAGACATTAAGTCCCCTTGAATCCTAAGGGTCCCTAGGGTCAAACTAGACCACTAGGTACCTCCAGTAAGCGCCACAGAGCTGCGTTGCAGAGAGGTGTAAAAAGGGGCTTGGCCTCAGAACACCTGGCTGCAGCGCAGCTCCCTGGCGCATACTGGAGATGCCTGTTGGGGGCGCGTTTGGAGAGTGCTGCACGGAGGGGGCATGGCCTCCGGCACGATGCCAGTCTTTTATTTATTTTATTTTTTTAAGAAGGGGGGCTGTTTGGTTCCCCTTCTTATTCTAATTTATTGGCCCTGATGACCCCATCCCCCAGGGCCAGTCTCCTAATTATATTTTTTTGACCCCAATCCCCAGGGCCGGCCACTGTTTTTTATTATTTTAAAAAAATATATATTCATAGACACACCTAGGACATGCTGGACAAACCGTACGTACCTATCACCATGACGATTTGCGTGATATTCATTAAAAGGCGACTATGCATGCAATGAATCCACGTGGAATGTATTTACACCACTAGTGAAGCTCTGACATGTCTGATGCCCTACCGTGCCTAATCCTGGTAGACACCCTTGTCGTTTATTTATACAAACATGGGTAGCTATTGACGGGCACATTTAATACACATGCACACCAAGCCATTCAAAGGGGATTCGACAAAAATTCGACCAAAACTATGCAAGAAACCCCCCTCACGGTTAATAAAACACACATCCACTGCCGGATGTGTAATACTTTTTATTTTACTCTCTGGAAAGGGGACGAACATCACTTGAGAGTCACAGCGTGCTCCTGACAGAGCCCAATGCTGTGTTACACCCACCATTGCCTGCCGAGTGCCACACACCTCTGTGTTGTATTCCACTAGCTATTGCATATGCTATGACACTCTCTAGCCCATGTGCACTGTAACACCACCCCGTGAATATGTCATGCCACACTTGTCTTCGCACGGGTTATATTGCCCCATCTAACGTGCCTTTCTCGATGCCTATGTTATAACGCACAGTGCTATGCCATACATATTACAATCTGGGATCCATATCTTTGTCACAGTGCATATGCAACGTTACACTCCCCAGCACATATTTTATATCACAACTTTAGAGACTAGTTAGGTTACACAACACTGTCCTGTGCATATTACACTTCATAACAAATAAGTCTCCCAAGATGGCCACCAGAGACAAAAGAGCCCAAATGTAGCCCAAATATCACCCAGATGTAGCCCAAGTATAGCCCAATGACAGAATGTTCAAGAATGTTCTTAAAAACAACTAGAGCACTTACTGTCTTCATTATGACAAAAGTATGGCACACCTGAAGCCATCTTGATTGGAATAAACTGGTAACACTTAAAACATTTAATTTAAAAAGGAACACAATGAGGGGGTTCATTTTGCCATAGAAATTATGATTAATGCTGAAGAAAGAAAATGAGGGCACATTTTGAGTGACTTCTCAAATCCTCTTCTATTTCATTAAAAAATTCTGACATGCAGACTGAAACATGCACTTTTAATACCAGGAGCAGACTTCCATGGTGAGCAGTAGTTTTACTACAGTGATCTAATGAGCAACTAGAGTGCTAACATTCAGAATTCATGGCAAATGTGTGACATATCTGAATACCTTCATGATGGAATCAAAGTAAAAAACTGAAAGCATTTCCGACTGAGGAGACTGCAGTACATGAGGAAATTAGGAAACTTCATAACAAATAAATCTCCCAAGATGGCCACCGGAGACAAAAGAGCCCAAATGTAGCCCAAAATCACCCAGATATAGCCCAAATATAGCCCAATGACAGAAGTGTGCAAAACACTTATTATTTTGTGTTTTTGCAGTGTTATATAGTGCAGACTTGTCAGGTATTGGAGTGCTTTACATGAGCATTGGTTACATCACACAAGAACAAATTCATTTTGGTTGTAGACATGGGGAGACTAAGTGATTTGACCAGAATCACAGAATGTCGAGCTGAAGCAGAAACTTCAACCTGGTTCCCCAGTTGCAAAGTCTGCAGTTCTGGAAGTAACACCACATCCTCTCCCCTAAGTGCAACATTTAATCAAGTTGTCAACTAGATAAAAAAACATAAAGATAACAAATAATTTAAAAGTGCTTTGTCGCTATTTGAAAACTCAGAAAATATGTCCTTATTTTAGTCTTTTAGAGCACTAACCATAATTTTGATGCCAATAAGACCCTCTCATATATGTAATTTCTAAAGGAATGCTCTAGGTATTACAGTTTTGATTACATCAAGATGATGTCAGGCGCTCCACACTTTTGTAATAAATATAGAATGTTAGCAATCTAGTTGTTCATTAGGATACTGTTGAGAGGCAGAGGCCAGGGGCACGGACTCTGAAAATTGAAGGCAGGTAGGAGGGTGCAAAGGCAACAATTTAACCACACTGAGCAGGCAGGAAGGGCCGTGGAAGCACAACAGACTATGGAGGGCAGTGGAAAGGGGGGCAGGGGCAACAAACCAACAATACAGGACTTGCAAGAGAGGCTGTTGGAGGGAAGATCTATTACGGGTCAAGGAAGCTAGGGGCAGTCCCCAGAGCCCCGGGAGCCACCACAGAACTGAGCAGGAGAGTGAGTCAGGGACAAAAGGGGCACCTTAATTTGAGCCGGGGTGCCTAGGAACGCTTGCTCCAAAAATGAAGAAAACAGACATATGAGACATGGAATTGGAGGCAGAATACAATGGCAGTTTAATGAGAAGATGCAACTTCAAAGAAACCGCAGAATAGAGACCTAAAGTACAAAATACAGAATCCAGATAATCATACAGCTGTCATAATATTCTCTGTATCTCAATTAATGGACTGACAGAGAGAGAGAGAGAAAACACATCTATAAATGCATCATGAGAAACAAGTTACACCAAGGAAAATGTTACCTAGGGACACTCACATTTACTCTTAGAGCAAGCATTCCTGCAATTACAATACAACATCTTTTAAATGCAAAAGTAAAGAGAACAATGGTTAAACATAACATGACATTTCATATAGGTAAAATAGAATAAGATACTTCAAGCAAAGCCGAGCAAGACATTTTAAGCAAAGGAAGACAAGAGCTCCCAGTTCTTGGGGAAAACCTGCACAGCCTGTTAACCTACATACAGACGGCGAGGTTGTCCGTCGATATCTGTGGGTGCTCCCTTTTTATATCATTTTGTGGGCTCCTTTGCACGCTACATCTACCTACGTATGCTACCCAAAAGCTTTGTCTGCAGATTTTACCAGACATTTCGTCATTTACCCACTTAATGCTGACAATGGACTGGGTGAAAAGGTCAGTCTCTCAGGCCAATCGCTTATCGTAAGTTCCATAGAGCAAGCAGAAAATAATGGGTATTGTACAGGAATTCAATATATTCATGTATAAAATCTCCTCAGTTCTCCTAACTTGACGCTCTGCGGTTGCCACTTCCTTAAAAGCGGGAAACCTGCCCAGGAAGCAAGTACCAGTCCAGGATGCAGCCTACTGTATGTCGACAGCTTCAGGGGGATGTTGAACTTTGATACCGAGCACGGAGCACTCGGGTAGGGTGGGGGCTACTAGTTTGGAGCAGAAGGCCTCGCAGAACTGCCTTCAGACTGCTATACACTAAAATTGCAGAGCTATGGTCAATTTAACAAAGAGGCCTACATATTGAACAGAAGGGCCTACACAGGGGTTTTATGCTGGCTGAGTGGTAAGGATGTCTCAGGATAATTATATAGCAACACAGGACCCGCTGGTCAATTTAATACGGCCTACAAATGCGGCTGGCAGGGCAAGGACAAGGGTCTCATACTTCAGGTGTGGACAGAACGGGCCAGGGGCCCCCTGTGATACAAAATCTACCCTCCTTCAAGGCTGTGGCAATGTAATAGACCATTGTGGGCAGAAGGAAGAGGCAATGGTAGTA
Source organism: Triturus cristatus (assembly GCF_964204655.1). Lineage (NCBI taxonomy): Eukaryota > Metazoa > Chordata > Amphibia > Caudata > Salamandridae > Triturus > Triturus cristatus. Next base: position 1,129,157,538 of record NC_140588.1, on the reverse strand, counting down.
CAACCATACATGCCAACAGACCCGATTCAGCCAGGAAACGTCCAATGTTTTTAAGCTCAAATGGGCTTTATTTGATCTGTCTCCTGTCTACAATATCCTCTTTTTCAATGTAACTCAAAGGGGAAAATCAATACCCCAGTTTTTTTTCAAAATCTCCCTCTTACCAAGTTCAAAATGTTCGCAAGTATGGTACATTGGATCATGGAAGGAAATGGGATAGGGACATGGACTTGGATAACAGAGGACAGGAGAGACATGGAGAGGTGCACCAAACTGACCCTGCAGGGCAGGCATCAGGGTTTGCAGCAGCACAATACACCACACAGGGCATGCAGGACGGGAGTGCAGCACAACAATCCATAGAAAGCAAGAGGGAGGGGACAGGACCATGCACATGGACAACAGAGAACAGAGGGGCAAGAGGCAATGGTAGCTAGCTGACCATAATGGACAGACAGGAGAGAAGGCTGCAGCATAACAGACCATAAAGGGCAGGAGGGACGGATCAGGGGCATTACAATGGAACAGACAAGCCAGGAGGGAGGGAGTAGGGGTCTGCACATGTAAACAGAGGGCTAGGGGCAAGGGGGCAGGGCAGGAGCAGCAAGATGGCCATGGAGGTCAGGCAGGATGGGCACTAGAAGCAAGACACAACATGAAGAGCAACAGTGAGACTGTGATGGCATACACACAGACCATGGAGGGAAGGTGGGAGGGGGTCAGGGGCAGCTAACTGACCACACAGGGAAGGTGGGAGGGGCCATGGCAGCACAGAATACCATGCATGGCAAGTGGGATTGTTAGTGGCAGCACAATGGCTATGATGGGCAAGAAGAAGGGTGCAGGGGCATGCACAAAGGACGATGGAGGATAGAAGGGAGGGTCAGGACCTGTGCACAGACAAGAAAGTTCAGGGGAAGGGGCCTCACAACAGACCACACGGGGCAGGCAGGAGGAGCAGTTGCAGCACAACAGACCAGGGAGGGCAGAAGGGTGTGGCAGTACAATGGACCATGTAGGACAGGAGGAAGAGGATAGAGGCATGGCATGTGGACAGGCAGGGTGGAGGTGGCAGGGACAGGTTACAGTCATCTGACAATGCTAGGCAGGTGGGAGGGGAGTGGCAGCTCAACAGAACACTCAGAGTAGATAGGAGTGGCAGGTCCATGGGACATGGTGGGCAAAAAGGATGGAGCAGGGGCATGCACAAAGACATCGGAGGGCAGGGGGAAGGAGAATAGGGGCAGCAAGCTAAGCACAGAGTTTATGCAGGAGGTCATTGATGGGGCATAGAATTGGGCAATGGAGGGCAGGAGGAGTGGACTGGTACATCATACTAAATTGAGGGCAGTGGCAGCACATCAGACCATGCATGGCAGGAGGGAGGAGGCTAGTCCATGGATTCACACAACAGAGGATAGGGAGGAGGGGGATAGGGCAGCAAGCTAACTGTTCAGAGAAGGCGGGTATTAGAAACTTTATTGTTTTTAAAACATTTTGTCTGTGCAAACTACTTAAAATATGAACAAGTATGCAACATAATCTCACTTTTATTCAGGAAGAAGAAGACGTTAGTGACTGTGACTCCGGGCTCACTTGGCAAAAACACCCCCTGACCCTCCACCCCCTATCGCAAAATGTAATGCCCGTGAAAAGGGTAGGTGAACACAGTGTTATATAGAACATAGTCCTGAGAGCACGATTGAAAATAAAAACTAGATATAGTGTATGGTATAAACTATGCACCAAAAAGTGTGATATAAGATGAACCAGGCGTGAAATATAATATGCAATACATTGTGCGCAATGACAGATTCATTGGAGAGCGCGAGATAGCACAGGCACTAGCGTGTGCTATGCGATATGCGCCTTGGAGTGTAATATGCACAGGGCAGTGTTGTGTAACCTAACTAGTCTCTAAAGTTGTAATATAAAATATGTGCTGGGGAGTGTAACGTTGCATATGCACTGTGACAAAGATATGGATCCCAAATTGTAATATGTATGGCATAGCACTGTGCGTTATAACATAGGCATCGAGGAAGGCACGTTAGATGGGGCAATATAACCCGTGCGAAGACAAGTGTGGCATGACATTTTCACGGGGTGGTGTTACAGTGCACATGGGCTAGAGAGTGTCATAGCATATGCACTAGCTAGTGGAATACAATACAGAGGTGTGTGGCACTCGGCAGGCAATGGTGGGTGTAACACAGCATTGGGCTCTGTCAGGAGCGCGCTGTGACTCGCAAGTGATGTTCGTCCCCTTTCCAGAGAGTAAAATAAAAAGTATTACACATCCGGCAGTGGATGTGTGTTTTATTAACTGTGAGGGGGGTTTCTTGCATAGTTTTGGTCGAATTTTTGTCGAATCCCCTTTGAATGGCTTGGTGTGCATGTGTATTAAATGTGCCCGTCAATAGCTACCCATGTTTGTATAAATAAACGACAAGGGTGTCTACCGGGATTAGGCACGGTAGAGCATCAGACATGTCAGAGCTTCACTAGTGGTGTAAATACATTCCACGTGGATTAATTGCATGCATAGTCGCCTTTTAATGAATATCACGCAAATCGTCATGGTGATAGGTACGTACGGTTTGTCCAGCATGTCCTAGGTGTGTCTATAAATATATATTTTTTAAAAATAATTAAAAACAGTGTCCGGCCCTGGGGATTGGGGTCAAAAAAATATAATTAGGAGACAGGCCCTGGGGGATGGGGTCATCAGGGCCAATAAATTAGAATAAGAAGGGGAACCACACAGCCCCCCTTCTTAAAAAAATAAAATAAATAAAAGACTGGCATCGTGCTGGAGGCCATGCCCCCTCCATGCAGCACTCTGCAAACGCGCCCCCAACAGGCATCTCCAGTATGCGCCAGGGAGCTGCGCTGCAGACAGGTGTTCTGAGGCCAAGCCCCTTTTTACACCTCTCTGCAACGCAGCTCTGTGGCGCTTACTGGAGGTACCTAGTGGTCTAGTGTGACCCTAGGGACCCTTAGGATTCAAGGGGACTTAATCTCTCAACTTAGAACAGCCACAGGGCGCGTTTACACAGTGGTGAAGGGAGGGGACGGGGCCTGAGGTGACGTGTGCAAACACGCACCATGGCACGTTTTAAATTGGGGATATAATTTCCCTTCAATACTGAGGGCCCCTGGGGGCTAACTAGCCCACCAAGTGCTTCCAGTAAGCGCCACTGAGCTGCATTGCAGAGAGGTGGTCCAGGCCGTGCCACTTTTTACACCTCTCTGCAACGCAGCTCTGTGGCACTTACTGGAGGTACCTAGTGGGCTAGTTGGACCCTAGGGACCCTCAGGACTCAAATGAACTTAATCTCCCAACTAAAAACGGACACAGGGCGTGTTTACACAATGGTGAAAGGAGGGGACGGGGCCTGAGTTAACGTGTGCAAAAACGCCCTGTGGCCTGTTTTAAGAGGTAGTTTTAATCCCCATGCCCTATTATATACTAGGGGCTTATAGAGGAGGTAAGGCTAATCACAGGGGGACCCCAACGCATAATGTTCCCTAGTGTATGTAGGTGTTTTCACTGTATTCTAAGTGTCTTTTAACATAGCACTGGCTCTAGGACTGGTTAGTCAGACTCAGTTACCACCAGTATCCGTCTGAAAAAGTTGAGGGTACAGGATGATTTTGCAACAAGGCTTCTTTCTGCTCTTCTTTTTGTTCTTTCTGCACGTTATCCTTCTTCCTGCACTTATCTTCGTATTTGAGGACTTCTGTTGCTTCTTTCTGCACTTCTTTTGTTTCTTTCTGTGCATTTTTCTTCTTTCTTCACATGTCCTATCTCTGTAGGCATAGTTAGAAATTAGCATTTAAAAAACCTTTGAAATTAACAGAAAAAACCATAGGTTTCAGGCACGTTATAGTTAGGAATTAGCATTTAAAAAACCTCAGAAATTCACTGAAAAAACCATAGGTTTCAGGGGTGTTATAGTTAGCTGGACTTTTCACTTGTACAAAACCATTGAAATTCCCCCGTTATAGTTAGTTCAGCTAACTATAACTCGCGCGCCCGCAATGCACTGCTGATGACGTTACATATTACATCACTCATGACATGGTCAGTGACATCACTCATGACATCACTGATGACATCTCAACTGACATCACTGATGACATCACTGATGACATCATCCTTGTGATAGAGTGGCAGACCTCCTCTCACCCTAATATAACCTTTGATACACACATTCAAAAATAGAGACTAAAATTTTCAAAACAATGGACATACCAATACCAGTTACAACAACCTCTTCAGTAATTCTAAGATCCACATACACATCCACTCATTCACCAACAGTCCAATACAGTCACTCATACATGTACTCACTCATCATATGTACTCATACACCTATACATCCTGTTACACAATGCCACTCATCCATAGTTACTCACACACATAGTCACTCATGCTAATAAAGAATCAAACATACATTTACTTGCATATACAGTTATACACACACCACCACACTTACTTCTACGGAAACTTACACATACTTAGTCTTTTAAACAATCACTTATAGAAACACATACTTATTCATACAGGAACTCTTTCAATCTCTCACTCTCACATATACTCACATATATACACCAATAGTCACATATACTAGTTTAAAACATATATAGTTACTCATAAAGACACTATTGAGACAGTCATTCACTCACTAACACACCCATACACACACTCATCCACCCATACAGTCCTGCACACATACTGTGTTCAACACATACAAACAGTGAGTCACTCATTCATGCACCTATGCACTACGTAATACCCCCACCGAACCATGCAGACACTCAGACTGATACTCAAAAAACCAACTAATAACCTATATAGACACCCATGTAGCTACTCACCAACCCATGCAGCCACTTATACACAAAGTGAGAGACTGATACAGATATTTACATATTTAAACATTACTCACTAAGCCATGTATTCACTATGATACACTTAATCAGTCAGTTACACAATCAATTTTTCAAAAACAAATCATCCATTTAGACACTTATATACCCATTTATTCTTCCATCGACCTTGAGATATACATATATAAAACATATTTAATTTTCAGAATAACACACATTCACTGGATGATGTCATCAGTGATGTCATCAGTGATGTCATTTGAGATGTCATCAGTGATGTCATGAGTGATGTCACTGACCATGTCATGAGTGATGTAATATGTAACGTCATCAGCAGTGCATTGCGGGCGCGCGAGTTATAGTTAGCTGAACTAACTATAACGGGGGAATTTCAATGGTTTTGTACAAGTGAAAAGTCCAGCTAACTATAACACCCCTGAAACCTATGGTTTTTTCAGTGAATATATATATATATATATATATATTACCTACTGGCAGACGCCAGTAGGTAGTTATAGTTAGGACCTATTTTCCATAGGAAATCCGCAACATTCTATTTAGAATAACGTTTGCGCTGCTTGACGAATCTTCGCAAAATTTTCCAAACTTTTGGCCAGCTCTGGTCCGCTCCTATCCTAAAAATTTCACGATGATTCGTCAAGCGGGGGCTGAGAAAAAACGCGTTTTCCCCATGCATTTTCCCATAGGACCTGTTGACGTAGCTACAGCCCGAACTACTGAACGGAATTACACCAAATTTGGCAAAGAGGTAGTCCTCAGTTCAGACTCGTGCCTTTTGCTTAAATGGTGTAACTCTGTTGAGTAGTTCCAGAGAAAATTAGAATTCCAATTGAAGCCCAAGTTAGATGTGAAGGACGTCTAACATGGGCTTCAATTGGAATGTCATAGAGCATATTATCAAGCCCATTATCGCCGTTTTAGCAGCAGTTTTCTGCCGCTAAAGCGGCAATAATTGTATCGACTGGCTTGATAATATGCCCCTTCTTTATCTAGTTTCTGAGACCAGCATGCGTAAAAGCATCTTAGGGCCAGATTTAGTAAGGTTTTTAACTGGGGCAGAATCAGGCAAGGTTCACAAACTCTTGCAAGAGGATTTACTTTCCAAAGGAAAAGGTATCGTATGCTCAAAAGGTGCCCTCTTCTTTCCCCAAATAGTGCCTCGTGCCACTTTGCATCAATAGTTTTCGACACAAAGCCTAATTTGCTAGGCTACTTAGACTGACATGGAGTAAATATTTAATTTCACCAAACATTACTCACTTTGCATGCGTACTGCACTGTACTGTTTTTAAAATATTTTGAATGTTTAAAACAATATCTAGGCATGGGAGCTTGTAACGGAAGAGTATGCTTCCCGTACAAATGCCTTGCTAGACGCAATGCATCGTGGTACAAAGGTTGTATATGGCACTAGGCAGTCTGATTGTGCACCATTACACAACAGCCCATGTTTAGTAAAGATGGCTGGTTCTATAATGCTTTTTTCCCCTTGCACAACATAGCTCAAAGCAGCAACTTTGGTTGGTACCCTGTGTTGGACTAAAAATAATAATTCTGCCAGTTAGTATGCATGCCAAGCCTACCCAGTCTTAACCCTCATGCTTTCAGGCAGTTAGTGGAATCAGGATTAAAAAATCCTGTCATTTCTGTTCTCACTTCACCTCACTTCTATTACCCTAACCCTCTCTCTTGGCCTCTCTCTCTCACCTTCTCTATGTACCTCGATCTTCTCCCTCTAGTTCAGCTTTCTTTACATTACTTGCCCAACTATTCTCTATCTTCCTTTCAACCTTGCCTCTCTATCACTGTCATTACATTTATATTACTCTTCATCCCCTCCTTCACCCTCAACTCTCTATCTACTCATTCATCTCTCACTATCTCACTGCTTTTCCAACCTCCCTGTATCCTCCATCTATTTTGCCTCTGGCACAACCTCACACATGTCTTTAACTCACCCCTTTATCTCATCTTTCTTCCATGTCTCTTCATGTCCAAATGTCTCTAAGCCCTTCCTCTACCTTCACCCTTAATCAATCAATCATAGGCATTTATAAAGCGCACTACTCACCCGGAGGGTCTCAAGGGGCTAGGGGGGGGGGTCCGCTACTGCTCGAACATCCAGGTCTTGAGCTTCTTCCTGAAGGAGAGGTGGTCTTGGGTCAGGCGTAGGTCGGTGGGGAGGGCGTTCCAAGTCTTGGCGGCCAGGTGGGAGAAGGATCTTCCTCCTGTTGTCGCTCTGTGGATGCGGGGGACGGCTGCGAGGGCGTGACTGGTCGAGCGGAGGTGGCGTTTGGGAGCGTAGAAGTTCAGGCGGCTGTTGAGGTAGGTCGGGCCTTGGTTGTGTAGGGCTTTGTGTGCGTGGGTGAGGAGCCAGAAGGTGATTCTTTTGTTGATCGGGAGTCAGTGCAGGTCTCTCAGGTGTCTGGAGATGTGAGTTCGTCTGGGGACGTCGAGGATGAGCCTCGCCGAGGCGTTCTGGATCCGCTGGAGTCTCTTCTGGAGCTTGGCGGTGGTACCGGCGTAGAGGGCGTTGCCGTAGTCCAGTCGACTAGTGACGAGGGCCTGGGTGACCGTTTTCCTGGTCTCGGTGGGGATCCACCGGAAGATCTTACATAGCATGCGCAGGATGTTGAAACAGGATGAGGAGACGGCGTTGACTTGTCTGGTCATGGAGAGGGAGGAGTCCAGGATGAAGCCCAGGTTGCGTGCGTGGTCTGTCGGTTTGGGTGCGTTGCCCAGGGCGGGGGGCCACCAGGAGTCGTCCCAGGCGGAGGGTGAGGAGCCCAGGATGAGGACTTCCGTCTTGTCTGTGTTCAGTTTCAGGCGGCTGGTCGTCATCCACTCGGCCACGTTTGTCATCCCTTCGTGTAGGTTGGCTCTGGCGGTGGCGGGGTCGTTGGTCAGGGAGAGGATCAGCTGGGTGTCATCGGCGTAGGAGATGATGTTCAGGTTGTGTTGGCGTGCGATGGCCGCAAGGGGGCTCATGTAGACATTGAAGAGGGTGGGGCTGAGCGAGGAGCTCTGAGGGACGCCGCAGATGACTTCCGTGGCTTCTGATCTGAACGGGGTCAGGCGGACTCTCTGTGTCCTTCCGGTGAGGAAGGAGATGATCCATTCCAGTGCCTTCTCCTTGATCCCGACGTTGCTGAGGCGCTGCACTAGGGTGCGGTGGCAGACAGTGTCGAATGCCGCGGAGAGGTCCAGGAGGATGAGGGCCGCTGTTTCTCCATTGTCCAGCAGGGTTCGGATGTCGTCGGTGGCAGCGATGAGGGCGGTCTCGGTGCTGTGGTTGGCCCGGAAGCCTGACTGGGAAGGGTCGAGGGAACCAGTCGTCTCGAGGAAGGCTGCCAGTTGCTTGTTGATGGTCTTCTCGATGACTTTGGCTGGAAACGGGAGGAGCGAGATGGGGCGGTAGTTCTTGAGTTCGGTGGGGTCCGCCGTTGGTTTCTTTAGTAGAGCGCTGAGTTCGGCGTGCTTCCAGCTCTCAGGGAAGGTGGTGGTGTCGAGGGAGGTGTTGATGATGTCCCGCAGGTGGGGTGCGATGACAGCGTCGGCCTTGTTGAAGATGTGGTGAGGGCAGGGGTCGGTTGGGGATCCGGAGTGGATGGAGTTCATCGTGCTGATGGTGTCTTCGAGGTTGATCGGTGTCCATGCGTTGAGGGTGGTGGTGGGGGGCGTTGGTTTGGTCGTGGGGAGCGTTGGTTGTGTTCTGAAGCTGTTGTGTATGTCAGCGATCTTGTTGTGGAAGTAGGAGGCGAGGGAGTTGCAGAGGTCTTGCGATGGGGTGATGTCGTTGGTTCCGGCGTTGGGGTTGGAGAGCTCTCTGACGATGTTGAAGAGTTCCTTGCTGTTGTGTGCGTTGTTGTCTAGCCGGTCCTTGAATGCTGTTTTCTTGGTGGCGTGGATCAGTTGATGGTGCATTCAGGTGGCGAGCTTGAGGGTAGTCATGTTGTCCGGCGTTGGGTCTCTTCTCCAGGCTTTCTCGAGGGCTCGGCAGTTCTTCTTGGAGCTCTTGAGTTCGTCGGTGAACCACGGGGCCTTCTTGCTTCCGGGTCTGCTGGGTGGGGTCCTCAGAGGGGCGAGCTCGTCCGCGCAGGTGGAGATCCATTTCGTGAGGTTGTCGGCGGCTTGGCTGGGGTTCGGTGAGCTGGCGGGAGGGTGCTGGCTCAGGGATGCGGTGAGTTGTTCGGCTGTGATCTTGTTCCAGCTTCTTCGTGCAGCCTGTTGCTGGTGGTGGTGGACCGTGGTTCTTTTGAAGGTGAAGTGGATGCAGCTGTGGTCCGTCCAGTGGAGTCCAGTGGCGTGGCTGAAGGAGATGTCTTTGCTGGACGAGAAGACGGCGTCGAGTGTGTGTCCGGCGAGGTGGGTGGGGGTGGTCACCAGCTGCTTGAGTCCGAGGGTGGCGAGGTTGTCAAGCAGGGTGGTGGTGTTGCGGTCGTTGTTGTTCTCCAGGTGGAAGTTGATGTCCCCGAGGAGGATGTAGTCGGCAGAGGGGAGGGCGTGCAGGCTGATGAAGTCGGCGATGTTTCGCTGAATTGAGCGCGTGGTCCCGGGGGTCGGTAGATCAGGGTGCCTCTGAGGGTGTCTTGGGGTCGGGGTGGATCTGGAAGTGCAGGTGTTCGGCGGTTGTCAGGGTGTTGTCGGCGTTGGTCGAGATACGGATGGTGTCCCTGTGGATGATGGCGATGCCTCCTCCAGTCTGGTTGTCGCGGTCTCTCCGGATGATCTTGTAGCCCTCTGGGATGGCGATGGCGATGTCGGGCGCTGAGGAGTCGTTCATCCAGGTTTCCGTGAGGAAGGCAACGTCAGGAGCTGTGGTGTCGAGGAGGTTCCAGAGTTGAACGGCGTGTCTGTGGACGGAGCGGGTGTTGAGCAGGATGCACTTGAGGTGGTTGCTGCTGGTGCTCGGCTTGGCGGGTGCTGGTGTGGGGCAGGTCCGGATGCAGGTGAACTTTCAGGTGAGGCAGCTGAAGGGTCCGTGGGTGCGTCTCGGAGTGGCTCGGTAGCTTACCCCTTGTATTTCTCTCCACCTCACCTCTTTCTACCCTACCACACTCTTTCCCCACCTAACCTCCCAATTAACTTCATCCTCATTTTTTTACCTCACCTTTCCACCCTTTCTCTCTTTCTTCCTCTGTTCCTTTGCCTTCACCTCTCTAGATATGATATTCCTTCCTGGTTAACCCTTTTTCTTTACATATACCAATTTTAGTCTATCATAAAGTTATCTCTCGTTCTCGCTCTGTCTCCCTCTCCCTCGCTCTTTCTGTCTCACACCCACAAGCATATCTCTTTCCAGACCTCCTTCTCCATTTTCATCTTACATATCTACATCAAGCATCTCTCTCAATCTTTTTTATAGATCTCTCAACTCACTATTTCACAAACCTCTACATCTGTACACTAACTTCCTCTTTTTACTGTACACCACCTATTTATTTCTAACCTTTACCCCTCTCCCTATCTTTCTCGTGTCCCCCTACTCTCTCTTCCCTACTACTCTCTTTACCTGAACTGTTTTTCTTTAACACTTTTCATTTTGCTCTCTCTAATATGCACCACTTTACTTTTCCTGATTTCTCCCTGCCTGCCTTTACCTCTAATTCACCTCTCTTGTGTCACTACTTCACCCTTTGGAGTACTGCACTCATATGCATCCTCTACATTTCCTTTTTTTTTTTTATTGAGAATTTACTGATGTCATATATAGGTTTATACAGATACATAATCTTGTCAATCCTATAAGGTCATGAATAAAGCACAAAATGAAATAAACCATAGCACAAACAAATAATACAAAAACCAGGTTGAATATAAACAAAACAGTGAAATTTCATCATTCATGATCAGAAAATAAATGCTGCAGGGATTATGAGCTTGAGCTTCTCCAGCTAGTGAGTGGTGCCCATATATTCCTGCCCATTTCCCTTACTTTTTTGCTTTTTAGTTCATATAAACATGACTCAATATTGTGTATCCCAAGCAGCCTTGCCATCCACATTTGAAAGGTGGGGGGGGGAGGATCTTTCCATCCCGCAGAGATAAGTATACGCAACACAGCGGCAGAAATAAAGACCAAGGCTTCCGCAGTGCTACACAGTTCAATTTTCCTATCTACACCTACTAACAACTAGTAGGGGATAGAACAATTCTGCATTTTAACAGCCCCGCCAAGAAATTTGAAATTTCCCTTAGTATCGTGGATAACTTATCGCACTGGTAAAACATATGTATTAGATCCGCAGGGCCGGTCTGACACCTAGGGCATTAATCATTCTCCACCACTCCCCACGCATACAACTTCGCCGGAGTAAAATACAAATTAAACAATGTTTTGTAATGCTGAGCCCGTAGGTTAGATGAACGCAATAGTTTCTTATTTAGTATAAGAGCTAAATCTAGATCCACATCGGGATCAACTAATTTAGCTGCCAGTGCGAGTTCTGTTTTCTCCAAGTCATCCTGGATACCCACCATAAGGTGATTATAAATGTATTTAATTTTATTTCCCCCATTCCCTAAGTAGTCCAACAGAGGGAAGCGTGTTGATGCCGAGATTCTCGGTCTAATAGCCATCAGCGTTTGAACTAGCTGACCATACAAGAGCCAGTGATTAGGCGGAATCCCATATTTAAGCTGAATTGCTTCAAACCCAATAACCGCCCCCCCCCCTCCAGAACATCCCCTATAGTCCTGATTCCTTGACTTTCCAAAATAAGCAATTCATGTCCATGCTCAAATACGGGAACAGGTTAGAGTTCCATAAAAGAAGATGCACATTAAACTTGGGAATCTCCAACAACTTTTTAATAGCTTTCCACGTCCCGCAAACCCCACCCATGATCTTAAACCTAGCCTTCTTATAATATATACGGTCCACCTCCCTCAAAAGTAACCCTACGGCCTTCTTCCCCAATAAAAGCTCGAAAATAGTTGGGGGATCCCGACTGTCTCCCTGGGCCACTGTTAATCTTGCATCCTGTTGAAACAGTATTGACATTTGAGCCAGAAGGGATGAGAGATGGTATAATCGTAGATTAAGAGAGGAACGCGTCAGGGCTGCCCCTGTTCCCCGATACTCTTCTCGTTATATATAGATCCCCTGATTCATAGAATTATGGACTGTCCAAGGATTAGCCCAGTGATTGTCAATGGGTATAGTAATAAACTGTTAGCGTATGCTGATGATTTGGCGATTCTCACGACCCATCCACAGCAGGAGATGTCTGTACTCGTAGAGTTCGCAAAGGATTTTGGTAGTAGGTCTGGGTATCTGCTAAACGAGGGGAAGACTCAGATCATTTGTACTAAGAATATCACCAAGTCAGATAACAGAGATGTCGATTCAGCAGTCTATTTAGGGGTAAGGATCAATGCAGCAGTGGACAAGATCAATACTGAAAATTATTGCCCCCTTATTGGATCGATTGAAGCAGAGTTAAAAAGACTCGACGTTTTACACCTCTCTCTGGTAGGGAGGGTAAACGTCCTTAAAATGTCAATCTTTCCAAAGGTTCTTTATCTATTTCGTGCCATCCCCCTCCTGATGGAGGAAAAACTTTTTTAAAAACCTGGAAGTAATTTTTAACAGGTTTATTTGGCAATTTGGGAAAACCAGGCGCTCTATGATACTCATGTCACTTCCGCATCCTCTACATTTCCATCTACTTATCTCTGTTTCTCTCTTTCAGACTCTTGCACCATACCCTTTTATCAATCTCTCTCTCTTCCTACATTTTCCTCTTTTTACCTCTTTATCTTTCTTTTTGGGTACCTCACCTTTTACTATTTACTCTACTCTACTATCTACTCTACTTCTGCCCCTAAATCACATGGATGTCTATCATCACCTCTCTTAACTCACCCCTTTTACCTGTACTTGACATCTCTCAATATATTTTTCTTTGTTTCTCTCCATCGCCTATATCCTACCATGTCTGGTTTCTCATACCCAGCAAGTGTGGAGACCCCCGATCTGCAGATACTACTAGTAAAATTAGTTTGTGAATAACAACACATTGTAAATTTACACCAAACTTACCTTTGTGAATCTGGCTCATAATTCCACATACAATGTTGATGTTGCAAGCAAAGAAAAATCTAGATTCACTTATCAAAGTGTGTACAACATTTCTTTTTGTGATGTTTGGCAAGTGGTCTCTGGTTAGCTTGAACTTTCTGAAGTTTTTATTTTCCTGATATCTAGAAGGTTTAACATGTAATTCAATATCGGTTGGCATTAAAATCACTTGAATGAGCTGAAAAGGTGTTATATATACAAAGTTGTTCCAAACAGGGATCCGCAAAATATATCTTTCCGATAACACTGGCCTTTTGGGATGCCAGAAAGAAGCTTCTCTCATAATCCTTCCGCAAGTGGAATAGGGCGCAGAGGGTGATGCGATGAACGAATGATCTAGTCCCATGAGTTGCACCCTGTAGATTATTCTTTGACCTCAGACCACGAGGGTGTGACCACTTGTTCTGCAGAGTGGATAAGCAGACATTTGTCTCATGAACCCTCCCCTCCAGGGTACTGCTGAGTGGATAATCAGTCCTGCCGGAGACCCAGCAGGGCAGTTCACCAGTTCTGTTTTTGCTTACTAAAAAACACAGAAGACATATATTGTATATATGTATATTAGGCCATTAATAAACAGTAACCTAGAAAGGAATGCATGTCATAAAATTATAGGAAAACTAGTAGTTTTGCCAGCAGAAGTAATCTGTAATCTGTTGAACAGAAAGGGGCTCTGTCTGAAAAGGTGCTGGATGCGCGTAAAGGCGCAGCACCCTGCTTGCTTTAGGTCTTTGCTGAGTTTCCTCTCTGAATATATACATCCAAAGTGACGTGCATGAAGGTGTCGTTATAGTGACGTGTAGTGACAAAAGGAGCATTAGAATTGGTAATGTGGATGTTCATGTGTGATGCTTTTAGGAGTCTAATATATTTATCCTGTATAACTTACAGGGAACTATGCAGGGCTGTGTCTCACCTATAACTAATAACATTCCTATATGAGAGCCAAGCCACATATGTAATCTCTCTGGTCAGTTGTGAACAACCTACAGGCCAGGGTCTATCTACAGCAATGGATCAGTGTAGGATGATTCAACACTATTGGAAACATCTTCCCCCTCAGTCTTCTGCGCCACTCATGTGAGTCCTGTTCCCACTTTCCCCTCTGTCTGTTGTATCCCCATCTGGTTTTCCCTCACCTCCAGTACCTCCCTCCATAGATCAGCATAGGGTGTTTTCTCAGTCCTTGCACCCCCTCCCTCCCTCATCAGCACCCTGCTCTCGGCACCAGCCCGGTGAGTAATTTCCCACTTCCAAGCTTCCACCGCTGGTCCAGCCGCAGATGTGCACACCAGCGCTATCCGGCTTTGAGCTAGTACCATAGCCAGGTCTAGGAACCTATTTCCTGCCATCCTCTTGGGGAGGGCGGGGAAAAAGTCCCAGTAAGCATGTCCCTAGTGCTGGATCCAGCATGCGCCCCACCGCTGCTCCTACAAGATGCAATGTTTCTTCCCAGAACCGCCGTCCTGGAGCGCAGTCCCAAACCATATGTATGAAATTTACATCTACACGCTCACATCTTGGGCATTTATATCTGGGGCCTCCAAAGGCAAGTTGAAGTTTATGATGTGTCATGTACGTCAAGTGGATGTAGTTAAATTGGGTATACTTCAAACTGGTATTACGCTAGACTTTCCTGGGGTACGCCAGGATTTTAGATCATTGGGGGTATGTAATGGTTCTCCCTAGAACGGTCTCCCAACGGGTACGCAGTTTCCTCAGGGGTGTGCAGGTCATATGTAGCTGCGATATATATATAACCATTTAACCTATTGTAAGGAGTGATTGTAACATTGCGTGTGGATTAGGCTTGTCCTGCCCCCCACAACTCCCTGAAAGTGCGCAGTATTATCTCATAGGTTCGAAAATGACCTGGTTGCAAGCCATATGTCTCCAGCAGGTCGTTGAATGGAGCCAGGGTCTCTAGTTGATTGCAATCCCGCACTTTTTCCCATCCAGCTTCGGTCCAGGGTCTCAACAGTGTTGGGGTTAGTGTAATCTTGAGGTTCCCATGGGGGAGACCCACTAGTGGAAAGTCCGGGGCATATGAGGTAGATTGTCCTACTTTGAAAAGACAGCGCTTCCAACAGCGTAAAGCTGTGGTTTGAGGTGAAGGAGGGTAACACCTGTGTCTAACATTTTAGCTACTACCCAGTCTGTACGGGACCCCTGGTTTGTAAGATCAGTAGCTATTGGGCCGGCGTCTGCCAGCCTTTGCGCCAACCGTTGGAGTTAAGAGGCTCAATACTAGAGCTCAAAATGAGGCCCTCTGAGCCCTCCCTCTTCAGGAGGACGCTGAAACAGTGGCGGCTCGCATAGGGCATGCTGCAGGGGAGGGCCAGTGTGGGGGGAAGTAAACTCGGACATACGACGGAACGGAGGAACGTCATTAAATAAATAAATACAACTATTTACCTTGCGCACTCTGCTTCGCCGAGCCAAAATGACAGAAAGTGGAGTAAAGTCTTGCAAGAGTATTTACTTTCTACCGCAAACGTTATTTTGAGTGTGAAAGTGCCCTTTTATGAGCACACATAGCACTTTAAGCTGCTCTGCACCAGTACAAATTGAATAGGTCAAGTATAATGACATATTCCAGGAGGACACATTTCAATAAACAGAATACAATTATTGTTTGTTAAAAGTGCTTTTCTTATTGCATTTTAATAGCTTTGGATCTTTTATTAGGGACACCTTTATTCACTTTCGAAACGTATAGAGTTGTGGAAGTATGAAACAAAAGCACCTCTTAGAAGCAGGTGGTAACAAAGAGAAATGTGTCCATTTTTAATTTCTCCAAACATTACATCATTACAGTGCATGCACTGTACATCAAAAACACACTGTGGAATGTTCCAGAAGGTGTTTGCATAGGTTTATGTACGGGAAATATATACCTCATGTACAAACCTTTAGCTGAACAGTACACACACTGCTCTGTGCCATGGTTGAAAGGTTGCGCGTGGCGCTACACAGCATTTACCATGCAGCAGCGCAGGAGATGATGCCAGCAGTAAGCCAGATTTCATGAATGTGGCTCTGCGCTACTTTCTTCCCCTTGTGCAACACAGCACAACTTGGGGTGACTGTCCTTAAATCTGCCACGAAGAGATGAGCCGAGAAAAACCCGGCACGTGCGCAAATGAGTGACTAAAACCAGTGAACAGGGTGATCTGGGAACAGAACTAAGTGGTCGGAGCAGTGGTGAGCCATGAACAGCAAATTGACGTTCTGAAGAATTAAGAGGCTGGGGTCGAGAAGAGGTGAGGTTGCCATGACTACACCTGCATCTTAAAATCCTGTGGCTGAGTTGCAAGTCCTTCAATAATTTCAAGTGTCACAAGGGTAAGAAGGGCCTCCCTGGACAGTGTGTGGAGATAAATGGAGTTATTGTGTGTGTGTTGGGACTGCCTAGCGTCATTTATTCAAGATGACTCTCACCCTCAAAGTGCAAAACCCAAGAGAGACATTGCCCCATCAACGTCATAGCACAGCACTACACACCAGCACATATCATACACTCAGTACATGACAAACAATGTAACATTCACCTAACTACATTATTTGCACAATAAAAAGAACTAACAAAATTACCTAGAATACACATATAACACTTAGGCCCACTGAAACACAGCCTAACATAAAACTTCATAACTACTACAAACCAACATACTAATGTAGGAAATCAGGTTATTGGGGGAGGGGTGAAAATCCTACTCTAGCAACAACTGCAGTTCTTGTCAGGGTGACCAACAAAAGTCACTAGGTTAACCCGTGCTCAGTTCTCTGGTAGCTTGAGCAGTCAGGGTTAATTAGGAGCAATGTATAAAGTATTTATGCAGCACACAAACAAAAATACAAATAGTAATAACGTGAAACACAAACAAAAAAAATCCCAAAACAGTGAAGAAATAAAATGACACCAAAAATAAGTAAATCCAATCCGTAGAACGAGAGTTATGAATTTGTAAAATATTTAGTGTAAAATAGAACCTAAAAGATCAAATTGCCAACCGCGAGTACCTGGCAGCACTGGATAAGGGCAAAGACAAAAGTTAAGGCAGACTGCTATGGAGGGCAGGTCAGATAGAAGAGGTGCATTGGGCCCAGTCTTGGGTTACCTTCAGACTTGGAAACGTTTCAGAAGAAATGTTTTGGAGAAGGTAAATTCTGCCTCAGGATGAGGCAGCAGGAGGTGTCCGAGGGGAAGATGTCAGAGATGCGCCTTATAGTAATGAAAACGAATTTAGGATTTTTTCATTACAAGGACACATAAAACTACATGTCCTACTTGTATATGCCATGTACCCTGCCCTACGTACTTTTAGGTCCCACCTTAGGGATGATTTGCAAGTATATGAAAGGAAGGATTAGGCATGGCAAAAGTGTTTTCCCCTATCCCAAATGATAGTTTAAACCTGCGCTATACGCTGTAACTGCAGCCCTGAGAGATATTTTACAGTGTTACTTTAGTGTGTGTCACAAGGAGGGCTTCGGGTCCACTAGTAGCATTTAAGCTGCAGGCCCTGGGTATACATAGTACCATACCATGCTAGGGACTTATAAGTAAATTAAATATACAAATTTGCTGTTAGTCAATTTTACCTTGTTTTAGGGCAGAGGTCTTCAATCTGTGGGACGCGACCTCCAGGAGTGCAATAGAAACCTGGAAAGGGGGTCGCGCATTCTCCAGCTTTACTTGTCCCTGTAATCCAAAAGGTTTCCTTTCCTTTTAAAAAAAGACAGCTGTCCTAGGACTGCTAATTGAGATCATTATCAGCAGCTTGCCTGAATGAAATGCTCATCAGTTAATTCGCAATTGTAAAGGATGAGCAGTTCTGGCTTTAATTGATCAAATAACTCCAGGTTTTATGATGACAAAAAAACAAATCTTTGAGTGGAAGTGCAAAGATTTAACAATTGGGCTGGGAAGTGTTGTTTTTAATTTTAACTGCATTTACACAGCCCTTAGTACCCCTTAAATAGGTGTTGAAGTGACCGTTAAGCCAAGAACAAAGATTGTGTTTCATACGCTCTAGTATTACTAACATCTACTTAGTCTGTGACCTCGAGGCACTAAAAATACACATCACTATTCTCCACTGCACCCATCGAGGTTTAATTCAATGGCTCTCTGGTGACACACAGACGTCTGGAGTGCATTAACTGGTGGAGGTTTCATATTGTCCTGCAGTGCATTTCCTACTGAGTACCAACTTTTTAAATGTATTTTTAATTTGCGCTGCCCATTATTTTATATGTAGATATCTGATGGTGAAAGACCCCAAAAACTACAAAATATGTTAGTGCTTATCTATGTGAGGCTTGCACCACCAGAGCATCACTTTTTTTGACGCTCTGGTGGCACAAGCGTCTCAACCATACCTATGAGGCGTTGCAAAGTCACCCTGCGCGGCTTTTTATGGCCTCATAGATATGGATTAAGACATAACAGCGCAAGCCAAAAACAGACACCTCCCCAGTGGAGGCGTAACGAGTTGAAATTTTTCTTTTCTCCTTGTATTTCCTCTTTCTATGTGCGCTGCATTTGGCAGCTCACATAGAAAGAGGGAAATGTCTCTCTATACAGAATCAACCCTGCCTCTGTTGGTGCTAGGCAGCAATGTGTGCGCCAACGCAAGGGATAAGGATAATAATGCACCATATTATATAAATATGGTGCATTCCTGCCTTTTCACATTGGCATAGGGCAGCGTGCAAATAGACTTGCTGTACTTCCCTACGCCTATCCCTCATAAACAAGGCCCTTTGTTTTTAGCGACACATTTGACTACATCCCCATGCTCAATGACCTTCGGTTTGCTAAACACTGTTTAATATTATTTCCCCACCGTAAACATTATTTTCTGTGGGGATTAGGGTTTTTATAGTTGTTGATGATGAGCACCACCAGGTTCTAGAAATATTTGTCAGAAGGAGGTCCTTACGTCTAAAAAAGTTTGACAAGGGGTCTCGGCATCAAAAAGTTTGAAGACCTTTGTTTTAGGGAGAGACTCAAGCACTCATTCATAATTCATAAAACAGGAGGGTTTAAGGCAAAGACCTTGGGGGGCACCATGCCAAGGGTGTCAGGTCTAACACATGTTCATACCTTTTTCTATTACATATGGGAGGGACAGAGAGAGTCGCTGGGAAATTTGGAATCCATGCTACATAATAGGAGGTGTTTAATGGCACCCATAATGGACTAAGACGATTGCTATCACAGACACATCCAAAAACGAGCCAAAATAGTACTATATATATATATACTATGTATATACTCCAGCTCAGCCTTGGAGTCAGTTCAGCAACACAAATGGCGATCGACTGGTACGGCAACACTCTTCTAAAGAAAATAATGGCGTTACCAAATACCTAGAATTATTTTGGAAAAGAAAGAAACATTTTTATGAAGATTCAAACCTTTTTTGAAAGTTGTTATTTTATTACAAGGTTTTTTTAACACCCCTTCCTCTTTTAGATCAGCATTTATAATACTTCTTTTGTTTTGCTAATAACTTTGGCATGATTTGCCGAATCTTCATGACACTTACCATTTTTTGTCTTGTTTTTTTTGCAAGGAAAGTTACAGGGTGATCAATTAAACAGGGGGGAGGGGTAAAGAAAAAGGGTCCTGATTTGCAAAATACCTTTGCATTTTTCATAGACTATTTTGGGCATCATTTCTGCAGAAATTGCTGAACAGGAGTACATAAAATTTAGCAGGAAGCTAGTCTTGGTCCAGAAAGCGTGCTCTTTGCACTTTTATGTAAACTAGTGATGTCACTTACCATGTTGTAAGTAATGTATTATGACATAAGCAGTTCATTGTGGGGGCGTAAATGTTAGTTAGCTCATGTAATTATAACTGGTGAATTTCTATGGTTTTGTGCAAGTGCAATTTGAAGCTACCTATAATGTCCCTGTAACCAATTTCCAGTGAATTTCTAAAGTTGTTTTACAACTATTTCTAAACTATTACTCCCCTGTGAACTTTATTTAGTGGATTTCTAAGATGTTTTTCAATTTTATTTCCTAACTGTAATGTCCGTGTAACCTTGGTTTTTTCAGTGAATTTCAAAGATGTTTTTAAACTTATTTCTTAACTGTAACCTATAACCTTTGTGAGTGGGTGTGTGAGTGGCTGTATAGGTCAGCGAGTCAATGTGTGAGTGGCTGGATGTGTCTATGAGTGGTTTTGTGGATGTGTTAGTGCCTGTGAGTGCATGCATGGCTCTGTGAGTGTGTGTGTGTGAATGCCTGTGTAGGTCTGTGAGTGGGTGTGTACCTGCCTGTGTAGGTTTGTGAGTGGGTGTGCAAGTGTCTGAGTGGGTCTGTCTGTGCATGTGTAGATTTGTGAGTGATTGTGCAAGTGTCTGTGAGTGGCTGTATGGGTCCACAAGTGAGTGTGTGAGTGGGTCCGTGAGTGTCTGTGTGGATCTCGGAGTAGGTGTGTTAGGTTTTTTGTGGGTATATGAGTAGTTTTCAGGGTATGTGTGGGGGTGTGTGAGTGGCTATATGGGGCTGTAGTGGGAGTGAGAGTGGGTGTGCGGCTGTGTGATTGTGTGTATGAGTGGTTGTATGGGTGTGTAGGTAGGTGTATTAGTGGTTGTATGTGTCCATGAGTGGGTGTATAAGTGGTTTTGTGGGAGTGTGATTGGGTGTATGAATAGTGATCTGGGTGTGTGAGTAGCTGTATGGGTCTGTGAGTAGCTTGTGGTAATATAAATGGGTGTGAAAGTGACTGTTTTGGGTGTGTGAATGAATTTGTGAGTGGCTGTGTTGGTCTGTAAGTAGATGTTAGTGAGTCAGAATGTGTGTGTTAGTAGGTGTCTCTGTGTCTGTGTGGGTGTGTCATTAGCTGTTGTGAGTGATTGTGCCAAAACGGAATTTACCTGCCTCTTTATCCAACAAGAGGCCACCATTTTCCACAAAAATATCTACCTAACTGGACTACTGTCTTCTGGTTAATTAATAAGCCCTTTTTCTCTGGGTAAAAGTCTAATGGATATTCCACACTATAGCTGTGTAATGCATCACAAGGAAATATCTGCAGTGATTTTGTGGGTGTTTTGGCAATGTGATTGTTCCTCATGCGTCTTCAACCAGAAATCTTTGATAATCTGAATCCTCATCTAGAGAAGATGATGAGACTACAGAGGTGAATCCCCACCAAACAAGGGTACATCCTCCAAACTATAAAAAGCAAGTGCTTCTTTGGTGAAGATGTCCTCATATTCTTCTGCATCAAAAATTTATCGAAAAAATCTGCTAAAGATATACTAGGGAGCATTCTGGTAAGCTGCCCACCATCCTGGAAAAAGGCGGGAAGACCTTTGCATACTACTAAGGTGGAAGGGGAGGGGACAAACTGGTGAATCTTCCAGGTGATCTTTCACATTTGCATATTGGTAGTAATTTAAAAGGAGAACCGCGGACTCTCGCCAATAAAGGACAAGAAAGGAACTACTTGTCACGCTCACTGCAGATTGCGCTCCAATAGATCCAAATTCCAATCACCTCCACCAAGGGTTTCAGATTGTTTATCAATGTGGAATTGCCAAGAAAGCACACTTGCTTTGCCTTCACCAAGTTCAGGAAGTTAGAATAATTTGTTCATAAAATAAATGGACGGGGGTCACATGGAACCTCTCCCCAGGCTGTGTTCAGTCCCAAGACCATCTCTCTGGGCCTGGCCAAGAAATGATGGGGCAAAGGGCAATGTGGCTGCCCTCCCTAGCTGACTTTGGCCCTGGATACCACATCCCCAGGGGCCTAGCCAACAATTAGTAGGGGATGGGGCCTCAGAGCCTTGCGCTGGGCTGATTTTGGGCCTGGGGTCTCCATCCCCTTGGGCCCAGCCACTTGATACTGGGTACCCATTTTGCAGTTTTGGGGACCACGTAGGGAGCCTCAGTGCCTCTGCCATCCCTGCTGGCTCCCTGCTTCCAGTGGGAGCCAGCATTGCTCCCACATGCAGGGAGCAGCCAAAAATGATGACTGTGGGCAGAAAAACAGATGAAAATAATCTCCCAGAGAGCTGCAGCTGTTTTCCAGCCCATGACCACTGGGAGCGAATTTACTGTTTGCTCTTGCTTGGCAGGAGCAGCCAAAGCTCCTGTCAAGTGAGAGCAAAAAGCTATGTCCCGCGGTGGGCACCCTGGTACATATGGAGCCAATACTAAGGGGTGCCCCAGGTTCCTTAATTACTCCAGGAGAGGGTCCATGTGGTCCACCTCCTTTGAGTTTGCCCAGGCCAGCCCCGGGGAGTTGGTGGTCCCTAGGGCTATATATGGCCATGGAGAAGGGCCATGCGACTCCTCCCCCCCTTATTTTTATTTGCTGCCCCTGGGAAGCGGTGGTCCCTATAATTTCACTGTATAGGGCCTACCCTAACTATGACCCATATCAGTTATATGTATTTGTAAGAATTTGGGTTACTAGTTTAGGGAGGTGAAACACTAATCACACAGCAATGACATTTCTCCTCAGGGTGAAATCACAAGCAACCCCTAACTTAACCCATCCTCATCCCTCACAGAGCCGTCAGGCTTAACTCAGAGGGAAGGTGTAAAATGTTTTTCAACACTTCCAAACAAAATGCAATGAAAATATACCACAAAAGGAGACCAATACAAAGTTAGAAAAACAATGTAATATCATACATACAAAATATGATCTGGCTACCTGGTCCCAATCGAAGGTTAATGCTTATTAAATGTGATTAAGTAACTCAATGTTATCCTATAGGACAGGTAGGGCTCACAGTAGTGAAAATGATTTTAAGAGTTTTTAACTACAGGACATGTAAAATGTCAAAGTCCACCCTGCCCTGTGGGCTACCTTAACCCTACCTTAGGACTGTCTTATGTGCAATAAAAGGGGAGCTTAAGGCTTGGCAAGGGGGCTATTTTGACAAGTTTATTTGGCAGTTTAAAACTGCATGCAGGCTGGAATGGCAGGGCAGGTTGAAGCTGCTATTTAAATGGGTGGCATAAGTAGTATTTAATTTATAGGCCCTGGGTATAGGGCCCTCTACATGGGACTTATGAGTACATTTAATGTGCCATTCAGGTGTAAACCACTTAAGCCATATTTAGGGGACTGAGTATAAGCACTTTAGAGGTGGTAAAGTGCAGAGAGTCTGAAGATCAACAAAAACAAATTCAACAACATGTGGAGTGAAAAAGGCAATACAAAAACACTTGGTAGTAATAGTTAGTTCTTTGATTATATAATAAAAGCATATTTTGGTTTGCTTATAACTTTGGCGATGTTTGACGAATTTTCACAAAAAATTCCAAAAAAAGGTCTCATCCACTTCAGCTCCTTCCTCAAAAGTTTCAGTGTTATCCATCATGCAGTGTCCGAGTAAAAGGGATGGTCTCACAACACATTTTCCAGAATTATTTTTCATAGGAAATTGAACAGTCATACTGCAAAGACTGCGGAATGGAATTACACCACATTTTCATTAGGCTGGATTTTGGTCTAGAAAGCATGCTATTCAGATTTGGCATAAATTCTTTCAGTAGTTTTTGAGGAATGAATCCTCAAAAACTTTGTATATTTCACGCTGAGGTGGATCCCTTCGTGTGCCTCGTCAGGCCACCGAGACACACCTCCCTCTGAAGACAATTGTATAATAATAGGATAAGGGGTGAAAAGCCACCCCTTCCTCATGCCTCTTCAGGCCCCAGGAACCCAATCCCCATCAGGGCTGATTTTTTTCATAAGTGAAAGGGGGGAGAAGTCCCCCCTCCCCAGGCCTTGATGAGGCACAAGGGACCCCATCTCCTGGGTCATTTTTAGTATAGGGGAGGGGGCATGCTGCCTCCTCCTCAAGCCAACATCAGTCACTGGGACACTATCCCTTGGGGCCCAATACTCGCAATATCCCATGTAGCCCACCCCTGGGAGACTGTGGTCAGTGCCTGGGAGAGTGTGGGCATTCCCTGCCCAGACTCTCCCAGGCAATGAAAAGATCTTCGCTCCTGCTCAGCAGGAGCACTTAAAAAATTCTGGAAAGGTACAAAATCCTGCCATTACCCAGTATGATGCTATCTGGGTAGCTGGTAGGGGCTGTGGGGACCTTGGGCCTTCCATGAGGCCCAGCATGTGCCCTGCATTGTGGGCACCCTGGCACATATCTAATGTGTAAAAAATGTCCAGCTCCCGCCAGCGGAATCGGCTGGGACTGCGGGGGCCCTGGGGCTCCCCCACCATCCACAATTGAAATTAGATGTAGATGCCTGAGGTGGGCCATGGGGTACCCACTTAATAAAAAATGCCCCCTCTGTTGGGCACCCATAATGGGTGCTGGCTGGGGAACTGTCTGGGGATGCGGAGGCCCAGGGGTCTCCCTGCAGCCCCTAACCAAAATTAAAGATGTGGGTGTCCTGGGTGGTCACCAAGATACCCACAAAAAACATTTGAAAAAGAAAAAAATGAATAATAAATGAGCGGCCAGAGCCCTCCTTGCTGGACCTCTATGCACTTCTGCTAGAGTGAAAGGCCTTCTTGTGGTTGTTTTTATGATTGCATTTTGTGGGCTGAAAATGCAAGCTAGTGGCAAGGGGTACCTCAGAAGGAGAGCTACCGAATATGTTCCATTGAGAACTTTGAGGTCATTCTCCATGGGTCTTGCCTCCATTTCTAGAATATGCCGTGCCTGGTCTGGACCAAGTTCCTTTAGTTTCGTGGGAGCCCAAGCCTGGAATTATCTTCCGGTGACCCTCAGAACTGTGAGGAACATTGCTGTTTTTAAGATTCTGCTTAAAACCTGTTTTTTCTGCCTCTGGGGGCGTCTGCAGGATAGATGGGGACCAATAGCGCCCGAACACTCTTGTTGAGTCGCTGTGTGCTTTATAAATGATCTAAATCGTTCATTCATTCATTTATTCAATGTTAAAGGAAAGACTTAGGGGCATCTCTATGACTTTTGTGTGCAGAGTAGTACAGCAAGTCACCCTTTGCATCGAGGATTGTTTTTATGCAGGAACAAAAACAATCCTGAGAGACTTTTTACTCTTTCTATGTGTGCCGCAGATTAAGGAAAAAAACAAGGAGAAACAAAGATATTTCTCCTTGTTGTGCCTCTCCTGGGGAGGCGTATCTTTTTGCTGCATTCCTACATTTACATGTGCTTGTAAATCTGGGACTGCGTCATGATACATGCAGGTTGAGTGGGAACACCCATGCACACCTATGGCAGCGCCTCCCTGGCACAGAGAGATGTAACTCAGCAATTTGCGCTGCTGCGCATTACTTGAGATTCACGGAGCCAAGCAGGGACCTGCAAGGCGGCCTTGCGAGGCTTTAGAAATCTCTTCAGTGATGTCACTGACCATGTCAAGAGTGTTGTAATAGTTGAGGTCCTAAGCAGTGCATTGCTGGGGTTCAAGTTACAGCTAGCTCAGCTAACTATAATTGCTGAATTTCACTGGTTTTGTACGAGTGTAATGTGAGCCTAACTATAAATTCCCTGTAACCTTTGTTTTTTTAGGTGAATTTCTAAGGTTTTTTTAATTCTATTTCTTAACTATAACATCTCTGTAACCTTTGGCATTTTAAGTGAATTAATAAGGTTTTTTAATTGCTAATTCCAAGTTATAACATCCCTGTCAACTTTGGCTTTTTCAGTGAATTTCTCTTTTTTTAACATAGCAAGGGGTAGCATGGGCTTGGCTGCAAGGCATGCCACCAAGCCCCTGGATGCACTCAACCCTTCCATGCGCACAGCCTCTGTGAGTGCATGAGGGGGTTGGCTGCAGGTCCTGGTCTGGGGCCACAGGAATCCAACTCCATGCCACGATTGGCCTTCGGCCTTCCTTGGATGTGTTGGACTACAGGGCCTGGCCCGGCCCCCATGAGGTCTGAGTGGGTTTCTAAGTGTGTGCATTAGAGTCTGACTGGGTTTGTGAGTGGGTGTGTTACTATTTGAGTGGGTATGTAAGTGCATGCTTAAGTCTCTATGTGGCTCAGTGTGTGAGTGCCTGTATGCATGTGTGAGTGATTGTGTGAGTGCCTGTATGGGTCTGTAAGTTGGTGTGTGAGTACATGTGTGAGTGTGTGTGTGAGTGGCTGTGTATAATGCATTTGGGCCCCCAGAGGATGGTATAGGGCCATAATTCAATAGTGGACAATTTCAGTCCCGGGGACCCAATCCCACAGGATTAGGCCTTAATTTAATGGGGGAGGAGGGCTTTGCAGCCCCCGGGTCAATCTCAACCCCAGGGACCCTCCACCGGGGCCCAGCCTAAATACATATATATATATTTAATGGGGAAGGGGTGTCACGCAGCCCCCCTCCTTGGGTCATTTTAAGGGCCACAGGTACAACTATACCAGTCATACTGAAGCTTGAGGGCGCCTCACAGCTTTGGATACTAAACCCCCAGAGCTATGAGGAGTTTTTCTGCAGGCATAACTCTGCAATAATATTATGATAGTTACAGCAGCCGGCACCACAATACCATGGAACCCACTGGAAGACAATGGCAAAGAGCTGAGGGGAGAGAGGGCACTCTAGAGGAAAGAGAAACAGTATTAGATGACATAGAAGTGAGTAGGGAAGACAAGGAGTAAAGGGTGATGCTGATACAGAACCATCGAAAATGAGAAGGGGCAATTTGAATTACCAATACATTGCAAAATGCAACAACTAAAAGGGAAGAAGGTTAAAGTTCAACATTTCTATGAAATGGTAGTGGAAGGGTCACAAATGAGTGTGGGGGAATTCCAGGAGGAAAGTATTGATCCTCCTCTTATGGTCCTCCCTACTGAATCAATAGCAAGAAGGAATCTCTCTGGACTGCATATACCGATGCCTCAGGAGATGTCTCACACTCAAAGCTGTGAAGGGTCTGACTGCTGCCACCTGGTAAGGGAATCAGGAACTTAAAAAATTTACTAAAGGATTGCCATTCAACACCCCTGAGTGAACTCGTGGAAACTTATTTTCTTAATGTACTGTCTCTCTTGGAACTTTTAAAACAAAAACCTGTCTGGAGATGAACAGAGCACTGAAGAATGGGTGCAAACCAATAGGATTCACAACCAGGTACAAGAGTCAGGCAAAGTATAGGTTCCTCATGTACAACAGGTAGTGTTCTATGAAGTGGTGTATCTTCAACACCGTCCAGTCATCTATCTTTGGTGGAGATATTGTTCACAAAAATTGAACCATGTTTACTTGACTGAAAAGTTAAATACCTAAGCTGCAGAAGGCCACACATCAGCAGACTGAATATGAAGAAATGCAAGAGGGAAAACACCAGGAGGTAAGCCTTATCCATCTATATTACTAACATAGAGATATCTTTGCTCCAAAATCCTACTCCTCCTCGAGGAAGGCAGAATGAGGAAAAGTGTTTTTGTTTGTCCTACTTTACCTGTGGGCTGCATTGTACAGCACATATACAATGTGGGGAGATCCCTAGCATAGTTTTTGCAATAGAAGGAACCCTTTCCAGTTACAAAAGACATTCTTTAGAGAATGCAGACACCCTTGCACTATGACACATGAGTATCTGCATTGGTGCATGACTCCCAAAATTGAGCCACCACCGGGGGAGTGGCGAACAGTCCCAAATCTTAGTAGATATGGTGCTGTTCTGCCGTCTGCCTTTGATGCAACACATTACAGCAACTTTAGCTGGGGTGGCAGAAGCGTTAGGGTGGCACCTCTCAAACTATGGAATGAACGTCCCTTCTCCATTAGAACACTTCCATCCTTTTTTGCCTTCAGGAAGGCCCTGAAATCCTGGCTGTTCCTTAAATGGAGACCCATGCCTTTCATGAACTTGCTTCTCTAGCCCTGAGCGCCAAGACACCTCTGGGTATATATGCGCTTAATAAATATATTAACATAACATAACACTTTCCCTAAGCTACACCTAGAAGAATCTTTGTCTCTTCTTGAAAGTATCAAGTCAAGCTCTCCCTCTGATCCCTGTCCAACTAATATTCTGTCTTAGATTGCCTCTACAATCAATCCAATTGCTTCTCAGCTTTTTAATACTTCCCTTTCCACTGGCATAATGCCTAAATCATGGAAGCACGCTAAGATTCTGCCTTTGCTAAAGAAGGCAGATCCAACAAATCCGGCCAATTAGAGGCCGATTTCCTTGCTTCCGGCCCTTTCAAAGGTCTTGGAGAAGTTAGTAAACAAAGTTTTGCAACAACATATTGAAGAAGGGACGCTTCTCCATGAATCCCAGTCCGGATTCAGGGCCAGCTTCAGCACTGAGTCTGCATTGTTGGAAGTTACTTAGTTTATCAGGGATAGACTGGATGTGGGAGGCAAGGCCGTTCTGATACTACTTGATCGGTCAGCAGCCTTTCATATGGTCCCACATGAGAGGCTTTTAAATCAACTTCAGAACATTGGCCTCAAGTGGATGTCTTCCTATTTAGAAAATAGATCTCAGTACATTTGGCTTCCAGCCTTCTCCTCTCCAGTCCCTGCTATCAATGTTGACGTCACTCAAGGCTCTATTCATTGCCAAACCCTCTTTAATATCCACCTCTCTCCGTTAGCATCCTTGGTGGAGGAAGCCGGCGTCAAATTTGTCTCTTACGCTGATGACACGCAGCTTATTTTCTCGTGTGACAAAGGCTCTGACTTTGATGGGGCAATGATTAATTCCTGCCTCTTGAAGGTTTTTAATTGGCTCAAGGTAAACCAGCTGCAATGCAATCCAGACAATACGGAAGTGGTTTTCTTTGGTGGTCACGAAATACCAGACTGGGTGGCCTAAGGATTTGCCACCTCGGCTCGTTGAAAAAGAGAAAGTAAAAAATCTAAGAATAATCATTGACAAATCATTGTCGATGCGTCCTCAGATTCAACACCTCTCAGGCGTTTTTCTTTGGTGTACTTCGAATGTTGAAAAAATTCTTACTGCTCCTACCGCTGGAGAGCAGAAGGATCGTTGTGCAGGCTCTTGTGAAATCGAAGCTCGACTATGTCAGTTGATTGTACCTTGGTATCCCTAAATCTCTGACCCAGCGCCTGCAAGTAGTCCAAAATTCGGCCGCCAGAGCTATCACACGATCTAGTCTTAGAACCTGCATGACCCTGGTTCTCATATCTCTGCACTTGCTCCGCATTAAAGAGCGGATTGACTTCAAGGCCTTGACTATCTTTTTTACAGCTTTTCACAAGGTTGGTGCTGTATATCTTAATAAAGGTGACAACCGGTATTTAACGTCCCGACCCTCGCGGTCCTCCAATACTAATTTGGCCATTCTGCCCAAAATATGTCTCACTCGTACAGACGGCAGATCCTTTGGTTTTTCGGGTGCAAAATTATGGAACAACCTGCTGGAATCTTTGAGGCGTGACCCTTACTTACTTTCTTTTAGAAAGAGCCTAAAGACATGTTTTTTTCAATAAAATACTGTCCCTTTCACTCCTCTCTTATCGCTGCGCAAGCACCAGGACACTCTTGTTAGAGTAGCTGTGCGCTCTACTAAATACCTCTTTTCATTTCATTCGTTGTTTTGCTGTGTTGCAAGACTTTTAGTAAGTTTAGGGTACGGTGGATTAGAGTGTGCACGGAGGTTAGTTCTGCCCAGGTATGGTTGCACTCTTTTCTGGAGGTAGAGCTGATTTTATTTACTCTTTTTTCTTGTCAGAGTGATGCTTGAAAAGGAGGTCTGTTCAAGAGCCAATGTAAGTGATTTTGCTTTAGTGTCAACTGTGAGTTGAAGCCCCCAAGGTTCCTGCTTGATACCTAAGTTAAATCTTTGTTTTTTGGAATTATTGGTTAGCAAGAAGAATTCTTTCTTGGATTGGGCTTCAGAAAAATGCTTGACATCTATTTCTGAATTCTATCAAGACAGGTTTCTTTTGAGTCACTGAATGTTGTGGGCTGTGAAGATTATGAGGTAGAGCTGTCTGCAGTTTGCAAATTTGGCTTCTCTGTGTAGCCTCAGATGCATTAGGACATCCCATCGCACAACAGTCATTTGTTAAACAAATCAACTCATGTGGTACAGAAGGTTCAACCCATGATTGACAATTAGATCTAAAACTCTCTGGATGCAATTCTACCAACCAAACTTAAATCTTTATCCAGGCTTCATCCACCGGCATCTGGTCTAGGGAGGCTTTACATGAAGAGTAAAAACGCCATAAGAGACTGGAAAGGACCCTGAGGAAGATGTATGAAGGAAATTTAAAACACAAATACAAAGCAGCTCTGAATCAATGTAATGCACATTGTAGAACTATTCAAGCCTCATTTTACTCAGACAAACTTTCCGAAGCACGAATCTGAACCGAAACAATTTTTCAAGTGGTCCAATAAGTCTCAGACCACAGCAATATAGTTCCATCCCATTCACCGTCACCATGTGAGGAGCTTGCGAGAAGGTAACAGACAACCAGCAAACCATTACTATAGTGTGGATAGGTATACCCGAGCTGGGGATCAATAGCCTGGCTTTCTACTTCAGGGGCTCTTCCAGAACCAATCCACAAGGTGAAGAGCCTCGGCTTTTGGCTGAACTCCACCCTGTGCATGAAACCACAGGTGGCCAAGGTATCTAGGCTGTATCATGGCGACATTCTGTATCTATGGGAAGATAAGGCCATGTTAAGACGCCTCCAAGTGGTCCATAACTCTCCTGCAAGTCTTTTGTTCTGAATCCAAAACACGCCTCATGTCTGGCCTGCTTGGTGAACCTCAATGGCTCACAGTGAACAAACAAAATCAGTTTAAGGCTCTTTGCTTTATCCATAAATTCATCTTTCATTCAGGACCACAGTACCTCTAAAAACTGCTGGTTCCATACGACCCCTCCAGTGCTTTGCACTCAAGCAATTGTATAGTATACACAGTCCCCAGAATCAAACACACTCGGATGGGTAGTTGTTCCTTCTCTTTCCTGGGGCCCAAGCTATGGAATAATCTAATCAAGTCTCTAAGAAGCTGTACTTTCCGTAAAGTGAAAAACAACTTATATTTTCAACTGTTTGTGTCTCGGTTGCCCTACCTGTCACCAAAGCACTGGGAATCCCCTGTTGGGTAGCTATGTGATATATAGGAGTATAACAATAATTATTATAATTGTAATAACTGTTCTAATGAGGGGTAGTTGTCAGAGCAATACAACTAAAAGAACATGTTTAGGCATTGAGGATTATATTTTTATTACTGTCAGTTGAGGTTTCTTGTTGGAGGTTGCCTAATATGTTGGTTGTCTTGTATCCGACTTGAACACTTTTCGTTAAGTAGCTCACTATCCCTGTAGTTAGTATGTGGATATTTATTTCCGTAAACCAAGAGAGTACGGACGTTTGCTTCTGAGTCGCAATGAGGTGTGCTCCGAACTCACACATTGGTTTGAAGTCGATTGGGGTCAAGAATGCCTCTGAGGGGAGATTCAACATGAGCAAATCAAATACACAATCCCTAAAAGATTGTCAGTTTCCACAGTCTCACTGTTTATAACAACTTTGTCCGTTGCTAGTTTTCAGATCCGGTACTACAGGGACATACTGGCCATCCGTCTTGCGGCTTCTGAGATAAACGAGGACCCGGATCTGCTCCCTAACATAACCCTTGCGCTGAAGATATCAGACTGTTGTATGTGGGAGATGAGAGCCCTGGAGGGGATTCTTACAATGCTCACTGGAACGGAGGAGGCGGTTCCTAACTACCAATGCCAGACTTATTCCACCCCGTTTGCCTTTGTTGGAGGGAGTGGATCTTCAATTGCCATAGCGATGTCCAATATACTAGACCGCTTTCTGATTCCCCAGGTATGGACCTTTTAAGATTGGATTGTTTTAGTCATGATTGCTTTGTTTTCTGTTATCCTCTATAATGACCAAAATGTTTTCAGTGTGACATGGCAATCCACTTTACAGAGCCCTGGCCTTACGCTATCATTGTAGAGCACTGATTCCTACTACGAAGCATGGTCTGTGGTCCTGTTGCAACTCAGAGCATGGTCTGTGGTTCTTGTTCAAGAGAATGGGAGTGTGTTTTTTATTGCAATACTAGTCTCTCCTTCTCATTGCAAAGCACTGGCCCATCATTCCCACTGGAGAGCTTGGGTCTGGGGTTTATCCTGCAGTGCGTCTGCTGTGGTTCCCACTGCAGATCTTGGGTCTTGGGTTCTCCATGCACTGCATCAGCTGTGGTTCTCACTGGAGACCTTAGGTCTGGAGTTCATTCTGCAGTGCATCAGCTGTGGTTCTCACTGGATTGCTTGGGTTTGGGGTTTATCCTGCAGTGCACCAGCTTCAGTTCTCACTGGAGGGCTTGGGTCTGGTGTTCTCCATGCACTGCATCAGCTGTGGTTCTCACTGAAGATCTTAGGTCTGGAGTTCATTCTGTAATGCATCAGCTGTGGTTCTCACTGGAGTGCTTGGGTTTGGGGTTTATCCTGCAGCGCATCAGCTTCAGTTCTCACTGGAGGGCTTGGGTCTGGTGTTCTCCATGCACTGCATCAGCTGTGGTTCTCACTGAAGATCTTAGGTCTGGAGTTCATTCTGTAATGCATCAGCTGTGGTTCTCACTGGAGTGCTTGGGTTTGGGGTTTATCCTGCAGCGCATCAGCTTCAGTTCTCACTGGAGGGCTTGGGTCTGGTGTTCTCCATGCACTGCATCAGCTGTGGTTCTCACTGAAGATCTTAGGTCTGGAGTTCATTCTGTAATG
This sequence comes from Triturus cristatus, assembly GCF_964204655.1. NCBI lineage: Eukaryota > Metazoa > Chordata > Amphibia > Caudata > Salamandridae > Triturus > Triturus cristatus. The sequence continues at coordinate 1,129,124,861 of NC_140588.1, read as the reverse complement.
CATCAGCTGTGGTTCTCACTGGAGTGCTTGGGTTTGGGGTTTATCCTGCAGCGCATCAGCTTCAGTTCTCACTGGAGGGCTTGGGTCTGGTGTTCTCCATGCACTGCATCAGCTGTGGTTCTCACTGGAGATCTTAGGTCTGGAGTTCATTCTGTAATGCATCAGCTGTGGTTCTCACTGGAGTGCTTGGGTTTGGGGTTTATCCTGCAGTGCATCAGCTTCAGTTCTCACTGGAGGGCTTGGTCTGGTGTTCTCCATGCACTGCATCAGCTGTGGTTCCCACTGGAGAGCTTGGGTCTGGGGTTTATCCTGCAGTGCGTCTGCTGTGGTTCCCACTGGAGATCTTGGGTTTTGGGTTCTCCATGCACTGCATCAGCTGTGGTTCTCACTGGATTGCTTGGGTTTGGGGTTTATCCTGCAGTGCACCAGCTTCAGTTCTCACTGGAGGGCTTGGGTCTGGTGTTCTCCATGCACTGCATCAGCTGTGGTTCTCACTGGAGAGCTTGGGTCTGGGGTTCATCCTGCAGTGCGTCGGCTGTGATTCTCAGTCTAGAGCTTGGTTCTGGGGCTCTCAATGCACTGCATCGGCTGTGGTTTCACTGTGGAGCTTAGGTCTGGAGTTTACCTTGCAGTGCATCGTCTGTGGTTCTCATTGGAGCACTTGGGTCTGGAGTTCATCCTGCAGTGCGTCGGTTATGGTACTCACTGGAGAGTACGGGTCTGGAGTTCATCCTGCAGTGCATCAGCAGTGGTTCTCACTGGAGAGTTTGGGTCTGGAGTCCATCCTGCAGTGCATCAGCAGTGGTACTCACTGGAGAGCCTAGTTCAGGCTTTTCACGGCAGCACATTGGCTTGGGATTCTTATTGGAGAGATCAGGCCTAGAGTAATTGTTGCAGTGCATAAAGCAGTAAGACAGTAGTACTACTTATGTACAACAAAATGCTATTCACAAACCTACAACCAGAGCCCTCTGCTAACCTATCATTTCTGTACAACAAGCTCCTCCACGTGTACTGAGAGCTTCACAAATGTAGGTGTATGTTTTGTAGTAAATGTCGGAGGGAGTATGGGGATTAGCTGGAAAATGGGGAATAATCACTACTAAAGGGAGGGTTTAGGGAAATTTAAAGTGGTTTTTAGGATATAGACAGACATCCACCAAAGAGTTAGAGCATTACTATTTACAAACATTTTGCAGTTACTACAGCCCAAAAGAGGCAAATAAGCCCACATTTATTATAGCCAAGTCTTGGCATATGTCAAGCATCTCATATGGCCACAAACACAAGTAATGTAATGCGCTCCCATAGAAAATAACAGAGGTTTAAAGGCCTTCTTTTGGTGCCTTTTAGGAGTGTGTGGCACTGCCTGAATGCTGTTTTCAAGGTGGTCTTGCTAGTGGGCTCCTTGGTAGTTTGCAGTTGTGTTTCGAGATTATTCGTTGTTGGGTGTACTAGTTTGTTTGGAGGGTCTGTAGGTTCTGGAGGGTTTGTTGGGGGTGAGTCTGTGGGCACAGCTAGAGATCCAGGTTGTGAAGGTTTTGGTGGCTTGTTCGAGGAGGTTTCAGAGGAGGACTTGAGACCATCGGTCCATTGGCTCTCAGCTACTTTGTTCCAGCTGCAGTGAATGTTCTGACTGGTCTAGTGGTTTGTTTGGGGCCTTTAGTGGACTATAGCGTGGTCTGACCTTGTGAGCTGAGTGGTGTGGCTGTATTTGACTCTGTTGCTGACGGTGATGATAGGTTGTAGTTTGGGTCCTGCGATGTGCATGGGGTAGGTGACTATTTGGGTGAGCAGTATGTTGGTCATGCTGTCCAGAAGTTTGGTGGTGTTGGTGTCATTAGGTTCATAAAGGTGGAAATTTTGGTAGGCAAGCAAAATGTATTGTTTGGTGTTGATGTTTTAGGTGTGATGAATTTGGAGATAGTTTGGCCGAAGCGGAGGTCGGGTCCTGGTAGTCTGAAGGTGAGGGTGCTTTTGATCTGATGGTGGATTCTATCTTGAACCTGTACGAGTAACCAGGCTGAGAAAGTCCTGACCCTTAGTGGTGCTCCAAGTAGTCCCAAACCCCTAGACGTTGTGCTTCCTGCCCCTGCTCTGCCATAACCCTGAGCCCCAACACCGCTTTCTGCCAAGTGCTTTCCCAGCCTTGAGTTATATACATCACACTGTTTGGAAAATTGTTGTTAACTCTTGACTTTAAATGCTTTCTTACACTAAGTTACTCACTTTTAATGCTGTGATATTTTGCGAGTGTGGTGCAGCTGCAAAGAAGCGACGGCATGTTGAAGTCAATGACCTTCTCCACCCTGGCTGGGCCTCAGGACAGAAATGCCGCCAGCTCAGCATCAAAGGATGGCAGAGGCACATGTTTACAGTGTTGTCATGCTCCACCGCATGATTCCCCTCCATACTATCTACAGAAACCTTTTACAAGTTTTCCTACTTCTAAACATAAACTTAATGCTATGACCAGTTTATCTCCCTCAAACAACCATTTACACAGCGATGGCACTTAAAGATCAGAGCCGTGGGGCCTGGTGGTGGGATTTCGATGGACGATGATGATGAAAAATGAATTATTTATCCAATTTTTGCGCGTCATCATCCATCAAAATCCCCCCCACCGACCCCACTGCTCTTACCTGCACGGGCCGCGGCTGCATTTACAACACACTCTAAACCTGCATAACAATGTCAATTGCACCCTTTTAAACATGTGTTCACTATCTAGGCATCGCCTGGGAATTCATGAACTCATTTCAGAGCAGAATGCAGACTTTATTGTGTTACAGAAACCTGGCTCCAGGAGAACTCCAGGGTCTGATTCATGAAACATGGAAAGAAAAAAACAAATAGAAATAAAGACATTTTTCATTCTTACGCCACCCCCTTGGAAGGCATAGCATTTTGACATAATCTCACATCTGCAACTGATGGTAAAACTTGGAATGTGCCAAAATCCATGAATGAATGCGTGGGAACACCCACACTACAGCCATGGAACGCCTGCCTGGGGCATGGCACAAAGTCTATCAATAAATCAATCAATCCGTGAATTGTAAGTGCTCTACTAGCAAGTGAGGGTCTCAAGGCGCTGGGGGTAGGGGGGTCCGCAGATCTGTTTAGCCAAAGAGCCAGGTCTTGAGGGTCTTCCTGAAGGTGTTCAGGGAGGGGCGTGTCTGATGTCTGCCGGTAGCTCGTTTCAGGTCTTGGCTGCAATGTGACAGAAGGATCTTACACCTGCTCTGGCTCTGTGGATGCGCAGGGTTTCAGCCAGTACGAGGTTGGAAGATCAGAGGTTTCTTTTGGGTACGTGGAAGTTCATTCTGTCGTTGAGGTGTTTGAGGATGTTGTCTGTCTATCTATCTATCTATCTATCTATCTATCTATCTATCTATCTATCTATCTATCTATCTATCTATCTATCTATCTATCTTTATATCTAAAATTGGGTTGTTGGTTAACTGGGATGTGAGTTCTGGTCAACCAACAGCCACAATCCCTTGCTCCAGTTGAACAAACTTGTTCAAATGGAAACTGAAGTCCTCACCTCTTCTGTAGTGTGTATCTGAAAGAAATAAAAGACTTAACGACCAACATAACCTCCAATGACACATTTAAACTTTAATCTGCTTTTCTACCTATTCCCCATCGATCTCTCCCTCTCTCAAATCTCCGGATGGTGGGAGGGATAGTGCTCGCCTCTGTGTCTTTAATGAAATTCAGATTCTCTCTTCAAGTTACTGTGAGAATCTACATGTCATGTAAAGACCGGAGGCTAGCATTATGCCTGTTCAAAGCTGTGATAATACCACAGATGAAACATGTTTTCTTGGTTTCAAATACAATTTTGCAAACACATCAGCATTCGACCAGTCAACCGCATGCAAAATCTCCTCTAAGCATCAACCTGCTCTGAAAACTTCACTCGCTGTGGTCCCTATCACTGAATGTACCCTGCAAATCAATACTTACATCAACCAGGCAAGACCTCACCCATTGTGTAATCGTCATCTGTAAAATTGGTCTATGAGGCTTAATATCAGAAATCAGAAACTGGTTGCCTCCATCCCTTCTGAATTCCTCCATCCTACTCTCATACTCCCTCAAGCATCTCACCAAACACAATTTAAGATGATCTTTAAACTTTGGGGGAAAATTGGATGACGACATACACTTCATTCTCTTTGTTATTCTAGAAATTACTCCTATGGGTAAAACAATCTATTCCCCCTATCCAATTTCTTCACATCAGACACCCTTCTGAACAAAACCAAATACAACAAGGATGCTAACTTCCCTGACAACTGCTTCAAACTCAAAAACATATTTATAGGCCAATTCTAAAACTAACGAAGAAGCAAACTCACGTCCCACAGAGACTAATAGCCTGGTCTAGGAGGTCTCTGAAATGTAATACCCTTCATTACTTGCCAAACTAATGGTTCTCTGCCTATTGAGCTACCTCCAACCAAACCATTACCCGCTGCAACAGCAGAACTATTACAATTAATAGTTCTGTAACTCAATTCCTTCTGAAACAAATCTGTCACCAACTCTATGACAGATGCTTCCACAGGATCCAAACCCCTTTCCAAGCACCAACAAACCCACTTCTTCCACGGACCAACATATCTCTTCCTGGTACCCAGTGCCCATGATTCTACGAATAACTCCTGAGCCTTTTGCGAAAGACCTTCGAACTGCACTTCTCCCCTGCAAAATACCAAACAAGAAGGCTCAATGTCCCTTCCATAACTAAAGGATGACATTCTCCTTCTGCCCCTAATTGAACGTCCTTTGATTCTGGAACTAAGAATGGTTCCTCCACTGCTTACTCCAACAGACCTGGGTACCAAGCCTGTCCCACCCAAAAAAGGCGTTACCTAAACTATTCAACACCTCTGTCTCCTCACAATCAACAATACTCTCTGAATCATTGCAAACGGAGGAAATGCATACCCTCGTATCTTCCTCCAATCCTTTTGAAATTCATCTACCACTTTCGCCAACAGATCCAGTCGCCAACTGTAATAACGATCCATCTGGAACATCAGTCTTGAAGCAAACAAATCCCCCTCTAATGGACCACAAACCTGAAATATTCTCCTGAAATTTGAATTTTCAGCTTCCAGTCACTAAAGTCCCTGAGGTAATTCAAATTTCAATCTGCTACCAAATTTTGCTGCCCTGGAAAATACTCTGCCTGCAATCCTATTTTCTGCTCCAGACAACAACTCCAAATCCTCTTTGTTAACTGAGTCAAATTCTTTGACCTGCTTCCTCCCATACAATGTATGTAACGAACCGCTGAAATGTTGTCCATCTTCAATAATAAATTCATGTTCTTATCTTCCATCCAAAACTCTGCAGAGAATATAGACCTGCTCTCATCTCGAAACCATTTATGTGCTCCAAATTATTCTTCCACCGTCCATCTCCCACCAGTTTCTTGACTTTCCAAACACGCACCCCAACCAAAAAAGACTTGCATCTGTTTCTATCACATAATCTGGGCATACAACAAACATTTGTTTGCATGTAGTGGCCTTCAAATATGGCTCACAGGTGGGGGGGCTGTAGAACTCCCGAAAGCCCCCCCATTGTTAGAAAACAATAATCATATCCCTGTCCCTTCTAGGTACATCACCAAAACCCAAATATAATATAAACAGCCCTTCCAGGGCATTATGGGATGCTCCTTGAAGGAGAAGCAGTCACTTATTTATTATTCACTTTTTTTTCTTTTTTTCCCCTGGTTTTAAAAGGGTGTCACGGGGAGACACAGGACCCCCGCAGCCCTGCTGGCTACCATAAAGCAGCTGTTTAGGGCCATGTCGGAGCCTGCATTTCAGTTTTATTTTAATCATGCCACAAATACTCCTACTATTTGTTTTCTTCAGGGTGCCCAAGTGCCCACCAGGGGCACCCCAAGCCATTATTTATTTTCGGAGACTGTGCGGGGAGCTCCAGGATCCCAGCAGAACCACCGACATTGCTTTTTGTACAATAAAGTTGTGTTCCCCGATTCCTACCTGGGGCATGCCACACCTGGTTCTGTTAGTTGTTTTTCTTTAATGTTGGGTGATCAGGTGCCCACATGAGGTCTGTAAAGCTGGAATGGGTGAGGCCCAGAACCCTTAGAGTCCTACTGGCTCCCCTGCTTGCACCCATCATGTGTCTCGAAGTAGCAGGCATTGATTCAACCCGGGGGGAGCAGTTTTCATTTTCTCCTGAGGGGTTGGAGAAATGCAAACCTTTTCACCGCCTGAGAGCGCATGTAGGGAAATTCTGTGTTCTCCAACGGGAGGGAGTAGCTTTGTGCTCCTTCCCAATGGGAGAACTGGAGCACTTTCCATGCCAGAAGGGAAACATATTGTGCCCCAGGGGTTGGCTGTATGGCTCAGGGAGGGACAGTGCATCCCTTTCCTCTATAAACAATTTATCAGCTCCTGGTGACCCAGAAAGGGGTCCATTGTTCCCACCCCTTTAATTAAACTATTGGCCCTAGGGGATTAGCAATGATGAGGCTCATGGAGAGGGGCCTCATGCTCCCATCCCCCTTAAAACATAAGGCCCACTTCCCCCTAGTCCTGAGCTACCCAGGTATTTTTTTAGATATATTTTGCGTAAATCTGTTTAACAGTATGGGGGCAGCTGTGTCTAAAATTCATATGGAAACATGAATGGGGAGAACTTGTTTTGGTCCCCCCTTTTTCTCATCACCACTTGACAGATTACCCCAACACTTTCAATGCACAAACTAGTCTATAAGTCCCCATTTGTTATGGAAACTTTTGTGGAGATTAGACAAACTGTGTAAGAGGTATTAGCACAAAAGGCATTTTCCATGCCCAAGTCTAACTATAACTACCCTGTGGCTACCACATTTGCCCCCCAGAGCACTCAATGTTCTAGAAAGTCAAATCCCTTTTGGGCCTGTTGCCTGCAGCCTGCATGTGGGGGAAGAGGCGCTGTACCCAGAACAAGAGTGTGCCTACCTCTGCCTCTTCAAAGGAAAGGGAAGGCTGTACTCCCATCCGTACCCCACAGGGGTTGTGGTTGGCAGATGCTGCTGCATCAATGACTACTTCAGCCATAGCAGGGAGGGACTGTAACATGATGGATGGAACTAAGAAAAGCAAGAAATACAGGAAAGTAGTTAAAAACACATACAGAAACATAACATAGTAAACACACAGGGAAAGTCAGAAAGTAATTGGTAAAGAATAGGTGTGATTGGGTGTAGAATAGGATGGAAGAGACACCTTCCTGCACAATAAACAATCATGCATGGCACTTTTCTGTTTCTTAATGTGTGCTTCTTTTTAGAACTGTCCCATATTTATGCAACTCTTGTAAATTTTGTGCAGCGTCAAAATCAATAGATATTGTGGAAAAAATGCCCTCACAACGGATGTATGACGTTACAACGCACACTTTTACAACGCATGCACTTACAACGCATTTTTTACAACGCATAATCCATTACAACGCATGACATTACAACGCATGACACTACAACGCATTTTTTAAAAATACCTTTACAACGCATTTCCATTACAACGCATACTACCTTTACAACGCATACCATTACAACGCATAATATTAAATTACATTTAAGGTAAGTATTAGATAGTATAGGGGTAAAAGTTACTTTTCTAACTCCAGGGGGTGCAACAGTAGGGTAAGTGTTGGATAGTATAGGGGTAAAAATTACTATTCTAACTCCAGGGGGTGCAACAGTGGGGTAAGTGTTGGATAGTATAGGGGTAAAAATTACTATTCTAACTCCAGGGGGTGCAACAGTAGGGTAAGTGTTGGATAGTATAGGGGTAAAAATTACTATTCTAACTCCAGGGGGTGCAACAGTAGGGTAAGTGTTGGATAGTATAGGGGTAAAAATTACTATTCTATCTCCAGGGGGTGCAACAGTAGGGTAAGTGTTGGATAGTATAGGGGTAAAAATTACTATTCTAACTCCAGGGGGTGCAACAGTAGGGTAAGTGTTGGATAGTATAGGGGTAAAAATTACTATTCTAACTCCAGGGGGTGCAACAGTAGGGTAAGTGTTGGATAGAATAGGAGTAAAAATTACTATTCTAACTCCAGGGGGTGCAACAGTAGGGTAAGTGTTGGATAGTATAGGGGTAAAAATTACTATTCTAACTCCAGGGGGTGCAACAGTAGGGTAAGTGTTGGATAGTATAGGGGTAAAAATTACTATTCTAACTCCAGGGGGTGCAACAGTAGGGTAAGTGTTGGATAGTATAGGGGTAAAAATTACTATTCTAACTCCAGGGGGTGCATAAGTAGGGTAAGTGTTGGATAGTATAGGGGTAAAAATTACTATTCTAACTCCAGGGGGTGCATCAGTAGGGTAAGTGTTGGATAGTATAGGGGTAAAAATTACTATTCTAACTCCAGGGGGTGCAACAGTAGGGTAAGTGTTGGATAGTGTAGTGTAATATTATGCGTTGTAATGGTATGCGGTGTAATGGTAGTATGCGTTGTAATGGAATGCGTTATAAAGGTAGTTTTTAAAAATGCGTTGTAGTGTCAGGCGTTGTAATGTCATGCGTTGTAATGGATTATGCGTTGTAAAAAATGCGTTGTAAAGGTAGTGCGTTGTAAAAGTTGCGTTGTAAAGGTTGTTCCCCCCTCACAACACCCATTGTCCACCCCTGTCAGCTAAGTTTAGCATGAAAGGGTGCCTTATTTACAAGGCAGCATGAGGCCACGTTAAGCCTGCATGGCAACCACAACATCAAAAAAAGTGACGTTCTGGTGGCGATAGGGGCTTGTAAATATGCACCTGAGTGTGGATCACCTCTTACCTCTACAGGTGGGTACATAGGTGTGGGCGGAAGTGTCTCTCTACTGTGCCTTGGGTGTTTTCTGAGACTCTATGAACTTTTCCCTGTCTTTGGCTGGTTGGGTTTGATTTTTCCGGTGCATCTACCATTGATGAGGAGGGCAGAGCAAGGGTGAGCAGCTTGATGACACATGTGGATAGTGTAATGTAGCCATGCTGCTCATTTTCTACATTGGCCTAATTTTCACAATAGCCTGTCTGCCATGACCTTTTCCACATATTTGGGTGCATGACAACGGTGGATCTGTTTCTCTGAAACTATCTTGTTTGCACATCTATCTTCTCACAACATTATCACGATGCCTAGGACATCATGTAAAAGGCCTCTATATGCACTAAGTACAAATGTGGTTCTATCTTCATCCGCAGAACAACAGAGCTATCTACATATCTGTAACACCACTAATTTACACATATATCACAAGGCTGCTGTTCTTTTGTAAATCAGGAGAATCCTGATCAAGGGTGGACGTAGCACACAGAGTTGCACTATGCAGAATTCCGGAGCTTCATAAAAACTCAGTGGAATTCCGCATAAGGGCAAAGTGCCTTCCCACCTCTAAATTAAATGCAAACCAATGGAATGAGATGAACCACACAGTCCTTCTGAACACACACATTGGACAAGCGGATCTTCACACACTCAATGACACCAAGCATGACATCAGACATGAAAACCAACCGCCATGGTTCTAGTCTATGGGTTCCATACAGTACATACACTGGCTATATCAATAGCCCCCCTCAACTGTTCTCCTTAAGCCAATGCCGCGCTTTGGATGTCATGTATGTTCAGCTGGGGGCAGGAGCTGTGATGCTCTCATCAGAGGGCCCTCCCCTGTGTCGCAGTCGGCAGTGCACCTGAAAGGGGGTGGAATGGTTTGTGACTCGCACTACCTCGTGCCCAGGGGCTGAAAGTGGGAGAGGGTTCACTGTTCCATGATCCATCACTGCAGATGTGCCACTGCACCCAGTCGCTGCCACAGGCCCGCTCCGCGATAGAGCAGACTTCAGATTGGGTGGAGTTTAGGATAGGACATCATAACGTGTGTGGACATCTACCAGTCTCACCGCACAGCTAATGGAGAGCACTGGTAGGTTTTGCGACCAATGAATTAAACTGGTCGGCTTTAGTTTTCAAAGGAGGCGGATGTCACTGATGAGAACCAAATGGCGCCTGCCGGTGAACTACGCTCCGAGGACTGTTTACCGAGTTTTTTTGCCATATGCAGCTCTCCAAAGAGAGGGTGGAAAGGGAAAAACTCAGTAAACTCTGCCAGCGCAGCAGAGTTCACCACCCACCATTAATCCTGATATGTTCCCAGGATTCCTGAGGGGTCAGGGTTGTCATGTTCAGTATTTGCCAAAACCATTCGCTCCCTGGTATGGTTTGGGTGGCTCATGGTGGCACTATGAGAGAGCTGCTCTCTAGGCAAGCATATCCTGCAGGGTGCCGGGAATCAGTCTAGGAACCCAGCTAAAGTTTATGTTGTCCAAAAAAAGTACATGTCCTACAGATTAGTGGGAATAACAGGTGGGTATCATGGTGCTGAGCAGGTGTTAGCCTAACCAAATCTAGGCCCGGGTGGAACTTTTTGAAAAGCCTAGTCTTACCCTTTTTTTGGAATTCAAGTAGTGAGAGGGAGACTCTTCTGTGTAGTGGCAGGTAGTACCTTGCTTTAAGAGTGATGTAGGAGAAGGCTAATTTACCAAATCTGGTTTTACATATGTGTGAGGTGTGTTTAAGTAGAAGTCAGAATGGGGGGATGTACCTGGAAGGTTTGTGAAAACAGATGCAATTTTTATGGTATGCTGGGTCTCTGCCTTGAAAGTGTGGATGAGGAGTTTGGAATTGTGCTCTTCTTTTACTCACCTACCCATCACCTGCTGTCTTTAACATGATGGATAGTCCTGCCATCTTGCAGCAGTGTGTGGGCTCCTGTGAGATACTACTGTGTTTTTCAGTTTTTGCTTGTGTCACCTTTAAATTCACTTCTCCTTCACTTCTTATAACTTCCCAACTTCAAATGAGGGCACCCCTTCTCAATGCTTTCAGCACTGAACGAATATACTAAGCCAGGATTCTTTTTTCGACCCTGAAAACCTTCACCACACACATTCATAGTTCTAGGAAAACAATTCACCCCAGTGGCAGGACACTGAGCACAGCACAGCCTGAGACATTGGAAACCATCACTCTCTCCTCCCCTTCAACAAACCAGCTACCAATGCCTTCAGCTCTGGATAACAGAGTACCCAGAATCTTGATTATTCACACATTACAACCATTGCCTTCAGTTTGCTTCCTGTGTATGTAATTCTGATGCCTTCCATTATAAAGAAGCAATGTGGTAATTGAGTGTTTACCTTCAGGGTAGTAACCTGTACATGGTTGTTTCCTTTTAGGTGAGTTACGGTGCACAGCATGATGTTCTGAGTGACAAGATGCAGTTCCCCTCCTTTCTACGCACAGTCCCACCTATGAGCCCGCAATCGAAGGCACTTGCTAAGGCAGTGAAGCACTTTGGTTGGACCTGGATAGGAATTGTCTCCTCTGATTATGACGTCAACTACATGGCGATGAAGATAATGAGGGAGGATGTAGAAATGATGGGAATCTGTGTGTCATTCTGGGAGAAAATTCTTGACACCTACACCAAAGAAAAGATGAGGAGCATCGCTGAGAGAATAAAAACGTCGAGCGCCAGAGTGATCATCTGCGATTGTTTTGAGATGGACTTTAAACCCCTTCTGCAGGAGCTGAATGACTTGAACGTAAATGATAAAATCTGGATTTGTTCCACCGCTCTAACAATAACGCCAGGTTATTTTCCAAGGCCTTCCTTGAGAATACTGAGTGGGTCTCTGGTAATGGTAGTACATTCCCCAGAGATGCCCAAGTTCAAGACATTCTTAGAGAGTCTTCATCCCTCTAGGTATCCTGAAGATATTTTTATCCATTCCTTCTGGGAGACGGCCTTTGATTGCAAGTGGGCGAGCAATGCCAGCTCTTTAATAGCAGTGCCAAGGGAAGTTGGGGGTGAAACGCTGCAGTGCACAGGCACAGAGGTGCTGAATGACTTGGAATCAATGTTTGTATTGTCTGACATGAGTTATACTTACCACACCTACCTGTCAGTCCATGCCATGGCACAGTCTCTGCAGGACCTTATGTTGTGCAAACCAGGGATGGGGCCATTCCTGAACGGCAGCTGTGCTGATGTGGAGCACCTGGAACAGTGGCAGGTAAGAGAAGATGGGATACATAGCTCTATGTACTATAATATCTCTGTAAGCAAACAATCAGCATTTTAAATTACCAATTTCAGGATAAAGATTAGTTTAAAAAGTAGCCTGAACTTAAACACTCTCTCTCTTCCAACAATCCATAATGTCCTGATTTCAGACAGTTTATTTCTCAGACCTTCGAGGATCTTACAGCTTTATTAGCATTTAATAGGTCCGACCCCTGGCCCGCCGTTGCGGCAGTCGGGAGAATGCCCCCAAGCCAGTGGCTTTGCAACCACAGCATGCTTTGGTTCATAGAAGAATCACATGCTGCTGCAGTGCAGTACCACCTGCACGTTGGGTGCACTGTGTACCATGCACACAGTGCATGCACGACGATGCACATAGAGGGAGACACAACATGTGACCCCATACACAGTCTCCAATGGGCAAAATCACCCTGGCACCCTGTTGGGGACCCTGGCCTGCCTTTTGGCTGACCTTTTTATGTCAGTGGAAAGGCAGATTGTGATCAGCATGGCAGTGCCGGCATCGGCACTGATGTCATATATCTCCACTTTCCCCACCGTCAAGGGATCCAAGATCCTGGCGGTTGCAGCAGTCTTGTGGCAGTCCAACCACCCTCATTGTAATCGGTGGTCAGACCATCGAGGATGCAGCAGTTGGAACACCACCTGTGGCACTGTGGTCTCAAGACCGCAGTGCTTAGGTTCAGGTTCCGTAAGCTTTATCCGGAATGTGTAGCAACCACAAAAGCAACAAATATACATACACAGACAATTAAATCCAATTACAGATTCATAAAGGCAACAAATATAAATATACAATCAATTAAATCCAATTATAAAAATATAATCTCAATTGATAGGTACATGAAAATTAAAAAAACATGCTTTTTCTCGCATGAATTGATTTAAAATAAATGTTGCAGCATAAAAACAAATCTCGGGCTCTCTCAGTGTAAACAATAAGCTCATAGCAGCACTGGTGGTTATAACATTATATTTATTGAACAACTATAGTTCAGATACAGATTGCATAAAAGTAGAAAGTGCATAGTGCTCTGCTTAGATTGCTCATCACATAGGCATGGGGTGACTGGGCGCTTTTTTCATTTCGGGGAACGCACCTAAATGATGAACAAGACCAATCTCATCCTTGTTAATACAAAACGATGAGAGGGCCTTGTAACTCCTGACAGATAGCTTTAAAAGCCATCGATATCTATAAGCGATTGGTAAAACTGGTATGTGGTTTGTTTCCCCACAATTCTCATCCTGCACTCCTTCTTATGGGACAAAAAAGTGTTCTTTATCTCCTGTTTGAACAGGCATATCACGTTGATTGGATTTTCCCGGATCATGAGCTTAAATAAATCTCTGTTAACATTTGCTATATATTTTAGCCAAGGGATCTTAAAACAATTGTCCAATTGCAAGCAGTCCTTGATAATTGATTGAGTGAATATTGACTCCTCTTTAGACCAAATTGATCTCCAGAACATTAGGGGTCTCAGTGCGATCAAATCTGACAGGTAATTTAGCCCACTTCACGATAGATTAGCTCAGAGGAAGCCTTGTTTAAAAAGAGTACTTGTAATCAGCCCCTAACTTGTTACTCTGTGATTAAATTCATCAAGAATGTTTTCAGTTGGCTCCTGAGTTTTAGGAAAAATAATAAGCAAGGTCCACTCTCTAACTCTCGAATGCCACCGAAAACACGGGGAAAATGGAGACGATCACAATCATGTATAGATTTCTAGCCAGACTGTAGATCAGAAGACAAAGGTCAAAAGCAGCCAGACACAGGTATTCGGACAAAATATCAATAAAATCATCAAGATGCAGAAATATTGAGTTCCTAGTATCGTGATACAGACATATTGTGATGCAGGGAATTAGTTCACAAGAATATCGATGTTCTAAGGTAAGTAATATCGATGTCAGCAAAATATATGTTGTTAATATCGTTTACAAAAATACTGTTGTTAGTAATGTTGTTTTTTAATTATTTTGATATATTTTAGTATATATTTTAATTGTACATGTGTTATATTCCCGAGATAGGCCCATGTAGCGAGGCAGCTTATTCCTTACATTGTCCTAGAAAATAAAGTTTCAGTGACGACCTTTTGCACACATTTGCATCCACCACAATGTTGGATCAGTTTTTTTGAAACTACTTTGTTTACACATCCAGCTTAGCACAACATTATCACGATGCCTTGAACATCATGTACTAGGCCTCTCTGAGCACAAGGTACAAAGGTTGCCCTATCTTCTTCTACGTGGCGACCGCGCTATTCACATGTGCAAAACATCACTAATCAAGTGCGCACATCAAAAGAAATCTTATCACTGGTACACCCTTCACCACATGGACGTGATTCCGAAGAAAAGGGTAGGGAACTAATGTTGACATCTCCAACCAAGAGTGGGCCCCTTCCTTTCCTCCTACAAAAGTAAACACATATCAAGTTAAAAATGTTCACAACAGGGGGGGCGTGGCTTGCGCGCCGCTGCGTGATGGCGGTTTGTGCCTGAGTCAACGGAGGTTTTGCTGTCACCTCGGTTTGCCCTGGTATTTTCTGAAGTGGGCCTTTTGGATATGAAGCTGCCAAGCTTCCCATCAGAAACTTTTTCTGTACTTTGTGGATGCCGGTGACCATATTTCGGGCATTTTTAGGTGGCGTTCGGCGTTTTCGCGAGCGGCCGGCATTTTGTTTTTCCTCAAGAGCGACATGCTTTTTCTCCTCAACACGACGCTGTCACTGCTAAGGATGTGCCAGGAATGAGGATGGACAAGAACTGGTGAAGTTGTTCACATTTCCTACGTTTATATTGCTCTTTTTATTCCTCTTGCTGCTTTTGCTGCCTATTATGACCATATTGTGTGGTTTTCGGCTGTTATACCTCTAGTCAGAGCGCCGCCATTGCCCTCTTATGAGGTCTTTTTGATCGTTATTTCCCTGCTTCATGGCTGTTTCTGGATGTTGGAAGGTGCTTTTTGTTATCTGCAGGACTTGATATTTTTGTGAGGTGATCCCTCTCCTTGCCCTGGCAGACGCTATTATTATTGTCCTTTGATGTGAGCGCTTTCCATTTTTGCGTGTTTCCTTTCTCTTTGCTCCTGCTAAGGTGGTGTGCTCTATGGCTGCGAATATGGGCCCGTCACCAAATGCTAAAGACGCTAAAGACTCTAAAGCGTCTCTTAAAAGGTCCAAACAGATATCCCCTACGCCTGAATCTGCGCAAAAGGACCCTGGTGCCACTCTTGAGTCTATCCTGACGCGCCTTAATGAGGTCTATGAAATTGCGCAATCTACCAAGACTAACACAGATTTATTGCAAGTTGAGGTGTTAGCCATCAGGAATGATTTCAAGGCCCTTTCCCTTCGTGTTTCGGACACAGAAGCACGTATTAGTGGTGCAGACGACTCCATGCAAAAGCAATCTAGATCTCTCTCACTTTCCCTACACCAAGTTTCTTGGAAGTAAACAATGTCGTGGGAGCTAGGAAACTCAACCCAACCCGGGAGATCACCTTTAGTAGCTAGGCCAGCAATATTCCAGCTAACAATAGAACAAGGCAAATGCTCACAGCCATTAAATGACCTTAAATTCAGTGAGCCCAACTCCGCCCTCCCAGATTCAGCCTCTGCTATACTAGTGAGATCCACATCCCTCTCAGTGGTTACTATTACAGGGCCCTGTTCCTTCGCTATATTACCTCCTGGTTCATGGGAACGACAATGGGTAGTTCAGGGCATACACACAGGGCAACTCCTCCCGGGCTAATACAGCTTGCGCTCGGAGGTGAGAAGGTGCCCAAAAGATCGCTCCCGAACACCTGTTGTCAATCGACAAACTCCAGACCACTAAACCTGTTAAATATAGGAGTCGGTTCAAAACAGGTGGGTGTCCTTGCCGGCCTCTAGAGATCATTCCCTTCCCTTTCCGATGTACTAAAGTCCACTCATCAGGTTTGGAAGGATAAAAATAAGGCAGTGGATGGGAATGAATAGCAGCTCCTGGGCAATGATTTTTCCAGTTACAAATATAATCCACAGTTCTTGGGTCCCTTAAATTAACAAGGACACAGTCACTCCTGATATCCTTGGGCAGATGACCCACCCAGGACACCCTACGAACCATAAGTATTTCACTGGAAAAGAAGGGGGGGTAGTGGTCTAAATTTATTTAGCCAATCGACAACTTTATTTTTTAGACTTGTAAACGATTCTTGGCCAGGGTTACACAGTTCTGGGACCCCCGTTAAGACAACCAAATAGGGACTCTTTTCCGGAGGCAGATCAATAATAATTTTTTCCAAGGGGGCCCGAACAGTTGAAACCCCCACTCCCACTTTGGGCTGAGCCTGTTTATTTTCCTGTGGATTCGTGGTGACTACTGCCGTAGTTGTCTTGGGTAGTAAGGCCACAGAATCTGGTAAAACTAAGGTAGTAGTTAAAGGGGGTTTAAGTTCAGCAGCGTCAATTCCTCCCCCGTGAGCATTAGGAGGAACAAGCACAACAAGAACCCTAGGCATAATTTATTTTTAGAGGAATCTAATAATTCTAAGGAGACAAGCCCAATTTCATTAAGCTGCTGTTCAATCTTGGTTAATCTAGCTTCAATTGGGCGAAGGAGGTTACCAACCAATTCACCCATTTTAACCAAAATAAAATCCTCCAATGACACCCTAGTCTCATCACAATCATCTACTCTACCCAGGGATACAGCACCCGAACCTAATACGTTCTGTACTGATGTGGCTGGGATATCGGGGGGGTTGGTAATAGTAGTCTGCTCACACATATTAACTATAACTTCAGTGTTAGGATATTTATTTTTAATTAGTTTCCCTTTCTTCATCTTATTGGTGTGGGCCTGACCTTGTTTATGCTTAGTGATAGCCCCTTGACGCCTCTCCCATAAAATTCTAGTATTAGGTGGTATAGCCGGACTAGCCACTGTAAGTGTCTGATGAGGAGATGATGATGGTGAAACTGAAACCAAAGAATGTTCCCCCGGGGTAGTAGAGTCCAAATCCCGGGCTGCTGATGATACATGCAAGGTTTCGGGGATCACCGGGGCTACGAGGCCACTAATCAGACCATGTGAATCAGGAGTCCGGCCATTAGCAATAAACCCCAAAGATGATCTTCTAGCTAGGGCTAAGTCTTGAGAGACCCGCCGCTCCATCAACGTAATCCCTTGGTCTATTACTGAGTTAGCCCCGGTAATGAAGTTATCCAGGGTACCGGTTAAATTCCTGTCACCCTTTTTACTTCTGTTCTCCCTCATGGCCATTGTATATATGGCGTGAGGGCTCAATAAAGAACTTACAGTTGTGTCCCGTAACACGATATATATGATGCACGGGGGGTGGCACGGCCCGACCTCCTTCGGCCTCGGACGGCCGCAGGCGGTCCCGCCCTTGTCCCGGGATTCTCCCGGCGCGTCCCGCGCACGTCCTCACGGGCGAGGGACTGGACTGAGCTTTAAGCGCCTCCTGGCGCGTGGTATGGTGACAAGCTGGCCAAGGGGATCCTGGGTATTGTGGTCCTCCGGCAGAGCAAAGCCCGGCCGGTCCTCCGATACACACGGGGGGCGGAGCCAAGCGCGGCCACGGGAACAGCAGTAGAGCAGGGAGGCAGGCAGGAGAGCCTCGCTGGCGCCCAGGGAAAGCAAGGAAAAACGAAATATTTAAAAAGTGCGATCATGTTATCGCTACAGGTTACCGTCCGATCTCCCTTTTGGACACCCTCCTTAGAGTGCAGGCCGTGTTATTTTAAATAGATTGCAGACATGAGCCGGAAGATACAGGTGCCATCTCTAATCTCCAATACTGCTTTCGTCAAGGCTTAGGCATAATCGAACAGGGCTTAAATGTAAGCCTTTTGCTAGGTAAATATATGCAGGCTAAGCAATGGAGGTTATTTCTGGCTTTCGTGTACCTTAGCTCGGCGTTTGATTGCGTGAGACATGAGAGACTTTAGAGCATTCTTGCGGAAATGGGGGTGGATACACCCCTTATAAACTTCATGAGGCGGCTATATCGAGACTCAGGTGCAAGGGTTCAATACGGAAACCTGGGTGAATGGACAGCTAAATTCCCGATTAGAAAAGGGGTGAGACAAGGTTGTGTGCTCGCCCCTTTTCTTTTTACTTTATATATTAATGGCCTCGGCTAAGTTTCAGCTGATCAATGCCAGGACCTGCCCCTATTCCTGCCTTACAATATATGCAGATGATGCGGTTTTAATGGGCTGTATTCAAGTAGGGCTGCAGAGAGTAGTGACCAGCTTTGCCGCTTTCATGCAAACGAGGGGCCTTGAAGTGAACATTTCAAAAACATATATAATTAAATGTGGTAGGAATAGTGCTAAATGTCATGATAAATTTATTAATAACACTAAGGTAGAGTGTATCAATAGATTCTCATATTTGGCCATTCTTTTTGATCACAGGGGATCTTGGTCACATTCGGTTATAGCCCGGAAATTGTTATTTTCCAAAGCCACCGGTGCTCTGGCCAACTTTGCTGGAAGATCGGGCAGAAGACCGGTGGTGGAACTAATGCAAATCTATAAAGCTAAGTGTATTACTGCTGCTATGTATGGAGCAGGCATGTGGGGACACATGGATACTCAGCCCCTACAATTAATTGAGAATGCATTTATATTTACGGGTGGTCCCTAACAGCACCGCTACTTTCATTTGTCACGCCGAGCTTGGGATCCCGTACATATCGGATATGATTAAGATTGAACCAATTTTGCTATGGCACAAAATATTGGTGACAATACACACTAGCTTCAATCGGGACATCATTAATGATTGCTTAAAGCTTCACAGGTTATCTTCTATTCCCTGGACAAACTATATATTAGAAAATTCACGAGTGACCTTGGCCAGCCTGAATATTTTGTTAGGCCGGATAGTATTACCTCAATTTCAAGAAAAAGATTGAAAGCTGACTGTTTAATGCATCTGCAATCAATTAGGCTTGCACAAGAAATTGTTAAACCTATGGTCTTGGAAAACTAGTTGTTGATGACATGCTATGGCCTCCAGCCCTATCTTGTATATCTAACTAGGAGTTATGACAGGATGTTGCTGACTCATTTCCGCCTGGGGTCTTTCCATAGACTTATAAGTTTCCCGGCCATAAATAACTGGTCCAAAAAACCTGGACATTTGCCCTTGTGATTAATTATCACAACAATCTATGATGCACATCCTTTTATTTTGTAAATTTGATTCTGTCCCAAGAAAAAGATGGATAGTGGCAATTTTAAAACCTTTGGGCATGAGAAAATATTGTTCAGTATTTTTGGTCATACAACTTTTAGATCATGAATTGTTCACTACTTCTGTTGTTACATACTTGAAATGTAGTATTAACTCAAGGAAAACAATGTGGAACATGAGTCCTGGCTTTTAAACTTACGAATTTCTAACTCGAGCGAATATCTTTTTATCTGCTTGTAATTGTATGTTAGTAATTGTGCTTTTATGATTTATATTTAAAATCGAATAAAGCTATTTTTTAATTGAATTGAATTGAATAGTTTATTCTATTGTCATCATTTTTGATTTGTTTTTATTTATTTGTAAACCATTCGTTGAGATATACTGATCAAATAACTCTATCAATCTTTGAAGCCCTATTTGTGTGTGACTGAATAGAATGGTGTCATCTGCATATTGCAAATATTTTATGCTTTGGCCTACAAGAATTGGAGAGTGCGCATTAACATCATGTAGATGATGTGATAAATTAGCCATAGAAAGGTTAAAAAGACATCGGGTGAGTATGCAGCCCCGTTTAAGGTCACTGTTTCAAGTTTGCGACTTTTTCAAATTCCATCCCCAATTTTGACCTGCACTCACATGTTTGTGTACAACAATACAATCATAACCAGCAGTTTTTTTGGTATGGTCCATGTTAATAGCCTTGCCCAAAGAAACTTCTGCTGAACAGAATCGAAAGCGGCCTTTCAATCTACATCACGCATCTAAAGTTTTTGGGGTATATTCTCAAGAACGTGTGATAATCATCGCCAAAATAGGTTAACGCAATTTCACATATCGCCGTCTATTGTGGGAAAATAACTCTGTGTTAACGTCGTATTATCAACAGGGCGGTAACATGCAATAACCCCGATAACCTGTCAAATGTTCGAGAAAACATTACCGGGACGGCGATAAAAATCAAACCAGAACGCGAAAAAAGTGCCGATGGGCCCAACCTCAATGACAAATCAGAGATAAACTGTACCAGGCCTGCAATTCACCCACGTCATGTGGGAAAAATCACCATAAAAGCAGAAAAAAACACAAACAAAAACAAAACAACTGCAAAGCACAATGGATGTAGCCAGAGCAGGAACAGAGGACAACCAGAACCCCAGAGGCCCCCCGGAGGACCAGGCTGGGACCTCGATGTCAGGGAAGGGTAACGACAAGAACAAGAGGAAGACGCGGTTCAGTCCGCAGGAAAACAGGATCCTGATAACGGAGGTGATGAAATAGCATCAACAACTGTTTGTCACCTCCAATGTGTCATTGGCGACAAAAAATGGAATATGGCAGTCCATCGTGGACAAGGTGAATGCAATCGGAGTGCTGAGGAGGACAATGGAAGAGGTCAAGAGGCGCTGGAATGATGTGAAGCACAAAACCAAGCAGAAACTCGGCACCAACCAGAAGGCAGCAATGCAGACTGGAGGTTGGAGTCCAGCATCACAGGAGGAGCTGGACGAGATGGAGGAAATGGTGTCCACAGTCATCAGTGTGGAGACGGTGGCAGGAGTTGGGGGACCAGACACTGCCCTGTAAGAGCAGATACAACAGAAAAAGGGTGAGTAACGACCAGGGAGTGGGGGGACGGGGGGAGATGGGCACAATGGCACACATGCATAATTAAGATGAGTATAGCACAGTGCACACCCACAATGACTCTGGAGCATGTCCTGATCCCCTTGGCACACTGCAGCACACCTAGAAACTGCAAATAGGCCCCCGTCGACTATATGCCCAGAGGGGGCCCTCTCCACACATCACTAATCTCACAACAAACCCATGCACATGTGCTGAACCCAGCAAAGCTGCGGATCCGTGACCCACACTGACAATGCAAGTGACATTGCATGACGATTAGCATGGCTGCAGTCCAACTATCATGACAAAGTACACGCCACAACACTGAGGTGGCTGAGTGTGGACCACATCCATAAAGGAGCAGGTCACACTCTTACACATCCACGTGCACATACAACCCATGATGTCAACACATCTGCGGACAAACCATGCCCAAGAGTCCCAACTCCCACCAACAGCCCAATTTACCCAAGCCTGAAGCATCTCAGCACTGTATAAACACAGAATTGAAAGGCACACTGCCTGAAAGGGATAAGGGCCAGCAAAATCAGAGCTGCAGGGGAGACTCCCCCACAATGAAGCACACACACATAAGAAGCAGAGCACATCAACATTGACAACAATATGGTACAAACTGCAACACGTTCACAACAGAACAGAGGACACAACTGCTGCGGCTTGCGTGGAAAAACTGGCCAATCACAAATGGCATAGGAGGGAAATGTGAGATGATGATGTACAAGTACAAACACACATTCGTGATGTCAAAATGTCCACCGTCCAGCATCAAATAGGCAGCTCCTCCCAAATAGTCACAATGTACATTGTCATGCAATCTGTATGTAAACTTGTACAATGCGTCAACATACATGTGAACACAATGTTGAACTGCATCCCCCTTCACATTGCAGAAGGAGAATCAACACCTCCCGCAGAGCAGACCCAACAACCCTTTACTGATGACGAAAAGGACCTCCCCACCTTCGACACTGATGCCCTCCAACAGCTCATGGACACCCTCAGCACCCCACCCCAAGGAGCAGGGCAGCCCAGCTGCATCGAGGAGACTTCACCCCCTGCACAGACCACACAGCAGGAAGCACCAACCACCACAGCTGTCTCCCAGGACCCACACAAACAACACATGGCCTTCCAACGACATGTGTTAGGGTGCCAGGAGAAGATGGCTGATCAGATGCGGGTGGGGTTCAACCTAATGGCAGCCAAGCTAGATGCCAGACGTGGGTGCCTAAGTCCCATCGGGGACCACTTACTGTCCTTAAAGGACTCCCACAGTCCACTCCATGCTCTCCGATGTTCCATGGATGACATCACTGGAGTCCTGACTCTGAGACAAGGACAACTGTCTAGTCAGAGTGGCTCTAGAGGTGTCATCCGGGAGTTGGGACACATCCGGCGGACCATGGAGAACATGGAGCGGGTGCAGGCGGAAAGAATGGCTGCCACGGCTGCACATAAGCGTGATGTAGCTGAGATCTACCATGCCCTGCAGATCTTCATCATGGCATTGCTGCCACAAGGCCTGGCGCAGATGAATGCTGCTGCTGCTTCGACATCGACATCCCCGCCCCCTGATGTGTTAGTCCCACACAGTGCTGGAGACAGAACACCACCACCTACATATGTGGCACATGAAACATCAGAGGACGAAGATGCAGATGATTCTGCCTTACTGGTAAGAAGGAAGCAGTAGCATTCATCTCCGCCATATGGCCTGTTTCTGCCCTCTGCATCATCACCTTCCACTGTCTCTGATGCACTCTGCGACACTCAACTTGGACGTCAACATGGACTGCCATATTCTGTTTGGTCACTGTTGAAAATTGTCTCCCCTAAACTGGTGCCAACATTGTCATATGGCTCAGAGGCTTAACAAGGAAAATTAAGGCCCTTTTTGAACAGGGCACAGAGCGCAGTGTTCAGGTCTTTATTTCAATTGCCAGGTAACACCTCGCCAGCGCAAATTACGCTGGAATTCAGACTGCAGGATCAAACGCTTTTACAAGTGGCTAGTATAATAAAATACCTGCACTCTACAAGATCTGCTGTGCAAGGATCATTAAAACATCTCATTTGGCTTGAAGTTGCAGGTTTCTACAGCACAAAACATTCAAACATCTGGTCGCAAGCCTTAGTCGTAGCCCTGGTTCAGACTCAATCAAGGGAGCTATGGCACCAAAAATGACCTCATTTACAGTTCAAGACACTCCTGAACAGAAATCCAAAAACGATATCACGGAAATTGGATCAAAGAGTTTTTGCTAAAAGAAAACACGCTCACCTGGTCCTCAGTAGTACGACAGAAAAAGCCTGCAAACTTATAGTAACAAACCATTCTCCATCTATCATAAGGAGACATTTCTGCAGATTTGGATGGGAACGTTTGCATCTATAGATCTCAGATATCAGACTGCGGCCAGAACTCTTCCTCTTCTGATGTACTTGTCATTCCCTGAAGGACTCTGGCTGGCCCTCCACAGGCTAACAATGTAAAAAGGGGTTTGCATGGCCCTGTGCTGCTCCAGCTACAACATTCCACTGAATGTGCAATAAACATTCAAATTCACACAGATGTGTCGTGTCTATGATCATTCAAGGGTGAAAGTATGGATGAATGTAGGGTCTGTGATTCCCCCTTAGGTCCATGTTGCTCATGTTGTGGGACTTGAGTCACAGGGTGCAACATTACCGATTGCGGTCCGGGTGGTGCTGACACTACAACAGAGACACACGTATTAGTTACTTCCTTGTCCAGCCCAGAACGGAACCACGCCTAGACTCCCGGGGTCATTATTTTCACCCTTACGCTGGACTGGAATACACCAGGCCAGCCCACTGCGCTTACGCTTACAGGGGGGACGACAACGTTACATGTCCCAGGTCTTCCCTGTAGTGATCTGCTGATCACAGGTCTAGTTGTCAGAATGCCACAGCAACTCCCTGAGGGATGGTTTAAACCCGCACCACACCCATCCAGCACAGGCATCACAGGACATGTGAGCCTGATAATAAAACGGGCCGGGTGCACATGCTGGAGGCCATTTCCACTATCTATCTGAGTGTGTCCATGTTGTCATTATTTATGCATGAGGGCCTAGAGCCCTACCACATCACATTCCCCACTGCCAGAGGTGAAATGATGGTGTTGCAGGGATTCTACTTATGCACAGAACTATGCGCAGGAGCCCAGGCCCTCAGTGAATTGTGGTGTACCAAAAAACTCACCTCAGAACCCAGAACCCCTTATCCGACCAGCATCAGTGTCCCATTCGTTATCCAAGGTTTAGCTCGGTGGTCCCAATGTATAGACAACCCAGAACAAGCGACTTAGTGTATATCTCATGAATGGTGGGAATCAGAAATACCTGTTCGTAATTATTCTCATATCAGTCCACAACAGAATAAACAGAGACACAGTAAAGTTTAAAGAATTTATTTTATAAACCTCGTGTCCTAAGATGCAGTAGTTTGTCTAACATAAGCAGACAAACGATTAAAATCATAACCATCAGCATAGTTACAATACCATAGAAAATGAAAGGAGTAATCATACTAAAATGACAGTGGATCTAAGCCACCTTCCTTTCCCTAGCAAACTAATAGTATTATTATTAGACTAGTAAAACGTCTCTAGGCTTGAATGGGGAACCCCATACCGTAAAAATCAGCTCAGTGAGATCACATCACAGGATCAGCTAGGCTCTGCTCCTGGGAAAGCTCTTCTTCCGAACGTAATGAAAACATGTAACACTGCAATATTAAAAGCACCCGAATTTCAGGCATTTGCAGCTGCGTGCGTGTTATGGCTAAATAGTGGGCCGATCAACCTGAACCCAACAACATGCACCGTCTAGCGACCCAGACTGTTTCTTTACACTATGTACAGACCAAGGTCGCTGCTCACTGTTCGGGATGTGAACAACAGACAGTTCTCATGTGAAGCAAAGTCGAGTAAGCATTTCTCAATTTAATAACATGTGACTACAGTGTCGTGTGCAAAAGCAGCAAAAGCGGCAAGATGGCTTTCTAACATCTAACACGGTTGTGCTAACTTAGCATTGTACATATATAGATAACGATCTTCACTACAATGGCATGTGCACCACGAGACTCAATCATGAAGGGCCCATTACATGCGGTGCACAAAGTTGGTTGCAGCCGAGGCACTTTGGCCGGCACGGGTCTACGGCCACGAGACGGTGACTTGCGGTGCACTGAGTTAGTGGCACCAGAGCTGAGCGGGTGTGCAGCCTGCGATGATGCGTAGTACTCGATACGCCATCCTGCCAATCAAGATTCGATTTGAATTGTGAGGCCAGTTGGACCGCAGTGTATGCCGAAGGCAGCAGGCTGCACAGACATGGCTCAGTGGCACGGTGCAGCAGGGTGCGCTTGGGGCCTGTGGTGCAGAATCCAGCAATCGGCTGAGGAGCTTGCACCTCTTGGGGACTTGCCAGTGGTGGAAGGTAAGCATTTTAGGCCTGGGTACGCAGGGGTGGGCAGTCATCGCTGGGTGCCAGACCGGTCTAGCGACCAGGTCTGGGGTGCAGCAGGTGCACAGGATTGCATAGGCACCACCGGTCACGGCAGCACCCTCGTGGTTGGGTGGGGGAGTGAAGGTGCATGGGTATCAAGCTGATACAAACCGTGATGCTTACAGGTATGAGAAATCCTGCATCATGAGACCGTAACAGAAGTTCTTGTGACCGTAACCTTCCTTTTCTTTCCTACAAAGGTTACGACCACACGTACTTCTGTTATGGTCTTTTTGAGCAGGATTTGTCTTTCCTGTAAGCCCTCCATTTTGTCCATGTGCTGTACACTGTACCAGATTAGGTTTGTGACTATACGGACGTTTGACCATTGTCACCATTTGTCCAATAGGTTTCTGAATTCTGACTTCCGCAGTTTTGGAATTGTATTGGGGAGTTCCTGCAGCATATCCAGTTACTTGAATCCACATGTTGCCCTGATGAAGTTCCCCGTTGGTCGTTGGCTGTGCTGTTCAGATTGTTTATTTGTGTATTTGTAATAATGGACTGTTTTTGCACTACTGTTGACTACTGGAATTCATGACCGTACGCACGCCCATTTCAGTTACTACAATCTTGGATCTGGGGCAAAGAGGCGTCTGGCAACGGCTGGCGTTGGGGTTGGTTGCACAGGAACACTACGATTTGGAACTGTCGAGTTGTGCAGTTACAGGGGCCCGCTGTTGCTATTGTGGACATGCATCGAAGATGTGTGAGGAAGTTTGATAGGGCTAGCCGTGAGACTCCTCCGACTCTGGCAGTTGTTGGTTGGGGGGTACCAGGAGCCAACAAGTGCAGCAAAGCCAGCAGGATTGTCTGCGGAGGGATGTTGGTTGTCCACTGTGTGGTACTGTCAACCTGTGGGGCAGGATGCAGAGGATGGTTGTCCTTTTGTGCCTGTAGTGGGCAATACCTTCCTCTGGCGTTCAGTCTCTGAGGCTGGTGCATGCTAGGAATGTCTGCTGTCCTGTTCTGCGCTGCCTCATTGGTAGTCTGGGGGGGGGGGTGTAGTCCGGAGGGGCATGTGGGTGGTGGCGGTGGGTGTTGTGGACCTCTTGGGTCTCCGAGCTGCATGAACATGTGTTGGTCTTCAGATGTGGCTCTGGGCTGGGCTCCCTTTCATACTGTAGGTAGTCGTCCTGCTTTACACCAGTAAAAGGCAGGTGTTAAATCCCTGCTGCTAACATGCCCTTATCCCCTGTTTTTGGGTCGCATCGCAGATCTGGCTGGTTGTTGAGAATATCACGAAGTGGTGTTTTGGGGTGTTTTTGCACAGGAACGCCTACTCTGCATAGCATTAGCGTTAGTTGTCGCTCTCATCCGTGGCAATGTTTTTTGCGGAAGCTATTGCTGGAAAACTGCCGATATCGGCAGTTTGCACCAGCTTGAGAATGGGGCGATAGTTCTTTTGCCACTTTTGCTGCGCTAAAGTGCCGATAACTCGGCGATAAGTCCTTGAGAATATGCCCCTTTGTTTTTTGTATTTAGCTCTTTCTGAAAACAAAGTAAGTAACAGTATGTTCGTAATTGTTGACTGTCCCCTGCGCAATCGGATTTGAAAAATTAGAATAACTTTCCTTGTCATTGCCCATTCCTCTAGATCTTTAAGTAATAATGTTGCTACCATTTTCACCTCTACATCCGTTAAGGCGATTAGCCTATGATTCGCTGAATTGACAGGGAGGGAGTTATTCGATAGGTGGTACTCCTGAAAATGTATCACCATTATATAGTGTATATCCCCGTTGTTTGTTTCCCTCATGTGCTAAAGTATCCTCCTCTTAATCATGAGGGTTGTACTCCCCACGTATCTTAAACTATAGGGGCATTCAAGCACATACACCACAAATGTGGAACTGCATGTGCGGATGTGTGTGATCTTTCTCTCGTTCCTAGGTGTCGTGTAATTTTTCTTCATGTAGCTGTAACGACAGGTGATGTCTCCTTCTATCAGAATGTCCCTCAGACTGCATGTCCTAAAACTGGGCCACTGGCAAGTATATTCCAGTTTTTTTGTGAGGATCTTGTTGATCCCCTCTGAATTTGCAATGTAGGAGGACAACTCTGGTGTCAGTGGAACTGTTGTAAAGCTTCTTCTCTGATTGTGCCTTCAAGGTATGGGTCCTACTGACTTTGCTAGCTTTAGACCCCCACTGGTGACCGCCAGAAGTAATATATATTACCTGCTGGTGGTCGCCTGTAGGTATATTTAGGACCAAAGTTTCCATAGGAAAAGCGTTTTTTGTATCGCCAATACCTTTGGCGCCACTGACAAATCTTCCCAAATTTTTTAAAAAGTCCCCTTTTTTGTACGGCTGCTGTGTTGAAAGTTTCAGGGTGATCCATCAAGTAGGGATTGAGAAAAAAGGGTGGTCTCAAAACATGTTTTCCACATGTTATGTCAGTGGGTATTTTTCATTGTTTTAACACAACCACATACCAGACTGAATTACACCAAATTTGGCAGAAAGATAGATGTTTGTCCAGAAAGCGGGCTTTTTGTGATTTGGTGTGAATCCATTCAGTAGTTTCAGAGAAATTCATGTTTTAAAAATATGGATATCTGGGGATGCAAATCCTTGCAGTAGTCTCACGGATCCTACTAATATTTGATTGACTGTCAACACTTCAACCAAAAAGTGTTGGCAGCCATCTTGGGACTTGTCTTGAAGCCAAGTTCCATATAAAAAGTAAAAAGAATTAAATTGGTGCAGGGTAGGAACACCCTAACCTCTGAATATGGTGGTAGGGTCCCATAGGCACCCTGCTGGAGTTAAAAAGCATTTTATTTTCATTTTCTGAAATTTTTTGCTTTGTATTCACGAAGCCCCCGGGTATGTGTAATCCCAGGGGCATGTTTTATAATAATGTGGGGTGTGCCCATACATCACCCCCACACCTCATGGACCACCACCTCCCCGAAGCAATCAAATAAACTGATGCAGGGGAGTCCCTTATGACCTCTACTGCAGCTCTGGGGACCCCCACCTCCTGTAAGTGTATCCATAATGGAAGCAGAGGGCCACGCTGACCCCCCAGCAGCCCCCAGGGCTGCCACCTTCCCATGGCTTGAAACTTAAATCATGTGGGGGCAGTGTGGACGCCCATGCAGCCCCGGTGACCACCACCTTCCTGAGGCTTTATTCTAAATAAATGTGGGTGTCACATGCCCCTCGCTGCTCCAGAGACCACCACCTCTCCCGGGCAATAAATAAGATAAATGCAGGAGCTCTGCGAGGTCCCCCCCATAAATCCGGGACTGCTACCTCCCAGCAGCTTTGAATTATTAAAGTGTGGAGGGCTCTGCAGCCCTGGGGACCACCACCTGCCCAGGTAGGACCGCTACCTCCCCGGGGCAATGAAATGTACGAATGTGGGGGGACTGCCCAGCACTCCCTAGTGCCTTACTGGCCGTAGTAGGCACCCGGCATCTTCCCAGTGGGCCAGAAGGGTGGGGGACGGTTTTTGCCCAGTGTGTGCCATGTTTGCTACTGGGGGCTGGTTTTGCAGCAGTGTTGCAATATCGGCCTCCTGTAACAAAAGCAGCAGCAGTGTTTCCTACCGACACCACCCGACCCCCTCCGGCAGGCTTGATGTAATTGCCAGGGCTGCTTTGCATTCCCAGTCTGGCCCTGAAACCCAAGAAACCCCAGGGATAGCCACCTCCCCTGGACTTCAGATAGGAATGAGTAGGGGGTTCTGCGTGGACCACCCTGCAGTCTCGGAGACTGCCACCGCCCCAGGGTTCAAATTTAATACAGTGCAAGGGGCGCAGTCCCAGGGCATATTAGTAATAGAAATGTGGGTGGCCCACTAGGCCCCACTGCAAGGATCGGGGGCCACCACATCCCCAGGGCTCAAATAATATATATGCAGGGTGTCCATTGCAGACCACTGGCCCTGGGGACCACCACCTCCCTGGGGGCAAAGTAGAATTTAAGAGGGGGGCACACAGCACCCATCCTGGAGCCTAGATGGCCCTGGGGACTTCCAATCACCAGGGCTGGTCACGCCCACAATTTTTGTCCTTTGTTTTCTTAGTATTTGTGGTCCTTAGATTCGACTATTGCAATAGCCGAAGCCGAGGGTAAGTGCATTTGTGCTGCGTAAACTGAGTTTTACCCTCTTGAAGTTTTGTGAACAGTCCCGTGAACTCACGAGATGCCTGGTCTGACTAAGTTTGTTGTTTGGGTTGTAATAGGGATTTCCGACTTGAGGACTCTTGTCCGATTCCTTCGGTTGGAACTCCCACATATGAGCTCTATTCAAAACATGGTATTGGCCCCATTGCCTTTAACGAGACATGGACCCGATACACGAAGAAAGATGGTGTTCTAAAATGGCCAGAAAATGGTAGTTTCGATTCTGATGTGTTAGACAATTTTGAAGCAGTTCTATTCAAAAGAAAAGCCCGGCCGGCAATGTTTGACTCTTTCAGCCTTTGGCGTAAGGAAGCCAAACAGAAAGAAATTAAGCAAGCAAAACGAGATAGAAAAGCACAGGGTATGACAATTATACAGGCTGCCCAACAATTCAAAGATGATGAAATTGATAATGCGACTGAAATTTCAGAGAGACAGCATCGCATGGCGATAGATAAATGCTATCCGGTGTTGCCTGTTTCCCCTTCCGATAATGAGAAAGATATAGAAGAAGATCCCCTAATGTCTAATTTATTGAGATTGGATCTCTGACATATTATCGAAAGACACATTATCGAACTGCACAAATATCGCAACAAAAATATCGACATCAAAATTATCGACATTGTATACTTAATTAAAAAACTACACTAATAACGACACTACAATATTGTAATACAATTATATCGATCACACTAAAATCGCACTCATCAATATCGCAATACTAAATATCGACATACATAAATAAATATAACACATGTAACAAATATCGATAACCAAAATATAGACATAAATAATATTGTTTTTTTTAAATATATCGACAATTCTAATACTAATAAAACCAATACTTTAAACAACATAAATACAATATTTTCCTAAAACATACATTTTCCAATTATATTCTACTTAAACATAAACATAACATTCATAACTATATAAATATTTAACAACATAATAAAAAAACTGAAATAGTTATCACATACGCATTTCGAACACATTCAAAAAAATTAAAACGCATTATAAACAATCTTTTTCTATATAATTCTTTAAAACTCTCCTCCTTTAAAACTAAATATACTCTTACTTAGCATTTTCCATAAAAGGAAACCAATGAAATAAAAAAAATTCAAAACATCCAATAGAAAGGCCACATACAGAAAGCAACCAATAACATTCAAGAAACAATTTAAAACCACTATATAAACCAATTAAAACAAGTCTTCTACTGTGCCTTAAACCAAAGCATTGAACGAAGAAGAAACTCTGCTAAACAGAAGAAACCTACATCCTACTACTATTCTAAAAACGTAAGTAAATTATCTTTTCTAACTAAACTGCCAAATTAAACTAAAACACTAATTTATCTTTACTCAAATAAATAACTAACTTATATATTCCATCTCTTTATGTTTCCACTACAGATATTACTCAAAACAGCTAAAGAAAAGATTGAACATTGCCAGAAAGGACTTACTAAAAAAGTAAGTATACTATCAAAATACTTTCTAAAATATTAATTAAATCCTACTCAAACCCCAAAACATCCTAAACCCCTAAACAAATCCATGTTCTCTTTTTTAAGTTTTTAAAAACCTGTATAAATTAACACCTATAGTCTATACCAAACAGCAATACCACCCCACTTAAAAAAACTAAAACAACCAAAACAATATATGTTCTGTAACTTTCAGAGACTACATCAACTAAACAGCATTTTGTCTACAAAGAACATCTTCATTCAAATACAACCAAAAACACTTGGTAAGTATATATTAAAAAGTTTGTTTTTTGCTATTTTCATAGGAATATATAAAGTACTATTGCATATATTTTCATATACATTTTTTCCAGATTTCTAACACATCACAATGACAGAAGAAGCCCAATTTATAACATCGCAGAAAGGAAAATTCCTATTGTGTTACATGGGTTACACATACACCCAAGAAAAGCAGACGGAACGAAA
Organism: Triturus cristatus; assembly: GCF_964204655.1. Taxonomy (NCBI): domain Eukaryota; kingdom Metazoa; phylum Chordata; class Amphibia; order Caudata; family Salamandridae; genus Triturus; species Triturus cristatus. The sequence goes on along the minus strand of NC_140588.1, from coordinate 1,129,093,185 downwards.
AGTGAACTGGAAGTGTTCTAAATATTATTCTAACAAATGCTACGGACGAGCAACAACAAGAGAAACAACTGTACTATATACAAGAGAGCATAACCATCCACCCAATCTCTCTGAAATAGAAGTCAGATCAACCCTTGAAAATATAAAAGAATTCAGCACTGGTTCACAAACTGCCACAAGTGTAATCCTAAAAGAACTATTACCTAGAGTGCCCAAAGAAGCAAGAGGCCAATTACCATCAATTGCTTCTATAAAAAGAACAATTGCTAGGACCAATAAATCAACCACAACAACAATACCATCCCCTAAAACTTTGTAAGATATCATCATTCCACCAGAATTAACTATCACCCACAATAATGAACCTTTTATTTTTTTTTATAACAAAAGTACAGAAAAAAGAATCATAATGTTTGCTACTGCAAACAATATAACTAAACTCCAACAATGCCAAACATGGATGATGGATGGCACCTTTACAATATGCCCAAAACCATTCTACCAGCTTTACACAATACACGGTCAATATCACAACACTTCCATACCTTTAATTTATGCACTATTACCTAACAAACAAAACACAACATATAATGAAATGCTAGGAAAACTAAAACAAGAATCAAATGATTTTTCCCCTGAAAGAATTATCATAGACTTTGAGCAAGCCATGATAAATTGCATTCTAAAACTGTACCCCCATACAGCTATCCAAGGATGTTACTTCCATCTAAACCAATGTATATGGAGACATTTACAAAAATCTTCACTAAGGTGCCAATTACGATCCGGCAAACAAATTCCCCGTATGACTCGTATCCGGTCTTTTTACCGTACGAATCGTACAAGTGCCGTACAAACTGGCAATCACGATTCGCATGGTAAAAAGTCCATACGAACCGCATTCGGAATATTTCCCCACACGTCCTCGGGTCGGAAAATGTGTCCGACACGTCCTCGTACGATTTACCATACAAATGTGAAAAGTGAAGTCCGACCGAGGAATCACGATCCAACCCGTGCGTCCGATCTCACAACCGTATGGTAAAAACACCGTCCGCACCGAACTCCCATTGCAACCATGGAGACATGTCCCCGCATACGCGCCCAACACTCCCCCCAGCACCCATACGTTCGAGTCGCACTCCCCGTTAATGTACACACCCCCCTGTATGTACACCCGTGTACGTGTCGAACCCCCACCCGTGTATGTACACCCCTGTACGTTCGAGTTGTACCCCCACCCCTGTACGTGTCGTACTACCGTGCATGTACACCCCTGTACGTTCGAGTCGTACCCCCACCCCTGTACGTGTCCTACCCCCATGTATGTACACCCCAGTACGTTCGAGTCGTACCCCCACCCGTGTACGTGTCGTACCCCCGTGTATGTACACCCCTGTACGTTCGAGTCGTACCCCCACCCCTGTACGTGCCGTACTACCGTGCATGTACACCCCTGTATGTTCGAGTCGTACCCCCACCCCGGTACGTGTCCTACCCCTGTGTATGTACACCCCAGTACGTTTGAGTCGTACCCCCACCCGTGTACGTGTCGTACCTCCGTGTATGTACACCCCTGTACGTTCGAGTCGTACCCCCACCCCTGTACGTGTCGTACTACCGTGCATGTACACCCCTGTACGTTCGAGTCGTACCCCCACCCCTGTACGTGTCCTACCCCCGTGTATGTACACCCCTGTACGTTAGAGTCGTACCCCCACCCCTGTACGTGTCCTACCCCTGTGTATGTACACCCCTGTACGTTCGAGTCGTACCCCCACCCCTGTACGTGTCGTACTACCGTGCATGTACACCCCAGTACGTTCGAGTCGTACCCCCACCCCTGTACGTGTCCTACCCCCGTGTATGTACACCCCTGTACGTTCGAGTCGTACCCCCACCCCTGTACGTGTCCTACCCCCGTGTATGTACACCCCTGTACGTTCGAGTCGTACCCCCACCCCTGTACGTGTCCTACCCCCGTGTATGTACACCCCTGTACGTGTCCTACCCCCGTGTATGTACACCCCAGTACGTTAGAGTCGTACCCCCACCCGTGTACGTGTCGTACCCCCGTGTATGTACACCCCTGTATGTTCGCGTCGTACCCCCACCCCTGTACGTGTCATACCACCGTGTATGTACACCCCAGTACGTTCAAGTCGTACCCCCACCCCTGTACGTGTCGTACCCCCGTGTATGTACACCCCAGTACGTTCGCGTCGTACCCCCACCCCTGTACTCTAGTCGCTCTACATAAGGAGGGGCTTTGCTCTAAATCGGGAGATTACCTTGCACAGACCCCTAAGGCTGCTCCTGAGCGGTCGCTCGCTTAAAACGCTTTTTAAAAAAAAAAAACTTTTAAACTGCTCATTGGAATTGTTTGATTGAATTTCCCTTTGTGTCCGTCCCCTCCCCTTCGAGCTACTTTTTGCACATTTTAGGGGCTGATATTAATGCCCAGGACACGCTAGCACCTCATCACTCTTCCCCGCTTCCCAGGTGGGGCTTGGCCGTCCTCGAGGCTTAGTTCACCGGGTCCCGGGTTGCTGTAGTTGGCGGCCATCTTAGGTTGGGCGCTATTGGACGAGCGCTCTAGTCGCTCTACATAAGGAGGGGCTTTGCTCTAAATCGGGAGATTACCTTGCACAGACCCCTAAGGCTGCTCCTGAGCGGTCGCTCGCTTAAAACGCTTTTTAAAAAAAAAAAACTTTTAAACTGCTCATTGGAATTGTTTGATTGAATTTCCCTTTGTGTCCGTCCCCTCCCCTTCGAGCTACTTTTTGCACATTTTAGGGGCTGATATTAATGCCCAGGACACGCTAGCACCTCATCACTCTTCCCCGCTTCCCAGGTGGGGCTTGGCCGTCCTCGAGGCTTAGTTCACCGGGTCCCGGGTTGCTGTAGTTGGCGGCCATCTTAGGTTGGGCGCTATTAGACGAGCGCTCTAGTCGCTCTACATAAACGGTCAGCCATGCCTCCGCGCAGCGGACGCGGACAGCGGACGCGCCGGACCTGCGCCGGAGGTTCGCCAGAGGTAAGCCCGTTTGCGCCCGTTCGCGCTCGGTCGGGCTCAGGGACCAGAACCTCTGACCAATCTCCCAGCTGCTCACAGACATACTCCCGCCTGGCTCTCCTTGCATTGAGGAGTGTCTCGCTGCCCCCTTGCACTCATTCTATAAATCTTGCGACGGATCGTCCCTTCTGTCAACACTGCCCGTTTAGAACCTCGGAAGCGGATATTAACACTACTAATCCAGAAGGCATCCTGAAAATGGCTTTGGTCAATTGCCGCTCATTACCCAAACATGCCACTGAAATCTTCTTGTTAATCCAAGATCTCGGACTTGACATTCTTTTTTTAACTGAAACGTGGTTGGGATCCACGTCCGGTCCAGATATTGTTCAGGCCCTTCCTCCTGGATATCTGATCCAACGTAGGGACAGACAACTCAAAGTTGGAGGAGGGATAGCCATAATATACAGGGAGCACTTAATTTGTCGTATGATCGACAGCTCCATTCCTGACTGTGAAAGCGCACAATTTGCCATCACTTTATCCCCAGAAGTGTCATTTTCTGGACTTCTGATCTACCGTCCCCCTGGCGCTATTGGACAATTTCCGAAAGGAACCATTGAATCAACCATAGCGTTAGCTAGCAGGGTCTCAAATTTTATAGTACTAGGAGACCTGAATCTTCATTTCAATAATCCCTCAGATACCACTGCCACAGAATTAACTAAAGATCTTGCGGCATGTGAACTGAATTTGATAGTCTCACACCCTACCCACTCTAAAGGGAACCTTTTAGACCCCATATTTTCCAATATTGTGGACTTAACATCAGCTGAGCCTTATCCCACCCCCTGGACAGATCATATGGTCATCCCCTTCATATGGAATACGCCCACACCCGGTCCAACAGAACCGTCCAGTAAAACTCTGAGTAGGCGGTGGACGAAATTAAAAATGAACGAATGGGCAGAGGCACTGAATATAAGCGAGCCTCAGGTCAATCAGGACATTGACAGGGCTAATGTGGACTTTAACCAATGGATTGAATCATCATTGGATAGGGTGCTTCCTAAAACAAACATCTCCAAAAAGAAAGCCTCCACTAAACAACCTTGGTTCACTTCTGAGCTAAGGCTCCTAAAACAAGAATGTAAACGGTTAGAGAGACAGTGGAGAAAACACTTTGTGGAAGAGAAAAAAACTAAATACAAACTCTCTCTAAAAAAATATAAATCTGCTCTTAACGTGGCCAAATCCATCTTTTATGCAGAAAAAATAGAGATCTCAGCCAATGCCCCAAGAGAGATGTTCAAGATAGCTAAATCCCTGTTAAAAGCCCCCGACCCGCCATCCTCACTACTCTGCACGGAGGAGGCTGATGCTCACTGCATCAATCTGGCGAATTTCTTTGCTGAAAAAATTCAAAAGATCCTCCTGTCCCTCCCCCCTCTACCTCTTGAAGAACCTATCCTCCCTTTGCCAGATGATACAGATATTACTCTGCCTTGCCTCCCTTCCTTTTCCCCCCTCAGTACTGAATTGTTGCCCACGCTTTTCAACTCTGTAAAAAGCGGCTCCCCGCTAGATCCTGCCCCTATGAATATTCTAAAGTTAGCCTTATCCAACATCAGTACATACATTATCCATCTAGTTAACACCTCACTTGAATTAGGAAGGGTACCCCAAGACTGGAAACTGGCAATGGTTAAGGCCCTGTTAAAAAAGCCTCATCTCGACCCCCAGGACTTCTCCAATTATCGTCCCATTTCCCTGCTCCCCGGCATCAGTAAACTCGCAGAGAAATGGGTAAATAAACAACTAGCATCCTTTCTGGAGACCCATAACCTGCTCCACCCAACTCAAACTGGGTTTCGGAAAGGACAGGGCACGGAGACGGCACTGCTGAGGGTGGTAGAGGACTCCAGGAGGATTCTGGACGCAGGTGGCAGCGCGGCCACTATCCTCCTGGACCTCAGTGCCGCCTTCGACACGGTGAACCACCGTGTCCTCCTGTCTCGTCTTAAAAAACTGGGCGTCAAAGACAGGGCACTCATGTGGTTGGAGTCCTTTCTTGGTGACAGATCCTTTAAGGTCTTTACAGAAAATAGCTGCTCTCCATCAATGCCATTACAGTGTGGGGTGCCACAGGGCTCCTCCCTCAGCCCCACACTGTTTAATGTTTATATGGCGCCCCTGGCAGAAGTAGTTGCCCCCTTTGGGATCCAACTGGTAAGCTATGCTGACGACACCCAGCTAGTTGTTTCTCTTAATCAGTTGGAATCCTCCCCCTCCAGGCTCTGTCATTGCCTGGAGGCAGTAGCAAACTGGATGGACCTGTCCCATCTGAAATTGAATGGAGGTAAAACGGAGCTGATGCTTCTAGGAAAACGAGCCACATTTGACAACCCGATACATTGGCCCTCCTGTATGGGTCCAGGACCCACTCCAAAGACCGAGATAAAGAGTCTCGGCTTTTGGTTGGATGCAGAGTTGTCATTTAAGATCCAGGCAAGGAAAACAGTAGCCACTTGCTTCGGACTGCTGAAAACAATCCGGAAAATCCTTCCTCAGTTACCCGAGGCAGCAAAGGAAACCATTGTCCGGTCCCTTGTCCTATCCAGGTTGGATTATGGGAATGCGCTCTATCTTGGAGCCCCCGTGTCGGTTATACGACAACTTCAGGTTGTCCAGAATTCCGCAGCACGGCTACTCACGGGCACCAGCCATCGTACCTCAGCCAGGCCCGCACTTTGCACCTTGCATTGGCTCCCCATAAAGGAGCGAATCTATTTTAAGACCCTCTGCACGGTCCATAAAACACTCTATGGGAGTGGCCCCCCCATTCTAGATGATATGATCAGACCTTACAATCCTACCAGGAATCTTCGCTCGAACCAACAAAATCTGCTGACAGTTCCTAGGATCAGCAGATCCCGCACAGGAGGTCGCCTGTTCTCGCACAACGCGGCTGGGCTGTGGAATGCTCTTCCCCCACCTCTCCGCCAAGAGCCTAACCTCCTTGTCTTTCGAAAAAAGTTAAAAACTCTTCTGTTTCCAAAAAACTAGTTAAAATAGCTCTTCATTTCTAATCCTTCTCTGCTTGGTTAGTCTTAAGCGCTGGGATGCTCCCGAGTAGCCATGCGCTATAGAAGAGCCTTTTAATAATAATAATAATAATAATACGCGTCGTACCACAGTGTATGTACACCCCAGTACATTCGAGTCGTACCCCCACCCCTGTACGTGTCGTACTACCGTGCATGTACACCCCTGTACGTTCGAGTCGTACCCCCACCCCTGTACGTGTCGTACTACCGTGCATGTACACCCCTGTACTTTCGAGTCGTACCCCCACCCCTGTACGTGTCCTACCCCCGTGTATGTACACCCCAGTACGTGTCGTACCCCCCTGTATGTACACCCGTGTACGTCAGAGTCGCACCCCCACCACAACCTCCTAAGTACGGAGCGCACCCCAGGCCCCAACATCACAACCGCATGTACGAGTCGTACCAAGCCACACACAAGGACAGCACCGTACAACCAAATGGCCCATGTACACACCGTACACACGCTAAAAACGCACGTACACAACCAGGACAAAACAAAACAACACAAGAATACACCATTCGAATGGCACAAAGCCACTAAACATGTCCAACAAACACTAAAAAAACACATTCACTGACCTGCAACTGCCAAAAATAAACAGAGGCCCAAAAGACCACCACTCCTTATAACACACCCACCCAAACTTCAAACACAGCCACACCCACCAATGGACCAATAAAAAGGGCCCACACACACAAACCATGAGCCTTTGCAACAGACTCACTGCTGCCAGACACCACAGAACCATACTACAAGCTTCACCACACCTTACACTTGCACACCTTCACACAACCACCTTCACACACACCCCCTCATCACATTCACACACATACACACCTGCACAACCACACCCACACACCCACAACCATCCACACACACACCCCACCATCCACACCCACACCCCTCACCATGCCCACTAACAAGAATCCAAAGTTCAGTAACTGAGAGTTGGAGGTCCTTGTTGATGAAATCCTCAGAGTCGAGCCACAGCTCTTTGGAACATTGGTCAGACAGACCAGCATTGCAGCAAAAACAGCCATGTGGCAGACCATCGTCGATGCTGCGAATGCTGTTGTGGACACCAGAAGGACCAGGCAGGAATGCCAAGCCAGGTGGTACGATCTGCAGAGGAGGGTCCGAGCCAAGATGCTGGAGGAACACAACCAGGCCAACGCCACTGGAGGAGGGCCCTCCCGCAGACCCATACACTACCAGCCCTGGGAGGAGAGGGTGATGGCCATACAACCGGTGGAGGCAGTCGAAGGATTAGGAGGACTCCGAGACCCGGGTGAGTACACAAACAACGCACCTCACAAGGGGGGAACGTCATCCACAACCAAAATCACTAACAGGCACGCAACCACCCCAAGCTATCGCATGACTCAACCACACTCCATGAACATGCACATGCCACTGCCGCCACCATGCCCCATGCACCCAGCTGGACAATGTCAAGTCACAGGCCACAGAAGACACCAACACATGACACGGTAACCTGGATGGCGGGAGGGTGGGCCCCAAAATTCACATAGTGCAACTCAGAAGCAGACAACAATGCCCTCTGCCCATATGGCCTAGGTCACAGCCATACAAACAATGTGTCCCCACACAGGAAAGACTCGCCAGCAAATGGCGGACGCCTTGCATCAACACATGGGGGTGAAGGCACTGTTTTGCACATGACAGCAGCTAATGAACAGCCAACATTGTGAAAGAGTGGCAGCACACACCACCACAGCAGCAGCGCAGAGACACACACTACACCCAATGGGTGCCTGGAGATCAGAAACAAACTCACATCAACAAGCCAAGGGCCATTCAAAGATCTGCTAACAGTGTGTGCCCAGGAAGCTGGGCTGAGGTTACAGAGGGTGACACACAGAGGGAGGGAGAGGGGGATAGAGAGGGAGGGAGAGGGGGACAGAGAGGGAGGGAGACACAGGGACACTGACAGAGGGAGGAGGCTGACACACGGAGGGAGGGAGAGGGGGACAGAGAGGGAGGGAGACACAGGGACACGGACAGAGGGAGGAGGCTGACACACGGAGGGAGGGAGAGGGGGACAGAGAGGGAGGGAGACACAGGGACACGGACAGAGGGAGGAGGCTGACACACGGAGGGAGGGAGAGGGGGACAGAGAGGGAGGGAGACACAGGGACACGGACAGAGGGAGGAGGCTGACACACGGAGGGAGGGAGAGGGGGACAGAGAGGGAGGGAGACACAGGGACACGGACAGAGGGAGGAGGCTGACACACGGAGGGAGGGAGAGGGGGACAGAGAGGGAGGGAGACACAGGGACACGGACAGAGGGAGGAGGCTGACACACGGAGGGAGGGAGAGGGGGACAGAGAGGGAGGGAGACACAGGGAGACAGACAGAGGGAGGAGGCTGACACACGGAGGGAGGGAGAGGGGGACAGAGAGGGAGGGAGACACAGGGACACGGACAGAGGGAGGAGGCTGACACACGGAGGGAGGGAGAGGGGGACAGAGAGGGAGGGAGACACAGGGAGAGCAAATCAGCCGTGTGGTGTGTGGGAATGTCTGCTCATCAGCAGGTAGACTGCGTGCATGTAGCCAAGGGTGGCCAGTGCCAGAACCCCCCCTCTTCCCCATGGCAAAACACAGGGCCATGTCACAACCTGTTCACGAGCACAACGACAGCTACCTGCATTATATAAGTGTGTGGATCCACTCCATGTGCACATGTACAGTGCTACACGGAAGGCACCAATGCATGGCTCGCCACACCTGCCCACTCCACTGCTGACTGCAGTCACACTTGACGCAGCAAGTAAGACTGTGCCACACATAGTTAAAGGGGCCAAAGTGGTGCCCAAGGGACACACCCATGCACAAGTGCACTGTGAGTGGAATGCAAGACAGATCCTAATTGCAAGAGGAAATGTGCCAACATTGAAACTGATGAAACATGGATGTTGCATGGACCAAAATTAAAATTGTCTCTCTCACACACAGGTCAACGTCGTGGTTCACCCCCCAACACTGGGGGGGAAGACTCACAGTACCCGGATCTGCGGGAGCCCGATCCCACCGGCAGCGACGACTCGCACCACTCTGTGGACGACCCCGACCAACCTGGCACCTCTGGTGTCCAACCACCTGCAGCACCTGCGTCAGGTACAACAGGGCCAACCACCACCCCCACTCCTACCACATCCCAGGAGACACCCAGGATCCCTGCCCCACCACCACAAAGCAGCCAGGCTGGCCAGGAGGGACACGGTGTCCCGGGCACCCAGGAGGAGGCAGGCGACAACGCCAATGCCACCCCTCAGGGGTCCCGGAGACCCGATGTGCCCACAAGGGCAGGCCAGGTGCAAGTGGGCAGGGGTGGTGGGAGTGGAGGATGGCGGAGGCGCCAGCCTGACCAGTTGGCTGGGGAACCGGTATATTCCCATGTCCGTAACATCCTGGACTCATACCGGCAGGACACCACGGGCATGGCCCAGGTTGTGTCCATCCTCGAGGGGATCAAGACCCAGCAGGCCCAGCAACATGCCTGTCTACTGCAACACCAATGGAGGATGGAGGACAGACAGGCTGAGCAAGTGACGGTGTTCCAGGGGATTCACGATACACTCCGTCGGATGGCCGACAACATGGGCAACCCTCCCTGTGCCAGAAGGCGTAGAACATCACCACCCACAGGGAGGGATCAGGAGGAGGAGGAAACATCCGATGGAGCATCCCAAACATCGTCACGGCCTGCTTCTGAGGGTCCCCGCAGGAGGCCGGGTCGTCCACGGAAAGGACTGTGAGGGTCGGCGCTACATCACCATCTCCCAGGACACCTGGCCTGGCACCTGGCCCACTGGAGCAACAGCATCACAGCATCACGAGACATTCTCTGCCACATGGCCTTGCTGGTCACTGTCTGACCAATGTGGACAAAGACTGTGGCATGGACTCTGAGGATTTCCAATGGCAAGGACACCAACTCCCCTACTGAACTTTGGATTCCAAACTCCCGGAAAGCCCCTCACGTCATACCCCCCTCCACCCCCCCACAAAAATAAAAATTCACACCATTAAGAGAAGATGCCTGCTGGTTGCATTATTACCTTACATGTGTCTTGTAAAGTCTAAACATGCGTGAGTTCTCTTTTGACTTCAACCATCCACACCCTGGGGCCTGAGTCTGGCACAGGACACACGGGCCACAGTGTATTAGGCAAGACAGACATGGAGCACCATACACACCCGTGATGGGCCCAACCAGCTGAGGGGGTGGCCGCACAACCGTGCTGACAGACACATTGAGTACAGCAACAGTCATGCGCAGAGGTCAGGGATCCAGTCCAGTGTCCTGGGGGCACCCAGGTATGTGTAGGCAGGTGGCAGAACCATGTCCTGCAAGCTTGAGTCTGGTGGATGCAGAGAATGGGGGCCTGGCCAACGTTGGATGCATGGGGATGACACATGTCACAATACCCACACAGTCATGGACATCATGCATAATACACAGTCTCAGCCCACACACACAGCTTGCATCTTGCTACTCGACACATAGACACATAGCCACTATCAGGGGAAACCCTGCCAGACATGCAGGATGCACCGTGGCAACACACCAGCATTGACTGAGAAGAGGCACCTTGGAGGCATAGGGACACCTTTATTAGTCATGTATTCGGGATTGCAGAGGCAACTTGAAGTACACATGAACACCTCATGTGGAGTAACATGTGGGTCCAACACTGGCACCCCCCTTCTGCAGCACAAATGCGTGATAGCCATGGAACTGGCACACAATTGTCGGCCAACAGCTAAACACCCAGAGCTGCTCACGGAGAGACTGCCATACACCATTGATCCGCTGATGTAGAAGTCCCACACCATTTCAAGCCAATGCAAACCGTATGTGTCAGAGGGCAGTGTTACACACATTGATGCCATCATCACAATCCACTATCCCATCACTGATGACTGTCAACCAGTCAGACCATCTATTCAGGTGTACACAGCTGCATGTCGTGTCCCATGGTGATGCTACATGGCTGCAGAGGAACCAAACATCGACAGGGGCAGTGTGCATACATCGTGAACAACTGCCACACCCAATACACCCCTGATGCATCCCTTACCCTAAGGAGACTTCCAAACTTGTCCGTGCGTGTAACGCTGAGTCAGCACACGATGACGTGTCCATGAGGAATAGCAGTGCCACAACAATGCAACCAGCAGACGGCATGCACAAGTACCTGGGGATGAGAGACACACAAGAAGTCAGCCACAAAAAGCACAGCCACTTGCATGTGCATGTACTCGACACATGTATGGATGACAACATGCTAGGTCACAATTATGACTGTGTGGGCTAAAGAACGTTGATGGATTAAACCCCGATCAGTTGACTGGGGGTGAGTGCTTGCAATGTTCAACACTCCGTCCATCATTTCCTTTGGTTTTTGCTGTGGAAATACAACCATCACTGCCACCATCACTCCAGTGACACACACACACACACATCTGACTCACGTGCCATACAAGCAGGTGGAGACACATATCACAACACATGCCACACGTGGAGCAATGTGTGCACACTCAGACACTGGTACTCACCACTAAGGAAAGAAGTCGCGTATGAGCCGAGTCCAGATGTCCTCTTGCGGCTCCACATCCTCCACATCACTAGCCCCATTGCCAAGCCCTTCGTCCTCCACGGGTGGATGGTCCTCGTCATGTTGATCCAGGATGAGTGGCACAGCTTCCTCAACTGCCATGTTGTGCAGCATGCAGCAGACCATGAAGAGTTTGCAGACCTTCGCAGGGGCATATGGGAGCGCGCCGCCGGTCTTGTGGAGGCACCGAAATCAGCTCTTCAGCAGGCCAAACGTCCTCTCTATCACTCGCCTTGTCCGGCCATGGGCGGTGTTGTAGCGGAGCTGGGCCGGCGTGATGGGGTTGCGGAGAGGTGTGAGCAGCCATGGCATGTTGGGATAGCCAGCGTCCCCTACATGGGAAGCACATGGACATCGTTAGAAGTGGTGAAGCGGTCGTGCTGGTAGGCTAAGCAAAATACAGGACAGACAGACTGTACCCACCAACAACACATGCTCGTTCGTTGCACAGCTGCATCATCATTTCAGGCATCCTGCTACGCCTCATGATGTAGGCATCGTGTGCTGATCCTGGAAAACGAGCACAGACATGTGAAATCACCATGTTGGACAGACACACCACAAGGGCATTGATGGGGTGGTAGTGCTTCCGATTGCGGTACGCTACCTCCCGTGCGTGTGGTGGTACCAAAGCTACATGTGTCCCATCTATGGACCCAATGACATGGGGCATCCCTCCCAGGGCATAGAATCCACGCTTGACCCCAGTCAACTGTTCAGGGGTTGGGAACTTGATGAAGTCATCCAGGTGAATCAATATGGCCTCTAAGAAATCATGCAGCACACGGCAGAACATGCTCTGGGACATGCCACCAACATGAGCTATGGTATTTTGAAAGGTACCCGTGGCTAGAAAATGTAGGGCTGCCATTACCTTCAGCTTGACCTTCAGCTTGGGTGTCAGTGCCGTAGGATACCTGTGCAGCGGTTGCAGGTGTGGTGCCAGTCTCGCCATCAACTCCAGAATCAACCGTCGTGGGAAGCGGTAGCACCGGATCCGATCATTCTCCCGCATGGCAGCCAAGTCCGGCATTGCTCGGGGAAGAGGCGGCGCTCTGCAGTAATTTGGAAGCGACAAGGAAGAGTGAGTGCACCACAACAACAAATAATTTGTACTGAGCACATTTTAATCTGTCTATACACATATGCTACATACGGAGTGAGGTATGTGCCACATGCCCTGGACACGTATGGCTGCCAGGTGACACTCCTACCAAGACCCAGCTACACACGGAGATTGAGAACCTCCCCATGCCATGCCATGAGATTAGCTGTGTCCCAGTGCAAGTGAACAGCCAGACGCAAGACAGGAGTGACATACACCCACACATCAGCAGAAGTAGGAGGCCGATTGCAGAGACTGGTAGCGGAACACTAGAGCCACAGGTCACATGACATTACACTAGGACAGCCCACACACCTTGCCATGAAGGTGCACATGTCATGACTCACCACGCATTCATTGAGAGGATCCAGACATGTCCTTGTCACGCTACTCCGTGTCCCATGCATACATGCGCACCTCACATCCGAAACCACATGTGGCATGGTGTGCGGAACAGTGTGCAATGTCAATCTACACACAGACACATGTTGGTTGCTGCAACAGCTGCAGCTTTTGAGGGTGCTCCAACATCAACCAAATGGGAAGCCCCCACACATACATGACATAGTCACATCGTGCACCGTGGGTAGTGACAAGTCAGGTGTGGTAACCCCTGTACCGGGCATCAGGGGACACTTCCGTGTGTTGGTGTCCGTGCCATGCCAGTGTCGGTCATCCCAAGTGTGCAGTACGACATGCACACATGTCCAAGGAGTCAAGGGCATGCCTGGCACACATTGCACCGTCACACATTACATCTGTACACATCTCATCATACATCTGTTGCCTTCTCGACTCAGGAGTAATGTGCCACATCACAGCCTGTCACACCTGTGCCCCACACATGTAGTAATGCACAGACAATGCCATGATGTCCATTCATGGACAAGTATGTCCATCCATGGACAAGTATGTCCGCCCTATTCCTTCCTGTGTGCTGCCTGTCACCCCTGTGACGTGTGGAAACCTCCGTACTGCTGCTAAGAGGGCCTGTGTACGTTCCCATATCACTATGGGAGTGCTGCCGTATGTGTACCCATCGTGATGGCGAGCGTACAGGCATGTGTACAGTCCGTACCACTACGAGTACGCATACGCAAGAACACCCATAGTGGTACGGGCCGTACACACGCCTGTACGCTCCCTATCACTATGGGTGTCCTCGCATATGCGTACTCGTAGTGGTACGGGCCGTACACACGCCTGTACTCTCACTATCACTATGGGTGTCCTCGCGTATGCGTACACATAGTGGTACGGGCCGTACACACGCCTGTACTCTCCCTATCACTATGGGTGTCCTCGCGTATGCGTACACGTAGTGGTACGGGCCGTACACACGCCTGTACTCTCCCTATCACTATGGGTGTCCTCGCGTATGCGTACACGTAGTGATAGTGAGCGTACAGGCGTGTGTATGGCCCGTACCACTACGAGTACGCATACGCAAGAACACCCATAGTGGTACGGGCCGTACACACGCCTGTACGCTCCCTATCACTATGGGTGTCCTCGCGTATGCGTACTCGTAGTGGTACGGGCCGTACACACACCTGTACTCTCCCTATCACTATGGGTGTCCTTGCGTATGCGTACACGTAGTGGTACGGGCCGTACACACGCCTGTACTCTCCCTATCACTATGGGTGTCCTCGCGTATGCGTACACGTAGTGATAGTGAGCGTACAGGCGTGTGTACGGCCCGTACCACTACGAGTACGCATACGCGAGGACACCCATAGTGATAGGGAGCGTACAGGCATGTGTACGGCCCGTACCACTACGATTACGCATACGCGAGGACACCCATAGTGACAGGGAGCGTACAGGCGTGTGTACGGCCCGTACCACTACGAGTACGCATACGCGAGGACACCCATAGTGATAGTGAACGTAGGCACGCGTGTACGGGCCGTTGCTATGCATTTGGGGTGCCCTAGGGCCCCGGAACGCACCGTACCTGTGTGTGAAGCTCCAAATTACATAGGGGACACATGAGGGACAAGTATTAAGGCCTACATGCATGCTGGTTGTCATGGAGACCAAGTTCAAATTTTGAATTTGTTCAGGAAGGTGCACAGCAGAAGTCAGTTGGAATGAATCTACTTTGTTGCAATGGGTTTGTGGGGCTGACATCATGCAGGAGAAAAAAACAGATTGAGAACCCACAGACTGCTAGGTTTGAAGGGATTGGAGGAAACATAGGATGCAAATGTGAGTGACCAATCACTCTGTACTCCTGTGCATGAGATGGGCCAGCAAGGCAGATATAAGGCAGCCAGGTCCCATGAGGGAGCACTTGCGTGCACATCTCTGTATTCCACGACCCAGCTGCTGCTACTGATTCCCTGGAACCATGTCAAGGGCTGTGGAGAGGTCACAGCCATTCACCCTGGAGGAGAACATGGCTTTGGTGGATGTGATCCTCCCACGGTACCCCATGCTGTATGGGCGACCAGGTTATCAGGTGAGTTCAGTGTCCACTGGCACAGACTGTGTCCCTTTTTTGTGACTGTGACTTCTGCCATTGTGTCCAGGTGTGACACACATGCTATGTACTGTAGGGGGGGTCTCAGGGGGGGGATGCCTGATGTCTCCCAGCAGTGCCCTGAGACAGGAGGGGTGGGTTCCTATCACTCCCAGCAGTGCCCTGAGACAGGAGGGGTGGGTGCAGGGCCCTCCCAGCAGTGCCCAGAGACAGGAGGGGTGGGTTCCTATCACTCCCAGCAGTGCCCTGAGACAGGAGGGGTGGGTGCAGAGTCCTCCCAGCAGTGCCCTGAGACAGGAGGGGTGGGTTCCTATCACTCCCAGCAGTGCCCTGAGACAGGAGGGGTGGGTGCAGAACCCTCCCAGCAGTGCCCAGAGACAGGAGGGGTGGGTTCCTATCACTCCCAGCAGTGCTCTGAGACAGGAGCGGTGGGTTCCTATCACTCCCAGCAGTGCCCAGACGCAGGAGGGGTGGGTTCCTATCACTCCCAGCAGTGCCCAGAGACAGGAGGGGTGGGTGCAGAGTCCTCCCAGCAGTGCCCAGAGACAGGAGGGGTGGGTGCAGAGTCCTCCCAGCAGTGCCCAGAGACAGGAGGGGTGGGTGTGATGTACAGTGTGAGCCTGGCTCATTGATTGTGTAGTTGCCCTCATTCTACCTGTGTCCTTTCAATGGCACGTACTGCTTTTGGCCTTCCCCCAGAGGATCATGTCCCTATGACAAAGGTGCAATGCGTTGGATGCACACTATGCCTTGTTGTAAACAGCAAATGTGTTCTAATCTGTGTCCCTGTGACATGTGCCAGGTGTATTGATATAGTGTCACTTGTTCATCCTCACAGGTAGACGCCTCTGCCAAGGAGCAGATATGGCTGGACACCGTCAGCGCCGTGAGGAGTGCGGATGGTCGGAGGCGGCACCTGTCCCAGGTGAGAAAACGCTGGCAGGATATCCGGTGCTGGACGCGGAGGATCGCACGGGTCCTGCTGGGGGACTCACCTGAGAGCCATAAGAACCGCGGGCGCTGCCGTCTCTCCCACATCCAGAAACGTGTGCTGGCGGTGGTCTTTCCAGACTTGGACAGGCGTCTACAGGAGATGCAGCAGCCAGAAGGGGGTAGGTACATGTGTGTGTTTGTTGTGTTTCACCAGCATTTGTAAGTGCACTGTTCCATGGATACACTTCCAGGGTTTATGGTGCTGTGCAGATCCTGTTCCCCACAGTATTGCAGTGCTCTCCTGCCTCCCTTCCCCTCCTTGCAATGTGTTCCCTGGTCTGTGTGTAGTCACTCCATCACAAGGTTATGTAGCCTGACACCTTCTACAAGTGTACAATGCCTGCAGCATCATGTGTGGGGGTGGTATGTAACAGGTTTTGTGACCTTGCCTGTGCCCTGTCCAGTTCTGGACTTGTGGGTTCCATGTCAGTTGGCACTAATGCTGAATCCAGACATGGGAGGTAATCTCTCGAGTGGCAGGCCTTCCAGCAGGCATGTCCCATGTGGTGGCCTGTGACATGATGTGCATGAGTGTGCGTTACGCATAGTGCAGGGATGTTAGCGTGTGTTGCAGTCATTCCCATTCAGGAGCATGGAGTTGTGTGGCCACTACTGTCCCCAGGGGCATCTTTTCCTAGGTATCATGTGTGTAATCCGAGAATGTCGACAATCTCTATGTCTACAGCATAGGTTGTTGTTAGAAATGGGATTTCTGGTTGGCTAGGGCTTGCGCCAAAGCCAGACAGAAACCACCACTCTAGTCAGGGCTGGGGAGTTACACGCCAAAGATAACCCCTGCTCACCCCCTTGGTAGCTTGGCACGAGCAGTCAGGCTTATCCCTGAGGCGATGTGTAAAGCGTTTGCGCGCGCACCCAGCAACAACACCCAAGGCCCACCACAAAGGAAACTCCACACAAGGTATTCTATAAAAATAGCCTTTGTATTATACACAACACATTAGATAAAAACACACACTCTACAATGTGCCAACAGGCACGGGCAGAATTTACAAGGGATTATATATACAGGGGACAGGGCCACCTGGACCACTGTCAGGAATTAGCACTTTTTAGAACATAGGAATAATACTGTAGTACAAAATAACATATGTAGCACCCAACCAGTAACTACTGGTATCAGGTAAGTACCACCTACGCAACCCTAACCACCTTAGGAAAATATTGCGCAGGGAATCAGGACCTCACTAGCACCACCTGTACTAGGGAGAAAACAACCACCTAAGTATCACAATACCTGTAGGGGTAAACGCACTTAAACACATGATGCATGAAATACATTCAGAGGTGTAAAGCAAAGCACATGACGCATAAACACATTCAGAGGTGCAGGGAAGGAACAATGGCGCAAAAACTCACATTAGCCACTATCTGTGGCAATCCCTGGGCCAACTGGCCTAGTAGGGGCAAGGACGCCCTGTGTCCAGCAGAGTCAGGGCGCGCCGGCGCAGGCTGCGCAAGCCAGCGCGCACAAAGCACAACCTACACGTAGCAGTTGCCCACTAAGTGCTGGGCAACTGGAGAAATGCTGGGGCCAACGTTGGAGCCTCCCAGGGCTCTGAAACAAATGAAATGCCCCCTAGAGCCTCGCAGGCTCTAAATAATACTGTGCTCTTCGTTGGAGCCTCGTGGGCTCAAGACAGCTGGAAATGCCCCCCAGAGCCTTCTAGGCTCGAGAAAGAATGGCCCCTTCGTTGGAGCGCACCAGCGCTCAAAGAAAACAATGCGGGGTGTTGGAGCCCCACGAGCGCTCTGAAATAATATGCCCCCACGATGGAGTCCCTCTGGACTCTTGAAACAATGCCCCCTTGGACGTTGGAGTCCCGCTCGGGGGACTCAGCAGGATAAACGAAGTCCCCCTGAGCCTTGCTGGCTCCGAAACCACTGGGGGGGGGCGCGTTGCAGGCTCGTCAGAGTGTGAGCCCCGTTGGAGCGCACCAGCGCTCAAAGACACACAGGCTGCCCCGTGCACCCTCCCGCACTCACCGGGCTCTTGCACGATGCTCCTCCTCGACTTCTCGCAGGGGAAACGGCTGCCGGGCTGCACACGGGGCCTCTTCCTCGTCGCTGGGGATCCGGGAGCCGGGACTTCCTGCTTCCGCTCAGCGTCAGGATGACGTGGCGGTTGGAGTCCCGGTTGCCGGGCAACCCCGTGGTTTCCCCAGAGTCCGCGTCACTTCCCTTTTCTGTGGCTCGGGCCGCGGCGGTGATGCGGTGACAATGAGGGGTAGGCTCCCTCGTCCTTTATCATACGAGCGGGGTGGGCACCCACTCGAGGTCGCAATAATGCGGGGTGGGCACCCGCCAACCAAATAACTAAATAAGCGGGGTAGGCACCCGCGTAGTACACGGCAACAACAGCGGGGTGGGCTCCCGCTGTAAAAATAATGAATTAAGCGGGGCAAATGCCGGGTGGGCACCGGCCTCCAGAAATACAGCGCTCCTAGCGCTACTGCCAACAATGAAAGTGCTCTAGAAGCGCTGGGGGTCCAAATAAAGCGCTCCTAGCGCTATAAGCCGAAAGAAAAGCGCTCCCAGCGCTTAGGCATAAAAAAAACACCACAAAGTTCTTCCCTGCATGCAGCAGGGCAGGGGTGGGGGGCAAGGCTGGACCCAGAGCCAGCTCACTGGGCCTCCAGGCAGGGAGGTAGTCCAGGTGGCGGTCCTCTGGTCCAGCAGCAGCAGCAGCAGCAGCCCCCCCTCAGGTAAGATCCTGGCAGAGAACAACTTCTAAGGGGACACAGCCCCTTTTTATACAGTAAAAGTCTTTGTTCTTGGTTCAGGGTGAGGGGGAAAACCAGTCGCAGCTGGTTGGGGAGCACCCTTGATGTGCTCAGCCCCGCACTCTATTCACTGGCAGGGCTAGGGTCGTCAGTCGCACCACAGGGGGCGGGGGCGGGGCCAGCATTGTGTGTGGAAAACCCTGCCCTATTCAGGACCCCGGTGTACTCCTCCCACCCATCTAGCTGCTGATCTCCCCATTCACCACTGGGTGACTCATCCTGACTCTGGGGAATCCCTAGCCCGTCACATGATATGACCAGCCAATCACGCGACAGACACACTGCACACAGAAGTGCCCACTTCTAGAAGTGGCACTTCCACACTAGGTACATGCACGCCGCACACATCATCGCGCAGCATTCACTCCCACGAGTCCGCACATACCAAACTCGGGCCTGCACACCCCACGCATCAGGAACTACTAGGGACACATACATTCCCCATGCATTCCTATGGGAGGGCAGGCCTATCTCACCGCATGCACTCAGAGCGCGCACGCACTTTACCCTGGGACACAGGGAAAGTGCGTAGAAACCAAAAAATCACCACACCAAGTCACCAGTAAAAAGCAAAAAAAAGTTCAGGGGTGAACCTGCCAGAAGGGCCAAGTCCGACACAACCCCCTTCCAGCCAAAACGCAGGGCAGACCAATCACCACCGTGATGGACTTCCCTGCTTGGGGCGATAGAACACGGACGCGGGCCCGCAACTGCAGGGACACCCTCCGGTTCTACGCCACGGTGAACCCATGGAATTCTTTCTAACACCATTGTCTGGACCAACTGGGCTACCCCACTGGTACTCCCAAGCTGTCCGCGGCCAAGACCAGGCCCTAGGCCACCCAGGTGCCACCGGTCTTTGCCTAACCATAGAGTGGGGGGTAGTAACCCCTGGCACATAGCGGCCATTCTCCACTCTACCCCTCATCAGGGCAGTTCTAAACTGCTACTGATCCTCCAGCCTGGGGTCTGTACCCTCAAGCTGACCAAAAGTCACGGGTGAGGCTCTCCTCCCCCTACCTCTTCTTCTGGGGGTCCGCCCTCTCTTCCTCTGAGAGGCGACCCCGTAACGCAATTCACCTACCAGCTCAGGACCCCTCCCTGAGAACTGGTCTCCCAACCTAGGGTTTAACCCCTCAGGTTGCACTGGGGTCAGAGGTGGGCTCTCCCACCCTCTGCACCCCCTTCCAGAGTCCTGCTCCCTACCAACTGGGGCGGTACCTCTGGAAGAAGAACCGGTCAGGACACTGGTTACAGTCGTCCTACCCTTCAGGTCAGGCTGATCCTGAACCTGGCCTCCTAACCTCGGGTCTAGAACCTTTGGTGGAATACTTACCTGGCACTCCAGGACTTCGGGGGACTTACACACCATCCCCCCAAGAGGAACATATGCCTCATATGTTGCATGACAGTCTGCCTGGCGCAGATCTCCTGTCCCCTGTCCACCTGACAGTGCGCGAAGATCCCACAGGACAGACGTGTGGTCACCATGGTCACCTCGAGGAGACTCAGCCCTCCCGGCTGGTCCCTGACCCACTGGCTCCTCCACCGGGGAACACCGCCCCATGCCACTCCTCTCGCTGGACTTCTGTACCCTCCCTACTGGAGCGGTACTGCCAGACATCAGAACCACTGGAGCTTTATTTACAGACGCTCCAGGTCCTCCATACACTAGGTGATCCTCCTCAAATGGACTAACAGGACAGCCTAGGTCCCAGACTTGGTGTTCCCTCATGAAACCATCCAAGTCATGAGGCAGGGTTTCGTGCGTCTGGGGACCCTCGGTCACCCACTTACTCCCGCTCCACTGAGCCAGGCCGTAAGCCCCTACACCCTCCTCGCTATCCGGGGACCTAGCTGGGCTACACTGAGCCTCCTCCACCACGCTGGGCTGGAGGATCTCTGAACCACTACTGTTGGAATCACTCTCCCATTCCTCATCAAAACTTGGGACCCCTTCCCATCAGTCTGCTCTTTTTGCAAGGTCCCAAGCATCCAAATCGTAATATCCCAACAGGTGTTGGCGCAACCCGGGGTAAAAACTACTGAGTAGCTGCTCTTTGATAACCAGAGCATACAGTCCTTCAAAATCCCGTTTCGTGTTTACTCTTACCCAATCATCCAGTGCATCCTCGCATTCACCCACAAACGTGTCCCAAGGACAGTTTGGGACGAACCAGAGGCCGGATGAATTTTTAAACATTTCACGGCAGTGACCCCCGAAGAAGGGCACTTGATTGCCCGAAATGCATTGGGTTTTTTAATAAAAGCACTGCCTTGGATGAATTGTTGCATTGGTCGTGTTCCTTTTTGAGGTCCGGATGGTCACGATTGGAACATAAGAAGTCTGGAAAATGGCAAATAATTCCGCATGTGGCTGAATTTAACGAACAATTGAAAAAGAAATATTAAAAAAATGGTTTATAAAGATTAAGTGAGATAAAAGTATTGTGAACAGAAGTACCATAATGGCATATTCAGCAGTGCAATTGGCAGGGGCGTAGATGACGCCCCATCTCCATGTTTGCATTTACCTGGTGTCGTTTGGGCAAAGACACTCATGCCAGATTGCACGCATTCTTGGATCAAAGGATAATGTATGGATAAACACATAAAAACGGTGTGCATCCCAGCTCTCATAATTGAAGCCAAGACTGGTGAGACAGCTTCCTACTGCCCCTGAATTTCAACCTATACTCCTCTTCTTGGGAAACAGGTACCAGACTGGGTAAACTGGGAATGGGACTTCCTGCACTGGACTTTATCTCGCTGTCACCACTGGACTCAACCCTCCCTGGGGAGCCCAGACAACTACAACTGCGCTCAGGGGACAACTTACCCTCCAGAGCTAATTTCTCTGTGGCAAAGGCCCGCTCAGCCTCCGCCATCTGTTTCTGAGCTAAGACCCTCTCGGTCTCCAGCTTGGCATGCTCTATCCTGAGCTTCTCCATGGCCAGCTGATGCTCCCTTTCTTCCCTCCTATCTACCCACTCCTCTGGGGACAGGGAAAGGGATGGGGTGCTGCTCCTGACACTGGACCCAGCAAGGGACTCCCTATCTATGGGGTCTCCACTCTCTACTGGCGTCCCTGTCAGGCTACTTTCTTCCTCCTCTTCTAAATCTTCAGGGCTCCCTACAGACCCCCCACCCTCCTGGTGTGAGGCCCGGGCCCTTATCCTACTGCGCTCAAGACCCCATTGACCCTTTTGCCATAGGATCAGGCTGCTTCTAAGTTCGGACTGAGAGTCTGACTCATCCACCCCTATGTCTCTCTCTTCACAGAACCTTACCAACTCCAACATACTGTACCCAAACAGATCACCGAAATCAAAAGCTGGCTCCATTTTGGCGGACTTTCTTGAGAAAAGATCACACAGGGAACCTAGGGGTCTGAGCTTAACACAGGAGTACACAATTCGCAAAGGATTCAGCAAGCTCTCTATCCCAGAGAACTCACACTCACTTGCCTAGTGCCACACACCACTCATCCACACCCAACCCTCCCCTCGGACTGGTAAGGCAGTTTCTACCACCCCTGATTCCTCAACCTGACCACCACGTGACACAGGTACCAACTCTGGGCGCAGGGCGGGGGACAAATGTACTGGACACTATTACGCTGCCACCACTGGATCCCACCCTCTGGTGAATCCAGAAACACAATTGTTAGACGGACCGGGAGGGTCGGCCAAGGACAAGGGGAGAGGTCTCCGGGGAGAGCCGTCTCCAGCGATCGTACAGATGAGTAACTTCCCCCCCACAGATATACACCACACAAGGATAGGATTTAACGTTCTTTATAAGCGATTTCTTAAGGTACGATGGAATGGTACAAGGAGGTCTGGACTCAGGGGTCCCCTCGATTCTAGTCTCTTGGTTTGGGAAAGGGGGTAGCGGGACAGTCTGGTTACCAATCTGGTAGCTGAGATGGTATGATGGATGGCTCACAATCCTCGAGCTCGGTGTTCCAGCTTGGACGGGCCGCGGCAGCGCCAGCAGGTCCCGGTGAAGGTGGTCGTTACACGGTCCGCGGCAGCGCCAGCAGGTCCCGATTAAGGTGGTCGTTACACGGTCCGCGGCAGCGCCAGCAGGTCCCGATGAAGGTGGTCGTTACAACGGTCCGCGGCAGCGCCAGCAGGTCCCGACGAGGATGGAGGACGCAGAAGGCCGCGGCAGCGCCAGCAGGCAGGACGATAGTTCACAAGGCAGGGCTACGGCAGCGCCGGTAGTCCGTCAAGGCTGAGTTCTTCTCGGTGTCTCTCGACTCCAGGATACAACTGCCTTCCTGCTCTGGAGCTACCCTAGTTATAGGTCTGGCGCCCTTTGATGTCCGGACCCTCGCACTTGGAGGTCGGGAGGTCCGGGATGAGGGAGTCCAGACACCCAGCAGGGGGGTGGAGCCAGCGCCCGGGGGAGCTGGAGGGCGATCGACACCTGGCGGGGGAGAGCCATCGACACTTCTTTCTCCCATCGACCTGCCAAGTGGTCCGTTCACCTCCTGGGTGGATGGTGGTGCCGGGATGTCGGGGCCTGGCCAGGCCCAGGGTTAGGGTCGAGCTGAGGCCACGCGGCCTCGTGGTGCCGTGTCCAAGATGGCGGCTGGTCCGGCCTGGGGAGCCGGTAGTGGTTCGGCCCCATGATACATAGATGTCCGGGGGCAGGAACTCCGTCTGAGGACGGGGTGCGGGTTGTTTCTGTGGGTAACACCTGGAGGGCCGGGGCTTGGGCCCTGTCATGCGGGGAGGGAGCAAGCCCTTCATGTGGCCTGTCCAACATGCGTTCCCCCCAGCTGAAGGCGGGGAGAGTCACCCATCCTCTTGGGGACTCGCCTCGTCAAGGCGGAAAAAGCGTGACAGGCCATCTGCGTTGGCGTGGTCTTGGCCCGGTCGATGTTCCACAGTGAAGTCCATCCCCTGCAGGGTGATGGACCAGCGCAATAGTTTGGGGTTTTCCCCCCGCATCTGCATTAGCCACTGCAGGGGTTGATGATCTGTTTGCACCCGGAAGTGGGTACCGAAGAGATAGGGCCGGAGCTTTTTGAGGGCCCACACCACTGCGAAGGCCTCCCTCTCGATTGTGCTCCAGCGCTGTTCTCGGGCCAGGAGGCGTCTGCTGATGAAGGCCACCGGCTGGTCAAGACCCTCGGGGTTCAGCTGGGAGAGGACCGCCCCGATGCCGTGGTCGGAGGCATCCGTTTGCACAATGAATTCCCGACTGTAATCGGGGGCCTGGAGCACAGGGGCAGTGCACAGGGCGGTTTTCAGCTTCTCGAAGGCCGCTTGACAGTCGGGGGTCCAGTTAATCTTCTTCGGGTGGTTTTTGGACGTGAGACCCGTGAGGGGCCCCACAATGCTGCCATAGTCCCTCACGAACCGCCGGTAGTAGCCGGTGAGCCCCAAGAAGGCTCGGACCTCGGTCTGCATGACTGGGGGCTGCCAGGACTGGATGGCAGCGATTTTGAGTTGCAGAGGGGCCACCAGACCGCTTCCCACCTGGTGTCCGTGGTAGGTCACGGATCCCTGACCAATTTGGCACTTGCCGGCCTTGATTGTGAGGCCGGCCCGCTGGAGGGCCTGCAGGACCTCTCGGAGGTGGTGGAGGTGGTCGGACCATTGGCGGCCGTACACAGCGATATCGTCCAGGTAGGCGGCGCTGAACTCCTCGAGCCCCGCCAGGACCTGGTTCACTAGTCGCTGAAAAGTAGCTGGGGCATTCTTCATGCCGAAGGGCATGACTTTGAAGTGGTAGTGGCCATCGGGGGTAGAAAAGGCGGACCGTTCTTGGGCCCGGGGTGTGAGACCGATCTGCCAGTAGCCCGCTGTCAGGTCGAAGATGCTGAGGTAGCGGGCAGCCCCCATGCGGTCGATCAATTCATCCGCTCGGGGGATGGGATGAGCGTCGGTCCTGGTGACAGCATTCAAGCCCCGATAGTCGACGCAGAATCGGAGTTCAGGAGTGGTGCCGGGGGCAGCAGCTTTGGGGACCAGCACGACCGGGCTGGCCCAGGGGCTGTCCGAGGGCTCGATGACCCCGACCGTGAGCATCTTGGATACTTCCTCTTGGATGCAGGCCCGCACCCGATCTGGTACGCGGTATGCCCGGTGTCTGATAGGGGGACTGTCCCCAGTGTCCACGTCGTGCAAGCACCAGGGGGTGACCCCTGGGGTGAGGGAAAACAAAGTGGCAAACTGCAGCAGGAGGTCCCGGCAGCCTTGGCGCTGCTCTGGGGTGAGGGCATCGGAGAGCCGGACCCCGTCCATGGAACCATCTTTCTCCTAAGTCTTCAGGAGATCAGGGAGAGGCTCGGAGTCTTCTTCCGCCCCACTGTCTGTAGCCATCAGGAGGCTGAGTTCCGAGCGCACAAAGTGGGGTTTGAATCTGTTGGTGTGGAGGACCCGGAGGGGGTTCCGGGGAGACTCCATATCGATGAGATAGGTGACTGGGCTCTTGCGTTCGACCACTTTGAAGGGCCCCGTCCACTTGTCCTGCAAGGCACATGGTTCGGTAGGGGACATCACCCACACTTGTTGACCAGGTTCGAATTCGACGGAGGAGGCATTTTGATCGTACCATTTTTTCATGTCCTCCTGACTGGCCTCAAGATTCGCTTTTGCCATTTCCCTGAATCGCCGGGTCTGATTGCGTAGTGTCAGGAGGTACTTGAAGACGTCTGGAGGGGTCTTTAGGGGGCCATCTCCCAACCTTCTTTGACTAGGCTGAGGGGCCCTCGCACAGGGTGCCCGTACAGGAGTTCGAAAGGGCTAAAACCGAGGGACTTCTGGGGAACTTCTCGATAGGCGAAGAGGAGGCACGGAAGTAGTACATCCCACTGGCGACGGAGGGGCTCTTCCAATCCCCCAATCATTCCCTTGAGCGTGCGGTTGAATCGCTCAACTAGTCCGTTTCCTTGAGGGTGATAGGGGGTCGTGAATCGGTAGGTGACCCCGCACTGTTGCCAGAGGGACTTCATATATTTCGAAATAAAGTTTGTGCCTCGGTCGCTGACGACTTCTCGGGGGAAGCCCACCCGGGAGAAGATCCCCATTAAGGCCCGGCCGACCACCAGGGCTGTTACAGTTCGCAGGGGCACAGCCTCGGGGTAGCGGGTGGCGTGGTCCACCAGTACCAGGATGAACCGATGTCCTTGTGCTGTGCGGGGGTCCAGGGGCCCCACAATGTCTATTCCCACTGTGGTAAATATTTAAATTACTGGTACTATTTTTTATGCGGTAAAGTCTAGTAAGAATAACTCAGTCAAAATAAGAGGCAGAATCCGTGGTATTAGAGGTTCTGAAAAGGGCTTTATTCCTTACAAAGGAATTATAGTTCGAACTAGGCAATCTTATTCCATCACCACGAAGGTTCAGGAAGGGATAGGCAATACATTATTGACAAGTAACAATATATATATGAAAAGTATTGCATTAAGACAGATGCAGGAGGCGTAACAGCTGATAATACAGATAAGAATACACATACGTTATGAAAAATAGGCGTAAATACAGGCGTATACTAGAAACGTCATTTAAAATGATGTCACAAGTGGGTGGATCCATAAGAGAATCCTGCAGTGTCAGCAGAAATATTTGGCAGAGATGCGCGCGCAGCCGCATGACGTGTGATTGACGTGCAACTAGAGGGTGAAGGGGAATTGACATTTAGCTCTACATGTGGAGACAGAAGTCTGGGGGGTCAGGTCAACCTAATCCCGAATCGTATCTAATATCTTTGTTTAAGGAACTGTTTTATCCAAAAGGAAAGGTCTCTCGGACGGAATCTATTCTATACTGACTGTTAGTGCATGTACAAGCGTCTATGTGTCTACATGAGATGCGAGGGGGCAGGAATCTTCCATGGTAACAGGGGCTATGAATTACTTGCATAAAGACAGCGAGGCCGGGCCCTTTGCTCAGTAGCTGGAAGGATGTTTACCTAAACTACTAGACAGGAATGCATTGGATGAGGAGCGGAGCAGATAACTTGAAGGCTGAATACAGTTTTTGGCAGGCAACAGGCCGCGTCAGGCACCGTTAGCCGCGCAGAGAGTAAGACAAAGTTCATGGACACGGATGCAGGTCCAGGCTGGAGCATTTCAGAGGCAGAAGCAGGAAAAGGCTTGATGGCAGAATTCAGGGCCTACTTGCCTGAACTGTAAAACTAGAAAAGTGAACCATATAAAGTCGGTGGCCAATCATACTTAGGAATGGAATATTCGACCCATTCATGGCGGATCTGAAAGAGGACATGTTGGCGTTGGACGCACATGTATTTGCGTCATCATAGCTGGAACTGGAGGGAACATACATGTACTTGTAGCATATACATGGAGTCGTTGGGGTCTAAGATAGGGGACATAACTGATCATAAAATTTATATTTCCTCATTCCCTCCTTGTCCCCTACGGACCCTTATGAAATATCCATTTTCATCAATCCATCAATCTGTTCATATAGCATC
The DNA here is from genome assembly GCF_964204655.1 of Triturus cristatus. NCBI lineage: Eukaryota > Metazoa > Chordata > Amphibia > Caudata > Salamandridae > Triturus > Triturus cristatus. The sequence continues at coordinate 1,129,065,568 of NC_140588.1, read as the reverse complement.
ATTTGTTCTTCTTTCTTCTTCCGGGATCTTGAATGAAAATTTGAAGGCGGGATACACGATGTGGCACACAGACCACAAATCGCTGGCCCACATTGTAGACATAAGCAGCAACTGAATAGTATGAGAAAGCCAATACCTAGGAAGGATAGGATCCTCCATCCCCAGGCTGACAGCACGCTCCAAAACCAACCGGACCAAGTCCAGGTGCCTGGATTCTGGTGTATCTGGCTTACGATCTTATGAAGTCGAGTTATGGCTTTATATACTGACGGCGCGTTTTCTGGTATGAAAACACAGCAACTTGATCCGATGACCCTACAAGCTCCGCCCCTATCGGCCAGGATGACGTCAAGGACAAGACGATTTTGAAGAACAACAATCCGCATCGCAGACTGCTCCTCTGTTAAGTTGCCTAAGGCGGAAGTAGTTTCATTCACTACTGCTTCAAGGGTTCTAGTTAATCTACGTATCAGCTTACTATTAGTGACTGTACCTATGTAGGGAAAGAAACCTTTATTGAAATCTATATATTGCTCCCATGCTGTTTCAGTGTAGTCGACAATCGGGAGATCTCTCTGCTGTCTATTGTGTACTAAATGGGTATTCCTATGGTAATCAGGCGGGGCTAGGAAAACAGGTGGTAGAAGGAATGCAATGTAACAGGTACCATCCCAATCTAGGGGTAGGCGTATGTATGCGGTGTGACCACAAATGAAGTAGGAGTGACGAGAAGCTCTAAATGTAGACTTGCCTTTATCACTGAATTCTATTACAGTGGTACATTTACTATGGCCCATGTGTATTGAACCATTCTTTCTTACACATAATTCGCCTCTAACTGGAAATACAGACATACCGGGCAAGATTGGTGTAGCTTCGGATTCAACATTCAGGATCATGAGATTAAGTGTAAAGTTACCTAATCCATATACTTCATTTTCTAGATCAGTTCCTGTTCTTTTGGGAAGTCCCTCCTTGTTAAGGTAGCAGACTTTAAGTAAAACTAGGTTCAGGTTTCCCCAAACCCAGTTGTCTTGATAAACTACTGAATTTGAATCTAGGGAATTAATCAAACTAAACCATGCTCCACAGGAGCCATTGTGTGTGAATGGATACGGAAAGAGGGGCAGAACTCCCTTGTATTTCTGATAGGGAGGGAGTCGGCCACATATCCAACAATTTGTAGCATTGCTGGTCTGATGAGAATGATGTAACATACTAATGAATGTGTTGTTGCGCAGCGCAAATCTATAGGACAACTCATGTGGGGGTAATTCGCTAAAAGAGTGTTCGGCAGTAGCATTGAAAGCACGCTTGGAAATAGGGTAATACATGTGTAATAATATACTGGAAATAATAATCAGAAGACTTAGAAAAAACATAATTAACAATGTCACTATGCAGTGACTACGAAGTGATTTACAGTACGCATGTTTCTTGAGCTGTTCCTGTCTATTTCTCTCTCTATTTCGGTCTAGAGGATACATGTCAGAGACAAATTCAACCGATTCACCTTGGAGAGGACTTAAACAATCAAATTGTCTGACTTGCTAGACCTTAGTTTCAGTTTATAATTCTCCTTTTCTGGTTCATCAACCAGGGGGAGTTTCGAGTCAATCTGTGAGGGAATGCAGGGCTGAAAGTTCGATTCAGTTGGTAGTCCATGAAATTTTTTTATATGGCTCGAGTGCAACCACCCTTTACGTCCCTCAATCTTCACAGCTGTCCTTGTGGTCAATAAGACGAGTTTAGGCGACTGCCAGCGAGGCTCCAGCGGGTTCCTCCTGTCGAAATTTCTTATAAGCACCAGGTCACCTGGAACCACGTCATGGGGCTTCACCTCAGTGTTATCGGGAAAAGCTGCAGCTACCTGTGAACGACAAGATTGTAGTGCAGACATCAAGGAAGCCAGGTAATCTGTCAACATATTACAATCAACATCAGTGATTTTACGAGGTATAGGCGTCCCCCACATATTTGGTGGTCTACCGAAGATCACCTCATACGGGGATAGCCCTGTTCGAGAGTGTGCTACCATTCTCATGTAAAAGAGCGCAACCGGTAAAGCTACTATCCAGTCGACACCTTTTTCTCTACATACTTTGGACAGTCTAATTTTCAGAGTTTGATTATGTCGCTCCACGAGACCTGCTGCCTCGGGATGTCGGACTCAGTGGAATTTCCATTGGTAGCCTAACAGAAGTGAAACATGTTTCATTAGCTCGGATGAGAATGGCTGGCCATTATCTGAGTACACGACACGGGGCAAACCATATCGTGGGAAGAATTCTCGAACTAACTGTTTGGCAGTAGTCGGGGCAGTGTAATCTGAGACGGGATACGCCTCTGTCCACCGGGAAAGAGCGCATACAACTACGAGGACATATTTGAATCCTCGACATCGTTCCATCTGGATATAATCCATCTGGAGGACTTCAAAAGGGTGATCGGGGGGTTGAAATCCACCCTGTTCTACAGGTACGCCTTTTCCTGGATTGAACTGACAATCATGCAGGTACGTACTTTCTGTTTAGCTGCTGCTCGCAAGTGTTTATTGAACCAAATGTGTTGAATACTGTCTAGCATAGCTTTCTCTCCTAGGTGCGCTGGACTATGTATTGTGTTAATGATGACCTGAACCATTGAGTCGGGGAGAAACCATATAGATTTTCCCTTCGTCATCCATCCTTGATCTGTTTGGATCCCTCCTAATTCAGTCCATCTCTTTATTTCTTCTGGTGTAGCATGTGTCTGTATGTCAATTACATCAAGGGCGGGATCCTTAACTGTCATGCAGTGTGTTGGTGTCGGAACTATTGTCTTTGTCGTGTCAGTTGGACGAGTCTGATTCTGAGCAGTCTGTTTAGCTCTTCTGTCAGCTAGGTCGTTACCCTGAGAAATAATGTCAGTCACTTTCGTATGGGCCTTGCACTTCATAATCGATATTGCAGTAGGCAGATGTATTGTATCTAACAGAGCTTGAATAAGGGGACCGTGCTGGATGTGGGCACCGTGAGAAGTTAAATAACCTCTCTCTCGCCAAAGCACGCCGAAGTCATGGACGACTCCGAATGCATAACGTGAATCTGTGTATATGTTGACTTTCTTATTTTTGGCTTGAATACAGGCTTGTGTCAGAGCGATGAGCTCTGCTGCTTGAGCTGACAAGGTATCGATACAATTTGTTTCAATAATTTCAGTGTCTGTTGTGACTGCATAGGCGGCCACTAACTCTCCTGTACTTGTTCTCATGCATGAACCATCTACATACAGTGTCAGGTCTGGATCTGATAATGGAATATCTGTCAAGTCTTGTCTGGGTTTCGTCGTAATAGTAATAACTTCAATACAATCATGTGCCAATGGGTCTGTTCCACTTAATGGCAAAAGTGTGGCAGGATTTAATGTACTACAACGTCTGATTTCTATGTGTGGCTGGAACAATGTCAATTCATAACCCGTCAGTCTTGCTATAGTCAAGTGTTGTGTTTGGGTCCGGTTCAAGAGAACCTCTACTGCGTGTGGTACTTGTACTGTCAATTGATGTCCTAACACTATGGCATCGCTTTGTCTGATTGCTAAAGCTGTTGCTGCGACTGATTTCAGGCACGCAGGAAGAGCCTGAGCTACGGGGTCTAATGTACTAGAAAAATAAGCACATGGCTTGTGTGATCCTGCTTGTTCCTGCGTGAGGACTGACAAAGCAGTACCTTCACGTTCTGTAACAAAAAGTGTAAAACGTTTGCTGTAACATGGCGTTGCTAAAACAGGTGCTTGGCATAAAGCTTTCTTTAAGCTTTCAAAAGCTTGTGTATGTTCCTGAGTCCAAGGGAGGACAGTCGATGTCGCTGCCTCCTGTGTTGTCAACTGAATGAGTGGTTTCGCTAGAAATGCATATTGAGGGATCCACTGCCTACAGTACGAAGTGAGGCCTATGAATGCCCGTACCTCCTTTTGTGTCTTGGGTGGCGGCATGTTAACAATTAACTGGATACGGTCGGGTGTAAGCTGTCTTCCCTCCTTGGACAGCAAGTGCCCAAGGTACACAACTTGCTGGACACAGAATTGCAGCTTTGAAGGCGACACTTTGTGCCCCTTGTCGGCTAAGAAATGTAAAACCGTCAGTGATGCTTTTTCACATTCAGGTTCGCTTCGGGCGGTGATCAGCAGATCATCAACGTATTGAAGCAGGGCAGTGTTAGCTGGCATGTGGATACTGTCAAGTTCTCTTTTCAGTGCTTGGCTATAGATGCTGGGACTTTCTGTGAATCCTTGAGGTGCGCGTGCGAATTTAAAACTTCGTCCATTTAAACTGAATCCGAACAAATATTGGCTTTCCGGATCGATTGGGACGCTAAAGAAAGCGTTCTTGAGATCAATTACAGTAAAGAACGTTGCTTCTGAATCTATGGCTGTTAGCAATGAAGAGATATCTGGGACCACGGGGTATTGTGGTACAATGCATTTATTTAATTCTCGCAGATCAATAACTAATCGATATACTGGTGGTGCTTTTGGATCAGTTCGTTTAAGAATCGGAATTATCGGGGAATTACATACATTGGAGTCGGTTTCCACAACCACTCCTTGTGCAATGAGCTCGTCAATGATTTGCAGTAAAGCCACAACAGCATCTGGGGGTAACTTGTATTGTCGTATTCGTGGTAATACCACTCCTGTTTTGATTGTGACTCGATATGGTGTAATGTGCATACAACCTACATCAGTGGGGCCTTGCGCCCATAAATGTGCAGGTAGATTCTGTAACCGGTGATCCATGTCTCTAGACACGTAGTGACCCTTAAAGTCACGCAAAAATAGTCGTACTCCTTCCGGAGAACAACATATTACAGCTCCTAGAGCCTTCAATGTTTTTATACCTAACAAGTTTTCTGGACATGATTTCGTAAGTAATAGATCTGTAGTCCGTGTTAACGGACCGACTGTGAATGCAAGGGGTTGTGATACTTCGTTAATAGTAGGCTTTCCTGAAAAACCAAGGGAAATATTTTGTGAGCCTGAGAGGGGTGCCCCTGGGACTTCGCTGTGACGGATAGTGGTTCTGCTTGCCCCTGTATCGAGTAGAAACTTTCTGTCTTTCCCTAATACCTGACTCTGTACATAAGGACCCTCTTGATCTACTGGAACCTCAATAAGGGGTAGGCCAACTTCCCTCTCTAGGCTATTTCATGTGTAGCGCTGATACTCTGGATAGTCATTTTGTGCATACTGGTACATCTGTTGTGTCGTGTTTTGTGTTGCAGCAATAGGCTGTGGCTGTTGTTGTGGTTGGGGTGCGGCCTGTTGTACAGCTGGCATAGGCTGTATATTCTGAGGTACTTGTTGTTGGATCTGATCCTGTCTAGGCGGACGTGGTCTTTCTTTCGTTATACCCGTAGAGATATTATGTTTCAGAACTGCGCAATCGTGTATATAATGACCTGGCTGTTTACAATAGTTGCATGTCCCTCTAACAGGACCTACTGAATCATTGGACTGTGTCGTACCCTTTTTATGACCGTCAGCTGGAACTGACTGGGCAACAAGCATTTTCATTTTCGTGTCTTTCATACGTCTTTGTTCATGTTCTTGTTCTTCTCTAATTCTATTGTGATGATATTGTAACATTTGTAACATCTGAGACGGTGTGTTACCTTGCCAAGTACTCTCGAATTTCAGTACTCTACTCTTAACTTGGGGCAAGGAATTTTCAACTAATTTTGTCACAAACAGATGTGGATACGACTCACTACTTGCTTTTATGCCACTATTAATACCAAAACATTTTTCAAATCGGGAATAGAAATCACTAGTGTCTTCATCTTGTTTTTGTTTACAGGCTGAGATTGCACCCCAGTCTTCCTTTTTCGTAGTTAATAAACGTGGTAGTACCTGCACTAATAATCCTGGTAATGCTGTAGTCTTTTCCCCAAGCCCTGAACCTGCAGCTCGGGCCTTTTCTTCGTTTTCTAATGCTGTCCAATCTATCTTTTGGTCTCCCACCTCCCATTCCTTTTCTTTGAGTTTCTCGTAAATACCGGCAGGCAATAAAACTTTCAATATTTTCATAATGTCGGGATAAGTATACTCTCCCATGAGTAACATGTCTTTTATCTCACGGTGGAAACCTGCTGGGTCTTTGTCATGGCTAGGTACTACTTTCTTCATTTCTAATAATTCAATTTTAGTTATGGGCGCGTACACAAACACGCGTTTAAAAATATTGTCCTCACCTCTGATTGGGTGTACTTCGCGTAAGGGATTCTGTCTGTCTATGTGATACGTTTTTCTTTCCAACTTGGGGGGAACTGAAACATGTTCTGGGCATACGAAGCAAATGTACTGGTGTCGATATTCTAGAATTTCTTTAATTAAATCAGTACCTGAACCTCTCCATTTATTCGTGAGTAATTCTATCAGTATATCAGGCAGGGGACCAGGATCGGAATGTTGGCTTCTATACAATATAACGAGGTGTTGTATCATGTATATACCAGCTAAACGCTGTTCGTCTGGGGTAAGGTTAAAAAACGTGTGTGCTAGCGCATCATCACTGTATTTTTCAGGACTGTCAGCCCATTGTACTGCTGACCTGGCTAATTCTTGTTCATCCATAGAATCGAGCATATGATACCCCCTTCGGTCTCGGAGTAGTTTATCAGCAGCATGGAATAAGTGTTCAGGGGACTTCGTATTTAACATAGGGGCTTGAAAATGTCTGTTACATTCTGGACGTATCGGACGTATCGGGTCATTAAAGTATCTGGTATTGTTACAAGGTCTTCCCCTACCTACATAGGCTATCGTTTCTAATTGTCCTGTGGGTATTTCTGATTCTTCCTCCTCCTCTCCCTCTGGTTCAGTTTTGTCTGCCTCCAATCTGGCTTTATGTATTCGTTCTACTTCTTTGCGGATTTTTCGGCACATAGCTACTATACATGTCTGTTTATCATGTTTTCCCTCTGATATATTCTGACCCCATCTGGTAAGTACTTGCATTTCATCCTGATCTACCTCGGACCTATCTCTGTCTCTGATCAAGCAGTTTATGAAGAAGCGTAACAGTAGTCTCTGTATATCCACTTTCTGGTAATCCATGGCTTCGTCAATACTCTCAGGGCCTTGCCCTGTTTGGACAAAGCGATATATATTGTCTAGATGATTAATCATTCCTGGTAATGTCGTTAAATACATTGAAGCTCGTCGTATACGTAGTGATGATAGCAGCATTCTGTCATTTTTACCGGGCACTGGATCATATCTACAATCTACAAGATGTTCTTTAAACATGTCGGACGTTGCTATCTGGGGTGTACGTTGGTTTGCTAAATCTCTAAGAGACGATTTGCTTCGTGATGGTGGCGTGGCAAAAATTGCTGTCGCACCTTCTGAGGTGCTAGGCACGAAAGGATTCGTGGGATGTAAGGTAGAGACTGTGGATGCAGGAAAAGCGGCGGAAACAGATGGACCTATTGGAATATGCGGAGGAGTTCGTGGCTGCGGAGTTGGGGGCGGATGTTCTCGGCGTTGAGCACCATCGACAGGTGGCGTGTGTGGTGGAACATTAACATATTCCGGAGCCACATCGTCTAAATAGGAGGAAAGGAAAATATCTTTTGCGGTCTTGGGATGTGCTTTAATCGGGAGTAATGGGGGTGGCAAATCTTTCGGTATTTCCGGGGTGGCCTTAGGTAAACCTTCGACCAAAAGAGGATACATACCATTCATAAGCGTGTTTCGTTGTCTGTCTACTTGTTCTGTTTTTACTCGGATACCTTCTTCAACTAATACGTTTTCTCGGGCTTTATTTGAGTTCTCCCTACTTTTCTCTTCCTGTCTGAGCGCTTTCTCTGTGCGCCTATGCGACTCTTTGCGCCATAACTCAATGGCATCTTTCTGTGACTGTCTGGCTTTCTTTTTCCATAATTCTTCTTCTACTCTCATGATGCAATCTGCATCCCATGTCCCAGCTGCGGGCCACCTCTGACTTTCTGCTAGATCCTTGGTGTAGTCCACCCATAAGTCAAGATATAATACGGCATCTAGGCCATGTTTATGATACATAAAGTACCCTGGAGTGTCCCTAGGTGGAATGGGAACAGCTTCTTCGAGTACTCCTTTTCTAGTTTTGATCTGTCTTAATTTTGAAAAGAACGGCATCTTTAAACCTTGCTACTTGATTCTTACTTTAACTGGACTTGAACACAATTAATACAATAAAACACAATAATGAACACTCATTCATACCACAATTTTTGAACACAGTAAAACATTTAACATTTAACATTTAACTTTTAACGAACAATGATAATTAGAAGAAAACTAGTTACTGACATAATACTAATACTAGATAATATTGAATTATATACATGAACATACTGGATATACTGCTAAACAGTACAGATACACTGCTAAAACAGTGCAGACCGGATCTGTGTACCCAAACCCGTCAGGACCGGCACAAACCAATGTGCACGTCTAACTGCCTCCCCAGCAATGGTACTCACCGGGTAGCACGGAACGGAAGGCCTCGGAACTGAACTGAACTGGACCGGACTGGACTCGACTCGACTCGGAAACTTCGGAACCTGGTGGGCCTCTGTATACCTCGGATCTTGCTCTCTCAGCTAGGCTCTGGTAGGGATACTTCGCACTTCTCACCGCCTCGTCTGGGTGTTGATCGCAGCCTCAGTCACCCCCGCTTGGCCGGAGGGAGATACAGGAAATCCTGCGGGTACGCGTTTTTGTCCGTTCAGCTGTGGCAGGGGACCGGGCCTGCAACGCACCTCCGGCGCGTGAGATGAGAAAGTGTCCCTGTTCGGGCGCCAATTTATGTGGTAAATATTTAAATTACCGGTACTATTTTTTATGCGGTAAAGTCTAGTAAGAATAACTCAGTCAAAATAAGAGGCAGAATCCGTGGTATTAGAGGTTCTGAAAAGGGCTTTATTCCTTACAAAGGAATTATAGTTCGAACTAGGCAATCTTATTCCATCACCACGAAGGTTCAGGAAGGGATAGGCAATACATTATTGACAAGTAACAATATATATATGAAAAGTATTGCATTAAGACAGATGCAGGAGGCGTAACAGCTGATAATACAGATAAGAATACACATATGTAATGAAAAATAGGCGTAAATACAGGCGTATACTAGAAACGTCATTTAAAATGATGTCACAAGTGGGTGGATCCATAAGAGAATCCTGCAGTGTCAGCAGAAATATTTGGCAGAGATGCGCGTGCAGCCGCATGACGTGTGATTGACGTGCAACTAGAGGGTGAAGGGGAATTGACACTTAGCTCTACATGTGGAGACAGAAGTCTGGGGGGTCAGGTCAACCTAATCCCGAATCGTATCTAATATCTTTGTTTAAGGAACTGTTTTATCCAAAAGGAAAGGTCTCTCGGACGGAATCTATTCTATACTGACTGTTAGTGCATGTACAAACGTCTATGTGTCTACATGAGATGCGAGGGGGCAGGAATCTTCCATGGTAACAGGGGCTATGAATTACTTGCATAAAGACAGCGAGGCCGGGCCCTTTGCTCAGTAGCTGGAAGGATGTTTACCTAAACTACTAGACAGGAATGCATTGGATGAGGAGCGGAGCAGATAACTTGAAGGCTGAATACAGTTTTTGGCAGGCAACAGGCCGCGTCAGGCACCGTTAGCCGCGCAGAGAGTAAGACAAAGTTCATGGACACGGATGCAGGTCCAGGCTGGAGCATTTCAGAGGCAGAAGCAGGAAAAGGCTTGATGGCAGAATTCAGGGCCTACTTGCCTGAACTGTAAAACTAGAAAAGTGAACCATATAAAGTCGGTGGCCAATCATACTTAGGAATGGAATATTCGACCCATTCATGGCGGATCTGAAAGAGGACATGTTGGCGTTGGACGCACATGTATTTGCGTCTTCATAGCTGGAACTGGAGGGAACATACATGTACTTGTAGCATGTACATGGAGTCGTTGGGGTCTAAGATAGGGGACATAACTGATCATAAAATTCATATTTCCTCTCGAATGGGGTGGTGACAACTGGGAAGGGTTGCAGAGGTGCTTTGAGTTTGCAGCCGCTCTTCCCGCTGGCCTGGCACGTGGGGCAGGACCGGCAGTGGTTGAGGACGTCGTTTCTCATCTTCGGCCAGAAAAAGTGGGTCACCAGGCGACTGTAGGTTTTGTCCTGGCCCAGGTGTCCAGCCAGAGGGACATTGTGGGCCAAATTTAACAGGAAGTCTCTGAAACGGAGGGGCACCACCAGCACTCAACTGGCCCCTAACTCCGCGATTCTCTGTTCACTGTATAACAGGTCGTTATCCCAATAGATCCAATGGGCTCCGGTGGTGTCCCCTGCGATCTGGGCGATGGCTTGCTGGCGGAGTCCCTCGAGGGAGGGACAGGTCTTCTGCTCCTGACGGAACTGTTCCTGGGTGGGCCCCCCTTCTTGACGCCACTGAGCCAGGTCGGGAAGGTCCTGGGGCTGGGCGACCCCTTCGGGGGTTTGCTCTGGGGGGTCGGTATAGTCGGCGTCCTCTACTGGAGCGATCGGGGGAGGAGGTGCAGGCCATTCTGGTTCTTCTGGTCGGGGGATGGCACGGGCGGCCATGGACCGGGTGGTTACGCACGCCCAGTCCGGGAGGCCCAGCATCCCCAGGTGCTCTCTTCTTTCGACGGCGACCCACGGGGAACTCTCAAGATCATTCCCCAGGAGACAGTCCACGGGGGCATCATCCCGGACCGTCACCTTCAACATGCCGGAGACCCCTCCCCATTCGAAGGGGACGCAGGCCATCCGACATAGACTCTCAGAATTGTCGGCTGAGCGGACGGGGCAGAGAATGTTCGGCAGGATCTGCTCTGGTTTTACCAGGTGACAGCGGACGGCCGTCACACTGGCCCCTGTGTCACGTAGTGCTTCGGCCCGGCGCCCATTAATGTTCACCCACTGGCTATATTTTCTGGTGTTGGCGGGTAGGGGGGCCCGCGGGACCATGTCTTTTCCCCCTAGGCACGCTAGAACCATGGCGGCCGGTTCCCACTCTTGTTGTGCCTGCTCGTACTCTTCTTGTTCTTCGGAGATTTGTTCTCCCCCCTGGGCGGCGGCAGCTACCTGGCGGGGTTTTGGAGTTTGGTTCTGTGGACAGTTCGGGTCATTGGCGTAGTGGCCGACTCGCTGGCATCGGTGACACGTGACGTTGGCTCGGAACCCCGGGCGCATCGGGGGGGTTCCCCCGGCTGGCCGGGGGCGGGGTGCTGGCAGCGGAAGCGGCCGGGACGGTGTCTCTCCCTCGCCCCTGGCCTCCTCCTCCTCCTCGGGGACGGTGCTGACCTTGGTTGTTCCGGTTCTGCTCGTGTGGCCCTCTCCGGCCCACTCGGGTGCTTTCCCACCGGTCAGCTTCGGCGGCGAGTTGCCGTGGGTCAGTCAATTTACTGTCGAGGAGGTGCTGCCTGAGCTCGACGAAGCAGCTGTTAGAGAGGTGCTCCCACACCATGAGATTAAAAAGTTGCTCGTAGGTCGTTACGTGGCTTCCCTTGATCCAACCTTCGAAGGCTCGGCTGAAATAGTTGACATATTCCACCCAAGTTGTACCCGGGATCCGGGTGCAGTCCCGAAACCTCTGGCGGTACATTTCGGGTGTGAGCCCATATCGGGTGAGGAGGGCAGCCTTCATGTGGTCATAGGATGACATCTGATGGTCTGGGAGCTGTAGCAGGGCATCGCGGCCTTCGTTGACGAACCTCCCCCATAGGCCGGCTCCCCAGTCACTTCGATCGATCCGGTGGGAGGTCATGGCGATCTCGTAGGCCTTGAACCACTGTTGTATGTCGTCCTCTCGGACATACTCTCGGACGACATCCTTGGGGATGTGGACTTTCTTTTCTGTCGCTCCCGGGGTGCGCGGTCGCTCGGGCACCTCCGGTTCTTTGTTCTGCTTCCGTAGTTCTATTTCTGCCAGTTTGCGCTCGTGTTCGTATGCTAATCTTTTTTCTTCGAGCTCTCTCTGCCTCTGTTTTTCTTCCCGTTCTTCTCGGAGCCGCAGATGTTCTAGGTTCAGTTTTTGCTCGGCTAATTTTAGTTCACCGTCCATTTTGAGCCGTGCCATTTCTAACTCATGTAGTCTGTTTTTTTCTCTTTCTTGGATCTCTTCCTGCGAGAGGCCCGTTCCTCGCTCCTCGGGAGCCGTGGCGTTCCTCTCTGATGCTGCACCGTTTCGGTCTGGGGATCTGGCGACCCCGGTTTCTGCCCACGACTCAATGGCGTGCTTAAAACTGTCTTTGGTACTCAGGCCGGTGGTAGCAATGCCTAGTTCCATGCAGAATTGTTTCAATTCACGATGGCTGTACTCTTCCAATTTATCCATCTGGAATTTCTCGGTGGATCCGCTCTCTTTGGTTGACATTGTGGTTTTGTCGTGGGGTGAGCTACTCTCTGTATGATTACGCGTTGATTCGGATCGCGCCGCTGCCACCAATGTTAGACGGGAGGGTCGGCCGAGGACAAGGGGAGAGGTCTCCGGGGAGAGCCGTCTCCAGCGATCGTACAGATGAGTAACTTCCCCCCCACAGATATACACCACACAAGGATAGGATTTAACGTTCTTTATAAGCGATTTCTTAAGGTACGATGGAATGGTACAAGGAGGTCTGGACTCAGGGTCCCCTCGATTCTAGTCTCTTGGTTTGGGAAAGGGGGTAGCGGGACAGTCTGGTTACCAATCTGGTAGCTGAGATGGTATGATGGATGGCTCACAATCCTCGAGCTCGGTGTTCTAGCTTGGACGGGCCGCGGCAGCGCCAGCAGGTCCCGGTGAAGGTGGTCGTTACACGGTCCACGGCAGCGCCAGCAGGTCCCGATGAAGGTGGTCGTTACAACGGTCCGCGGCAGCGCCAGCAGGTCCCAACGAGGATGGAGGATGCAGAAGGCCGCGGCAGCGCCAGCAGGCAGGACGATAGTTCACAAGGCAGGGCTACGGCAGCGCCGGTAGTCCGTCAAGGCTGAGTTCTTCTCGGTGTCTCTCGACTCCAGGATACAACTGCCTTCCTGCTCTGGAGCTACCCTAGTTATAGGTCTGGCGCCCTTTGATGTCCGGACCCTCGCACTTGGAGGTCGGGAGTTCTGGGATGAGGGAGTCCAGACACCCAGCAGGGGGGTGGAGCCAGCGCCCGGGGGAGCTGGAGGGTGATCGGCACCTGGCGGGGGAGAGCCATCGACACTTCTTTCTCCCATCGACCTGCCAAGTGGTCCGTTCACCTCCTGGGTGGATGGTGGTGCCGGGATGTCGGGGCCTGGCCAGGCCCAGGGTTAGGGTCGAGCTGAGGCCACGCGGCCTCGTGGTGCCATGTCCAAGATGGCGGCTGGTCCGGCCTGGGGAGCCGGTAGTGGTTCGGCCCCATGATACATAGATGTCCGGGGGCAGGAGCTCCGTCTGGGGACGGGGTGCGGGTTGTTTCTGTGGGTAACACCTGGAGGGCCGGGGCTTGGGCCCTGTCATGCGGGGAGGGAGCAACCCCTTCATGTTGCCTGTCCAACAACAATGCACTAAGGGGGATGATCTACCCTCCCGAGCTAGGGACACCTAACTCACAGTGCACAAAACCACATTTCCAAAGAAATGACAATTAAAAACAAACTTAGAACAATAATCCCTATACCATGTGATTTATCTAAATGGAGAGTTTTGTAGTGCGGCCAGTTGCCGCTGCGGTACAGCGCAAACGCAAGTCCAAATCCCACCGCTGATCACCAATGTTAGAAATGGCGATTTCTGGTTGGCTAGGGCTTGCGCCAAAGCCAGACAGAAACCACCACTCTAGTCAGGGCTGGGGAGTTACACGCCAAAGATAACCCCTGCTCACCCCCTTGGTAGCTTGGCACGAGCAGTCAGGCTTATCCCTGAGGCGATGTGTAAAGCGTTTGCGCGCGCACCCAGCAACAACACCCAAGGCCCACCACAAAGGAAACTCCACACAAGGTATTCTATAAAAATAGCCTTTGTATTATACACAACACATTAGATAAAAACACACACTCTACAATGTGCCAACAGGCACGGGCAGAATTTACAAGGGATTATATATACAGGGGACAGGGCCACCTGGACCACTGTCAGGAATTAGCACTTTTTAGAACATAGGAATAATACTGTAGTACAAAATAACATATGTAGCACCCAACCAGTAACTACTGGTATCAGGTAAGTACCACCTACGCAACCCTAACCACCTTAGGAAAATATTGCGCAGGGAATCAGGACCTCACTAGCACCACCTGTACTAGGGAGAAAACAACCACCTAAGTATCACAATACCTGTAGGGGTAAACGCACTTAAACACATGATGCATGAAATACATTCAGAGGTGTAAAGCAAAGCATATGACGCATAAACACATTCAGAGGTGCAGGGAAGGAACAATGGCGCAAAAACTCACATTAGCCACTATCTGTGGCAATCCCTGGGCCAACTGGCCTAGTAGGGGCAAGGACGCCCTGTGTCCAGCAGAGTCAGGGCGCGCCGGCGCAGGCTGCGCAAGCCAGCGCGCACAAAGCACAACCTACACGTAGCAGTTGCCCACTAAGTGCTGGGCAACTGGAGAAATGCTGGGGCCAACGTTGGAGCCTCCCAGGGCTCTGAAACAAATGAAATGCCCCCTAGAGCCTCGCAGGCTCTAAATAATACTGTGCTCTTCGTTGGAGCCTCGTGGGCTCAAGACAGCTGGAAATGCCCCCCAGAGCCTTCTAGGCTCGAGAAAGAATGGCCCCTTCGTTGGAGCGCACCAGCGCTCAAAGAAAACAATGCGGGGTGTTGGAGCCCCACGAGCGCTCTGAAATAATATGCCCCCACGATGGAGTCCCTCTGGACTCTTGAAACAATGCCCCCTTGGACGTTGGAGTCCCGCTCGGGGGACTCAGCAGGATAAACGAAGTCCCCCTGAGCCTTGCTGGCTCCGAAACCACTGGGGGGGGCGCGTTGCAGGCTCGTCAGAGTGTGAGCCCCGTTGGAGCGCACCAGCGCTCAAAGACACACAGGCTGCCCCGTGCACCCTCCCGCACTCACCGGGCTCTTGCACGATGCTCCTCCTCGACTTCTCACAGGGGAAACGGCTGCCGGGCTGCACACGGGGCCTCTTCCTCATCGCTGGGGATCCGGGAGCCGGGACTTCCTGCTTCCGCTCAGCGTCAGGATGACGTGGCGGTTGGAGTCCCGGTTGCCGGGCAACCCCGTGGTTTCCCCAGAGTCCGCGTCACTTCCCTTTTCTGCGGCTCGGGCCGCGGCGGTGATGCGGTGACAATAAGGGGTAGGCTCCCTCGTCCTTTATCATACGAGCGGGGTGGGCACCCGCTCGAGGTCGCAATAATGCGGGGTGGGCACCCGCCAACCAAATAACTAAATAAGCGGGGTAGGCACCCGCGTAGTACACGGCAACAACAGCGGGGTGGGCTCCCGCTGTAAAAATAATGAATTCAGCGGGGCAAATGCCGGGTGGGCACCGGCCTCCAGAAATACAGCGCTCCTAGCGCTACTGCCAACAATGAAAGCGCTCTAGAAGCGCTGGGGGTCCAAATAAAGTGCTCCTAGCGCTATAAGCCAAAGAAAAGCGCTCCCAGCGCTTAGGCATAAAAAAAACACCACAAAGTTCTTCCCTGCATGCAGCAGGGCAGGGGTGGGGGGCAAGGCTGGACCCAGAGCCAGCTCACTGGGCCTCCAGGCAGGGAGGTAGTCCAGGTGGCGGTCCTCTGGTCCAGCAGCAGCAGCAGCCCCCCCTCAGGTAAGATCCTGGCAGAGAACAACTTCTAAGGGGACACAGCCCCTTTTTATACAGTAAAAGTCTTTGTTCTTGGTTCAGGGTGAGGGGGAAAACCAGTCGCAGCTGGTTGGGGAGCACCCTTGATGTGCTCAGCCCCTCACTCTATTCACTGGCAGGGCTAGGGTCGTCAGTCGCACCACAGGGGGCGGGGCCAGCATTGTGTGTGGAAAACCCTGCCCTATTCAGGACCCCGGTGTACTCCTCCCACCCATCTAGCTGCTGATCTCCCCATTCACCAGTGGGTGACTCATCCTGACTCTGGGGAATCCCTAGCCCGTCACATGATATGACCAGCTGTTGGAAGGCGGACCCCGAGGAGCCGGTGAGACCACCAAGGGGGGGGCCCTCTCACTGCACGAAGTAGCCGAGCGCTGCCAAGAAGTCTCCTGAGAGATCCTTCTCCTATCACGTACTAGCACAGTAACACCACCACACCGGACTCAAGGAGGTTGTCTCAAGACAAGCAATTCTTTATCATCAATAAAAGGTTACGAGTTCAATATTTACACGAAGGGATCGAGGGATCCACCAAAAGTCTCAATGTCTCTTTGGAAGGGTAGAGGTAGCGGGACAGTCTTTGGCAGGAATGTGGTACGAGGGTACCTGGGGCCCAGTTCATATCCTCAAGCTGGAGGACCTCCGATCTCGAAGGGGTCGAGCCGCGACGGCGTCAGCAGGGCTCTGGCGTACAGTTCGTGGAGAGCCGCGATTCAATCAGCAGGGCTCTCAAGATGGTTTCTGCTCAGCTCGAGCCGCGACGTCGTCAGCAGGGCTCCGAGGAAGGTTTCAGCGAGGTTGGGCCGCGACAGCGTCTGCAGGGCTCCGATATTCCAGGTGGTTCAGAAAGGGTTCACAAGAGGGAGCCGCGACGCAGTCAGCAGGGCTCGTGATGGTTCCGACAAGAGTTCTTCTCCGTAGGGTCAGCCGCGATTCGATCAGCAGGGCTCTCGACTCCGGGATACAACTGCCGAGCTGTGGTGGGGTCGCCCCAGATATAGGTCTGGAGCCCTTTGATGTCCGGACCTATGCGCCCGAGGGGGCGGAGTGGCCGGGTGGAGGTGGCCAGACGCCCAGCAGGAGAGGCGCCAGGCCCATGGGAGTTGCAGGGCGATCACACCTCGAGAGGGGAGGACAGTTGGGGGTCCCATCGATACTGTCCTCCGCCGGGGGCGATGAATGGTTCCTGCGGCACCCCCTGGCCAGTTCGTGGTGCCTCGATGTCGGGGCTTCGCTGGGGTCGAGGCCGGGTTGAGCGGGGTCGCGCCGGCTGGTGCACGGTGTGACGGGGATGCCAACAAGATGGCGGAGCCACGAGGAGTATTCGACCACGTGCAGCTCCGGGTGAAGGGCCTTGGTGCAGTCCAGACGGGTGGCCCGTGACGGCCGGGGCGGGGAACGGCCACAATCCAGGGGGTTAAGGACCACGCCACGAGGCCGGGTCCAACAGGCGTCCCCCCCAGCCGAAGGCATGGAGAGTCACCCATCTCCTTGGGGATTCTCCTCGTCAAGGCGGAAGAAGCGGGACAGGCCGTCGGCGTTGGCGTGGTCATTGCCGGGCCGGTGTTCGACGTCAAAGTCCATCCCTTGTAGCGAGATGGACCATCGCAGCTGCTTGGGGTTCTCGCCCCGCATTCGCATTAACCATTGCAAGGGCCGGTGGTCGGTCTGGACCCGGAAGTGGGCGCCAAAGAGGTAGGGCCGGAGCTTCTTGAGGGCCCACACCACAGCGAAGGCCTCGCGCTCAATAGTGCTCCAGCGTTGCTCCCGGGGCAGTAGTCGCCGGCTGATGAAGGCCACTGGTCGGTCGAGCCCCTTTTCGTCAGTTTGGGAGAGGACGGCCCCGATCCCATACTCGGAGGCGTCCGTCTGTACCACGAACTCCTTCTGGTAGTCCGGGGCCTGCAGCACCGGAGCAGTACACATGGCCGTTTTGAGGGTGTCGAAGGCTGTTTGGCAGCGGGGTGTCCAGTGTACCTTCTTGGGCTGCTTTTTGGACGTTAACTCTGTGAGGGGGCCAACAATGCTCCCATAGTCCCGGATAAACCGCCGGTAGTATCCGGTGAGGCCCAGGAAGGCCCGGACAGCGGTCTGGGTAGTGGGGGGTTCCCAGGTCTGGATGGCATCTATCTTCGCTTGGAGGGGGGCCACCTGCCCGCTCCCCACTTGATGGCCCAGGTAGGTCACGGATCCGTGGCCGATTTGGCATTTGCTGGCCTTGATTGTGAGCCCGGCCCGCTGGAGGGCGGCCAGGACGGCCTTCAGGTGGAGGAGGTGCTCGGCCCAGTGGTTGCTGTACACGGCAATGTCATCTAAGTAGGCCGCGCTGAAGGCCTCAAGCCCGGCCAAAACCTTGTTCACCAGTCTTTGGAAGGTGGCCGGGGCGTTCTTCATTCCGAAGGGCATCACCCGAAAGTGGTAATGCCCATCCGGAGTCGAAAAGGCGGATCTTTCTTGGGCGCCGGGGGTGAGCTGGATTTGCCAGTACCCGGCGGTGAGGTCCAGCGTGCTCAAGTAGCGAGCGGCCCCTAGGCGGTCGATGAGTTCGTCGGCCCGGGGTATCGGGTGTGCGTCCGTCTTGGTTACTACATTCAGGGCTCGGTAGTCCACGCAGAATCGCAACTCCGGGGGGTGACCGGGAGCTGCGGCCTTGGGCACCAGGACGACAGGGCTGGCCCACGGGCTGTCGGAAGGCTCGATGACCCCCAGGGCCAGCATCTTCGCTACTTCGGCCTGGATGCAGGCCCGCACTCGGTCAGGCACCCGGTAGGCTCTGTGTCGTATGGGGGGGTTCTCCCCAGTGTCGACGTCGTGGACGCACCAGTGGGTCACCCCCGGGGTGAGAGAGAAGAGGGCTGCGTAGTCCCGCAGTAATCGCTGGCAGTCATTGCGCTGTGCCGGGGTCAGGGACGAGGCGAGTTGGACCCCTTCGATCGATCCATCGTGAATGTCGGATTGCAAGAGGTCGGGCAAGGGCTCGGAGTCGTCCTCGCCCCCCTCGTCGGTCGCCAGCAGCAGGCTCAGTTCGGTCCGGGCGAAGTGGGGTTTTAGCCTGTTAGCATGTAGGACCCGGAGGGGGTTCCGGGGGGACTCCAGATCGACCAGGTAGGTGACGGGACTTTTCTTCTCCACCACCTTGAAGGGCCCGGTCCACTTGTCCTGGAGGGCGCCGGGTTCGACCGGGGCCATGACCCATACTTTCTGACCTGGCTCGAATTCTACAGTAGAAGTGTTGCGATCGTACCACCGCTTCATGTCCTCCTGGCTGGCCTCGAGGTTGGCTTCGGCTATGGCTCGGAACTTGCGGGTCTGGTTTCGGAGGGTCAGGAGGTATCGGTAGACGTCAGGAGGGGCGCCTCGGGGCTTCATCTCCCAGCCCTCCTTGACCAGGCTGAGCGGTCCGCGGACCGGGTGTCCATACAATAGTTCAAACGGGCTGAACCCCAGGGACTTCTGCGGGACCTCCCGATAGGCAAACAGGAGGCAGGGCAGCAGGACATCCCATTTCCGCCTGAGGGGTTCTTCCAGGCCCTGGATCATCCCTTTCAATGTTCGGTTGAACCGCTCAACCAGTCCGTTCCCCTGAGGGTGATATGGGGTCGTGAACTTGTATGTGACCCCGCACTGTTGCCACAGGGACCGCATGTACCTGGAGATAAAGTTCGTGCCGCGGTCGCTCACCACTTCGCTGGGGAATCCCACTCGGGAGAAGATCCCCATCAAGGCCCGGCCTACCACAGGGGCCGTTATAGTTCTGAGCGGGACCGCCTCCGGGTACCTGGTGGCGTGGTCCACGAGGACCAGGATGAAGCGGTGGCCCAGGGCGGTTTGGAGGTCCAGGGGTCCCACAATGTCGATTCCGACCCGTTCAAACGGGGTGCTGACGGCGGGAAAGGGCTGGAGGGGGGCCTTGACCCGACCCCCCGTCTTTCCGCTGGCTTGGCAGGTCTGGCAGGACCGGCAGTGGTTGTCCACATCTCTCCGCATCCGGGGCCAGTAGAAGTGGGTCACCAGACGACTGTACGTTTTGTCTTGCCCCAAGTGTCCGGCGAGGGGCACATCATGGGCCAGGTTGAGAAGGAACTCCCGGAAGCGGAGGGGGACCACCAACACGCGGCTGGCCCCGAGTTCTGCTACTTTCTGTTCACTGTACAACAGGCCCTCGGCCCAGTAGATCCAGTGGGTGCCGGTCGGGTCACCGTTGGCTTGCGCGGTCGCCTGTTGTCGGACCCCTTCGAGAGAGGGACAGGACTGTTGCTCTTGCTGGAACTGCTCTCGGGTGGGGCCCCCTTCGTGTTGCCATTGCGTCAGCTCTGGTAGGGCGCTCGGAGAAGCCATCTCTTCGGGGGAGGATTCGCTGGGCCCAGGGTCGGTGTCCGCCTCCTCCTCGCTGCTGGCGGGAGGGGGTGTGAGCCCCTCGGGTCGGGCGGTCCCGGAGGTCGAAGATGAGCGGGGGCCTGGGCGGTCATGGACCGGGTGATGGCGCAGGCCCAATCAGCCAGTCCCAACATTCGGAGGTGCTCTCGTCGTTCTACTTGAGCCCAGGGGGAACTCTCCAAGTCGTTCCCCAGGAGGCAGTCGACCGGGGCGTCGTCGCGCACTGTCACCTTCAGCAGGCCCGTCACCCCTCCCCACTCGAAGGGGACCAGGGCCATCTGGCATAGGCTTTCACTGTTGTCGGCCGTCCGTACAGGGCACAGCACATTCGGTAGAATCTGTTCAGGGGTCACCAGGTGGCAGCGGACAGCGGTGATACTGGCGCCGGTGTCGCGAAGGGCTTCGGCCCGTTGTCCGTTGACCGTGACCTGCTGCCGGTACTTCTGGGTGTTGGTTGGGATGGGGGTGCAGGGTACCATCTCTCGGCTACCCAGGCAGACCAGGGACATGGTTGCCGGCTCCCACTCAGTGTTTTCTCGGTCGAGGGCCTCTTCTTCCTCTTCTCCTCCCCCCAAGGCGGCGGCTGTCAGCTGCCGGGGCGGGGGCCCGCCGGCCCCGTTTCTTCGGTTCAGAGGGCAGGCCGGGTCGCTGGCAAAGTGTCCGGTTTGTTGGCAGCCATAGCAGGTCACTGGTGGCCGTGGTCCGGGTCGGGCCGGGCCCACCCTTCGCGCTAGGCTCGGGGAGAGATGTGGCTGCGGTGGCCCTCGAGGGGGGCTCCTGGGGGCCCCAGCGGGAGGGTCTCGGTTCCTGTTCGGCCCTCCCCCCCACCGCGCTGGCGTGGGGGTCCGTTGGGGTTCCTCTGGTACTCCCCCATTGAGCTCCGGGGGACCCGGGAGTTGACCCATCGATCGGCCTCGACGGCAAGTTTTCGCGGGTCGGTCATTTTGCTGTCGAGGAGGTGCTGTCTCAGTTCCACGAAGCAATTGTTGGAAAGATGTTCCCACACGATGAGGTCGACCAGCTGCCCGTAGGTGGTTACTTTGCTGCCTTTGATCCACCCTTCTAGGGCCCGACTGAAAAAGTCCACATATTCCACCCATGTGGTACCCGGGATTTTCTTGCAGTCTCGGAACCGCTGGCGGTACATCTCCGCTGTTAGCCCGTAGCGGGTGAGCAGGGCCTCCTTCATGTGATCGTAGGAGGTCATCACCTCCTCCGGTAGCTGGAGCAGCGTGTCCCGCCCTTCACTCAGGAATCGCCCCCACAGGCCTGCGCCCCAGTCTTTTCGGGGCACTCGATGGGAGGTCATGGCCACCTCGTAGGCCTTGAACCATTGTTGGATATCGTCATTCTTGTAATACTCCTTGACGACCTCCTTCGGGATATGTACCTTGGCCTCGGGAGGCGGTAGAGTGTCTCTAGTACTGGGGGTGTTGGTCCCTCCGTTCTTGGCCTTGATCTCGAGCTCCTTGAGACTGCGCTCGTGCTCAAGAGTTAGTTTCTTTTCCTCCAACTCCCGGTGTCGTCTCTTCTCTTCTATCTCTTCTTGAAGGCGTAGCTGCTCGAGGGCCAGTTTCTTTTCTGCCAGCTGGAGTTCGCCGTCCAGTCGCAGTCGGGCGAGCTCTAGCTCGTGGCTCCGGACCTTTTCCCGCTCTCGTATTTCTTCTTCGGAGAGGCCGGTTTCTAGGCTCTTTCTTCCTCCGGTTGCCGGGGTCAGTGTGGTTGCTGTGGTCTCCGTCAGGGGCAAGGGCCCTTCTTCCTGGGAGGGGCCTGCCCCGGCCTCCAACCATGCCCTCAGAGCTTTCTGCATCTCTTCCTTGGTACCGAGGCTGGTGGTTGCAATGCCTTTGTCTCTGCAGAACTGTTTTAATTCTTTGTGCGTATATTCTTCCAGCCGTTCGGGCTGGAACTCCATTGTCGCGTTGTTTTCCTGGCTGCTCATGATGCTATTCGTTTGGATGGGTAGCTAGTGGGTACTGGCTGGTACGTACTGCGTTTGGCTCGGATCCCGTCGCTGGCCACCAAATGTTGGAAGGCGGACCCCGAGGAGCCGGTGAGACCACCAAGGGGGGGGCCCTCTCACTGCACGAAGTAGCCGAGCGCTGCCGAGAAGTCTCCTGAGAGATCCTTCTCCTATCACGTACTAGCACAGTAACACCACCACACCGGACTCAAGGAGGTTGTCTCAAGACAAGCAATTCTTTATCATCAATAAAAGGTTACGAGTTCAATATTTACACGAAGGGATCGAGGGATCCACCAAAAGTCTCAATGTCTCTTTGGAAGGGTAGGGGTAGCGGGACAGTCTTTGGCAGGAATGTGGTACGAGGGTACCTGGGGCCCAGTTCTTATCCTCAAGCTGGAGGACCTCCGATCTCGGAGGGGTCGAGCCGCGACGGCGTCAGCAGGGCTCTGGCGTACAGTTCGTGGAGAGCCGCGATTCAATCAGCAGGGCTCTCAAGATGGTTTCTGCTCAGCTCGAGCCGCGACGTCGTCAGCAGGGCTCCGAGGAAGGTTTCAGCGAGGTTGGGCCGCGACAGCGTCTGCAGGGCTCCGATATTCCAGGTGGTTCAGAAAGGGTTCACAAGAGGGAACCGCGACGCAGTCAGCAGGGCTCGTGATGGTTCCGACAAGAGTTCTTCTCCGTAGGGTCAGCCGCGATTCGATCAGCAGGGCTCTCGACTCCGGGATACAACTGCCGAGCTGTGGTGGGGTCGCCCCAGATATAGGTCTGGAGCCCTTTGATGTCCGGACCTATGCGCCCGAGGGGGCGGAGTGGCCGGGTGGAGGTGGCCAGACGCCCAGCAGGAGAGGCGCCAGGCCCATGGGAGTTGCAGGGCGATCACACCTCGAGAGGGGAGGACAGTTGGGGGTCCCATCGATACTGTCCTCCGCCGGGGGCGATGAATGGTTCCTGCGGCACCCCCTGGCCAGTTGGTGGTGCCTCGATGTCGGGGCTTCGCTGGGGTCGAGGCCGGGTTGAGCGGGGTCGCGCCGGCTGCTGCACGGTGTGACGGGGATGCCAACAAGATGGCGGAGCCACGAGGAGTATGCGACCACGTGCAGCTCCGGGTGAAGGGCCTTGGTGCAGTCCAGACGGGTGGCCCGTGACGGCCGGGGCGGGGAACGGCCACAATCCAGGGGGTTAAGGACCACGCCACGAGGCCGGGTCCAACACCAGCCAATCACCCGACAGACACACTGCACACAGAAGTGCCCACTTCTAGAAGTGGCACTTCCACACTAGGTACATGCACGCCGCACACATCATCGCGCAGCATTCACTCCCACGAGTCCGCACATACCAAACTCGGGCCTGCACACCCCACGCATCAGGAACTACTAGGGACACATACATTCCCCATGCATTCCTATGGGAGGGCAGGCCTATCTCACCGCATGCACTCAGAGCGCGCACGCACTTTACCCTGGGACATAGGGAAAGTGCGTAGAAACCAAAAAATCACCACACCAAGTCACCAGTAAAAAGCAAAAAAAAGTTCAGGGGTGAACCTGCCAGAAGGGCCAAGTCCAACAGTTGTGCTCTGTGCCATTGTCCCCTGGCACCATGTTTATTGACGTGAGATGTATTACAAGTGTCCACTGTCCAGCCTGACCTGGTTTTCCAAGTACATACTCACGGTGGCCATTGCCTGTGTGTCTTGTAGCAATCATCTGATGATGCCCATTTGTACATGATTATTTGGACAGGCGCACCTTGGGTATTTGGTGTGCAATCTTGAATTATTGCATCCCATGTGTATTTCACCCAGACTAAGAGATGTAAGTGCTTCCTGTGTCTCCACAGATTTGTCTCATGTAGGGGGTGGGTGGTGCGGCCATGGCCTACATGTCAAGACCTATAATCTCCTTGCTCGGACTGGCCAGTGTGTGATGTTTGTCTGGACATACACTCAAGGTGCAGTGTGCCAGTCAGGGTGGGCATGTTATCAGTAGTACCTGTGCTGCATGTGCCTCTAGTTCCTGGATATGGTCCCTGCTCATCCCAATTTCCTGCCACGCTGTGTGGTGCAGATGCAGTGCTGTATTGTCCCCAGGACCTTGCTCCTCAGTCAATATTCCATGTCATCTCATTTGCTATTGTGTCATGCTCTACATAGTTTTTCCATGGCATGGTGGGTCACACAACTGTGTCTTGCAGGGCCTACATATGTACCTTGTTTTGTAGTTGTAACTCTTCCTTTGTTTCAGGCTATGCACTGTAACCTAAGTAGATTTGACTCATGTGACATATGTATACAGGTGTATGATTAATTTCTGTCTCTTCACCCTGCCCACAGCATCGTCGGGGGACACGGAGGGAGACATGGACACAGACGGCGCGGAGGGACCGAGCAGCAGTGCCAGCGGTGACATCGGGGCTGGCACTTCGAGTGGGACTGAGGCGGAGGAGAGTGAACCCGGGGACCTGTCGACTGGCACAACAGAGTATGAAGCTGACGGGTCCGAGGATGATCTCTCCGAGTGGGCGGTGGCTGCACCACCATCTGACAGCAGCCCTACATCTGGCACCGCCCCCTCCATTGGCATCAGCCGCCTCCCACGTGCTCGTGTCCCTTCCCAACGTGCCCGGTCACCACATGTCTCCTTCCTGCCAGGCACCGCACCCCCTGCCCCTGTCTCCACTGCTGCCGCCAATGCTGAGTCTGTGGACATCCAGCGGCAGTTGCATATTGGTCAGACTGCGATCCTTAATGTCCTCCATGCCCACAGCCAGGTCCTCAACAACATGGAGGCATACTTGGAGGGCATTCATTCATCGCAGGCTGACCAACGCAACTTGCTGAGGTCCATAGACTCCACACTGACTGCAGCAGTGGGTCTCCTGCAGCGCTACGTCCCACCCCCTACCCCTGCTCCTTCCACACTTCCCACTCCCATGCCTGTCCCACACACACCCAGACGTAAGCATGCACCCACCACAACAGACACAGGCACCACACCAGCAGGGAAGGTCCGCTGCACACCTCCTGACACGCACACACAGGGTGAAGTAGGCACACCCACTGGGTCGGGGGGCAAACGTTTGACACGCAGCCAGAGTGGGAGTCTGCATTCCACCCAATCCACTCCCTCCAAATCCCCTCCCCTCAGCTCTCCTGGCCACATCTCCCCCAAAGACTCCTTCATGGCCGCTCTGTCCCTGAGCCCCACAGTGACACCACCCCGCAAGCGGTCAAGGAAGTCCACGGTGAAGGTGCTTGAGTCCCCCCCCTGTCCACACCCTCCCCCAGTGGCGCTGCGACCCATCTCTCTGACCCCCCCCTCCTTGGGGCCTGTGGTTCCTTCAGGTGCAGGGAAGTCCCTGGAGGACCTTGCCGAGGTGTGCAGCGCGCTCCTAGAATCCACCTTTGGCCCTGCCCCACCCCCTGTGGTGGAGTCCTCCATCCCTGCACCCACGTCACCTACCCTTCGCCCTCCTGTCCCTGCGGTGCCTGTTCCTTCCCCCCAACATGATGCCCTGACCCCTGTGGAAGACAACGGCTTGTAACTGTGCAGGCAAGCTAGGGGACACGCATCCCACTGTGTCCCCCATCCAGCTGGGACTCCTGGACTGCCCTATGGGCTTTGTTAATAGTGGACTTACTTCATACTAGTTTTTTGCTCATGCTGAATAAAGCTATTTATTTTTTGCCCTTGGAACACTCCTGCTATGCTGGCATTGCTGTTGGTGGGGCTGCTATATGGTTGTGGGTGTTGGTCATGTGTTGGGTGTGTGGGAAATGTAGTAGTGTGCTGCTCATAGGGGGGACCCTGGGATCTGTGTGCCATCACACGGTGTTAGCTACCTTTCTCCATTCATGTAAGCAGTTGCTGCATGTTGCAATTGTCCCAAGGTGTATTCCTTCCTCTGTGTACCCTGACTTCTTCCCTGCAGGGTGTCCCCTGACTTTAGCGCAGAGCTGTGTGTCCATTAGCTGGGTGTGTGACGTAGTCCTTCACCTTTGCACATGCATGCTGAGCCATTCTCCACCTGCATCATGCGTGGCATCCTTGGTAGTCATTGTACTTGTGTATGTGGACTATTGACATGACTTCATGTGGACATGTTTTCTTTTTGGCCCTATGCATGTGTATACTCCCAGCCTCACACACATGTGGTACATGTACTGCAGGGTCTTTGTGCACCTGACTGACATTTGTGGGCATGGTATCTGTGGCTACTCCACCCTTTGCGTTCCATGGGCACTGCTGGGAGTGATGGGCACCCACCCCTCCTGTCTCTGGGCACTGCTGGGAGGACTCTGCACCCACCCCTCCTGTGTCTGGGCACTGCTGGGAGGACTCTGCACACACCCCTCCTGTGTCTGGGCACTGCTGGGAGGACTCTGCACACACCCCTCCTGTCTCTGGGCACTGCTGGGAGTGATAGGCACCCACCCCTCCTGTCTCTGGGCACTGCTGGGAGGACTCTGCACCCACCCCACCTGTGTCTGGGCACTGCTGGGAGGACTCTGCACACACCCCTCCTGTCTCTGGGCACTGCTGGGAGGACTCTGCACCCACCCCTCCTGTGTCTGGGCACTGCTGGGAGGACTCTGCACACACCCCTCCTGTGTCTGGGCACTGCTGGGAGGACTCTGCACACACCCCTCCTGTCTCAGGGCACTGCTGGGAGTGATAGGCACCCACCCCTCCTGTCTCTGGGCACTGCTGGGAGGACTCTGCACACACCCCTCCTGTGTCTGGGCACTGCTGGTAGGACTCTGCACACACCCCTCCTGTCTCAGGGCACTGCTGGGAGTGATAGGCACCCACCCCTCCTTTCTCTGGGCACTGCTAGGAGGACTCTGCGCACACCCCTCCTGTCTCTGGGCACTGCTGGGAGGACTCTGCACACACCCCTCCTGTGTCTGGGCACTGCTGGGAGGACTCTGCACACACCCCTCCTGTCTCTGGGCACTGCTGGGACTGATAGGCACCCACCCCTCCTGTGTCTGGGCACTGCTGGGAGGACTCTGCACACACCCCTCCTGTGTCTGGGCACTGCTGGGAGGACTCTGCACACACCCCTCCTGTCTCAGGGCACTGCTGAGAGTGATAGGCACCCACCCCTCCTGTCTCTGGGCACTGCTGGGAGGACTCTGCACCCACCCCTCCTGTGTCTGGGCACTGCTGGGAGGACTCTGCACACACCCCTCCTGTCTCTGGGCACTGCTGGGAGGACTCTGCACACACCCCTCCTGTGTCTGGGCACTGCTGGGAGGACTCTGCACACACCCCTCCTGTCTCTGGGCACTGCTGGGAGTGATAGGCACCCACCCCTCCTGTGTCTGGGCACTGCTGGGAGGACTCTGCACACACCCCTCCTGTCTCTGGGCACTGCTGGGAGGACTCTGCACACACCCCTCCTGTGTCTGGGCACTGCTGGGAGGACTCTGCACACACCCCTCCTGTGTCTGGGCACTGCTGGGAGGACTCTGCACACACCCCTCCTGTCTCTGGGCACTGCTGGGAGGACTCTGCACACACCCCTCCTGTGTCTGGGCACTGCTGGGAGGACTCTGCAAACACCCCTCCTGTCTCTGGGCACTGCTGGGAGGACTCTGCACACACCCCTCCTGTGTCTGGGCACTGCTGGGAGGACTCTGCACACACCCCTCCTGTGTCTGGGCACTGCTGGGAGGACTCTGCACACACCCCTCCTGTCTCAGGGTACTGCTGGGAGTGATAGGCACCCACCCCTCCTGTGTCTGGGCACTGCTGGGAGGACTCTGCACACACCCCTCCTGTGTCTGGGCACTGCTGGGAGTGATAGGCACCCACCCCTCCTGTCTCTGGGCACTGCTGGGAAGACTCTGCACCCACCCCTCCTGTGTCTGGGCACTGCTGGGAGGACTCTGCACACACCCCTCCTGTCTCTGGGCACTGCTGGGAGGACTCTGCACACACCCCTCCTGTCTCTGGGCACTGCTGGGAGGACTCTGCACACACCCCTCCCGTGTCTGGTCACTGCTGGGAGGACTCTGCACACACCCCTCCAGTCTCTGGGCACTGCTGGGAGGACTCTGCACACACCTCTCCTATTTCACAATATGTACGCTCATTACATACACGGATGTGGGTACGCTCCATGCATTCGAGGTGAGGGTACGTGTCGTACTTACACTGTTGGGGTGGGGGTACGCTCCATTCGTCTGCGGGTGAGGCCACGGGTCGTACTTACACTGTTGGGGTGGGGGTACGCTCCATGCCTTCGAGGTGAGGGTACGTGTCGTACTTACACTATTGAGGTGGGGGTACGCTCCATGCCTTCGAGGTGAGGGTACGTGTCGTACTTACACTGTTGGGGTGGGGGTACGCTCCATTGGTCCGCGGGTGAGGCCACGGGTCGTACTTACACTGTTGGGGTGGGGGTACGCTCCATACGTCCGCGGGTGGGGGTACGGGTCGTACTTACACTGTTGGGGTGGGGGTACGCTCCATTCGTCCGCGGGTGAGGCCACGGGTCGTACTTACACTGTTGGGGTGGGGGTACGCTCCATACGTCCGCGGGTGAGGCCACGGGTCGTACTTACACTGTTGGGGTGGGGGTACGCTCCATACGTCCGCGGGTGGGGGTACGGGGCGTACTTACACTGTTGGGGTGGGGGGTACGCTCCATACGTCCGTGGGTGGGGGTACGTGTCGTACTTGCACTGTTGGGGTTGGGGGTCCGCTCCATGCATACGGGGTGGGGGTACGGTCCGTACATATCCGTCCCCACGCTATGTGATGCTTGTGCGGGCCGTCCCCAGGCCTTTGCCACGTGGGTACGAGCCGTCCCGCCATTGTTGGGGTGACGTAGGTGTGGGTGTGGTACGACTCGTACCCACGCTCTTAAGGCGTGGGTACGGGACGTACCTGTCTGGTTGTGTTGCAGGTTCGCGTCGTCAAGGACTTCCGTTGTGGCGGTCGCTGGCTTGGCTGGACACGGCCCCACCCCTTGTAGTGACCAGGGCCTGGGAGTCAGGTATGTCCAGGGCATGTGTGCTGTGTGACTATGGTGGGGGTTTTGTGGCCTGCCCCTGGTCCTGCCCCCCCCTTTCACTCCCTTTCCCCCCTCCCTTAGTTGTTCTGACCTTCTGCGGCGTCTGCGTCGTAACCTGTAGAGGAGGTCGACTGCTATGAGGGCCGGGATGACATGTAGGTTCGGGTCCATGTCTGTCCGTCGCGCACGGGTACTCCTTGTTCGCGTCGTCCTGTCTGTCCGTCGCATACTGGTACTCCTTGTTCGCGTCGTCCTGTCTGTCCGTCGCGTACTGGTACTCCTTGTTCGCGTCGTCCTGTCTGTCCGTCGCGTACTGGTACTCCTTGTTCGCGTCGTCCTGATTTCCCGGCAGTTTTTGGCAGCCGGAAAATATTCACCGTGCGGGATGGTTCGTGAATGGCAGGCTGCGAGCGTCCCGACGTCAGGTCGGCGCTTTCCCGGATCGCATTTGTATGTTTATGTTGTTCAGTCGGGGTTTTTTACGAATCGTACGGAAATGGTGTTTCCGTGCGAATCATAATTCCATATTGGTAGATTTTGATGACCGGGTACGCGTCGGACGGAGAATATGCTCCGTCCGACGGTTCGTACCCGGTTTTTACAGGATCGTGATCGGCGCCTTAGTGTAGAATATGCCACAAACATAACTTTTGCACATCAAATAAAACTTCTAACAGCCCTAGCTTATGTACCAACCACAGATGTTGAAGAACATTACAATCTTTTATTAGAAAGTCCATTCTACAAACAAAATGAAGTAAAGTTATCTCCCCTCTTAGATTATTTTGAGGATACCTGGGTGGGGAGACTACACAGATCAGGCCATGGACGTCAGCCCAAGTTCCAAATACCTTGGTGGAATGTATATGTAAGTACACTCAACCAACAAGCCAAAACTAACAACGCAGTCGAGGGCTGGCATAATGCATTCCTAACTTCTACTGGGAGAACAACTCCAACACTACAAAAACTACTAATTGCCATACAAAAGGAACAAAGTTTCCAAGAATTAAGAATGCAACAATCTGTCCTACAATTAAAACCAAAACAATCTAGACAAACTACTCAAATGTATAATTACCTACAACAACAGGTACAGCTATACCCATTCACAAGAGGACTTGAGTACTTAAATATAATAGCTCAAACTCTCTTCTAAACCCTTTCAAAAATATTAACCCACAATTCTACTAAAACAACTATCACAACATAAAGAAACCACTTTATTATATCACATATTTAATTATGTGGTCTAAAATATATAAATAATTTATATCTACATATATTTAGACAACATAATTAAACAAAACAAGTACACAACAACAATATTAAATATATATGATTTGCCCACCCACAATTAAAATATTTAAATGAACTTACCTGTCTAGTTGCTCCAATAGGATAATAACATTCCTTCCAAATAAATCCAGGTAGTTCAAAATCCATAGGTATCAAAAATGAATCCAAATAAAATGGAAAAATACAACTGTTTTTCGAAAAAAACGTCTACGCCAAAAAACGACTATCCATTAACCATAAAAATCCCGAAAAATATTAAAAAGATAAATAACCGCTCCTGGAAACCCGAACAATAAAGGAAGTGTAAAATAAATATTAGTAAACACAACTAATACACACTTCCTTAAAAAAAAAACGGTGTTTGAAAGAGACGAAAATATCTTCTCCCTAAAACCTACAAAAGAGAAACAAACATTCCCACCCACACACAAACACACATAATGCACCTAAAAACATCACTACAAACATTATTCAAAGACTATAAAACTTTAACACACCTAAATAACAAAACACTAACAAAGCCGCAAACACGGAACACAACGTAAATTATAAAACCGTATACAAACTATTACTAACACCCTAACTTCTAAAACATCAATCCATACACACTTATTACAACATTACTAGTTCCACAAAACACTTAAAACTATTTAATAATAAAGAAAATAACTCTTACCTTCTCAAACGCGAAACAGCTCCCGACCGCGACCTGGATTCTACCAAAATAACCCAAAACAACAGCGAGCGGTTACAAAATAAAAGACCCAAACAAACATAACAACTAAAAAAATACCAATAAATACCCGAACTATTTATTTAACATTACACATTACTTTAAAAATTAGTAAAACATTACAATAAAATACCTAATATTAATACCTATTTTTTTATATATGTGAAAATTATTTAACTTATAATAATAAATATAATAAAAAAAATATATTTACTAATATAATAATAAAAATGTATATATTACCAAAAAAAATGTATGAACATGATATAATTAATATATTGTATCTACAACATACCAAAACTAAAAATAAAAAGAACTATTCTAAAATGTAAACATTTTCAATATTAATTATCTAATATTAATATTAATAATTAAAATATATTAATCATATATTTCAAAACATACAATTTCGTATAAATTCAAATAAAGTCTAAAAATATTGAGAGTACACAATATAAAATTAAAAATATTAAACAGCTATAAAAAATCAGAAAAAACAATATTTAAATTTTTTTGTCTGTTCATATATTAATGTCCAAAATATACATTGCAAAAATATATATCCATTAAAAAATAATTATTACAATAATACAAATGTTAAATATTAATTATTTTATTACATGTTTATTTCAATGATTTAATTATTATAATATGCGTAATAATAAACAATATTTTCTCTGTAATTAATATACATTCCAACAACTATAAAACAAATCTTATTTTCCTTTCTACTATTTTGTACAAAAATTTGCAATTTGCATTCTGATATAACTTCTATATTTTATCCAACCAAAACTAAAATCTACAGATTTATTGTAAATTAAAACAAAGTAATTTAACTGTTCCTATTCAACTCTATATTTAATTATAATGATTGCTATTTAACAAACTTAATTAATGTACTACTCCCACTACAGACTGAACTTAATTAATTTACTATTCTCACTCCAAAATATATTTAATTAGGGTAGGTGCTGGACACTGAACTTAATTAATTTACTATTCTCACTCCAACCTATATTAAATTAGAGTAGGTGCTGGACACTGAACTTAATTAATTTACTATTCTCACTCCAACCTATATTTAATTAGAGTAGGTGCTGGACACAAATCTTAATTAATTTACTATTCCCTCTCCAGTCTATATTTAATTAAGATAAGTGCTGGACACTGAACTTAATTAATTTACTGTTCTCACTCCAACCTATATTAAATTAGAGTAGGTGCTGGACACTGAACTTAATTAATTTACTATTCCCACTTTAGTCTATATTTAATTAGGATAAGTGCTGGACACTGAAATTAATTAATTTACTATTCTCACTCCAACCTATATTTAATTAGAGTATGTGCTGGACACAGAACTTAATTAATTTACTATTCCCACTCCAGTCTATATTTAATTAAGATAAGTGCTGGACACTGAACTTAATTAATTTACTATTCTCACTCCAACCTATATTTAATTAGAGTATGTGCTGGACACTGAACTTAATAAATTTACTATTCTCACTCCAACCTATATTTAATTCGAGTAGGTGCTGGACACAGAACTTAATTAATTTACTATTCCCACTCCAGTCTATATTTAATTAAGATAAGTGCTGGACACTGAACTTAATTAATTTACTATTCCCACTCGAACCTATATTAAATTAGAGTAGGTGCTGGACACTGAACTTAATTAATTTACTATTCCCACTCCAGTTTATATTTAATTAAGATAAGTGCTGGACACTGAACTTAATAAATTTACTATTCTCACTCCAACCTATATTTAATTAGAGTATGTGCTGGACACTGAACTTATTTAATTTACTATTCCCACTCCAGTCTATCTTTAATTAAGATAAGTGCTGGACACTGAACTTAATTAATTTGCTATTCCCACTCCAGTCTATATTTAATTAAGATAAGTGCTGGACACTGAACTTAATTAATTTACTATTCTCACTCCAACCTATATTTAATTAGAGTATGTGCTGGACACTGAACTTAATTAATTTACTATTCCCAATCCAGTCTATATTTAATTAGAGTAGGTGCTGGACACTGAACTTAATTAATTTACTATTCTCACTCCAATCTATATTGAATTACAGTAGGTGCTGGACACTGAACTGAAGAAATTTACTATTCCCACTCCAAAATATATGTAATTAGGGTAGGTGCTGGACACTGAACTGAATAAATTTACTATTCTCACTCCAATCTATATTTAATTAGTATAGATACTAGACACTGAACTTTATTAAATTACTATTCCCACTCCAGTCTATATTTTACTAAGATAAGTGCTGGACACTGAACTTAATTAATTTACTATTCTCACTCCAATTTATATTTAATTAGAGTAGGTGCTGGACACTGAACTGAATTAATTTACTATTCTCACTCCAATCTATATTTAATTAGAGTAGGTGCTGGACACTGAACTGAATTAATTTACTATTCTCACTCCAGTCTATATTTAATTAACATAAGTGCTGGACACTGAAAAGAATAAATTTACTATTCTCACTCCAATCTATATTTAATTATAGTAGGTGCTGGACACTGAACTTAATAATTTACTATTCCCACTCCAGTCTATATTTAATTAAGATAAGTGCTGGACACTGAACTTAATTAATTTACTATTCTCACTCCAACCTATATTAAATTAGAGTAG
Source organism: Triturus cristatus (assembly GCF_964204655.1). Taxonomy (NCBI): domain Eukaryota; kingdom Metazoa; phylum Chordata; class Amphibia; order Caudata; family Salamandridae; genus Triturus; species Triturus cristatus. Next base: position 1,129,031,684 of record NC_140588.1, on the reverse strand, counting down.
GTGCTGGACACTGAACTTAATTAATTTACTATTCCCACTCCAGTCTATATTTAATTAAGATAAGTGCTGGACACTGAACTTAATTAATTTACTATTCTCACTCCAACCTATATTTAATTAGAGTATGTGCTGGACACTGAACTTAATTAATTTACTATTCCCACTACAGTCTATATTTAATTAAGATAAGTGCTGGACACTGAACCTAATTAATTTACTATTCTCACTCCAATCTATATTTAATTAGGGTAGGTGCTGGACACTGAACTTAATTAATTTACTATTCCCACTCCAGTCTATATTTAATTAAGATAACTGCTGGACACTGTACTTAATACATTTACTATTCTCACTCCAACCTATATTTAATTAGAGTAGGTGCTGGACACTAAACTTAATTAATTTACTATTCCCACTCCAGTCTATATTTAATTAAGATAAGTGCTGGACACTGAACTTAATTAATTTACTATTCTCACTCCAACCTATATTTAATTAGAGTAGGTGCTGGACACTGAACTTAATAAATTTACTATTCCCACTCCAGTCTATATTTAATTAAAATAAGTGCTGCACAATGAACTTAATTAATTTACTATTCTCACTCCAACCTATATTAAATTAGAGTAGGTGCTGGACACTGAACTTAATTAATTTACTATTCTCACTCCAATCTATATTGAATTACAGTAGGTGCTGGACACTGAACTGAAGAAATGTACTATTCCCACTCCAAAATATATGTAATTAGGGTAGGTGCTGGACACTGAACTGAATAAATTTACTGTTCTCACTCCAATCTATGTTTAATTAGTATAGATACTAGACACTGAACTTTATTAAATTACTATTCCCACTCCAGTCTATATTTTACTAAGATAAGTGCTGGACACTGAACTTAATTAATTTACTATTCTCACTCCAATTTATATTTAATTAGAGTAGGTGCTGGACACTGAACTGAATTAATTTACTATTCTCACTCCAATCTATATTTAATTAGAGTATGTGCTGGACACAGAACTTAATTAATTTACTATTCCCACTCCAGTCTATATTTAATTAAGATAAGTGCTGGACACTGAACTTAATTAATTTACTATTCTCACTCCAACCTATATTTAATCAGAGTATGTGCTGGACACTGAACTTAATAAATTTACTATTCTCACTCCAACCTATATTTAATTCGAGTAGGTGCTGGACACAGAAATTAATTAATTTACTATTCGCACTCCAGTCTATATTTAATTAAGATAAGTGCTGGACACTGAACTTAATTAATTTACTATTCCCACTCCAACCTATATTAAATTAGAGTAGGTGCTGGACACTGAACTTAATTAATTTACTATTCCCACTCCAGTTTATATTTAATTAAGATAAGTGCTGGACACTGAACTTAATAAATTTACTATTCTCACTCCAACCTATATTTAATTAGAGTATGTGCTGGACACTGAACTTATTTAATTTACTATTCCCACTCCAGTCTATCTTTAATTAAGATAAGTGCTGGACACTGAACTTAATTAATTTGCTATTCCCACTCCAGTCTATATTTAATTAAGATAAGTGCTGGACACTGAACTTAATTAATTTACTATTCTCACTCCAACCTATATTTAATTAGAGTATGTGCTGGACACTGAACTTAATTAATTTACTATTCCCACTCCAGTCTATATTTAATTAGAGTAGGTGCTGTACACTGAACTTAATTAATTTACTATTCTCACTCCAATCTATATTAAATTACAGTAGGTGCTGGACACTGAACTGAAGAAATTTACTATTCCCACTCCAAAATATATGTAATTAGGGTAGGTGCTGGACACTGAACTGAATAAATTTACTATTCTCACTCCAATCTATATTTAATTAGTATAGATACTAGACACTGAACTTTATTAAATTACTATTCCCACTCCAGTCTATATTTTACTAAGATAAGTGCTGGACACTGAACTTAATTAATTTACTATTCTCACTCCAATTTATATTTAATTAGAGTAGGTGCTGGACACTGAACTGAATTAATTTACTATTCTCACTCCAATCTATATTTAATTAGAGTAGGTGCTGGACACTGAACTGAATTAATTTACTATTCTCACTCCAGTCTATATTTAATTAACATAAGTGCTGGACACTGAAAAGAATAAATTTACTATTCTCACTCCAATCTATATTTAATTATAGTAGGTGCTGGACACTGAACTTAATAATTTACTATTCCCACTCCAGTCTATATTTAATTAAGATAAGTGCTGGACACTGAACTTAATTAATTTACTATTCTCACTCCAACCTATATTAAATTAGAGTAGGTGCTGGACACTGAACTTAATTAATTTACTATTCCCACTCCAGTCTATATTTAATTAAGATAAGTGCTGGACACTGAACTTAATTAATTTACTATTCTCACTCCAACCTATATTTAATTAGAGTATGTGCTGGACACTGAACTTAATTAATTTACTATTCCCACTACAGTCTATATTTAATTAAGATAAGTGCTGGACACTGAACTTAATTAATTTACTATTCTCACTCCAATCTATATTTAATTAGGGTAGGTGCTGGACACTGAACTTAATTAATTTACTATTCCCACTCCAGTCTATATTTAATTAAGATAACTGCTGGACACTGTACTTAATACATTTACTATTCTCACTCCAACCTATATTTAATTAGAGTAGGTGCTGGACACTAAACTTAATTAATTTACTATTCCCACTCCAGTCTATATTTAATTAAGATAAGTGCTGGACACTGAACTTAATTAATTTACTATTCTCACTCCAACCTATATTTAATTAGAGTAGGTGCTGGACACTGAACTTAATAAATTTACTATTCCCACTCCAGTCTATATTTAATTAAAATAAGTGCTGCACAATGAACTTAATTAATTTACTATTCTCACTCCAACCTATATTAAATTAGAGTAGGTGCTGGACACTGAACTTAATTAATTTACTATTCTCACTCCAATCTATATTGAATTACAGTAGGTGCTGGACACTGAACTGAAGAAATGTACTATTCCCACTCCAAAATATATGTAATTAGGGTAGGTGCTGGACACTGAACTGAATAAATTTACTGTTCTCACTCCAATCTATGTTTAATTAGTATAGATACTAGACACTGAACTTTATTAAATTACTATTCCCACTCCAGTCTATATTTTACTAAGATAAGTGCTGGACACTGAACTTAATTAATTTACTATTCTCACTCCAATTTATATTTAATTAGAGTAGGTGCTGGACACTGAACTGAATTAATTTACTATTCTCACTCCAATCTATATTTAATTAGAGTATGTGCTGGACACAGAACTTAATTAATTTACTATTCCCACTCCAGTCTATATTTAATTAAGATAAGTGCTGGACACTGAACTTAATTGATTTACTATTCTCACTCCAACCTATATTTACTTAGAGTATGTGCTGGACACTGAACTTAATAAATTTACTATTCTCACTCCAACCTATATTTAATTCGAGTAGGTGCTGGACACAGAACTTAATTAATTTACTATTCGCACTCCAGTCTATATTTAATTAAGATAAGTGCTGGACACTGAACTTAATTAATTTACTATTCCCACTCCAACCTATATTAAATTAGAGTAGGTGCTGGACACTGAACTTAATTAATTTACTATTCCCACTCCAGTTTATATTTAATTAAGATAAGTGCTGGACACTGAACTTAATAAATTTACTATTCTCACTCCAACCTATATTTAATTAGAGTATGTGCTGGACACTGAACTTATTTAATTTACTATTCCCACTCCAGTCTATCTTTAATTAAGATAAGTGCTGGACACTGAACTTAATTAATTTGCTATTCCCACTCCAGTCTATATTTAATTAAGATAAGTGCTGGACACTGAACTTAATTAATTTACTATTCTCACTCCAACCTATATTTAATTAGAGTATGTGCTGGACACTGAACTTAATTAATTTACTATTCCCACTCCAGTCTATATTTAATTAGAGTAGGTGCTGGACACTGAACTTAATTAATTTACTATTCTCACTCCAATCTATATTGAATTACAGTAGGTGCTGGACACTGAACTGAAGAAATTTACTATTCCCACTCCAAAATATATGTAATTAGGGTAGGTGCTGGACACTGAACTGAATAAATTTACTATTCTCACTCCAATCTATATTTAATTAGTATAGATACTAGACACTGAACTTTATTAAATTACTATTCCCACTCCAGTCTATATTTTACTAAGATAAGTGCTGGACACTGAACTTAATTAATTTACTATTCTCACTCCAATTTATATTTAATTAGAGTAGGTGCTGGACACTGAACTGAATTAATTTACTATTCTCACTCCAATCTATATTTAATTAGAGTAGGTGCTGGACACTGAACTGAATTAATTTACTATTCTCACTCCAGTCTATATTTAATTAACATAAGTGCTGGACACTGAAAAGAATAAATTTACTATTCTCACTCCAATCTATATTTAATTATAGTAGGTGCTGGACACTGAACTTAATAATTTACTATTCTCACTCCAGTCTATATTTAATTAAGATAAGTGCTGGACACTGAACTTAATTAATTTACTATTCTCACTCCAACCTATATTAAATTAGAGTAGGTGCTGGACACTGAACTTAATTAATTTACTATTCCCACTCCAGTCTATATTTAATTAAGATAAGTGCTGGACACTGAACTTAATTAATTTACTATTCTCACTCCAACCTATATTTAATTAGAGTATGTGCTGGACACTGAACTTAATTAATTTACTATTCCCACTACAGTCTATATTTAATTAAGATAAGTGCTGGACACTGAACTTAATTAATTTACTATTCTCACTCCAATCTATATTTAATTAGGGTAGGTGCTGGACACTGAACTTAATTAATTTACTATTCCCACTCCAGTCTATATTTAATTATGATTACTGCTGGACACTGTACTTAATACATTTACTATTCTCACTCCAACCTATATTTAATTAGAGTAGGTGCTGGACACTAAACTTAATTAATTTACTATTCCCACTCCAGTCTATATTTAATTAAGATAAGTGCTGGACACTGAACTTAATTAATTTACTATTCTCACTCCAACCTATATTTAATTAGAGTAGGTGCTGGACACTGAACTTAATAAATTTACTATTCCCACTCCAGTCTATATTTAATTAAAATAAGTGCTGCACACTGAACTTAATTAATATACTATTGTCACTCCAACCTATATTTAATTAGAGTGGGAACTGGACACTGAACTTAATTATTTTACTATTCCCACTCCAGTCTATATTAAATTAAAATAAGTGCTGGACACTGAACTTAATAAATTTACTATTCTCACTCCAACCTATATTTAATTAGAGTAGGTGCTGGACACTGAACTTAATTAATTTACTACTCTCACTCCAATCTATATTTAATTAGGGTAGGTGCTGGACACTCAACTTAATTAATTTACTATTCCCACTCCAGTCTATATTTAATTAAAATAAGTGCTGGACAATGAACTTAATGAATTTACTATTCTCACTCCAATCTATATTTAATTAGAGTAGGTGCTGGACACTGAACTTAATTAATTTACTATTCTCACTCCAATCTATATTGAATTACAGTAGGTGCTGGACACTGAACTGAAGAAATGTACTATTCCCACTCCAAAATATATGTAATTAGGGTAGGTGCTGGACACTGAACTGAATAAATTTACTGTTCTCACTCCAATCTATGTTTAATTAGTATAGATACTAGACACTGAACTTTATTAAATTACTATTCCCACTCCAGTCTATATTTTACTAAGATAAGTGCTGGACACTGAACTTAATTAATTTACTATTCTCACTCCAATTTATATTTAATTAGAGTAGGTGCTGGACACTGAACTGAATTAATTTACTATTCTCACTCCAATCTATATTTAATTAGAGTAGGTGCTGGACACTGAACTGAATTAATTTACTATTCTCACTCCAGTCTATATTTAATTAACATAAGTGCTGGACACTGAACAGAATAAATTTACTATTCTCACTCCAATCTATATTTAATTATAGTAGGTGCTGGACACTGAACTGAATTAATTTACTATTCTCACTCCAGTCTATATTTAATTTAGATAAGTGCTGGACACAGAACTTAATAAATTTACTATTCTCACTCCAATCTATATTTAATTTAGGTATGTGCTGGACACTGAACTTAATTAATGTACTATTCCCACTCCAAAATATATTTAATTAGGGTAGGTGCTGGACACTGAACTTAATAAATTTACTATTCTCACTCAAATCTATATTTAATTATGGTAGGTGCAAAACACTAAACTGCATTAATTTAGTATTCCCACTCATAAATATATTTAATTACACTAGATCATGTATACTGATCTTAATTAATTTTATATTCCCACTCCAATATGTATTTAATTACAGTAATTGCAATACAAATATATAAATATTAATATATAAAAAAATAATGTTTTAATCATTATTAAAAATTTTACATAAAACAATACCCACACTTATCCTCTACAAATCCAACTCCCCAATCTAAAATGTATCCCAAAATATTATATTATAATATTTTTTTTTCATATAAATTACTCAATATTACTAATTTAAAATAAATTTTTAAAACACTCCCCACCCTTATCCCCTATAAGCCAACATCCCACTCCCAAAATTTTGTTAAAATTGTAAAATTGTACAATCTAAATCAAAATTTATAAATACTTTTTATACAATATTACCTACATTTATCAAGTTTTTATAAAACTCCACACCCTTATCCCCATAACACAACATCCCACTCCTAAAATTAAAGATAACATTCGAATTATTTTTATAAATTTCTAAATTTTTTATACAAATTATTCCTACATAAATCAAAATTTTTAAAACACTCCCCACCCTCATCCCCTATAACCCAACATCCCATTCCTAAAACAAAATATAAAAAAAAAAATTTAATTCCAAATTTCAAATTAAATTTATAAAATATTCCAAATTACAAACAAAATTTTACAACACTTCCCACCCTTATCCCCTGTAACCCAACATCCCACTCCGAAAATTTAATTAAAAATTCTAAATTACATTTAAAAATTATTAAAAAAAATTTAAAAACATTCTAAAATATATAAACATTTTTAAAACACTTCCCACCCTTATCCCCTATAACCCAACATCCCGCTCCTAAAATTAATTTTAAAATTCTAAATTAAATTTAAAATTTCTAAATAAATATTTTTTAAATTCTAAAATATATAAACATTTTTAAAACACTTCCCACCCTTATCCCCTATAACCCAACATCCCGCTCCTAAAATTAATTTTAAAATTCTAAATTAAACTTAAAATTTCTAAATAAATTATTTTTAAAATTCTAAAATATATAAACATTTTTAAAACACTTCCCACCCTTATCCCCTGTAACCCAACATCCCGCTCCTAAAATTAAATATACATTTCAAATTTGAAATAAAATTTACTAATTAAATTTTACAATATATTACAAAAAAATTTAACTTTTTTAAAACACTCCCCACCCTTATCCCCTATAACCCAACATCCCGCTCCTAAAATTAAACATAAAATGCCAAATTTATTTCAAATTTTCTATTTAAATTTAAAAATATATCACAAAATTAATAAATATTTGTAAAACACTCCCCACCCTTATCCCCTATAACCCAACATCCCGCCCCTAAAAGAATATAAATATTTCTCATATTATATACATTTTAACTATTTATACAAACAACTTCAAAATATTTACTAAACATACAATAACGATATTTTAACATGTCGATATTATTACTAACGATATAACTTACATCGACATATAATTAAAAAAAAAAAAACGATATTTTTCACATCGATATTATCTATTTCGATATTTTGTACTTTAGATATTTTTGACTCGATATTTATGTCCCTCGATATTAAAAAGTCGATATATAGACTCCTCACCATTGAGATTGCCTCCGCCCTATGCACAAGGTGCCAATGCACCCCAGTTGTTACAGCCTGTTCAGCCGCATTTGCCTCCTCCAGTATTACCGCCTTTGCCGGTTTTACCATTAACTTCAACTTATTTGCTCTCATCTCCTGATCTTAGATCTCCTTTGCCTTCTGCTCCTCCTGCAATTATCGGTTCTCCTCCTGTCAGTTCTCCTAATACTTTGTCTCCAATTCTTATGTCCAATTCTCCGTCTGTGCGTAGGCGTCTCACAGACACTGACACTGGTATTTTATCTCCTTTCTTTGGAGCTTTAAATGTGTCTCCGGCTTTTACTCGAAGACAGTCTCGTAGTAAGTTCCCAGATTTTGAAGAACGAGAAAGGTTGGACTCTCTTGCACGTAAATGGATCAAAAAGGGTCCTCAATACACTGTGCTTGATATGGACCTTATGTTAACGTCACTACAATGGGTGTTTTAGAGCCATTTCTTCTAGATACTGGGGCGATGAGAAGTTCTATTATTCATTCCAAACTCCCTGGGGCACCTTTGTCTGGCTTAACAAACGTTTCTGTAGGATTTTCTGGCGCCCCTGTTCGCAATCCAGTTTCTTGCCCCTTGCCTATTTCAATTGGCCCTTATGATTTGGAAGCTCCACTTCTTTTGCCGAATGGTTGCGGTGAGAATCTGTTGGGTCTAGACCTGTTGAAAAGAATGCATGCTACGATATATTGTTCTCCTTCTGGTGTACATCTTACTTTAGGACAGAAATTGATTTCCCCAATGTATTTGTCCAAAGATCAGTTTCCACCTGAATTGCTTTCTCTTCCAGCAACGCTTTGGGCCACGGGTCCGAATGATGTGGGCTGTCTTGAGATTCCACCTTATGTTGTCACTCTCAAGCCCAATGTTGAATTGCCTTGCATCCCGCAGTATAGAATTTCCACTGAAGGTGAAAAAGCGCTTTTGGAAATCATTCATGATTTGATTCAGAAGGGTGTGGTTGAAGAAACAAGAGGTAACACATGCAATAGCCCTATTCTTCACTTTAAAGGATACGCCTCAGCCCCTTCCATGGACTGAGTAGTGCCAAAAGAGTTTTACTTACGTACTGCTCTGTGTGCCGCTCCTGTATTAGGTACTCCCGATTACAGTATGCCTTTTACGCTCTATGTTCACGAGAGAGAAGGTTGTGTGTTGTCAGTTTTAACACAGCAATTTTGGGACAAACAGCGGCCATGAGCCCATTTTTCGGCTATATTAGATCCTGTAGCTAAAGCATTGCCCAGTTGTCTCAAAGCGACAGCAGCAGCAGCAATTTCTATTCGTCAGTCTGCTGGAATAGTGTTGGATAACAATCTTATTGTCATGGTACCACATGCAGTGGATACTTTGTTAAACAGAACGAAAACGCAGAATCTTACGAGTGCTCGTCTAACTGGATACGAGCTGACACTTTTAGCTAGTCATGTACACATCAAACGATATAATACCCTAAATCCAGCTACTCTGTTGCCCCTTCCAGATGAGAAAAGTGTTGAGGAGCAACATGATTGTTTCCTCCGTACTGAGGAAGAGACAAAAGGAAGAATTGATTTGAAAGACACACCGCTAGAGAATCCGGATGGAACTCTATGGGTAGACGGTTCTTGTTTTAAAATGCCTAATGGAGATACAGTTTCAGCCTATGCTGTAACTACTTTGCACACAATTGTGGAAACAGCACGTATTAGACATAATTCAGCTCAAGCAGCAGAATTCATAGCATTAACGAGAGCATGTGTACTGTCAAAAGGAAAGAGAGTGAACATGTACACCGACAGCCAATATGCCTTTGGTGTAGCGTTTAATTTTGGGCATCTTTGGAAGGAAAGGGGATTCCTCACTTCACATGGCACCAAAATACAACATGGTCAGTTAGTGACTGATCTCCTTGAATCAGTTGCCTTACCCACCCAAATAGCGATTGTGAAGTGTAGTGCACACAAAAAGATTACAGATGATGTTGGTCGAGGAAATGCATTTGCAGACGAAATAGCGAAAAAGACAGCGAGAGATGCAACAAGTCGAATGTATGTGGCGGGTCCTGCAAATTGGGTTAGAGAGAGAGGAATGTATGAGGATACAGTGAAAAGAGGCTTCAGAGAAAGAGTTGAGCAAGTGGAGAGAAAGTACGGGAATGTTGGATGAGATGGGTTGTTGGGTAGAATTATCTGAACACCAACGTTGGCTGTTACCAGATGCCTATGTACTCCCAGTGGTTACTATGGCGCATGGTCCAGCCCACTTAAGTGAAAAAGGTATATGCAAACTTCTGGCTCAAGTGTGGCAAAATGAACAAATCCCAAAATGCGCAGACAATATAATGAAACATTGTATTGTTTGTTTAATGTACAACCCGGGAAAGGGTACCCCAACTCCAGCGGGTCACTTTGCCCCTCCAACATATCCATTTGAGGTGTTGCAAATCAATTATATTGATATGGAGTGATGCAATAACCTCAAATACGTTCTGGTGGTAGTATGCGCCTTTTCAAGATGGATAGAAGCATATCCTCTAAAAGACAACACAACCTTATCAACAGCTAACGTTCTACTAAAAGAATTCTTCCCCAGGTTTGGTTTGCCGCGCATTGTCTGGAGTGACAATGGGAGCGAATTTGTTGGCCAAGTCATGCAAAAAGTTTGTGCGGGTCTTGGTATCAAGCAAAAGTTCCATGCGGCAAATAATCCACAGTCAGCGGGTTTAGTAGAATGCTACAACGCAACCTTAAAGTTAAAACTAGCAAAAGTTCAGGCTAGTACAGGACTCAATTGGCCCGATGCTTTACCATTCTGTCCACTAGAACTGCAGTACACTCTCGTTTGGGACTTAGCCCTTACAAAGTGGTTTTTGGATGCCGGGCTAATGTATGGCGAGTCCCTCGCCCTAAGAAATACTCAGACTTGCCATATCCAATGTTGATTGACTACTTGCATGATCTTACGACTAAATTGCGTGTTCTCCATCAACAGGTTCAGAGTGCTTTACCAGAGGCTTCCACCGACCCAGGTCATTCCATCCGACCAGGTGACTGGGTCTGTACCAAGAATTTCCAAAGGACGAGAAATTTGGAACCCAGGTGGAGAGAGCCCCGAATGGTTTTCATAACCACGAGAACAGCAGTCAAAGTTGAAGGAAAGAAAAATTGGATTCACGGTGTGCATTGTAAGAAAGTGCCTTTGCCTCTACCTCTACCTTTTGATCAGTGGGTTCGTAGGGGTGTTGGTGACTCAGAAAGTGAGAAGGTTCCACGATTCGTGCCCTTTAGTGATGTACGCCTGAATGGGACATTGTCTGAGAAAGAGGACGACGACATTCTGCAGAAAGCAATCACGCCACATTATCGCTTGGATACGACTAATCCACGAACATTGTTCCAAGATCAGACCACACCTGGAAAAGAACACTATAATCTAGACCTAGAACAAAGAACATCTACGATTTTTTTCTCTCTTGTGTAGTATTCTGTCCCGGTTGCAGGGTCACGGTAGGAGTCTTAATTGTGACCTGAGTAGCGGCAATAGGCCTGCAGGACTTGCAGTGTCATAGGACGGCAGATAATCATAATTAAGTGATCGAGGAAGATTGCCGTGAGCATCCATTAGAAAGATGGAAACTACACAAAGCAAAAGAGAGAGAAAGGATGAAATGAAGAAAGAATCCTGTAAATTAATGTACAGTCGTTTTAATATAACCTTATGTATTATTATATTATTGTGTATTGCTTTGGCGTTTATAGGTTGGATTATTTATGCTCTGCAGCAAAAAGTTGTCTCTCCTTCTTCCTCTTCGTCTACTTCTACTGTCTCCCCACATCTCTTTCATACCCTTCCTCAACATGAACTCATTAGAAGAACTGAATATTATAACAATTCCTTTGTCCAGCTGTCACATCAGCATCAGTTAGTGGTTAATACGACTGACTGTTGGGTGTGTGGACTTATGCCACATACTACAGAGAAAGGAATGGCATATTTAGTTCTTCCATTCTCTTATGAGGGTTCTGCTTGGGCTTATTTTGTCATCTTCTCCAATGACTATCAAAGCTAATTCAGACGATCCGTTAGTTCACGTGTTAGTGATCCGGATTTTAGTTATAGTTCGTTGATAAAGGGAATGGTAGCTATGGCTAAAATCATGGAAAATAGTAAGATCTCCATTGACGAAAGAAAGGCGTACACTAACTGGAACGTCACCCAATATATCACTAGCCTTAGTGACAAAGTTAAGAAAGGAAAATCTTCACCGATTTGGACTTTACCACATCAGGGCAATTTCTGTTTACAGATAAATGGTCAGTCTGCTGACACTATACAAAGAAATAGCTGTTCCCACACATATGTCTACTCCTCTCAAAACTCGCCTCCTCTAGTGCCATCTCAAGGCACATATTTCATTTGTAATAATAGGGCTTATACGTGGTTGTCAACGTGTTTCTCTGGTACTTGCTATATAGCTTTCCTTCTTCCCCCTACTTACACCGCTTCCGCAAATCATCATCGAAACAGATACGGCAGAGGGATTATTGATTTGAAGGACACAGCAGGACAATAGGGAGGAGATTTCCTAAAAGGATTTCTTCCTTTTTGGGGTCCCATGGCTAACAGCAGAAATATAAGGCAACTGGTTTGTGTCGTAGAAACTACAATAGACATCACTGTAGGAGCCTAAAGTAATATCACGGCAGAACTACAGGCGGATCGTCTTATGACCTTACAGAATCGAGTTGCCTTAGATTTTGTTCTTGCAGATCGTGGTGGAGTGTGCAAATTGATCGGGTCAAGTTGCTGTATTTTCATACCTAATGACGCTCCGACAGTATACCAAGCTATCTCCAAGTTGCATATAATCTCTGAGTCGATTCATCAGGACGAAGGAGATTGGTCTTTTACGGAGTGGTTTTGGGGACTACTGTCCAAATGGGGTTGGAAAGCGTTGACATTCCTTGGAATAATTTTGACCATTATTTTCTCTTGTTGCCTTTGTATGCACTGTGGTCCCGCCTTCTGTGACCTTTGTGCTACTATGTGCATCCCTAAACCCAAACCACAAGTAACAGAAAACATAAGAATAATGTTACAGCAACAGCTCGATGACCTCATGGCTATCGACATTGACTCAGATTAACATGAGTCTATCTTGCCTGAGTTCTGGCAAAAGGAGGGTCTGAGGAACTTCGATTTCCGATCGCGATCGAATCGACCCGCCATTTTGTACTCCGCCGCCATTTTGTGTTGCCATCACTCAGGCAGCACGGCGAACAAAGTCTATTCTGCTTTTTCTGCAGCTTCGTGTTAAAAACAGCCCTTCTGCCTCTATTTGCAAAGCTGGTGTTAGGACTGGCCGAGTACACTAATCCCCGTCTGGTTTTCTAATCCCCGTCTCAACTATCTGTTGATTCACACTATTCTTTTCTGACTTTATCTCATCGTCTGGCCTGCACTGTCCTCTGCTAGCATTCTCTTGTTTCACAACTGTCCTCCAACACAAACGTATCTCGCCACCTGCAAGCTAGTTACGAATCCGTTAATAAATTAGTTTGAGGGAGGGATGACAAACATAGTTGGAGGATAGGTTTCTTCGAGTCATCTGACACTTTGTTTTCCAATCTCTCCTATTGGTTCTGTCCTGTTTTCCAACTTTCCTTATTGGCTCTTTCTTGTATGCTCTGGGTGTATACTTGGTTAATGTATATGTTTCTATATGGTATAAAAGATTGTGCGCCACAGAGTGAAGTGGCAGTCTCCTGAGAACCTACCTTGTGTACTTCTGGGATAACTGTACTAGCTGCAGCTAATAAATCTGATCTTCTAATACCTAACAGAGTGTCCCGTGTCTCTGTGTAGCTGAGCAGGTGAATCCAGGAGATTAAGGCGTACCCTGCGCCGCCAGGCCCAAAAGGTTCTGGTTCTTCAGTAGAATTGCTTATACACACTGGGAGCTGCAAGTTAGCAGCTCCCTATGTGTAAATGCAATGGCAGCTTCTGCAGGAAGCGGGGAGCTGGCAAGGACCGCGGGTGCCATGTGGCTCCCCCCACGACCCCCAAGTAGGTTCTATGGGTGGGATCAGGGCACTCCCACTACAGGCCAGGCCCCGGGAGATGGGGTCCCTGGGCTGAAATCAGCCCAGGAGGGGTGCTGCTCCAGACCAAGCTAGAGACCATTCTGGCTTGGGAGTCCCCAAAAACTTCAACTGAGGTGAGAGTCATTTTGGGCCTCACAGGATAATACAGGAGGTTTGCCAAGGGGTATGGCACCATTGTTGCCAGTTGTATAGAGGAATACCTTTTATCAACCTCTAAAATGGGAGTGATTTGCATAATGTGAGAGGTGGTTACACCCCGGGAGTTCCTCCTCCGGAAGTGTTCCGGCCCTTGTGACCTGCAAGTGACGTCACCAGTGACCCCCTAACTCGGATGTACCCCCTTCCCCTTCCAGAAATTAAGTCATCGAGACATCACTTCTGGCTCATGTGACCAGTTAGTAATGTCAACAGTGACCCTAACACCGGAAGTTCTTCCTCCTGAAATGAATTCATTGAGACATCACTTCCCAGCTCATGTGGCTCCTGAACCAGAAGTCCTTCTGAACAGAAAGTGATGCTGCTCATGGCCTCTTACCCTGGAAGCAGTCGTGACTTGAATCCTGTATAATTCCATGGTGGGAGAATTGGGGAACCTAGACGCCCTGTTTGCAAAACTTACAATGGGCCCTGTCCCTGTTTAATGTCATGGTACTCTTCTGTACCTGAGCTGCCCATCCATGTGACTCCTCTGACCTAACACACAAATAGTAAAATTTGTGCACCCTCACTAAAACCTCACCTTTTAGGGATATGTTTCACTTTATTTTTTTGCAGTCATCAAACACTATATATTTAGTTTTGCCTTTGTTAAGAGAAAGCTATTTTAGAAAAATAGATAAACCTCTGGGGCCTTTTGATTACATTGAAAAGAGGAAGAGCAGTTCCTATGGGTTGCTGATTGGGGAGGGGGAGGAAGTGGGGAAGAACAGGTCTTTCTTCGTAATGCCCTCACACACCCCAAGGGATGTCATGCTTCATCATTTGGGCATTTGCCCCTCGTCAGGCCGGCGCTGCAATGCCTGACGGGCTCCCGAAACCGGGGCTCTTTGTCAGGGATCTTTTGAAGAAGCCGTATGGGTGCGTGTGGGTGTGAGGGCATGGTAGTTCACAAGGAGTGAGATGTTTAAAAAAGGTATAGGGCCGTCCTACTTGATTTAAGTATTTTATTAATGAGGTAGCTCCAGCCTTAATAAAATTATGTGAAAGCCCTATTTAGGAGTTATGTTCCGTGAGGGCTAGTCAAGTGTGGGTGTGGTCAACATGTTTTGTGCCCCAGCTGCCCCAAAAGGGGTCAATGGCACTTCGTCAGGACCAAAATAGAACGTGTAGGGTGAGTGCACTACCGTTTAGCACTAGTTGCTAGAAACGGTAGGGGGTGATTAATATAGGAACTGGTACTGGGATGAGGATAGACCTGTGGGAGAGGGGAGAAACAACAGAAAAGGGAGGGGAAAAAAAGGAAGCAAAACCAGCGATTAAACCAGCCATCGGCATACAGTGCATGCACTGGACAGTGGTGCGCCTGAGTGAAGTAAAAAGGTACACAGGTGTACTCATAGTGTACTCTTAATATTCGACCAGTGGGTGGTGGGGGGACGGAGTCAATCCGTCGTGATACTTCTAATGACAGAGTGTCAGGGGTAGTGACTATTCCGACGATACCGTGCAGCGTGGACGGACTACAGTCGATCTCAAGTGACTAAGTAGAATGACAATTTGTATCTTCTATACAGTCGTGGTCTATAGTGCAGTACTATAAAGTAGTCCTGTGCTGTGCACATGTGTGTCCATCAATACAGTATCCAAAGACAGAAAGGATATTTTGGAATGATAAAAACGGTAACGTTATGCAACCGTAATACGAAAAAATGACATTTATTAAAAAGATCGTTTTAAGGTCAGGGAAGTCGGAGGTTGATGGTGAACTAATTTACACACTTGTGTGAAAACATGCAACAAATGCGCTAATGTAAAGGAAATAATACGCGGGACACGAGGCACAATTAGGTTAAGACTCACCCCTCACGACCTAGTTCCGGACAGACGGGGATGAGAACAGAGCACAATAGTTGCTCCGATTTCTATGGGGAAGCAATCGAGAAGGAAAACAACAAAGGGGAGGAAAAACGGGGGGAAAAAAAGGGTGGTCAAAGTTACAGTCACATGGTAACCAATATGGCGAAAGGGCTTACCGTCGAGATCCAGTCTTACAATACAGGTACTCACGTAGGTAGACTGGCAACTTGCTGGCGTCCTACCCTCACTCTGGGCCCCGTAAAGAACACTTCACGGGTGATTCTTATGTAGCGTTTTAGAAAGACGTCCCTGAACGTGGTGGCCATATTGGATAGGGCTGTCCTAGCGCTACTGTCATGTGACATCCGGGAGGTCGGTAGTTCATGGCGGCCATATTAGAACGGGACAAATGAAAGAATGGGATTGGAACTACAAAGATTGTATTCAAAAAGAAGGGGGGGCGCGGGAGTGGTCTAGGGGTGAGAGCGATTTAATCTAATTACCGTGTACATGAACACGTGTAGTTTTTTATGATACCTATGTTAGAAAATATAAAATATATTTTCTGTTCTGTTTATGTGGTCCCTGGGGGTATTTTAGATGTAGATGATAGAAACCCCTAGGGAGCAACTCAAGATGATTAATGGAGAGTCAGGCAGGGGATAATGAGGACGAGCCTTCAGGATGACATTGGGGGGGGCTTGATTTAATGATTCAATTCAGCCCAAGGTATGTCATCGTTCAGACCCCTGATGTGTGACGCAAGCTTAAACAGCCAGCATTGTTCCTTCCTAAAAAGGGCTTCTTTTGTGATGACTGGGAAGGCCTCTAAAATAGTCCAATTTAGCTCATTTGGCGTATGATTGTGTACCGCATAGTGAGAACACATCTTGGTGTTAGTTTTTTTGCAACGTACATTGCTTCTGTGTTCGGTTAGTCTTGTCTTTACTGGGCGTGTGGTCATCCCAATGTATTGCAACGAACAGGGGCATGTGATAAGGTAAATACAATTGCGTGTGTTGCAATTTGTGTGTTTTTTCTGGGTCCAAATCCAGTTGGTAGTTAGTTGGACTGTTTTGCTTGCTCGGGTCAGTGGGCAAGCCACACATTGGCCACAGGGGTAATGCCCGCTGACCGGAGGTAAGTTCCATAAGGTAGTAGAGACTGTAGGGGCCGGTGGTTTTGGTCTGGTGTTAATTAGGAGATCCTTGATGTTGGCTGTGCGTTTGAATGCAAATCTCGGTTTACTTAGAGACAGATCACCCGAGTCTAGTATTCGCCAGTGTTTGTTAATGACCCTTTTTAACATATTTGACTCTGAGGTGAAAGTGGTCACACATGTAATGAGGTCTGATTCTGGTTTTGTCTGTGATTCGAGAAGAGTTGACCTGTTGGTATTGCGTGCTCGTTTTTGTGCATTATTGATGATGCGAGCAGGATATTGTCTCAGAGTTAGATTCCTACTAAGTTCAGATGCTTGCTTTTTGTAGTCATCTATCTTGCTACAGTTCCTACGGATGCGTAAGAACTGCCCATAGGGGAGATTGTCTTTTAGTGCCTTGGGGTGAAAACAATTGTATAGTAAAGGACAATGGCTGTCAGTAGGTTTTTTGTAAGTTATCGTCTCCAAGGTACCCATATTTTTAATGATCGTCAGATCAAGGAATGGTAGTTCCTGTTCAGAACAGGTTGCAGTGAATTTTAGGAAAGGATTAAGATCATTAATCCATGACAGGAAGTTCGGGATAATATCCATGCTGCCTTTCCAAAAAATTAAAATGTCATCAATGTAACGTCTCCAAAGGAGAACGTTACTCAAGAACGGATTGGTGTCCGTGAGCACATGCTTGCCCTCAAAGTCTGACATATAGAGGCATCCCAGGCTCGGGGCGAAGGTGCTGCCCATCGAAGTTCCTTGGGTCTGATGGAACAGTTGATCCTCAAATAGAAAGAAATTCTCAGTAAGAGCAATATTGGCACATTCCATAATGAAGCTCACGGGGGTTGGTGAGTCCCAGTTAGTATTGAGCAGGATCGTCTCCACCACCTCAAGAGTATTAAGCTGAGGGATATTGGTGTAAAGGGCCTCCACATCCAGAGTAAGAAGTACATCTGGATGTGGGCCCTCCAGGTTAGTAAGTTCAATCAGTTTTAGAACATCTCTGGTGTCTTGGAGAAATGTTGGGGTGGTTTGAACTACTGGGCGGAAAAAATGATCGCAAAATTTGGATAGAGGTTCCAAGAGGGACCCTATGCCAGACACAATGGGTCTCCCGGGAGGTGGGGAGACCCCTTTGTGAATCTTTGGCAGTGTATAAAAATAGGGTAATCTTGGGTTGGTGTTCACTAAAAAGTCTGCTTCGTTTTTTGAAATCCATCCTTGGTTGAGTGCCGCTGTGACCATGGAGTTTATTTTGGTGGAGAGGCGTGGCGTGGGATCTGTAGTGAGTGGTGTATAGTAGTTAGTATTTTGTAGTTGGCGTAGACATTCCGTCCGGTAGTCTGTGCTGGCCATAATAACTATAGCACCACCTTTGTCTGCTTCCTTGATAGTTATGGAGGCGTCATTAGCTAAGGTTTTGATGGCTAATGTCTCAGCCTGAGTAACGTTGGAAAACTTCGGAGTTTGACGTTTTTCAGAAATTTTTTGAGTACTGCTTTTTCAAAGGTCAAGACTTCTGGAGGTACCATACTCGAGGTGGGGGTAAAGGTCGAAGGTTTTCGTAGACCGGTATCCGTTGGAGGTAGGTTAGGTTGGTTGCCAAAGTAGGCCTTGAGGCGGATTTTCCTGAAGAGATTTTGAACTTCAAGGTTAGTGCGAAAGAAATCCACTTTGGGGGTTGGTACAAATCCTAGGCGCCTTTTCAGGACGTTAATTTCTGTGTTAGTAAGAGAATGGTCTGACAAATTGACGATTAGTTTCTCTTCTCCTGGTGGCTCCGCAATTCCATGTGTGGTGGTGGTTGCTGAGCCTGATCCTGCCATTGTACTTGTTTTTGTTGGTTCTGTCCGCCTCTTCTTCTTCTGCCTCGCCCCTTGCCCCAGCCTCTGCCTAAAAAAGGTTGTGGTTGGTAGGGAGGAAACAGGGGTGGTGGTCCTTGTGGGTATTGCCACATCGGTGGTCCATGGAATGGAATAGGTCCCTGATAATGATTGTGGAGAAGTGTAGCTCACTGGTTAGAGGAGGCATACCCTGAAGCAGAGGTCAGACCCGGGACCAGGGTTCAATTCCCGACGCGGCAGGGTCCGGAGCCCAATTGTCCACGGACTCGATAATTCTCGCTTCGGTGCCCACTCTAAGCACGAGTTCACACTATGCAGCTCTGGGCAACAAGCTTGCTTAATCTCCACAACGGCCCCCCCGCGGCGGGATGCCTGGCTTTCACCTTGGGGATGCCCAGTACGGGTTATCTCACAGGGAAAAACCAGGACGGGTTCCCAATGCAAGCGCCAAGATGCCCAAGGGTGAGTTGAGCGCTATATAAGAACTAATATTAATAATAATAATAATAAGGGGATGGTCCTTGGAAGGGCCCAAGTCCTTGGTAAGATTGTTGACCATATCCGTACATGGTATTGGTCGGTCTTCTGGGTTGTTGGTTATGATAGTAAGGACCTTGCGCCTCGGAACTGGAGTTACTTCCTGAGGAGTTTGTGCGCCGGCGAGAGTTAGTACTGTCGTCGGATAGGTAATCATCTCCAGAAGGCACAAAATCATCTTTTAGATAAGGGTATACCTTTTCTTTGCTGAACCGCGTGATGTCCTTTTGAAGTTTTGTAACTTTTTGTCTCGTCAGATAGTCTTTATTGTCATTGATCTCTTTAGTGATCTTGGCCAGCAAGGCATCTGTAAAAAGTAGATCTTTGCAGAATCATATCCACAATTAAAAGGAAAAGGAACACAGGAATTGATATTCCAGGGGAAGAGCGAAGGTGTGAGTTCACACCCCAATTCACACCCCAATGCACTCCTCTCCATATAGGAATTTCATCTGCCAATTTGTCTGAAAGGCCCCACCCTACTCTCGTAAAGTTGTCAGTGTACAATTCCTCAATTAAGGTTAAAAAAAACCTCGACATGCCGATTTGGAGAAGAGTCTCTCATAGTTTAGACCTCGGAACTAGATCAAACACAGATCGGATATCCACAAATGTAACATGTAATCCCCCCTTATCGATATCAATGGCCCTCCACTTAATCGTTTGGAACCTTATAATTCGGCCCACCATGCTCACGTTTTGTCTGAATCTCACCTGTAGGTGAGATAGGACCTTAGATTGAGAAATCCAGGCCCATAGTCTAGTCAATGTTTGGGCGCTGAACACTTTCTGGAGTTTATCAATTAGACTTATGGGTTTATAGTTTCCCGGGTTTGTTCTCTCTCCTGTTTTGTAAATCTGGATAAGTATAGCAACAGGAGTCTGGGATTGGGGCTCCTGTTGTCAATGCAATGGACAAAAAATGTATATAAGGACCCAAAATGTGGGGTTCGCTGTGATAAATATCTTAGGGGACATTATCCAGGCAGGGGGCTCTTCCAGATTTCTGGGCCTGAATCACATCAATGGTTACTTCTAAGGAAAATGCTGTATGCTCTTCTTCCTGATTTCCATGGGAAGACGTTCACGGCTGGACAGCCATCCCATTCATCAGGTTAATGTCACCATAAAGGTCCAAGGAGTGCATAAATCACTCATTTGGGGGGATGCAGCAGTCTTGTAGGGCCTGGTCTCTATGCCCATTATGGGAGACCAGGTGCCAAAAACACCTGCTACCTTGCCCCTGACTGCCTCTAACAAATCATCCAAAATGCCAACCTCCCACTGAGCATTGCTAGCATGCCCTCGTCTAGCTATGGCAATCAATTACCTTTCTTTGAATTTTAAGGCTTCAATGAAGGAAACCTTTGCATTTTTGCACAAACCATTGAACCATTCATTTGATCTCACTTGCCATTGAACTTTTTTCCCCTTGTAGTTCTTCATGAACAAATCGCCCAACTTGATAAAGAAACTGCTGTGCGCTAGGGGACAACCATTGATGCCCAAGTAAATTTAGTTTCTCTACTACAAGTTTGCATAACTCGACTGACCATCCCTCAGATTTGGAGAGAACCTCTCATTTCACAGTGCACTTGTTGTTACTAAGCCCCACCGATGTGTTAGAGACATGTGTGCCTATATCCTTGTTCTCCTTGTTCTGCATCCTGTTCCAGTGCAACACAATGGGAAACTGATCATTTCCATAGTGATAAACAACGGCCATGTCTAGAGCCTCTTTCCAAATACTTAAATCCAGCTGCTACAAATGATGAACTGACTTCGGAATAAATCAAACATTCTCCCCCTATTAAGAGATCTGTGTGAAATCCTTTGTTCTTTTGTTCACCATGCCACCCCAGTTTGGACCCAGCCATATGCAAATCAGTCTTGACCCTACTCCTCATGGGAACGGTCCAGCCCAAACTGCCAGGCCAGGTGTGTCAGGTACCCCACAAGACTTACCTTTGCTTGTGAAGTAATTCCGCAGAGACGACAAGAGCGCCCGTCCGTGTACCAACCTGACCCCCCTTGGATAGGGAACTCAACAGGGATGAGATGGACACAAGGATGGGAGCCGATTAAGGACGTAGGGCGGTGGTATGGGAATGGAGCGTGCAGGGTGTCCCGGGGCAGCTGGAAAACAAACAATAACAGGATTGGTAACCTAACCCCAGGCTATTCCAGACTATCCCTAAAACACACACAACTGTTCTCTTGCCGGGACTCACCAGTGCTTCTGTTTCCGGAATCCAGCGAGACTCTCCTACTCAAACAGAAGCCCTAACTGTAACCAAATAATAGCGCTCCTGCGCGGCTCCCCCAAAGTAAACAAGTAAAGCGCTCCTGCGCGGTAGTCCAAAAATAAACAAGTAAAGCGCTCCTGCGCGGTAGTCCCAAAATAAACAAACAAAGCGCTCCTGCGCGGTATATCAAAACAAACAAACAAAGCGCTCCTGCGCGGTGTATCAAATAGCAAGTAAAGCGCTCCTGCGCCACTCTCCGAATACACAAGTCAAGAACTCCTGCGCTGCTAACAAAACAAAGAAATGTGAGTAAGGCGCTCCTGCGCTGCTCACCCACAGAAACAAGTTCAACAACGCTGCTGCGCTGCTTCTTTGCCGATCGAAATGCTACAGCTGTAGCACTTCAGCAATGGTGCCAGAACGAGAGCGCTCCTGCGCGGGAACCCCCAACACCGTAAGTACCTTCGTGTTGGTAGCGGACAGAAACACTCCTCCGTCGCTGAAGCCTCGGAACTGGAATTCAAAGCACCGAGCCGGCGGGAAACGCGGAGATAAGGCGTTTACCCCGGAAGTGCTTCCAGGACCAGCCTGTGGCAGGAGAAGAACTAGACCGGGGCTCAGCTTCCAGCCGGAAGTGAGGATCCCGGCAATGTTGTGCGTGCTTCGTGGGATGTCGGGAAACGGCAATCGCCGAGAACCCGACAGAACCCCCTCCCAAAAGACTTCCCCCCCCCCGAACCCCCCGGACCTAGAAGGGACAAGCAGGGCGAGGGCACAGGGGGTGACTGAGATGAAAAGCACGGATCAGAACGGGAGCATGGCGCACATGGGACAAGGGCTCCCAAGACCGCTCGTCCGGACCGTAACCCTTCCAGTCCACCAGATAGAAAAGCTTACCTCGCACCCGGCGAGCCCCCAAGATGGCCCTGACCTCATATTCAACATGGCCCGCCACCACCACAGGAGAAGGAGGAGAGGGGATTGGGTTGTCAGAGCGGACCGCCCGCAGAAGGGACACATGGAATACAGGGTGAATCCGCATGTGTGATGGGAGCGAGAGCCTCATGGCCACAGGGTTAACCACCTTGTCGATGGCAAAGGGACCCACAAAACGGGGCAACAGTTTCTTGGGACCATGCACATTGATGTGCCGAATCGAAAGCCACACACTGTCGCCCACTCTGTATTCAGGCTCCTTCTGTCTGTGGGCGTCCGCATGCGCCTTGTAGGCGTCCTTCGCCTTGGCCAACTCAAAGCGCGCCTGCTGCCATAGTCTATGTAGAGTCTCATGATAGGCGCGCACCGTAGGCAACTGGCTGTCCCGGGGGACTTCCCAAGCAGATGTGCGAGGGTGACGACCATGGAGACAAAAGAAGGGGGACATGCCAATGGCCGAATGCTTGCTGTTGTTGTATGCATATTCTGCTAACCATAGTACCGCAGACCATTCCTTCTCTACCATCAGCAACAGACATCGGAGATACTGCTCCATAGTGTGGTTTGTTCTCTCGGCCTGACCATCGGTCTGGGGATGGTACGCTGAGGATAAGCGCACGTCCATCTCGAGGAGTCTGCATACTTCTTTCCAGAAACGGGATACGAACTGCGAGCCCCTGTCCGTTATGACCACAGATGGAATGCCATGGAGGCGAACCACCTCGTGCACGAAAACCAGGGCCAGGTCCTTCGCCGTGGGTACTTTCAACAAGGGTACGAAGTGCGCCATTTTGGAGAGGTGGTCGACTATGGTGAGAACCGTGGTGTGTCCAGTCTTGGTGATGGGAAGGTCAACCACGAAGTCCATGGAGACGGTGTGCCAGGGAAACGGTGGCACCGGAATGGGACGCAGCAGACCAACCGACGGCTCAGAGCTGTTCTTGCCTAACAGACAGATGGTACAGTTCGTTACATGCGTTCTTGTGTCGGACACCAGTGTTGGCCACCAAAATTGTCTTTGTATTAGTTCGAGTGTCTTGTGATAGCCAGGATGACCGGCAAGGACATGATCATGGCACATACGGACTGCTTTTTGTTGACTTGGTACCCCAGGTAAGCACAACCGTTCCCCTTTGAACAGCAATCCGTCCACACAAGTCACCTCTTCGCTGTCTGTGGCCAGGCCTATCGGATCGGACCGCTTCACGTCCCTCTTTACTTGAGCTAGGAAGTCTGTAGATGCTATAACGCCCTGGAAATGTTTTTCAGATATGATGGGAACCGGCTCGGGGTTTTCGGCAGGCTCGTCATGGTCGTCCAGCCGTGAGAGGGCATCGGCCTTGGCGTTGTCCTTTCCAGGTCGGAACGTGATCACGAAGTTATATTCGTTAAAGAATAAGGTCCATCGCAACTGTCGGGCTGTGAGGGCACGGGCTGAACGCAGGAACTGGAGGTTCCGATGGTCGGTGTAGATGGTCACTATGTGTTTGGCGTCCTTCAAGAAGTGGCGCCATTCCTCGAACGCCGTTTTGATGGCTAGCAGCTCCCGGTCAGACACAGTGTAGTTGCGTTCCGCTGGTTGTAATTTTTTGGAATAAAAGGCTACCGGATGTAGTTGTCCTGTGTCGGTGCTTCGTTGGGACAACACCCCTCCTATAGCGTCCTTCGAGGCATCTGCTTCCACGATGAAAGGTTGCTCCGTGTCCGGATGCACCAGCACGGGGGCTATGGTGAAACGTCTTTTTAGTTCTTGGAAGGCCCTCTCAGCGTTCTGCTCCCACCCGAATGGCACACCTTTTCGCAACAAGCGTGTTATGGGAGCCACCAGTGCGGAGAAACCGGTGATGAACCTGCGGTAGTAGTTGGCAAAGCCTAGGAACCGCTGAACCCCTTTTACGGATTCCGGAGAAGGCCAAGACAAGATGGCTTCTACCTTTTTGTTGTCCATGTGGATACCTTCAGGTGTTATGATGTGTCCCAGGAACTCCACAGAGGTGACATGAAAGACGCTCTTCTCCAGTTTGACGTACAAACGATGTCTTCCTAGCTGTTGGAGGACAGAACGCACATGCTGCACGTGTTCAGCGATGTTACGGGAATAAATCAGGATATCGTCTATATAGACGATACAGAAGACATCTATAAAGTCCCTCAATACCTCGTCGATGAAGTACTGGAAAGCTGCGGGGGCGTTACAGAGTCCGAAAGGCATAACCTGGTATTCGAAGAGACCGAACTTCGTCCGGAACGCGGTCTTCCATTCGTCCCCCTTCCGGACTCTTACTAGATGGTAGGCACCCCGCAGGTCGAGTTTGGTATAAATGGAGGCGTCTTTTACTTGATCCAGTAGATTGGTGATCAATGGCAGGGGGTACCGGTTTTTCACCGTGATGGCGTTCATCGCCCGAAAGTCAATGCAGGTCCTCAGATCACCTTCCTTCTTCGACATGAAGAAAAGAGGAGAGGAAACCGGAGACCTGGAATGGCGAATAAACCCGTTATCCAGGTACTCATCCAAATAGGATCGAAGGTGGATGTTCTCCTTTTCTGTGAGAGAATAAATTCTGCTGCATGGCAACGTGGAGCCAGGGATCAAATCTATGCGGCAGTCGAACGACCGGTGTGGTGGCAGGGTGTTGGCTCCTTTTTTATCGAACACCTCTGCCAGATCCTGATATTCCTCTGGTATGGTTGTGTGGGAAACCGACCCCATGCCATCAACGGGTAGTGATCTCGCCTGCACCGAGCGAGCCCCCAGACGATTGTCCCTCGTATAACAGGTCTCACAGCAGTATTCCGAATCCAGGTGAATTATTCTGGCCGCCCAATCGATTCGGGGATTGTGCTTCACCAACCACGGCAACCCCAATATAACCTTGAATTGCGGAGCGTCGATAACATCAAAACTGATGGACTCAGCATGTTGGTTGGCAAGAAGCATGGACATCTTTTCGGTTTGATGTCGGATTGGGCCAGAGGTCAAGTCCGTTCCATCAACAGCCTTGACTGCTTCGGGTTGTTCTTTTGCCACGGTTTGTATACCCAAGGCACTCGAATAACCGGTGTCAATGAAGCTGCCTGTCGCACCGGAATCCAGCATGGCGGTTACCAACCAGGTTCTGCCCGCCTGATTCTGTAAGGAGACTTCGATGCCTACATGATGACTGCCATCGAATACTGCGGGGATCACTGAAGTGTGATACGAAGAACCCAGAGGACGGATCCCCTTGTCTACTGGGTTGTCTCGTTTCCCATCTGATCGCCTTTTGTGATGGGCAACGCAAACGGCCGTCTGCCCCTTGATTTAGAGGGTTTCACTGGACACTCCCTGACGAAGTGTCCGCTTTTCCCACAATACAGACATTGGTTCTGCTTCCTTCTCTTTTCTCGCTCGTGAGCGGTCAACGGCCCTCGTATGCCCCCGATCTGCATGGGTTCTGACGCTTCACCCTGGGGGGAAGCTTCGTCCTTTGTTTTCTCAACGCTTTTTTCTCCAAAGGATAAGAACCGGTTTTCACTGCCCTTCCCTTTCTCGGTCTTTCTTTCCTGGAGACGAAAATTCATCTTCACCACCAAGTCGATGAAAGGACCTATTTCCTCAGGCGGGTCGGGTAACTGTGCGATGAGGTCCTTCAGGTCATCACGTAATCCTCGATAGAAGACTGACACCTTCTTGTCCTCTGGCCAATTAGCCTCGATGACCAGCCGGCTGAAACGGGTGATGTAATGCAGGAGATCTTGGTTGCCTTGTTTTAAGCTAAGCAACTCGTTATCTGCGGCCTGCACAAAGGTGTGGCGAGCGAACATCCGCCGCATGGCTTCTGCGAACGTCGGCAAGTGGTGGAGCATGGGATCGTCGTTTTCTACAAACGAAATGGACCACTGAGCGGCGTCACCTCCCATGTATGATAAGATGTAGGCGACCTTGGAGGCATCATCAGGAAAAGCCGTATTTCTGGCCATGAAATGTAGGTGACATTGATGGAGGAATATCCCATACTTGGTACTATCGCCGTAGAAGCGTTCCGGTGGTGCCAGTTGTACCTGATGAGGTGTTACGACTTGAATGGCGGAGCTCTGAGTGGGAGCTGCGGGGACCTCCCCAAAGGTGAAGGTAGGCGGCCTCAACAGCCCTTCTTGTATGACTCTGGAACTAGGGGTAGTGCCCCAAGGACTGGAAACCCCGGATGCCATGTGACTCTGGATGGACGTTACATCATGGCGTAGACTAAGGTTCTCGGCTTGCATGGCAGCCAACATGACTGCTATGTCCTGCAAGGTGACTTCCGGGTCGCCCATGTCGTCTGGGTGGAATAGTAAACGTGGGCTTTGAATTCTGTCAGGTACCCCACAAGACTTACCTTTGCTTGTGAAGTAATTCCGCAGAGACGACAAGAGCGCCCGTCCGTGTACCAACCTGACCCCCCTTGGATAGGGAACTCAACAGGGATGAGATGGACACAAGGATGGGAGCCGATTAAGGACGTAGGGCGGTGGTATGGGAATGGAGCGTGCAGGGTGTCCCGGGGCAGCTGGAAAACAAACAATAACAGGATTGGTAACCTAACCCCAGGCTATTCCAGACTATCCCTAAAACACACACAACTGTTCTCTTGCCGGGACTCACCAGTGCTTCTGTTTCCGGAATCCAGCGAGACTCTCCTACTCAAACAGAAGCCCTAACTGTAACCAAATAATAGCGCTCCTGCGCGGCTCCCCCAAAGTAAACAAGTAAAGCGCTCCTGCGCGGTAGTCCAAAAATAAACAAGTAAAGCGCTCCTGCGCGGTAGTCCCAAAATAAACAAACAAAGCGCTCCTGCGCGGTATATCAAAACAAACAAACAAAGCGCTCCTGCGCGGTGTATCAAATAGCAAGTAAAGCGCTCCTGCGCCACTCTCCGAATACACAAGTCAAGAACTCCTGCGCTGCTAACAAAACAAAGAAATGTGAGTAAGGCGCTCCTGCGCTGCTCACCCACAGAAACAAGTTCAACAACGCTGCTGCGCTGCTTCTTTGCCGATCGAAATGCTACAGCTGTAGCACTTCAGCAATGGTGCCAGAACGAGAGCGCTCCTGCGCGGGAACCCCCAACACCGTAAGTACCTTCGTGTTGGTAGCGGACAGAAACACTCCTCCGTCGCTGAAGCCTCGGAACTGGAATTCAAAGCACCGAGCCGGCGGGAAACGCGGAGATAAGGCGTTTACCCCGGAAGTGCTTCCAGGACCAGCCTGTGGCAGGAGAAGAACTAGACCGGGGCTCAGCTTCCAGCCGGAAGTGAGGATCCCGGCAATGTTGTGCGTGCTTCGTGGGATGTCGGGAAACGGCAATCGCCGAGAACCCGACAAGGTGCCCCCTGGACCGGAAACAATGCTCACTGTGCCACTAGTTTGAAGCTAGGCTAACTGATGAGGGGTGATACTCGGAAACTGGCCACAGGAGGCTCGTTTTCTGGTACAGGCAGTACCTGGCTTAGCGATAATCAATGGCCATGTCTAGAGCCTCATTCCAAATACTTAAATCCAGCAGAGCAAAAATAGATATGGCTGTTATAGTTGCCTCTGACAAACGTGGGCTTTGAGGGACTATTCAATGGGAATTGCCCGTTTACAGGTCTCAAATCATATGTAACCATTATGTTCATAACCTGCAGAGCTGCAGTACTCATTTTTGGCGGATTACCTGAGGTACTGAGGGGGAATTTCTCATGCCTAATCCTCTGCCTTATCTAATTCCAGGTAAGGGAAATAGGTTTTGAAACAGGTGTTAAAATCACCGGCGATGATCACACGGTGAGTAAGGGCCATGTCTGCCAAGGTCGCATTTAATGTTTTTAGGGTATGAGAAGGGAGAGTTAAAGGAGTAAATTGACTATAGATATTTATCAGCAAATAGCAATGTCCGTTACTTGGTTTTATACTAAGAGTTAGTAAATCACTACAATCAATATTATTTTCTTTATTGGCACACCCTAAAGATACTTTTCACCATACAATACCCCCCCCCCCCCCAGGGCCTTCCTGCTGTGGCTGGAGTTGCCTCAGTACTATATGATATATATAATCCTGTCTGTGTACTGCTTTTGTGGCCATGTCTCTTGCCCTAATCCCTGCAATGTTCCAAAAGATGAGAAGACATGATTGCCTAAGATTATTCCTGGACGAAGGGGAGCCAAAATTTGGCCTGAATTGCTGTAGAAAGTCCAAGGGTGGAACTTGTTTGTGTTTTGAGTTCGTTCTGACATGATGAGATGCCAACTTCCCCTGGTTTGCCACTGGAGCTCTGGCCTCCTCTGGGGCATAGGTACAAGGGGTATAAGTGGAGACAAGAGTCTGTTGCAGTCAGTCCCATTCAGACAGTCACTCTCCGGGGTACTGTGTCCTAGGTACCGTATTTTTTTGTCAATCCAATTCAGACAGTCACTCTTCTAGGTACCATCTTTTGCAGTCAGTCCCATTCAGACAGTCACTCTCCTGGGTACTGCCTCTTGTAGTCAGTCCCAATCAGACAGTCACTATCCTAGGTACCGTCTTTTGTAGTCAGTCCCATTCAGACAGTCACTCTCCTAGGTACCGTCTTTTGTAGTCAGTCCCATTCAGACAGTCACTATCCTAGGTACCGTCTTTTGTAGTCAGTCCCATTCAGACAGTCACTATCCTAGGTACCGTCTTTTATAGTCAGTCCCATCATTGAGTCAGTCACTCTCCTGGGTACCATTGCTCAATGAAGTGCAGGCTTCACTATTTTGGCCACTTGTGTTTTGGTATCCTCAAGACCTGGCTCTTCGAGCAGTAGCAGCACCCCCCCCCCCCCCTCAGCGTCTTGAGACCCTCAGGGGTAAGTAGTGT
Organism: Triturus cristatus; assembly: GCF_964204655.1. NCBI lineage: Eukaryota > Metazoa > Chordata > Amphibia > Caudata > Salamandridae > Triturus > Triturus cristatus. The sequence goes on along the minus strand of NC_140588.1, from coordinate 1,129,001,959 downwards.
GCTATACAAGTACTCTGATTGATTGATTGATTGATTGGTTGATTTATTGATTATCCACATTTTCAAGCCCGCCCTCCCCCCAAGTGTTGGTTGTACAAAAAAAGCTGATTGATTTTTAAGCAAATTCTCGACCCACTTACTGGTGTAGAGCGTATATCCATAAACATCAGACCATCTACCCTGGTCAGGGGAGATCGAAAGTACTTTTATCATTTCCCAGGGATCAGTCAGGGTTGTGAAAGGCTTAACAGAGATAATGTCTGAGGAAACAATCGACTGTCAGTCCCTCACGTGTCTCATCCAAGAAGGAGCTTGTTCTTCAGTGAGTCATTTTGTTCTAGACTCAAGTAGAAGTTTCAGGACTTTGGTCATGTAGAATGGATAACCTATCTGATGGAATGGCTCTGTGTGGACTTGTGACACCAGTTGAAGCAGGTAGGCCTTAGGGTAGCATCTTTTGGTGATTGTTGATCAATAGTTGAGACAGCGGGCAAGCTGGCTCAGTTTTTAATGGACCCTTTTCTCTAGAAACTAAATATCCAGACTCAGGACAGGTGCCCTGATTTTGACCCATGGTCGGCTTCTTCTCTGTAGTGCGGTCTGAAATGTATCTAGACTGTTTTGGGTCCGAGTTTTGAATTGGCTGTTGTGGTCTTTGGACAAAGTCAAATCCCCCAATAGTTTCCTGATTTTGCAACTAACAGGATGTTGGTGTTTTTCCTGCAGAGTGGTCGCGGTGAGCCGACCCCTGGGCGTTGTGCTTTCCTTGGGCCCTCTGTGGCATCTATCCTGGTTTGGGTGTATGCTCTAAGCTGACCGGTTCTGGGGTTGCCGCGTCTTGAGCCCTCTCCACTTTGTTTGATTGTTGGTCTACTTCTGGGGTTTATTTTCACATTGTGCCTCTTGATCGGGTGAGTGCTGGTAACTGCTCGCTGGCTGGTAAGGCCACACCAGTGTTTCCTCTATGCTGCTCTTAGGTCTCTCACAGTCGCTGGAGCCCCCCTCCCCACTACGGATCTTGCCCCTCATTCTATGCGGAGTCTAGGCCCGCCTGCGTGTTTGCGGTGCTGCTCCTTTCCTGGTGGTGCTCACGTTAGTGCCCTCTCTCGGGTGCAGGGCCGGACTGGCAGTGGCGGGCACCGGGCGATCCCCCGGTGCGACGCACGGGTGGGGGCCGGTTTTGGGCCCCTGGGGGCCGTTTTTGTTACAGGGCTGCAAAATCGGCCCTGTAACAAAATCGGCCGAAAACCGGCCCTGGCAAAGAGCTCTGCGGCCCCCCCAGGGAGGGGGGGGAGGGGGAGGGGGGGGGCGTCCGAGCACTTTGCCAGGGCCGGTTTTGGTTCCCAGTCCGGCCCTGCTAAGGTGACTGGAGCGGTCCTGGTGTTCATTTCTCTTGCCTCCCCTGGGGGTCCTTCGCCCTTCGTCCTACTCAGGGAGGGTGACCTGCTCTTTTGCAGCCACCTCGAGCCCCAGTATAACGCTGGATTCACTTTGCTCTTGCACATGGTTGATTCCAGCCCCCTCGCTTCTATGATCCTCACAATTCCCTAGTCCTTAAACAACGCATTTAATCATAGCCTGAACCCTATGCTTTCCCCATTTTTTGATGATTCACTTTCTATTTGACCTTTGCCTCCCCTCCATTTTGTGTGCCTCTCTCCCTCCATTATCACTGGTGGTTTCACAAGATGGCCTCTTGAATCCCACAGTAGACATGTGCAAAATACACTCCTAGAAATAAACTCTGTAGAAACAGAAGTAGGACTGCCTTAAGACTACTGGGATAAAGGACTACCATTTGATCTTAAGCAATGCCATAGCTTCACTGGGATAATATAAAATAAAAAAAACATTTATTCCTTCTTTCCACCAGAATTGACTTTCAAATTGGGTGCCCATTTCTTCACCGTTATAGGAGAGGAGGTTTTTATAACATCCTGACATTACCTGTTTCCACCTAGTTGATGCCTTCCATTTGCAAATTTTTTGATGTTTGACTCCCATTTTGGTATTTCTGATGTTTGTGTTTTTTACGATGTTGATGTTTTTTTTGTCATCACTTGTTTTAGCTGCCCTCCTCTTCATAGTTTGATGTTTTTCTCTTTGTATTCTTTTTGATGGTGATGTTTTTATGTTGATGTTTTGAGTACTATGCCATTACCTATTTTTCCATTGATGACCCCGATTTTGATTATTTTCCTAATCCTAATCTCTCCCTTTACAGTGCCTTTCTATAAATCTCTATTTTCGAAGTGTGTTGTCTCCAGTTCTCAATGCCTATCAAATCAAATCAAGGAGTATTTATTTAGCGCACACATCACCCGAAGGTCTCGTGGCGCTGGTGAACGACTCCCCAATTGTCAGCGAAAAAGAGCAAGAGCTAGTGGTCAAACAGCCAAGTTTTTAAATGATGGTGGAAACAATTATGATCAGCAATATTACGTACATCTGAAGGCAATTTATTCCAGAGAGTAGGAGCAAGAAAAGAGAAAGCCCGGCCCCCGTTTCTGACGGTACCCAACGGTAGTTGGGTGAGAAGAGATTTGTTGCAAGATCGCAGAGGCCTGCTTGGCTGGTACCAGCTGAGTTTTTTCCTCCAATAACCCGGACCCCTGCCGTACATGTTTTTGTGTGTTAGGCATAAGATCTTAAAACAAATTCTCTTCTTCACAGGTAACCAATGAAGATGTCTAAGGCTGGGCGCTGAAGGAGTTCTAGATGGAAGGTTCAGCACCAACCTGGCCGCAGTGTTCTGCAGGACCTGAAGTTTGGAAAGGAGGTCGGTGTTAATTTCTGACAGCAGAGCATTGCCGTAGTCCATGCGGCTTACAATTAGTCCCTGAACAAGAGGTTTCCTGGCTTCCAATGGGATCTACTTAAATACCTTACGCAGGTTGCGCATAATACCAAAACAGGTCCCAATTATGTGGTTGACCAGTTTTTTCATTGATAACTGATTATCAATTTGGATTCCCAGGTTCCTCACGGTTTGTTTGGGGGAGGACAGGGGCCAAGTTTTGGGGGCCACCAATCATCTGACCAATGCTCATGGGCCTTACCAAAGAGAACGATCTCTGTTTTACTATTTAATTGTAGATGGTTGGTGTTCATCCATTCGTCTATATGAAGCATACAGTTCCTGAAACGTGACTTTGTCTCGGTGGAATCGGGACCAAGGGTGATCAGTATCTGAGCATCATCTGCATACGACACTACATCAAAGCCGTATGTTCTGATCACTGCGGCCAGGGGAGTCATATAAAGATTGAACAGTGTGGGGCTCAAAATTGAGCCCTGAGGCACACCCATCCTAACAGACCTACAACAGGAGACCAGGTCGCCGATCTGAACTGCAGAGGCTCGATCTCACAAATAACTTTTAAGCCACTCCAAGGCTTTCCCTCTGACACCAATATCCCAAAGTCGTTGTTCAAGAGTGCTGTGGGATATGGTGTCAAAGGCCGCTGATAAATCCAGCAGAATGAGAATAGATGACTGACCTATATCTAATGCAATTCGGATGTTGTCCGTAACTTCTACCAGCGCGGTTTCAGTGCTATGTGCAGCCCTGAAACCGGACTGTGAGAGGTCTAATAGGCCATGGCTCTCGAGATGGTCTACGAGCTGCCTGTTGACCAAAGACTCGAGTACCTTCCCAAAAAATGGGAGCAGCGAGATAGGGCGATAGTTGGCTAAAAGTTTAGGGTCTGCAGTAGGCTTTTTCAAAATTGGTCTGACTCTAGCTACTTTCCAAATCTTTGGTACAACTGCTGTAGAAAGTGACCTGTTAAATAGAGTTGTGATGTCGTCCAATAACACCGGAAGAATGTTAGACAAAAAACGAGGTGATACAGGATCGACTGGTGAGCCTGATTTAATTTTTCCCAGGGCTTTGGCCACTTCCTCAGAGCTGTACTGAGAGAAAACCTCTAAGAGAAAAAGGGGATCATCTGGGGGAGCATGATGGTTTGCATGAATGTTTGAAAGTTGTTGCACAGGGAAAGAACTGTGAATGATGGCAATTTTGGTTTCAAAATATTCGGAAAGGGAGTCTGCCCACTCCTGTGAAACAGGAATTTCTGGCTGACTAGGGGGCTTTGTAAATTCCTTAACAATGTTATGAAGTTCTTTGTTAGAATTTGTCGCTTTTTCAATTCGGTTTAGGAGGAAAATAATTTTTGTTTGCTTGATGGAGTCCATGTAATTACGATGTATATGTTTATAGTTTTCCCGGTCAATTCTGGCTTTGCTCTTTCTCCATTTGCGTTCTGCTATTCTACAGGAGACCTTTAATATTTTTAATTGCTTAGTAAACCAAGGGGCAATTCTAGCTTTTATGTTGACCGTGGTAAGAGGAGCAATTTGATTTAGAGCAGTTGTTATTTTCCCCTCAAAAAGAGAGGCTGCCTGGTCCATATTCCCCTCCTTACATAACATTGGGAGATTAAAATGGGCAGCAAAAGTGGTGGGAGTAACTTTCCTCCATGATCTTCGCCACACTTTCTTACTCCGCGACTCATTTTGACTGATTTGAAAAGGGATAGTGAACTTCAGCAGGTCATGATCTGACCACAGTAGCGGGAGAGGAGGTTCTACTATAATGTTTGTAACATTTGTAAACAAAAGATCAAGCGTATGGCCTGCAACATGAGTGGGGTCAACCAACATTTGAGTCAGTCCCAGAGAGTTCATAGTGGTGATCAGTAGATTTGTGTCGGAGTCCAAAAGAATCTCCCCGTGATAGTTAAAATCACCTATTAAAAAAAAACCATCTGCGGCCAGAGCATGAGGAGCAATGGCTTCTAACAGTTTATGGACAAAATCTTTTTTCGGATCCGGAGGTCTGTATATTAAGGCACCTCTCATAGTACCTTGTTGAGCCATGCCCTTTAAACCGAAGATGTAAAGTTCGAATTGATCTGTGCCCATAGTTTCTAGGGAGATCACTTCGATGTCCGTAGTAGTTGCTATAAGAACCCCTCCCCCTCTTTTCCCCTTCCTGTCCAGTCGGTTTATATTGTAAGTAGGTGGAAACGCGGTAACTACATCCGTAGAGGAATTTTCGTGAAGCCAGGTCTCAGTTATAAAACAAATATCTGGCGCTTCCATATCAAGAAGACTCCAGAGCTCTACCGCGTGTTTCGGGATAGAGAGCGCATTCAAATAGATTGCTTTTAGTAAATTGGTAGGTGTGTTTTTATCAGATTTAGACTGTGGTCTAGATGGGTCCCATGGTATCTGGACTTGCGAACAAGGCTTTACAAATGGACAAGTGTTGGTTTCCCTTAAGTCAAATGAGACTACAAGATAGGGTTGGTTTAAATTTTTAAGCTCCTCACTGGAGTAAGATAATCTGGCCATAATTAAAATAACCCACCAAAAATGCCAAGATGTATAACACAGAGACAAAACAAATACCTAAAAACCGAAACATGCCCCAAGACCTGGCGGCGTCCTGGCGCGGACGGGCACAGACGGGCTTGCCTTTGGCGCGCCGCTGCGCACGTCCGCGCCCCGCCCTGCCTTTAAATACGCCTGGGGAAGAGGTGTCAACCAGCTAGCGCGCTGACCACAGTTCCGGTAAAAAGACCGGAAGAGTGAAAAGAAATGAAGCCCGGTCGTCCCTCCGCTTCAAGCGGCACAAGCTGTGACGGAACAGGGATTGAGGGCTAAAAGATACAGGTAATCATTTTAAAACTAAGAATTATGCACAGTTTCAATGGCTGCGTAAAACCAACATAAAACTACCACAACATTAATAAACAGGCGGGGACAAAGCAAAGTGAAAACACTAACTTTCCGCCAATATCTTGAAAAAATCATCAGTCGCTATTTACAGTTAGCAGTAATTATTCCGTAAACAGTTTGACTTGCTAAAAGCGTTCCATGCTCGATAATAGCCGGCACTGGGGAGTGTCCGCCAATGTTCTTATGGTGGATGTTTTTTAATATTCTGACTTTACTTTTCTCCCATTACCCTGTGTGGCTACTCCTCACCTTGAATATTTCCTAATCCAGAACTTCACCCTATATTGCGCTTTTCTTCTGCATCCATCCCTGTCCTTGCCTCCATTCTTCCCATGTCTTCTCTCAAGTCCCCCCTCTTGCCCCTGTATCCTGCTCTCTTTAGACATGGCCTAAACTCGTGAAGCATCTTGTATCTGTCTAACCTTTCTAAAAACGCCAAGAAAAATTTCAAACAAAAATTGTTGAAACTACACCCTGAAACGTTAATAGCTGATACCTACCACAGCCGGTCTTGTCCAATGAAAACTGATGGTATTTTCCACTCCAAAAGCCCCACTAAATGAAAAAACACTTTCTTCTCCACCTTCCTACCACCAAATCTATCAAATTCAATACAGAATCAAACTGTCGACTACCCCATCCCTCACCTTCAATGGGGACATTGATATTTCCATATTCAAAACTGGTAACATTTAAGCATTCGAGCTCCACATCAACATTTTTGACAGACATTTCAGTAGCTTGGCCTATCAAATCTCCCAATTGATTTATAACCTCCCAACAACCCAACTGCCTTTGGCCCATTTGTCTTCACCCTCTATCTCTGTTCAGGTCCTCCTTCCCCTCCTTATTTCACTCATAGTCTCGAACGGGGCCCCTCTCCTCTTCGGTGGACCCCAGGCCCACCTCTCCCAAGACCGTTTGATCTCTATCCTACTCTTACCATCGATCTCACCCCTCCGCCCCTACCATCTTCCCTGACTCTACCCCTATCTCTTCTACTACTCACTTGCCTCCCCTTGGGACTCCTTCCGCATTCGCCTCTATGTCTAATTCTCCGACTCCCACTCTTACCATCGACCGCCTGTCCCCTCCATCATCCCAGATTCTCCCTCGTACTCCTTTCCCACTCAATTGCTTCCCCTTGAGACTCCTACTACTCTCTCCTCTCGGTCTAATTCTCCGATGCCTATTCTTATCAGCGACTGATCCCCTCCTTTCCCTACCTTCTTCCCAGATGCTCCCTTCAACTCTTTTCCTCCGCACTCACCATCCCTGGGGTCCCCCTCTGCATTCTCCTCTAAGTATAATTCTCCAACTCCTAATGACATACTTCCCAAGCAATTCGAAAACTCACTGCTATGGCCACTGAACTAACATGGCTCAAAGGGGATTTCTCCAACCTTAACTCCAGGGCTTACCCCAAATTCTCGTATCTTCTCCCTACATGACTGATGGCTGACCACATCCCTTAGCAGTCAAGCACACAGGCCTCACTGCACTGCTTGCTACCTCTCCACTGCTGACCTAAATGACCTGTGCAGCTCCTATCTACCTAAGCGTCTGATGATGGATCACCTCCCTCACTCCAGCATCCTAGTAATTGCGGGGGTAAACAGAGTCCCTTCTACTCCCAACTTACCTAGACCTCCAGCCCAACTCACCACCATCCACTCTCTTAAACCTGCTAAGCAATAGCTCAATCCCCTTTCTTGCATGCTTGTTAACAGCAGATCGTCAGTTCTACATGCTACTGAAATTGCAGAAACCATCCTCAGTGAGGGCATAGAGCCTTGCCTTTCTCACCAAAACATGGCTCAATGACCCCTGAACGGCCATTCTTGACTTAACCCCCCCCCCCCAGGTTACTCCATCATTAGGCAGGACAGACCCGACAGAAAAGGAGGTGGACTAGCCATGCTCTATAGAATGAAATTTCAACTCACCCTTATAAAGAACACTGAACACTTGACAATTGAATTCCTTGGCATTGAACTCACTGTCAAAGGGTCTCCTCCGATTCGACTACACAATATCAACCACCCTCCAGATGAGCCTCTCCTCTTTCCTTCTCACTCACTTCTCCCTTTCTGCCTCTAAAAATCTGTTTTTAGGAGATTTCAACATCCATTGGAAAAATGCATTGGATCCCACTATTAGGAGCGTCACTAACCTTTTTGAGATGAATGAGCTTAAGCAACTATGCCACAATCCAACCCATATCAAAGGGGCCACACTTGACGCTATCATCTCTAACACTGACCTGGTCTCCCTTACCAACATCGACCCCATCGACTGGTCCGACCACCATCTCATACTCTTCAGGATTGCAACCACCCCCCACCGCCCTCCCCCAGCAGTTAACAACAAACCCAAGATATGGTCCAGAAACCTTAATCAAGTCCCCCAAAGGGAACTCAAGTCTGAACTTCTAGCTCAACTTCAACATATCCCTCTCTCCCAAAACGCTAATGAGCTCACTGAACATTTAAATAAGGCTGTTTGCGATGCCCTGGATCAAGTAGCCCCACTCAAACTAAAATAACGAAGAAAAATCCAATCCAAATCTTGGTTCAATCCTGAACTTAATAATAAAAGAAGACAACTCCGCCTATCTGAAAGAACATGGAGGCAACACCCCTCGCCGTCTCATCTTGCCCTCCTCAGATTTGCAAGAGCAACTTATAAGAAGCACATTTTCAACGAAGAGGCTTCTTTCTTTTCCACCCAACTTGATTGTGCCAAAAACAGGCCCAGAAACTCTTCAACATTGTCAGTAAACAAATGTCATCTGCCCCTCCAGAGCTGACGGCCTCATTTGAAAGATATGAGGAAATTGCCAATTTCTTCTCAGAAAAAATGTATCACGCCAAACAGATTTTATTTGATTATCGATAAATATACACTTTTCAGATATCCAATTTTTTGAGCAGCTATAGAAACGCAAATAATGTGTTTTTTTTTTTTTAGTTGACCCCCTCCCTAAGGATATTTGGCTTAAAAAAGCCTCTTACTCTTGTATTTAACACAGACCCTCACTATAAGGAGGGAACTCATTGGGCAGCTCTGTTTCTAAATGCGGACAAAGTAATTGACTGACCGTTTCGCAGCTTTTCCTGAACATGGCACATTCACAAAGCCTTTATTCACATGAGGTGAGCACTGAATCTAACTTTATAATAATATTCCTTGAAAGTGTACTCAGATGACCTTGTGAAAAATGACCGTCTTCTTATCAATTACATAGATCATTGTAACTTTCAAATAAAAATCATATGTTAAAGTCTCAGTAATGACTCTATTATTACACATTTTAAACAGGACATATTTTCAAACATGCAGATAACCTTTCGTTTTTTTAATGCAAGTGGGATATTCTGCATGATGAGTTTATCCTGCTTATCAAATATTAAGCCCCATGGTGATTCAAAATAAGAAAGGAAACTGGAAAACATGTAAAAGTGCTTCGTTTGTTAAGATTTTAAAGACACTTGTTACTGTAATTAATTTATTATGGTATAGAAAAAAACAGAAATGGAAAATAAAACAAGCATATGTGTATACATGTATATACTCAGACATAATTTTTTTTTTTAAGTCTGTTGCATGAACACACTCTATTAAAGAGGCATTCATGAGTTCATCTGGAAATGTTTCTTCTTGGGTTCCAGAGTTAAGCCATCATCAGGCACAAGTGGTGTAATTTCTGGAAAGAGAGGAGATGTGGGCATGTGTTAATGAGGATGAAAAACAACAAGGGTAGGACTCTTTGGGCTTGCAAACAGGTGACTGCACCCATCTTTCAAAGAGTCTAAAAGATCTCTGTTTGTAGCTCTACCTAGGATGGAAAAAGGAATGTTCATTTCTGCAATGGCCTGCATAAACCTTTCCCAGCCTCTAGGGGTTTACCGCCACGTGAGAGTCGGTGGTTGTGTGATGCCACGGATTGAGTTGTAGATGGTAGATCCTTTGACAGGTTGCCCGCAGTGGATAGCCTCTTGTTTCCTGTTCCCTGAGCCAGTGTCTTTTTCGCTGGACATTTTATTTAGAAATATTTCAGCGTTTTTTTTGTGTCACTTCTCGATGTTGCTTAATAGTTTGTGAACCAAAGCGTCTGAGGGTGGCTGGTTGCTGTGGACTTTCAGATTCAGTAGTATATAAAGTCAGCTTTTTTTTCTTCAAGCCCTGTCGAAAGTTGTTTAAAAGTTTCCGAAGAGCTGTCGAGTACGGCTTGGCTTTGTGGTGAGGTGCTAAACCTGTACAGTTTAGGATGTTCTCCATTTCAGCATCTAGTCTCATGCCTTATTTCCCAGTCTTCAGGTGCAGTGGCCCCCACATGCTCCATCTGATGTCTGGGTACCAAGTACATCTTATGGGCGTACTCCATCAGTTTCCACTCAAAAGGCAGGTGATGAGAGGAATACCCAACAAAGACACCAGAGTGCTTCACTAACTTCTTTTAAGAAAACCAGGCATGTGAGTTTATTACAAAGCCTTTTAATGCAATGACGCTTCTTCTTGAGAGCTGTGAACTGTGATCTGAAATTGGGGCATTGCCTTTTAGGGTGTTTAGGGCAATCTCTGAAACAGCAGCCACTGGAGCATCAAGAAGCGGAGCGCAAGAAGCCTTTCTTTGCTGTTGGCTCGCCGCAGCTTACACTTTCGTATGGCGAGATTTCTACGTCGACGTGCTGACATAGTGACCTTTAGTACATTATAAAATGATAGTAGGGAGACACTAGCGATTCTTTTTATTGGGTTTGGAGTTATTTTTGAGTTTGTAAGCAACAGGGTGATCAGGTGGAAAAGTATCGGTCCAGAGTCTGTAGTCTTCTAGGGTTGATGGGTTTAGATGTACCAGTCAGGAAACGTGGTGCTTCTCTGTAGCGTTCTTAAAAGCCTCCAAGCAAAATCAGGCGTTCCCGGGATGCATTGCTTTAGCTGCAGCTGTTTATCTCTAGGGTTTTTAAACAACAATTGGTAAGATACGTAAAGAGGTATTGATTGGCTACTCCTACCCTGATAAACCAAATTCCGAATTATATAACAGATGCTCAGATTTCGGTGGTGTGAATATTGATTAAAGGCTTCCTCTGTTTCCGGGCTATTATCGGCTTCACTCATTAGGTCATCTACAATAGCCGTGTTTACATGTGTTGGAGGCAGTATATCATCATCGCTGAGAGTATCAGGTATTACTTCTATAAATTGTATGTATGGGAATGTATGTGCTAGCTCTGTACATAGATTCTGCCAGCATGAGTAACGCCATTCAATATTGAGGATTGACTTAAAACACTAGAAGCATATTCTAAAAGCTGTTTTATAAAATAACTTTTATCACAATTTGAAGGACCTGCTAAAACACAGAAAATGGATGCTGAAGTCTAGTGTCCATTGTGTGGATAAAGACACGTATGTCTGTCAGTAACCATAGGGCAGTGTTTTGTACTCTTCTGTCAGTACCGTTTGATCAAACACCACGCTTCGGGTTATATGGAGGGGCCTGTAATTTACCACTGTCTTTTGAACCTGACAATACTAGGCGGTCCCACCACAATAGTTGTATTACACTTCTTTGTATGTTCTTCAGTCGCATCACTAGCCAGATCCTGGCTAGTGTTAACATTGATTTAGATGCTATTCTTAACATTCAGTGTCCTGCCTTTCACTTTCATGCACACTATATTTTTGGATGTGCGATAGCAATAAGCCTTCGGGCCAGCTGACACAAATTCTGCAACATGCTCACCGGGACCTAAAACGCTTGTTAAATCTGCCAAGCTGATGGTCCCTGGTTTACTCACACAAATCACAGAGTCAGTATCATGATACCAGCATCTGCCCTGAAGTGGATCCAGCACCTTGGAAAGCTCTAATCAAGCGTGAGCAGCTGTAAAACAAGCTATAAAAATAGTTATGTTGTTTGAAGTAGTCGGGTATTCTTTTGTATATTTTCAACAGAGACAAGCAGTTTCATCATATATGAAGTCATAACTGGAGATCTCATAACATAAACCAATAAGGTCTATAAACAGCTCATCAAGAGCTGTTATTATTTTAGTGTTTGTCAAGTTTGTCCGCTGTGCGAATTTGCTCCGTAAAGAATTAAAACAAAGTTTAGCTAACTGACGTCTAGCTGGGTTTACTTCAATATACTCTGCTCTTAAGTGAATACCTTCATGCTTGAAGTAAAAATCAATATATTGTGTCTTTTTGGTCTTGTTGAAACACCGGTCTGGAAATCTTGAAGCTTCCTGTTTGTCTCTGAGAAATAATTTAATATACTCAGAAAAAGGTTCAGTCATAGTCTGCTCAAAGTGCCATATCTCATGCCCCCTTCCAATCTTGTAACCTTTCTCTGAGGCAGCCAGTACCTCTATGCGACACCAAGTACCTGTGATTGACCTTTCTTCGTCAGTGTGTCTGCATTCACTGGTCTGTTTGCTTTCAGCTCAGGTCCTCCAAAGGGGGAACATTAGCTTTCCCCAACTCTGTATGGGAGAAAAGGAAATAAAGACTATGAGATGGTACGCTCAACATTTAATCAAGACGAAGTACTTACTGGGATCTTTAGAGTCCTGACAAATGATGCAAGGGTGTCCTGGCGAGTAAAGATTAATTCTGTTCACATGAGGATACAGGCTTGTCAAACCATAGCAGTGTCTTTTTTTGCTACAAACCACCATCTATCTTGTACAACTGAATAGTATCCGCATAACCCCCAAATAATGCATCCCAGGGCTCAAGAGGCTCAGGCAATTCCTTGGTATTAATGAAACAGGCAAGTTCTTTGTTTGATTTGACCATATCTAGCCACTTGTGTTCCCACAAGGATCTCACAACTATACAACGGTTCTCATTATAATATGCCTTTAACATTGCCCAGCAGTACAGCTGCTTAAAAGTGGTACCCAGCAGACTATTAAACTGATGTGGTTTGTAGCACTGGGGGCAACTGTGATAAAAACAAGTGTTATATTCTATTGTGGCTGCCACACCGTTAACTACAGCATATCCATCTAGGAAAGATGGGTCCACCTGATATTCACCACCCATCAAAGCTTTCTGAATAAAGATGTTTTCTTTTTCAGAGACATTCATTGGCCTTGAATTGAGTGTAGAGTATGTCTTTTGTTTGCCATCATACAAATCAGGCGGCACAACCAAATGTGCTTATAGGTAGCCATACACATTGAATCCAGAGTCACATATTTAAAAGGGTCTAAGCACTCAGTGCACTTTACCATGTCAGGAGTGTTTGGCTGTAGAAGCGTTTCTTGTTTTGTCAACTGTATGACACCGGCCTTCCTTAGGATAAATACATCTTGTTGGGAGTCTGCTTTCAACTCGGCCTGAACATCAAATGCCTTGTCAAGGTTCTCTGTGTACCATTTTAAAAAGCATTCTTTCTTATCCGGCACCTTAAAGTCTGCACCATAGCATTCAGCTGGAGGAATAGGCACCATATCATTTTTGTTTGCTGGAGTGTTAAAAAAGTGTGGTAAATAACCCTGAGAACATGGAAAACAAAGGCGTTCAGTAAGTTGATGAGCTTCATGGGTAAACAATTCAAGGAATCAATTCATTAGGTCTCGCCTAGACAGCGCTTGCGCTGTCTCTCCGAGACATGCAGTATACACTTTAGTGTGGAAGCTTCGTGGAAGCTCCGCCCACTCTCAATGCTGCCTTCCAATTGGTTTACAACTTGTTAGTCCCGCCTCATGACGATTATGTCGTCATTTGTATCCTTCCAAGGCTACTGCCCCCTTTACTCACCGCACTTTCTTCTGGCGCAGGGCCTAACCACAACCACGCGCATGCGATGACGTGGTCTCTTCCTGGCCGGCTTTACCGAAGGCAGCATCACGTGATCCGCGTTCACCAGCACCTGCAGAAGCTGAAACGGCCAGATGACGTGGTCTCTTCCTGCCTCATTAAACACTCCCCCAGCACTATTTTCTTCCATGTCTTGTCCCCTCCCCGCCGCCCCCCCACCCACGCAGTCCGTAACTTCTCGGAACCCCCTAGCTGTAATGGGAGACAGGTGCCCAGGAGCAGCAGCAGAAACACTGGCGGCTGCCACTCGACGTGCAATGAGGAAAGCAAAACCGGGCGGGCCTCCCGGATGCAACAGGAGCAGCCTGCCTGGGGCCAAGAAGAATCGATCGGGGCAGCTCGCGTTGGGAGACTGGCTGCCTTTCTGACATACACAGAGGTGCCTACAAGCTCTTGCAGGCAGGAGGGCTTGCCGACTGAACACCAAGCTCTTTGATGACGAAAACGAAACGCAGGCTAGCCGGAAGGAGTTATTATTAAAATCATGTACTACAGTTTAGCCGCCAACAGTGGCCTAGATAATTGCAGCTGATGCGAATCCATCTTTCCCTGCGCCTGCATTGTAACGATAACGCACATATCTCTCAATGACTGACAAATGTTTCGGTGTAGACCAGTTAGCTCAGTTGATTAGAGCTTTCTGCTAATAGCCTGAAGTTCACAGGTTCGATCCCCGGATCGACCGAAATTAACCATCATCAAAATAAAAAGTCATTACGTTTATTCTCTTATTTAAGTAGGCTTTGATGTTTTTACCAGGAGGGGTGCTGAAATTGCAATTTATTTGCCAACCTCCTTCCGCCCCCATGTTTTGTGACTGTAATTAGAAATGTACATCGTCGGTAGATTGAACGATGGCAGGACGGGGGAAGGACGCGATCCAATGTCCTGAGCACATTTGCAATGTTTGGCAAAGGGGCCCATCCCTTGTATGGGTCTTTTGGAGGGGTTGCTTCTTATCATTCACTTAATAACTCCTATTAAAGTTTGAGCGCCGGACTCTGATGAGATTGTATCTGCGGTTGCAGGTGGTTGGTTAAACTCAGGGGCACCCATCAAAGGAAAGGATTGGGTCATGCCAGTCTTTGAGTTCCTGCTTGTAGCCTATAACACATAATCATGGCATCCTGCGCCACTTTCGAGGGGGCCGAGCGCTTATTAAAGCTTGTCTAGCCGGTCTAAGCTTCACCTAAAAAGAATACAGGCATGTGCGTACGGGGTTCCTATACAGCAATAGGATACGAAGGATGGGAACATTGGACACACTGGGGTCCCATAGAGAGTAGTTGGAGTGTGGCCGTTACTTAGGGCACATGATAGAAAGTTAGGCTGATGTGCAGACTGGCACACTCACAAAATAAATGTCCTCGCAACCCCGTAGTGCAATTAAACATAGAGAAATGTGCCCACAGTCGCCTGATCCAGTGAGTCAGTAGCAATAGTCGCAGCCTCGCAGGGTTTTCTTTTCAATCGGGTTCATTGGCGCTGCAAGTAGCCGGAGCTGAGGGCTCTATGTAACATGTTCCGTTTTGATTTCAATTGAGCTCGTAGAGCCTACACGGCACAGCGGGGGGTGTACGTGGGCAAAACCTAGTGCTCTTAGACGACACCGTAGGCGGATTGGGAAGTTTAGACGCTGCACGCGCAACGGTTTGCCTGCGCTATATTGCGAGTGGGCAGTCATTCAAAAGGTCGGCACTGCCCGGGGGTAGGACTTCTTTGGAATGGTGAATAAATATGTGTCAGTGAAAACATCTGATATTTTTCACATACATAGCAGCAGATTCTCAAGTAGTTTCTTGCAAATAATCCGTAGTTCACTCGCTACTGTTTTTTCCCTTTTATTCTGTTCTGTTTGTTTTCACCATTTACAAAAAAGGCACAAGTATTTAGAGAGCCTATTTCACGCTCATAAAAGTCGAAATGATCCATTTAAATACCACCAGCAAACCTAGTTTATGGCTGTGTCTGCTTATGTTTTTGAAGGTTTTCAATGCTCCCACGTTAGTCTGCGCTGGTGGTTCTGGGGAATAAAGCATTCACTTTAGGAATATGTATTTAATGGCATGGTCACAGGTTGAACCCCTTTGACTCCACTCAGCCTTTAGGAGGGGTGTGGCATGACAAACAAAGCTGCTGACTGGAGTCCTGGAGACCCGGCTTCGAGCCTCAGCATAGGCCCCCAGGAAAGTTTGCTGGTGTTATTAAATATTTGCCAGGCCAGTCAGGTGCTGCTGCACCCCTCCCCCCACCAGCACGTTCCTGAACGGCACCTGCCTGTGCTGCCCATGGAGGTTGGCAGTGCAGCATGGCTTTTCATCCTGCAGGGCATGTACACTCGGTCGGATAAGACCGTATTAGGCATGTGCAAGCAGGTGTCTGTTGCACCCCATGACATTTGAAAAGCACCGGCCTGTGTTTCCCATGTGGTCAGTGCAACCCCGCCTTTCATCATACGGTTCGCTGGATTAGAAAGCTTTATTATTCGTGGGAAAGCAGCGCAGTTCAGCCTTTCATCCTTCAAGGGTCTGTGCAAATTGCCGGATAAAGCAAGTTGTCATTGTGGGTGTGTGGGCAGGTGCCCATGACACGCCCTCATGGGTACACAGTACCTAATTATGTTAACAAGATGGGTCATAACTTTACCTGCCGATTGTAGGATGATAAACCAGGTTCGAGTCCCCTCATAGGCTCAATATCCGGTGACTCCGGGCCCCAGGCCCATCGCAAGTGGAGTCGGCAGTGAAGATATTTTGAAATACAGTGCATGCACTCCACAGCAATGCCAATCGGTCTCGCCATTGGGATCTTATATGTATTTAGCTGTACAGCAAATAAGCAGAGGGGGAGCTAGACACTCAGCATTTTAGCTGATGTCGGCAGAGGGCTTCTGCTGCCTCAAAAAGCGCCATCCTTATTCATACGCAGTTACCCTGACTTCTAGTGCGAAAGTGATTCAGCACCCACGCTAATCGGCTGCATAGCTAAATACATATAATATCCTAATGGCGAGACCGATTGGCATTGCCAATGCTTGTCTTTTTTTTAGCGTCACTATCATGAGCCACATTAATGTGGAGCCTTGAGTGATGTTTTACCTCAATTGTTTCAGTAATTATCTTACTTAGGATGAAAAATAAGTCACCACGAATATTTCAACTCGTGTTAGAATGGGTCAGACTAGGGCAGCTATATTTGAACTACTCTATATACACCAACGGGAGGATGCTTGGAGGAGAGTATTCCCAATAATACCAGGATATACTTTATTTTCGAACCCGCATAAACAGTATTCTAGAATTGACATGATTTTTGTCAATAATACTATGCTGGAATACGCATCTATAGAGGTATGTCCTAAAATTACGTCAGACCATAAGCAAGTTATGCTAACAGTGCAGCTCCAGCCAGGGGATATAGAATTAGTAAGGGAGTTCTCTTTTGCCATACATCTTCTCAACAATCCTGACTACGTGAAATTTATTCGAGGAACAGTAGATCGAGAACAACCGGGGCACGGTTTCTAGTGCAAAGTATGGGATTGTTTTAAGGCCTATGTGAGGGGGCTACATTGCAATACGTTATAAAACAGAATCAGCAAAGTGCATCCTTGGTGGAGCAGGAACACAACTGGAGGAGCAACACACTAGAGCCATTGCTTCAAAGGATACTACTCAGCAGCTGATCTATCTGCAGGTTATTGAATGAAGAGCCAAGCTTAAGAGAAGGTTAAGGGACAAAGTAGCTGACAACTAGCATAAGCTCAAATCGAAACAATGTGAATTTGGGGAAAGGGTTGGCCGCGTGTTGGGCTAATCAGGTAGCCAACTGGAGGGCTACATCACACATTAAATGAATCAAAGGGGCAGACGGTCTAGCCTATACTAGATCCATAGATATATTGGAACAATTTAGGCTATTCTACGCCGATTTATGCAGCGATTCAACATATTTTAGTAAGCAAATTGTTTTGGACTACATACAAGAGAGCGCAATGCCGGTTCTTAATCCACTGCTCTCTGAGCCATTGCAAAAAGATGTTGATTTTGGGTAAGTTGACGAAGCAATTAGTGCACTGCCTACAGGTAAGGCTTTAGGCGAAGATACTATTCTGCTTGAATTTCATAGATATACTGGTTTCCTGTCTTTCTTGCACCAGGTAACAAAATAATTCAAGGGAGGATGCCCCCTCCTCCTGGAATATTACGAACATTATAGTTTTTCCAAAAAAGGGGAAACTGGTAGAGGATAGGAGTTACTACCGACCTATATCGCTATTTAATACTGACTCAAAAAATATTCTTAAATGTTCTCACCTCTGGCCCCAGTTATCCATCTTTTAGTCTCCGAACAACAGCATGGCTTTGTCCCGGGTCGAGACACGGCATCTCTCATTAATACAGCCATCGCCGCATCCCTGCTCGTCTTCTCTTCCGTACAGTGTAGCTCTAAGACTTTCCTCCTCCCTGCTATTCGATCCCCAACTGCTCCCCCCCCCCTTAATTTGTTTAACCCCAAGATAACGTGCACTCTATGAGGTTATCCCAGGACTCACGGACTACATCAATGCTGCTCAGCATACTTTGATTTCTGAGCCTATTATGTTGAACCCTGCTTTATTCTATCAACCCCAAGACAACGTGCCCACTAAGAGCTTATCTCAGGACGTATGTGCTACCGCGATGCCGCTCAGCGCGCTTGCACTGCCGAACATATATGTAGAATTCTGCTTATTGTATGGATCTTGCTCAAAAACTGTTGTGAAGCGCCTCGATACCCTCGGGTCAGGCTAGCGCTATATAAAACTACTTAATAAATAAAATAAACAAATAAATTCGATGTCTATGGCCAATTAAATAAGCAGATTGGGATGTTGATGTTGGACGCCGAAAAGGTTTTGACCGAGTGGCTTGGGGAGCTCTACGGCTGACGAAGTCAGAGGTTTATCTCGGCGGTACAGAAACTTTATAGCAAACTTACAGCTCAGTTAATTTGAAACTTCAGCAACATAGAATTATGTTTATTCTTTATTATACTCCAGAGTTTATCCCTAAGTGGGCTATGACCCAACCATCCGCTAAGTCACGTTGCCCAAAGTGCCAAGAATATGCTGCAGACCTATGTCATATGTTCATCACGTGCACAAGGTTGAATACATTCTGGTCTGATGTAAGACATGAGCCTGCAATACTGGTAGGTCATGATAATCAGATTACAGAGAAGGAAATATTATTAGGGGTAACATCAGATTGGAGCAATCTCACGAAATCTCTAGTTTCAATTATCATAGCATGTGCTCGCTTATGCATGGCTCGTGCATGGATTCAAATAGTGAGTCCAAGTATTAATGCATCTTGGGTCTTACTGAGAGAAATCTATGAACTGGAATTAGCACTAGTTAAAGCCAGAGGTCCGCGCTCTTGGCTAAAATTCAAAAGGGTGTGGTTGAGCCTCCAGTGGGACTAAGAAGTGCTAGTGTAACTGATTTTTACTTCAAGTCATCCGTGTAATCAAGTAATTCAAAGTCATCTTTTTACTTTACTACCCTCTGTGTTCTCATGTGTTCTGATATTTGTTACTTGTGTTGTATCTTTGTGTTCTTTTGGTTCATTGTATTATACTTATGGCTAATAAAATAAAAATAAAATTAAAAAAAGGATGAAGAATAAGGCATAAGCTTTTGAGTTTTGGGCTAGCATTTATATAACCCATACATTTATTTGGTAAGAACATGTTAGGAGAATCATCCACGCAGGATGGGCCTGCAAACTCTTTTTTTTCATTGAAAGTTAAATGGTGTGCAAAGATATAGTTCGGTTTGTGCACAGTGTTCTCTTGTGTGCATTCTACATCAAATAAGATGCAATTATCTGTTTTTGTTTGAGTGGGGGCTTTAAACATGTAACAGCGTAAAAATTCATTCCTTTACACTTCTGGGCTATGCTGATGTATCGCTCACATTGCAAACAATCTACTTTAGGGGTACACTGTGTCTGTTTGGAAGCTGTTTGCTCTTTATTAAACACTTTTTTGAGCAACAGAATACATTTCATCACAGACATATGACTTTGTGACTGGGGTCTGCTGTACAGCCATCAGATTGACACAGTTTATAATAGATTTCACACTGATGATTAGACTTTGTGTAATATTTATATGGTCACAATCGCCCCCCTTCACCGCCATCGTGAGAAAGCAAGGACTTGCAAGTATTCTTCGCCGACGACACCCAGCTCGTCCTCTTCCCTCAGCAAGGACCCAATCACCACCAGACTCACCTTCCAGGAAGGGATGAAGGTTGTCGCATCCTGGATGAGCAGAAACTGCCTGGAGCTCAACTCTGAGAAGACAGAGGTCCTCATCCTCGGACCCTCCCCCTTGACTTGGGATGACACCTGGTGGCCCACTGCCCTCGGCAGCCCCTCCACACCCATGAACCACGCCTGAAACCTCAGCATTATACTTGACTCCTCCCTCTCCATGACCCGACAGGTCAATGTTGTCGCCTCTAGCTGCTTCAACACCCTCCAAATCCTCTGAAAGACCTTCAAGTGGATCCCCCACAAATTAAGGAAAGCCGTCACCCACACGTTCATCACCTGCAGACTGGACTACGGCAATGCTCACTACACTGGGATTAACAAGTCTCTTATCCACACACTCCAGACCATACAGAACACGGCATTCAGACTCCTCCTCGACATCCCTTGACATGAGCACACCACACAACACCTACAAAACCTCCATTGGCTCCCCGTTGAGAAGAGAGTAATGTTCAAGATACTCACCCACGCCTACAAATGCATCTACAACACCGGACCCCAATACATCAACAAGAGAATTTCCCTCAACATACCCAAAAGAAACCTCTGATCAGCCGACCTCGCCCTCACCGAAATCCCGCACGTCGGCAGAGCCAGAACAGGCAGAAAAACCTTCTCCTACGTCTCAGCCAAGGAACGTGCTCCCGCTCAAGATTAGACGCACCCCATCCCTGAAGATCTTCAGGAAGATGCTCAAGACCTGGCTCTTCGACTCAAAGAAGCTGCTTACCCCCCACCTAGCACCTTGAGACCCTCACAGGTGAGTAACGCGCTTATAATTGCCTTGATTGATTGAATGATTGATTGATTGATTGACTGATAATGTGGACACACATATTTCACCCCAAGTAACCCTTTTAAGTCTAATTTGCCATAGAAATGCTTGTCAATATGTCCATTATACACAGCCTTAGTTCTTGAACGCTCTCTAACTACTTCCATGGCCCATTATAGAACTTTAATAGTCATTTCATAGTAATTTTCAAACAAACCCAATTCCCCAAATCCTACCATACCATTGTGGGTTATTTCAAGATCGGCATGGGTTTGTAACACCCTAGATAATAAAAGAGCATCTGTTGTGCGACTACCTGAGAGCAGCCCTTTAAGACTTGCTGCCAGACATGTGTTATTGTGACCATCATTAAAATTAATTAATTAACGTCGCTTTTTCTCAATGATTTTACTCCTTATAGTAGTCTTTAATTGTCTGGACTCATCACCCTCTCTTCCACAAACAATGAGCGATACTATTCTGAAGGTAGGGAGGGCTGTGACGTCTGCTTTACTTTGTAAAAGTTTTTCAATATTTTCAAAAAATTACACAGCATCAAATATATCTCGTGCTAAACATCTTGTAAATAAACAACTGTCAAAACCTTGTCCACTGAAACCAAGCTGGAAAAAATCATTTGGGCCTACATCTTGTAAGAGGCTTTCTATAAGCACTTGTGCAGTCTGATGAATAACTACAAACTCTTGATCGGGAGATCTAATTTGCTCAAGGTTAACAAAATGAATTATTTGTAGAACTTTGAAATCTCTATAAAGAGAGTGTTGAGGGTCAGGAGGTGATGCAGGGCTCATCAGTGAGTTGGTTAAGGAAGGCTCAACTTGCTCCTGATGTGCAGTTCTTTTTAGGTCTTGCTTAGGCAGTGCTTGCGCTGTCTCTTCGAGACATGCAGTATTCACTATAGCATGGAAGCTTCATGGAAGCTCCGCCCACTCTCCGCACATCTTTTTCATTGGTTTAGGTCCTTAATGCTGCCTTCCGATTGGCTCTAGACTTGTTAGTCCCTCCCCATGACGGCCATGTAGTCATTTGTGTCCTTCCATGGCTACTGGCCTCTTTACTGCACAGACTACTTTCTTCCTGTCCCTCCCCCTTCCAGTCTGTGATTTCTTGGGGCCTCCCCTCCGGCGCACTCCAAGTCGTGCTCTCGATCTGCTCTCTCCAAGTCTGTCTAAACACTCTCCCACCCCCCTCCATAGAAATGTTATGTCTCCTACGCCTCCTTTTGAAAGATGTATTTTGTATTTCTTCTTCTTATAAAGAGTGCAGTGATTCAATTCCTGTACCTATTTTTCTGTGCGAAGGCTTTCCGTCCCATTGTATGTTGGGATTTGTAGTTTTCTGTCTTACCACTAGCCCAAGTAGCTTGATTGGAGAACTACATTCCCCAAAGATGCTAGCAAGTGGCACCACCCAATATTAACTTAGCGCGCAGCCATTGGCCGGTTGAGGTGCAGTCAGAACTTCAAATTTAACCGGCGCAGAATTTCACGGGATGTTGTGGCGTCCCAGACAGTGTCAACGTCCCCTGTACAGGAATCAGTCAGAAGGAGTTGAGATCGTGTGGTTGCGCTTGTAGTTTTTGTGAGTCCAGGGACAACCCCCAAGAGGTCTTCAGTCGCAGTGCAGGGCGATGGAGTAATAGGTGGTTATATGGATTGGTTCCATGCAGGACACATGCATCTAAATGTTCACGTGGTTACTCCTAAAGAACTCCCCCTTTATTTTATATTGGTTTTAGGAGCCTATAATCGCTTCGAGGGATTGAGGCTCCAGTGCAAATTCTTGCTACAAATTCCTAATTGTGTGCTTGTTGTCTTTAGCTGTGAAGTTGGCGACCACATGCTTCAGGTCTGCCTCGACAACGTGTATGTATGCTTGACCTATTGTTACCGATTCTTAACAATATAAATAGTGGGCCTTGACTCCGCCTCGCAAAGTATTTTTTGTTGCACCTAATGCTGTTCATTATTTACAGAAAGTAAACAATTCTCTGGCTGCTGCAGACTTTTTAAAAACATTAGTGTAGACTCAATGCTAGCCACGACTCTTTGCTTTGCTGTGTGGTGGGGCGGTCTCTCTCTCTCTCTTTTTTCTGACTGCAAAAAGCATATCTTCTGCAGTGTGGGACTGCTGATGGCACATCACTGTTTGTGCCCTCTATTTCTTTCCATTCGGCACTGGTCTCTGTTCCTCCGAGTAAGCATATTTTCTCATTTAGTTGCCCAGTGCTTTTTTTCTGCACAGTGCCCACGTGCTGTTAAATCAGTTTAGATATATATTTTAGGGGGCTATTTGTGCCCTTCAAGTGTGCCAGCTGTGTGGGCAGTGTTGATGAAGGATTTCTTAAGCCTTAGCATGTTCCTGAGCAGTTCTGGTGTTATGGGTGCTTTGTCCAGGCCATTGATGTGGAGATGTCTGGTTAAGTGGACTGATGTATCTGCTCCCGTAAGCTGTTTAGCCCAATGGTCCAGGTTTGAATGCTAAACCTGGATTAGGGTGGAAGTGGCAGTGAGAGCGAGGGGACATCTAACATACTCGACCTGTCATTTACTTGACCTTTGAACCCATCTCAAATTGTGTGGTCATTGGCAAATATTTTATTTTGCAGTCGTTTTGTTCTTCATTCTCACATGAGTGCACCTTCAAATCTGTGAGTGCAGCGTTTCTGCTGTACAAAACATTTTTGTTCAATTAAATAGACTAAACGTTTGCTCCATATGCAATAAGAATTGAGCCCACATACAGGGTACACATGATCACGGACTTGCATGTAAGTTTACTGATAGCATTGCCATCGGGGCAGGAGTGTTTCTCAGTTCATGTTTAAGGGCTCACTGTTAGAACTGGGGATCTCTAGTTGGCCGAGGTAGGTACCTTTGTCCAAGTAGGGACCTTGCTTCTAGTTAGGGTATGGGGGACACACACTTTAGATAACCCCTGCTCACTCCCTTGGTAGTTTGGCACGAGCGGACAGGCTTATCCCCAAAGCACAAATAGACAATAATATTTTTTTAAATCTTGTATTTTCAGTGATATGACCACCGAATGGCCTGCTTTTATATTAAAAACGGAGCTTTGGACTATACCATTCCCCTCTGAAAGGCAATATTTCTCTACATGTGTTCTCATACCTAGTGTGTCACGCAAATTTGGTGCTTACATTCCCTCCATATTTAAGCATAGTAGATGTTTTAGCACCCAGGCTAATATGTTGCATTGCTAAATACATATAAAGTCCCAAAGGCGATACCGATGCATTGCAAATGCTTGTTTATGTACCTGGTCACAATAATTTTTGATTTACATTTTTTTTGAGTAAACGCTCCCATTTTTTGGGAAGCAGTGGCCCACTTCTGCTCTTTGTCACCCCAACGCTGTTTAGAGTTTGACACCAAACCGGTATGGTTTGTCTCTTGAGCAGCATAGCCTTTTGAGGTGGTGCCTTTTACCTTCACCGCAAATGTTGTCTTGGCTAGCGCAATTATTTTGGCCTACCTCGTCCTCTTTGCTTTGGATGCCAGGGAACGCTTGCTTTTATGAGACTGTTGGAAACTAGTTCCTAGTTCATAGACTACTAAAACCTCTTTGTCAGCTAGTTTCAAATATGTGGTATGACATGCTCTACTATACTATTAGGATTTTATTTTTGGCCTCATGCAGAACTACCCCTTAAAGCAAGCACAGCTAATTCTGCAGCTTTTAAAGATGTTGTTTTTGAATTGCGACTTATTTGCACTATTTCATGTTTTTTTTAAGGGCAAATTCAATGTTGCCATCTTTGTTTTGCTTTTTCAATTTTTAAGATTTTGCAGTGCACTTTGTTTTTATCTTTCTGACAGCTGTGAGAATCTCTTTAAAGCTCACAGCCAGCTCATTTTCCAATGGTAAAAGAGCGCCTTCCTGGCTGGAGTGCCTAGGAAAAGGGATGGCCTGAATATTAATGTTGTGTCTCACACCTTTGGGCTCTCAGCAGCTCCTAAGGCATCACATCCTAATCATGCAGAACAAGCTAGGGACTTGGGCATTGCTCGATCAGAAGTCAGTTGTATAATATTTGTGAAATCCCCAAATGGCAAAGATTGTGCTGTTAACCTTGTAGAAGGACAATCTTCAGAATTGGCTGCGGGAATAGGGGAATCGCTTGTCTTCCTTTAGGTTATTCCTTGGCAAGAGCTCTTACCATTTCATAATCCTTATAGTCCGAAGTCTAAGGAAATGCTGGGACACTGCTAGTGTTCTGTGCTCTTATTCCTAGACCATCAACCCAGGGGCCTCGGCGGTGATGTCCTGGTTGAGGCTGAAATTACAGCCCCTTTCACTTACAAGAACCTCAGGGAGATGGTGTGTGGCTCTGTTGAAACCTTAAACTCTGAATCAATGGTCAGAATGATGGGGGTGTAGCTACAGGTTGTGGGGCTGACCCTGATTTTGTTGTGTATAGGTGGGGTCCTTGAGCTCTAAATGGTTAGAAGATATACTCACAGTCTCCTCATTCTTCTTGACGGTCGACCACAATCTGTTACTCCATCATTTGAATACTCTCGGCATCACGGATAATGCATTGGGATTGGTCTCCTTTCCTATCTGATCGGATTTTAATTTGGGGGGGAGTTTTATATAGCGCAAACTTGACCCGAAGGTATCGATTATCAGAGCGCTTTACATAGCACCAGTTGCGTTACATGAGGACATTCATTTTTGTTAGGCACGGGGAGATTAGGTGATTTACCCAGAATCATAGGATCTTCTGCGTCATTGCCGAGACTCGAACCCGGTTCCCCAGATTCGAGGTCAACCGCCCTAGCCGTTAGGCCAATCAGTTGCCTTGGGCAGCTACAAATGCCTGTCTTTAACTCCCCCTTGCGGGGTCCCTCGAGGATCCTCAAGGAGCCCTACTCTTTGTAATGTATACGTGTCAGAATTGGCTACATTAATTAGATCCTTCGGGTTGGGGACGACACTCAAGTTGTCCTGTCCGTTCTTACAAACAGCATGCCGCCAGTAAAAAGATTCAGGGACAGTAAGCGGGCAGTCAGCTGATGGATGAGCTCAAACTGCCTCAGGCTAAACTTTGGAAAAACTGAGATAATCGTGTTTGACAACTAGTCCCCAAGGTGGTCACAGATCTGGTGGACGGACGAATTGGGAGCAGTTCCTATCCCGGCCCCCAAAGCAAAGAATCTGGGAGTTATTATAGATGAGAAACTGACCTTGAAGCACAAGTCAAAGCAGTATCTTCATCCAGTTGTTTCCTTCTTAAGGTGATTAAGAAAATCTTACCTGTGATTCCAGCAGATAGTTGGAACACTATAGTCACATCTTTGGTTCTTGCCAAAATGGATGATTGCAATGGGCTCTATCTCGGCGTGCCCGAGAAGCAGTTGCATACGCTTCAGATGATTCACAGCTCTCTGCAAGGCTCCTGCTGGGGATCCCCATGTTTTAATCAGTGGGAACTCACCTTCAGTAACTGCATCTGCTTCCAGTTAAGAGTCACATTAAGTTCAAAGCTTTATGTATTACATATAAGGCGCTTACGCGGTACCGGTCCTCAGTCCTTGAGGCGGTCACAGATGCCTCCGTTCAGAAGGGGCAAAGCTGATGCTCTCTCCCAGATTTTACAAGTCTAACTGGGTCGGCTGAATCTTCACAGTGGGGGCTACGAAGCTTTGGATGCCCCCCCCCCCCATCTCCATCAGAAGTCTCCTTTCTTTGACATCCTTCAGGAAAGCTCTCAAAAACTGCCTATTTAATTAATAGTAGCTCTAGCTCACTCAGGACTGGTAGCGTTAAGACACCATCCTGGTAATCACCCGCTTTATAAGTAAAAAAAAAAAAGTTCTATCTCTTTGGAGCATTTTGCTTGAATGTAGGGTTTGAAACTGCGACATGGATCTGAGTGTGATTCGCAAGGTTGTTGTGAGCAAGTGAGGTCAATTATTTCCACAGTTTCAGAGCCTGTATGCAGTCTTTCAGATATGTGATATGTTTTTTATAATATCACCAGTTGCAGGCTTTGTGAGCAGACACTGGATGACTGTAGCCAGTAGTTTTGTGGTATATTCGTAAAATGTTTTAAGATGACTGCTCCTCGTTCAACAGACCCTTCAGAAGCTATGGATTAAACAACAAAAAAAACATGTCTGAAATAATTGTTAAAGTAGTAAGCCTCTTGTGGTTCATTATAACCACAATTATAACCCAGCAGTTTAAAAAAGCATAAAAGTAATCAGGATTTCTTTTGACACAACTATTTTCAATTCAAGGATAAGGCCTGCTGAAGAAGGCTTGGGGCCCATTCCGCCAAAGCGGCTGTAAGGGCCTGTGTTATGCTCTCTTTTTACCCCGCATTGTGCCCCTTGTAGCTTACTCATCGCTGTACCCCCCTTGTTATTTTTATTGTATTTATCCCTCTGTTTTGCTTACTTTGTTTTATGTTATTGTGCCCATATTGTTGAAACTTAACACAGTTACCCCTTATCCTCTGCTATTGTACTCTGCTGCCTTGATTCCTGCCGTAACCCGCCCCTGCTCTGGCCTCCCGGCTCCACGTCCCTCCCCCAAACCCATCTTAATGGTGACCACGCACAGTGGGCGCACCCAAGGCAAAGCCGTCTGCGCCTGTCCATGACCCAACTGCGGCCAGCGCCAGGAACCTTGGATCTCCAGGACCCCACCGATACAACTCCGCTGCACTCCACGCACTCAACCCAAGAAGACACACCGACTGCCAAAGTTCCTCGCCTAACACCACCCATGGACAGTTCTCATGCAAACACTGCCGCAGATCCTTCACCATCACCATCAACAAAACCACCACAACCGCTGAAGGCCCGCCTGACACACGAGCCGCCAAAACCCTGACATGCATTCTCCTCAACGTGCACTCCCAGTATGACACGCTGTAGAAATCTGGGACCTGATCGACACCCTCTCACCCAACTTCGCCTTCTTCACGGAAACCTGGACCAACACTACCACCGGCCCTGACATCGCCACTGCCATTCCTGAAGGCTACAAGAGAATGAAATGCCCCCACTGCCCAAGAGGATAACTCGCCATCTCACACAAGACCCCCACTCCAACACAGAACACCTCTACTTCCAGATCCGTGCCAGCCCCAGGACCACACTACGCGGCATCCTCATCTACAGACTGCGGGACCTTGCACCCAGTCCCCAACTACCATCACCAAGCTCGCTGCACCCTACGCCATCACCTCCATGGACTACATTCTACTCGGGGACCTGAACTTCCACCTGGACAACTGCAATGACCCCAACACCATCATTCTCCTCGACAACCTAGCTAACCTCGGACTGAAGCAGCTGGTCAACACGTTCACCCACAGAGCTGGACACACCCTCAATCTTTGTGGGACGGACAAACTTCCATTTCAGCCACACCACCTAGCCGCTCTGGACAGACCACCACTGCATCTATTTCACCTTCAACACTACCACCGCACCGAAGCGCACCAATGCCCCCCCAAGCCCTCCACTAAGGAACTGGAGCAAGGTAACAGAGGAACACCTCAACACCACCCTCCTCCAAGATCCCCCCAGCGCCACGACCGACACCAACTCCGCAGCCATGGAATTTCACCGCTAGATCTCCTGCTGCGCCGACAAGCTCGCACCCTTCCACCCCCCCGCCAAACAAAACCCTCTAACGGCTGCCTGGTTTACCACAGAACTGCAAGTTGCCAGATGCTCCTGCAGACGCCCAGAGATAACCTGGCAAAACCAGAAAACCACTGAAGCACGAACAACCACAGGATCGCCCTGAAGGAAAACCACCAGCGCAGAAGAGAAACCAAACAAACCTTCATAAGAGACAAAGTCTAGACCAATGTGTCCAATGCCAAGGAACTGTTCAATGTCATACAGCAGTTCACGAAACCCCCCAGCGAAGCCACGGATGTCATGCCTTCCCAAGAGCTCTGCAACAAGCTCAGCTCCTACCTCCACCACCCCCCTATGCCGCGGATAAGCCATTCATAAAGACCTGGAGTCACGCCACCGTAGAACACATCACTGCGACCATGAAGAACACCCACTCAGGAGCCCCTACAGACCCCTGCACAACGCACATATTCCACAGGGCCGCTGCCGCAATCACACCCGAACTAGGACGTACCATCAACGCCTTCTTCAGGTCCGGCATCTTCCCAGATGACTGGAAGTGGGCGGAGGTTAAACCCCTCCTCAAGAAGCCAACGGCTGACCCGACAGTCCTGAAAAACTACCGGCCCATCTCTCTCCTCCCCTTCGCGGCCAAAGTCACCGAGAGACTTGTAAATGCCCAACTGACTGCCTTCATCGAAGAGAAAACCATCCTGAAAGCCTCCCAGTCTGTATTCTGCAGCAACCACAGCACCGAGACTGCCCTCCTTATAGCCACCGGGGATATCCGCATTCTACTCGACCACGGTCACACTGCGGCCCTCATCCTGCTAGACCTCTCTGCAGCCTTCGACACTGTCTCACATCGCACACTCACAGTCAGACTTCACGAAACGGGGATACAAAGAGCCACCCTTGACTGGATCCAATCCTTTCTCTCCGGCTGAACCCACAGGATCAGACTCCCTCCCTTCCTCACCGAACCCACCGATATCAACTGCGGAGTACCCCAAAGATCATCGCTCAGCCCCACGCGCTTCAACATCTACATGGCCCCCCGCTCCACCATCGTCAGACAGCATGGCCTCAGCATTGTATCCTACGCTGACGAAACCCAGCTCATCTTCTCACTCATGAAGAAGCCCAAAGACACCAGACTCTGTTTCTAGGAAGGAATGAAGAACGTGGCAGCCTGGATGAAATTCAGCTGTTCGAAGCTCAACTCAGAGAAGACCGAGGTCCTCATCCACAGACCCTGCTCCTCTGCCTGGGAAAACACCTGGTGTCCTTCGGCCCTCGGCAACCCACCAACCCCCAAAGACCGGGCATGAAACCACAACATCATCCTCGACTCCTCCCTCTCCATGAACCGCCACATCAACACCGTCGCCTCCACCAGTTTCAACTGCCTACGCATCCTCCACAAGACATTCAAATGGATCCCCCCGACTGCAGAAGGACCGTAACCCATGCACTCATAACCAGCAGACTCGACTACGGCAGCACCCTATACGCCAGAATCAACAGAACCCTTCTACACAGACTCCAAACCATCCAGAACGCCGCAGCCAGACTCATCCTCGGGACTCCACGTCACAAACACATGACCAAACTCCTGCAAGACCTCCACTGGCTACCCGTGGAGAAGAGGGTCACCTTCAAACTCCTCACCCACACCTACAAATCCATCAACAACATCGGGCCCAAATAGCTCAACAAGAGAGTTTCCTTCTATGTACCCAAGAGGAACCTCCTCTCCGCTGACCTCGCCCTTGCAGAGGTCCCCCACATCTGCAGAAATAGAACCGGCAGAGCCTTCTCCTACATCATGGCCAAGACCTGGAACGATATCCCTGTGAACATCAGACACTCCCTGACCCTGCACATGTACGGGAAGGACCCCAAAACCTGGCTCTTCGACTGATCTGGAGCTGCTCCCCCCAGCGCCTTGAGACCCTCACGGGTGAGTAGCACGCTTTATGAACCCCTGATTGACTGAGTGATTGAAGAAGAAGAAGAAGATAATATTTTTAGAAAGGCCGATTTATTTCAAATCTCACCCCCATGCCCACTCTTTCCCATTCACCCACCCACAAAGGTGTGAGGGGTCTGAGAAAGCTTAACCCTCTGCTTATAGAGAGCCCTGGCACACATACAAGCCGGGGTACACCTTCTCTATCAAAGGACATAACACTTGTGTACAAAGCCACTCTGTAGGGCCCTCACACACATCATTTCTCTCACCTGCCTCATTGCTTTGATTTACTCACAAGAAAGTGTCATTAGCAGTAAACACATTTGATTTTTAATGTCACTCATATCTGGACTGAAACCACAGAAGGGCTCACATAAGCCAGCTATGCACCACTGGCTACCTATAGCTGGAAGGGTAATGTTCAAGGCACGTTGTATAGTCCATAGAGCTTCCAAAGGAAAAGGACTGCTAAACCTACTAGCTAAATTCAAGCAATCGAAACAAAATAGGACATTGTGCTCCAGGCTTGCACCAGTTATTATCCCACCTTACAGTTAGAAGACGGTAGGAGGCTCTGCTTTCTCAGCACAAGCCGCAAAGATCTGAAAGTCACTGTCAGCCAGCCTCGAAGCATCGAGGAACATATACTGTTCAGAAAACAGTTCAAAATGTGTCTGTTTCCAAGACAACTACACCCCTACACATCCCAACAATGGATTTCAGAGAGACCGTCACACCCTTGGACTCAATCTTCGGCTCACAACCCATAGATGGAGAAGCTCGACCAGTCACTGCAGGTAAGTTAAAGATATCTGGCATAAGGTTGAGGTATTACATCAGTATGTAATTTTATATCTAACATTGCTGGCCTTCACTAATACTAATACCATATTACTCAGTGGTCGACAGTCAACTCGAACTTCCACCTCTTACATCAACAAAAGATATATCACCTTCAAGGTTTGTCCACCACCAGTAATGTGCTGCCAATAAACTAGCCATCAGGCATGGATCAACTGTCAAGATCTGTCATTAGCGGGGTGATTGGAGGCCTTCAGTTCACGACTGCAGATCAATGAATCAATCAATCAATCAATCAATCATTTGTAAAGTGCACTACATACCCGCGAGGGTCTCAAGGCGTTGGGGGGGGGGGGGCGCTACTGATCGAACAGCCAGGTCTTGAGCATCCTCCTGAAGGTCAGCAGGTCTTGGGTCTGTCATAGGCTCAGTGGGAGGGTGTTCCATGTCTTGGCAGCGAGGTGGAAGAAGGATCTCCTGTCGGTGGTTGTTCTTCGGATGCGTGGGACGGTGGCGAGTGAGAGGTCGGCGGAGCGTAGCTGGCGGTTGGGGATGCAGATCCCAAGTATCTGTATTCTATGACCACTTCTTTACATCTGACAATGACACTCAGATCTGGGATGATAGTACCAATGCCCATCTCAGTAAATCTGACCACTTCTCTCTCCCTCCAACCATGGCAGTTTAGGACAACAACTGTATAAATATTTCTGATTGGACAGCCCAGTGCACTAACCACGTAAGCAAACTTGATCACCTGAAATACCATAGAGAGACCTGCAGGGCGGTTCAAAGCTGCTATCTCATTGAAAATCCATATACTGCACATCGTTGTCTCTAACACCTCATCATCCACCACACACTGGTACAATCTGCGTCGCATAATATGATAACTGTGCCTCTGTAGTCATCACGCATGACATGGAAACACTTCCCACAAAGGATTCCAAAATCAATACAACACCCTTCCAACCACACCCCCTTCATGCCACAGCTTGCTTCTCAAGCAGGTAAGCGCTTCAGTGCACAACTTAGGGCTAGAGCGGAATATGCAAATGGTGCAATACAATACTTATCATTTTGCATCACCAAGATTTGTTCTGATCCCATTAAAGTTTTTTTTCCATCACACTAATAATAACAATATAAAAGTTGCTTCATTTGTGCCTTCGTAATTGCTTATATATTTTGAAATATTTGTACAGTTCATTTACCGGTTTTACAATTTGATGTGCTTTATAGAAAAATTGGCATCCCACATCTTTATTTACGCACTCCCTGTACTCCTGCAAGATTGTCATATATTTCCCTTTATAAAACTCTCTCCATGGGGCGTGGCTTGGACGGCAAAGGGGGTGCTTGCCTGTGTCAGCCGCTCCGTAGTACCTGGGAGCAACTTTGACAATCACAAGAGCTCACACCGAACAAAAGTGAACAAAAATGAGACCCCTGTGCGTCTGGGGGAGAAGAAGATACGTAAAGCGGGAGCCCACCACGGAGAATAAAGGTGATATAGCCAAGTTACCAGGAGCCGAGGCGGGATGCAAAATGGCGCCACGAAACTAAAACTGAACCTACAGGAAACCCAAGCAAGGTGAGCCTGGGACGCAGAGTAGCAGAGCGCTTCCACCAGCGGTGGCTGCTCGTCAGCGAGGGACAGATACGAATACTACCCCGCAGCACCCCACAATGTGCCAGCTCAAGCTGGCTGAAAACTTGTCTACCCGGCAGAGGTGGTACAACGTGCATCTCACACAGCAACCGAGCCAGCGAGAAATGCATAGAAGAATAAAGGGTTACGGTGGATCAACGGGAGACAGCGCGGCAAAAAGCGAGGCAAAAGTGTACTAGCACGGCCAGTTCGAACAATCAGCTGAAACCAAACTAGCAGAGGATGAAATTGAAACCCAAACAGGCTCACACCAGTGACGAGGCCGCCGTGCTCCGAATCACAGACTGTTCCCGAGATCGGAGAACCTGGGCTTTGAGCAGCGGGAGTCAGCGAGATCTTAACAACTCGCAGTAACTACAAAATGCGAAGTGGGTCGCACACCGCTCGTCATACTAGCAAATAGCCCCATAGGATTCTGGAGAATGTAGTGACAGCGGCGGGTACACCTATGCCACGAGTAAAAAGTTTAAAATGCCATCCCTGGACACGTGTTTCGAGGTAATTGCCTCTCGTCAGCAGGGAGCAGGTATGTATGCGGGGTGCTAAGTAGACTGCCAAAAAATAATATCAGGTGTAGTACCTCTCGCGGGTGCGGGATCCGGGCTCGTCAACCCATAGCTCAGGGAGCTTTAAATACAAAATGCGAAGTGGGTCGCACACCGCTCGTAATACTAGCAAATAGCCCCATAGGATTCTGGAGAATGTAGTGACAGCGGCGGGTACACCTATGCCACGAGTAAAAAGTTTAAAATGCCATCCCTGGACACGTGTTTCGAGGTAATTGCCTCTCGTCAGCAGGGAGCAGGTATGTATGCGGGGTGCTAAGTAGACTGCCAAAAAATAATATCAGGTGTGGTACCTCTCACGGCGCACGGGTGCGGGATCCGGGCTCGTCAACCCATAGCTCAGGGAGCTTTAAATACAAAATGCGAAGTGGGTCGCACACCGCTCGTCATACTAGCAAATAGCCCCATAGGATTCTGGAGAATGTAGTGACAGCGGCGGGTACACTTATGCCACGAGTAAAAAGTTTAAAATGCCAGTAACTATACAGTAACTATACAAAACATACTGCATGCACACTGGTGTCGTTTACTGCAGGAAGAACGCCATGCTTTCATGAGGTGGCAGACAACAGCCAAGGCGGTGTTAGCGGGATGGCGATCACCGATCCCAAACTCGCTTATAACCAATAAGGTAATGCACGCTACAGTCCACTAGGTCGGCCATCTCAAACGCACTGTGGGTGGTCAAACAGAGCCAAAATGGCAGGAGGGAAGCAGGAATACTGAAGAGTACCACAACAGACACGCACTACGCGTAGAAAACGCGTAGAAAACTGCCTTCTTAGGTGAGGAGTGATCTGTCTAGGGAACTACAAACATCCTCGGAGGGAGCCCTGCGATTGCGACGCCCTGCGCTTTAACCCGTGAGGCCGGGCAACCCTAGGGCAGCGGGCGGCACGGACAAAACGGACTGGCGGGCTGAACAAAAGCCACAGTTCAAGTAGTCTAAGGAGCTCCCACCGCTGCAAACCAGTGCGAGAGAGGCACAGCCCTACCTCAAACACACAACCATTAAACCGTGGATGCCCCCTGAAAAGGAATCACACGCTGACCAAAAGGGACTACTAGAAGGAGGAAATCCAGCCAAGAACTCGTAAAAGTCTGCTGAATCAGTGTGTGGGTGAAGGGGAGAGTTAAGCAAAGTAAAGATCACATAAGCAAGCACAACCGGCAGGCACCCCAGACAAGCACAACGCAGCGGGAGCAGAAGGGTCATAACACTTACAGAAGGGTGAATCCGAACAATGGATCAGGGTGAGGCAGTTGTGGTCACCAAAGTCAGAAGGCCCAGAATCATGTTGTTGGAAGACTCCAAAACAACAACCGAAACAAGTGCAACACAGCAGCCGTGGGAACAATAAGGACATAACGTAGACCTCCCACACACAGCGCAAGTTGTTGAAACGAGGCCCGGGCATAAAGACCTGAGGCGCCAACCTCTTGACAAGCACACGGGTTGGATAGAACGTCACCAGTGACTAGGGCTACCACCAAGAGCCCTCTGATAGCCAATCAAACGCCGGTGGACACCGTCCAGAAATTAGAAAAGGAGTAGACGGGGCAGTGAGGGCGGACATGCATGCATCCAACAACAGACTAGCCGTAGCGGAGCAGGAAATAAGCGACATAGAGGATGTGGACCTGCTGGTAAACAAATAAATAAAAATCCTAACCAAAGCCAGAGCAACACTCCAGAAACAAACAGCGGAGCTCGAAGACCGAAACCGACGTGGGAATATAAGAGTCCTAGGGGTCCCGGAGGGAGCAGAAGATAAAGCAGGATCATGCCTGTCTTTTCTTGAGGACATGATACCAAAAATCACTAACCTCAAACTTGACCACCCCTTCGAGCTGGATAGAGCCCACAGAGTTCCTACCTTCAGATCCACAACAAAGAGCAGGGCACGCCCAATAATATGCAAACACAACACACAGAAGCCATTCTCAACTACGCACGGAAAAACCACCAGATCACGTGGAATGGCCACAAGATAATCCTCACGCAGGACTACTCAAGCCCACAGTAGACATCAGGAAGGGCTTCTTGTCCCTGCGAGACAAACTGAGGAAGAAAAACGTACTGTTCTCATTCATCGGTCCAACAAAATTCTGGATAAACGACAATGGCAGCTCGGAAGTCTTCGAGGATCCAAGAGAACTAGGCAGATACATGGAAGGCCCAGCAGCACAAGCTATGGAGACCTCCCAAGCCGGCACCAGCAAAATAAGAGCCTCACTGGAGCTGAGAGTGGAATGAACAGGCTGAAAATCAATAAGACTCGCGTAAGGCACTATTAAAGCAACCACAAGCTACCTCATAACCGATCTAGAAGTTAACCAACATGCACTAACCACCTATCTACCTCAAGAAACTACAAGAATACGAACTGCACAAATACCAAGCAAACCTCACCAGAAACGTACTCCCTCAGCAAGCTAGGGGTCCACCATCGGCCAGCGGGAGAAGAGTCTCATCCCCAACCCATTTCCAGTGACGAGGGACTGAGCGCAGAGTCACCAGACCCACAGAACACGGCTACAGCAACGACCATCTCGCTGGAGATCCCGTCACACTACCTCGATGGAACTGTCCCCATGTCTGCAGACACTTGAAGCAACAATTAACTCAAGTCGCACAGAACTGAACACTATCACAATATCCTTTTCTTAACCAAGCAATCTGGGAACCGCAAGAGGTCGTGGGAAGGGGGACGGGGGCGAAAACCTAACACTGACCTATGTACGGCGAAGAGACTGTGAAAATAGACTCTAAAATCACACTTTTGGGTACGACAATATACAGAACAGTAACTAACAACTCCCAGGGAGACGTAACGGCGACCTTGTCTTCGCACGTTCAACATACGATGTTTTTTTGTTATTGGGAGGGGAGGGAGGGGGGAGAGGAGGAGGGTCACCTCTATTGTTTTCTTTTCTTTTACTTTTCACCGCTATCTACTCTTCCTTCACTTTTCTATCTTCACTTTCACTTACAAGAAGATGCACTCTGACCCGTATAAAACCCGGTAGGGACAGGCCTAACTCCGAGGTAGACATGGGACAGACACTCGACCAACGACAGATAACTGAGCCTCGCGGGGGAGAGGAATCACAACAAAGGAGAGCTGGGACCGCAGATTAGAACAACCAGACACTACCCACTATAGATAATGGCACCCACCAACAAGCTTAATTTGGCGACTGATCTAAAAATAGTATCCCTCAATGTCATGGGGCTAAACCACCCAGTCAAGCACAATATTCGACTATCTTGCTAAGAGTAAAGGGGATGTGGTCCTGCTACAAGTAACCAAATTGTCCCTCGAAGATCTTAAACTAATAAAAAGCCAACTGGATTTCACAGGTGGCATGCTCCCCTGCAGAAGGGAAGGAATGGGGTGTAATCACACTGATATCTAGAAACTCATACCTAACCATAAAATCATAATACCACGACGAGGTAGGAAGACTCCTTTTAACACACTTGAGAAAAGGAGAGGAGCTCATCCATGTATCCAACATTTACGTCCCTAACACTGACGACCCCGCAATCTGGGAGGGCGTAGCACATAAACTGGAAAGCTTACCACAGGATGACCTTACGGTGGTGGCAGGGGACTTTAACATGCCTCTAGACCATATACTGGACAGACAATCAAGCTGTCACTCCCAGCCCAAAAGCACACTCCACGTTAAAAGACATCTGTGCGAAACTAAACCTCAAGGACCCATGACGGCTCCAGCACCCGGACACTAGGGACTATACCTTCTACTCCAACCCACACAACTCATATAGCAGGATAGATTACATTCCAATCACAAGCCCACACACACACCTGATAGAATACACGGACATAGCGCTGAGACTAGTTTTAGACCACTCATGTTATGTTATGTTAATTCGGATCTTTTATAGCGCACGGCTACTCCGAAGAGTGTCCCGGCGCTTTGACAAAAACCCGAGAGGTGAGACCAGGGCAGATGAGAGCAGACAGAAGGGTTTCTGAGAAAAAAGCCATGTCTTCAGCTCCTTCCTGAAAGTCAGTAAGTTATTGACTTTCCTCAAAGAGACGGGCAAAGAATTCCAACATTGAGGTGCCAGATGACGGAAGGAGCGACCTCCAATTCTAGCCCGTCTAATAGAAGGGACAGAGGCCATGGACATAGATGTAGATCTCAAAGTTCTGCTAGGAACATAGAAGGCCAAGCGCTTCCTGTTGTATTTGGGCCCTACCAGATGGAGTGCCTTAAAGGCAAGGGTTAATGCCTTAAAGGTGATCCTTTTAGACATCGGGAGCCAATGCAGGCTTTTTAGTAGCTCAGATGCCCTCGTTCTCCGCTGAAGACCATAAATGGCTCTTGCGGCGGAATTCTGCACACGCGAAAGAAGAAATTTAGGCAGCCCCAGGTAGAGCACATTTGCATAGTCGAGGCGAGGGCCTATCAGGGCCTGCACAGTGATCTTTCTATGGTGCAGAGACAACAGCGGAAGAAACTTGCGCAACATCTTCAGGATGCCAAAACATTTACCCGCAAGCCCAAGGATCTGAGGTCTGAAGGAGAGACCATCGTCGATCTGAAAACCAAGATTTTTAGCCTTAGACTAAGCATCTGCCGGTGGAAACATATCGGAAGGCCACCAAGACTTCCATCTGGGGTCAGGGGAACACCCAAAGAAAAGCAATTCCGATTTATCGGAATTACATTTCAGACTGTGCTGTTGAAACCAGTCAAAAACAGTCTCTGATCCGCAGGCCGTCAAAGTCCGAACCCTTAGCACAGGTAAAGAGGAGCTGGGTGTCGTCAGCGTAGGATATGATCTGGGCACCAAACGATTCCGCCACTGCCGCCAGAGGAGCCATATAGATATTAAAAAGGGTGGGGCTTAAGATGGAACCCTGAGGCACCCCAACCTCCAAAGGCGGCATCTCGGCAGAAAAAGGAGGAGCCCAGACCGTTTGCCGTCGGCCGGTCAGAAATGACTTAAACCAATTCAACACCGTTCCCCGGAGTCCGATCTCCCAGAGTCTTGAAAGGAGACCGTCATGGGGAACGGTGTCAAAGGCCGCCGACAAATCCAGCATTACCAAGATGGCCTTTCCTCCAGTGTCTAATACCTCCCTGATGGCATCGGTGATTTCAAGAAGAGCGGTCTCCCTGCTCATATTCGCAAGAAAACCCGATTGAGTGTCATGCAAGATATTGTTACTCTCAATAAAGGTAGAAAGGGAGGCATGCACATGCTTCTCAACCACTTTTGCCAGAGCAGGGAGGAGAGAGATAGGCCTGTAATTGGAGTGGATTAGTGGGTCCAGATTGGGCTTCTTAACCAGTGGCAGGATCAAGGCGTGCTTCCAGGCTTGGGGGACAGCTCCAGTGCTCAGGGATATATTGAGCACCGGGTTAAGCAAGGGGTTTAAGGCAGGCGCTACTCGCCCAAGACATTTTGTAGGGCAGGGATCCTGCGGGGAGCCAGATTTCAGCTGGGTGAGGAGATCGAGTGAGGCTGAGGAAGATAGAGGGGGAAATTCAGATAAAGAAGGACCTTCCACCACCCCAGATGGAAACAGGGCCGGCCTGGTCTCAGGTGCAGATGCAAGACTCATAGGGGGAAAAGTATCTTGAATAGATTTGATTTTAGTGGTAAAAAAGATTGCGAGCTGGCCAACCCATGATTCGGTATGGGAGTGTGAGGACAAGATCGAGGTAGGGGAGACAAACTCCTTTACAATGCGAAAGACTTCTTTACTTGTATTCTCAGCATCGTCAATCCTTCTTTCAAAATAGGCTTTTTTTCCAGCCATAATATGGCTGTGATAAAGCCTAATAGATTCCCTATATTTAGTTTTATCCTTGGGTTCATAAAGGCGACCCCATGCCCTTTCGGCTTTCTTACACTCACGTCGCATCTCACGAGAGAGGGAGTAAACCATGGGGCAGAAGCGCGCCAACAGAATTTGCTGGACGTTTTCCCGGGAGCTAGCTCCTCAAATCTATCTACAAACCACCTCTGTAGCAGATCCAGATCCTTGTCTAAAATGCCGGGTAGCTGAAAGGGGTGGAGAGAGAGAGCGTGTGTCAGCATTTCAGAGGACACCCGATGAAAAGCCCGTGCCATCCCTCTAGAGCATTCCAACGGTCTTATGGAAGTCACGTTGGTAGAGGGGATATGAAAATGTATTAGATAGTGGTCAGACCACAGTACCGGGCCGGGGGACGCATATTAATCAACGTGGTAGAGAAAACTTGGTCGAGAATATGACCTTTGTTGTGTGGGGGGGCAGAAATGTACGGAGACAAACCCAAAGGAGCTGTGATATCCCACAATTTAACAGCATCTGTGTTGCTGCCCATATCCATGTGGAGATTAAAATCTCCCAACAATATGCAGTGTTCAGATTTTAAGCAGAGTACGGAAAGCGCAGCCTGCAATTCCTCAAAAAAAAGACCTAACGGTCCCGGTGCTCTATATATTAAGAGCCCGACACAGGCTTGGTGAGGGGACAGGGAAAGGGTGAAACCAAGGGATTCACATCCTGCGATATTATCAGTCGGAAAAGTCGAACAGGAGAAGCGCTTGTCAACCACCATAGCCACCCTGCCACCTCTACCTGCGGCCCTGTCTATCCTGATGATGATATATTCCACGGGAATAGCATTAGCTAGATCAGGGCCAGAGCTCTCTCCCAACCAGGTCTCTGTTAGAAAAAGGCAGAGCGGCTTAGACTCCGACAACAGGTTATAAATATCCAAAGAATGCCTGCTAAGAGATCTGGTATTAAGGAGAAAGCAAGAGTGGTGAGTGGACAGAATCGTGGGAGATGCTGCATTGGGTCCGGTCAAACGCCAGCCACAGCCGGGACAGCTCTTCTTCAGTGCCCGCCTAGCAGGAAAGACGCAGCGGCAGTTAGCCGCCTTACCTCATAAAGAGAAAAGTTCAGCAGAGGAGTAGAGGTGCATAGTGGCCGAAAAACAGAGAGCACCCAAGGAGAAAAGGCCTACATCCGCGCCGGCCGCAGTCCGGAACGCTGACGGGCGCAGACGAGCTTTCCTTAGGCGCTCCTTCGGCGCGGAATAGGCGCGCCCACCACGCGCGTCCGCTGTGCGGTGAAAAAGCGCCTCTAAACTTATAGTCGTGCAGGGGGGGTGGAAGGAGAGCTGCACTGCTGGTCCGCCGACCGGTGTGCTGAAACTCCTCCCAAGATGGCCACTATTTCTATCCCCAAGTACCCAGAGACACCTCGTATGCCGGACTAGAAAGGGAAAGGGAGAGAAAGGCAAGTCCCCCCGTGGCGCTGTTGCCACCCAGCGCACACGGAGAAGGCCATAAGAAAAAGAGCCAAGATACCGTGGAGAATGCACCCGGCTATCCGCCTCAAGTGCAGAAACAGAAGAGGGGGTCAGTCGGAAAATAACAGAGTAAGGTGAGCAAGGAACACAGCCAATCTCAGTTGAAAATACACACACAATGAGCGGTGTAAGCGCTAGCAATCAGCGAGATGGTTCAGAGAGCAGCACCAGGTAAAAGTGGTGACGCGCGCTGGCAGTCAGCGCAAGGAAAAAACGTTCAAAAATAACACAACGCGCTAGCACACAGCGTGATATGCAAGTGATTAAAAATGCTCTAAATAATTATTAAAAGTGCCACAGCACAGCACATCAGACCCCGAAAGCACCGCCTCAGGTTTCAGCACGAGGATGCATCAGTCATTGTGTCTAAGATATCCCCCGAAGATGGCGCTTTAACAGCGACGTCGTGACAGACCCAGTAAACAAAAAAAAGATAGAGGAGGCCATAAATGAATATCTTCGACACAACGACACACCGGAAACTCCCTGTGGGATGCACTCAAGGCGACAGTCAGAGGCACAATAATCTAAATTAAATCCAAAATTAATAAAAACACTAACCTACACCTGGCACAGCTTGAGCAAGACATTAAGAAACTAGAAGCAGCCCACATCAGTGCCACGTACGACACCACTATCCTACGTGACCTAACCAGCAAGAAATATGAATTTAACAAAATCCTGAGTGAAAGGGCCGGTCTATGGATCAACAAATACAAGGCCATAAACCTTTGCGAGGCTAATAGTGCGGGGAAACTCCTAGCCTCTTATTTAAAACACAAACGTAATCAATTTACCATCTCATCCATCAAAGACTCACACAACAAACTCATACAAGACACAAGGACATTTTAAAGACCTTCCAAGAGTTCTACAAGGAACTCTAAAAAAATGACCAGAGCTTTGACCTAGAGTCATGCACAAAATATCTCAGCAGACTCGGCCTCCCCAAACTAACCTCTGTAGAAACACAGAGACTCAGGAAAGAAATTAGCACAGCCGAGATCGAAATCGCGGTCAGGTCTATGAAGGACAATAAAGCCCCAGGACCGGACGGGTACACAACCTCTTTTTACAAGTCCTTTCTAGATCAACTGAAACCCACCATAAAAAGGGTGTTGAAAAAGGGTGTTCAACCACTGTGCGGAGAATGGGCTGGTTTCACAATCTATGTCAGAGGCCAACATAGTTGTCATACCAAAGGAAGGCAAGGATATACTGCTGCCCAAGAACTATAGGCCCATTTCCTTAATCAACGTAGATTGCAAAATCTACGCGAAAATCCTGGCAACAAGATTAAACCTTGTAATACCCAGTTTAATAAGCAGCTCACAGGTAGGCTTCCTAAAGACCCGTATGTCTAGCGACAACACCAGACTCTTTGCCATATTCTAGAACAAAACCTCTAAACTGACAGACCCAGCATTGGCTATCATCCTTGATGCCGAGAAGGCCTTCGACAGAGTCTCCTTGGCCTTCCTCAAGCAATGCATGCAGTCATTCAACCTAGGAGAAGGGTACATTAAGAAGGTGATGGCATTGTATGGGGATCCAAAAGCACGCACCCCTCATGAACCCCTCACACTGCAACGCGGCACCAGACAGGGATGCCCGATGTCTCCCTCACTCTTTCTGTTGGTCCTAAAACCACTGATTACGGATATCAAGACCAATGCCGAAATAAAGGGGATCAACATAAAGGAAGTGAAAATTAAATTAGCCGCCTATGCGGACGGCATTCTTATCGTGACAGAGAAGCCTAAGACCTCTATTGCGGCCCTGATTGAAACCATAGAACTATACTCATTACACTTAGGATATAAGCTCAACAGGGACAAATCAGAGTGCAAACCGCTCAACATCCACACCTCTAGGGACTCCCTGGGAGGGTCGGGTCTGACCCGGCAAACAGGGTTCATCAAATATCTGGGGATCCACTTTGGTAATGACCTCATGACCACATTAAACCAAAATGAGAAGCTACTATTAGAAAAAATAAAGAAACTCTTGGAGTCCTGGTCCCCCAAATTCCTAACATAGTGGGGCAGAACAGAAACGATCAGGAGGATGATTACACCAATGATCAATTACCTAGTGAGCATGCTACCTCTACTACTCACGATGACTTCCTCTGCAGAGTGGATAAACTAATTAGTAACTTCCTATGGTGGGGTAAAAAAGCACGCATTAGTATTAAAAAACTAAGGCTAGCTAAAAAATTGGGGGGGTTAAACTTAGCAGACTTCAGAACCTACCAAACGGCATTCTTGGCAAAGCAAGGAGCCTGCTGGTTGTCACCCCCGTGAGATTACACACCAGATTGGCTACTAGTGGAGCGAGCCATACTAAACAACCGCAACCCGCTGGTGCTCCTGACAGCCAACAAACACACACACGCCTCTAGCCCAATCTTCAAAAACACAAAAGTCGACCTACTAAAAATAGATAAGAAAATGGAGAACTGTGTAAGGAACTCGAAATGGGAATCCATCTGGGCCAACAGCAAGTTCAAATACAGTAGTCAATGCCTAGTCTTTGACGCATGGATAGAGAAAGGCATCTCATACCCAGCTCAGCTAGAGGAAGAAGGCCACCCCAGCACGTTCGACACACTGAAAGATAGACATAAACTTCCGACAATGGAGTTCTACAATTTCCTAAAAATCAAAACAGCCCTAATAAAAGCCAAACTTTCGCCAGCCATCCTGTCAATCATGCAGAATATGAAAAAATCAATAGAATAGGTCATCAAGTATCACACCTCTACAAACTAATCCGCCCAAATTCTACCACACTTAATGACAAGACATCTAACTACTGGGTACATTTACATTTACACCTCATTCAATGAGCAGGAGCTAGCTCTCCTTTGGGCCTCCCCCTCATGTAACAAAATTTCGCCAGCACTCTCACAAACAACTTTCTGGCTACTCCAGAAGACCTTCTGGTCCCCGCTCGGTTAATCTCGCTAGGCCTCAGAGAAAACGACCTGTGCTGGAACTGCGACAGTGAAAAAGGGGATCTAGCACACCTTATCTTCTACTGCCCAAAACTTTCTGGGGGGAAATCTTTGATTTCATAAAAAGGGCGCTGGGGTGTACACTAAGTCCAGAATTTTCCTCCCTCACCGCTGAATTTTTAACCGCAGGAATCCCTGCACAGCAGGACAGGGACCTTCTAGACCTCTTATTGACCGCCGCAGTTAAATTGGTCCTGTCCAACTGGAAGGACACTGCTAGGATATCATACAAATGCTGGTTTAACTGGGTAACATACCTCAGAGGCGCGGATAGCACTGCCCTGCAAAGCTCACCCTGGAGACCAGCTACTAGGGGGATGTGGAGATCACTAGACATGCTCCTGGACTCCTACGAACCCCCGTGACCCCACTTGGGACCCCCGGGGAGGATCAGACTCCACACAGTGATGCAACCCCAGACTAGGCTCATAGTGAGAGAACACTTCTTGTACCCTACCTCTACTCTTTCTCTCCTTTCATCTCTCTTCTTACTATCATGTTTCTAATTTTCCAGCATGTCAAAGCAGAAGGGATCCGCAGGACGTGTACAAAACAGTACCATGTAATTACTGTAATACCAAACACGTTTATCTGGAACCCCATAATGAAAATGCGAATGTACTTGTTTTGTAAAAATTAATAAAAATACTTTGAAATAAAAAATGTTTTTTTAAATCTCTCTCTATTTGCAGTCACCGAAAGAAATGTAAACAAGAATCTCAAAAATAAGCAGCGATTTGTCATCAGACATGGCCTGACATTTGACCTCTGTCTTTGAACGCACAGCAAATATGACAGGATAAAAAAAAAATATATATAAAGGCATTAATATTGGTCATTCACTTTCTAAAATCCATCATGGCTACTTTAGGGGGTGCTGCAGCACTACAACCCCTGCACTTCTCTCTGCAGTGCATGTGTTTTTTTACACTGTATGCAGCAAATGGGAATGCAGTTCATTTAAATAAGCCAATTATTTGATGAATGCTGTGCCAGATATCAGGGTCATTTGGTGGGGGCAAAGATTAAAATGGCTGTCCCAGCCCTCATATGTCCCCTGTCGCTAGGGCCCTGTGAAAAGTTTAAATTAATCTGAACCACTGGTAATTTCCAGAGGCTGCAATCCAGCCCACTGTTTGGCTCACCTTGTCGCCTCAAACAGGAACAAGCCATGTGGAAGTCAGCATATACAGAGGATCCAAGTGTTATCACCAGAGTGACCTCTTAATGAGAAAGAGAAAGT
Organism: Triturus cristatus; assembly: GCF_964204655.1. Lineage (NCBI taxonomy): Eukaryota > Metazoa > Chordata > Amphibia > Caudata > Salamandridae > Triturus > Triturus cristatus. The sequence continues at coordinate 1,128,957,002 of NC_140588.1, read as the reverse complement.
GCTCCTGGAAGAAGCAAATCTTCAGAGACTCACACAGCAGCTGGGTCCGGGGGGAGGCTTCAGTCTTCTGTAGCTCCTGCGTGGGCTCCATCGCTGATGTCCTGTAGAAGAGGGAACGTCTGACGCTCTTTGCAAATTACCAAGTATCCTGATAAATTCACGACCATTATAACAGGGCTAGGGCTGGTGTACGGTTGGGGTCTGGGTTAGTAACAAGACTAGGGTTAAGGTAGGGTTAGGTTTAGTAATAAGATTAAGGTTGGATAGGGTACGTTTAGTAAAATATTTTGGGTTAAGGGAGGGTTCGTTTTAGTAAAATAATTGGGATTAAGGGAGGGTTTGGTTTAGTAATGTGACTAAGGTTGGGTAGGGTATGTTTAATAAAACAATTCGGCTTAAGGTAGGGTTAGGTTTAGTAATATGATTTGGAATGGAGTTAGGGGTTTCCCCTATAGTGGGTGCTGTCACCAGGCAGCTGCTTGTACTGAGTATTGAAAAATTCACACACCATTTGCTTACTTTTGCCCATTACTCTTAGGTGCTGAGCAGTCCTGGATGTGATGGGAACAACAAACTTAGGTACACATCTTTGTGCTGCAGATTACTTGAATGTTTCCTGACGGTCATGTGATTTTTCATTTCAGATGCTGCACTATGTGAGGAATGTGCACTTTAACACCAGTACTGGAGAGGAAATCTTCTTTGATCAGAATGGAGATGTGCCGGCTTTGTTTGATTTTGTGAACATCCAGATCTCCCCTGATGGTGCTGTCAAGCTGGTGAAAGTGGGGACCTATGACTCTACTGCACCCGATGTGAATCAGATCAAGATGAAGGCCGGTGAAATGCTGTGGAGCACAGGAAGCTCTCAGGTAACAATCTGTGAGGGATTCCTTCATGAAGTCTGACATAAGCATTGGTAATAGTTCCAAGATTGAATCATATGCGAGTGATAACATACTAATAACCAGCGAATGCATCCAAACTAACGTAGAGCAGAGACGAGGGTGAAAGGCTCTTTGGGGTCCTGAAATTGGTTGAATGGTGTAATGGGTCTTAGATGTTCTTGCCGGGTCTTTCACTGAATCTATGTGTCCCCTCCCGTTGAGGCATGACTGCCCATCCTACTGCGTTGAAAACTTAGGAGACTGCCATGGCAGTGAACACAGTCTGTTGCCTACATGAGGCCCTCCCACACTCATACTAGGGATTGGTTTATATACACATGCCTTTAGTTTAAAATCATCTACCTGAAACCAGGGCGAATGGGCTTTCTTGTTCTCGTATACATGTACTTCCAATGTTATTAATACACATATGTCATATAGTGAAGCACACAGATGTCTCACACTGTTCCTTCCTCATTCTTAAATGACAGTAATAGCTCAGTCTCTCTTGTACTGAGGATGATTTTGGTTTGAATAAAGGGGCTTGTGAATCTTTGGATCTCTCAGGCATTTCCTATGGTTCACAGTTGTCTTCACTGGCACTAAATATGATATCAAGGATTTTGTGTCTCTTCCATGCATGGCTTTGAGCATCACAATTGCCAGTTGATCTGTTGTGTGAGGCTTTTTAACAGTGTGCTGCTGGTTCACCCATTACTAACTACATTGGGGAAGGGGCAGCGGTGGAAGGTTTCTGCCTTCCCCCTAGATTGTTGCAGAGAAGTTTTGTTTGTGTGTATTTCTCTGCGTACGTCTGTGTATGGGTGTTAATATATGAGTGTGTCTATATGTCATTCAGTCGGCGATGTACTTAAGAAAGTCAAAGCTTGCTGGAAAACAATGGAAGGTGCATGAGAGCTGTGAGATATAATTCAGAATTATTTACTTCTAGGCAAGGGTTGGTGTAGTCTCTGCTTTGTAGAAAGGCTGTGATTTTTTGTAGAGGTGTCTCTTCAAATTGTGCCCTTGTTGCAGAAGGTTTCTTAGAACCTCTGCTTCTGAAGGATATGTTTCTCCCCATCCTGGGTGCCTACAGGTAAGTTCCAAATGCCTCCTTCCTGGTCCTTTCTTTTGGCATCTCTCTATATCCAGTGTGGCAATATCCTTGATCCTGGTGTGCTGCTGTCTGCCTGAGGTGATTGGTTCCCTAGTCAGGTCTACAGGGCTGAAGTTTCTGATGGCCTTCTAGGTGATGCAGCTGGTCTTAAACGTGATGAGATCTTGGAATTGGAGCCAGTGTAGATCTATCAGTGCAGGATTTCTTGACTCCCTTAATGGAACATGCTAATGCATGTGGAAGCATTTCAGTTGCCAGCAGGGTTTCAGGTAAGTAACTGAGCAGAGCATTTCCCACTTCCATGTGAGAGATGACCACAGCTTCAGCTACATTTGTAAACTTGGTACAGGATAGGAATGTTTTCACTTTCTTTCACAAAGTAAAGAGACCTTGCTGTTTGGTTTTCGTGGAAAAGTGTTCTTTGAAGGAGTGGTCCATGGCTATGCTGGGTTGATCTAATTTCACATTAGCTGTGAGCTGGCAATGAATCTTTGTATTATTATTTTAGATAGGTAAGCTGGCATCCGGGTTGCATCGTCCATTATTAAACAGAAGGCATTGTGTTTGTGTTGGCTTGTGCTTTAGGTATGTTATAAAGGTAATGCAAGTTTTGTGTTGCTAAAAGTTATGAGCTGAGCATATTTTGACAGAGAGTGGTGTCTTGTTCCCTTATCAACAGATTTTGATAATGTTGTCAGTGAGTATGTATCAAAGGATTACATTTTGTGGTTGAAGAGAATGAGGGGAAATATAGATTCCTGAGTACTCTACAGAGAGATGGGAAGTGTGTGAGTTCTTGGGGTTCTCCATGATCAATCTTGTGAGAGATGTAGCTTCTCAGATCTGTACCAGCAACTCCAAAAGGACTATCAAGTATGTCCATGAGTGCTTGGTAGTTGACTGTCTCGAAAGGTACAAAGACATCAAGCAGGATTAGGAGATAAGAGATGGACCTTTTTGTACTGTTGGAAGGTCATTGTTGACTATTTAGGGTGTGGCTTTCTCTGGGTTGGAAAAACAGAAGAACAAATGATGGAAGGAATGCTGAACAAATCAAACACTCACCCAAGTCACAGATCTTGGCATAGTTGATAATTGTTTTACTCACCACCCCACCCCAGTTTGGACCCAGCCATATGCAAATCAGTCTTGAGCCTGCTCCTCATGAGAACAGTCCAGCCTGAAGTGTCACAGGACAGGAAACAGTGCTCACTGTACCACTGGATTCAAGCTAGGCTGACTGATGTGGGTGATACCCTGAAACTGGTTGCAGGAGGCTTGTTTCCAGTCCAGGGGGGACCTGGCTTGGCATTTCGAGTTGGACTGTTCCCATGGGGAGCAGGGTCAAGACTGATTTGCATATGGGTGGCTCCAAACTGGTGTGACATGGGAAGCAAAAAATGATGGATTTAACCCAGATCTGTGACTAGGGGTGAAGGTTTGTATTGTTCAGGATTCCATCCATCATTTGTTCTATTTATATTTGTCTGGGCTGCAGCATGACCTGAAGTCAGATTAGTAGCCCTGTACAAGGTTGTGCTTGTTAAGCTGCCCTTCTATTTGATGGGAGACGTCCTTATCAATGATGAATGATGGGAAGGTGAGTTGGAGACATTGTGTGGGTACAGGGTAGTTTCCTTTACATGGGGCAGAGAGGTTCCTTCCTCTACGTAGGGTGTGTATTAGCTAAGAGATGAGTTGACACTGTTGAGGATGTGAGTGAATCGCCATAGAGGGAATGTTTGACAGATGAGGATAGAATTGTAGGAGGTGGCCTACAGTGAGTTAAAGATGTAGAAGAGTTCAGCATGTGACAAGCTGTCGGCAATCTTGGTTGTATCTGGGAAGCAAAATGAAGGGTAATGCAAGTGACCAAAACCAGACGGCATCAAGATTGAGCAGGAGCTCAGTATAATCGCTACTAAAGGATAAAACCATGAGAAATACCTGATGCAATGAACAGTAAACAAGGCAAACATCAGGGAACTAATCTATTGTGATACATCCTTCTCAAGTCCCTGCCGAAGTATTCATGCTTAAGAGAGAAGATTGTATCAAGGAAGGAAAGTAAAAGCCTTCTTGGAGATTGAATACACCAAACACAAAGAGCTTCTTGGATTGGTTTAGATATAAGGTTAGAGCCACCGAAGTACTTGAAAATGCGGTTCAAAATCCTTGAAGTGCAAAGCTACATCTCCACCACTCATCTTTTCTATGGAGAGATCATCACTTATGTAAGTTTACTACTTAATTCCGATGCTGTTAGGAGGGCAACCTGATGGCATTTTCTCTGTTCAAATGGGATTGGGAACGAGTCTTTCCGACCAACTCGAAAAAGGTTTCCGACCGAGTGAGTAGAATGTGAGTTAGGCGTTAGGAATATCACAATCCAAACCAGAAGGCATTTGGAGTGACCGAGCCGTACGGAGCAGAATCGTGCTTCTCTATGGGCAGTATTTCCGAACGACCAAGTACGATGCTGGATTTGGACAGCCTTTCAGAAATCGTGCTGTCTGACTCAAATCAGCAGTCAGAATCAGATTTTGGGGGCCCGTAGTGTGCCCCCTGCACCCGGAGCTTTTCCAATCGGGCCCGTGGGGGTACCCATGGGTCCCCCCTTACTAGCCATGCACAGTGTGGCAGGCACCACAGGGTGCCCGATTTTCCCTGCCACCCCTTTCTTTAATGGAAGCCTATGCATTCGGTCGGAACAAAGCCTCCCATTGACTCCAGTCCAACCAAATCGAATCTGGAAGCATCTGGATGCGATGTACTCGGTCAGTTGGACTCTCCCGATCCAATTTGGTCAAAGACCATTCCCAAACCCATTTGGTCGGGAAGCTTTCCAAACCGCATAAGAATCGGGCCCTCGGTCAGAACATAGGCTCCCATTGAAGTCAATGGAAGTCCAACCCAATCGTATCTGGAAGAATCTGGATGCATCGTACTCAGTCGGTCGGACTTTCCCAATCCGAGTGGGTTGATCACCATTTCCAAACCAATTCAGTCAGCAAGATTCCCTAACCGCATAGTAATCGGGCCCTTAGTTGTAATTGTAGGAGGGATCAGGAGGAGTAGCTGGAAAAAGGGGCCCTCCTACTAATAGGTGGGAGGGGTTTAGGGAGAAGTAGTTATGGGTTTTGCAGCTTTGGAAATAGACAGGCTCCTTACCAGATAATAGTAAGCTCATTGTTATTCACAAACTAGACTTCTAAATCTACCAAAAGAGGGACTCAAAACAGTATTAAATTTGGTTAATAGTTCTTAGACCTTTTAGCCTTAGGGTGGCCTTCCCGCAAACCTTTTGCCTCACCTCCTTTGCTGCACTTATTTTTGTTGGCCTTAAGACTCTGTACACTTCACCACTACTAAACATTGCCAACCTGCTTGTGCTCCCTCCCCTAGAACCTGTTTACATTGGCATTTGTCCAATTGACATATTTAACTTACTTACACTTCACTTATAGAGTGGAACACCATGTACCCAGGGGCTGTACATTAAATGCTATCTGTGGACCTGTAGTCCTTATTGTGCCACCCCCTTAAGTACCAACTTAAAATATGCCTCAGGTCAGGCGTTGCAGCCTGAATGCAGTTTTAAACTGTCATGCCAACTTAGCATTTTGAGCAAGACTTAAACTCCCCTTTTCTTGCTAAAAAGTCATCCCTAAAGTAGGTCCTTGGTCGCCCAATAGCAGGATGCTGTGTGATTAAATGGTTGGACATGTACTTTTCGGTTTTACATGTCCTGGTAGTGAAAAACACCTAAATTTGTTTTTTACTACTGTGAGGTCTACCCCTCCCATAGGATATCATTGGAAATTCTAAATTACATTTAATAAGCTATAATTTCCAATTGGGAGCTGGTCGCTATATCAGTTTTGGTACCATTTTAAAAATGCCACTTTTAGAAAGTTGGTATTTTTTTGCCCTTAGCCGTTTTGTGCCTGCAGCCTGGCTGGGGTCACATAACTGGGTGTAACAACAGACTTTGTCAATTACTCCCAGACAGTCACACAATAGAGGGATTAGGTAGGCCTGAATGGGCCATCTGCTGTTAGGATGGTTGGGCGGAGCTGACCCTGACCCTCTTTACAACTGAATAGCCTGTGCACTGCCTTCTCAAAAGGTCTAGCAACCCCACATTGTCATGCAGCCAGCTTGGAGTTGGGGCAGGGGAGGAAGGAAACTTCATGCACTTCAAAGCTATTGTCAAGGAACTTCTCACACCTTCCAGAATGTGGGTATAAAATGGGAACCTCTGACACTAATTACTTCAGGACACTTCTGGACCTGTGGATACTCTGCTAGGAAGAAGGGCTGGTGTGCTGCTGAAAGGACTGCCACTCTGCTAGACTGCTGACTTGCTACTGCCAGGCTAAATTGCTACTTTTCTGCCCTGCTGCCCTCTTGTCTTAGGAAGAACAGGACCTAAAACTTTATCTTGGACCCAGGGCTACCAGAGTGACTTCAAGGGCTAGGCTGATGGCCTCCTGATCTGAGCCTCAGGGACATAAATGCCCCCCCACATATTGTACCAGCAGCTGGACCCAGCAAATGTTACTTCCTGACCTCCAAATGGTGTTTCTCTGGTCCTGGGTCCTTGGTGGGGCTCAGAGTGCTGCATTTAAATTTTTGAACTCTTCGCAATCAGGAATGGGCATTTTGCACCAAGACTCATCGCCCCAACCGTGATTCAAGGCAAAGCACTGTCAGCCCAACTCTTAGTGCTACAGCATCTACCGCTCATGGGAACCGCGAACGCCAATGTGAAGTCCTAGCAATGCCCATCGACGACACCTGGCCTGCTCTTCAAACTACACCAGCAGCCTCCTGCAGCACTCTCCATGCTCCACGCGGCCCCCTCCACCACGAACAGACTCTTGACAATGAACTGAGAAGGTACATTTTAGTGGAACTGATCAGGCGAATAAAGCCGACTGCGGTCCATCGTGGTCAGCATGGATGTGTGACTTTGACCCAGTCTAGCGTGTGTTACCAGATATCCATATTAGGCGCTTTGTTCTGGTGGTGCTGTTTTCACTAAAATCTTTTTTTTATTCATAACTTATGTTCTACTGATTGGGTTTTTGTCGTTTTGGTGTCAAAATATTTATTAACATGTACTCTGTTTCTAAATTGGTTTTGGATTTTTCTAATGTTGTGTTTTCACCTTATTACTGTTTGTGTCCTGCATAAATACTTTATACATTGCCTTTGAATTAGGGTTGACTGCTTGTTGTGCCAAGCTACCCAGGGTTAAGCACAGGTTAATTTCTAATGTTGTGACTTTTTGTGGTTCATCCTGCAAGGGATTGTAGCTATTGCTTGACCAGGGCTCACACCCTAGTCAAGCAACAACCCATTTTTCAACACTAGTGATATAGCATTGGTTATCGTTCCACATTTAGTATAGAGCATATTACAACATATATTAAACTTTGGGATAGATTAGGATAAAGAATTCTTCATCATAACAACAAAATAAAACGATCCTCACACAAATGAAGGAATTTCCTTTTATTTTAAATTAAGAAACTTTTGAAACGTGTACAAGCTAAAACAGATTTGCTCATTGGCTGAATTGCTAAGCAGGTCCAGCAAAGCTTGGTGTGTTCTGCTTCAAGGAAGGCATTTTTCAGAAAATGAGGGGGCACCGGGCCCTTATTAATGTGACAGAGGGAAGCTGGCCAAGCGAGCGTGGCACGAGGCTGCGGGACATTTAATGACGGAGTAGGCTGTTTCTTTAGTTTACGTGTTGCAAAGTTGAAAGTGCCTCCAACGTTTACACAATTAAAGCTGGAATGGACCCATAATTATATATTCAAGGAGATCTTGAAATACACACTCGAATTTTCTCTATTATTATCACGTTTTACATTGCAAATAATTTGCTTTTTGCCCATTGCATAACGCATCAAGGCAGAATGGCAAAAAAGCTGATCACCAGTATTATCGTCACGTCAATCACAATAGAAGGGAAAAGCTCACGTGCTATTATCACATCATACACGCAAAGATATTTGTAGCTAGAATATACATTTGGGACGAACCAGAACAATTTTAATGTAAAGTTCACCTAGCTGGAATTGCATTGAGGCACGTATCGTTGTCGTTCTAGGGCCCGAGTCACAATGCAATATTGTAAATCTATGCACCCAGATCTTGCCAGATGCTTACGCCGTCGCCTACATAAGTTTATCTGGATCAGCCATGATTGTGGACGCGACCTCGAGGCTCGAACTCTGGAAAGTGAAACCGCAGCAAAGTCAGCAGCGTAGCCGACGGACCACATCCTCTCCCCAGTCCCCATTCACATTCGGCCACTTACCACTAGCAGCACTAGACAAATATAGACACACCGGCAGCATGAGGTCTGTCTACCGTGGTACGACGACGACGACTCGTGACTGACTCCGTGAGTGACTCATGTGGCAGCACTGGCGCGGGGACGACACGTGCCGACAGCGAGCGTATCAGCGTAGAGGTCGGGAAATCAATGGCCAATCACTACTGCATGGCTTGGCTTCACATAAGCCAGCCACAGTGTGATTGGCCATACAAGTGCGGCACTGGGCAGTTGCCACCACCCACGCGCGGCACCATGCAGGCTGCGGTGTCTTAGCCAATCCTGGCACTGCATTAGCAGCGCCACTGCAACAGGATTGGCTAAGAGCAGGGTTACTCCCTGCCCATAATGAGACCCGGGGGCTGCGGTATGAAGAAGCACCCTCGGGTCCCTCGCCTCGCCACTGTCTGAGTCGCTAGGGGAGGAGGGAAGGTCAAGGTATTGTGTGCGTGTGCGCATGTTCGGGCCAGTCATAAAAATGACTAGCCCAAAAATTGACATGCGCACACTGCTGCTGCTGGCCTGCTGCGCTATTTTTGCGCTGTGTCACTCACTGCAGCAGCCCCGCCCCCACACCCTCAGCGCCGTCCAGATTGAGTCGGGCTTGTCCCGGGAGCTAGAGCGTGCCGTTGACATCAGTCTAGAGTGCGAGTTAGTGCGATCGATTTTCAAAATATTGTTTATCAAAATGTTAGCATGACTGTGACGGTCGTCCATGTGCTTAGTGGGGCAACGCCCCAACGCCCCCTATGGACGCACCGCCGTTGGCTTATTATGAGGGAATACAAATGTATTTCTTGCCGCCTTCGGTGCTAGGCACAGGTGCAGCATGTGGTACATAGTTTAGCTACCTTTCGGACAAAGGCCACAGAGGGATGGGGATTATTACTACATCTCGCTATTATATTATCTAGGGGTAGATTCCCTGAACAAAGGGACATAAACCATCTAATATTATGCAGAATTTCCGTTTTGGCTTGGTTGAGTTTTAGGTGCTTGTGAGATGGCCAGTTTTGGGCTTCTTTGAGGGTAGCATTTATCCAGTGTATATTACCTAGAGAGGAGACTTCCATGTGGTGCTGGTTGACATCTGCATATATGCGCGATCTCCTATAGCAGGTGCAGCAACTCTGGAATGCATCCCAGGGTGCTTCGCGAACATCCGCCGCACTTGACTTAGCATACCCGCACAAACCAATGTCGGTGCGTGTGTCTTTGGTGCCTCTCGATTGAGACTACTGCGCCTCGTGCATATTCATTTTATTATTTACCATTTGCGTGCACGAACAGCACTTGCGATGTATTATAATTGCACTGTTAATTACGCTTCACCGCGTGCATATTTTTCCAGCGCTTTATTCCTACATATAGTTCAAAACAAGTCTTCATTCGGCTTTATTGATCATTTGGCACGCACTTAAGCCCCACCTTTAGCCACGCCCCTAGGCTTCCCCCGCGGAGCCGCGCTTCAATGAGCACAGCGGATCGACGCCTCTCTCGCACCCACCGGCCAGCCCCAGCAGCAACTGGACGTCGGTCCCTGCTCGGCTTCAGGCGCCCATTGACTGACCTGCTGCCTCCTTCCCTCTCCCGCCCCCGCCATTCATACCGCCTGCAGTCCGAGACTCACGCACCTTCTCCCCCTTTGCAGATCACGTATCTCACCGCGGCGGCTCCCAAACTGCCCAGCTGCCTCTAATCGATCAGGATTAAGTTCACTACGATCTCTAAGTAGGTTTTCCACTCGCTCCCATAACTTTGCATTGGCCCTTTTCCTTCCAGCAGTAGAAATCTCTCTCTCCCCACAGCCTGAGCGGGTGGTCTGTTCTTCTCATTGATTGACGAACTGGAATTGTTCTTCTTAAGAACGTTCGAATTAATTTCTCGCACACGAGTAAGTCTGCCATCCCCACGCATCCTTAGCACTGAGTTACCGTGATGCAGATTGGGGTGTACAAAATCTCCCTACTTCCACGAATAGAGTAATTTCACAGTTACACGCATATACACTCACCATACACTAGGGCCCATTTCACTAACATACACTCAAATACTCTACCAGCATTGAACCTGTGGAAAGAAACCTCCTAAACTCCTAAACCCCACATCTACACCGAGGTCGATAAGACCTAGCTATTGCAATTGTCATAATCTAAACAATCTATACATCAATAATCAAATAGAGTACTCAATAATTGACAAGAAATAATCACCAACACCGTATTTAAAATTATGATTCTTTATCTAAAATTAGTCAAAAGAAATTAATCTGAATAAATCATTTTCTCATAATTACCTATTCTAGCTAAATGTCAGAATGGGTCATCAGGACAAGTCTCTCAGTAGAAATCTCCCAAGTCACCGTCCTCACAGCATCGATCCTCACCAACGCAGGTTTGGGAAGAAAATGGCAAAGTGGCAAAACGCAATGGAATGGAAACCCTCTCTAGTCTAGTATATTTATAATATTTCAGACAAAGGAAAGAAACATTTAATATTACTTCATCCGCCGAACCGCTGAGCAGAGCGAGAAGGAAAAGGATGTAGCATCGCTACATTTGGAAAAATCTCCGCTCAGAAAAAGTCACAAAAATAAAAAGACAGAACAGGAACTAAATGTTAAATGTATCTTCTCAACTTCCACACATTTCCTCTGGTGAGCTCAGAGTTTAGAGTCTTTCTTTAAAGCTCCTTTGTTTTCCAAGGCTGCCAAGGCTGCTGTCCCAATGCATCTGGAGACATGCCCAGATCTGCTGCTGTCCTCACGGAAAGTTTTAACCAGGCAAGGACTGTGGACAGATGACTCGCATTCATATTCAGCAAGGCCTTTTCCATCACAAATTCTCACTCGAAACCAGGCTTCAAAAGTCAGCCATCTTTTAGTAGGCCACAATAGGCCACAATAAACCATCTTAATTGAAAGAGACAAAAACAACGTTACCACAGCATAGTGATTGAACAGTGTTAACCCCACTAATACCCTTATGTGTATGCAATTATCTAGCTTTAGCAACACAAAAAAAACATTAATTCAAAAGCGTTTCATGCTTAAAATAAACAGCACTCAGCAACGTTTATTTAATAAAACATGCACATTATTATTAGTTAGCACACATATGCATCCCCACGTGTATTTCTCTCTTGTTAAAACACACATGTTGATCAGTATAAAAAACACTTACACAAAACAAATAATTAATAATTAGTAGATTAAATTATGACAAATAGACAAACCAGAGCTTCAAAACCCTATAGATTTCATTTAGAAAATCCTGCTCCAGCAATCCCCCCTTTGGTGATTTTATCACCAAATAACCCCAAAAAATATTTTTTTGTGAAATTTAGTCCCATTTTAGGAGAAATTGGAAATGTCTTTTTCCTCCTTACACAACACTACACACCAGACACTCTTTCATCATCCCTCTTTGTTTCTAAGTAGACACTCTCCCTTAATTCTTCTAATTCAATTTCTTGTGGTTCTCTTTTCAAACTTTTATTTCTCTTTTCATTATTTCTTTTGATTAACTTCTTTTTCCCTCCCCTGTTTTTACAACACAAACACACTAATCTCAATATCAATAAAGCAACAATTATACAAGTTAAAGGAAACAATATCTTACCTATAATAGTACTACCTATTTTTGCAATAAAACTCTTAACAGCTATCACCTTATTAGCTATTTTAGTCCAGATACTTTCAGCTTCAAGTGGTATTAATTCTTCATGCAAATCAGTAATATTTTTGATATAGACCTTCAGGTCTTTGCTTTCGTCTGGAATGTAAGTGCAACAATGTTGAACTTTCAGCATTCTACAAACTCCACCCTCCTTAGCCAATAATATATCAAGAGCAAGTCTATTTTGCATAGACATAGCACGCACGGCAATTAGTTCCGTATTCACCAAAAGAAACCCTCCAGCGGTATTTGTCGATAAGCGATCCACCACTGTTGACAGTTTCCGAATCCCATTAGCATTTAAAGAAATTCCCACTGCTGGAATTAAAGCTCCAAAAATGTCACCCACAATTTCAAACCAAGTTTCCCTCTTGAAGCGCATTAGTAAATTAATATGTTCTACATCTTCTATTCTATCTATATGAAAAATCTTTGGAAAAACCAGGCCCACATAACACGTGCCATACCAATGGTCAGGCAACTTGTAATAAGCCTTGTTCCCACAAACATAATACACTCCTGGAAAAATTGTATCTTCTCCACCTCTGAAACCCCATCCTGTTGCAATGAAGTATGTATCATGACATTCACTAGTCCCAACAAAATATGTATCATATTGGGATTTCCCTCTTGTAATGCACAGCTTACCCTTCTGTGGTGCATCCAAAGCTAAAGTTGGACTAGCTCCATTTCTCAATTCTTTTCCCATCTCAATGTCCCAAATTGTCTCCCTCACCTTATATTTCCCTGCCTTTCCATGCATACTCAATCTCCTTTCCTCCACCATGTTCAGGAAAGCTTTCTCCTCTTCTTCCAAACTACAAGTTAAATTATTCTTAAAAATGTAATCTAATGTTAATTCTTCTTTTTCAATAAAAATCTCACCAAAAATGTTAGCTTCTTTAGCTGGATTCAGATCTTTGTTCATTGGCAAGTGCCCAAAAATACTATCTTTGTTAGACATCTTATAATCTATTTTCCCTAACAAATAAAAAACACTACTTAATACACTACAAGAAATTCCATACGTAGCTGGTAAATGATGATAAGTAACACCCTCTGAAACGGATGCAGGTAATTGCATACAAACGTAGCAATCCCTTACTTCCATTGTTTTCACATATTCGTATAACAACTTTGAAAAAACATTACTAGAAAAATCATTAATTGACCTATCTTTATGCATGTAAGTATTACTAATTCTAGTTGGAACTACTTTTTGCGAATTCTTCTCTACATTAGTCTCATTCTCAGTATGTATTTCAAATGTACCTATTGAAACTCTAAATGTAACTAATAAAGCTAAAATACCCCATAGTAGCATTAATAATCCAGTACAGCAGCAGCACATTCTACACCATCTTTTTAAGAAGGCACATCTACTTTGATTATTCTCTATGTTAGCCATTTTACTACTTTGACCTTGTCTTTTGACTTAGCCTCTACTACTCCACTACTGTAATTTCTCAAACTTTGGATTACTTCAGACAGCTGAATTTTAGACTTTCTCCTTTTCACTTCCTCCAAGTGATTTCTTCAGTTCACTCAATTTGGGTATTCATCACTTTTCACTCCTTCTTCTTCAGCAACATCAAATTGTATCAGATCATCAACAACATCCTGTGCATCTGACTCTTCTCCAATGTCAGTCAGGATAACTTTTAAGATTCCAACAGATCCTTCCTTTTCCTCAACCACTTTTCTCAAGATCCCCTCTGGATTATCTCGAGTCACTGTTTCTTCTTCTCCTTCTTCAGACAGTGCCACATAAGACCATTCCGGTGATCTGTACTTTTGGTTTGGTCTTCTAATTCTCTTTATTTCCTCAGGTTCTCTTGACTCCTTTTGTTCCTTCCTTTTTACTTCGTTTTGACTCGATACTTCATTCACTTGTTCAGCTTTCGATGTATTTCCTCTTATCAGTCTGTATCTCAGCCTCTTTACTCTGTTGTTAGGCCAAAAATCTCCTCTTACAACCTTTTTCGGTCTTATTTCTGTATTATTTCTTTCTCCAATCCAAGTTCTCTTTCTCAGAACTCGACCCTTTGATTTTTCACTTTCACTTTCATCCGATTCTGTTTCAAATGCCTCTTGTTCTTCAGCAGTTTTCTTTTGCTCTTGTTCTTCAGCAGTTTTCTTTCGCTCCACAGTCTTTTTCACCACTATTTGAGACTTCCCTACTTCTTTCCCTCCTCGGGTCTCCGACACGCAATCTTCTTGCTGTCTACTTGTCCCTTCACCTAGCTTATTAGAAGTGTTCCCTACACCTCCTCGGGGGTCTTCCGCAATCTGTCCCTCTCTATCTTCTTCTGACCCTACTTCTTCAGAAATAATCTCAAGTGGTTCTTCAATCTCCTCCTCTTCGGATTCAGGAGTAATTTCTGTGGAACTGCTCTTTTCTTTTCTTTTTCCTCCACTGCTTTTTGGAACTTCAGGCTCTCTTTCAGAATCAGATCTCCTTTCTGAAATTCTCAATGATTCTCTTGAACTTGAAGAAAAGGCTTCTTTTCCTGAACCTTGATTCTTTCTTACTGGTTCTGGGTCTTCATCATCACTGGAATCTGACTCTTCAAAATACTCTCTACCAGTCCCATCCTTTGGGTTTGGAACTCTCAGAGTATGACTCGCATGCACCCAGTTCTTCACACCAGCACACTTCACTGCAGTCGTCGTAGTTAGAATGACTTGTCTTGGTCTTCCCCACCTTGGAACCAAGCAATTTCTTCTTCTGTGCACTTTAATCCTCACCCAGTCTCCTGGACTCAGATCATGAGCTTGCTTCTTCTCAAGTGTAGTAGCTTCTTCTCCAATCTGGTGAAACACAGAATGAACTGCGTCAGCCAGGCCTTTACAGTAATCCAAAATCATGTCATCAGTTATTGTCATCAACTTATTGACAGGTACATATGCATGTCGCATTGCACGTCCCATGATTATCTCGTGCGGACTTAAACCAGTAGTTCTATCTGGAGTAGATCTAATAGTCATTAGCACTAGAGGCAAGACATCGGGCCATTTCATGCCAGTGGCTAAGCACATCTTACCAATCCTGTTCTTAATTGTGCCATTTATCTGCTCAACAACACCAGAAGCCTCTGGTCTGTATGCACAATGTAGCTTCTGCTGTATGCTTAATGCTTCACAAATCAAACTCATGAGTTCATTATAGAAGTGTCCACCTCTATCAGACTCAATCGTTACTGGAAATCTGTATCTAGGAATCAATTCTCTTAACAGTAACTTTGCCACTGTTACTCCATCATTTCTCCTAGTCGGATAGGCCTCAACCCATCTTGAAAACAAACAGACTACCACTAGTACATATCTTAGTCTGTTCACTTGGGGCATTTCAATGAAATCAATCTGCATTCTTGTAAAAGGACCTCCTTCTCTGCCTATTGTTCCCAGACTCACCACTGTCTTCTTCCCAGTGTTAAATTGCTGGCAAATCAAACATCTTTGACAGATACTTTCTGCAATTGTCCTGAACTTTGCATTGTACCAAGTCTGTTTAAAAGACCTGATCATCGAATCCCTCCCCAAATGTCCCTGGCCATGATACATCCTTGCCATTGCTGACAGCATGGAGTTCGGCATTACTGGTCTGCCATCTCTATAGACCCAAACATGGTCTGTCTCTCTCGGGGCACAACCTGCCTTAATCCAATCTTTCTTTTCTTCCTTCTCTGCCTCATCCTGCAACTGTTTCACTTCATCCCATGTCTCTAGACATTAGTAAACATCACAGAACAAAAAGACATTTCACTCTCTCGTTCCCGATTAATAGATTGATTATTCTTTGCACAATATTGTGCAATGTCGTTAGCATATCGGTTGCCAACTGTCACAAAATCATCTCCTTGTCCATGAGCAGCACATTTCACAACTGCTAATTCTTTAGGCAGCTGTATCGCCTCAAGCAATTTCCCAATCACTTCAGCATTCTTTATTGGAGTCCCACTCGACGTCAAGAAACCTCTTTGTAGCCAAAGTTGGCCAAAGTCATGCACAACTCCAAATCCATACTGACTATCAGTCATCACAGTCGCTCTCAAATCTTTCCCAATTTCACAAGCTTTCGTCAATGCAACTAATTCAGCAACTTGCGCAGATTTCACTCCTTTCAATGATGATGCTTCCATTACTTCTGAAACCTTACACACTGCATATGCTGCACATAGCACACCCTCATCATTCCTCAGGCATGATCCATCCACAAACAACACATGATCACTCTCATGCAAGGGAAGATCCCTTATGTCTGGTCTCGGTTTTGTACAGTAATCAAGCACATCCAAACAATTGTGATCATCTTCAGTTTTCACACCCACATTTTCAATATCCGGCAACAATGTCGCTGGATTCACATTCACACATCTCTCAAGAGTCACATTTGATGCTCCCAGAATGACTTTTTCATATTTAGTCAACCGACTATGTGACATGTACTGAGTTCTGCTTCTTGTCAAAAGAATTGCCACATTATGAGGTACGAATACCCTTACAGGATATCCCATTATGATTCCCTCACTCTGTTCTAGGCTTCTGCATGTTGCAGCCACAGATTTCAGACAACCTGGTAAACCCACAGCTACAGGGTCAAGTGTCGATGAGAAGTACGCAATAGGCCTTCTCAGTAATCCATGCTTCTGAATTAACACTGAAAGTGCACATCCATTTCTCTCACTGCAGTACAATTCAAACTCTTTTTCATAATCTGGCATTCCCAAAGCAGGGGCTTCACACATTCTGCTTTTCAGCTCTTCGAATGCTGCCATTTGTTCTCCATCTAGTTCCAATGGGTCTGTCATCTCACTTTTAGTCAGCTTAATCAGTGGCTTTGCTATCAGCGAAAAATTAATTATCCACTGACGACAATAACCCACCATTCCCAGGAACATTCTTACTTCCCTCTGGGTCTTTGGGGCTTTCATTTCCCTGATAATTTTGATCCTGTCATCAGTCACTTTTCTCAGACCTTTCTCAATATTGTGTCCAAGATAATGCACCTCTTTCTTGCAGAATTGTAATTTAGCTGGAGATACTTTTAACCCTCCATCTGCCAGATGATTCAGTAAAGCTATAGTATCTACTTCACAAGCTTCACGTGTCTTTGATGCCACAAGTAGGTCATCAATATACTGCACTAATACTGAGTTTTCAGGCATGATCAAACTCTCCAATGACTTTTTCAATAACTGATTGAATATTGAAGGACTCTCTGTATACCCCTGTGGGATACGACACCATGCTAAAATACGCTGGCCAAATCTAAATGCAAAAATCGGCTGGCTGTCATGATGCAATGGAATTGAAAAGAAAGCATGACACAAATCAATCACTGTATACCACTCAGCATCATGTGGAATCTGATACAAAATCACTGATGGATTTGGCACAATAGGACAACATGCCACCACAATTTGATTAACTTTTCTCAAATCCTGTACGATCCTGAATTTCCCATTAGGCTTCTTTAGCCCCATTATCGGTGAATTACACGGACTACTCAGTAGTTCTCTCAGAACTCCCTGCTGAATCATTTTCTCAATTATAGGAGTTATTCCCTCAATTATTTCTGGTGTCATTTTGTACTGAGGAATGTTAGGATAAGTAATTCCCTCTTTCCCTGAAATTTTCACAGGATCTACATTATTCATCAATCCCACATCCTCTCCAGTAAAATCCCAAACTGTCCTTTTCACTGTGTCTCTCAGCTCTTGAGGCAAATCCTCTGGATCAAACACAGCATATGCACCAATTAACTAACTTTCTCTATTTTCTAGAGTCATTCGGTACAAAACATCCTCATCTGGTGTTTCAAAAGCTATTCCATCTGGTGTACAAAAAATTGTACAATTCATTTTACAACGTAGATCCCTACCTAACAGGTTCACTGGACTTGTGTCACAGATGATAAATCTGTGCATGTCTGAAAATTTCCCTATTTGTACTCTTACTGGTTCAGTAAGACGTGTTCTGATTTGTGTATTGGCTACACCAACTACTTGGATTGCTTCATCCGAGAGAGGAAGATTTCTAATATCTGTTGACCTGACAGTTGATCTTGTCGCACCTGTGTCTACTAAAAAAGTAACACCTTCTTCATTTATTTTTCCATCCACAAATGGTCCTGCCTGGTCTATTTCTAGAGTTGCACCAAGTATGCACTCTTCCTCCTCTCTTCGGCACCGTCAATAATCACCCTCAGACTCACTCCCTTCATTCTTTAACAAGTACTGTTGTACCTGGTTAGAACGCCTTGGTTTGTTTACCTGCTCATCATTGTAGAATCCCGAATCCGGATTATACTTTTGTGCTCCTCTATTCTGCGGCAAGGGCGGTTTTGGCTCTTGACTCTGCTGTCTCACAACTTTCTGCTGTTGCTGCTGTTGATTTTTCCCCTCGTTCTGCACCTGTTGATTCAAGGAGTTTCCCTCATTATTCACTAATGGTGGATTGGTACATTCTGATCTCCAATGTCCCAGTTGGCCACAGTTGTGACATGGGAACTTCTTTTTTGCTTCCTCAAGATTCCCCTTTCCTTTCCCTGCATACCTAGGTCTATTCCCTGCATTATTTCCTGCATTATTCGCCTGTTCCACCAACTGTGCTTCTTGTCTTTCCGCAACTTTCACCTGTGCCCACATTGCTTTCTCTTTCAGCTTTCTCTGTTTTGCTTCAATCTCATCACTGAAGTATTTTGCATGTCTCAGAATCTCATCTATTTTCTTACTCTGCCAATCCACAGTATGCTCACGAATTCTTTCACTAATCTCAGGTCTCAGGCCATATACAAATCTGTATACAAAATGACTCAAATCCTTGTCACCCAGGTGTTCATCTCCACTGAATTGTTTAAATGCCAGTATCAGCCTCTCGTAAAAAGCATGAACTGATTCTTTTGCTTCCTGATGTGTTCGATCTATTTTAACCCAGTCTGTTTCTTTTGGAGGTACTTTATTTTTCAGGTATACAATCACCTGCTCATACTTTCTCATTACTTCTGGATCTGGTGCTCCTGTTCTCTGATCTCTTGGATATTCCTCAGTAGGCCAACTCACAACTATTTTACACTCAGCCCACAAATCTGCTGGAACAATTATATCAAACAGACTATTCAGGTCAATCCACAGCACTTTTGACAATTTCACAAACCTGTCTACCTGCCTGTACCACTCGACGGGCTTTTCTCTCAATCGAGGGAAATCATTCGTAAATGATAAAATATCCTGTCTGGTCCATGGAACATGTACATATCCTCCTCCAGGTATTTCTCTCATAGGATAAGTATCCACTGGTTTTTCCTTTTCTCTCACAGGAAATGCTGAATAAGTCCTATCCCCTGATTCTTCTCTCTTTTTATACCATCTATCCTTCCACTTTTCAACATCACCCCATTTTCGCAATAAAGCGATCATCTCTTTAATCTGTCCTGTTCTACCAGTACCATTCAAATTCTCAATATCCTTGTCTGTGAAATCCATCCTGTAAGACTTCTGCAAAACTTTCACTTTATCAATGTCAACTCCATAGTCATTTGCTATTGCTCTTAATCTGTCATGTGTATTTCTCGCTCTCCAGGTGATGTTCTTACACATAAACAATAATTCACCATCATGATGATTTTTTTAGAATTTCGGTTGGAACTGTCCCTGCAACAAGCTCTTCTAATTCTACACGTAACCTAGCAACATCAATTGCTTGTGAATCTTTATCCCTCTTTTGAAGAACTTTCATCCATTCATTCAGATCCTCAGCTGTTATTTCAGTAGATTTTCTCACTGAAACCACTTTCTTCTGCGGTTCTAAAATTGGCATCCCTGAACAACTAGCTTCACCAGCATCCAGTCCTGAATTAGACTCCTCTAATCCTTCATTACATGTGTCATGTCTGAATTTTCCTGCCCTTTTTCCTGAATCTCCTGAAGGACCAGGCAAACTTGTCAATCTATTCCCAACATATGGAATAACCAAACCATTCTCACCCGTCCTCTGCTTATCAAAAACAGGCATAACCGGACTTATGGTTACGGGTACCGTAACAGCGTCTAGATTTTTTGTCAGTTCCTTGATCTTTTCAGTCAACTCCGATGTAGTTCTGGCTAATTCTCTCGTATTTTCGCCACTGCTTCTATTCTCTCTCTCCCTGAAAGGATTACCACTTCTTAACTCAGGTGTCACATTTTCTGTCTCAATGATACGATGCGTATCTCTTATCGGAGAAACAATTGGTGTACTCTCTTCTGGTTCCGGTCTATATGGAGGTGGTCTTTTGTAAATCATGTCATTTAAAACCTCATCCTCATATTCATTAACTCCATATCTTCTCACTTCTGCCTCAGGAACCCTTTCTGCTCCCTCTTCAACTGTTCTCACAGGATATAATCCCTCTGACATACTAGCATCTCGCCATCTCGTCATTCGATCATGATGAGTTTCACGACCATGTCTCCTCCCAAACATATACCTATAGTTGCCTCCAGACCTCTGTTTCTCTCGCTCATGTACTTCCTCTTCCCATTCCACTAAAGCCTCGAATTGTGTCGGCCTTGGTCTTGGGTCAAGACATAACATCTTTTCCCGTAAATTTTTCAACACGGCCAGATTAAATGAACCATGTTCTGGAAATGCTAAAACTCCATCTTCTTTGGTATACCTAACCCAATTCTCCAACCATATACAGGTATGATACCCATATCTCGCAGCCATGAAGGATGCAGGCGTTTTCGATGGAGGTAACAATTCACCCTCTCTCGTTTTAACATCTTTATCCTTGTCGAACCAATTTTTAATCTTTCTGAACAAAGATTTTTTCTTTTTCTCCTCTTGGTAATACATTTTAACGCTTACCAAAACTTTCTAATCCCTTCCGTAATACAACTGCACAATATGATTTTTCAACCAATAACAGCGCGACTCACACTAACGCACCAATCCTGGAACGTTACGTCACTAGAATAGCTCCACCAATCCTTGCGCGGCTCACACCAACGCACCAATCTCAGCGCGAGCACTATTCTGATCTAATATCCAATGAGAGCGCGGTCTGTTTGACGTCAGCAGTCGCTGCAGTTTCTCGCTCCTGTCAGTCGTCTACCCCTCCTTTACAAAATTTCTCAGTAGACTTCGTGTCGAATTTCTACAAAATCTATTAGTTACAACATATAAACATCTCCATTGTCTGCTTCGCTAACCAAAGAATAGTAAAGAAAATCTATTTCACAAGAAACCTCTCGTTGACACAGTAGCACATCCCTCTACTCTGCCCTTCTAACATACATTCATTAACTGTTTCCTCTAGGACTTGTCCAAAGAGTCTTACAATCAACTAAATGTATACAAACATTCACGCACATTCATACAAGAAAATATAATACATACACACAGAATCCTGCTTTTCCCGAGAACAGCGAACAATCTGCTCCACTACAGAATTATAACACACATCAACCAAGCACTTTACTTCTACCCAGTTTCTCAAACAAGCTCAGAGAATACCTATTACTTCTCCCGCGATAAGCTTTAACGGCGAACCTTACGGATCCCTGGGACTTAAAACCAGAGTTTCATAGATAACCTTCACTACCATACGCACTCCTTATATACCAGAAATATCTCTAATAGTAACATATAACAATGTCACTGATTCCGAATCCAGACAATGTGAATTTTCCTGCATACGTACAGGACCAACAATCCCGTCTTTCCCGAGAGCAGCATATACTTCCCTCTGCCCTACTACGGAACTGCTACTAGCTCCCAAGTTCCAGAAGCACTACATATAACTCAACATGACGACTCCAACATATAGTATTAGTACATATACCAACATTAATCAATAAGCTAATGTACAAGCAATCTAATCAGATCAAGACAATCATCAATAACCATCATCACTCTGCTACCAGGAACTTGATGCAGATTGGGGTGTACAAAATCTCCCTACTTCCACGAATAGAGTAATTTCCCAGTTACACGCACATACACTCACCATACACTAGGGCCCATTTCACTAACATACACTCAAATACTCTACCAGCATTGAACCTGTGGAAAGAAACCTCCTAAACTCCTAAACCCCACATCTACACCGAGGTCGATAAGACCTAGCTATTGCAATTGTCATAATCTAAACAATCTATACATCAATAATCAAATAGAGTACTCAATAATTGACAAGAAATAATCACCAACACCGTATTTAAAATTATGATTCTTTATCTAAAATTAGTCAAAAGAAATTAATCTGAATAAATCATTTTCTCATAATTACCTATTCTAGCTAAATGTCAGAATGGGTCATCAGGACAAGTCTCTCAGTAGAAATCTCCCAAGTCACCGTCCTCACAGCATCGATCCTCACCAACGCAGGTTTGGGAAGAAAATGGCAAAGTGGCAAAACGCAATGGAATGGAAACCCTCTCTAGTCTAGTATATTTATAATATTTCAGACAAAGGAAAGAAACATTTAATATTACTTCATCCGCCGAACCGCTGAGCAGAGCGAGAAGGAAAAGGATGTAGCATCGCTACATTTGGAAAAATCTCTGCTCAGAAAAAGTCACAAAAATAAAAAGACAGAACAGGAACTAAATGTTAAATGTATCTTCTCAACTTCCACACATTTCCTCTGGTGAGCTCAGAGTTTAGAGTCTTTCTTTAAAGCTCCTTTGTTTTCCAAGGCTGCCAAGGCTGCTGTCCCAATGCATCTGGAGACATGCCCAGATCTGCTGCTGTCCTCACGGAAAGTTTTAACCAGGCAAGGACTGTGGACAGATGACTCGCATTCATATTCAGCAAGGCCTTTTCCATCACAAATTCTCACTCGAAACCAGGCTTCAAAAGTCAGCCATCTTTTAGTAGGCCACAATAGGCCACAATAAACCATCTTAATTGAAAGAGACAAAAACAACGTTACCACAGCATAGTGATTGAACAGTGTTAACCCCACTAATACCCTTATGTGTATGCAATTATCTAGCTTTAGCAACACAAAAAAAACATTAATTCAAAAGCGTTTCGTGCTTAAAATAAACAGCACTCAGCAACGTTGATTTAATAAAACATGCACATTATTATTAGTTAGCACACATATGCATTCCCACGTGTATTTCTCTCTTGTTAAAACACACATGTTGATCAGTATAAAAAACACTTACACAAAACAAATAATTAATAATTAGTAGATTAAATTATGACAAATAGACAAACCAGAGCTTCAAAACCCTATAGATTTCATTTAGAAAATCCTGCTCCAGCAACCGTTGCTGCCAGTGATAGAGCTCAGGTTATTTTTCATGCCCCACTCCCCAGTGGCATGAATTGTTTTCACGATTGTGGCCCTCCGGTTACACCAGCAGCTCGCGCTCACTGCAAGTACACCATGTGCGCGTTATCTTAACTTTGGCCTTTAACTTTGCTCACAAAAGACTGGCATACGCCTGTCCTTCATTGCTGTACTCCGGTTATTAATTCGCCATTGAACACTGGCCCATCCCTATATACAGTAGCACTGTAAACTCATCTACGAAATCTGCACGTCATGCATTGTCTTCATAAATTTCCTAAACAGACGTATTGCAACCAACTCGATTGTTTATCTCCTTAAATGTTTTTGAAACAGGCTTTATTATTTCAATAAGCCACCAATTTTGCAGGATTCGAATGCTGGTATTCTTTTCATTTTAGGGAGCAAAACTACATATAGATTTATTTATTACATATATGTACAGGGTCTTAAACATAAGTTTTTTCCCCTTCCCTCTCTTAAATTAGAGCTTGCTCACTCTGTCCTGAAGATGAACCCCAATAATTGGGTTCGAAACGCCGTCGACCATTTCACAACATGAATTCCGTCAAAAATTGTATAAATCACTCAAGGAATTCAACTGTTTTTAACTAAAGAAAGCAGGGTGCCTCTCCGGGTAACCCCTCGTATCTCTGGACCTTTTTAGGCCACATCTTAACCATTGTACTTATAGAAACAACGATGAGGGTTGCTGCTGTGTGTGCACCAGAGAGTATAATCTAGTGTAATAATCTCCGTACTTGCAATTAACGGTCTCCTGCTCACTCCTAGTGGCCCACCGTTAAGGCCACTTAAATAAAGAACATCAAAAGTATAATAGAAAGGAGCGGAGTAGTGTTACATGTTATAAACAAATAAATGTTGTAGTACAAAATGAATTTGAGTTATTTGTTTTTATTCCTTATTCTTTATAATTATTTGTGTATTTCCATCCTAATTGTTTCAATTATTCAAAAGTATTCCAATAAACCTATACATTGGTTTCCATCTTAACCATCACATGTAGAACTGATGCATTAATTCATTTATACCAGCAATGTTCAAAATTATACACTTTGTAATAAATCAATTCAAATACATGATGCTTAGTATATACAGTTGTACAGCTTAATGCTCAATACAATGCTCAATATATACAATTATACAGCCAACGCGTTTCGTCCTGTCTAGGACATCATCAGGGCTGTAAAAAAAGAAAAGAAAAACATCATATCAATATACATCGTTCGATATATAAATCCTATCACGATACCTATACAAGGAAGAACTATATCCACAATATACAGAATATACCTATTTGACAGTACAAACTTGTTGATCATGATCAGAAATATCCATGTATAGAACAGTGTTAACAGCTGCTTGCAATACTGAAAACAATATAATAGTTGCTTCATTCCTTAATTATCGAAATTATGTCCATAATCCCATCCAAGGCCTGTCACCCATTCAGTATATTTTTATTCAGGAGGATAACCTATAGTCCCCTATATATTTCAAACATGAAAGTATAATCTTTAAATTAAATTAGTATTTCCTAATAGTCCATCCCTACTGTTTGTTTCTCACCTCAATGTTACTTGAAACAATCCTTGCAAATCTATGCTCTCTTCTCCTTCCGTACTCTCTCCAATTCTTCATTTCCTAGCACTTGCCAATAATTCCAGTATCTCATTCCATACCTCTGTATATCAATTAGTTAATCTAAAGACAAAAGACAAGTCAATGATACCAATCCTACATTCTTTACCATTAATGGGCTAACGCATCTTACTTCCATGACGTACCTTGGAATAATATATCCCCATATATTCCACAACAGATCCGATAATCCAGCTCAATAGCTAGAAACCACCATCTTTTTTCCAGACACTTCCACATCCATTGTTATTCCCATAATTTCACTTTGTTGATTAAACTCCTCTTAGCTAATAATTAACCTGAAAATAAAACCAAATGGCACCCAATTAGTATCGCTCTCACTGGTCCCCCAAAAATAAAGTAAACGCCCTTATTCTAAACGCATACCTTGCTTCAGCATATCCTCGTTCCACACAGCCGGTCCGATAGCCCTGCTCTGTAGCATAAGCCCGCTGAAGTCCCCTTTTAAAGGATTCAAACACCAATCATGAACTCCGATTTCAAGGCCTCATTGCCATAACACTAAAACTGTTTCCTATCTGGTCCACCTATTCAAGCCTCCAATCAAATCCCATTTTACTATCCCGAGTTTTTAAACAGAATCAGGATACCATTTCATGTGATCCTCAACCAATCCGTGTGCCCCACTTCAATGCTTAATTAACATGAAGACTCAAGCAGCTCCCTATCTGGTCCGCCTAAGTTCTCTTAACTACCGTGGAGAACAGACTTAAAGAAACGGCTATTCCTATTCGTTGGTTGCCCCACCAATGTGATTATCTTTTATTCTATGTACTAAATTGGGCGTAATGCAATGATTATTACATCAGTGGAAAACGAACATAAAGAAACGGCTATTCCTATTCGCTGGTTATCTAACCAATGTGATTTCCTATTACTCTATGTGCTAAAATCAAACGTAGTGAGATAATATTTACACCCACCGATCGTCATTTACCAACACAAACACTAATCTCTAATCTATTTAATTTGTATTCTAATCAAAGCAAAAAGCTAATATCTCTATCATACCTCTAGCGTAACACTCCGTTCACAATGTCCCGAAGGCAAAATCAATTAATAATTATGTTCCTTACTTATTCTCTTTCCACATATAAAGTATGATTTTCCCGAAACATTAATTCACACAAAACGTGTAGGGAATAGCCCAAACTTAAAATATACAAAGACCATAGTACAGCGTACCTTCTGTTAACACTGAAGAATCACAAATAACAACCCCCATTAATCACCAACACCACCGTCCATCCATTCCAGTTCCCAAAAAAAAAAAATTTTTGGGTGGGTGTAAATATTATCTCACAGACGTGGGGGCACAAGGTTTCTTGAAAGATATCAGCAGTTGGGATACTGCTAAAGGGTGAAAATCAGCAATTTGGAATTTATAACACCGAAGGCAAGAGACCACAGAAAACTTCTTACATTCATGGAAAGCACAGTAAAACATTGAGAATGAATTTGTCATTATACATCAAGAATGATAAAATGTTCCCCTATGTGGAGAAAATGATTCATTATCAACACCAAGTGATTTAACATCAGAAACTCTCGTAAATGATCACAAACACAAGAGCATTGTTAATTTTCAAGATAATTGTTTCAAAGAAAGGAATTTATTATGAGGCCAAGAAAGAAAGAGATCCAATACCACGTTTACATCCCAAAGAGATTAATATTTCGTTTTGGCGGGGATTTTGAGTCTGATTGATTTTAGAGCTCTAAATATGAAAAGATTTTACCTACCGGTTCTCCTTTCATGAGGACGTCCTTCAGAAATAGCTGAGCGGTAAGAATTGATTGTTCTATAGGCTTTTACAGCCACAAAAAAGGTAACAAGTAAACTGACCACATCTACAGGGGATGCATATATGGGATTAATCTCTGCCTCTACAACCCAGAAAGCCTAGGTGTATTTTTAAATAGATTGAGTGTAAGGAGCCCAGGAATCGCTGATAACTGACAATGCATTTGATGAAAGTTCTGAGACGTGCCAGGCTGACATGAAATCTTACAGGTCATCAGATGAATTTGTCCTTTGGTAATCAAATCATGAGGATGACCTTGAAGGTTCAAGCCTAGCTTGAGAAACGTGGGAATTATTCTTGGAAAGTCCACTGAGAGTTCTAGAAGTTGAGGGAACCACACTTGAAAGGGCCAGAAGGGAGTTACTATTAATATTGTGGCCCAGTTCCTTCTGACATAAAGGAGCGTTCAAAGAATCATTGAAAAAGGAGAAAAGGCTTATGCTTGGCGAGAGTGCCAGGGTTGGAGAAATGTGTTACAATGTGTATTTTCACTCTTATTGGTGATATGCTACTTCTAGTTTGTAAGTAATATGTATGGTATGTTCCTCTATGCTCACCCCTGTTTTCCCCTCTATGGTACACTCCTTTGTTCCCCTGGAGGCTACCTTGGAATGTTCAGTGAGGAGTTGCTGAATGCTGGTGGAGAGAGGAGTCAGAAAATAAATAGATGTTCTTACCTGAAGATGCTTCAGTCTTTTTTATCACTGACAATGATCTGTGCAAGGGGACAGATGTAACCAACTCCTCCCCTTTTGATGTGCTACTCCACCATTTCTTCGTGAAGGCAGTGCTTCCTCTGCTGGCGTCCTGTAGGAATTTCCAGTACCTGCTTCATTCCTGCCACACGTGGGACCACCGTTGAAGTCAGTCTGGTGAGGTGACTCTGTGTGTTTGTGGGACTGTTGGTGTTTTCCTCTTCAAGAACTTTGATTGAGGCATTTTGTGAGCTATACTGATAATAATCATTCTTCGCTTCGCATCCTTTCTGCCCTCGTATGTCTGCATGACAGGCTGTGTTGGAGTGTATTGCGGTGAAACATCTTACTTTGCCATGCTGCGCCACAGCTGTGTCACCGTGGGCGGACTGGTGAACCTTCCCTGATTTCTTCAAGTTTCGGTGCCCATGCCTGCTTCTGTGTGGTGACTGAGGAGTTTGTCGGTGCCTGTTTTTTTGTTTTTGTTTCTTGGTTCCTCCGAGAGACGTGCCTGGGCCTTTCATTTTACGGGCATTTTGTTGAATGTTGCCGTCTGCCGCCTACAATCAGCGAGATGCCGTGACTTTGCACCACAGCTGTGTCACCGTCGCGGGCTGGTGGTCTTTCCCTGATTTCTTCAAGTCTTGGTGCCTTTGCCTGCTTCTGTGAGGTGACTGAGGAGTTTGTTGGTGCATGCCTTTCTGTTTCTTGGTTCCCCGACAGACGTGCCCGGCGCATAGGCTACTCCCTCAGATCCTCGTCAGTTCCAGTCAGCGAGACGCTCCCGGCTCCCCAGCCACCTCGGGGCTGGGTTGAGGGCAATATTCTCATTGTCAGTTTCCTTCAGTCTATTTCTTGGCAGCGAGACGCTCCCGGCGACACATTACAATGAAAACACCTCAGATGATTATAACCACTGGAGCCTTGGATGTGCACTCAAACTCACTCATACATCACAAAGTCAATACTCACAAAATAAAACACCTCACTGATCGTTCACTTTACATCCTTGCCAACTCAAGCTGAAGGTGTCCCTTGACAGCCCAGGCAGGATTCTCGATCCGGACCAAGTTTCCTTGTGACAACACATCTGCCCCACAAAAGATCTCCCGTCTGGGTGCCAAGATTTCCCGCCTTCATTACCTTTTACGCAGCCTGAGGAGAAGGTTCTAGAAACCTCACCCCCTTTCTTCTGTTATGAAAAACCAAGCTGACCGTACTGGTCTGTGTCAAGGTCAAGGTCAAGGACTGCGAGACAGAGCTGTACATTCAACACATTTCTCTGACAACAACAATCTATGCTCTGAAAGGTACTGAGCACACTTCCCACACATTATCCCAGCAAAGCTTACAAAAGCGCCCAGCAGTATAGTAAACAAAACAACCTTGAACGTGCATAGTCTAAACAAGTTGAGAAATCTGGGGTCCTGCCTGTGCATGCAAAAGATCAAGCTAGAAAGAATCAGAATTCAAGATGGCATGAGGGCATGTCAAAGCCAATAGTAAGAATTTAATAATGCTTCTGAATGTACAACACAATGAACATTTGTGCACCACTGCCTATAGCATCACACACTTCATCTCCCAAGGTACAGCATAATGCACATTTGAGCACCGCTGCTAATGACACTGCACTCAAAGGCAGAGAAGTAAATCTCACACCTCTCTCTCTCTCTCTCATGGTTTCAAATGCACATCCCAGATGTTCTGTTCTTGGTAAGGCTGTTCTACTCTGTGAAAGCTCTCCCTCTTTAAAACTACAAGATTACATGAAATCAATCTTCAATGAAATGTGCACATACAGGAAACAATGATGTTGTACATTCAGGCTGGGGTAAAGTAAAACACCAAAAGTCAATTAAAACACTGGTTGTCAAAGGTCATCACATGGTTTCAATACATAGGAGTGCCCAGGGCACTGCAGAATACTATGTTTACAAAGCAGAGTTAAGCCACACAAAGTGGCTTAACACCCCTTTGGAAATATGGGGCAGGGCACTGCACCACCGGAGTGTCGAAAAAAGTGATGTTCCATTGGTGCAATCCCCTTGTAAATATGCCCAAATTGTTTACCTTTATGTCTAAGGAAATCTGCTGAGCATGAGTGCCCTCCTATATTGTGAAGAGCACAACTCTACCTTGGAAGTGTACCCAGGTGTGAGAGGGACTTCTTGCCCTAGTGCTTGCCTGATATGCAGGGTGCACCCCCATGCCCTCTAGGCTAGCGGAACCCTCCATTAATTCTCTGTGGGTCTTGTGAACACTGGTATTCTTGAGACCAGAACTTTCATTCTACTCCAAGGACACTGATGCAGAATTTGTGTCTTCCATCTGCATCCTTGCTGGTAATCTGCTCAGCTGATACTGCAGAGAGAGGATGTGGCAAAATGGTAAGAGCTGCCCACTTTAGAACTTTGCAATCCAGTTTGTGCTCGATGAAACTGCTAACAAAACCCTGTAATATTTTGATTATAGAAGAAATTGATATATTTCCATAACCCAAAGAGTTGTTTAAATGCATACAGTGAAAGAAATCATTTTGAGAGGAGCCATGTGCCAAAACTGTCTGTGGAGATGTGTATGCGGGATGTGGCATTTATTAAACCCACCAAAAGCACATTAAAACAACCATTGCAAGAGCGTCCAATCTATCTTATTTTCAGTGCCAATTCATGCACTGTGTACCTGTAAAGAGCATTAATTCTTATGGGGCATCTACAGCAGTGTGGTTGTATTTGAAGGCAATTGTGTGTGTATGTGTGTATGTGCTCGGTTGTGAGTGTGTGTGTGTTTTGTCTTTCATTCCTCATCCTATGCCTCTGACTGTTTTTGTTTTAATAAAAGGTTCCCAGTTCTTTCTGCAGTGAGAGCTGTCTCCCTGGGTTCAGACAGTCTCCGAGAACAGGCCAGCCTAACTGCTGCTTTGACTGTACTCCCTGCTCTGCTGGAGAAATATCTAATATGACAGGTGAGCGTGCTGCTGTATGTTAATCCTATATGAGCGTACATAGGTGTAGGTCAGCTTTCACTGTCAGTAGAATTAAAAGACTGCGGGCCGGATTTAGATCTTGGCGGCTATCCTGTCTTGAAATATAAATCCCAGGGTTACGATGGGATTTATATTTTGGTTGATGGGATATCCGTCACTTTTGTGAAGAAGTAACCTGTGTGCCAAGATCTACATCAGGCCCTATGTATGTAGCGTCACTCCAGCAGCTAAGAAAGCAAGCACAATCAATGTGTGATTCCCGCATCTTGGGTGCAGAACACGCTACATTCTACAATATTAAATAAAAATCATTTCACTGTAGGAAAAGTGAATTTTGGAAAGGTTTCCTTTTCCTGCCTGAAGCCACTACAGACTAACCAGGATTGGCCTGCTTGCAGCTGGCCTGTTGTTGCTTTTATGTGGTGTGAAATACTCCTCAGAGCAGAGACAATGGTTTGGGGGAAGTATGTGACCCAGCTCAACCCACTTAAGGCACTTTAGTGGTGTTAAGAAACTTTATGAACTTAAAAGAGACCTGAGGAAGACCTCTATTTCCATAAGAGCATTCTGGAGGAGAAGGGTCATTCGATTCCAAAACAAATTTTAGTCCTCTGACTTGTAGTGTAGTTACTAGGAATCCCCAGGACCTGCGTGTTTTCAATGACCTAAACTGAGGGCTTGGTGTCCAAACCGCTTACGTACACCCCCACAGGGGTTTAGACCAGCTGGCTCCACAGTGCCACAATATAAAACAAGGAGGAACAGGGGGCTATTTAAGACAGGTCCAGCATACTTAGCCCAGGCATGAATCTGAAAGTACAAAGGTATGCTGTTCCTAAAGAGGCTGTCAAAGATTGTGGAAGAGTACAAGTCAGGAGGAGGTTCCTCCTTCAGGAAAGAGACCCTCACACATCCGGCAAACTAGCTGTCATATATCGTCAGCAGGTGGCCCAGATGTCAAGTATCATCATCAGGTCTGCTCCGAATCGGGGCGGCGCTGCAATCCCCGATCGGCGACCTTAGAGGCGCCTTTTAGTGGAGATCTTTATTCCATTCATTGCCGGTTGGTGAGTGCAGGTGGGGGCCCTATTTTGATGTGCGTGTGAGACTAAGTGTGTTAAAAATAAGTAGTGGAGATCCTAAATAACAAATTTTAATAAG
Source organism: Triturus cristatus (assembly GCF_964204655.1). Classification (NCBI taxonomy): domain Eukaryota; kingdom Metazoa; phylum Chordata; class Amphibia; order Caudata; family Salamandridae; genus Triturus; species Triturus cristatus. Next base: position 1,128,925,349 of record NC_140588.1, on the reverse strand, counting down.
AGAGGTCCCACTCTTAATTAAAAACAATAACATGCATAATCTTCCAGTGAGGGTGTCTGAATTACGCTCTAGTGAATAGTGGTCAACATGTTTCTTGCATCGGTCAAGTTGGCCGCAATTCTTCAGGACCAGAAAGTTCACACACTTATTGGTAGTGGTTGCAACTAATACTTACCACTGATACAGCACCCTAATAAGTGGTTACTTTGAAATATAAAATTGTTACGCCTGTAAAAAAGAGAGAATAAGGGGACAAAAGTACAAGTCAAACAAACATATTTGCTATAAACAATCTAGAGTGAAAATCGCCTCATGAACTGCACCCACGAGGTGTCATGCAGTATTGGTGATGTGCAAGCACATGACATGCTATATAGTGGCAAACAAAATTCTCAATGACTTAAGTAATACAATAGTCATGTGTGATAATTGCTACTGCAGAAATGGTGTGTTGAAGATGTTGATATTTGATAAATTGAAAAAACATGGGATGAACCTTAGTCAAACCTGAACAATAAATACCACTCACCCTGGTATCCCGAGCCTCTGGTGTCAGCGAGAAGGCGCTGAGAAAACACTGAATAGTGCAGTGTTCTGTTGACATAAAAACCCCCAGGATAAGGAGTGTAAATAATTAAATCAGGTATGTATAACTTTAACTTTCTCATTGTTTATAGCAGTGCTCTCAGGTTCATTCTAATAACGATGTTATTTAATTTCACCCTCAGGGGATATGTATCTCAGAACGATATCTACAAGATCGTGAGATCTCAATCAGGACAGTAGTGCTATCTATCTTAGATTGTCCTGACAAAAGGGTATAATTCTTCCCTCTGTACTAGTAAGTAAGGAACTCAGCGGAGTCACAAGGTATCCACAGGACCGTAGTTGTTACTTATGGCAGTCCGCGATTCCGAATGCCTTGGTTCCTAACCTTCGTCTGCGCCTGCTCGGTGGACAGCACTGATCGCTTATGTACACCCCCACAGGGGTTTAGACCAGCTGGCTCCACAGTGCCACAAACACCCCCCTACATTCTACAGCGGTGTAGGTAGTTTCTGGCAACCACTAAACATGACAACCCTGATTCCTCAGGGAACGTTGAAAACAGTACAGTATGTTTCGCTCAGACACTTACGCTTGCTTACTCTCAGAAAATACACAGGATTTACGATTACGACATCTCAATAAGAATTTACTGATCCAGCCACAGCCTTGTATAAAACATATGTGCTGCGACAGTCAGGAGACAGAAGCATACAAAAGAGATTGCTAGTACCAATATAGTAAACAGTAGATACATTTCTACCTTAGTGCTAATAAGATGAACATAGAAATGTGTCTGGGGATGCCCAGTGCACTACGAAAAAACACTATTCAGTGTGAGTCCAACACTTTTCAAAACTTTACGTAACAGTATATATCACATGAAAACATATTTCAAAAAAATGAGTCCAAAGATGTTCTTAGTATCAAACGGAATCAAAACGAAGTCATATTAATTACATGACAATTCTTCTTTATTGTCGAAAAATGACCATGTTCATGGTTGCTGTAGCATGAATCCACATCAATAAGTGTTCAAAACAATCATAGCGATGTGCGAATTTCCCAATGCATTTCGGGCTGATAAAGCAAAGCCCTTCGTCAGGGGAATCTGAAATGCATAAACGATAATAGTCTATATACTTGACATAACAAAATGTGTATATAATGGTCTTAACAATATGGTTCATGAGGGGACAGGACTATCGAAATATCAACAGGAAAAAGATGGTAGTGGAAAAGAACTGAAAATAGAAAGGAAAAAATCTAACCAGTGTAGAACAGGTCACCAAGCTTGTGCTCAAGAGCTCAACAGATATCATAGTGAGCGAACCATCACCATGAGCCGTGATTAAAAACATTCCCGAGGTCTAAGAACAAACTAACATACCAATGCACGATCGGCAAATCAATGTCTGGTGGAGTAAACACCGGACAAACATCCAACGAGTTATGAAGCCTAAGAAATCAATGAACATAAAATAAGCAATCAAATGGTGTTTGGTGTGAAATAACCGTCACCAGATAGCGTGCTAAAACCTTACCCCGTTCTTGGGTTATCGGGCGCGACAGTGTCGGACCGATTCCAGAAGGGATTTAAAAAAATAGCTGAAAAATATAAAACCACGTCAAGTACCTAAACAGGCTAAAACCAGTCATTGTAAGTTGGCGAAACAAATATACATGCACTAAAAAACGGTCAAAAGCGCTTACCCTTCACGGTGAAACGGACGTCTCAACACCCATTACGCCAGCTATCGCGAATGGAGGCGAGTGTCTGGCATAATAAGGAGCATGCGCGTTTGAAAAAAAAATCACCCGAGTGGAAAGAGGACTAGGTGAAGACCGACGGTGGCCATGATAGAGAGTGCATTGGTTGTTAAATCGTGTGAAAATGAAAAAAAAGAAAAAGAACCAGGTGAAAGAAAAACAATACCATTCATATAAAAACAAGACAGTATCATTGCAAAACAATCAACATAATTCACATGGCAGGAAAGCCACAGTATCAGAAATATACACAATAGCTCAAAGAATTTTTTATACAATGGTGAAAAAAAATAATGAACAGAAATTTTTTGTTATGTAGAGTACCAGGCAGAGAGAGACATCATAATTACAAGGTACTCAGACTACTATAGGAAACATGAGAGTTCAAATTTATCATTCAACCCCATGGGGGAAAGTGTCTGCAGAAACCATATCCAGTGAGCCTCACGTTGTGATAGCATTTTAGACATATTTCTTCCAGGAAGAGCCTCAATGATTTCAAGAACTCCAAATCTGAGCTGAGCTATAGTGTGTTTAGCTGCTGCCCAATGTTGTGCGAGCGGAGAACTGATGGTTTTAGTTCATACATTTAGTCATGTATGCTCTCATTGCAGCAATGTAATGGTAGGTAAAAGTTTACCTCACCCTCGCACTGGCAAAACGATTAATTTGCACTTCAACGCGAACTGCAATAGTCATCATGTAGTGTACATAATCAAATGTCCTTGTGATTTGTGTTATGTTGGCAAAACTGAACGTGCCCTTCGCACTAGAATCACCGAACATAAGAGTCGGATACGAACTAAAACCATCAGTTCTCCGCTCGCACAACATTGGGCAGCAGCATTTACTAGGCCCCTTACACCCAAGCATATATCGGCAGGAACAAAAGATCCCCGATAAAGAGCCCCGTTTCGGGAGCCCGTCAAGGATTGCAGCGCCGACTTGACGAGGGGCAATGCTCATATGATGAAGCATGACACCTAGCTTGCTGGGTGTGTGAGAGCATTAGTTCCACCTAAGGGAATCTTCCTGGTTCCCTGGTGTTTTCTAACAAGTCTTGGTGAATAAATCTTCCATTTACCAACCGCATCTCCTCCTTCTAGTACTTGAGGAACTCTGTACCCCGCTTTGGAAACAGTGGTCCTTAAACAGAACAGTTTAGTCAGTAGAATAAATATAGACTTGAATCAGTACTATTAGAATTTCGATATAGCAGCATGTGGCGATGCATGTAATGCTGTGGGATTAGAGGCTCGATAGCTGGGGAAAAAAAGCTAAAATAATTCTAATTGCGTATTCCAAATGCCAGAATATCTTCACCATTATATTCACAGAACCATCCTAATTGCGGCTTCGCCTCTTCCTTCCAAGCCCACGTGCAGTTACACTTTTTCCACAAACCAAACCAAGGCAATTTTCATAAATTCAAGCTTGTATCCTTAACTGTCCTGATGATGATCCTATAATAGTTCTAAAAGGATCGAAACTTCGAACACTAAACAGTTTGCACGTTAATCATATATGATAAAAGAAGTGTAATTACTGTTTCTCTAAGCTTGTCAGAAATTGTGTTCAAAATTCCACAAGCTACCCTGTCTTGCCTGATATGTTTCTGTATTAAATGTACTTGTCATGTGTATATGTAGGATGCAGGATAGTGTCCCACTGTATTAATGTGTTTTTATAAGTGTTCTTTGCCATTTTTGATTTATTAAATTTGGATATAGTCTGTTGGGGCTTGTACATTGGACCTCCTTAAATATAGCCCCTTGTCCCCCCTTTTTGGATTACTAAGGACCACTGTTGTAATACTAAACTGTTACCCAAGGTCCTTATTTACATTTTGGGTTCCCTTGTGTTTTTGAAAATATACTTAGCTTTTTCTTGGCATTTTTGCCTCAAACTTAAAAAATGTATATATACAGCTCTGTTCTTCATGTTTAGAGATTGATTGTGAGATTGTTATTGTGTTGTGTCGTGACTTTTTGACTGTTTTAGTGTTGCTAAATACTTTGTCAGTTATATTGGATCATATTTGGTGAACTTTCATGCAACGCAGAGGAGCAGCAAACCTGCTGCGTGGTATTGCGTGAAATGTAGAGAGCTAAAATGCTCAGTATCTTCTAATATATGGAACTCCTTTGCCCCCTCCTAGTGCTGCTGCACTGTATGCTGCCTCGTGCCAACACAGGTACCTTTGCACCAATATTTAGGGATGCCTGCACTGTGGGCAGGACTGTTTTTATGCAGGAATGCAGACCTTCCTGTGCAAGAACAATCCTTAACACATTGGAGGCAAATTATTCTTTCCATGTGGGCTGCAGAATACACATGTGTAAACAAACATACTATGACAGGGACGTATTTCATTCCATTGCTTGGAGGCAACTCTATGAAGTCAAGCTGCAGTCTCGTGAATGGTCCTTCTTCCTTTCCGATTCTTCCCCAACTGACCACTGTCTTCCTGTCTGGATTTAACTGCTGAAAGATCAAGCATCTTTGGCAAAGACTCTCTGCGACTACCCTGAACTTTGGATTGTACCAATTCTGTCTGAATAGTCTAATCATTGTGTCCTTACCTACATGTGTCTCTCCAAGATACATTCTTGCCATTTGAGAGAGTAAGCAGTCTGGCTCTGCCACCGGTGTACACCCATACATCGTCTTCTGTCCCTCTTTCACAACCTGATTTTAATCAAAGATTTCCTTTTCATTTGGCTCAACTTCATCTTGCAACTGTCTAACCTCATCCAACGTCCCTACAGGTGAGAAAAACCTAAATTGGCAGCTGATTTCACTTGTTTCAATTCTTCTGTTAATGGCCATGTTATTTCTTGCAGAATATTGAGCAATTTGGTCAGCGTATCTGTTACCTGCCGCCACAGTTATTTCCTGACTGGTGAGCAGCACACTTGACCACTGCTATTTGTTTTGGCAATTGTATTGCTTCTAACAACTCCTTTACATTTTTGCCATTTCTTATAGGAGATTCTGAAGAAGTCAGAAATCCCCTCTGCATCCAGAGCTGGCCAACGTCGTGCAAAACCCCAAAACCATATTGACTGTCTGCAAATATGGTTATTTTCCAATTATACCCAATTTTGCATGCCTTTTTTAAGGCCACCAATTTGTCTACTTGTGCAGACTTGACTCCCGGTACACAGGATGCTTAATGACCCCAACACCTTACATACAGCGTACACTGCACTGCACTGAGTCCTCCTCCCTCTGTTCTCAAGCATGACCCATCTAGATATATCTCATGATCTGACTCTTTCAGGGGCACTTCTTTTATGTCAGGACGGGGCTTGGTACACATCTCAGTTACATCCAGACAATCATGATCCACCTCATCTTTCACTTTTTCACAATAATGTGGCAGGATTCATTATTGTACATCTTCTCACTGTCACTTTTTCCGCTCCCAGAATCACTCTTTCGTGCTTAGTCATCCTACTAGGGGTAAGGTACTGTGTTTGAGTTCTTGTTAAAAGAATCTCAACTGAATGTGGGATGAAAACTTTATATGGATGTCCCATCACAATCGATTCACTTTGTTCCAGACTCGTGCAAGTAGCAGCTACTGCTTTTAAGCAGTCAGTTAATGCTGAAGCCACAGGATCCAAAGTAGCAGAGAAATATGTTACAGGACATCGGCTTAATCCATGCCTTTGAGTCAAAACTGAGAGTGAACAACTTTCTCTCTCACAACAGAACAGTGCAAATTGTTTTGTATAATCAGGCATGCCTAAGGCAGGGGCCTCACACAGACAATTTCACAATTTCACAAACGCTTCCAAGCACTCATCATTCCAGACAATCAAATCCTTTGCTCTTTTTGGAGTCAGCTGAATCAATGGTTTTGCCAGAATGGAAAACCTGACTATCCACTGCCTATAGTACCCTACTACTCCTAGAAACATTCTCATTTCCTTTTGTCTCTGAGGTAGTTGCATTTGCTTGATTATCTGTATTCTATCTGGGGTAACTTTTCTGACTCCTCTTTCTTTTTTATGGCCTAAATATTTAACTTCTTGCTGACAAAAATGCAATTTTTCAGGAGACACCTTGTGTCCTCCTTCGGCCAAATGGTTCAGTAATGCAATTGTGTCAGTGACACAATCTTCTCGTGATTTTGATGCCACCAGTAGGTCATCAATGTACTGAACCAGGACTGAAATTCTGGCTATGACCAATGTTTCCAGACACTTTTTCAGGATTTTATTTAATATTGAGGGGCTCTCTGTATACCCTTGAGGAACTCGGCACCATGACAAGACACGGTCTTCGAACTAAAAGGCGAATAAATACTGGCTATCTGGGTGCAAAGGAATAGAGAAAAAGACTGGGCATAAATCAATTACTGTGAACCAGCCTGCATTCCAGGGTATCTGATAAAGGATCACTGCTGGATTTGGTACTACTGGACAACAAGGCACTACTTTTTTGTTAATCTTTCTCAAAACCTGCCCTATCCTGTATTTTCCACTGGGCTTTTTAAGTCCCATTGTTGGCGATTTACAAGGGCTACCCCTTATTTCTTTTAAAATACCTTGTTTAATCATTCGGTCAATTTCTTGGGCAATTCCTGCTTTCATTTCTGGACTCATTTTTTACTGTTGTGTGTTTGGATAAACTGCACCTTCTTTCATCGTCACTTTCACTGGATCTACATTTGACATCAGCCCTATATCTTTTCCTGTAAAATCCCACACTTCTGGATTTACTGTGGTTCTTAACTCTTCTGGCAAATAATTTTCAGTCATAAATGATAACATTTCATCTACATCTGTACCCTGCTTAGCAAGCATCATTTTGTATACAACATCTTCATCGGGATTTGGAAAGCAACACCATCTGGTGTCAGTAGATTGCGCAGTTCATTTTGCACAATAGATCTCTTTGAAACAGATTTACTGGACTGGAATCGCAAACTACAAACCGATGCATGTCTTTAAAATGTCCAATATGTACCCCCATCGGTTTTGTGATTGGGGTTCTAATCTGTTGATTCGACACTCCTACAACTTGGATAGATTCTCCTGAGAGGAGTAGGTTTGGGATGTCTGCTGTTCTCACAGTAGACTGGGTAGCACCAGTATCCAATAGAAAAGTGATATCACTACCTTCCACTTTCCCATCAATAAATGTACCTGACTGGTCTACCGGAAAGGATGTGCCAAGCACGCACTCCTCTTCCTCACCCCTCAGGCACTGTCATTGCATAGTCCATCTCGTCATTATAATTCTGTAAAAAATATTGTTTAACCACATAATTTTTCTTACCACTTCCTCCGTGAAATCCGGCGTCCGCACTGTATTTTTGAGTGTTCACAAAGTTTGGCATAGGAGTTGGTGGCACCTGATACTGTGGAGTAACTACCTGCTGTGGCTGACTCATAATCACCTCATTCTGCGTCTGTGGATTTAAATTTTGATTTGGCCCATTATTATTCTAAATACTCTTACACTCGTTCTTCCAATGTCCAAGCTTTCTGCACGCATGACAAGGAAACTTCTTCTTCTCTTACTTTACCACCATTCACCGCTTGATCATACTGATTCTGCTCTTTCACCTGATTATCCGTCTGGGTATGTAATTTATTTTCCTGCTGTTCTGCCAATTTCACTTGTGCCCACATCATTTTCTCCTTTAGCTTTCTATGCCTTGACTCAATGTTGTCTTCGCAATATTTGACATATTTCAAAATCTCATCTATCGACTTGCTCTGCCAGCACAACATGTGCTGCTGAATCATCTGACTAATCTCTGGTTTCAGACCATACACAAACTGATACACAAAATGTACCATATCCTTATCACCAATGTTCTCAAAACCACTATACTGCTTAAACACTTGCAGTAACCGCTCATAATATGCATGTACAGACTCATTTGACTCTTGAGTTGTTCTATCTATCTTTACCCAATCTGTTTCTTTAGGAAAGATTTTCCCCTTCAGAAAAGGAGTTACTTGGTGATATTTCCTCATTACGTCCTCTGAGGGTGCTCCTGTTTTCGGGTCTCTAGCATACTCCCCACTTGGCCAATCAACTGTGATCTTACACTCTGTCCATAAGTCAGCAGGTACCACAATATCAAACAAACAATCTAGATCCTTCAACAGAACCTTCGAAACTTTCACAAATCTTTCAACCTGTTTGTACCATTCTACGGGTTTCTCTCTTAACCTAGGAAAATTGTTTGTAAATGACAAAATATCCTGTCTACTACATGGAACATGACGATATCCACCTCTAGGAACCTCTCTCATGGGACACAATCTCTCTGCCTTTTCTGATTCCTATAGTAAGAATGCAGATGATGCTTCCTTTGCTCGTGCTTCCTCCTTCTTTCTTGTCCACCTAGTCCTCCACTAGTCAATGTATCTCCACTTCTGCAAAATATTCATTAACTCTTTTATCTGTAGTTTTTTACCAGACACCTTCATATTCTCCAAATCCTTGTCATTAAACTCCACTCGATATGGTTTCTGTAATAGTTTTGATCTCCCTATATCCACTCCAATCTTTGAAGCAACCTCTGTCAATCCTTTATGAAACAATTGTGCATTTCTTGTTATACTCCTACATATAAACAACAACTCTTAATCATTGTGAAGGTTCAACCTTTCTATTCCCACATTTCCAGCTATCATCTCTTCCAACTCCACTTTCAATCTGTAAATATCTAAGATCTTTGGTGTTGAGCTTCGTTTTTCTATTCCCTGTGTCCTTCTTTCTAAATCTTCTGGAGTGACCGCTGTCGAGCCTCTATTTCCTATCGGTACCATAGACTCTCTTTCTTTGGAATTTCCGGGTGTAACTCTTTTCAGAGTTTCAGTTATAGATTCCCTTATTGGAAGGTGCATTAATGAAATGACTGAATGGCACTCACTGGCCTGATCATCAGATGTTATCATCTCTTTTCTGGGATTACTCAAAGGAGTTGTTACAGCTTGGGGTTTTGGGCAACTCATTTTATCTCCATATAATGGGATAACAGGGCCTATAGTCACTGGTACTATCAATGATTCAGTATTTAATTTCAATTGACTTATTTTCTGTACTACTTCTGCCCTAGTTTTACTTAAGGCTTCTCTTTCATTATCTTGAAGCACCCTATTAACTGATGTATCATGTAAACTTTGAGGAATTAAGGGTGTTCCCATTACTGGTGCACTTAGACTGACTCTACTTCTTGGTACGGTGGAGGATTTTTTAGTTAAATCTTCCTCCAACAATTCATCATGTGATTCACCATATTCTGTCACATTCATGTGTTTTGTTTTATCCTTACACTTGCTTCCTGACTGTTCCTCAGCCATTAACACATGGTATAAACCTTCTGATACCATAGCTCTTCTCCATTGCTTCATCTGATCTTCACATGACTCCTGCAAATTTCTGGGAACAAATCGTCTATATCTCTTACCACCTCTGCATTTTTCTCATTCATATGACTCAGTCTCCCATTCTTCCAAAGCCTCACACTGAGTTAACCTAGGTCTTGGTAGCAAATCTTTCATTCTCATTCTCAAATTCTGAAGAATTCTCCCATTAAACATACCATGTTCTGGAAAAGCTAGAACTCCATCACCTTTTGAATATTCCATCTAATTCTCCAACCATACACAAGTATGATATCCTCTTTCCATCATAATAAAGGAAGCAGGTGTTTTTGGTGGCGGATTAGGAATTCCCTCTCTAGTCAACACAGACTTATCTTTCTTAAAGAAATTCTTAATCTTCTTTATTAACAACATTTTTCTCTTTTCTCCATACATTCTTGATGAACGATATATGAAAGAATATTCTGCAAACACTTGAACTCTGCTATCGGTGAGACTCACACCAGCAGTCAAATCAGAATTCAACGTACAATTTCTTCTTAAACAATGCTAACAAAGCTTCTATCTAATAACCAATTAAATCTCAGGCTTGCGCTGTTTGTTTAACCAATGCTAGCGCGGCCTTTTGTGATGTCAGTATTGCACCTCACTACTGACCCCTCCTTTACAATCTGCTTCTGTCTCACGCTCACTGTTTCAACCAATCCCAGCGCGGCTCTCTGTGACGTCAGCACAACTCCAGTGACTGACCCTCCCTTCACAATGTAATGTGAAAAACGTATTTCTTTACTTTTTCAAAATAAAACTTTGTTAGTAACAACATAAAAAACATTTGCTACACTGCCTGTTCCACTAAACAAAGGATAGATGTTCGACTTATTCTGGAGTCTCAGAATTGCTCCTCTTCTACTGCGAGTAAAACCCCTGTTTACCCTTCATTCAAGCTCGGGAGAACCTGTTACTCCTTCAGTTTTACCCCTACTGGCATATAAGACCAAAGTTTCACCAGCGAACCCTGTGCGATCACTCACTCTCTGCTTTTATACAAAATAGTTCCTAATTTAATACTGCCAGCCCTACGTAGCTTCTCAGTATTATTCCAAAAGACGAGTAACGTCACTGTAGTATGGCTTCTGTCACCACCCGCTATTCATTTTACTGGGATTTTCTGGACAATATAAAACAAGATGCTAACTCTTTTGTTAAACAATAATAAATAATCAATATTTATCACCAAACTAGTCAATAATAACCATAACTCTGCTACCAGAAAACTGATCCAGCAGCGTACCAACAACAGATACTCCACTACCATATACTCACCTGGGCCCATAAACACACAAATTGAGTAAACCGCTGGAGTCAAGTTTGTAAATTTAAAAAATGTAGGATTAGTTATTTCTTATTCCTCATTAACCTTTCAATGATCAAAAAGTGTTTTTCTCTGGTCAATGGCCCATTAGTTGAACTAATTAATGGTGATAATTAACATAATTCTAACTTTCTATACCTTAAAGGAAATAACCACAGACTCAGGAAAGTTTATAATCTTTATCTTAATTAAATGCATGTGAACCACTTCAAAAATACAGTAATGTTACCATCATTCATAGGAGAGAAAACTCAATTGATTAATCATCAAACACAATCTATGGACTCATACACTGATCAATGCTCAGAAAGGGAGAGGACAGAGAGAAAAGAACATCCGCAAATAACGTGAAATTGTGACTACCAAGAATGGTGTGAAGACCAACCCCCTGTCCAAAGGGCTGGTGATAAGGGTCTCCCGGGAAAGGTCAGGAGACAAAGACCTCAGGACAGGATAGTCGACCTCTTTAGAATACGGACGGTTTTCTCTCTGACACTCGCTTCCTCCTCGAGATTCTTCTGCGATCTTCTTATCTAACCCAATTAAAATTGGATAGAAGGTTCTGCATTTGGCTTCTTCATCAGCATCTCACAGGATCTCTCCCAGCAACAGCATCTCCCGCTACACAGACAGCATCCCGAGCTCGGCTAACTAACTAACGAGAGCTATCTTAATTATACCTTTTGTTCTTCATGTACCACCCACTAATGATTCAATATCGTAAAAATACGAGATCTAATTGGTCAGGCAAGGGGGGAAGATCATCACACCATGTTTACATGTCATCTAACTCAGTTTGACTGTTGTTCATAAACCCATCCCCTTAATTTTTATTCAAAGTTCTAGTTCACACATGCATTCACATTTTATTTGCAACATAGTTATAACGGTCTAAATGTAAGTCCACGTCGTTGAACTTTTCACCATCCGTTCCCAGGGTACATACTTTGAGGCCTTGGTTCCCGTTCAACATCTAAGTCATCATTCTGGGTTAACTTTCAGCGGACATGCACAGTCTTCCTTTTACTCAGCTTACTTCAGTTATACATGAGAAGCCCAAATGCGCACTCGTGATAAAGTCAGAAAGACAAATATTAGTTTCACAAATAAATGGTTTCACTGTATACCACCCATTTCTACTCTATTCCCCTTTACTCATTAATACTTTCCCCGTATTAGCATTTGTAAAATAGTTTGTTTTTGTTTCTGCTAAGCAGATGCCATGCACGCGAGTCTTCAAGACTCCATTTTAGTGCCTTCTCCTCATGCTCAAGATTTTCCCTCCAAGCGATAGCTTGTCATACTGCGTAGATGCAGTTGATGCATGGGCAGTAAAGATTTCCCGTTTAAAGCGGTTTTAGTCCTTCATTCCTGTTATCCATATTAGTAAACTCATAAGCAAGCTTCACTAACCCGCGTATTTATGTGGTGCGCATTAGTTTTACACAAAACAACTTTAGTAACGTGTTAGTGAGTTAAAGGAGCGGATTGCTTTCGAGCAAGTCTCTTTTCTACGAGGCCTTTCTCCATCGCTAGCTCTGATGGCACCTAGGGAAACCTAGCAAACCTATACATTTTTGAAAATTAGACACCCAGGGGAATCCAGGATGGGGTAACTTGACTGTCTCTCACCAGGTTCTTTTACCCAGAATACCTTGAAAACCTAAACATTTGTAAAAAAAAACACATATTCCTCAAATTCTGTGGTGGAGAGTTCTGGAATCTGCATGGATCCACAATATTCCACCTACCCCGCATTCCCCAAAGTCTTCCAAGAAAAATAGTACCTCACTTGTGTGGCTAGGCCTAGTGCCCGTGACAAGAAATGGACCAAAACGCAACATGGAGACACCACATTTTCACAGTAAATACGGACCATTTTTTTGCAATGTGCCTTGCTTGAGATTTTGAACCCTAGCTCTGCCGGCACCAAGGGAAACCTAGCAAACCTATAAAAAGAAAAAAAAAATTTCACCCAGGGGAATCCATGATGCGGTGACTTGACTGGCTCTCACCAGGTTCTGTTGCCCAAAATCCCTTGCACACCTCAAAATTTGTCAAAAAAACAAATTTTCCTCACTTTTCTGTGGTGGAAAGTTCTGGAATCTGCATGGATCCACCATAATCTACCCACCCCGCATTACCCAATCTCTTCCGAGAAAAATGGTACCTCACTCGCGTGGGTGAAGTTCCCGCAACAGGCAAGGGCCCCAAACCTTTTGAGGCGACATCAATATATCCTATCACAAAACAACCTGGTTTTGCAAGGGGGTTCCATGAGTTTTTGGCCCCGGACTCAGCGGCCATCTATAGAAACCTATGAAACCCATACATTTTTTAAAACTAGACACGCGGGGTAGTCCAGAGAGGTATGACTTGCATGGGTCCCCCAACATTTTCCTACCCATTATTATTCCCAACACATTATTACACCATTTGCAAAAAACACATTCATGCAGGGAAAAGAAACTCATTTACATTGTACAAAAAACAGTCTCTACACAAACAGCAGAACCACCAGTAACAAAACCGCAACCTGGAACAGTCTAAAGAGCAAAAGCCTTGAACTAGAACAAAAAGGGAGAAATAAAGCATTCCAATTGAAATTCACAAGAAATAAAAAACATTATAACACGCTATGTCACTACGCAAATGGTCAATCTGCCAGATGGGCCTTCAAATAGGGCTGAGAAAAATGGGGCTGATCTTGTCCATGGGATCGGGTGAGGTTGTCTGCCAGGCCGATCTGTCCCCCAGGTGGGGCAGAAAACAGCAGACAGAAATGTGCCCCCCTTGCAAAAAACAAATATCCCTGGTGCCTAGTAGGGCTTTCTGCCTCCCTCTCCCGCCTAGGGCAGAAAGGCCAGAAAAAGGGGCAGATCTGTCCCTAGGAGGGCAGAAAAAACATTACCAAATTTTACCCCCTTGGAAGCAACCATGTCGCATCCATTACACACAAAACAAAATCCCTGGTGCCTAGTGGAGTTTTATGGCCAAACAAATGGGCAGATCCACCCCCGGGGGGGCAGAAAAAACATACACAATGCATCAGCCTCCTGGAAGCGACCCTTGCCCAAGGGGTTGCTTCCATTTAATTTAAAATAAACTCCCTGGTGTCTAGTGGGGTTTCATGGCAAAAAACGGGCTGTTCTGCCCCCAGGGGGGCAGAATAAATATACAAAAAATATCTGCCCCCTGGAAGCGACCCTTGCCCAAGGGGCCACTTCCATTTGATTTTTTTTTTAAATCAACCCTGGTGTCTAGTGGGGTTTTCTGCCCCCAAAATAGGGCCGATCTACCTTCAGGGGGGGCATAATACACATATAAACAATATTTGCCCCCTGAAAGTGACCCTTGCCCAAGGGGTCGCTTCCGTTTTACTTTTTTTAAACTCCCTGGCTCTAGTGGGCTGTTCTGAAAGGACAAAAAACCCAGCCGATCTGTCCACACAGGGGTATAAGAGTCTAAAAAATAATGTGCCCATTCAGGAAGCGACCCTTCCCCAAGAGGTTGCTTCCATTTTAATTTTAAAAAATGTCCCTGGTGTCTAGTGAGGATTTCTGCCCCCCTGGAAGCAGAAAGCCCCAAAAACGGCCGATCTGCCGGGGGGGGGGGGGGGGGGGGCAGAATACACATCTAAAAAATATTTGGCCCCTGAAAGCAACCCTTGCTCAAGGGGTTGCTTAAATTTTAATTGTTTTTTAAACTCCCTGGTTCTAGTGGGCTTTTTTGCCCCCACCACTGCCACTGTCCCTTTCAGCTGTGCCCATGGCGTCATCACCACTGCCACTGTCCCTTTCAGCTGTGCCCATGGCGTCATCACCACTGCAGCTGTCCCTTTCAGCTGTGCCCATGGCATCATCATGGCTGCTGCTGTCCCTTTTATCCGTGCCCATGGCGTCATCACCACTGTAGCTGACCCTTTTATCCAGTATAATGCAGGACCCCAGGCAGGCTGCAACAACTCTTTCACACGTCTGAGTACCGCGCCGGCCAGTACCTTAATTATCTCCTGACGCCAATGCCTGGGTCAGGATACAAGTGTGTGTATGCGTTAGAGATCAGTGGGTGGGGCCCTGTGATGTGCTACAACTGTCAGAGCAAGAAAGCATCTATTTAGCTAGAAACCATTTTAAAGGCACACACATAACACAAGGCTGCACCCTAATGGCATGCACACTCTTTTATGTACTGTAAAGTAATTTTTAGCTTCAGCTGTTACCAGCAAGTAATAATTTCACTTAAACCCGTTGTTGTCAGGTCTTTTTCCCCTCTTTTGCCACACCTTTTGTTTGGGCTATTTGGGGTAGTTCATCCTTAGGCCCCCATTACTTTTTTGTCCACACTAGGTAGCCATGGCAAATTTAGGTCCTCTTTTCCCAGCATCCCGCAGATTTTAAAGGTACCCAGGGTTTGTAGATTCCCCTTGAGGGGACCGAGAAATTATGTAAGATACAACTAAATTTTAGCTTTTGGGGGGAAATTGGAAAAAAGTGCTGCAGAAGAAAGCATCTTTTTTTTCTCTGAAAAAGGTATCAACAAAGGGTTTGTGGTGCTAAACTCACCATCTTCCCAGCTTTCAGGAAAAAGGCAGCCTTTGGTAAGAAAACCAACATTTTCTACACAGTTTTGGCCTTTTACTGGGACATAGCCTATCTTTTCCTATTTTTTGTGCTTTCAACCTCCTTCCAGTTAGTAGTAAAAACGGTGTGAAACCAATAATGGACCCCAGAAAGCGAAACATTTCTGAAAAATGCAAAAACATCTGAATTCATAAAGGGGTCATTTGTGTAGATCCTTCAAGGTTTTCCTACAGAAAGTAGCAGGTGAAATAAACCAATATTGAAATTGAGTTGAAAAAAACAGCCATTTGCCATTTGCAGTAACTTCTTCTAACTATGGCAGATTTTTAAAAGCAATAGACTGTCACGTCCGCTGGAGGATTCTGGTTTTGAGGATATATAGGGCTGGTAGGTTCACGAGGATAACTGAGCTGCACCTTGCTGTGGTTTCTCATTGTGTATAGGGTATACTGCAATTAATTTGGTAAAATATAAAGAGTGAAAAATAGGTATCAAGGAAGCCTATGTATTTCTGAAATGGAAACAAGATATGGAGTTTAGAAGCAGTGGTTATTTGCACATCTGTGCATTTGTGGTTTCCAATACTAGCATGTGAATTAGAAGGCATTTCTCAAAATTACTTTTTTCTTATACACCTCTTACATTTGGAAGGCAGAAATGCGTAGTAAAACAATTGATAGTAATCCCTGTTCTACTATTCTTTGTTTCCCTAAGTCTCCTAATACAAATGGCACCTCATTCGTAGGGGAAGGCCTAGTGCCCGTGACAGGAAGCGGCCCAAAACGCAACGTGGACACTTCACATTTTTCCATTGAAAACTGACCTTTTTTTGCAATGTGCCTAGATGGATTTTGGGTCCTAGCTCAGCCGGCTCCTGGAGAAACCTAGCAAACCTGTACAGTTTTAAAAGTTACACACCCAGGAGAATCCAGTATGGGGTAACCTGTTACCCAGAATCCCTTGCAAACCTCAACATTAAAAAAAAAGACCATTTTCCTCACATTTCTGTGAAGGAAAGGAATCTGTGGGGATCCATCCAGTATTCCCTCAAGTCTTCCGATAAAAATGTTACATCATTAGCGTGGGTAGGTCTAGTGCTCGCAACAGGAAATGGCCCAAAATGTACTGTGTAGACATCAAAATTATCCATCACAAAACAACCTTTTTTTGCAGTGTCACCTGT
Organism: Triturus cristatus; assembly: GCF_964204655.1. Classification (NCBI taxonomy): domain Eukaryota; kingdom Metazoa; phylum Chordata; class Amphibia; order Caudata; family Salamandridae; genus Triturus; species Triturus cristatus. Next base: position 1,128,908,540 of record NC_140588.1, on the reverse strand, counting down.
GTTTTTGTGTGTTTGTTTCATTTGTGTTTTTAATCCTAGGCTAAGCAGCCATCAAGGGAAACCTACCAAACCTGGACATTTGAGGAAGTACACACATGGGGGAGTCTAGGGAGGTGTGGCTTGCGTCAATCCTGTAACATATTCTTACAGAGAATCCCCTGCAAACCTCATATTCAGCTAACCAAATCACATTTTTCTCTCATTTCTGTGTGGGAAAATTGTGGGCTCACCGGGCTGACACAAATTTCCTACCACTCAGTATTCCTCCAAGGCCTCACAATAAAAGTGGAATTTCACTTGTGTGGGTAGGACTAGGGCCCGCAACAGGAAAGGGCCCAAAACTTATTTTGCATACTTGAAGTTATCAAAAACATTTTTTCAAGAGGCGGTACCTGCAATTCTGGCTCGGCAGCCATTTAGGGGAACCCACCAAATCCAGACATTTCTGAAAACTAGACACCAGGGGAATGCCAGGGATGTGTGGCTTGCATGGATCTCCCAACATTTTCTTACCTAGAATCCTCTGCAAGACTCAAATTTAGATTGAATAAAAATATTTCCCTCATATTTCTCTGTGGGATCACCATGCTGGCACAAATATTCTACCCCGCAGTGTTCCTCTTGGTCTTCCGAGTAAAAATATACCATACTTATGTGGGTGCCAAAAGCAGAGCCAGCCTAAAATAAAATTGCGCTCATCAACTCGCTGTGATATCCCCTCAATCTTTACACATTTTTGGCCCACCCCTGTCACAGACACTTGGCTCACCCACACAAGTGAGATATCACTTTTGTTGGAAGACTGCTTGATTTTAATGAGGTGACACCAATGGCTGGATCTCCACTCTGATAATTAGACTAGGAAGTGGATGGAGAGAAGAATGTGTCTTCATGGTAACAAGCCTATGAATGACTCTAATGGACCAGTTTAGACGTGTTTGAGGAAAAGTGCCGATAGTCAATGGCCTAAAGACTTTAACTTCATGTTCCCTGTATCTGCACATCTTCAAAATTTTAGAAAATGTAATTAAACATACAGGGCTGATTCACAGAACTAACTCAAGACAAAATCCTAAACTTACTACCATTTTCGTATTCACAGAAGGCACTTACTCATTTTGGTATTCACAGAAGACACTTACTCACTTCGGTATTCACAGGAGTTAGGAGTCCTAACTTTAGGACTCCTAAATGCCTTCTGTGAATACCGAAAGTCTTAAAATCAGGATTTTTCTCAGTTTAGGAGTCCTAAAGTTAGGACTCCTAACTTTACTACTACTAAACTGAGAAAAATCCAAATTTTAAGGCTTTCGGTATTCACAGAAGGCATTTAGGAGTCCTAAAGTTAGGAGTCCTAACTATACTACTACTAAACTGAGAAAAATCCAAATTTTAAGGCTTTCGGTATTCACAGAAGGCATTTAGGGGCCCGATTCACAGAACTAACTTAAGACAAAATCCTAAACTTACTACCATTTTGGTACATTCACAGAAAGCACTTACTCATTTCGGTATTTACAGAAGTTTAGGACTCCTAAATGCTTTCTGTGAATACCGAAAGTCTTAAAGTTAGGATATTTCTCAGTTTAGGAGTAGTAAAGTTAGGACTCCTAACTTTAGGACTCCTAAATGCCTTCTGTGAATACGGAAAGTCTTAAAGTTAGGATTTTTCTCAGTTTAGGAGTAGTACAGTTAGGACTCCTAACTTTAGGACTCCTAAACTGAGAAAAATCATAACTTTAAGACTTTTGGTATTCACAGAAGGCATTTAGGAGTCCTAAGGTTAGGACTCATAACTTCTGTGAATACCGAAATGAGTAAGTGCCTTCTGTGAATACCAAAATGGTAGTAAGTTTAGGATTTTGTCTTAAGTTAGTTCTGTGAATCGGGCCTAAAGTTAGGAGTCCTAACTTTAGTAGTACTAAATTGAGAAAAATCCAAATTTTAAGACTTTCGGTATTCACAGAAGGCATTTAGGAGTCCTAAAGTTAGGACTCCGAACTTCTGTGAATACCGAAATGAGTAAGTGTCTTCTGTGAATACCAAAATGAGTAAGTGCCTTCTGTGAATACTAAAATGGTAGTAAGTTTAGGATTTTGTCTTAACCCCTTCAGTGCCCATGACGAGATAGTCTCGTCATGGAGCGCGGTTGCGCTGTGCTTATGACGAGACTATCTCGTCATAAACCCCGCCCGCTAATGAAACGCCCGGCACAGGGCGTGGAAAGGGCGGGGCACTCAAGGGGTTAAGTTAGTTCTGTGAATCGGGCCCATAGTTTTAAGTAACGTATAACAATACTTTATACTTAAATCCTCTGATGCTGTTGTCAAAACTGCAATTTTAGGCAAAGAAAATATTTCCATCTAGAAGCTATCATTCAAAACATGCTGTTCATGCACAAATGCTGCTTTCCAGATCTTTCCTTGACTGGAGCAATTGGAGACAACCACAATGTGGCATCAACAGGTTCAAATGTTGTCTTGAGCACTTGTGCTTTTGCTATTGTGAATCCTGGAGAGTGCGCTGATGCAGCCCAAACAGAATGAGCATTCTTAGTTCAATAAATAAGGCTCCATCTGTACTACCCGTGCGAGCATCAAGTCTGTACTGTCTTCTGTTCCCGTGATCCATGGGTACTTACAGACCAGCTCCATCTGTACTACCTGTGTGAGCATCAAGTCTGTACTGCCTTCTGTTCCAGTGACATGTGGGTACTGACAGACAACTCCATCCGTACTCCCTGTGCGAGCATCAGGTCTGCACTGTCTTCTGTTCCAATGACCTGTGGATACTGGCAGACCGGCTCTTGCTACTCCCCAAGCTAAGCGTAGAGCCGGGTGCCCCAATCTTCCATGACAGCAGAAACCCAGGTTCTATCTTTAGCCCATCTGCACCTCTTGGTTTGGTTTCACTCTGGGTAGTGTTCTGTAAGAATCTCAAATGTGCACTACTGGGATGTGTTCTCTTCAGAAGTGCAGGATCACTAGTAGATGTCCTGGTGTGCTCCCACACCAGTAGGCTAAAGATCGAGTTGTGTGTTAATGTTACCAAAACCCCAAGATGGCAATACAGGGTCCTATTAGAATGATCAGGGGATTAAGTGGATTCTGTGGCTGCAGCGCTTACCATAGAATTAGTATTTTACTGCATTTGCACATAATTTGCAACTTTATTTGCAAAGTTTGCAGATTTTAACTGGAAATATTATCTCTATCTGAAATGGATGAAAATGAAGGTGATAGTGAATATGCTTCATAACTTGCACTTTTTGATGGATAAGTTAGATAGGTTTGCCATATTATTTTAGCTTCCATCCTGTGTTATTCTAGAAGCCCTGATACTGTTAAAGCCCTGCAGAGTAGTTTGGGGGCTGCAAATATGACAAGGCAGCCCTGAAAATGTTTAGATATTTTCTGGCTCCTATGAAACATGGGATTTATGGATCACTGTATTTTGAGCAATAAAAAAATAAAAACACCAACACGTGTAGGGGCAGATTTATCAAAATGTCACACAATGCAGCACACCAAGATGCCTTGCTGTGCTGCGTTGCGTGACAGGGCAGGAATGTGCAATATTAAACATTGTATGGTGGATTCCTGTTATCTCCTAGCGCTGGAGCACTTGTGGCTGCTCAGCTCCAATGCAGACACCCGTGCACCAGGGCACATGCCAAACAGCTCCCCACTGAAAAAGCACTGGATCCTGTAAAAATGGATCAGGAGCTTGCCAAGAGAAGGACACAGAAGGGTAAAGGATTGCCATCCTCACAGTGAAGATCAGTCTCCTGAGGGAGATGCTCTTAGCTTATGTGAACTGTCCCAGAGGAGTTTGGGCCTGATCAGGCAGAGTTCTTGTTTGCACGGGCCCTTCCAGGGCAGATCTGAGTTTGGAGCAGCAGTCCTGCCCCTCTCTTGAGCCCCTCAGAAATCAAGCTGCTGCTGAGGAAGCAGAGAATATCAGTGGGTCCCATAGGATCTATTGGGAGGATGGACTTCTATACTCTGAGGGTAGAGACCCCAAGCCTGGTGCCACCAGGAGGTTGGTAATACCCAAGAAGTTTAGAGGTTTCCTACTCTCCCTAGCACATGATATTCGTCTGGCAGGATGCTTAGGGCAAAGCAAGACTTGGGATAGTGTTATGTTTCATATAGGTACCCCAATATAGGCACTGGTAGTCACATAACCTTTCACCTATTTCGCCCCTACCATTACACTTCATAATGATTCTTTGGACTGACCTTTTACCTAGTTACAATACAGGATGTAGGGTTTTCCCTGAAAACTAGCCTCATCCATTATGCATGAGGATTCTTGGAAACTCAGCAGGACTACCATCCCCTGCATAATATCTATGTATAGGGTCATTCTTTCCGTCATCCTACGTCCGACATGACACAGAAAGGTAGAATCCCTGAGGATACCACTTTGGGTATATAAACACCATATCTTACTGGGGTAGTCAGAGGAAAAACATTACTTCCATGCTGACACACTGACGTGAGACGCTGAGGTTCCTGCATGCCAATATTCCAGCTCGCAGTGGTCTAACATCCCTTGCGTGGTGTCCAACTCGACACAAAGATGGGGTTCCATAGTCTCTCACTTCAGGTAATGGGGGTTGAGGTTAATCTCGAGGGATTCTTGGCTTTACACCGACATACATGCTAGGTACACTTTGATACATCTAGTTAGGGTCGCATCATAGGACTACATATCTTTTACTGTCATGTATTTTATATACTTGCCTGTACTCATTGTTTTAGAACTATGGTAGAAATCGACCATCCTTTTACGCTGTTGGTGCTTATAATCATTTGTATCTGTTACTGTCTAATGTTTGTTTCAGCACACCTACTTTACACTAGAATGACGCTGGTTCAATAAATGTTGATTGGAAAATGTCCCCACCGATTATTCTGTGTACATCTCTGAGACGAAGTGAGCACGAGTGACTGAGTGTAAAGTAACACACTGTTTCCACGATCTTGAGGGATTATTAGGGTGGTCATGTTTGATAGTTGCCAGGAACTATTCTCTCCTTGGTAAGAGGAGTTACTCGTGGCACTGTGAGCGAGCTGGTATACCGGCTAACATACCCGGTGGGGGTGCCTAGAATCAGTCTGGACACCAATCCTACAGTGTATGTTCTCTAAAAGCACAGATCTGATATAGGTTTATAGGAACTACACAACATGGTGCCACCAACGTTGGTTTGGTACTTATTTAACAGTCAAATCTAAGTAGTTCAGTCGTGCTTTTCTCAGAGACCCCGACTCACATTTCGGCAGAGACGTCTGGAGGGGAAAGGGACTCTCCACCACTGCCGAGGAGGCATTTCTTACGTCTTGTATTGTATTGTATTGTATTGTATTGTATATTGCTTTTATATAGCGCGACTGTCACCCAACGGGTATCCTGGCGCTTGGAGACAAGATGATAAAACACAATACGTGTTCAGTCAGCTAGACCGAAGAAGGTGCTATCTGTTCTTGGCGAAAAGCCAGGTCTTGAGGCCCTTTCTGAAGCCCAACAAGGATCCGGCCAACCTCAATTCTCGAGGGATCTTATTCCAGAGGCATGCGGCTGCCGTGCTGAAGGCCCTGCCACCCATTCTCGCTAGTTTAGTTTTGGCGACGGAGACTAGTCCTTGATTGGATGAACGAAGAAGTCTTTTAGGTTCATACCAAGAGAAACGCTCTCGCAAGGGTAACGGCCCTGTATTGTGTAAAGCTTTATAGACCAGAACCAGAGATTTAAAGCTGATTCTGTCTTTTATGGGCAGCCAATGTAAATCCTTTAAGGCCTGCTGCGCCGAAGAGTCACGTTGTCGGTTCAGTGCCAGTTTGGCTGCCGAAGATTGGATTCGTTGCAGCCCCTGTACAATATATTGGGGAGCACCCAAATACAAGGAGTTACAATAATCCAATCTACTTAGAATTACACTCTGGACCACCAAAGGCCTTGCCTCACTGGGTAGGAGTGGAAGAATTTGACGGAGGGCTCTTAGCAGAGACACGCAGGTACTAATCATTTTGTTGGCCTGGGTTTGCATCTGGAGGTTCTCATCCATCATAACCCCTAGATTGCGAACTTTTTTAGCTGCTGCTATGGGGGGATCCCCCGGACGGAGCCTGAACTCTCCCTGGAGAGGGTTGGATATTCTGGCAGCATGACAGAACAGCAACTCCGTTTTCTCAGCATTCAGCTGTAGGGAGTTCGCTTTCAGCCAATCTGCCACCTGCCCCATGCATTCTTGAAAAGAACTCATGGGGACCGCGTCATCTCCTTCAAAAGAGAAGAGCAGTTGAATATCGTCCGCATAATTGACCACTTCGATCCCGAAGGATTTAATGAGGGGGATCAGTGGGCCCAGATATACATTAAAAAGGATCGGACTGACTGCCGAGCCCTGAGGTACACCGAAAGGAACCGGGGACCAAGGAGAGATGAAGGGTGTCATCATAACTGCCTGTTGCCGGTCCGCTAAGTAGGAACGTATCCATTCTAGGGCACGTCCCTGGACCCCTAAACTTTCCAGTCTTGACAACAGTATAGTGTGACTAACCGTGTCAAATGCGGCCGACATGTCTAGTAGTACCAATACTGAAGACTTTCCATTGTCGGCTCGCATACGAAGTTTGTCCAATACTGTTGTCAATGCAGTCTCTGTTCCATGCCCCGGCCGAAATCCAAACTGGTCCCTGTCCAGCAGCAGGTTCTCTTCCAGATAGTTCGACAGGGACTTGCTGACCACTTTTTCCAGAATTTTAACTGGAAACGGCAATAGAGATATGGGGCGAAAGCTGACAGGCTGCGTGGGGTCCAGGGAGGGCTTTTTCAACAGGGGAGTGACTATTGCCCGTTTCCAGCAGTCTGGTACTATTCCCTCGTTCAAAGATTGGCAACATATTTGTCGCAGACCAGGGAATATTTTAGGGCCAAACTCCTTCCAGATCTTGTGGGGAAGGGGGTCAAGAGGCGAGCCAGATGAGATTTGCCGAGCTATAGTGCTAAAACTTTCCTCTGTGGGCGGTGAGAAGTGGCTCAGAAAAACATCCTTACTGACAGCCTCACTGATGGGAGGCATATCCCGTATACTGCAATCAAGGCCTCCAACAATTCTCGTGACCTTGTCAGTGAAAAAGGTGGCGACCTCATTACACAGGTTTTGCGAAGGCTTGATACTGTTGGCCATGCAGCCAGGGTTGCCAAGGTCTCTTACAATATTGAAGAGGGCCTTAGAGCCATTGGATGCCTGTAGGATAGAACTTGCATAAAATTGGGACTTTGCTTCCTTAATCGCCTGCTTATATTTAACTTGAATTGATTTTAAGGCGATTTCATCAGATTTTATGTAGGCCCTGCGCCATCTCCTCTCGGACTGCCGGCGGGCTGCACGTAGCACTCTCAGCTCCTTATTAAACCAGGGGGCCGAGGGTGTGTTTCTAATCTTAAGCTTTTTTCTAGGGATATGTTCTTCCAGGACATTATTGATGGAGTTACTATATCTCGTGTAACTTGCCTCGACTGTCTCCCCAGGTTTGAGGTTCATCTGACAGGAAAGTAGGGGGGCTGGGCTAAGTTTAGACAGTTTCGCCCAGTCTCTCCCCCACCGATAGGTGGTTGGATTACTGCCCGTCCGCTTATTTCTCGGTAGAGTTATCCTGAACTGGATCAAGAAGTGATCAGTCCAGTTCAGCGGGTCAATACTAAGTACCTCTGTATCGGATAGCTTGGCAAAAACTAAGTCCAGCGTATTTCCTCCCTTGTGAGTCGGCTTATGAATAAGCTGCTGCAGACCGCAGTTCTCACAAGTTTGGTTCAGAGCCTTCAGGTGGTTCCCTAAGTTCCCTGTGTCCCACAGATTGAAATCTCCAAGGAGAAGCAGTCTGGAGTGTGAAAGAGCCAGAGTGGTAATGGTATCCAACAGGGTCTGATGGTGACAGTCCAGGCCCGGAGGCCTATAACAGACCATGCCTGACAGTATTTTCCCCTTGGGCTCCTGTAAAGAGAAACCCAAGATTTCATACCCTGCTATATCATTTATCGCCAAAGGGACACAGTCCCATTTGTCTTTGAAGATTATCCCTACCCCTCCTCCTCTCCCCGACAAGCGTGGTTTCTGAAGGATTTTATAGCCTGCTGGGCATGAAAATCCCAACCCCACCAAGGAGTCCGGGGTGATCCAGGTTTCCGTAATGAATAGTAGGTCCAGGTCTCGGTCCTCCAGCAGGTCATAGACTTCCTGGTGATGTTTTATCAATGATCTGCTGTTGACCAACCCGCAGGTCAGAGCCTGCGGTGGAACCCCCACCTTTCCATTACCAATATTAAGCAGGGCCTCCCTTGAATAGTAGAGTCGAGCTGAGTTTAAACTGGCAGCGTTTATGGCGCTTGGCGCGGCCGGGGCGCGGACGGGCGCGGACGGGCGCAGACGGGCTTGCCTCTGGCGCACCTCCGGCGCGCCATCGGCGCGCCCGCTACGCGCGCGCGCTGCGCGCTTGCATTTCCCGTTAATATAGCCCCCAACCACTAGAGCGCGAACAAAGATGGCGCCTGTTGATTGGCCTGAGCAGTGGAGTCTCGCTAAAAGCGAGTGAGGTAGTTATTTTTTCATGTGCGGGTAAGCGGACTGTGCAAAACTACAATTCAAATATTAACAAGTAAAGTCTCCCAACACTCAACAATTTAAAAGCATTTATTAGCAGCAAGTTTCAGAGTAAAAAAGCGCAATGCTTGGCTTCAGACCCTCGCAATCTGCCCCGAGTTAGAGATAGCGTTCAGCAGCAATGTCTGATCGTGTCAGCTGAAGGTCTCAGATCGTAGGCTGGCGCGCTTGCATTTCCCGTTAATATAGCCCCCAACCACTAGAGCGCGAACAAAGATGGCGCCTGTTGATTGGCCTGAGCAGTGGAGTCTCGCTAAAAGCGAGTGAGGTAGTTATTTTTTAATGTGCGGGTAAGCGGACTGTGCAAAACTACAATTCAAATATTAACAAGTAAAGTCTCCCAACACTCAACAATTTAAAAGCATTTATTAGCAGCAAGTTTCAGAGTAAAAAAGCGCAATGCTTGGCTTCAGACCCTCGCAGTCTGCCCCGAGTTAGAGATAGCGTTCAGCAGCAATGTCTGATCGTGTCAGCTGAAGGTCTCAGATCGTAGGCTGGCGCGCTTGCATTTCCCGTTAATATAGCCCCCAACCACTAGAGCGCGAACAAAGATGGCGCCTGTTGATTGGCCTGAGCAGTGGAGTCTCGCTAAAAGCGAGTGAGGTAGTTATTTTTTAATGTGCGGGTAAGCGGACTGTGCAAAACTACAATTCAAATATTAACAAGTAAAGTCTCCCAACACTCAACAATTTAAAAGCATTTATTAGCAGCAAGTTTCAGAGTAAAAAAGTGCAATGCTTGGCTTCAGACCCTCGCAGTCTGCCCCGAGTTAGAGATAGCGTTCAGCAGCAATGTCTGATCGTGTCAGCTGAAGGTCTCAGATCGTAGGCTGGCGCGCTTGCATTTCCCGTTAATATAGCCCCCAACCACTAGAGCGCGAACAAAGATGGCGCCTGTTGATTGGCCTGAGCAGTGGAGTCTCGCTAAAAGCGAGTGAGGTAGTTATTTTTTAATGTGCGGGTAAGCGGACTGTGCAAAACTACAATTCAAATATTAACAAGTAAAGTCTCCCAACACTCAACAATTTAAAAGCATTTATTAGCAGCAAGTTTCAGAGTAAAAAAGCGCAATGCTTGGCTTCAGACCCTCGCAGTCTGCCCCGAGTTAGAGATAGCGTTCAGCAGCAATGTCTGATCGTGTCAGCTGAAGGTCTCAGATCGTCTTGGCTGTAGGTTTATCAGGCTTGAAAGAGAAACACTTCCTATAGTGCATAAAACCTTTATCTCAGTTCCCTTGAAACTTTCTCAACATTGACTGAAGAAGGTGACGCTGCCCCAGCACTACATGCGGGAGCAGGAGTTGGGGAAGAACTAGAAGGGGAAATCAACATTTCAGAAAATGTTAGAACTGCCCTTACTTTAAATCTAGCAGACTATTGGAGTCACAGCTAGGGGTGGGACAGTCACATTCGTGATTCAGGCTCACGAATCATGTGGAACACAGGTATTCTATTCATGGATTAAATTCCATCCAGCAGATGCGCAATCAAAGACATTTCATTCTTACATTGAAGATGAAACACCAGATGAACACTGTACGTATAAGGAAATTGAAGTCCTGCCACCTACCAGGAGCATACAAACTGGTTTAAAGGCACCTTGCCCCACACAAATGACAAAGTAAGACTAGGTCCGCTCGGAAGAGATAGAGCCGATTGGCCTGCCCTAGCAGCTTACACACCGCATTCAGACATTGACTCAATGCCAGTAGCAGATTTACGTCCACTTCATAACGCAATAATAAAACTTTGCAGAAACCTGACAAGTTTGTGATGAGAACACTCACATTTCAGCCAACTCCAACAGGGCAAATTCAGGTATCTACAACTAAAATTATACTACAAATGCTACACACAGTTATCGGTAAAATGCCCACTAAAAGTGAATAAATGCCATTCTGGATAGCTCAAAAAACATCACAGCTAGAGGCAGTATTTCCAAACACAAGTCCTCAAGAAAAACACAGAATGCTAACAATCTGCTTCCCAATGGGGATATCTCCCAAATGGAGGATTGTAGCACTTGGGGTACAGTTTTCGCTGCCATATATGCCAGGACTCATGGCATCTCATCAGTAGCAGTAATACCAGATGTGTTGAACTTGGCCCTTCTTGCAGGGTCATCCCTTAACGTTTTGCTTTCCTCCTGTATTTTTTCTGACCTGTTGTTGGCTGTTTTATGACTCTGGGCTCTTTACCGCTGCTGATCATTGCTAAAGTGCATATGCTCTCACTATTGTTAAATTGATGTATTGATTAGTGACTCCATGATTGGGTTATTTGATTTACTTGTCAGACCCTAGTACAGTGCACCATGTGTGCCCAGGGCTTGTAAATCAAATGCTGCTGGTGGGCTTTCAGCACTGGTTATGCCACCCACAGAAGCAGTTGGTAAAGTGTGTCTCAGGCCTACCATGGCAGAGCCTGTGTGCAGTCTAGAACTGCCATGTCGACTTGGTAAGTGCACCCACTTGCCAGTCCCTAAACCTTCCCTTTTATTCGTATCAGACACCCCTAAGGTAGGCCCAAGGGCAGGGTGCATTGTAAGTAATAGGTAGGACATGCCCTTGTGTGTGTGGGATGTCCTAATAGTGAATTGCAGCCATTTTGGGTTTTCACTATTGCAAGGCTGCCTGTTTCCCATAGGCCAGAATGGGCAGTTTGATTATAACACATTATAATCCTAATTGACCCAGGGAACATGGTAGAAATTTGAGTTTAGTATGCCTGAACTCAGAATGATAAAATACATCTTTTAGTGAAGTTGGTTTTAACATTCTGTGTTTGAAAATACCACTTTCAGAAAGTAGGTATTTTCTTGCCTAACTGTTCATGCCTGCCTCTGCTAGGTTGTGTATTGTGTGACTGGAGTTTGAGTGACAGGGGCTGGGGCTGGGGGATTCCAGGAGATACGATGAGTTGGCACAGGGCTGAATAGAGAGATCTGCTTGTAGATTGGTGGGAGGAGTTGCACCTGGGACCTGAATAGGGGTGTGCCTTCCTTCCACATTGCTGGCTCCACCTCCTGTGGTGCGTCTGATGTCCCTGGCCTACACTGTCAAAGGAAAGAAGGAGTCATGTAAACAGAGTGCTCCAAGACTGACCAGAACTGGTTTGGACTCTCTGCCTTCAGAGAACAAAGGGAACATGAGTATAAAAGAGGGCACCCAGACCCCAGAACTTTAGATCACTTCTGGAACATCAAGACAAACCTCTGCCAAGGAGAAGAACCAAAGGAAGCTGTAGGAGTTGTACTGGCCCCCTGCCAGTGTGCTGTGTTTCTGGGTTGTTGGCCTACAGTGGTGTCTTCAGTGCCAAGGAGAGGAGAAGGAACTTTTAAAGGACTTTCATCATCTTCCAGAATATTACTCCATGGGCTTGAACTTCTGCTAGTCTCCTGCTGAAGTCTCAGGGACAAAAGACTTCACCACCAGCTCCCTTCTGAGTTTCCTTGCTGGGAATTCTATCTGCAGAAGCCTGCGTGTTGCTGGGAGCTGGAAGCGAGACGCAACAATAAGAAGCGCGTCGCTGCTGCAGCTGTTGTCGTTGCATCGCTGGAGAAGCGTGCCGCTGCCGCATCTTCACAGATGCAAAAACAACAGTTAATGGACAGAATGCTGAACAGAGTGTACATTCACCCCAGTACAGAGATCTGGGCCTAAATCCATCGTTTTTTTGCTCATCATGCCGCTCCAGTTTGAACCCAGCCATATGCAAATCAGTCTTGACCCTGTGCCTCATGGGAACATTCCAGCCCGAACTGCCAAGCCAGGTCCTCCCTGGACTGGAAACAAACCTCGGAACGGTTTCGGGGTTTCACCCCTCTTCAGCCAGGATAGCTTGATTCCAGTTGCATGGAGAGCACGGGACCCACGTCTGGGCATACCCTTCCCACGCGGGGTGACAAATGCAAAAACAACAGTTGATGGACAGAATGCTGAACAATGTCATACATTCACCCCAGTACAGAGATCTGGGCCTAAATCCATCTTTTTTTGCTCACCATGCCGTTCCAGTTCGAACCCAGCCATATGCAAATCAGTCTTGACCCTGTGCCTCATGGGACCAGTCCAGCCCGAACTGCCAAGCCAGGTCCTCCCTGGACTGGAAACAAGCATCCTTGGACCGGTTTTGGGGTTTCACCCCTCTTCAGCCAGGATAGCTTGATTCCAGTGGCATGGAGAGCACGGGACCCACGTCTGGGCATACCCTTCCCACTCAGGGTTACAAATGCAAAAACAACAATTGATGGACAGAATGCTGAGCAATGTCATACATTCACCCCAGTAGCCTAAATCCATTGTTTTTCTGCTCATCATGCCGCTCCAGTTTGAAACAAGCCATATGCAAATCAGTCTTGACCCTGTGCCTCATGGGAAGAGTCCAGCCCGAACTGCCAAGCCAGGTCCTCCCTGGACTGGAAACAAGCATCCTAGGACCGGTTTCAAGGTTTCACCCCTCTTCAGCGAGGATAGCTTGATTCCAGTGGCATGGAGAGCACGGGACCCACGTCTGGGCATACCCTTTCCACTCGGGGTGACAAATGCAAAAACAACAGTTGATGGACAGAATGCTGAACAATGTCATACATTCACCCCAATACAGAGATCTGGGACTAAATCCATCGTTTTTTTTATCACCATGCCGTTCCACTTTGAACCCAGCCATATGCAAATCAGTCTTGATCCTGTGCCTCATGGGAACAGTCCTGCCCGAACTGCCAAGCCAAGTCTTCCCTGGACGGGAAACAAGCATCCTAGGACCGGTTTCGGGGTTTCACCCCTCGTCAGCCAGGATAGCTTGATTCCAGTGGCATGGAGAGCATGCGACCCACGTCTGGGCATACCCCTCCCACTCGGTGTGACAAATGCAAAAATAGCAGTTGATGGACAGAATGCAGAACAATGTCATACGTTCACCCCAGTACAGAGATCTGGGCCTAAATCCATAGTTTGTTTGCTCGTCATGCCGCTCCAGTTTGAACCAAGCCATATGCAAATCAGTCTTGACCCTGTGCCTCATGGAAACAGTCCAGCCCGAACTACCAAGCCAGGTACTCCCTGGACTGGAAACAAGCATCCTAGGACCGGTTTTGGGGTTTCACCCCTCTTCAGCGAGGATAGCTTGATTCCCGTGGCATGGAGAGCACGAGACCCACGTCTGGGCATACCCTTCCCACTCGGGGTGACAAATGCAAAAACAACAGTTGATGGACAGAATGCTGAACAATGTCATACATTCACCCCAGTACAGAGATCTGGGCCTAAATCCATCGTTTTTTTGCTCGTCCATCATCCCCTTTGGTATCGCTTTGTTCGCCCTAAGTTGGCAGGGTATGCCCAGACGTGGGTCCCTTGCTCACTTTGCCACTGGATTCAAGATAGCCTGGCTGATGAGGGTTTCCGACCTCTTTCCAATATACTTAAAACATACATACGCGCAGGAGTGTGAGATAGCCTTGCTCCGGTCTTATATCACAACCATGTTGGCTGGGATGCTGAGTCACCTCACCATACAATCCCAGTAAAAACTAATCCAACTCCACAGAGACAGTACCCAAAAAAACAATAATCGAAAAAACAGGTCAGGGAGATCTTAGATCAACTTGAATGCCAGGGTGTAAAAGAGACTTGCACCTCTCCAGTGAATAATCATTTGTTTCCCGGAATAAAAACAGATAATTGACACCGTCTAGTTTTGAACTAAAGACATCTGAACACATGCACAAAAACATTTGCAGTACAGAACGCACGCAGCGCCGCATTAATGAAGGACATTCTGCGGAAAAAATACAAAACAACACTTGACATCTCAAATGGATTTTTCTGCCAAAATATAGCGCATGAAAGCAGATTTTTAACCGTATTTTCCATGCTTGGTTCTCAGCGTCAATTTTGTCGACTCCCCTATAAGAATAGCCCTGGGATGTTCTCCGCTGGGTAACAGAGTTACTTCAGAATTTGGAAGAAGAGACATTGTCCTATGTAGATGATATTTATCTGACGGATGATGATTTAAAGGATCACTTGGCCAGGGTGAGCAACATCAATTTGGGGTTCGCCGCTGAAGGCTAAAAATGTAATTTAAAAAAATCTAAAATAGCTCACCTCAATGTCCTACTTTTGGGGTATGAGCTATCAAGTGAAGTGAAAAGCCTTGAAGCTAACTTTTTAGAAAAGTGTGCCCTGCTCCAATCTTCAAAAGCACTGAAAAACGTACAATCCATATTGGGATTTTTTCATTTTGGCAGAACATACATTTTGGATTATGCAGAAAAAGTAAAACCTTTCTACGACCTAATAAGACCTGATTTTTCAGTTAGGCATTGGACACAGGAACACACAGATATCCTTTGTCCCCTGCAAACTGACATGATAGCTTCAAAACACTTGCAGACACGTGTAAATGTCAGCAATCTGGTGATCCGTGTTATATATACAGTACCCATAGCAAACAAATCACACTTGTACACAAACGCTGAAATGCATTTCGCTTCTACAGTACATTTCCATCAGCAGAACAGACTGCTGTGGTAAGAGAAAGTGCACTGGCTCAGGTAAAAAATATGATTGTCGTAACTCCCGTACCAGTCTTAGGAGGCTGCTACAAAGGCAAGCATTTCAAATGCTAAAGCCTTACACCTAAGATGGATATAATGGGCTAATTTTCTCACTGCAACGGATGTAGAATACAAATGCGACCCAAGTCTAAAGACACAAACATTCCTGCAATATGAAATAATGCCTCTAGATCAGTATGAATACATTATTTACACTGACAGATCTGCTCCGCTGGCCATGGTAAGTAAACAACAATACAGCGCCGCATGTGCAATTGCAAAAGGTCGTATGCAGGATGGTAAGTTCCATCCCAGCAATACGAAGACACAGTCTCTATGAGACTCCACTGCTCAGCTGGCAGAACTAAAAGCCCTGTTACTGGCTCTAATAAATACTGATCGAGAGTTCCCTACACTGATTGTGTGCAATTAATTTTACTGTGTCCAGTCACACAACTGATATTTTCACTATTGGGGTCAAAATGGGTTTAAAGACTCGAAAGGTGGCACAATCAAGAATAAAATGCTATGAGAACAGGTAGCTGAGTTTAAAAACGAATTACCAAGAGCTCACATGATACACACACTGAGTCATCAACGTGATGGCCTTCATGTTGAAGGGAATTCATTGGCCGATGAAGCTGCAAAAGGGGCAGTACGTACTGCTGCCGTAGCTGCAATCACTTCTTCAAAAACGAGAATAGATGGACAGATAATGGTAGCTGTCAGTGCTTCACGTAAAACCAGCCCAGCCTTAACGAAAGGCTTTTCACTCAAGTATTCCTACAAGTTAGATGCAAACAACATTCAATATGCTCTGATTCCAGGAGTGGGGGACAGAGTAATACCAAACATGATCGCATATTGGATTTAATACTAGCTGCACACAAGGGTCTTGGTTCTGCACACACAGGGATTACCGCAATGGTTTCATTATTGAAACAGCGCTATTGGTGGCCTGGTTTGATTAAACAGACAAAGAAATTTGTCTTAAAATGCGACATCTGCCAGCAGATGAAGGGTTTAACCGTGGCATGTCCAGCACAGACACCATCACTGTGTGTGTCTATGTGGATCACTGCGGCCCCCTACAATCAGATGGGGCTTACAAGTATATCTTGGTGGCAGTGGATTCATGCTCTATATTCCTATGGGTATGGCCTTAGTGCTCGTCTGATGCTCGAACTGTTATAAAAGATTTGTGAGTCTTTATAGGTACATACGCAGTTGGCACATTATGTTCTGTGGCCCTCCGATTAGCTCTAGGGCTTAAAGGGAAGCCATGGAATGTTTGATTGCAGCACTGCGGTAGTCCGCTCCATACCATCCTAAGGGAAATTCAGTCATGGAGACGAAAAACTGAGACTTAAAGCAATCTTTAACAGATAGAGTATTAGATTCAGGTGGTATTTGGGTCAATCACTTATATGGGGTACACAGAGCCCTCAACAACATGCCAAGAAGTTCTGTAGAGGGGGTCACTCCTTACGAGGTCCTATTTGTGATGATAATATGGGTACCTGATCTTAATTATGAAGGCACAGTAGCGGAAGAAAAACCATTTTACATCAATCAACGTTTGGCTGTTTTACAGGATCTAAATGGATCCCTAAAGTCAAGGATATGGTCAGAGAAATGATCGTGGCCAAGAAATAATTTGGTCCATAATGCAGAAGGCCTTTACCTGTCCTGGCGAAGTACTTCTTCTGCACCTTTCCAGCAAAAAAGAAAATAGATTTGTCTCCCCTGATCTGATTAAACCACACTATGTGGCCGATACTGAATAGGCGATCTCGTGGGCTCCAGGGTAGCAGACGATCTACTCTCACTACCATACAGGAGGATCAACCAGAAAGTCTCATAACATTCAAAGAGTCATCAATACACATTTACTGACTTTCCAACAATCAAATGGAATTCATTCCTCTGGAAACAGAACTTCAAACTACAAGTGAAAGACAAATATCAATTTGGCCTACCACAGAAGTCTACATCAATATTCCTCAACAAGAGACACGTACCAGTTCAACAAAACCTGCTGAGCTACCAAAGATAGATCGAACTGCATCTGGCTACTTCATCGATTTTGGTACCTGCTCCCTTGATCCCAGTGAATCTAAGACAACCCCAGCTCCAGTTTCCCGTAAGCAACAAATTCATGAATTCTACACTTTTCTGAAAAAGACTTACTTACTATCACCTTGGCTTAAGCTCTGGATCATAACTGGAATATTGTTTTTTTTCTGTTCTGGATTGGCCTAGTAACTGTGTTTTGGTTACTCATAAACAGAAAATATCTCCAAGAACGCTCTGCAGTATCCAATGTGAACTTGGTCCTAAAACCTCATACATCATGTCACCGTGAACAAAGAGACCTGTTTTCTGTGAACATTACAGCTATTCTAATTCCTACAGAAAAATATGCTGACTAACACCAAACAGATATATTCTGCATCCTTTATTTCCCAACTTTCTGAACAGGATTTCGACTTATGGAAGGACGCTATAGACACAAAATCAGTCTGGGGTTTTAAGGAATGGCAGGTTCAGGGAACAGAAGCACTATTTCAAGCGTGTCTCGTTCTGCAACAGATAATATTTCTGAATGAAACTGTGCAACAGACTTTCTGTCTTGGACTAGCCAAGAACAATGATTTGAACACACCTCGCATTCCCACACCTTCACACATCAATTTTAATCACATGGAGGGGATAGAGTAGGTGACATATTGCAGTACAATACTTCAGTCCCCAATTGGAAGGGATGGTTAGTTTGGCCCACAGACACCAACAGATGTCAATCAAGATTCAAGGGTACCACCGAAGGGTTTTGTATCCATAGGCCGGTCCAACGGTATTACCAAAGAGAACATCCGGGGGCAGTGACATCATACAATGTTGCTAAATTGTGCCTAGATTGGCTAAAAACCTCAACACTGTCCCAGGTGGAACAGCACTTATCCATACTCTCAGATGAGGTGAATCTAAAGGATTTTTTATTAGGTCCCCGAAAGCCACGTCAGAAATGTTTCTATGATGCTATCTATAAGGAAATCTGGAAAATCTTTCAACATGGAGCTGTGGAGAGACTGCATAAAATAAATAGAATTACCCTAGAAAAGGTGTTAGCTGTAGTTGACAATGGTATGACTACATTAAAATCCAGCATTTATTCACTGGGCAACATTGCATCTTCTGCTATTGATAAACTAGAACAAGACTTGTCTATACTACAACACGGACAATTTCAACTACGTTCTATTATATCATTAAACTGGTTGTGCTAATCAATGTTTTGCTGGTTATGTGCCTTGGTGATTTATCAACAGCACGTCCGTATTTCCTGCATACAATCTAACTAAGAAGCAGATAACGATGGCACAAAGGGCAGCAAAATGTACAATGCTCTGCATTGAAAAGTTGGACAAATTACCTTTTACTGTGGCAGAGTCTCCGTCCACAGAGTGGTTAATCCATAGCCATAAAACAGTACCGGTCACAGCCTTCCAGTTTCAGCACTGCCTTGAACAACAACAGGCAGGCAGATATGAAGTGATGGATTGGGAATTCATCAATGAATCATGGGAATTATCCTACATATTTTGATGTATGAATGGGGACATGGAAGTGTTTCTTAGTGGTATCAAATGCGAATATTCCTTAAGTGTATTTCTCATTTGCCAGGATATCATGCTTCACGGAGCCTGTAATGGTTTAGTTGCTAACATATCCTGTCACTTGAAAGGGTCCCCAGCTAATGTGATCAATCTAGTGTTCAGGTTGCTTTCAAATGGGAGTTACTTGAGGCTGAATGATCAAGGTTGTATCGGGATGCTCCCAGGTATAACATATCTTGTCCCTGTAAGTTCCAGGGTTACTTGCTGTATACAAGTATTGTTTCCACCGACCCATATAGTCACGGAGGCACCGTTATCGCCTTCGTTGAATGTTTCCTTTATACGGTTTGATACCCTGAGCCGAATGAAAGACATACTTTTACAGCAAACCGTGCCCTAACCTCCGCCCGAGAAACTTATGATATCCAGGCTACAAGGTTGAGATACAGGCACTAGTACGAACAAAATTCCCTTTCCATTTTGTCGTGAATAAAATATTACGCTCTCAGAATTTTCAGTATATAAATAAGATCATGCATAAAGCAAGAGGCTGAGTCTGTGGTATCAGGTTCATAAAGGGCTTTATTCCAATAACTCGAGTCAAAGGGAGAATATTACCATCACCACAAAGGATCTGGAAGGGACTCAAAAGTATTCTCAATATTCTCAAAACATTATTCACAGAGTACAGTATATATACATCGGAAACGAAAAGAGCAAAAGAGAGTGAGATAAGAGCATGTGGGCGTGTAAGAGGGTGTGAAGGTGGGCGTCCATGTGGGCGTCCACTTGATGATAATGGGTAATTTGTCATGTGTGGGTGGATACCTGGAGGGGGTTGCGTGATCTGCTGGAATTGTACTGGAACTTTGCCTTACTTGTGCTCAACTCGAGCATGACATGTAACTGACGTGGGGAGGGTTGCTATGCAACCGGACAAGTCTGGAAGTGAGGCCTTCAGTGTCAGGACGACCAGCACATCTTGTATTATCTGATATCTAAAGTCTGGAGCAGGGACTGATTCATGACATAGGTTGCCCATCACCAAGAGCCAATGTGGCATTTATTTCTTCGTTTACTGCTGAAGTCTTGCACGGGGGCTATGGGCTTTTCACTGACGTGAGCTTTGTAATCACACAAAAAGAGACAGAAATGCTAGGCTTTCTCCTTTGCAGATGGGTCATGTTTAAATTCCTCCTTCTCCAGGCAGGAATGTATTTCTCGAGGAGCGGAGCAGATAACTTGAAGGCTGAATACAGTTTTGGCAGGCAACAGGCCGGGCCAGGCACCGTTAGCTGCGCAGGAAGTAAGACAAAGGTCATGGATACAGATGCAGGTCCAGGCTGGAGCATCAGAGGCAGAAGGCAGGAAAAGGCTCGATGGCAGAATTCAGGGCCTAACTTGCCAGAGCTGAAAAACGTGAAAAGTACACCATATAAAGACGGTGGCAAGGCATACTTAGGAACGGAATATTCGACCCATTCAGGGCGGATCTGAAAGAGGACATGTTGACGTTGGACACAATTGTATTTGCGTCTTCATAGCTTGAAGTGGAGGGAACATACATGTACTTGTAGCATGTACATGGAGCCGTTGGGGTCTAAGATAGGGGACACAATTGATCATAAAAATTCATATTTCCTCATTCCCTCCTTGTCCCCTACGGACCCTTCATGAGATATCGATCCTCAGGAATCTATCAATCTGTTCATGTAACATCATTTGCTCTTCTTTCTTCTTCCGGGATTTTGAATGAGAACTTGAACGTGGAATACATGATGTGGCACACAGGCCGCAAATCGCTGGCCCACATTGTAGACACAGGCAGCAACTGAATATTATTAATAGTATCAACCCACAGACGGTCAACACTTTCCATCCCCAAGCCGATATTAATCCCCAGAGCCAACCAGACCATGTCCACGTGCCTGGGTCTTGATGTATGCTTTGGGCAATCTTGTGGAGCCTTGTTATTGTTTTGTATACAGACGGTGCGTTATTAGGAATGAAAGAAATGATATGTAGCACGTCCCACCCCAGTCTAAGGGCAGTTGCACATAGGCTGTCTGGCCACAAATAAAGTAGGTGTGTCGTGATGCTCTGAAATAGGACTTTCCTTTGTCTTTGAATACTATTATAGTATCACACTCACTGTGCCCCAAATGTACTGAGCCTTCTTTTCTGACACACAAGTTCCCTTTTACTGGCAGGACTGTAATTGAGGGTGGACCTAAATTGTGTATGGGCTTTACGTTCAATACTATAAAATCGAGGGTCGCATTTCCTTGCAGATACTCTTCATTTTCTAGATCTGGTCCTGTTCTCTTGGGAAGTCCCTCCTTGTTAGGGTAACAGGCTTTAAGCAAAACTAAGTTCAGGTTTCCCCATACCCAGTTGCTCTGGTAAACTACAGTGTTTGAATCTAAAGAGTTAATCAAACTAAACCATGCTCCACAGGAACCATTGTGTGTGAACGGGTACGGAAAGAGAGGCAGAACTCCTTTGTATTTCTGATAGGGAGGGAGTCGGCCACATATCCAACAATTTGTAGCATTGCTGGTCTGATGGGAATGATGTAACATACTAATGAATGTGTTGTTGCGCAGTGCAAATCGATATGATAACTCATGGGATGGCAGATCACTAAATGTGTGCTTTATGGTATCATTAGTGGAGAAGTATAAGAGTGAGGCAATAGGAGGAAAAATAGCATGTAGTATTAAGCTGATACATATTATCGTGATGCACAGAAGAGATAGAAAAATCACAGTCACTATACATCTACCACGTAATATTTTACAGTATTTGCTTCTTATCTTGCTCTTTTTTTTTTTATGTTATTGTCCAAGATCTTATGCAAGCCAGAATACATGTTCAACCGCTTCACCACCTAGTGGACTTAATTGATCAAACGGGTTCTGACTTTTTAGATCTAAGTTTAACTCCTGCTGGGGAGTCTCCTCTAGAAAAGGGGGCTCAAAGTCCAAGCAGTCAGTGTTCTTTTGGAAAGTACAGTTATTCCCAAAGTAACGTTTGCAATGATGTATCCATCTTTTCCGTCCCTCGACTTTAACGGCGGTCCTTGTGGTTAGCAACACCAATTTCGGCGTCTTCCACCTCGGCTCAAGAGGGCTTGATCTATCAAAGTTCCGGATCAGCGATGGAGTGTCCCTTGACCTGGGTGTTGTCAGGGAAGGCGGCAGCAACCTGCGAACAACAAGAGAGTAGTGCAGACATCAAGGAAGCCAGGTAATCTGTCAGCATGTTACTATCAACATCAGTAATCTTTTAGGCATTGGAGTGCCCCACATATTCGGTGGTCTACCAAAGACCACTTCATAGGGAGATAAGCCTGTTCTAGAATGAGCTACCATTCGCATGTAAAAGAGGGCAACCGGTAGGGCTACCATCCAATCTACACCTTTGTCTGCGCAAATCTTTGCTAGTCTAATTTTCAATGTCTGATTATGTCTTTCTACAAGGCCTGCTGCTTCAGGATGTCGCACACAATGGAATTTCCAGGTATACCCTAACAGAAGGGACACCTGCTTCATTAGTACCAGAACATATTTGTAACCTCTACATCTGTTTATTTGGATATAATCCATTTGGAGCACTTCAAAAGGGTGGTCAGGTGGATGGAATCCACCTTGTTCCATCGGAATGCCTTTACCTGGATTGAATTGGCAACAGATCATACATGTTCTGACCTTTTGTTTCGCTGCTGCACGCAGGTGCTTGTTGAACCATATATTCTGTAAGCTATCTATCATTGCTTTCTCTCCTAAGTGTGCAGGACTATGTGCGGTATTTATAATTATTTGTACCATTGAATCAGAAAGAAACCCTGATCAGTCAGTACCCCTCCTTGTTCCGACCATTTCTTTAATTCGTCCATAGTAGCATGTGTCTGTATGTCTTGTACATCCTTGGAAGGATCCCTAACTGTCATGGCGTTGGACACTGATTGAACCTGTAACTTTGTCATGTCTAGTGGGGTCTGAGCTGTCTGTTTAGCAGTTCGGTCTGCCAGATCATTGCCTTGGGAAATGGTATCTGTAGCTCTAGTATGTGCTTTACATTTTAGGATAGCTATGGCTGTTGGTAAATATATTGCTTCCAGTAGGGCTTGAATAAGGGGGCCATGCTGTATCTTGGCCCCATGAGAGGTCAAGAAACCTCTTTCTCGCCACAGAATCGGTGTAAATGTTTACTCTCAGGTGCTTAGCTCTTATGCACGCTTGTGTCAGGGCGATGAGCTCTGCTGCTTGTGCTGACAATATGTCTATTCTTTTAGTCTCTATTATTACAGTATCAGTAGTCACTGCATATGCTGCCACTGATTCTCCCGCCCCTGTCCTCATGCATGAGCCGTCAACTTATAGTGTTAGGTCGGGGTCTGGGAGTGCAACGTCTGTCAAGTCTTGTCTTGGTTTAGTCACGGTATGTATTACTTCAACACAGTCGTGTGGTGAAACGCTTTCTGTACTGGAGGGCAAAAGGGTAGCGGGATTCAGTATGTTGCATCGTCTGATCTCTATGTGTGGTTGAAATAACGTTAGCTCATAGCCTGTCAGTCTAGCTACAGTCAGGTGTTGTGTTTGTGTCCGGTTCAAGAGAACCTCTACTGCGTGTGGTACTTGTACTGTCAGAGGGTGGCCCAGCACTATCGAGTCACTTTGTCTTATGGCTAAGGCCGTTGCTGCAACTGATTTTAGGCACGCAGGCAAAGCCTGTGCTACTGGGTCTAATGTACTAGAAAAATAAGCACAGGGCTTGTGTTTTCCTGCATGATCTTGTGTTAGGACAGATAGTGCTGTTCCATCCCGCTCTGTCACAAAAAGCATAAACGATTTGTTGTAATCAGGGTTTGCTAAAACTGGTGCTTGACATAAAGCTCTCTTTAATTCTTCAAATGCCACAGTGTGTTCTTGTGTCCAAGAGAGGACTTTAGTAGAAACTGCCTCCTGTGTCGTCAACTGTATTAGGGGCTTGGCTATGTAAGCATACTGGGGAATCCACTGCCTGCAATATGAAGTGAGGCCAATGAATGCACGTACCTCCTTTTGTGTCTTGGGCTGTGAAAAACCAGAAATCAATTGAATACGTTCCGGTGCCCACAACTAATTCCCCTGAAAGATCACAATAAAACATGAGAAAAAGGGGAAAGCACCATACCTATTTCCTCGGCTTAATTTCTAAGGGGGCTAATTTCTAAGGGGCTTAATTTCTTAAGGGGCTAGCGGGAAGCGAACCTCCTCAGGGGCCAGCAGAAAGCCAATATTCTCCTCCTTCCCCCCTTTTTGACAGGAGGAAATCTGAAACAGATTCCACTGCTGTCAAACACTACCAAACCCTGCGTGTAGCAACTGGGCGTAAGCAAAATTATAGGAGATGCACAGCGCAGTTGAAATTCAAGAGAAATCCCTCCAGCAAATGTACAAACTTCATTGTGTGAGCTCATAGGCTGGCCAAATGACATCTCATATGCAAATGTCCCTATTATGTGAACCTACACCAACCTGAAGTCAATATTAATGCTAGGAGGCCCTAATAGGAATGCTAAATTACCTAAATATTCGGAAAACCAAGTTTAAGAACAGTTGTTAATGTTGATAATTAATAATTCATCTGCTAAAGAAATCAGTCATTTTGCAATAATTTCCACCTATACAATAAATAGCCTAATTTAAAAACAAGTCAACTTTTGGGGCCACCACTTACAAGAATGAGCTTACTAAAGCAAACTTTAAAAAGGAAATCCTGTCAGATATTTTCTCATTACCCTAAATACCGAGCCTCATTTGTCACTCTGGGGTGGCAGTCCTTATTTAAAACAGGCCTTTCAAGAGTTAAGATGCGAGTGCACAGATCATAATGGTTCCTTAATGTCCAATCTGGAAACATATGACCGAGGCTGCCTGTCTATAAGAGAAAGGCAGTCATGTGATACATATTTTAGTCTTGCATAACTTTTTTCTTCTTCTATTCATCTCCAATACCAATTAGACATACACTGATAACGTGTTGTCTGCTATTTTGACAGCATGATAAAGGTAATATCATGTCTGTGAAATTTAGTAATTGTGAACAAGTTCCAGCCAAGCGCAGCGCAAAGATTTACGTTGTCACGACCATCTCTGTAACGCCCAGGAGAACTTGTATTAATGCTAAACATACTGGTCAATACAACACAAAAACAAAACATATATAAAATACATATGCCAAGCCATCAGTATACCAAGCACAGAAAGCATAGACAATTACACTAACATATATAAATGAGCAGTGATGCGCAATTACAGTACCTACAGCTCAGAGGCGAACATTCTGGCCTGCTTAATTTGTCAGGCTTATAATCAATAACTGATTTACCTGCCCTATACACCCCCATCTGACAGTGGGTCATCCCAATGATGACCGTGTCAAGTCTGACACACAGGATCAGCAACAATAATCAAAAATGAAGAACACACGAACCTGTCTTTTTTTTATAAAAATGAGCTATGAATCTTCGTACACAATGTACCCTCATGTCCTAGTCGAAGATGCATCTCCCATCTTTCCTCACAGACCCGTAACCACTGGATCATTTATCCAATGCAACTGGTGGCAGCTTGTGGCCACAATTCAAAAATGTCTGAATTTGAAAATCGTTTTTATATAGGCACATAGCCCTTAATATTCCAAGCAAGAGCAACATTTTACTTTCTGGCCAGAAGTAATACAACATTTGCTAAAAAATAAAACAAATCTTCTCCATAGACATTTCTCGGGGCACTGGTTTTGCACAGAATAGAACAAGGGAATCTTTCTCGACTTACATTTCTCAGCTGCCCTGTCTTATCAGAGAAGCTAAAAATAGCCCCTCAGCGCGGCTTGAGCCTGGGCTGCCAGCCATCTTTTTTTTTTCTTACTCCTGGCCCCCAAGGCTCTCCGGCTGCAGGCATTACACAGATGCGATGTCAGAGAAGCTTTCTAAGCAGTGCCTCTGTTCTGCTCCTCTCACCGGCCCCCACCTACACTGGCTACAAGGTCAGAATCTGTCTCCGATTTCTGTATCACATTCTGCTCTACACAGCCCCCACCTTCTCCTCACTCTGAAGCTGTCAAAGACAAAAAGACTACTCAATTCCATAAAAACTGCAATAATTCGCCCAATTGAAAAATTATTTTTACATACAATTTGCACTCAGGGGGTCATAATCTTACCCACTTGACCCAGCACATTGGCTCACTGGACCACCAAGAACACAAACCTGTATTCTTGAACAATTTGCAAATTCGAAATACCCACAATTCTTTTTTCAAGCTAAACTTTTCACTAATTATTTTTTCGTTAACACTTTGTACATTAGGGGTGTCATCAAATCACAGGTGTTGCTCCTTCTCTAGCTACACCCCTCTCAATTTCCTATTGACAACGTAGTCAAATGTTGGACCATGTAAACACCAGCTATGCGCTGTTCGTTTGGTGGGAGGCTCAAGAACCTTTGGGCTACTATATCATTATTATATGTATCGTGGTACTTGCGGTGGCACTCTAACTGGTCTTTCTACTGGGGCCACTCTTGCTAGGTCCTCTGAAAGGACGGGATAAATACCAGCAACGTCAGTATTTCTTTCTCTGTCAGCCTGCGCTCATTTTACCTGCTCCACTTCCTCCTGTAACATCTTTTCCTTGGCTTTTCCAGACTCCAGTCTACTTCTCTCTGCTTCGTGAAACACTTACTCTGTCCTCCTATGTGACTCCTTGCGCCAAAACTCAATGGCATCCTTCCGAGCTGGTCTACATTTTCTCTTTAATAAGAGTGTTTCGTTGTCTGTCTACTTGTTCTGCTTTTACACGGATACCTTCCTCAACTAATACGTTTTCTCGGGCTTTGTCTGAATCCTCCCTACTTTTATCCTCTTTTCTGAGCGCTTTCTCTATGCGTCTATGCTATTCTTTACGCCATAATTCAATGGCATTTTTCTGTGACTGTCTGGCTTTCTTTTTCCATAATGCTTCTTCTACTCTCATGATGCAATCTGCATCCCATGTCCCAGCAGCGGGCCATCTCTGACTCTCTGCTAAATCCTTGGTGTAGTCCACCCATAGATCAAGATATAATACGGCATCTAGGCCATGTTTATGGTACATAAAGTACCCTGGAGTGTCCCTAGGTGGAATAGGAACAGCTTCCTCGAGTATCCCTTTTCTAGTTTTTATCTGTCTTAATTTTGAAAATAACGGCATTTTGAACCTTGCTACTTAATTCTTACTCGGTCTTGAACACAATAATTACAATAAACACAATAATGAAGATCGAACAATCGCTCATACCACGACATTTAAAACATATCAAAAACTTTTTAGAAACGAACAATAATAATTAGAATAAAACTAGTTAACTGCATGATACTAAATATATTGGATGTACTGCTAAACAGTACAGATACACTGCTGAAACAGTGCAGACCAGGTCTGTGTACCCAAACCCGTCTTGACCGGCACAAACTAATGTGCACGTCTAGATGCGTCCCCAGCAACGGTACTCACTGGGAAGCACGGAACGGAAGGCCTCGGAAGTCTGGACTGGACTAGACCAAACTGGACTGGACTCGACTCGTGACTTAGATACTTCGGAACTTCGGAATCTGGTGGGCCTCTGTATACCTCGGACACAGCTCTCTCGCAGGTGGGCTCTGGGTAGGACAATCTGCGTTCCTCACCGCCTCGTCTGGATGCCTGGTCGCAGTCCGTCCCCTTCGTTGGCCTGAGGGAGTTGGCGGGAAGACCCGCGACGTGCGCGCTTGAAGTCCGTCATGGCTATGGAAGGGGGCAAAACTGGACCCTCATCTCCGGCGTGTGGGGAAAGAGATTGAACTGTTCGGGCGCCATTATGTCGTGAATAAAATATTACGCTCTCAGAATTTTCAGTATATAAATAAGATCATGCATAAAGCAAGAGGCTGAGTCTGTGGTATCAGGTTCATAAAGGGCTTTATTCCAATAACTCGAGTCAAAGGGAGAATATTAACATCACCACAAAGGATCTGGAAGGGACTCAAAAGTATTCTCAATATTCTCAAAACATTATTCACAGAGTACAGTATATATACATCGGAAACGAAAAGAGCAAAAGAGAGTGAGATAAGAGCATGTGGGCGTGTAAGAGGGTGTGAAGGTGGGCGTCCATGTGGGCGTCCACTTGATGATAATGGGTAATTTGTCATGTGTGGGTGGATACCTGGAGGGGGTTGCGTGATCTGCTGGAATTGTACTGGAACTTTGCCTTACTTGTGCTCAACTCGAGCATGACGTGTAACTGACGTGGGGAGGGTTGCTATGCAACCGGACAAGTCTGGAAGTGAGGCCTTCAGTGTCAGGACGACCAGCACATCTTGTATTATCTGATATCTAAAGTCTGGAGCAGGGACTGATTCGTGACATAGGTTGCCCATCACCAAGAGCCAATGTGGCATTTATTTCTTCGTTTACTGCTGAAGTCTTGCACGGGGGCTATGGGATTTTCACTGACGTGAGCTTTGTAATCACACAAAAAGAGACAGAAAGGCTAGGCTTTCTCCTTTGCAGATGGGTCATGTTTAAATTCCTCCTTCTCCAGGCAGGAATGTATTTCTCGAGGAGCGGAGCAGATAACTTGAAGGCTGAATACAGTTTTGGCAGGCAACAGGCCGGGCCAGGCACCGTTAGCTGCGCAGGAAGTAAGACAAAGGTCATGGATACAGATGCAGGTCCAGGCTGGAGCATCAGAGGCAGAAGGCAGGAAAAGGCTCGATGGCAGAATTCAGGGCCTAACTTGCCAGAGCTGAAAAACGTGAAAAGTACACCATATAAAGACGGTGGCAAGGCATACTTAGGAACGGAATATTCGACCCATTCAGGGCGGATCTGAAAGAGGACATGTTGACGTTGGACACAATTGTATTTGCGTCTTCATAGCTTGAAGTGGAGGGAACATACATGTACTTGTAGCATGTACATGGAGCCGTTGGGGTCTAAGATAGGGGACACAATTGATCATAAAAATTCATATTTCCTCATTTTCACAGAAATGGTACAA
Source organism: Triturus cristatus (assembly GCF_964204655.1). Taxonomy (NCBI): domain Eukaryota; kingdom Metazoa; phylum Chordata; class Amphibia; order Caudata; family Salamandridae; genus Triturus; species Triturus cristatus. The sequence continues at coordinate 1,128,879,625 of NC_140588.1, read as the reverse complement.
TGTGTCTTTGGCATGTCTGATACAACAGGTATTGTCCACCTATTTAAGACCATAGGTTCTGGACTGTTAAGCACCTTTCAGACAATCGTCAGAGTTATTTCCAACTTCATACAATCCGTATTCTGAAGCATTTTTGGAGGGCTTCCTCTGATCCTGTTTCTAATAGCAGGTATCCTGATTGTCATTTTTCTGCTGTGCAATGGATGTCCCAGTCACCAAGGAGATGGAAAAAATGCTCTTGGAGCGCCGATACAGTGATCGCATGGTAATCCATCTGGGCACACCTCGTAATCGAGAACCAAGCAAGTCTTGGTTCCTGTCATTAAGACCAGCCTGGATCGACTGTCTTCTGTCTGTCCTTTGATGCCTGTTCTGCGGACAAGAATGCGTGTTAGCCCTCTGTCTAACCCTTCCATCAGTTGCGCCACCGGACGTTGATGCTTTACTGGACCCTCTAAACGGCCCATGTTCTGCAGTGTCCTCAGTGTATTCCAATGTAGATGTCTGCATTCTTAGAGCCACCACAGGATGCTTCAGCTCCTGTCGGAACGGATACCAGCTCCTCAACAAGTACTGAGGCCTTGGATGGCACACAGGCTTCCCCAGCATTGGCTGTGGATAATGCAGAATAACATCTCTGCTTGATTGACCTGATCTGCGAAGGTTTTGCAGGGACCATCATATGCTGTTGCAGTCAACAGTGATGTTGCGTCTCCCAGCCAGGGCACACACATTTGGCTCATCGTGTGCTGGGAAATATTCAGCTTTTTCAAAAACATCCAAATTTGGAATTTTCAACAAACAGAAACTTTTGCTAAAGCTGTATGACTTTCAGTCACTCAAAGTTGTTCGAACTATATATACTAACTTAGTAGAACCTCCAATGCTTTGAATATGATTTTAGCATTTTTTAGCATTTTTCCTCTTTTTATTTTTTAAATATATTTTTTAAACGCACTGAGGGGCATATTCACAAGGACCTATCGCCGAGTTAAAAGCACTTTATCGCAGCCAAAGTTGCGATAAACGTATCGCCCCAATCACAAGCTGGTGTTAACATCCCATAGCACCAGTTTACCCGTGATAGCAGCCGCAAAAAACATCGCCACAGATGACCCCCGTAAATATCGCTAATGAGATGCACAGTAGGCGTTCCCGTGCCAAAAGCCACGACAACACCAATCCACAACACTCACAACAAACAGCCAGAACTGCGATAAGAACACAAAACAGGAGAGAAGGCACGTTAGCAGCAGGAAAATAACACCGGCTCTGACCTGGTGCAATGTCGGACCACAGCCTGCACCAAACAAGACAGACCAGCCCACAGCCACATTGGAAGGGCAACAGATGCCATGGAGCCACTGGTCATGCGGCCCGGACACCCAAGAGGGCCACAACACCCACCGCCACCACACCCAGAACCCCCCCTTCCGGCACCCCCAACCTAATACATGCCACATCAGCTACGCCTAAACATGTAAAAAATCTTCTGCTTGATGTCGCATAATCGCAACTGGTGACATGCATGTGTCGTCACAAAAATGAGCATCACACATTCACTTTCGAAGCAACAAATGAAACTTTATTAAAATGAACACTGAAATGAAATGAAGACACATGGCGGCTCCACTCTGGACAATCCGTAGGTCACAGCCTGCAAGACAAAAATCATGATGAGAAGGTGTGTCCTGGGCCTATCAAAGAACAGAGAGAGAGCATAGGAGAGAGAGAGGAAGAGAGGGAGAGAGAGAGAAGAAGAGAGGGGGAAAGAGAGAGAGAGAGAGAGAAAAAGAGAGGGCGGGAGAGAGAGAAGAAGAACGGGGAGCAAGAGAGAGAAGAGAGGGGGAGACCGAGAGAGAGACAGAGAGAGCGAGAGAGAGAGAGAGAGAGAGAGAGAGTGCCCAGGCCACACTGCTTACCTGCTGCGACTGGTGTGTCTCCAACCACTTGCTGGTATGTATAGCAGTACAACTGGTCACACATCTGAGACAGAGCTGTCATCTGAAACAGACTCCAGATACATGATTGGCACAGTACACACAATTGCACAAGACAACATCGCCTGCCCGCTCATGCACACCCAGGCAGAGGCACCCCAGCCCCTCCCGCCGCACATCGGAGCATGCCCGCCACAACACACCAAGGCCTCACTGTGCCACTTCCACCACCGGTGTGCAGACAGGAGGTCCCACCACATGCTGCTGCAAGCCACAAGTCAAGGTCCCGCGGACATGGTACCCTCCACACCATGCAGCCCCGCTCCGTAGGCCACCAGGTCTCACATTTGGTGCTGGGTCTTGATTACTCCATGGCAGAGGACATACCAGTGCACCCGGCCTCATCGCAGGCTGCACACCCGCTCAGCCCAATAGCTGCCACTAACTCTGTGATCCCAAATCGATGCCACATGGCGGTAGGCCCGCGCTGCCCACTGGCTCTGGCCTACACTGCGGTGCAGCAGGGCACACAAAACCTGAGCTGTCCGGACTGCCGGGACGGGGCATCATCGCAGGCTGCACACCCGCTCAGCAGCTTGAGGTGCCACTAACTCAGTGCACCCAAAGTCACCGTCCTGTGGGCCCCTTATGATTGAGAATCGTGGAGCGTCCGTCATCCAGTCACCACTGGCAGAGGGGAATGTGACGTCGTCGGCCCCTTATGTTGGCGGAGTCATATGGCCTATGACACCTGTGCCGGGAGGGTGTGGTGTGCGTTCAAACGTACCCTCAGGGAGTGGCCGTCACATGCTGACAACTAGACCAGCGACCTGCACACAACCAGCGAGTACGCCTGTGACAGGTAGCAATGAGGTCCCCCCCTCAGAGCGCAAGTGGAATGGTCTGGCCTGCTGTACGCCGGACCAGCGCAGGGCTTGCAACAATGACTTGTGGGCTCTGGGCGTGGTTCAGTTCATGTCTGGACATGGAAGTGACTGATGCGTGAGTCCCTGTTGTAGTGTTCATGGGACCTGGTACACAATATGCAATGTAGCCCTCTCTGACTGGCATCCCACAGGATGAGCATCATTGACGCAAGGGAAATCACCGTCCCTACATTCATCCACACATTCATACATGAATGATGAAAGACATGACACAGCAGTGCGTCACTGGATGTTTATTGCACATCCAATGCAGTTCTGCAGCTGGAGCGGTACAGGGCAATGCTGAGCACACCACACAATATGGGCCCGTGGAGGGCCAGCCAGAATCCAGCAGGGGATGACAAGCACTGCAGAAGAGGAAGGATACAGTCTGCAGTCTGGTCGCTGTGTCATTGGTCATCAAACAGGATATGGCAGTCCATGTCGCTGTCCAAGGTGAGTGCATCGGAGTGTATCAGGGGTCAGTGGAAGGTCATGAGGCCATGTGCGGCACCAAGCAGAAACAGGCCAGGTGGTGGAAATTAATGCTAGTGCCTCCTGATCACAAACCCATCCATGTCCTCGTCCCCGGATGTGTGCTCTTCTCCACCTGTGGATGTTGCAGTACTGGCTGAGGTACTGTGTCCCACTAACACATCAGGTGCCGGAGTGGATATGTCTGCCACACAGTGAGGCAATGGTACGCCAGGGGGTGGAGATGTGGATAGTGTGGGGGCTGCAGCATTCATCTACGCCACGCCTTGTGGCAGCAATGCCATGATGAGGATCTGCAGGGCATGGTAGATCCCAGCTACATTTCGCTGATGTGAAGCGGTGGCTGCCATCATTTCCATGTCCTCCATGACCCTCCACATGCGTGCCAGCTCACGACTGGTACCACTGGTGCCCCTCTGAGCGGACAGGTGTTCTTCTCTCCGCGTCAGGACTATAGAAATGTCAATCAGGGCTCGTTGGAGACCATGGAGCGGGCCTAGACACCCATGGATGGCATCCAGTTTGGTAGCCATGAGGTTGAATCCCACCCGCAGCTGCTCAGCTGTCTCCCTCTGGGCCTCCAGCACACGGAGTTGGAAGGCTGTGTGTTGCTCCTGGGGGTCTTGGGAGACTGCCGGGGTCGTGGGTGCCTCCTGCTGGGTGGTTTGGGTGATGGGTGGGGTCTCCTCGATGCAGCTGGTCAGCCCTGATCCTGGGGGTGAGTTGCGGATGATTTCAAAGATGTCTAGAAGGGCTTGTGCGTTGATGTTAGGGTTGTCCTCCTCGTCATCAGTAAAGAGTGGCTGGGATTGCATTGCAGGGGGTGTTGACGGTAGCCCTGCAATGTGAAGGGGAGATTGTGTATTTGAATGTGTCCACATGTATGTAGCCGCATGGTTCATGTTGATATTCAGACAGCATGGCATTGCACATTGTGACAGTTTATAGATCTGGGCGATGACCCAGAGTCATTGGGAGTGTGCACTATGCTCTGCTTCTTTGTGCATGTGAGCCATCGTGGCCATCTCTGTGAGAAGTTGGCCTGGTATTTGCTGTCCACTAGTTATAGTGGGCACCTTGCACCAGTCCAAACAACCCCTTATTGATGATAGGTTAAAGACAACCTTTATTGAAAGCTATCCTAGTGGTAGCTATGGAGAGCAGCCTTCAGGCTAAGTCTTGAAGGAATGTAAAGCAGCTTGTTTTACCAGTATATAATCTCTTGAATGGCCAAGTGAAAGGGAACCACACCAGGTATATATATAAAATATATGTATTTCTTACTAAACACACCCCTCTAGTCTCTTTATGAGGCCAGAAGCAAAAGCACATAAGTCACACTTCAAATATTACAATAAAATAGCACAAATACACGTCAGACACTAGGGGCGAGCCAAGCCATATACTAAAATAGTGATATCAGAACCACAAATTAACTAGACACAAGGCCTAGAGCCTGTAGAATCGCTGGGACCCTAAGAAACCACCCAAGGTAGTGACACAGGGGACCCACGGACTAGGACCAAACCCTCTTGGAAATAGGCAGTTCTACGGTCAGCACCGGATTACTCGAGTTACCTCACCCAGGAAAGCCGGGTGCATAGGTGTCAAATGGTGTCGGGTCGAGTCGTCGTTTTAAATGGAAGCTGGCGAAGAAGTGCTGCTGCCGGGAAGATGTGAAGTGTCCGAAGAGATCCAAGCCTGGATCGAACATGTGAAGAATCTGAAAGCAGAGGGGACAGAGTCTGGCTCAGTTGCCAGTGACCAGGGGCATGATAGACGAATGCCCACTGATGTCGGGTGGTTCAGGTGAAGAAGGTAAAGCTTAACTCTTCAGCCACGAGGACCAGGAGGTATCGAGGACAACCAGGAGCTGGATTTGAGCTGTCCCACAACGGATGTTGAGTGCTGCAGTGTCGGTGCCCGGATTGGACACAACAAGCCTTGGCAACAGCAACACACACAGAAAGGAGAAAGATGCTTCGGTGCAGACCAGCAATGTCTGAGAGACTCACCACATGGTGGGGAGTAAGGACACTCTGGATCAACCAGGGAAGCCCAAGAAAAATCAGAGTTACCTTCACAGAGACCCACCAGTCGACGGACCAGGGATCACGAAGGGACCTCGAGAGGAATCACAAAATGGTGGCCCACGGGTCACTCAGGGTGACTAGGCCAACAATCTTCGTGGATTCTCTGCTCGGGGTGTGGGCTACAAGTAACCTAAAGCACAGCCTCAGGGAACATTGAGAAGCTGATGCACTTGCAAATGTGCACGATGTCCAGGGGTTCTAGTTCCACGTCACTCACGAGGGCTGCAAGTCTCAAGCTGGGGACTCGGTCGGCCTCTGAGAAGTCTGGAAGTCCACCTCTGGTGTTGCTAAGTCTTTGGCGTCCGGCGGGAGCTTTGGAGATGCCGACCGGACAGATGCGTCTTTGGTGCCTGCCAAGCAGGGGAGTCACTCCTTGACCCCAAGGGAGATTTCTTCAGTCCTCTAGTCTAGAGTAGAGTGTCGAAGTTCCAGGATTCAGTTGCAGAGTTTCGTCCAGCGATATCTAAAGTCCTGTTGCAAGGGGTTTCTTACTTATACCTACGAAAGGGGTTGGACTAAATCAGGGGACCCACCTATGGGGTGTTTGGAAAGAGGGATGGCTACAACCATTTCCTTTGTCCAGTTTTGCACCAGAGCAAGGGCTGGTAGCCCCTGCAACTGGTTTGAACTGGACTATGCACAGGGACATCAAATGTGCCCCCAGTGCAGACTTTAAAGCACTCTTGGAGTGCTCCCTCCCAGCCCCAATACACTAAAGCCTGTCTGGGAGGTGGTTACATCTCCCTGTGACAGGAAACTATTGTCCAGGCCTTCCCTGTCGGAGTTTCAGTCAGCAGCAGGAGGCCAGACCCGTGTCTGTGGCTGCAGCATCCATTTTGTTATGCCAGGGCTCTTTTAAGTTGGTACGGGGTATACCGGTGCTGTCATGTCTCTACCTCTAGAAAGGTGGGATCATACTTCCACACCAGTTACTAGTGTGGGGGTATGATTCCAAGGTGTTTGACACCAAACACAACATGTTTCCGTGCAGCCAGTCCAAAGTTAGCATTTACCGTTTGGTTATAATGCACTTAAGAGTATATGGTCAGGCTGCACCACTGACGACCCCGGAGGATAGATTTCAAAGGCTACAGAGGGGCTCAGCTCATGCCTGGGCACCCTCTCAGATATAACCAAGCACCCTGCCTTCAGGATTGATAAGGCCTGCCATAGGGGTGACTGATGGGTTACTATGTGCAGTGATAGGTGAGATATTGTGAATCTATATCTCTGTAAGGGGTGCATGCACCCCCTTACCCAGGCTGCAGTAGCAGACCTGTGGTGTCATTTTGGGGGCCTTCCCAGGAGTGGCATAATACATGCTTCAGACCCTGGTGGGCCTCTGGGGTACCTATGCCCTGGGTACATAGTATACCATATACTAGGGACTTATAAGGGCACCTCAGAATCCAATCTGTGGTGTACCTAATGTACATGGAATCAATTTAGAGAGGAAGCAGCTAGGCTGGGGCTGAATAGCAGGGCCCCGCCCCCAGCCAGACTAAGGTCGAAAAACTGTGAAACATCAACAAAAAGTAGGGGTAACCATAAGAGGCAGTTCCTACTCTCCTACAATCTCCACCCCTCCCCCCAGTACCTGATGGTTACTCACCCTGTTGCGGTGGTGTCGTGTCCTATCGAGCAGTGTCCCGTCCCCCTACTCCGGCCACAGTATCCACACTGATGACTGTCAACACCAGCTCCTCCATGTCATCCAGCAAGAACTGTAGCGCTGAGCCCCCACCTCCCATCTGCATTGCTGCCTTCTGGTTGGCTGCGAGTTTCTCCTTGGTCTCCCTCTTGATGTCATTCCATCACCTCTTGACCTCGTCCATTGTCCTCTTGTGCTCTCAGACGGCTTGTACCTTGTCCACGATGTACCTGCCATATTCCAGTTTTGGTGCCCAATGACACGTTGGAGGTGACAAACAGTTGTTGATGGTGTTCCATCACCTCCGTGACTATGATCCTGTACGCCTGCGGACTGAACTTCATCTTCCTCGTCTTCCTGTCCTTGCCCTTCCCTGTCCCCGAGGTCACGGGCTGGTCGTCCAAAGTGCTTGTGGAGTTGCGCTCGTCCTCTGCGCCTGCTCCGCCTGCCTCCATGGTGCTTGGGTGTCGGTCAGTTTGTGTTTGGGTGTTTTTTCTACTTTTATGGGGATTTTTCCTGCCTGCCAGGTGTATGTTGGAGGCCTGGCGCTGCTTATCGCTGATTTTGTCATCGTGCTTTGGCCCATCGCAGGTTTTTTTGTGTTGTGGTTTGTGTTTTTATCTCCATCGAGGTGGTTGTATCGCAGACATTGCCCACGGTTTAGACAGACTATCACATGGTACCACCTTGTTATGAATTCCACGTTGACCCTGGGATATTTTCCCGCAATGGGCTGCGATGTTGAAAATTATGTTAAGCTAATCTTGCGGTAGTTATCACACGATCTTTTGAATATACCCCTAAATGTTTTGAATTAGTTGCTTGTTTAGCTATGCCTAGAAGTACGTTAAAATGTTAGACAGATGAGGAATTTGTGATATGTTTCATATAGGTACCCCAATATAGGCTCAGGTAGTCACCTAACATTTCACCTATATTCTCTGCTACCACTACACTACATAACTGTTCTTGGAACTGACCTTTTACTTAGTTACGATACTGCTTACAGGACTTAGAGTTTTCCCTGAAAACTAGCCTCATCCATTATGCATGAGGACTCTTGGAAACTCAGCAGGACTACCATCCCCTGCATAATAACTATGTATAAAGTTCATTCCTTTCGTCATCCTACGTCCGACATGACACAGCAAGTTAGAACCCCTGAGGGTACCACTTTGGGTATATAAACACCATATCTTGCTGAGGTAGTCAGAGGAAAAAAAGGACTTCCATGCGACACTCTGCCGCAAGTCGCTGAGGTTCCTGCACGCAGACACTCCAGCTCGCAGTGGTCTGACATCCCTTCATCCATCTCCAGACCAAGACGGGGTCCCACAGTCTCCCCCTTCAGGTAATGGGGTTGATTTATCCTAGGGGGATTCTTGGCTTTACACTCACATACATGCTAGGTATACTTAGGTACATCTAGTTAGGGTCGCATCATAGGAGTACGCATATATTACTGTCATGTATCTTAAATACTTGCCTGTATTCATTGTTTAAGCACAATGGTTGAAATCTACCATCCTTTTACGCTGTTACTGCTTTTAATCATTTTTGTCTGTTACTGTCTAATGGCTGTTTCAGCCCACCTATTTCACACTAGAATGACGCTGGTTCAATAAATGTTTATTGGAAAACGTGCCCGGCTGTTTATTCTGTGTATCTCTCTGAGACTGTTTCCACGATCCTGAGGGATCAGGGTTGTCATGTTTGACAGTTGCCAAAGAACTATTCTCTCCGTGGTAAGAGGGGTTTCTAGTGGCACTGTGACCTAGCTGGTATATAGGCTAACATACCTGGTGGAGGTGTTTAGAATTAGTCCGGACACCAATCCTACAGTGTATTTTGTCTAAATGTGCAGGTCCTATATAGGTTTATAGGAACTACACGTCAACAGGGTTGTTCCTCACTTTCACTGGCCCCATATATCTGAAGACACCAAGGAGTTTTGTCGCTCCTGTGCTACTTGCAAAGCCAATGGTAAATTAGGTGGTTGGGGTTCCCTTTGAGAGGGTAGGACTTGACATTGTTGGTCCCTTGAATCCTCCAACAGCATCTGGACACAGTTACATACTAGTGGTGGCGGACCATGCCACTAGGTCTCCAGAGGCTATACCCCTTAGAACCACGACAGCTCCTGTGGTGGCCAGGGCCCTCCTGGAAATCTTTTCCAGAGTGGGCTTCTCTCAGGAGGTCTTAACTGAAAGAGGTACCAATTTTCTGTCAAGTTATATCACTGCAATGTGGAAAGAGTGTGGAGTAAGCTATAAGTTTACCACACCCTATCATTGACAATGGCAAAAATAGGATGTCCTACTACCCTCCCTTTTCTTTACCTACAGGAATGTTCCTCAGAAGGGGGTTGACCACAGCCCATTCGAGCTTCTGTTTGGACATCGTTAGGGGTCCATTGTGTCTAGTGAAGGAAGGTTGGGAGCAGCCTCTCAAACCCCCTAAACAGGACATGTGGACTATGTCCTTGACCTGCGTTCTCACATGACAGAGTACATGAAGAAGGCCAGCAAAAACCTGGAGGCCGGCTAAGAACTTTAGAAAGCTTGGCATGACCAAAAGTCTGTCTTGACTGTTTACCAGCCAGGCCAGAAAGTGTGGGTGTTGGAGCCTGTGGCCCCAGCAGCTTTCCAAGATAAGTGGAGTAGACCCCACACCATACGTGAACAAAAGGGTGAGGTCACCTACTGGGTGGACCTAGGTACCCCCAGAAGTCCCCATTGAGTACTTCATTTGAAACCCCTGAAAACCTTTGTTGGTAGGGCTGCCATGGGCTTGTTCATGGCAACTGATGAGGGACAGAAGGAAGAGAGGGACCCGTTCCCGGATCTCCTCTCTCAGACCCCTGATAATGGATTAATAGATGGAGTAGCCTTGGCAGGTAGCCTCACTGATCAACAGCAGACTGATTGCAGGCAAATCCTCACTCTGTACAGAGGAATGTTCTCACTGACACACAGTCAAACCACCAGGTGTACCCATGAAGTAGACACAGGTGACAGTCCGCCTGTAAAGAATAACACTTTCAGTTGGCCTGACCATGTCAGAGATTGCATCAGGACAGAGGTCCAAAGATGTGGGAATTGGGGGTCATTGAGCCTTCAGATAGCCCCTGGGCTAGTAGTCCTTGTGCCAAAACCTCACACCAAGGGTGGAAAAAGAGGGATGTGATTTTGTGTAGTCTACAGAGGCGTCAGGCAGTCACTAAGACTGATGTTCATCCGATTCCCAGGGCAGATGAGCTCATAGATAACTTGGCCTCAGCCGTGTTTCTAAGTACATTAGACCTGACTGCTGTCTACTTGCAAATCAGACTAGCTGAGGATTCCGAGCCAAAAACCCTAGCGGCACTTATCAATTTTTTGTGATGCCCTTTGGTCTCAAGAATACACCTGCTACATTTCAGAGACTGTTAAATAAAGTCTTAACAAGTCTGAAAGCAGTAGAGGCTCCTGGAGGGAGTGCTGCAGGGCAGTGGGTGGGATGGGGGAGGGTCAGGTTGGGGGTAGTAAACTCCAGCATACGGCCGAACAGAGGTAAGTACATAAATAAATAAATCAAATGAATTACATTGCGCACTCTGCATCGTCAAATGGCGAAGCAGAACTGTCCATTTGAAGCTAAATATTTTCAGACTATTAATATTTAGGAATCTTCCCCTTGTTCATTTTGGGGATCTGAAAATATTTTTAGTTGCTTCTCCACACACCCTAAAAATGTTACTAGTTTTGTGATCACTTGCGGCTGTTCATTGTTCAATAGGAAACTGACGGCAGATGGTAATGTCCGTGTCCCCTCCTTAATCCATAGAAACTTGAGCAATCTTCTGTGGCCTACCAATAGTACAGGGCCTATACAGAGCAAATGAGTTATTGACTCCTGACATAGATTAAATAGACGGCACGTTTTCGACTCCGGTTTATCAGCCCATGGTGGAGACAGATCTAAAGATGCAAAAGAGCCCATCCGAAACTGCAGAAATGTCTACTTATAGCAGGAGGAAAATGTTTCAAATATATTTTTTGTGGGCCTTTTCTGTTATAGCTACCAAGGACCTGGTAAGCATGTTTTCTTTTAGCAAATGCTCTTTGATCAGAATTCCGTGGTATCTTTTTTAGGTTTCTGTTCAGGGCTGTTTTAAACTGTAAATTAGATAATTTTGAATCCCATAGCTCCCTTGATCGAGTTTGCACCAGGGCTTCGTCTAAAGCTTGCGACTAGGCAATTGTGTGATATATGCTGTCGGGACCCACAACTTCCTGCCAAATGAGATGTTTCTCTGCAGATCTTGTAGAGTGCAGTTATTTTTTTATGCCAGCCATTTGTACAAGCAGTTGATCCTGTAGTGTAAATTCCAACCTGATTTGAGCTGGTGAGGTGTTGCCTGGCAGTTGAAATAAAGACCTAAACACTGCGCTCTGTGCCCTATTTAAAAAGGTCCCCAGTTTTCCCGGATAAGCCTCTGATCTGTATGACAGTGTTGGCACTCATTTAGTGGATACCATTTTTAACAGTGATTCAAAATAGTTCTTGTTGTGCCCTTGAATATTATTTGGAAAGCACCTTGCAGCGAGGCTAATTTTGGTTTTAGTGAGTTCAAGTGACCTCCTTTGTTGTCCAGCCAACAGCCCAGGTATTTATATTGCATCACGGTGGTCAGGCGGTGATTGTGAAGTTGCCATTGAAGTTGTTTTCTCTTTTTCCAACCAAAGATGACTATGTTTGTTTTTTCGTAGTTAACCTGCATTTCATTTGCCAGACAATGCATGTCTAAGGCATCTAACAGTCTTTGAAGCCCCACCAGTGTCTGACTGAGCAGAGCGACATTGTCCGCATACAGCGGAGAAGAGATATGTTGGTTTGCTAGTTTGGAAACGTGACTGTTAACTTGATTAACGTAGGAACCAAATCACACAGGGTTTGGTGTACTGGCGCCGGGTGGGAGTGCTTGCCAGCACCTCATAGTCTGCATATAGGGCACATTTGCTGCCCTCCAGGCATAGTCCAGCTAAAACCAGCTCAGGTAGCTGTTGGCCGCAGCTGTGGTACAAAAACTGGGCAAAGGACAGGGGGGAATCTTCCCCCTTGTCCAGCCCCTCCTAAGGGAGGGACCCCTGTATCGTTCCAACCCTTTCCTTAGGGTATTTAATGGCTTACCTGTGGGTGTGTCCCCAGATTTGTCATGGCACACAATACAATTCAGACACCACTTCAACTTCAACCGTCTGGGCACTCTGAACTAAGCGGACTTCGCTCTGGGTATCAAGGCCCTGCTTGTCTGCTGCAATATCCATGCCTTTGCTACAATCAAAAAACCTTCCAAGGCCTGTGGGCATCCAAGACACCTGAAGAAATCTCCCTTGAAGTGAAAGAGTCCCTTCCCTGCATCTGCAAGTACTGCAACTAAGTTGACTGGCCTGCTGATGCTGAGCTCCCACGGACTCCAAAAGACTCAGCAACACATCCATCAAGGCCTGCCCTGTCCTCTCACCAAGTTTCAGGCCAGTATCCTTCTTCAGAGCTGCAGGAATTGAATCTCTGTGGATCGTGTTGACTTGCAGTTGCAAAGGGTTATTGACTTCCTTCCACCAAGCTATTTGGGCTCCAAGTAAGAGTGGGCATAGTTGGCGGAGTACCACTACACAGAATTCGTCAGAATTGAACATAAACTTAGTAAATTCCACTCCGCAACTCCATTCCGTCTCATCCCCGTTAATAAAACAGAAACATCACATACCCTAGATAAAACAACAAGTAACACTGGGCCATATTATCAAGGAATGGTGATAACATTATCACCGCTTTAGCGGCAGGAAACTGCCGCTAAATCGGCGATAATGGACTTGATAATATGCCCTTGTGAGTTCCCATAGAAGCCCATGTTGACACCAGAACCTGGGCTTCTATAGGAATTCACAAGGGCACATTATCAAGACCATTATCGCCGCTTTAGCGGCAGTTTCCTGCCGCTAAAGCGGCAATAATGTTATCGCCATTCCTTGATAATATGGCCCTTTATCTTTTCATGCAAAAATGCATCTAGTCATATCACAAAAGTGAAAATGCAAATAGAGCAAGCAGTGAGAGAGGTGGTCCTAGGAGGATGGGACCACTACAATCATTGAGCATAATATGCTCTTTGTGGTCAAGGCATCTGCTTGGTCCTTCCCCTAGGTCAGGGGGGACCCCAAAATCATCACCTCTCTCACTGCCTGATATTTTTCAAAGCTCACTTTTGTGAATTGGTTATATGCGTTTTAGCATGTAAAGGTAAAGCTGTTTTATCAAAGGGTTGTGGGTGCAATAGCTTACTCCAGAGTTTATGCATGAATTCAGTGTTATGCATATTAATGTGCTATACATATTAATAAAGCAGAAATCTAGAATTTTCAATGTAATGCAGATTAATAAAATAGAAATCTCACATACATTTAGTAAAACTTCAAATAACTATTTTTACATGCTAACATGCCTATAGTCATCTAACAAAAGTAAACATGAAAATATAACACGCAGTGAGAGACGTGATGATTTTGGTGTCCTCCCTAACCTAGGGAGAGAACCAAGCAGAGGCCTTGAACACAAAGAGCAGATCATGCTGAACGATTCGGTGGTGGCCCAATCCTCCTAGGACCACCCCAAGCACAGGTATGTGCAAAATTACAATCCCAACCAAAGGCCCTGCAAAGCATTATGGGACGATATTCTAGAGTACAGTGAATATTATAGTATCCATTATCAAAACATTCTTCAAGGGGCAGGCTCTCGGGCTCAGCTGAGAGCTAATACTTTAATATTCACTGCACTCTAGAACCTCGCCCCATAATGCTTTGCTGGGCCTTTCGTTGGCATTGTATTTTTGCCCATAACTTTGCTTGGGTTGGTCCTAGGTGGATGGTACTACCACCGAATCGTTCAGCGTGATATGTTCTTTGTGTTCAAGGCATCTGCTTGCCCTGCCCTAGTTTAGGGGTGACCCCAAAATCATCACCTCTTTCATTGCCTGGTGTTTTTCAGAGCTCTCTTTCGTGAATTGGTTAAATGCTTTTTAGCATGTAAAGGTAAAGTTAGCAAAGGGTTGTCGGTTTAGTAGCTAACTCTGCTACATGGTGAAGTCAGAATTATTGCATGAATTCTGTGTTTTCAATGTAATGCATCGTTAACAAATCTCTGCAGCCTCTCCTAGTGGAGCGGAGTTCATTGCCCACAGTTAGCTCCAAGTAGCCCCAACCTCAAGCATCTTCAGCAACCAAGATCTTTGTCTTCAACACATCACTTGCATCATAGGCCTGCTTCTTTGGTGAGCTACTCGAGATCATCTTGGAACTCCAGTGCCTCCAGCCTGTAGATCCTATTGAGGGGCACCTTTGAATTCTTTGGGCTCCCCTGATTGATCGGAGCCTGCCCTGACTGGCCTGCTCGTGGTGAGTCTCCTGGACCTTGCCGGTCCCAACATTGCAACTTCTTCTACTTTCATGTTGTTTGTAGTTCCCAGGCTTGTTTTGCTCACGACAGACACCAACCCTTCAACTCTCGACATTCGACGTGGGACAGCTTGTGTACAGCACCTGGTCTTCCCCCGCATTGCCTGGTCCACACAACTGCAGTTTCAATGTCACCGTCAGCTCTCCTGTAATACCCCACATTGGTGGTCATTTGTCTTCCATGCCTCCTGGTTACTCCTGAGTGGCTTAGACTCTGTCCCCTCTGCTTTCAGGTTCTTCACATCTTGAATCCTCCTTTAGGTTCTACCAGACACTTTCACCTTCCCCAGCAGTGGCATTCTTTTGAAGTCTCCCATTGAATTTGACAATGGTTCCCGACTCCACTTCACACCTATGCACCCGGCTTCTCTGTTGCAGGTATTCTGGTTCCTAAGGTATCCACGGGTGGGGAGGCTCTCCACTCTCTTGTCTTCCACAGGCTTTCTTCAGGGTCCACTGGGAAGGGTCTTCTTTCTTTAAAATTGCAACCACGACTTACACGATGATTTGTACGGAGAACACAGTCGTGTTCCTACACTGCACACTGTCTCCTTCTGGACTAAGCCTGAAGGTTGCTCTCCACACCTACCACTTAGTGAGCTTTCTAAAGTTGTCTAAGACCTCTTAAATCTTGGGTTGTCTGCATCAGTGTAAGGTGTCCACTTACATATTGAACATCATATACTGAGCCAGCCTCTCACAACAGGTGTTTTGAATTGAGCTTACGTTGCTGAGAAATGTAAAATGCGAGAAGTGAATCTCATTAATTAATTGTCAGATTCCCAGAAACATATCCAGAAGCAGAATGCAACTACTGGCAATACTCCAGATTTAAAACTGTGGTCAATAATGCAATCCAACGGATCTCGCTATTAATGGATAAAACAGACTTTGCAAAGAAACATCACGCATGGGCAGTGATACAATCTTACCAGACGCTGACACCTCAACCGTACTTGTCTGAACACCTCTCATTGAAAAAAGCATTATGCTGCTGCGGCTGGGGTCATTCCCGTCGAAGGATTTGACTCTGAAATGGAAGCAGACCTGGCCGACAAAAGAATGCTGCCTCTGCGGTCAGGGTGAAGAAACATTATTACATCTCTTATGCATTTGCCCCTCATTACTGGAAAACCAAAAAATTGTCCTTCGAGAGTCATTAAGAAAAAAACAAATAAGGACATGCACAATGGTGGTCATAAAATTCCTCGGAGGTTTGTCAATCCAATTGTCCTGCAGAGCTATAACATTTTAGAAAATAGCTGCAAAAGAACTGGCTAAAAAAAGTGATCCAACATGAGTATTCCTGAATTGACCTGTTTGCACACTTGCTAATTGCACAATTCGCATATTTTAATATTTTCTACTGAATGGATAGCACATTTTTTAATTGTACTGATTATACCTTTTAAGATTTTTTCTCACTCTAATTAGATGATGATTGTCTGAGGATAGGACCTAGTCGTGTTTTTTACTTTTAGCTTATATAAACATCTTTCCAATGTATTATGTATACAGGTAGTTTTCCCACTCTTTTATGATTTTTAATGAAATCAAATAAAAGAATTATTGTTGATTGATACCGGCAATCCACTTTAAAAGGCTCAGAGGTGGTTCAGTAAGACTAGTAGGGGACTTCATTCTTTTGACAGGTTAATGTATTTAATGAACTGCATCAGAAAAAGAGATGACAACTTGTGATACTTACATATAAGAATCACTCTTAAGGATGCCCCCGGGGCGGCAGCAGGGAAAGGTGTCATTGAATGAAGGATTACTGGCAGAGATGAATCCTATGATATCAGGATGAATGAACCATATCCTTTTTATGACACTAAACCATGTACATAAACACTCTGCCTCAATACACATACTCACCTTCTTCAGTTCCAACTTACAAGTAAAGGGTCTGATTCTCAAAGTGCACTTTGTATAGGTTTTGCACTAACACAAAAAGTGCTATTGAACATACTATTTACTGTACTTATGTGAACAGAGTTTTCCACCCCCACGTCAGAGTGCCTGCACATAGAAAGGTAGATGTTAGTAGTGAATGGGGAGGGACCAACAAAGTAGATGGGAAAAGTGGCTGATTTACTACTTAGGGGGATGGGATTAGAGAGGAGTAAGAGAGGGTCAGAGAGGGGTTTAGGAAGGGACATCACTCACCCACAGAAGAGTAAGGTAGCTGCCTCACTCTCGGTATGGAAAAATGTACCCTACACTTTTGTAGTAAGTTTATGCTAAAGATTTGTGAATACCGAAAGTAGTAAAATTACTACAAAGTGTAAACATACTCAAAATTGCAGTTTCCCTTTGTGAATCAGGCCCAGATTATTTACAATAATATTGATTGGTAATCTCAAACAATCGTTAGATGTCACCTCTTCCACTGTCTCTTTAGGGTCCTCATTTCATCAGCTCACCACCCCTCATCATCTGTGAATTCCCATCTTTTTAAGGATTGATTTCCATTAATACCCTTTTTTTGCCAAACTCAGCACATGTTGTACTGAGTGCACCTCATCCACTAGGCTGCGTTGCCTGAGCAACACCAGAATATCTCTCTCCTTTAATAGGCTATGTGCCCAAAGCAATGCTTAAATCCCATTTCCATTTCCCCCTATTGTCATTACCAACTCAGCTCTGTTCTACATTAACAAGAACATTAACCTTTGCCACTAATTTACACCTCAGTCAATATCCGCACCTATATTAGATTTCCTATAAAGATGACAACGCCATTATTAGAAGACATTTGTACCTAATATATAAAAGACACAGAACCAGAAAATATAGTTATTTTCTAAAATGTCCATCAAATCTTTGTAATTATCCTTCACAAGTAGGGTTCATTGATCAAAGACATTTTACCCTTCACAAAATATTATTCCTTCAAACTAGACAAAATGATTTTCATATCTTAAAAAATGTATATAAATAATAGTACATTTATAACTTTTTTATGATTTGTACAAATAAGCCATATAATATGTGTACCTGTGTAAAATAAATAGTCTTTGAAGGGTAGGCTGATGGTCTTTGGACATTATAGGAGAGATGCAATTGGATCAATGACCAGCCCACACGTGTATCATTCCGTACTGGTTTCCTCACCTCTTATAATAAATCAAACCTTGACCACTAGACAACACCTGCTGCGCCACAGACTGACATATCATTGCTAGATGAGGCGTTGCATGAAACCACACTTAACATACTATTTAATGGTGTCTCCTACAATATGCCATACATGTTACATTAGAAAACATAGGAGTAAATACGGCCTTTTACATTAAACCAAAAATTCCATTGGAACACACCTCCTCTAGCAGACTACAACACTGCAACTTAAAGAAAGCTACTCCACTAAATATGTGTCACAATAACAAACCTCATCTTCATGAGCACACCTCTTCAAGCAGAGTGATGAGATATCCACTGTGGATGTAACTAAAATCCTACCCTGGTCCACTTCTCTTCTGCTTCCTCCACCAGACACCAGGTCCCTACTCATCTCCATCGCTTCTGTCACCTCTTTCACTTTCTCCAATTAACTCCACTTGAACACACCTCACGTAATGACCCACGTATGTACATAATAAACACTCACTTCATTAGATCACACCTCATTCACTGCTTCATTCCACCAGAAACAACCTTTTCCTCTGTAAGCCCAAATTTCTTCCGGAATTAGATCTAAGCATCAAATTATATGTACTTTAAATATTAATGGTATTTCTATTGTCATTGCCTCTTTTTTCCTAATCATGTTTGCTAAATTCTAAATGGAGGTGATAACAATAATTATTTCAGTTGTTCAGAGATTTAAATCAGAAACCCATAATCTTCTTTCCTTCCAGATGCCGTTGACTGCTGGCCTTGCCCTGAAGACCACTGGCCAAACGAAGGACAGACACAATGTGACTCAACAACGCTGCAGTTCCTGTCCCTTGAGGAGCCTTTGGGGATCACACTTTCATGCTTGACCTGTTTCTTTCTTTTAGCCAATGTGTTTGTTTTCTGCATCTTCAAGAGGTACCAAAACACACCCATCATCAAGGCGAACAATCGAGAACTCAGCTACGTTCTTCTCATCACCCTCATGCTCTGCTTCCTTTCTTCCTTCACCTTCATTGGCCATCCCGTTAGGGCCACCTGCATGATCCGACAAAACATGTTTGGAATCATATTTGCCATCAGCATTTCCACTGTTCTGGCCAAGACCATCACTGTGATCATAGCGTTTAATGCTCGCGATCCCACCAGCCGTTCTTCAAGGTGGCTTGGTACCAGAGTCCCCAGTGGGGTGGTCCTTTTATGTTCTTTTGCTCCAGTCCTGATATGTACAGTCTGGCTGCTTCTTGATCCTCCATTCCCAGTGAAGATACAGATGGGGGACACCACCATCATCCAGTGTGATGAGGGCTCTGTTCTCTTCTTCTATCTGATGTTGGGATATCTGGGCTTGTTGGCCAGTGTCAGCTTTGTGGTTGCATTCTACGCCCGTAATTTGCCTCAGAGCTTTAACGAGGCCAATCTCCTCACCTTCAGTATGCTTGTCTTTCTGGCCGTCTGGATCTCCTTCATACCAGCTTACCTGAGCACGGAGGGGAAGTATTTGGTGGCCGTGGAGATCTTTGCCATCTTGTCTTCTGCTGCAGGACTTCTTGGATGTATCTTCTTTCCTAAGTGTTATATTGTCCTTTGGAGGCCAGATATGAATACTAAGCAGTACTTAATGCAAACAACCACCTGTAGCAAGAATAGATAAAGCATTTGCATGTAAATCATGAATGAATGCCTTTCTATAGGATTGTGGTCTTTAGCAACCTGTACAAGGAGTTCTAAAGCAGAAGAATGTGCATCACAGATAAAGACTCCCTCTTAGGATGGATGTGGAATGGACTTTAGTGTAGAATACCAGTTCTCACAAAGATGGTGTTTTTGTATATTGGGTCTCCAGAAAAGAGGAGACTATTTTAATGACTGTGCTCCTTACTCTCTGAATATAAATACCACTTCTGATATTGAATGAATTCCTTTCAGCTTAAATAACATTTCTTTAGTAGATGTTTTGTTGTTTGTAATATGGGTCGAGAAAGCCAAGGGGAAACACATGCACAAGACTCAATTTATATTGTGAAACTGATGTGTATGCACGAATGTGTGTACCTTTTAGCGAGGACAGGTACAATTTGGTATAGAGAACATATAGAGGTGCAAGTCCTGAGTACAGGTATACCCATATGTGTAGTTAAAAATTACTTGTTCTCTTCAATGTTGTGGAGGGGGGTAGGCTTCTAGGTGCACAGGGGGAAACAGGCGCCCAAAACTTCTCCATAGGAATAGGTTGGACAGACAGAAAACGTGCATCCTGTATATTGCATTTTGTAGATGCATGATTGTAAGAAGATCCAGGAGGCAGGTAGGTGTAGGATCCACTACTTTATTAAGGAACAAGTTACAAGTATGGACACTTCACCAGGAGCTAGGATGTAACCAGCTTGGCTGTCTTCTGCAGGCATCAACTCCACCTGAAGATTATAGAACACTTGCACTAATGGAATCACACATTCCTCATGACTCACAACATTAGACACCAGGTTAGAATAGAAGACAGGATACCACACGACAGAACAAACTGCAAAAAATTTAAAGAACACAAAAAAAGTATACAGAATAACTAGAGTAAAAGGATACAACTTAAGTTCATACACTGTACTTACTCCATACCTGCTAAACGTGCTAGGAGAGACAACACACACAAAAGTTCTAGCTGTGACCAAGACGGTGCAGACTTTATTAATTTGGCCTGGTCATGCCACTCCGTACAGGCATTTTGGAGGGCAGTGGAAAACATACTGTCAGACAAACTAGACTATCATATCGACTTATGGCCCCTCATGGGGGCATATTTACAAGCTGCCGATAAAACATTATCGCCGCTTTTGCGGCCGTTTTTGGACGAAAAGCGGCGATAATGTTATCGCCTAATTAGCAAGGCCACGCTAACGTTTCTGAACTAACATGACAGGAGAAATGTTGCTAAGCGACATTTCTCCTATCATCAAGCCCCACGCTATGAAGCATAGCGTCAGGAAAAGTAGCGATAACCCCTGTTATCGCTACTTTCCTTACGCATGCTTCAGGACTGACTTAGCCATGATATCCTATGGAAGGAGGATATCATGGCTAAGTTTGTGAGTCCCTATCAGCAAGCTAACGCCACACTACATGAGATTATCGCTGAGTTTCCAGCGATAATCTCACGTTAGGCAATTAGCGTGAGGATTTTTATCGCTGAGGAGATAAGCATGCTAATAGCATGCTATCTCAGTGATAAAAATCCACGTTACCCGGCGATAATTATCCTCACGCTAAGAGCGCTGAGCGATAATTATCGCCGGTTGTTGCTGATATGCCCCATGGGTCTTTGGACCACGCTAAAGGTATACCACTGGGTATGATTCGTTTGGCTGGCCTAGCACTCCTACTAGCCAGGCAAAGATTGTCATATGCAGGGAAAGTGCCCATTCACCTTGTGCACAAGACTGGTCAACTAACCTAGCTTTTTAGGATACTAAATTTTAAATAAATGCTGAATTGCAGCCCCTGGCCTCCCACCCCAGAGAAACATGTACCTGGCAGGAGCTGCAGCAGACACCTCAGCCGAGGACCTGGATACCACGACACCTGGAGGCCCATCGGACCATGTTGACCACACACTTGCACCACTCGCACCTACTACAGATGTGCAACACAGCTCCTGGATGTTTGCTGCAACCACTTGGTACTGTTCTGTATCTATTTATGTCTATGTACTATACGCATAATCAGTAAGTGATAAATCATGTTGCGGGGCACTCACTGTCCACGATTTACTGCTACGTACAAAATCCATAAGACATCTAGGACTTTCACGATCTTTGTATATGACCAGTGCTTTATTGTAAGTTTGGGTTGTAATATGTAAGGTACTGCTGATTGCTTGAGACCTAATAAAAATCTCTGAAAAATAAAGAGCACAGCAGAGTAAAGCGGAAACCTATAAATCACTCATAGCACACTGGAAAATCCACACTATAATTATTCTGAAAACAAAACAACACGACATATTACTTCACACACAGAAAATGGCAACACACACAAGCTCACATACCTCTTCATACAGGGAACCCAAATGCACTTCTGTGCAGGGGACACACAGCCAAAAAAAACCTCATGATCAAGAATCCACCTGGACATCATACCCAGTGGAGTATGCACACTCTACTCAAATCTCCCATGGGCCTTCAACCCAGTAGGGCACATACCCTTCAAGCAAACACCACTTGGCTATCACCACACTGGAGCATGCACCTCTCTATGCAACCTTGACATGAACAGAAGGGTACACAGTCTCCAAGCACAGAGAACATGGCCTTTGAACCTAGTGGAATATGCACCCTCCATGCAGAACAGAACATGATCCTGTAACCTAGTGGAGAATGCATCCCAGGCAAACAGCACACAGGCATTCAACTCAGTTGAGTGTGAATCTTCTCTACAAACAGCACAAGAGCATCCAACCATGTGGCCTGCCTCTTGACCCGGTGAACATAACATAAATGTACAATCCATTATACAGATTATTCGCCACTACAACACAGCAGCAACATAACCAATCACACAACCGACCGAACAGAAACAGATGTTTTGCAATCCACACACAAAACACACATAAGGGCATCTTGTTTGTTCAGAATGGCTATCTTTCGACCCATACACATACTGGCATTTTGGGCCAAATGCACAAAGGTTTTCAGGATCCCAAATCAGATGCAAAATTATTTGCAACTTCAAAACGGAAGGTTCAAAATGCATCTAATTGGTTTCTGGTTCCATTCTCGCAACTAATGATATTTTGCACTGCTGCCGACTGAGTGGGACTCTATTCCCCAGGGTTCCACATCACAGCTCAGGAGGAGGGGCTTCAACAGTGAGTGAGCACTTTTAAGAGCAGTGGATAGCTCAGTGCATGGGATGCTTTGCACCTCTGCCACCTGACTTAAGTTTATGCCAGCAAGATGGCGACAGCATACCGACCCCACCCTGGATACCTTCTCCACCCTGGTGCTCCCGACCCTGATACTGAAGAAGAGAAAGCATCTAAGAGCCTTGGGTATTGAAGTAATAGCCCACCAGGGGATAGATACCCCCATGTACTCCAAGGAGGGCCATCTTGTCAGTACTAAGAGGAGAAAGTGGTGGGCTCTCCTTCTTGGCTCATCATAAAAGTGCCCCGGACCTTACAAAGGTGATAGTTGAAGTAACAAAAGAAGAGGATTCAGGCCTACAGCAAAGACTGGTAACAAACTACGTGCACCAAAATGCCTGGGGCTGGTTACCCATAGCCCTGTCTGGAGCGGGGAGTAGTCAGGATTGAGTGGAGGTGCAGCCACCCGCAATCATTCAGGGTGGCCAGCCAATCTGCTCCTGGAATATCAGTGGTCTGCAGACTATATCCATGGATCCAGTGTTCACACGATATCTGGGATCATTTGATATATTAATATTCTAGGAAACCTAGAGAAGCACAAGCAGACTGCATGATCAAGTGTGATGGAAGGAAAAGAACTTTTGAATAGTTACGTCAGTTAGCCTTCAAAATGGATGCAAAAGTGCACAGCTAGGACCAGCCTCACTCGTGAGCAAGCGAAAGCCTCGCTAAAGCTACACGATTACACAAGCCCATGAAAGAAAACCAATTTGGACAAAGTGCCCCGGTGTACAAATAAGCCGCATAAAAACAGTGGCACATCTTGAGTAGATACTTCAAGCTCCACAATTTGATGAAAATCGCCTTATCAACTGGTTGAAAAATTTCATAAAAAATACTGATTGGAAAATAAACCCAAAAGTGCAGTCAATATCAGGAAGATTGCAGTGAGGGTGGACCTGAGGAGGAAGACCAGGAGCCGTAGCAGAACACCAGATCGAGGGGTGAAGGACGCATCCTGACTAATACATTCGCTGGTGGGGCCCATAGCACCAACATTCACTCACCATCAATCTGTGTTTCTCGGTTGATGATTACTCCAAACGCTGACATGAAAGGAAATACCTCTTTACCCTAATGAGCAACAAATCCACGTAACTTTCTGATACTCATTAGGCCCTGAATTTCACCTTTGGTATTCCTCTCATAAATTGGGATGAATCAGTTAGTTGCTGGTTTAGGTTAATTTCTGATTCTCTATTTACCTTTGAATCAATACATTTTCGATGAATAAACAACCCAACTCATTTTGTAATTTATCAATTCAATCTTTATCTAATTAATGCACATTAAATCATTCGTTTATTCAAGCCGCCAATCATCATATTTACCTATTCTGGCTAATTGTTGTCCTCTAAGTCAAATCCGGTAGTCTCGCAAATCTATGCCCATCAAATTTGGCAATTTCAGTTCATCAGGAAATTGGGCATTAATTCAGTCCGTCAAAGATTCAGGGAAACAGCTGTCCTGCAGCGTCACCGTCCACCGAAAAAGCCAGTACAACCTCTCTATTCTACCATAATTTATAGTAAAATCATTGTCAAAAAGTATCAAATATTGGGTTTCAGCTCTTCTGATTGGATAATCAGAGATCGTCCGACAGAGTTCACATGGAATAATGTCTCTTAGGTCATCAGTCTTGCTTGTTCCGGTTTTAAGAGGCATCTTATTGTTCTTCTGAAAAGCTGGCTTGCTTCCCAGGGCGACATTGGTGGGTACAGTCTGGTTAGGGTCACGACGAGGCCACTGTTGCTGGCGTTAGCGCAGGCACACTTCACCCAAAACCTCGTGTAGCGTCGTCAGTCAAGTCAGGTACCGGAGGCAGCCATTTTTGTGGCAGTCCCAAATGGTCAACTTAAGCAAAAGAAACACAAAACGCAATTAATACATGGGAATGGCTAAATAAATGTTATTCCCTTGCTAATACCCATATGTGTGTGTATTTATCTAGTTGAAAGCAACAATCAAGCAGTTTATAATTACTAAATAAAGCACAAATCACAAATACATCACAAAAGCAACATATATCATGCAGTATTCTAATTGTCTATCATTAGTATGCGTACATAATTTAGTTTACGTATTAATTAAGTCATGCAAATGTAATCCCACGTGTATTTCAGTTATTAATAGGATTGGTTAATAATTTTCACTTCATTCCATTAGTTCGATTATGATTAATTAATTAATCAAATTAGTATAAACAGGCAGAATGGGGAGGGTATGCAAAATTTTGCATTACCCGCTCCAGCACTAGCATTCAGCTATAAAGAATAGATAAAACCGGCTAAAAGAAGTAGCGACTTTGGAAGAGTGAAAGGCGGCCTGGTAATTCACATCAACATTAACCTAGTGGGTAAAACTGCAGAACTGTACGTGGATGATCTAAATATGTTAGCATTGAAAATGGATGGTTGGGTTAATAATCCCTAAGAATTGATCATTCTCGTAAACCGATACATCAACCCAAAGAAAAGAGCAGCATCATCTAAAAGGATGGCAGCCCAACTAGCCCAACTAAAAGATAGTCATCACAAGTCACAGTTAGTTAAAGGAGACTTTAATCTCCACCTATTCCATCAGCCAATGGAGGGACACACTGATCAAGTTGGACCTCTCCCTGAGCAAGCAACACCATTGAAAAACCGGAGGGATACATGTGGCGAAGAACTAATAAAGGCCTGCAAATTAATGGCCTATTGGTCTTGAATGGCAGGAAGCCAGGTGACACCCCACCCGCCTGGACAAGAGTCTCGGGCAATACAGTCTCCATTTTAGATTACACACTCACAGCAGTTTGTATACTACAGGTGGAAATTGGCACTGAAAACCTGAAATGTCTGAAGTGGTCTTCAAGCACAGCTAACAGCATAGCAAAGGAGGCAGTCACAAGACTGCAAGATCTAGCTCCAACTGGCCCCAGTCCGATAGTGGCATGGGAAACACTCTAAAAACTTGACTAAACACATAAAGACAACAGTTGGCATAAGGAACCTCGCCTGGTTCATTGCAAATCTATAACTATCCCACTCCACATTCGAAAAATAAAAAATAAAACAGGCAAACTTTTTCGACAATTATGTAAAAATCCAGGAGATACGGAAATATTAAAACAATTTTCCAATAAGAGACACCACTTAAAAAAAGAAATCTGGGTGCATAAATAATCTAAACAAGAAAAATGATGGGCCCAGCCACTACATGGCGCTGAAACAAATGATTCGGAAATATTCTGGAAGCTTTATCAACAGAAGCGAGAAAGGTCCTGCAGCAGCAAATGATGCAAATATTAGTGAGTCAGAGTGGGTTAAATATCTATAAATACATTTTACATAACATAACATGTGTATCTGTAAAGCGCACGTTCACCCGTAGCTATGTTGGTGCTGAATAACAAATGTTTATTTAAGGGAAGTTTGTTGGACACAACTAGCCTCCACTGGCCCAATAAAGATATTCTGGTACCACAGGTTATTACATTGGCAGGAGTAGAGAAAGTTATTAAAAAGTCGCGGGCAGATTGTGCCCCGGGGCCAAATGGGCTTCCCCAAGCCCTGTTTATGCATTTTTCTTCACGGTGTGCAGTCTTTCTGGTGTCAACGGTTAATTACATTCTGGCAAATGATGTCATCGCTGATTGCTGGAGGGGCTCAATAATCCATCCCATTTTTAAAAGAGGTCTCGCATGTTCACCTAGCAATTACCCGAAGATGCTCTCATGGATGTAGAGCTCAAATACTTTTCCACGTTACTATTACATGATTTAAGTACAACACCTGAAAACCAAAGTTTATCAAATGCATCTTTAATCTACTTATACTTCTTTCCTTTATGCATATATATATATATATATTACCTACTGGCGGTCGCCAGTAGGTAGTTATAGTAGGACCTATTTTCCATAGGAAATCCACAAAATTCTATTCCCAATAAGTCTGGCGCCGGTTGACGAATCTTCGCAAAATTTTCCAAACTGTTGGCCAGCTCCGGTCCGCTCTCATCCTGAAAGTTTCGTGGTGATTTGTCAAGCGGGGCTGAGAAAAAGGGGGGTCCCAAAACGCTTTTTCCCCATGCAATTTCCCATAGGACCTGTTGACGCAGCTACAGCCCGAACTGCTGAACGGAATTATACCAGATTTGGCAGAAAGGTAGACCTTGGTTCAGAGTCGTGCCTTTTGCTTAAATGGTGTCAATCCGTTCAGTAGTTCCTGAGAAAATCAAAACTAAAATCACATATATATCTGGGCGGAGCCTAACCACACATCTCATCATGAGATCTGATTGGCTGTCAGCACTTCATCAAAGAAGTGTCGGCAGCCATCTTGGGACCAATATACATGATAGCACCTCATTAAAAAGTTACATTATAAATCATTTGTTGATGGTACCATACTCATTTTAGGAATTGTGGTATGTTCTAAGGTGATTTCACCATGTGGAAAAGCCTTCTGCTGGGATATCATGATTGAGAGAAAAATATTTTCTCATGCTTTTCCCACAGAGGTTTGGAAGGTGATCTATAAGCTAAACTGAGAGCATATTTTCTGTAAATTCACATTATCTTTCTTAGTCATGTGAGAATGAAGTCTGAAATTCTCAGTAAAACATGTACATCCAACAAGGGCAGAGACTGTCAGTTGATTCCTTTGTGTTCTACTGCAACTTCCCAGAGTGTTCCAACTAGAGCGCTAACAGTCTTACATATGACAAAAGTATGGCACACCTGAAGCCATCTTGATTGGAATAAACAGGTAACACTTAAAACATTTAATTTGCAAAGGAACAAAATGAGGGGGTTCATTTTGCCATTGAAATTATGATTAGTGCTGCAGAAAGAAAAATTAGGGCACATTTTGACTTCTCAAATCCTCTTATATTTCATTAAAAAGTTCTGACATGCAGACTGAAACATGCACTTTGAATGCCAGCAGCAGACTTCCCTGGTGAGCAGTAGCTTTACTAGGTAGGAAGTAGAGAGAGGTAGAGAGGTAGAGAGTAGAGGATGAGCAAGGTGTCCCGTTCATAGTCCAGTTCAAACCGGTGCTGGGGCACTCCAGCCCCAGTCCTGGCGCGAAACTGGACAAAGGGAAGGGAATGTAACCACCCCCCTCCCAGGTCCCACCCATAAGGCGTGACCTAGCAGGTAACCCAGCCCCCCAGATTTGGATAAGAGTGGTAGCTGGGTCCCAGGAGATTAGATTATCCTGAACCTGCAACTTGAACAGAAACTCTGGACCTTCGACATTCGACGAAAGAAGAAGACTGAAGAATCTCCCTTGTGGCCAAGGAGTGGCTACCCTGTGCAAACAGGCACCATCAAGAGACTACCCTTTGCTTTGCTGAAGTTCTACGAGGGACCGACTGCAGAGCCCGACCAGAGCCTTGACTTCCAGACTTCTCTGACCCTGATCCACATCCACAGCCGAGCTGAGATCCGTGGAGGCGACGAGAGACGTGGGACCGGCTACCTGGGAAAAGTGGCTAGTATCTTCCAGCGCAGCTTCTGAGGCACCCTCGAAGTTGTGCACCAGGGATTGAGAAGCCCCAACCCCAAGCATCATCTGCACCGAAGATCAGCCGCCCACACTCCACGAGTCCTGCGTGGGGCCCTTCTGCATTTTCCTGCTTGCCGCGCCTGTCCGGTTGCTTGCCCGTTGGCTAGTGGCCTTTGTGACGACGCATCCAGAAATCTTCACTGCTGGTTTGGCTCCTCCAGACTGGCTCCCGCTTCCTTGCAAAAGGGAAGCACCCCAGACCTTCCTGGTCTGCACCAGAAGCAAGTCCTCCGTTCTTCGTGGGTTCCGCTTGCCAAGGCTTGGTGAGTCCTAGTTCGACTTCGACGCCGCCGACAGCAAGAGCCTTCGTGGGACAGCTCGCCTCCTGGTCCTGGTCATCCTCGACATTCCCTGGTCCTCGTGGCTGCAGCAACAAGCTTCGCCTTCACCTGCAATCTTCACGACATCGCCTGGTTCCTTCCTGGTTCCACGTGGTCACTGGCTAGTGACCTTGACTCTGTCCCTTCTGCTTGCAGGTATCCTCTCTTCTTGATCCCAGCCTTGGGATCCACCGGACACTCTTCACTGACTGCCTGTCAGCAACTTTCCTTCAGGCATCCATAGAAGTCCACGACGAAACCCGACGCAAGTTCACACCTATGCACCCGCAGCCCATGGGCTAGGTAACTTGGGTACTTCGGTGCTCACAAGGGTAGTGACTATCCTAGGGTCTAGTTTCCGAGTCTCGACTCTCTAGCTGCTTCAGAAGTGTCCTTAAACTGTTAATTGCTAATAACTACTATTTCTATCGACTTTTACGCATTACGCGTGAGTGTTTCCACTCTGCACCTGAATCCCGTGGGCCTCCCACTTCCTAACTGTTGCTAGTGCAGTGTAGCCCCAGCGATTCCCTAGGCCTAGGCCTATCCTATTTCCGTTACAGTGGTCCTTATACCACTTACTTAGTATATGGTTTGCGTGGCCCCTAGGGCCTAACTGTATTACTTACCTGTGTGACTTAATGTATGCTTGAATAAGACTGTGTTGTACTTACCTCTAATCTCATAAAGAGTGCTGAGGGTTTGACTAGAATAAATACACTTTATTTTATATATATATCTGTTGTGGTGTCCTTTCATTTGGTATTCAAGGGATTATATATGGTATCACAGCTGGCTTCACATGCCATTCAGAGTTTAGCCTAAGACTGCTCTTGTCCATGCTACCACTAGGATAGCTGGTCTATAAGGTTGACTTTACAACCAATCACCATAAGGGTTGTTTGGACTGATATAAGGTGTACACTAGAACTAGTGACATCATACATCAGGCCAACTTCTCACATTGGTGAGCAGCGGTTGGGATCTGAGCTTGCTGTTGTAATACCATTGTAATCTTGAGATACTAAATTGAAAGATCACACAGATATTGTTTAGGTACATATAACATAGATTATAATACTTAAGTCTTACTGGACTTAGTGGTTGAAGGTTGAAGGGAGTAACACACCCTGACTACAACTACCAGAGAGGTTTAGTAGAAACAACTAGTGTAGGTAGGTGCACACACCACACCCTCACTAGATCATGTCTCTGGGAGGAGATCAAGTAGATGCTCTCTCAGGAGGGGCAGGTCTGAAGAAGACCCCCTCTAGATATGATACCCTAACTTTTCAGGAGATGAGACAATTGTGTACCTCCAGAAAGTTAAAACAGGGTGCAAACCCTACCCTCCTTCAGCTAGTACAACTCCTAGAGGAGTATGATGCTCTTAAAGCCTCACAGGCCAGTACTCTAGGTACAAAGGAGGGTCTACCCACCACAGATGAGTCAGGTGGGACTTCAGATGAAGAGGTAGACAGCCAGGGCCAAGTAGGAAGACTTAGCCAGGCTAACCTAAGCTTACATGGGAGTTTGCATGGGGTCCCCCCATACAGACCCCCAAGTGGGCTTACACAGAGAAGCAGGAGGGACAGATCCCCTTCAAGGGAATCCATCCACTCCCATGTCTCTAGCATCTCTAATGCTTCCTCTCACAGGGGAATGACTTCCCCTGAGAGAAAGGAGCATGAAGCCAGAATGAGGGAAGCTAATCTGAAGATTCAGAGGGAAGAACTTGCCCTTGCCAAGGAGAAGCTTGCTCTGGCTAGAGAGCAAAAGTTAAGTGGGTCAGAACCCACTGGTGGCAGCAATATCCCTAAGGATAGAGACAGGCACTGTGATAATAGAAACCTGAGCAAGATTGTCCCTCCCTACAAGTGTGGGGATCACATCCACAAATGGATAACTGCTTTGGAGAGAGCTTGCAAAGTACAGCAGGTACCCCAAAGTAGGTGGGCAGCTATCTTGTGGCTCTCCTTCTCTGAGAAAGGTAGAGACAAGCTCCTCACAGTTAGTGATGAGGATGCAGACAATTACACTGTCCTGAAGAGTGCTCTGATTGATGGGCTTGGCCTAACCACTGAACAATACAGGTTGTTGTTCAGGGATACCCAGAAGACACAGACTCAGGACTG
Source organism: Triturus cristatus (assembly GCF_964204655.1). Taxonomy (NCBI): domain Eukaryota; kingdom Metazoa; phylum Chordata; class Amphibia; order Caudata; family Salamandridae; genus Triturus; species Triturus cristatus. The sequence continues at coordinate 1,128,848,970 of NC_140588.1, read as the reverse complement.
GACTGACTTTGTAGATTGTGCCACTAAGGCTCTGGAAGGCTGGCTAGTGGGAAGTAAGGTTAAGGACTATACAGGATTGTATAATTTGATCATGAGAGAACAAATCCTTAACAACTGTCAAAACCAGCTACTGCATCAACACCTGATTGATTCTGATCTGACTTCTCCCCAAGAATTGGGAAAGAAGGCAGATAGATGAGTCAGGACTAGAGTTAAGCAGAAAAACCAGAACCAGGGTGGTGATCAGAAAAAGGCAGACCAGAAGGGTAATGACCAGAAACAAAAAGACCAGAAGTCTTCACCAGGCCCCCAAAAGGCTCAGGGGGAGGGTGGTCCCAAAAAGGATAAAAAGAAAGAAACCATGGTGCAACTATTGTAAGTCCAACTCACATTGGTTTAGTGAGTGCACCAAAAAGGATAAGCCCCCAGCCACCATTGCCCCTAAGGCAACTGTACCCCCTAGTCCAGCTGTAAGTGGTGGTTCCCAGCAAAAGGGTGTAGTAGGGTTAACCCTAGGAACTGAGGAGGATTCTGGCCTAGTCAGAATACCTACTCAGGCTGTTCTGATCTGTGATGTGGAATTAGCTTTGTCCTCTACTGTAGGCCCCAGTAACCTCGGCAAGTACAGACAGACTCCTTTTATCAACCAAAGAATGGCTCAGGCCTACAGGGACACTGGGGCTAGTGTCACAATGGTGACACCTGCCTTTGTGGACCCTGGACAGATCAAACTAGGTGAGAATTACCTAGTGACCAACGCTAGCAATGCCACTACCTCCCATAGTGTGGCTATTGTTAACTTCTCCTGGGGAGGGGTAACTGGCCTCAAGAAAGTTGTCGTTAGTTCAGACCTTCCTGTAGAGTGTTAACTGGGCAATGATCTTGAAACTTCAGTTTGGTCTGAAGTGGAGTATAGGACCCATGCAGAAATGCTGGGGATAGATGCACATGTCCTTGGTGTGACCAGGTCACAGACCAAAAAGTGCACCACTGAACAAGTACTGGATCCTGAAACTATGGACCAGTCACGACCCAAGAGAAAGAGCAGTAGGGTTAAGGCTGTGCCTTCCCCCTGCCTCAGGTGGTGGATCAGCCCTCCCAGGAGGATGATTCAGAGAGACCTGAAGGAACTGTCCTAGAAGAACTTGACCCTGATCAGGTTGAGTTTCTTGGGACAGGGGGACCTTCAAGGGCAGATCTGAGGCAGGCTCAATTAGACTGCCCCTCTCTTGAACCCCTCAGACAGCTGGCTGCTGCTGAGGCTGCAGGGAATGCTCAAGGTACCCATAGAGTGTATTGGGATGAAGGGCTACTGTACTCAGAGGCTAGAGACCCCAAGCCTGGTGCATCCAGGAGGTTGGTCATACCACTGAAGTTCAGAGGCTTCCTTCTTACCTTGGCCCATGATATTCCCCTTGCAGGACATTTAGGCCAGAACAAGACTTGGGACAGGCTTGTCCCTCACTTTCACTGGCCCCATATGTCAGAAGATACTAAGGAGTTTTGTCGCTCCTGTGTCACCTGCCAAGCCAGTGGCAAATCAGGTGGCACCACAAAGGCCCCCCTCATACCACTACCTGTGGTGGGGGTTCCCTTTGAAAAAGTGGGTATAGATATTGTAGGATCAATGGACCCACAAACAGCATCTGGGCACAGATTTATACTGGTGATAGTGGACCATGCCACCAGGTATCCAGAAGCTATTCCCCTGAGGACCACAACAGCTCCTGTTGTGGCAAGGGCCCTGCTTGGAGTATTCTCCAGAGTGGGCTTTCCAAAGGAGGTCATTTCTGACAGAGGTGCCAACTTAATGTCAGGATACTTGACTGCAATGTGGAAGGAGTGTGGTGTGAACTACAAGTTCACCACACCCTATCACCCACAGTGCAATGGGCTTGTTGAGAGATTCAACAAGACCCTAAAGGGAATGATAAAAGGATTACCAGACAAGCTTAGGCGAAGATGGGACATCCTTTTACCCTGCCTTCTGTTTGCTTACAGAGAGGTCCCACAAAAGGGGGTTGGCTACAGCCCTTTTGAGCTTTTGTTTGGGCATCCTGTAAGAGGACCCCTGTGTTTAGTAAGGGAAGGATGGGAGAGACCTCTCAGACAACCCAAACTTTATATAGTGGATTATGTACTTGGTCTCCGCTCCAGGATGGCAGAGTATATAAAGAAGGCTTCTAAAAACCTTGAGGCAAGCCAAGAACTCCAAAAAGCTTGGCATGACCAAAAGGCTGTGCTGACTGTTTACCAGCCAGGGCAGAAAGTGTGGGTGTTGGAGCCAGTGACCCCAGCAGCACTCCAAGACAAATGGTCTGGACCCCACACTATTGTTGAGAAAAAAGGAGAAGTCACCTACTTGGTGGACCTTGGGACTCCCAGAAGCCCCCACAGGGTGCTTCATGTCAACAGATTGAAGGCATATGTTGACAGGGCAGACATGGGCTTACTCATGGCTACAGATGAGGGGCAGGAGGAAGAGAGTGACCCTCTCCCAGACCTGTTGAATCAGAACCCTGATGATGGCTCAGTTGATGGTGTGGTCTTTTCTGACAGCCTCACTGTCCATCAGCAACAGGACTGCAGACAGGTTCTGCAATCCTACAGACATATGTTCTCTCTGACCCCAAGTCAGACAAACTGGTGCACCCATGAGGTGGACACTGGTGACAGTCTGCCTGTGAAGAGTAAAATCTACAGGCAACCTGACCATGTCAGGGACTGCATAAAAGTTGAGGTACAAAAGATGTTGGAGCTGGGAGTCATTGAACCTTCAGAGAGCCCTTGGGCTAGTCCTGTAGTTCTTGTGCCAAAACCTCACACCCAAGATGGTAAGAGAGAGATGAGGTTTTGCGTGGATTACAGAGGTCTCAATGCTGTCACTAGGACAGATGCCCACCCAATACCTAGGGCAGATGAGCTCATTGACAGACTGGCAGCTGCTAAGTTTTTGAGCACATTTGACCTGACAGCAGGCTACTGGCAAATCAGACTAGCTGAGAGTGCAAAAACCAAAACTGCTTTCTCGACCCCAGGAGGACATTATCAATTTGTGTTAATGCCCTTTGGTTTGAAGAATGCACCTGCCACTTTCCAAAGGTTGGTGAATCAAGTCCTTACTGGGTTGGATGATTATTGTGCAGCTTATCTTGATGATATTGCTGTCTTTAGCTCCACCTGGGAGGATCACCTGGTCCACCTGAGGAATGTTTTAGAGGCCCTGCAAAAGGCAGGCCTCACTATCAAGGCAACTAAGTGCCAGATAGGGCAGAGCAAGGTTGTATACCTGGGCCACCTAGTTGGTGGGGGTCAGGTTCAACCACTGGAGAGCAAGATCCAGACCATAAAGGACTGGACTCCTCCAACTACCCAGACTCAGGTCAGAGCTTTCTTGGGCCTGACTGGGTACTACAGAAAGTTTGTTAAGAACTATGGGTCCATTGTGACACCACTTAATGACTTGACCTCCAAGAAAATGCCAAAGAAAGTTCAGTGGACAGTAAGCTATCAAAAAGCATTTGATGACCTGAAGCAGGCCATGTGCAGTGCACCTATTCTGAAAAGTCCAGACTACTCCAAAGAGTTCATTGTCCAAACAGATGCTTCTGAGTTAGGTGTGGGAGCTGTTCTTTCACAACTGAATATAGATGGTCAAGACCAGCCCATTGCTTTTATAAGTAGAAGGCTGACCCCTAGAGAGAAACGTTGGTCAGCTATTGAGAGGGAGGCCTTTGCTGTGGTTTGGGCCCTGAAGAAGCTGAGGCCATACTTGTTTGGCACTCACTTCAAAATTCAGACAGACCATAAGCCCCTCTTGTGGCTAAATCAGATGAAGTGTGAAAATCCCAAACTTCTTAGGTGGTCCATTTCCCTACAGGGGATGGACTTCACAGTGGAACATAGACCTGGGACTGACCATGCCAATGCAGATGGACTCTCCAGATATTTCCACTTAGAACATGAAGACTCAACTGGTCAAGGTTAGTTTAATGTCCCTAAGTTTGGGGGGGGGGTGGTGTAGGAGAGTAGGGTCTGCTTTCTATGTTCACCCCCCACTTTTTGCTTTTGCTTTACTGGTTTTCGACTTAGATGTGGCTGTGGGCCTGCTAATCAGACCCACAGCCCTGCTGTTCTCTCTCTAAATTGATACTATGTACTTTAGGTGCATAACCCATTTGGATAGGATCACCTTATTGGCCCCTGTACAGTGTACCTTAGGTACCCAGGGCATAGGTGTACCCTAGGCCTACCAGGGGCTGCAGCATGTATTATGCCACCCCTGGCCTGGCCTTCCATTATGACACAACTGGCTTATCTCTCAGCTGGGGCAAGGTTGTGTAATCACCCCTTGCTTAGGTGTAGTATTCCTATACCTAGCTTACATATAGACACATGTGTACCTATCAGCCACTCCTATGGCAGGCCTTAACAATCCTGGAGGCAGAGTGCTTGGTAACATGTGAGATGGTGCTCTAGCATGAGCTGAGCCTGTCTGCAGCTTTCGGAACCATGTCCTTATAGCTGTTCTATGATATAGCCTACCATATACTCTTAAAGTGCCTTATAATCTTAAACGGTTATGGTAACTATGGTTTGGCTTTATCAAAACATGTTGTGTAAGGTGTCTAACACTTTGGAATAATACTCCCATCCCATTTCTGGGGATGAGGATATTATCCCTCCCTTCTAGAGGGAGAAGACATGTTGTAACCTACTTACCCGGTTAAAGTTAACCAGAGCCCCAGCATCACAAAATGGATGCTGCTGCCACAGACACGAGTCTGACCTCCTGCTGCTGGGAGTGATCCCGGCAAGGGAGGCTTGGACAATAGGTTTCCTGCCTTGGGAGGTGCCAGCACCACCCCAGACAGGCCTTAGTGTATTGGGGCAGGGAGGGATGAAAAGAATGAGACATGCCTGGGGCACACAAGGTGTCCCGTGCATAGTCCAGTTCAAACCGGTGCTGGGGCACTCCAGCCCCAGTCCTGGCGCGAAACTGGACAAAGGGAAGGGGGTGTAACCACCCCCCTCCCAAGTCCCACCCATAAGGCGTGACCTAGCAGGTAACCCAGCCCCCCAGATTTGGATAAGAGTGGTAGCTGGGCCCCAGGAGATTAGATTATCCTGAACCTGCAACTTGAACAGAAACTCTGGACCTTCGACATTCGACGAAAGAAGAAGACTGAAGAATCTCCCTTGTGACCAAGGAGTGGCTACACTGTGCAAACAGGCACCATCAAGAGACTACCCTTTGCTTTGCTGAAGTTCTACGAAGGACCGACTGCAGTGCCTGACCAGAGCCTTGACTTCCAGACTTCTCCGACCCTGATCCACATCCACAGCCGAGCTGAGATCCGTGGAGGCGACGAGAGACGTGGGACCGGCTACCTGGGGAAAGTGGCTAGTATCTTCCAGCGCAGCTTCTGAGGCACCCTCGAAGTTGTGCACAGGGGATTGAGAAGCCCCAACCCCAAGCATCATCTGCCCCGAAGATCAGCCCCCCACACTCCACGAGTCCTGCGTGGGGCCCTTCTGCATTTTCCTGCTTGCCGCGCCTGTCCGGTTGCTTGCCAGTTGGCTAGTGGCCTTTGTGACGATGCATCCAGAAATCTTCACTGCTGGTTTGGCTCCTCCAGACTGGCTCCCGCTTCCTTGCAAAAGGGAAGCACCCCAGACCTTCCTGGTCTGCACCAGAAGCAATTCCTCTGTTCTTCGTGGGTTCCGCTTGCCAAGGCTTGGTGAGTCCTAGTTCGACTTCGACGCCGCCGACAGCAAGAGCCTTCGTGGGACAGCTCGCCTCCTGGTCCTGGTCGTCCTCAACGTTCCCTGGTCCTCGTGGCTGCAGCGACAAGCTTCACCTTACCTTCACCTGCAATCTTCACGACATCGCCTGGTTCCTTCCTCGTTCCACGTGGTCACTGGCTAGTGACCTTGACTCTGTCCCTTCTGCTTGCAGGTATCCTCTCTTCTTGATGCCAGCCTTGGGATCCACCGGACACTCTTCACTGACTGCCTGTCAGCAACTTTCCTTCAGGCATCCATAGAAGTCCACGACGAAACCCGACGCAAGTTCACACCTATGCACCCGCAGCCCGTGGGCTAGGTAACTTGGGTACTTCGGTGCTCACAAGGGTAGTGACTATCCTAGGGTCTAGTTTCCGAGTCTCGACTCTCTAGCTGCTTCAGAAGTGTCCTGAAACTGTTAATTGCTAATAACTACTACTTCTATCGACTTTTACGCATTACGCGTGAGTGTTTCCACTCTGCACCTGAATCCCGTTGGCCTCCCACTTCCTAACTGTTGCTAGTGCAGTGTAGCCCCAGCGATTCCCTAGGCCTACGCCTATCCTATTTCCGTGACAGTGGTCCTTATACCACTTACTTAGTATATGTTTGCGTGGCCCCTAGGGCCTAACTGTATTACTTACCTGTGTGACTTAATGTATGCTTGAATAAGACTGTGTTGTACTTACCTCTAATCTCATAAAGAGTGCTGAGGGTTTGACTAGAATAAATACACTTTATTTTATATATATATCTGTTGTGATGTCCTTTCATTTGGTATTCAAGGAATTATATATGGTATCACAGCTGGCTTCACATGCCATTCAGAGTTTAGCCTAAGACTGCTCTTGTCCATGCTACCACTAGGATAGCTGGTCTATAAGGTTGACTTTACAACCAATCACCATAAGGGTTGTTTGAACTGATATAAGGTGTACACTAGAACTAGTGACATCATACATCAGGCCAACTTCTCACAGTGAGTAGTAGAGAGAGTAGTAGAGAGTGAGTAGTTGAGAGTGAGTAGTAGAGAGTGAGTAGTAGAGAGTAGTAGAGAGTAGTAGAGTAGTCGAGAGTGAGTAGTAGAGAGTGAGTAGCAGAGAGTAGTAGAGTGAGTAGTAGAGAGGGAGTAGTGGAGAGAGAATAGTAGAGAGTAGTAGAGAGTGAGTAGTAGAGTAGTAGAGAGTGAGTGGTAGACAGTAGTAGAGAGCAGTAGAGTGAGTAGTAGAGAGTAGTAGAGAGTGAGTAGTAGAGAGTAGTAGTAGAGAGTAGTAGAGAGTAGTAGAGAGAGAGTAGTAGAGAGAGAGTAGTAGAAAGTAGTAGCGAGTGTGTAGTAGAGAGTGAGTAGTTTAATTTAAAAGGAACACAATGAGGAGGTTCATTTTGCCATAGAAATTATGATTAGTGCGGAAAAAAGAAAATTAGGGCACATTTTGAGTGACTTCTCACATCCTCTTCTCTTTCATTATAAAATTCTGACATGCAGACTGAAACATGCACTTTCAATACCAGCAGCAGACTTCCCTGGTGAGCAGTAGCTTTACTACAGTGATCTAATAAGCAACTGGAGTGCTAACATTCCGAATTTATGGCAAATGTGTGACACATCTGAATGCGTTCTTGATGGAATGAAAGTAAAAAACCTGAAAGTATTTCCTACTGAGGAGACTGTTGTAAATGAGGAAACTTCAAAACAACTAGAGCGCTAACAGTCTTACTTATGACAAAAGTATGGCACACCTGATGCCATCTTGATTGGAATAAAGTGGTAACACTTAAAACATTTAATTTGTAAAGGAACAAAATGAGGGGGTTCATTTTGCCATAGAAATTATGATTAGTGCTGCAGAAAGAAAGATTAGGGCACATTTTGACTTCTCAAATCCTCTTCCATTTCATTAAAAATGTTTGACATGCAGACTAAAACATGCACTTTGAATACCAGCAGCAGACTTCCCTGGTGAGCGGTAGCTTTACTACAGTGATCTAATGAGCAACTAGAGTGCTACCATTCAGAATTTATGGAAAATGTACGACACATCTGAATGCCTTCTTGATGGAATCAAAGTAAACAAGCAGTGAAAATGCAATAGGTATCGCCCTCGTTTAAGTTAAAGCAATTCTGTTTGTAATTAGGTGGCTTTTTAGCTTTGCTTGTATTAGAGTTTTTCAAACATTAATGAACCACTCAAGAACTCCATCAGAGATCATCAGTTCAACAAGTACTTACATGTACCCACTGGGGTGAACCACCCAAGAACTTCATGTACCAGCTTCCCTTGGGGCGACCCGGAGGAGGGGCTAGCAGAGTGCGGTCCATTGCGATTGTTTCTAAAAATGGCTCCCTCGAGCTTTGAGCTGACGAGCTCCTGGACGACGCACTTGCGTGCCTGTGCGGGCACTGAGGCCTTTGACGGTTGCTTGGCGGCCCTCTCTTCCACCCCTAACTATTTTCTCTACTGATGAGGGAAGTTATCCCGAAACCCGAGCCATGTCTCGGGCGATATTTTAAAACCCGGGACATGTATCGGGTCTAGAGATCATCAGTTCAACAAGTACTTACTTGCACCCACTGGGGTGAACCACTCAAGAACTCCATCAGAGATCATCAGTTCAACAAGTACTTACTTGCACCCACTGGGGTGAACCCCCAAGAACTTCATGTACCAGCTTCCCTTGGGGCGACCCGGATGAGGGGCTAGCGGAGTGCGGTCCATTGCGATTGTTTCTAAAAATGGCTCCCTCAAGCTTTGAGCTGACGAGTTCCTGGACGACGCACCTGCGTGCCTGTGCGGGCACTGAGGCCTTTGACGGTTGCTTGGCGGCCCTCTCTTCCACCCCTAACTATTTTCTCTACTGATGAGGGAAGTTATCCCGAAACCCGAGCCATGTCTCGGGCAATATTTTAAAACCCCGGACATGTATCGGGTCTAGAGATCATCAGTTCAACAAGTACTTACTTGCACCCACTGGGGTGAACCACTCAAGAACTCCATCAGAGATCATCAGTTCAACAAGTACTTACTTGCACCCACTGGGGTGAACCACCCAAGAACTTCATGTACCAGCTTCCCTTGGGGCGACCCGGAGGAGGGGCTAGCGGAGTGCGGTCCATTGCGATTGTTTCTAAAAATGGCTCCCTCGAGCTTTGAGCTGACGAGCTCCTGGACGACGCACCTGCGTGCCTGTGCGGGCACTGAGGCCTTTGACGGTTGCTTGGCGGCCCTCTCTTCCACCCCTAACTATTTTCTCTACTGATGAGGGAAGTTATGCCGAAACCCGAGCCATGTCTCGGGCGATATTTTAAAACCCGGGACATGTATCGGGTCTAGAGATCATCAGTTCAACAAGTACTTACTTGCACCCACTGGGGTGAACCACTCAAGAATGTCATCAGAGATCATCAGTTCAACAAGTACTTACTTGCACCCACTGGGGTGAACCACCCAAGAACTTCATGTACCAGCTTCCCTTGGGGCGACCCGGAGGAGGGGCTAGCGGAGTGCGGTCCATTGTGATTGTTTCTAAAAATGGCTCCCTCGAGCTTTGAGCTGACGAGGTCCTGGACGACGCACCTGCGTGCCTGTGCGGGCACTGAGGCCTTTGACGGTTGATAAATGTTACCCAGTGTTGCCACCCCGTCAACAAGAAGAGTCAAAAGAGAAAGAGAAAGATTCCCTAATGTCCCATTTGCTAAGTTCGCCACCCCCTTATGCGCAAAATGCTACGGCGCCTCCACAGCCCGTCAATGTGCAGCCTCCAGCTAATGTGCAGCAAGCTTTCCCGCAGCCGCCAGCTCCTCCCCAGCCAGCTCCTGTCCCGGTAGCACAGCCTTCCCAAGGGCCGCCGATTTTGCTACCCACCACTTCTGTGCCCCTTGCGACTTTTCCAAGCACATCAACTGCCTCTCTTGGTGCCCTACCTACTGCTACCCCTGTATCTGTATCTGCACCTGTTTTTCTTGCCTCGACTTCTCCTTCTGCACGACAGCGAATAGCTAGTGCAGTCACTAGCCTTATAGCACCCCTTTTCGGGTCGTCTACTACGACCCCTGGTCCACAGCGTAAGCAGTTACGCAGTCAAATACCTGGTCCTAGGGAGAAAGAAGAACTGGACCGCATGGCACGTAGATGGATTGTTTATCCTTCTAGATATGATGTAGAGTCTGTTGTTAATGTTTTTCATCAGTGGGAAGCGCCACAACAGCGGGACGTTTTTGAGAAAATGTGAGAAATTCTATGTGAGGAATTGGAAGATAATGATGTAGACTCCAGTCCGCAAGAGTTGTGTCAAGTGTGATTTGAATTTGGAAAAGGTACGATTGTGTGTTCTGATGTTGAGAAAGCAGTTGCGACACTGCTGTCTTTCAGGAATGGGGATTGTCAGCAATCGTTGTTTGGACAGGAATTCCCTGAAGGGAAACAAGTAAAAGCGCGACAATATCCGATGCGTGAGGTTCCTCCAGTTTGGAGGCCTGGTGATGCGAATGCTAATCCACCTGTTCTGGCACATTTTCAGCGTGTTTGGGTACATGTTCCCTGGAAACGATCTGAAGTTTTAGCCCATAAACAGACATTGCCTGACCCCCGTAAGAACCCTGCAGGATATTATAAGGAGTTATCACAGACTGCAGAATCGTGTGTCATGAACCTGGCAGACATAGATATGTTTTTCGGAAATGTTGTTCCGCAGCCTTTGTGGGGATTGATTCGCAATGCAGATCATGCTGCAGAATTAGGTGACACATGGGCTAATATCATTAATGTGGACAATGGACAGGTCGGTGGTGCCAAGCCTGATCCCGTGGTAGCAGAACTCCCTGGTAGAATAATTAATTATATGAAAACTTTAATGCCCGCGATACGTGTAAATTGGGATAAATTATCCGCGTGCAAACAGAAGAAAGATGAAACAGTGTCCGATTTCTTCACTAGGTTTGAAGAAACATTTGTCGACCACAGTGGTCAGGACATGAGCACAGAAGGTGGCCAACGGTTATTTGTCGATAAATTTGTGCATAATTTGCTTCCAGAGTTGTGTAAGAAATTAAAAGATTCGGAGAGTTCTTGGGCAGTTTCCTCTTCAGCACAAATACTGGCTACTGCACAGTATTATGAAAATAGGGATAAAGATGAGAAGGATAGAACAGATAAGAAAACAAAAGAGTTGAAAACGAAGGTTCTTTTACAGCAGGCTTATCCGCCACGTGCAGGTCAGAATAATTATAGGCAAACACAGGGTATCTATCAGCAACCCCAACAGTTTCAGAATAATCAGCAAATGTATGGGTATTATCAACCACGTGTCCCTATCGGTCCCAATCAATGTTCGTATTGCAAGGAGGAGGGTCACTTTAAAAATAATTGTCTCAGATTGTTACAACGCACGAATAATGCTTATGGCACAAGAGGTAGAGGTGGCCAGCAAGCCCCAAGAGGTAGAGGGCGTGGAAATGTTCCCCAGAACGCGCGTCCTCTTCCGCCTCAAAATACGATGAATAGTTTTGATCAGCAAGCCAATGCGACCGGCAAGACAGCACAGTACTATAATAATGACTACTATACAGAAGATGATAATACAGAAGGGGATGATTACTAGGACAGCCGTAGACAGAGAGAGGGAGTTGTTGCAGTGCCAGTGGACCAGAGCGGACCGTATGTTAAGGTGACTACAGCGGGTATAACAGAGCCCTTTCTGCTGGACACTGGTGCTGCAAAGAGTTCTATTATGCGCTCCAAACTCCCTGGCGCGCCTTTGTCTGGCGAAATGAATGTTTCCGTAGGTTTTTCTGGCGCCCCGGTTAGGAACCCGATCTCAAGTCCTATGGCCCTTTTTGTTGGACCTTGTGAGCTGAAAGCACCCCTCATCCTAACGACAGGATGTAATGAAAACTTGTTAGGATTAGACCTGTTGAAGAGATTACATGCAACATTATATTGTTCTCCCTCAGGAGTACAACTTACGCTGGGTAAGGAAGTGATTTCTCCCATGTATTTTTCAAAGAATGAATTGCCAGCCGAATTGACGTCTCTTCCTGATGCCCTTTGGGCCACTGGCCCTAACGATGTGGGCCTTTTGGAAATACCGCCTTACGTTGTCACTTTAAAAGCCAATGTTAAATTGCCCCGCATTCCCCAGTACAAGATCTCTAAGGAAGGTGAAAAAGCGTTGTTAGTAATTATCTATGATTTAATTTATTAAGGATGTCATTGAAGAGACAAGAGGCAACGTTTGCAATAGTCCGGTTCTGCCTGTTTTGAAACGTACTGACCCTTCACAGCCACCTGTTTACAGATTTGTGATCGATCTTAGAGACGTCAATAAGGTTGTTGTGCCACAGTTTCCAGTGGTCCCTGATATAACCGCCTTGTTGACTATGATCCCAGCTTCTGCTGCTTGGTTCTCAGTAATTGATTTGAAGAATGCTTTCTTTAGTATCCCGATTGCAGAGGAGAGCAGAGATATTTTTGGCTTTTGTTTAGGAGGTCGAAGCTTCCGTTTTAAACGTGCTCCACAGGGCTACTGTGAAAGACCATCAATATACAGTCAGGCTTTAAAAGCACAGCTTGATGCCCTTGTTTTACCTAAAGGTGCTACCCTTATCCAGTATGTTGACGATTTACTAATCGCCGCAGATACTGAGGAGATTTGTAAGCAAGCTACATCATCATTGTTGCGTCATTTGTCTACCTTCCATCACAAAGTGTCTCTCTCTAAGCTGCAATATTGTCGACAAGAGGTGACCTATTTAGGTCATCTCTTCTCGAAGGAGGGAAGGAAGCTGACCCCAGAAAGAATCCAAGCCATTGCACAATTAAGCGTGCCAAAGACAAAGAGAGAAGTGCGTGCTTTCCTGGGCATCACTTCATATTGCAGGCACTGGATCCCGAGTTTTTCTTTATTGGCAAAACCATTGCTTGCATTAACATATAAAGATATACCAAATCCTGTCCCATGGTCTGAAGAGTGTCAGAAAAGTTTTGTGGAATTACGAGAAGCATTATGTTCAGCTCCTGTTTTGGGTACCCCCGACTATAGTAAGCCTTTTACCCTGTATGTTTATGAAAGAGACGGTTGTGCATTATCAGTACTGACACAGCATTTTGGAGACAGACCGCGCCCATGCGCGTATTTTTCATCGACTTTGGACCCTGTAGCGAGGGCATTGCCAAGTTGCTTAAGAGCTACAGCGGCAGCAGCTGCGTCTATTCGACAGTCTGCTGGACTAGTGATGAATAACACATTGATTGTAATGGTTCCTCATGTAGTGGACACATTGTTAAATAGGACCAAGACACAGCATTTAACTAATGCTCGATTGTCAAGTTACGAGTTGACGCTGCTAGCGAGTCATGTACACATAAAGAGGTGCAATACGTTGAATCCAGCCACATTACTGCCAATTTCAGCAGACACAGATGAGGTTGAACAGCATGATTGTCTGTTCAGAACAGAAGAAGAAACAAAAGGGAGAGTGGATCTTAAAGATACTCCCCTGGTTGAATGTGATGGTACCTTGTGGGTGGATGGTTCATGCTTCAAGCTTCCGAATGGTGATAAGACTGCTACGTATGCTGTCACGACTCTGCACACGATTGTTGAAACTGCACGCATACCACATCATTCGGCTCAAGCAGCAGAATTAATTGCACTCACAAGAGCATGCGTGTTGTCGAAAGGAATGAAAGTGAACATATATACACATAGCCAGTACGCGTTTGGTGTGGCCCATAGTTTTGGGCGTTTGTGGAAAGAACGTGGTTTCCTGACTTCGCATGGAACTAAGATTCAGAATGGTGAGTTAGTGAATGATCTCCTTGAGTCGCTGACCTTGCCATTACAAGTTGCGATTGTGAAGTGCAGCGCACACAAGAAGGTTACCGATGATGTTGGGTGTGGTAATGCATTTGCTGACGAGATCGCAAAAGAAACAGCAAAAGATGTGACAACCCGAATGTATGTTGCAGGCCCCGCAAGATGGGTTAGTGACGTTGGAATGTGTGAAGACACGATAGAGAGTGTGAAGTCCCTTCAAGCTGAAGCCACAGAGAAAGAATTGAGTATGTGGAGAGAAAGTAAGGGTAAATTTGATGAAAACGGTTGTTGGATTGATTTGTCAGAACACCTGCGATGGTTGTTACCTGATGCATATGTGCTTCCAGTGGTTATGATGGCACATGGAATGGCACATATCAGTGTGAAAGGAATTTGTAAGTTGTTGGCTCCAGTATGGCAGAATGCTGGAATCCCTAAATGTGCAGAGAATGTAGTCAAAAACTGCATGGTATGTCTGAAATACAATCCTGGTAGGGGAACCCCAACTCCACCTGGTCATTTTGCACCTCCATCATATCCTTTTGAAGTTCTGCAACTAGACTTCATCCACATGGAAAGGTGCAACAATTTTAAATATGTACTGGTTGTTGTTTGTGCCTTTTTAAAATGGATAGAAGCATATCCCCTAAAAGACAATACTACCTTATCCACAGCTAAAGCCCTAGTTAAAGAATTTTTTCCTAGGTTCGGAATGCCAAGGATGGTATGGAGTGATAACGGGAGTGAATTTGTAGGCCGAGTGATGAAGAATGTGTGTGAGGGACTAGGCATTAAGCAAAAGTTTCACGCTGCAAATCACCCCCAATCAGCTGGATTAGTAGAGTACTACAATGGCACCTTGAAGCTTAAATTGGCCAAAATTCAGGCGAGTTCCGGCCTTAAATGGCCTGACGCTCTGCCCTTAGCACTCCTGTCAACAAGAATGACTGTACATTCGCGAGTGGGACTTAGTCCCTATGAGATAGTGTTTGGCCGTCCGGCCAATGTATGGGGAGTGCCAAGGCCGACAAAGTTCTGTGAAATTGAATATCCAGTACTGCTTGATTACCTGTATGAATTGACGGCTAAATTGCGTGTCTTACACCAACAGGTTCACGATACTCTGCCCCAGGCCTCTGAAGCTCCAGGACACCCTATTAATCCTGGAACGTGGGTCTTAGTAAAAATTTTCAACGTGTAAAGAATGATGAGCCCCGTTGGATCGGCCCCTACCTAGTACTGCTATCACCAAGATCAGCGGTTCGAGTGAAAGGGAAAAAGAATTGGATACACGGCGCTCACTGCAAAAGGATCCCTTTGCCTCTACCATATGACCGGTGGGTCCAGGAGGGTATCGCTGATTCTGAAACTGACACTGTCCCTCGTTTTGTGCCATTTAGCGATGCACTTGTAAAGGGGACAAATACAGAGCGAGAAAGTGACGACATTCTGCAAGAAGCTATCAATTCAACTGAATACCACAGAGCCTGAACTCTTGTTTCAAGACCAGACAGTGTCTGGCAGAAATAGGTATAATTTGAGGCCAAGAACTATGGACAAATAAAAATTATTTTTCCTTTGATATTTTCAAAAGTGCAGCTCTCATCTGAGAAACTTTTTGACTTTTTGTTTTTCGAACCTCCATCCGGGTTCAGCTGCAGGGTCGCGGTGCCAAGACTTTGGGGTACAAGCCGAAGACGTTAGGTCAACGGTTCTGGTTGGTCTAGGGCGTTCCCTGAACTGACAGGTGTACTCCTTAGCAGAAGATACTCATCCGCCGCGAGCTGCACGATTAGAGGATGGAGTTTTTCAGGATGAAGAAGCCCACCGAGGAAATTAATTTCAAGAGCAGAATATGTAAAATAATGAATAACAAATGTTTTGTAGTATTATGTCTGTTTGTACTCTCTAGCCTAATGATGTTTTCTGTAGGTTGCGTATTATTATCTTTCCAAGTGTCACTTGCACCCACTGTACAGCCCACACCTCTTCCTACTGTTTCCCAACACTCTTTCCACCCTCTGCCAGAACACGAACAAGCTAGACGTGCTGAATTTGTAAACAATTTGTTCATTCAACTCCTGCACCAGCACCAACTAGTTATGAATACAACGAACTGCTGGGTGTGTGGTTTGATGCCGCACACCATTAATAAGGGCATCCCATATCTAGTACTGCCATTCAGCTATAATGGTTCATCATGGGCATTCCAGACCATGTTTCTTTTTGCGCTTGAAACCTACTCCCAGCGACCACTGCGTTCCATTAGACCTAACTCGAATAATAAAGCCTTGATGAAAGGAGTTGCAGATATGAGTAGAGATATCGATGCATATACATCTATTCCCAAGGACGAGTTGCGAGCTTATGTAGGTTGGAACGCGACTGGGTATAGCATCAGTTTGGGTGAAAAACAGCGCAAAAGTTCATCTCCGATTTGGGTCGTACCCCACATAGGTTGGTTCTGTCTACAAGGTAATGGTCAGAATCCAAGAGCTCAACTGGGGAAGAGTACCTGTACTGAAACGTACACTTTTCCTTCACAGTTTTCCCCTGCGTTTTTGGCTGCCAAGGGTACATACTTTGTCTGCAATGATCGAGCATATACATGGTTGCCCCCTGATATCTCGGGCACATGCTATGTTGCGAATTTGCTACCGCCAACATTTACTGCCGCCTCAGATTATCACAAGACAAGAGTTGTGAGAGGCGTTGTTAGTAGGGAAGATACTGCCGGTCAGGAAGCGGGAGACTTTTTCCTGGGTTTCCTGCCGTTTTGGGGACCAATGGTCAATAGCCGGAACCTGAGACAACTGACCCGTGTAGTTGAATCCACTGTTATTGTGACGGCTGGTGCCCTTGGTAACTTGACAGCTGAGATTCAAGCGGATCGCCTCATGACGTTACAGAACCGTATGGTTCTAGACGTCATACTTGCAGACCGTGGTGGGGTATGCAAGGTCATCCAATCAAGCTGTTGTATTTTCATACCGGATAACGCTCCGACAGTCTACCAGGCCATTTCCAAACTGCATAAGATTTCCGAATCCATTCACGTAGACAAAGGAGATTGGTCACTGATGGGGTGGTTCTGGGGACTGATATCAGCTTGGGGATGGAAGATTCTAATAGTCATTGGAATGATCTTAGCCATTCTTTTCCTGTTCTGTTTATGTATACAGTGTGCTCCTGTAATGTGTAGCCTCTGTGTTACATCATGTGTAAGGAAACCTATATCGGAGGACGAGCTAAGCAATAGGATGATGCTACAGCAACATCTCCATGACTTCATGAATGTAGACTTGGACTCAGATTAGTATAGTTCTTGCCTATGTAAGGGCAAAAGGAGGGTCTGTGGTACTGTAAAAATCGGAACCATGTAGGTGGCATGGTCCCACCATGCCAAGTTTGGTATCAGCAAACCGCAAATGAGCAACGCGGTATGTATGAGCGTTTTCATCATGCTCCACTGATGCATTCACCGTGTATACGATACTATCCACGGGTTCCATTTTACAGTAGTAGCCATTTTTGTGGTTGCCCTCACATAGGCTGCGCACTAAGGCCATGCCTTGGCTTAAAGGACACGTACACCTTCGGTGACTTCTCTCTGACCTGTGCAAGCCGACTCCGCTGCCCGAGGTCAATCCTGTCCGGCCGGTTTCTTTCTCGCGGCCTAATGTGATTTGCATCAGGGCTCGACCCATCATAAAGCTCCTGTTCGCACACGATCCCTGACTAAGCTGTTTTCACACCTGACTCTGTTTCCTACTTTATGGCTTGTTTTACGAGCAGGAGGTGCCCGTGTTTATTGGGGTCTGCTGATATCTGATGAGGGATCTGAGCCTTGCTGGGTAAATAATTGTGGGCTGGCTGAACTGAAATGTGGGATGGTCATCATGACTCTGCCTTTTCGTTTGTAATGAATACATATGAATGACCATATCGTAAAACGAGGAATGTGTGCCTGAAGCATGATATTTTGTATATAAGGAGAAGACTGGTTTTGTAAAGGGAGCAGTCTCCTGAGAACATACATCGTGTTGTACTTCTCAGATATCTGTGATTGGTCTGCAGCCAATAAAGACGTTCTTTGAATTCACCTAGAAGACTCTGTGTTTCTGTGGGTCTGAAACAGGAAGAATCCGAAGTCTTAGGGTGTGTTCCCCTGCACCGCTGGGTTCTAAAAACCCGGAACCTCACATTGCGATTGTTTCTAAAAATGGCTCCCTCGAGCTTTGAGCTGACGAGCTCCTGGACGACGCACCTGCGTGCCTGTGCGGGCACTGAGGCCTTTGACGGTTGCTTGGCGGCCCTCTCTTCCACCCCTAACTATTTTCTCTACTGATGAGGGAAGTTATCCCGAAACCCGAGCCATGTCTTGGGCGATATTTTAAAACCCGGGACATGTATCGGGTCTAGAGATCATCAGTTCAACAAGTACTTACTTGCACCCACTGGGGTGAACCACTCAAGAACTCCATCAGAGATCATCAGTTCAACAAGTACTTACTTGCACCCACTGGGGTGAACCACCCAAGAACTTCATGTACCAGCTTCCCTTGGGGCGACCCGGAGGAGGGGCTAGCGGAGTGCGGTCCATTGTGATTGTTTCTAAAAATGGCTCCCTCGAGCTTTGAGCTGACGAACTCCTGGACGACGCACCTGTGTGCCTGTGCGGGCACTGAGGCCTTTGACGGTTGCTTGGCGGCCCTCTCTTCCACCCCTAACTATTTTCTCTACTGATGAGGGAAGTTATCCCGAAACCCGAGCCATGTCTCGGGCGATATTTTAAAACCCGGGACATGTATCGGGTCTAGAGATCATCAGTTCAACAAGTACTTACTTGCACCCACTGGGGTGAACCACTCAAGAACTCCATCAGAGATCATCGGTTCAACAAGTACTTACTTGTGTAGTGAGTTCTCTCTGAATACGTACAGGCATTGTTAAGTTAGCATAACCACGTTAAATGTTAGAAAGCCATCTTTTTGCTTTTGCACACGACACTGCGTTTACATGTTATTTCTTAAATAAACTGCTGACTCGAGACTTGCTTCACACGAGAGCAATCTGTTGTTACCATCCCAGGCTCTGCGCAGCGACCTTGGTCTGTACACGGTGTGACAAATAGTCTGGATTATTACACAATGCATGTTTTCCACTCTAGGTTGATCGACCCACTATTTAGCCATAACACACGCGCAGCTGCAAATACCTGAAAGTTGGTGCTTTTAATATCACAGACATCATGTTTATTATTCAGACCGAAGACGAGCCTTCCTGCGAGAAGACTCCTGATGCTCCTGTGATGTGATTTCACTAAGCTGATCTTTGAGGTATGGGGTCCCCTATTCAAGCCTAAGAGACCTTCTATTAGCATAATAATAATATTAGCTTCTTAGTAAAGGGAAGGTGGTAGTATCCACTGTCATTATAATATGATCACCCCTTTTATATTCTATGGTATTGTAACTATGTTGCTGGTTTTGATATTAATCATTTGTCTGCTTGTATTAGCCAAAGTACTGCATCTTAGGACACGTGGTCTATAAAAATAAACCCCTTTTATTTACAACGTGTCTCTGTTGATTATTGTTGTGGACTGATGTGAGAATAATATACGAACAGGTGTTTCCGATTCCCACCATTCCTGAGTATGTACTGAGTCGCGTGTTCTGGGTTGTCTTTTCATTGGGACCGCCGAGCTAAATCTCGGATAACGAATGGGATACTTATGCTAGCCGGATACTGGGTTCTGGGTTCTGAGGTGAGTTTCTGGTACACCACAACTCACTGAGGTCCTGGGGTTCTACGCATAGTTCTGTGTATAAGCAGAATCCCTGCAACATGGCGCACCTAACGTTTGGTCTATGAGTTGAAAAGCCTTAGTAGTGCTTACATTTAGTCCACAGCACCCTCATTCTTGTTTCCGGATAACAAGTCTGACGGATTTAAACCTACCTAGTTCTATTGATATAGGTTCCTTCAAGCTTGATCATTAAAAAGGTTATTGAACCCTTGTGCTACTGAATACTTGAAGTATAGCTTGTCCTTATGGCAGTAGACATTGCGGCGCACAGCCGTGCAGCTCTGAAACGTCATTTGACGCAGTATGGGGTGCCGGACACGGGCATGGACGTCATCTTTGTGGTGGGAGCCGATGCGGCTCACCCGTTTGAGTTGTTCTATTCCTGGGTAACGATTCCGGCAGTCAGTGGGGATGACGATACCTTTCATTCTTACACTGCTACTGCCGTGCCTGCTAACTATGCGCCGTATAGGACACAGGAGATACCAATATCTGCTTGGCAACATCAGATTTGGTTTAATGGCGCCCTCCCCCATGTGGTTATACCGCCGAGAATGGGCCCTTTATCAATTGCAGGGGCCACTTGGCCGGTACTAGCCGGATTTACGCCTCATCCCCGTTACCTCACGGTGACGGTGGCTGAATTGCGTGTACTACACACTGCCCTTATATCAGTATATAGGGCGTTGGTGCAGTATGTGTCGCGCACTGTACAGGCGGGGGCGCCTGTTAGTGCGGGGCAACCTAGTGATCGTCACGCGGTGGTCATTAGTCCTGTTATGGTCAATTCTGTTATGGGCAAGCGCCCCCTCACAAGGGATGATTATCCTTTTTGGCTTGCTGAAAAATTTGACCAAATAGAGGCGGTTTATCCGCATACAACTCCTGTGGAAAAACACAGGATCCTCACCATTAGTTTGCCTAAAGACTTAGTTCCCCATATAGATGATTGTGTATCCTGGGGTAAGATTTTTGCTGCGACGTACGCGCAGTGCTTTGGCACTCCGTCTATGTTACAGCTGCCCTCCATAATTAAACAGGTTCAAGAGGACCATGGAGCGGAGTCTGCGATAGAATTGGGGATGCGGCTCCTCGGAGATTTTGGCCTGGTGGCTACCATGATAATGGGAAACCTTAAGGGTGATGCGTTGCACTTTCAGGTTCGTAATGAACTGAAGAAAGTTGCTGAAGAGGACAAGCCGCAGGAATTTGCAAAAATAATTTCAGAAGCATATCGTGATTTGGGTCGTAGCTCGTTAGGAGTTAAGCCTGTGATCAAAAATCCCGATTCTAAGCAGCAGGGTAAGGCAGAAACTTCTGGTAAGGATGGTCGGCCAATTTTTCCAAAACAACCTTGGCGGACTAAACAACAGGGAAAGCAGCAGCAGAAACAGGGCTCTCGGCCTGCCTCTCCCGTACAGTCAAGTAGTGACCGCACTTATGATCTGCGAGATCGTGCTACTATTAAGTCTCCTGATAGATTTCAGGTTTCTGAGCCGCGCTCTCCTCGTTCTTCACAGGACACATCGGCTACACAGTCTGGTGGCGGAGGCGGTGGCAAAGGTCGGGGTGCTCCACAACAGCGTGACCAACCCCGACAGACTGAGGGTAAAGGCAAGCAGGACGAGTTTGCTCGACAAAGACCCCCGTTTCAGAAGAAGAAAGTGGCGGCTCTGACGGCAAAATATGCCTCAGATAGTGCGGACACAGCTTCAGAACCGGACATGGGCGCTGACGCTACTGGACAGCGCGGCAGAAATTACCATAGTCTGTCAAGCTCCATTTCTGGCGGCGACAGCAACTGATGTATTGGTTACTGTTGAAACAGCTGACACCAGAGTGGCTCCCCCTGATAGACTTTATGAAATAGTCTTATTAATAGAGGGTGACATACAACGTACTATAAAAGGGATTTTTTGGGATAATCTGACCACCACCTATGATATCCTCCTAGCGGAGGCAGATTGGCCCCCAGCCTTCATTTTGGAAGCTCCTAGAGGGGAGGAGAAAATCCTCCTGTCCTTTGCGCACACGGTGCCTAAGGACCAAGCTGAAATGTACGCTGGTGAGTGGGCGCTGGCGCTTGCGCCAGCGGTATATCGTACTCAAGTGGGTTGGGACCGGTTGTCCCCCTGCCATGAGATTCCATTGCGGTCTATGCCCCAGCCTCAGCCCCAGTATCCCATGCGTCGTGAAGCTAGACCCCACGTCGCGGCGATCCTTGAACAATTGGAATATCAGGGTGTTATTGAAACTTGTGTGTCCCCTATGAATAACCCTTTATTCACTGTAACGAAGCCTGACGGCTCGTACCGTTTAGTTTTGGATTACCGGCACCTAAACTCCCATTGCCGGACCTGCGCGGTACAAAATACACATAGCTCGGCTCTAGTCGACAGTCTCGTGCGTAAAAGATTTAAAACGACACTTGACATTTCCAATGGCTTTTTTAGCCATAACCTGTCCACACTGAGTAGCCAGTGGACAGCGTTTACTTCGGGCGGAAAACAAAAACAGTTTACCAGATTAGCCATGGGCTACAAAAATAGCCCTGGCGTCTTTTCCGCTCGCGTGGTTTCTCTCTTAGAAAGAATAGACCCCGAGGCATACTCCTATGTTGACGATATCTACCTCACGGATGACGAGCTGTTGCCGCATCTGTCTCGAGTCGACAATATTGTAGTGAGTTTTGCTGACTATGGCTACAAATTCAATTTTGCGAAGTCTCACATCGCGGAATATACAGTGTTGTTTTTGGGCTACGAGCTCAATAATGAAGGAAAGGGGTTAGCTCCCCACTTTCTGGAAAAGTGCGCATGCTTGAGTGCGCCAACGACGCTAAAGAAATTACAATCTCTGCTGGGCTTTCTGAATTTCGGCCGTACGTACATTCCTGATTATGCCCAGCGTATCAAGCCGCTTTACGCCTTGGTACAACCCACATTTTCGAAGTCTAGCTGGCAGCTGGAACATTCTAAAATTTTACAGTCTTTACAGGCTGACCTTCTTGCATCACAATATTTGCTGACACGTGATAACCGCACTAACCTGGTAATAAGAATAGTGCCAGGCGCCGTGGGTTTCACGTATTTGACGTTTAATGAGGGCGATACAGTCCCCATTGCGTACAAATCCCACTTGTACACCTCTGCTGAATTACGTTTTTCCGCGGTCGAAAAAGTTCTGACTGCTGTACAGATGGCGATCCTTAAAGAACGCGCACTGTCACATGGGAAACAGATTCTGGTTGTAACACCCTATCCTGCCTTAGAAGCGGTGACAAAGGCAAGTGTACCAAATTCTAAAGCTTTGCATCCTCGGTGGATACAATGGGCCACAACACTGACGTCGCCAGACGTCACCTACATCTTTGATGCCTCATTACAGACTCAAGAGTTCTTGCAGTATGAATTCGTTCATCCGGCTCCTCTGTCTTTGCGCCCGCTCGAAGAATACCATTGTGTCATATACACTGACGGGTCTGCGCAGCCCGCAATTGGATCAAAGCACGCTTACTCAGCGGCTTGCGCAATTGTCGTAGGTACTTTCGTAAATGGTGAATTCCAATCTGATGCAGTGCATACGCAGTCATTGGGCGATTGTACCGCGCAATTGGCGGAGCTTCGGGCTCTAGTGCTTGCACTGGAGTTTGCTGATCCCCGGGTCACTACTCTTATAGTGAGTGATTCCTTCTACTGTGTCCAGTCCTATAATGACAATTTACACTTCTGGTCTCAGAATGACTATCGAGACACAAAAGGTGGCACAATTAAGCATAAAACGCTTTGGGTTCGGGTGGCAGACTTTAAAGAACGTCTCCCTCTCGTGAATGTTATTCACACTCTTGGTCACCAGCGACTTGGTGTCCATGCTGTCGGTAACAGCTTGGCTGACGAGGCAGCAAAAACAGCAGTGGCTACATACTTAGTGGCAGCAGTTACCAGATCAAAGAGTAAGATTGATGATGACATCTTGGCAGCTATTGCTGCTACAGAAAAGGGAGGCGATTACCCGAAGGGTTTTCCTTCTCGTTACATTTACCATTTAAGTCCTGATAATGTCCCATTAGTGAGGATTAACGACGTTGGTGACAGAGTTATTCCCAACGCGGACTGCAGACCCGCACTGATTCTGGCTGCTCATGAGGGGTTGGCGTCTGCCCACGCCGGAGTGTCAGCCACAATATCTCTGCTACAACAACGTTACTGGTGGTTTGGTTTATATAAACAAGCGCGCGCTTATGTTCTTGATTGTGACATTTGCCAACAGATTAAACCTTCTACTGTTGCGCGCCCATCACAAACACAGTTGTACATATCCAATAAACCATTTGGTTGTGTTTATTTGGATCACTGCGGTCCTTTTTCTTCTGATACTGCGTACAAGTACATCTTGGTTGCAGTGGATTCGTGCACACGTTTTCTGTGGGTATGGCCACAAAGGAGTGCTGACTCGCGGACTGTCATCAGAGATTTGCGTGTCTTTGTGGGAACTTTTGCGTGTGGTACCTTCCATTCTGATCAGGGCCCTGCGTTCGCCTCTAAGGCTTACAAGGAGGCTATGAGAAATTTGGGGGTCCTAGTCAAATTTTCGTCCCCCTACCGACCTGAGGGTAATAGTGTGGTGGAGCGAATGAACCGTGACTTAAAGCAATCATTGACAGCCCGTGTTTTAGGCACAGGCCGGAACTGGCTAGCCCATTTGTATAACGTCCAACGTGCACTTAATAATCTCCCTAGAAGGTCTCTGGGTGGGCGGACCCCGTACATGATGCTCTTCGGAATCAGAATGTTTGTACCAGACCTTGATGGTCTAGACATGGCGGCGTCGACCGCACCCTTTGACGTAGATGATCACTGTGCTGTTTTACAGACTCTACAAGAAGCCCGAGACACTCTATCGAAGGAACACTTGCCCTCCACATCTGAAGTTGAAGTTCAGGTTCCGGTAGTCGGCTGGCTACCCCGAGTTGGAGACCTGGTCCGTGAGAAGGTGGAAAACAAGAAGGAGTTCGGCCCCTCTTATCGTGCACCAGTTCCAGTGCTTGGAGTGCAGGGTACAAGAACAGTCATTTTACCTCCACTTCCTGGTCGCAAAGAAAACAGGTACATCTCTATTGACAATGTCAAACTTCAGCGAGTGGCCGATACTTCTTAGTATGACTCCTGCAGTTTCATGCCAGACGATGCAAAGAAATTCAATGTTGACTCTTGCTTCTAACACCTTGCCTGATGTTGCCATCGAGATGCAATCGGTTACTGATCCCTTGTTGATTCCATCGGCTGGTGGTTTGCCCGAAGAGACTGAGTATGCTTATCCTACACGTGGTCCCTCGCCTCTTTTACAATCTACAGCACTTGGCCAGTCCCGTTTCTCCTTTGACACTAACTCATTGCCCTCAAGCCCCCCATCAAACATTGCTGTTTTTTTCAGCTGGTTTAAGAGACATTTTTTGATTGCCCCTTGGACATACATTTGGCTGTTGCTTTTCAGTGTTTTTTTGTTTATGTCCATTGGATTCGTGATAGTTTTTTTCCGTCTTGTGGATGGCCACTATCTGAGTGAGAGATCGACAATTAGACTTATCAATGGAACTTTGGCCCCCCACTCCTCGTCCCACGTCATGAAGAGGGACCAGACTTTTGTGAATATTACTGCCTGGCCCGTCTTGGATGGAATCGCATGGGATGCTGTTAAATTCCAAATTCATGGGCCTACAGAGGTCATTAATGTACCAAATGTATTTCGTGTTTCTATGGGTGATGTGGTTAGGCAGAACATACGTTCTGATGATTGGGATGTACACGCCATTGAATCACTGTTTTCTGATTTGAAATATTATGCCGCTTTTGATGCTGAAGATTTATACGAAAATGCGGCTAATTATGCGGAACAGTATTGTTTTCAACATTATGGCAATCATTTCCTGCATAAAGCAAATACATTTAGAAATTTTGTAAATTTTACCCAATGGGAACACTGTCCTACTCCCGAATTCGGAAGTTCACAAACACTAGTTAACAAGTATTCTTATTTTACCGATTTCAGTGTTTCCGACCCGGCAGCGTTTTATTTTAAGGTGCTGCCTGAGTCTGCCGCAAAGGTTAGACTGACACACACAAAGCTACTTTATTCCAAGTCCTCTATGGACGAGTTGTCAATCAAAGGTTATGATGTATGGAAGGCTACTATTGATCTAAAGTCGGTTTGGGGTTCCAAGCCGTGGCAGGTACAGGGTACAGAGGCTTTGCATCGTGCCTGTCTTATACCAAATCATATTTTATTTTTAAATTCACCCATCTTCCAAACCACCTGTTTTGGATTGGCTACTTCTAAACAATTAAAGTCACCTTCTGTGCCGGATCTGGGCGCTTATCCCAATTGGGATAACCACACAGATCTATCCCTTGCTGCTTTGCAGTCCTTAGTTTCAAATACATCTTTCAATATTTCGAAATTTAATAGTGAGGGTTGGTTAGTTTGGCAAAGCAGTTCGGACGCCTGTCAACGTCGTTTTCTGGGACTGAAACCGGGGTATACTCAGGAACGCGTAGATCCTCGGTTTGAGTCGTCACATACTGTAACTACATACTCTGTGGGCAAGTTATGCCAATCTTGGCTGCGACATTCCACCTTGGCGTCTGTCAAAGTTCATTTATCACAATTACATGACAAAATAGATTTGAATGATTTTGTTAAGGGTCCTGTGGGTGGCAGAACCAAAAGGTGGGCGTATGCTATTTACAACGAAGTCTGGAAGTTGTCGCAGATTGAGGCGGCTTCCAGACTGAGAGCTATTGACCAAGCAAACATGGAGAAGGTTTTAGCCGTTATAGATAATAGCATTAGCACTCTCTCTTCTAGGATTTATACATTAGATAATATTGTTTCTTCTGTTCTTGATATTGTGCATGATGATATGTCTGTGTTATATCATGGTCAAAACCAGTTGCGTTCTGTTATGCAGTTTGCATGGACATTGCAGACGTTAAAGGCAGGGAGAGTCCCTTGGGACTATCTGAATACTACATCGTTATTCCTTCCCTTTAACCTTACTGACAAGCAGCGATTTATGTCCATGAAGGATGCTACATATTCATTGTTACATATTGAAAAGTTAGAACCGTTGCCTTTTTCTGTAGCGGAGATCAATTCAGCTACGTGGTTAGTCCACGGATTGATAACTCTCCCTTTTGCGCTTTTTAAGTTCACTTCTTGTATGAAACATTATGCTTTGGGTAGATATGAACCGCTGGGCACCGCTTTCATACATGAGGTTTGGTCCCTCCCCTTTACGTATAGATGTACTAGGGACGGCACTGAGGTTTATTTGAAAGGCGAGGAATGTACCACGTCACCAGACCATTCCTTGATATGTAGGCACATTCAATTACACGGCGCATGCAATGTACAAGCCCCGAATTTGGCCTGCGTCCTGCGAGGTGTTCCAGTGCCTGTGATTACCCCTTCTTTCACGCTGCTTGCTAACGGTAGTTATTTAATTTTGAATCATGAAGCTTGCTGTGGGATGTTAGTGGGAATCCCGTACATAGTAACTGTCTCGCAGAAAGTTGTCTGCTGCAATAATGTTCTCTTTCCACCCCCGCATGGGCGGCTGGATGCTTCCATCTGGCCTTCGATTCCAACCTTGAAAGCAGAGTTCAACAAGTTGAGCAGAATAAGAGCCCTATTGTCCCAAAAAGAGGTGTCTTTGACTTCATCTCGTGAAACATTCGTCCTTCACGTTGCTAATACGCGCACTGAGGTACAGGCGCTTCTGAATACTGACCTCCCCCTGCATTTCGGCTCTTTGATCCAAACTATTTTCAATGCCTCGTCCACGACCGGCCTGGCTCGTTTTTTTAAACTTGTGGGCTCGGGTCTCGTGACCTCTTTCCAAACTATTTTTGGTGTGATTCCGGCATTTTTTCATTCACTTTTCTCGAGCATCTTTGGAGGTGTTCCGCTGCTTCTGGCGCTAGTGGCGGGTGTGCTGCTTTTCCTTTTCATACTACGGAATGGCTGCTCCTTCTGTGCCACACGTGCACCTGTCCCGCCTGCATCTTCTTCGGGATAGGATGCTTGACTTTTATGGAACTCTGCCATTGGCGACCTTAAGCCTGGCATATGGATTATCCTTCCGGTATTGCTACTTCACCTGCGTGCAGCCTGTGCTTCACTGCCTGGATTGTCCCTTTGAATGGCCTTTGGATTTGTGCTTGACCAGCCTGGTGTCTCCGGTGCCAGATTTCGATCGACTGATGAGGCCCTTAGTGTCTCACGAGTTGACCTGTTCTGGTGTCCGGATAATGGCTTGTGGTGCTGCACATGGGATCCTGGGTAATTGGGACATCTCTACAGCTGCCTACAACTTCTTGGCTATGAGCTATTTGGAGGAACATTCCGGGTGCCCTCTGATCGTGCTGGAAGCTCCGATGATTGAAGAACACGTGTGTTCCTTTTTGTTGATGGATTGGATGGCTGAGACTTTCGTTGGCCCTGCAAATGATTTTTTGTTGGAAGCAGTTGCCATATATGCTGCCTATACATTCATGGATTAACTGCACTGTCGTCCTTGGCGCCTGACGCTCCTGGACAGCACCCTGCCGCGGCATTTACTTTTTTCTTTCTCTGTTTTTTTTTTTTCTCCCTGATGGTTGTTTTGAGATTTTTTTAATTAAGTATATTTTTTTCTCGGACACCACTGTTTCCCCTTTTGCTTTTCAATTTTTTCGTTTCAGACTTTAACTCATTCTGAACCTTTGGATTGGTTACGCCTTGTTCTGCTCTGACGAAACTGAACTCTGCGTTCTCTCTTTTCTTGCCTACTAAATAGTGCTTCGATCAAGGGGGCGTGTAGTGAGTTCTCTCTGAATACGTACAGGCATTGTTAAGTTAGCATAACCACGTTAAATGTTAGAAAGCCATCTTTTTGCTTTTGCAGACGACACTGCGTTTACATGTTATTTCTTAAATAAACTGCTGACTCGAGACTTGCTTCACACGAGAGCAATCTGTTGTTACCATCCCAAGCTCTGCGCAGCGACCTTGGTCTGTACATGGTGTGACAAACAGTCTGGATTATTACACAATGCATGTTTTCCACTCTAGGTTGATCGACCCACTATTTAGCCATAACACACGCGCAGCTGCAAATACCTGAAAGTTGGTGCTTTTAATATCACAGACATCATGTTTATTATTCAGACCGAAGACGAGCCTTCCTGCGAGAAGACTCCTGATGCTCCTGTGATGTGATTTCACTAAGCTGATCTTTGAGGTATGGGGTCCCCTATTCAAGCCTAAGAGACCTTCTATTAGCATAATAATAATATTAGCTTCTTAGTAAAGGGAAGGTGGTAGTATCCACTGTCATTATAATATGATCACCCCTTTTATATTCTATGGTATTGTAACTATGTTGCTGGTTTTGATATTAATCATTTGTCTGCTTGTATTAGCCAAAGTACTGCATCTTAGGACATGTGGTCTATAAAAATAAACCCCTTTTATTTACAACGTGTCTCTGTTGATTATTGTTGTGGACTGATGTGAGAATAATATACGAACAGGTGTTTCCGATTCCCACCATTCCTGAGTATGTACTGAGTCGCGTGTTCTGGGTTGTCTTTTCATTGGGACCGCCGAGCTAAATCTCGGATAACGAATGGGACACTTATGCTAGCCGGATACTGGGTTCTGGGTTCTGAGGTGAGTTTCTGGTACACCACAACTCACTGAGGTCCTGGGGTTCTACGCATAGTTCTGTGTATAAGCAGAATCCCTGCAACACTTGCACCCACTGGGGTGAACCACCCAAGAACTTCATGTACCAGCTTCCCTTGGGGCGACCCGGAGGAGGGGCTAGCGGAGTGCGGTTCATTGCGATTGTTTCTAAAAATGGCTCCCTCGAGCTTTGAGCTGACGAGCTCCTGGACGACGCACCTGCGTGCCTGTGCGGGCACTGAGGCCTTTGACGGTTGCTTGGCGGCCCTCTCTTCCACCCCTAACTATTTTCTCTACTGATGAGGGAAGTTATCCCGAAACCCGAGCCATGTCTCGGGCGATATTTTAAAACCCGGGACATGTATCGGGTCTAGAGATCATCAGTTCAACAAGTAGGTAGGTAAAGCTTTATTCGATAAAAAATATCATAAAAGCACAACATACAATAATATAAAAAAGATCAAGTAGACAATAAAAGAGTTGATCAACATGGGTAAGTATAAGAGGACTATAAAAGTAGATAAAATCAATATGTGCAAGGTGCAAGAAGCTTAAGACCCAAAATTCATATAGTAGATAAATATCAAGTAATAAAAACAGACCACATAGGTAATTTAGTGCATATGAAGGGCGAGTTTTTTCTTCCGCAATAGCCAAGCACAACCCAGATACTTGGCAATGCCACAGACAATAGTAAGGGACGAGGCATCTGTTTGTAGAATGCGTAGCACAATACGGTAGTCACGACTACCGAGCATTCTGCAGATCGGCCTCAGCCACTTGGCTCTTGCTCTTCTGTGGTGGAAACAGGCAAATAAAAAGTGAGGAATAGACTCTCTGGGTGCTGTACAACTCGGGCAACCAGCAGATGTAGTGGAGAGTCCCTTCCAGCCAGCAGTAACACAATTAAGAGGAAAGGACCCCAATCTGAAGCGCACGTACAGAGATCTATCAAGAGGAGTTTGAATGAAGTCAAGATAGGGTTCCAATTTACAAAGGGGCTTATGCTCAAAAAATGCTTCGGTCAACTTCCCCATTTTTACATTGTTCAGCTCTCTTGCATTGACCCAGCTCCAATAAGCCTTCTTAAGATCCTGTTTCGAAGGGGGTATCTGGGATTCCCAGCAGTCATCATAACCGATGGTTCTCAGCGTTTGTTTAACATGGGAGATCCATTTTAACCTCCTCCCAGTGTCCGCTAATATAAGTTCACTTAAGCCTGCAGCGTATTTGGCAAGTTCAGGTGTCCGTCGAAGTCTTGCCCAGAATAGTACAGGTCGGAGGCGTGCAATGTCCTGAATGGAGTGTCTGCCTAAATCATAAAACAAGGGTTTTAGTGGTGATGAAGTGGGAACAGAAATAAGATTCCTCATAAATTTATTCTCGGACATGACCAGGTCATGGATGTTTTCATAGCCCCAAATTTCAGCCCCATACATAGAGTTAGATAGTGCCTGCGCTTCATATACCACAAGGGCCGGTACCACTGGTCGGCTAGTAGAGAGATGTTGTTCTCTAATGATGGCACCAGATACCCTCTTGTGGCATAGGAGCATCTTGGTCAGGTGCAAGCTCCACTTCATCCCTTTTGCAATGCGTATGCCTAGATAGTCGAAGGAATCCACGATGTCTAGCGGTGTGCCATCCAGACTAAAGGCATATCTAAAACGTCTTGGAGGATTAATAACCATTAATTTTGTTTTCTCTGTATTTATCATGAGACCATAGGAGTTGCAAAAGGAATCAAACCTATTTAAAAAAATTTGTAGGCCAGCCGGGGATTTGGAAATCAGGAGAGTGTCGTCGGCGAACAGGAGAGTGGGAACTTTTTCGCCAGCCAGGACTGGAGCATCAGCTGAGACCTCTATGAGGAAATCCACCACCCCGTTGATATATAGAGAAAACAGGGTGGGGGCTAAAACACAGCCCTGGCGAACCCCCCTGTTCACCGCGACACTCCCTGTAAGCTGGCCCTGGGCACCCCATCTAACGTTAGCATGATTGTTCTCGTGGAGAAGCTTTAAAAACGCAAGGATCTCTTGGGGAACACCTAATTGGAATAAGACCTGCCACAGTCTTTGACGAGGAATTAAATCGAAAGCGGACTTTAGGTCTATAAAAGCTAAATATAAAGGGACAGATTTATGAGCCCCTTGCGCCACTTTTGCGTCACTTTTCCCATGTTAAAAGTGACGCAAAAGTGGAGCAAGGGGCTCATAAATCTGCCCCAAAGTACCTTTGGCTAAAACTACCACTTTCCAGTATATCATAAAAAATCTAAAAACTTGATCCATAGTTCCTACTTTTTGTCTAAAACCTGCTTGAAAATGCGATAAAACATTCCTATTCTCAATCCAACACCTCAATCTCATAAGGAGAACCCTGCCAACCACTTTCTGTATCACGTCAATTAGACTAATAGGTCTATAGTTGGCAGGGTCCTCCCTATTGCCCTTTTTCATAAATGGGAATCACCACCGCAGCTTTCCATGACTCAGGTACTAAAGAACCCTTAGCTATAGCGTTCATGACAACAGAAATAAAAGAAGCCCAGGGGATTGGATCGTGTAGAAGAAGATCACCTGGTAGGCCATCTGGGCCTGCCGCCTTACCAGGCGCAATACTTTTGATAGCCAGGATGACTTCTTGAGTCCCAAAGTTAGTCTCAGCTGGGAAATTTGCGGCAGGGGTCGAATCATCCACCACAGGGGCTGCAGAGACAGTATCTCCCGCATATATAGCAGAGAAATGGTTAAACCATTGCAGCTCCGTTATATGGTTTGGGATACTTGCCATTTTGGCCCGTTTGCCTCTGTTAAGAAGGTCTCAAAAGACCGTTGAATTACGATTCAATGCCGCCTCTTTTAGATCCTGCCAGTGCATTTCCTCCCAATTTCGTTTGGCGACTGTCAGAGATCTAGAATAGTCGCGTCTCGCCCTTTTGATTAGATTGCTATCTTGTTTCCTTAGGACTTTTGTCAAGGTCACTCTGTCCCTTCTACAATCTTTGGAATACCATGGGTTAGAGCCTCGCACTGGGTCCACCTTACAGCGAGAATTCTCACCCAGAATAAAAAATTCCCCTATCAAATTGATAGTATCATGATAGAGAGAAGATATGAGTTGGGGATCATCCGTTTTATTGCTGGCTTCACAGAGCTCGGTGTGTTCACTGGCTAATAATTCTTTAATTGATGCGAGCTTCCCCTCGTGTTGTGAGATCCCATGCCATTTGAGGCGTCTATTGCATCCTGCCAATGATACTTCTTTGGTTGCCATCAAAGGAAGTCGGTTATTCTCATGGTGCGGGGTCACCCAAACATCTTTAATGTGTGAGCACAGTGGGTTATGGTCGCTATCTATAGTATTTTTAACGACCATGTCCACAATGTTGCCCCAGAAATAAATATCAACAAGGATATAGTCGATGCGAGATGGGGTGGTTAGCCTATTGAATGTAAAGGCACCGCCCTTGTCAGATTTAGATCTACCGTTCACTGCTCGTAAATTAAACTCTTGGGTGAGAGCATTCAATTGAATTGCCCTTTGTGACCATTTCTTAATTGGAGTAAGCTCAAGGGGTGGAATGCCCCAATTGAGATCAGACTCGCTGGTCCCCAATAGATCTTCCAGGGCTAGGGGTTCAAATGTGCAATTGAAGTCACCACAAATAATGATACTAGAGTGGGGATTGACGAGAGTTAGTTTGTGATCCAGGACGGAGACAGTCTGGGAGGGCTGTCCTCCCATAGTACCTCTAGCATAGATGTTAAATAGTTCTAGGGTGGGACTGCCGAGTGAACCTTTTATAGTCAAATGTAGAAGATCGGGGGAAACACTATTGTGGGTCTCTACCAACCAGTTATTCTTAATATTTACCCACACAAGTAGTCCCCCCGATGGGCGGCCTTTCCCTGAGCTTGAAGCCGGTAGGTAATATGTAGTATATCCTGATTTGTGTAGAGGGATAATACTCCATGTTTCCTGGAATACACAAACGTCAAACGTACTGATGAAGTCGTGCCAATCCGGTATCAGGAGTTTTTTGGGGAGCCCAGCAATGTTCCATGAGACAAAATTAAGAGATGGCATGGAATTTTCAGGAGTTATAATTGCCGGGATGCAGGGGGGCATCTCACAAGGCAAGAGGGACAGTGAAAAAGGTGGTGGGCTCTGGAGTGATGCGTTGGTATGATCGGCAGCAATAGAATCCAACTCCTCAGAATGACCAAGGGATAAGTCTTGGGCCAGTCAGTCTACCCTGTTCAAATTAGAATCGTTGCTTAGAACCCTATTTCTACCCTCTGACTCGTGGCCTCTTAGAACCCAGAGTGGAGTGCGCCTTATCTGAATACAAGAATAGTCCGGAGCTGAAGTACGGTATTCCAAAAGGACCAAGTTTTCGGCCAGAATGGTGCTAGAAAATGTAAGCTCGATACAATCGAATTGGCTATTGTAGAGTGAGATTCTTCTAGCCTTGATGATATCATCGCGAATGATTGACCTACACCCCCTAACATGCTAACCCAATGTATGGCTTTATTCTTTAAGGAGTCCTCATTTTCGTAAGATTGGGTGGTAGTAAGTCTAGGTACCTTAACCATGTAAGCTATGTTTGGATTGGCCAAAGGGCCACCTGAGATAGAATTCGATGCAGTATTGCCTCTAAAACGAACCTGGGCCTCCTGGTGGCTGGGTCTTAAAGGCCCAGCAGATTCAGATGTAGTCAAAATAGAAGGGAATTCATTATGAATTCTTTTACATTTCACAATGTCCGTATACAAAGGTTTACTGCTACTAACAGAGGACAAAGGTGGCTTTCTAATAAGGTCAGTCGTATTGCAAGCTAAGTGGGTCCCCCTGTGTGGGATTGGCAGAGGGCCGGGCTGAACAGATATTGGGGGTACAAGTGGTGTTGGAATCCTAGGGCTGCTTGGGATGGTCATCTGCATAGGAATTGGAGGGACCCTCTTACTCAGTTCCAAGACTATATTTTTCAACAGTTCTATCTCTTTTAGTAGTTGGTCAATTTTCTGTTCCAGGGATATTCCCTGGGGACTAGGAGTCTGAACTGCTTTAGAGACTGATGAACCAGGATCTTGGCATGCAGGGATTTCCTCATCTAAGCATTCCAAAAAAGCAAATGAGAGCTCAAGTGGGGTGATAAGGGATTGGGATTCAGTACTAAGTATGGAATCCGAAATATCCTGCTTGTCTTTTTGGCAGAGCTCGAGGTCATTGGGTATAGGGGGAGAAGATATTGTAGATGGGACTTGTCTATTTTTGTTAAACATACTTGGGATCTTACGCTTGCAGATGCTAGGAGGAGAATCTACTGCTGGTTCCCCCGCAACAGTAGATGGATGCATAGTTTCCTCCAATAGGACTTGACAATCATCGACAATAACTTCGATCCTGTCCAGCACACAATTGCCTGCCGCATGGGTGGCTTTTTTGGCCTTTTTTCCCTTTTTGTTAAAGCTACCCCCACCTCCCTCCATGGATTTCCTTTTGGCCATACACAGATAGTAAATGAGATTTTAAGTTGTTGACAATACCAACAATATTTATAGAATACACCAATACAACAGTATAGTGACACGGTAATACTTTCAATCCTTGGTAGTGATTATCGCTGCATGGAAAGCGGCAGTCACACTGTTTGTTGGAAGATGGATAAGACAAGCGGCACAGTACCTTGATGGTCTGGGTAGCGCGCAAGAGGGGTAGCCCAGCCCTGCCTCTACCTGCCCCGGACGGCCACAGACGGCCCGCCCTTTGCCCGGGCTTAGCCCGGCGCTGCCCGCGCGCTTCCCGCGACGCTGTGCTGTCCAGAGATCATCAGTTCAACAAGTATTTACTTGCACCCATTGGGGTGAACCACTCAAGAACTCCATCAGAGATCATCAGTTCAACAAGTACTTACTTGCACCCACTGGGGTGAACCACCCTAGAACTTCATGTACCAGCTTCCCTTGGGGCGACCCGGAGGAGGGGCTAGCGGAGTGCGGTCCATTGCGATTGTTTCTATTAATGTACATACCATGCTTATGTATGCATATATGTATATGTATATGTGTGCATGCATTTATATTTATATAGATATGCAGATTATATTTATATATGTATATATATTCACTGAAAAAACCATAGGTTTCAGGGGCGTTATAGTTAGCTGGACATTTCCCTCGTACAAAACCCTAGAAATTCCCCTGTTATAGTTAGTTCAGCTAACTATAACTCGCTCCCCCGCAATGCACTGCTGATGACGTCACATATTACATCACTCATGACATGGTCAGTTACATCACTGATGACATCACTGATGACATCTCAAATGACATCACTGATGACGTCACTGATGACGTCATCCGTGTGATAAATTACCGCATCTTCTCACACACTAATATAACCTTTGATACACCGACTCAAAATTTCAGACTTCCATTCTCAAAACCATAGATACTCAAAAACCAATATCTACATACCCACTCATTAACTCTTAGGTAAGGGTGGGCGTAGTGGGCGTAGTGGGGCTACGTAAAGCAGCACGTAGTGTGCCCAAATCTACGCACACTACGCGCTTCGCGTAGCCCCACTACGTGCCACCCACCTCCCGCCCGCCCTCCTTTTAAATAATATGAGCAATGTAAAATAAATTAAAGTAAAGAGACTTACCTTAAGCGCGGCGTCTCCGGGGCTCCCTCTTCTTCGTTTCTAATTTCTTCTGACAAATGCGCATGCGCGGACGCCCACGCATGCGCATTTCTCGCAAGAAATTAGAAACGAAGAAGAAAGAAGCCTTGTTGCAAAATCATCCTGTACCCTCAACTTTTTCAGACGGATACTGGTGGTAACTGAGTCTGACTAACCAGTCCTAGAGCCAGTGCTATGTTAAAAGACACTTAGAATACAGTGAAAACACCTACATACACTAGGGAACATTATGCGTTGGGGTCCCCCTGTGATTAGCATGACCTCCTCTGTAAGCCCCTAGTATATAATAGGGCTGGGGGATTAAAACTACCTCTTAAAACAGGCCACAGGGCGTTTTTGCACACGTTAACTCAGGCACCGTCCCCTCACTTCCCCACTGTGTAAACACGCCCTGTGTCCGTTTTTAGTTGGGAGATTAAGTTCATTTGAATCCTGAGGGTCCCTAGGGTCCAATAAGCCCACTAGGTACCTCCAGTAAGTGCCACAGAGCTGCCATACGTATTATAATCTGGGATCCATATCTTTGTCATAGTACATATGCAATGTTATACTCCCCAGCACATATTTTATATTACAACTTTAGAGACTAGTTAGGTTACACAACACTGCCCTGTGCATATTACACTCCAAGGCGCATATCGCATAGCACGCGCTAGTGCCTGTGCTATCTCGCGCTCTCCAATGAATCTGTCATTGCGCACAGTGTATTGCATATTATATTTCACGCCCGGTTCATCTTACATCACACTTTTTGGTGCATAGTTTATACCATACACTATATCTAGTTTTCATTTTCAATCGTGCTCTCAGGACTATGTTCTATATAACACTGTGTTCACCTACCCTTTTCACGGGCATTACATTTTGCGTTAGGGGGTGGAGGGTCAGGTGGTGTTTCTGCCAAGTGAGCCCGGAGTCACAGTCACAAACGTCCTCTTCTTCCTGAATAAAAGTGAGATTATGCTGCATACTTGTTCATATTTTAAGTAGTTCGCACAGACACACGTTTTAAAAACAATAAAGTTCCTAATTCCCGCCTTCTCTGAACAGTTAGCTTGCTGCCCCATCCCCCTCCTCCCTATCCTCTGTTGTGTGAATCCATGGACTAGCCTCCTCCCTCTTGCCATGCATGGTCTGATGTGCTGCCACTGCCCTCAATTTAGTATGATGTACCAGTCCACTCCTCCTGCCCTCCATTGCCCAATTCTATGCCCCATCATTGACCTCCTGCTTAAACTCTGTTCTTAGCTTGCTGCCCCTATTCTCCTTCCCCCTGCCCTCCGATGTCTTTGTGCATGCCCCTGCTCCATCCTTTTTGCCCACCATGTTCCATGGACCTGCCACTCCTATCTACTCTGAGTGTTCTGTTGAGCTGCAACTCCCCTCCCACCTGCCTAGCATTGTCAGATGACTGTAACCTGTCCCTGCCACCTCCACCCTGCCTGTCCACATGCCATGTCCCTATCCTCTTCCTCCTGTCCTACATAGTCCATTGTACTGCCACACCCTTCTGCCCTCCCTGGTCTGTTGTGCTGCAACTGCTCCTCCTGCCTGCCCCGTGCGGTCTGTTGTGAGGCCCCTTCCCCTGAACTTTCTTGTCTGTGCACAGGTCCTGACCCTCCCTTCTATCCTCCATCGTCCTTTGTGCATGCCCCTGCACCCTCCTTCTTGCCCATCATAGCCATTGTGCTGCCACTAACCCTCCCACTTGCCATGCATGGTCTTCTGTGCTGCCATGGCCCCTCCCACCTTCCCTGTGTGGTCAGTTAGCTGCCCCTGACCCCCTCCCACCTTCCCTCCATGGTCTGTGTGTATGCCATCACAGTCTCACTGTTGCTCTTCATCGTGTGTCTTGCTTCTAGTGCCCATCCTGCCTGACCTCCATGGCTATCTTGCTGCTCCTGCCCTGCCCCCTTGCCCCCAGCCCTCTGTTTACATGTGCAGACCCCTACTCCCTCCCTCCTGGCTTGTCTGTTCCATTGTAATGCCCCTGATCCGTCCCTCCTGCCCTTTATGGTCTGTTATGCTACAGCTTTCTCTCCTGTCTGTCCATTATGGTCAGCTAGCTACCATTGCCTCTTGCCTCTCTGTTCTCTGTTGTCTATGTGCATGGTCCTGTCCCCTCCCTCTTGTTTTCTATGGATTGTTGTGCTGCACTCCCGTCCCGCATGCCCTGTGTGGTGTATTGTGCTGCTGAAAACCCTGATGCCTGCCCTGCAGGGTCAGTTTGGTGCACCTCTCCATGTCCCTCCTGTCCTCTGTTATCCAAGTCCATGTCCCTACCCCATTTCCTTTCATGATCCAATGTACCATACTTGCGAAGATTTTGAACTTGGTAAGAGGGAGATTTTGAAAATAAACTGGGGTATTGATTTTCCCCTTTGAGTTACATTGAAAAAGAGGAGATTGTAGACAGGAGACAGATCAAATAAAGCCCATTTGAGCTTAAAAACATTGGACGTTTCCTGGCTGAATCGGGTCTGTTGGCATGTATGGTTGTACTACCATTGCCTCTTCCTTCTGCCCACAATGGTCTATTACATTGCCACAGCCTCTCTTGCAAGTCCTGTATTGTTGGTTTGTTGCCCCTGCCCCCCTTTCCACTGCCCTCCATAGTCTGTTTTGCTGCCACGGCCCTTCCTGCCTGCTCAGTGTGGTTAAATTGTTGCCTTTGCACCCTCCTACCTGCCTTCAATTTTCAGAGTCCGTGCCCCTGGCCTCTGCCTCTCAACAGTATCCTAATGAACAACTAGATTGCTAACATTCTATATTTATTATGAAAGTGTGGAACGCCTGACGTCATGTTGATGTAATCAAAACTGTAATACCTAGAGCATTTCCTTTAGAAATTACATATACGAGAGGGTCTTATTGGCATCAAAATTATGGTTAGTGCTCTAAAAGACTAAAATAAGGACATATTTTCTGAGTTTTCAAATAGCGACAAAGCACTTTTAAATTATTTGTTATATTTATGTTTTTTTATCCAGTTGACCACTTGATTAAATGTTGCACTTAGGGGAGAGGATGTGGTGTTACTTCCAGAACTGCAGACTTTGCAACTGGGGACTAGGTTGGAGTTTCTGCTTCAGCTCGACATTCTGTGATTCTGGTCAAATCACTTAGTCTCCCCATGTCTACAACCAAAATGAATTTGTTCTTGTGTGATGTAACCAATGCTCATGTAAAGCACTCCAATACCTGACAAGTCTGCACTATATAACACTGCAAAAACACAAAATAATACGTGTTTTGCACACTTCTGTCATTGGGCTATATTTGGGCTACATCTGGGTGATTTTGGGCTACATTTGGGCTCTTTTGTCTCCGGTGGCCATCTTGGGAGATTTATTTGTTATGAAGTTTCCTAATTTCCTCATGTACTGCAGTCTACTCAGTAGGAAATGCTTTCAGTTTTTTACTTTGATTCCATTATGAAGGTATTCAGATATGTCACACATTTGCCATAAATTCTGAATGTTAGCACTCTAGTTGCTCATTAGATCACTGTAGTAAAACTACTGTTCACCATGGAAGTCTGCTCCTGGTATTAAAAGTGCATGTTTCAGTCTGCATGTCAGACGTTTTTAATGAAATAGAAGAGGATTTGAGAAGTCACTCAAAATGTGCCCTCGTTTTCTTTCTTCAGCATTAATCATAATTTCTATGGCAAAATGAACCCCCTCATTGTGTTCCTTTTTAAATTAAATGTTTTAAGTGTTACCAGTTTATTCCAATCAAGATGGCTTCAGGTGTGCCATACTTTTGTCATAAGGAAGACAGTAAGCGCTCTAGTTGTTTTTAAGAACACTCTGGGACATTCTGTCATTGGGCTATACTTGGGCTACATCTGGGTGATATTTGGGCTACATTTGGGCTCTTTTGTCTCTGGTGGCCATCTTGGGAGACTTATTTGTTATGAAGTTTCCTAATTTCCTCATTTACTGCAGTCTCCTCAGTAGGAAATACTTTCAGTTTTTTACTTTGATTCCATCAAGAAGGCATTCAGATGTGTCACACATTTGCCATAAATTCAGAATGTTAGCACTCTTTTTGCTCATTAGATCACTGTAGTAAAGCTACTGCTCACCAGGGAAAACTGCTGCTGGTATTGAAAGTGCATGTTTCAGTCTGCGTGTCATAATTTTTTAATGAAATAGAAGAGGATTTGAGAAGTCACTCAAAATGTGCCCTAATTTTTCTTTCTGCAGCACTAATCATACTTTTTATGGAAAAATGAACCCCCTCATTTTGTTCCTTTTTAAATTAAATGTTTTAAGAGTTACCACTTTAATCCAAGCAAGATGGCTTCAGGTGTGCCACACGTTTATCATAAGTTGGACTGTTAGCGCTCTAGTTATTCTTTGGAACACTCTGGGAAGCTGCAGTAGAACACAAAGGAATCAACTGACAGTCTCTGTCCTTGTTGGATGTACATGTTTTACTGAGAATGTCAGACTTCATTCTCACATGACTGAGAAAGATAATGTGAATTTACAGAAAATAAGCTCTCAGTTTAGCTTATAGATCACCTTCCAAACCTCTGTGGGAAAAGCATGAGAAAATATTTTTCTCTCAATCATGATATCCCAGCAGAAGGCTTTTTCACATGGTGAAATCACCTTAGAACATACCACAATTCCTAAAATGAGTATGGTACCATCAACAAATGATTTATAATGTAACTAAAAACCTTAAAAAACCTTAAAAAAACCTTAAAACCTTCTATTAACTGCAATGCTTTTTAATGAGGTGCTATCATGTATATTGGTCCCAAGATGGCTGCCAACACTTCTTGGATGAAGTGCTGACAGCCAATCAGATCTCAGGATGAGATGTGTGGTTAGGCTCCGCCCACATATATATATGATTTTACTTTTGATTTTCTCAGGAACTACTGAACAGATTGACACCAGACCTGCAAAAGGCACTTCCCTGACCTGAGGACTACCTCTCTGCCAAATTTCAAGTAATTCTGTTCAGCCGTTCGGGCTGTACCTTCGACTAAAGGTCCTATGGAAAAATGCATGGGGAAAATGCGTTTTGGGACCCCCCTTTTTTCTCGGCCCCCGCTTGACGAATCACCCCGAGACTTTCAGGGTAGGAGCGGAGCGGAGCGCCCCATTAGTTTCGAAAATTTCGCGAAGATCCGTCAACCGGCGCCAAAGTTATTCAAAATAGAATTTTGAGATTTCCTTTGGAAACACGGTCCTAGCTATAACTATCTACTGGCGACCGCCAGTAGATAATATATCCACATACATATGTGCATATGTGCATATGTGTGCATGTACAGAGAGGTAGAGAGGTAGAGGTGTATAGGTAGAGGTGTAGATGTAGAGAGGTAGAGAGTAGTAGAGAGAGAGGTTGAGAGAGGTAGAGAGGTAGAGAGTAGAGAGCGAGTAATAGAGAGTAGAGAGTGAGTAGTAGAGAGTAGTAGAGAAAGTATCAGATAGTGAGTAGTAGAGAGTAGTAGAGTGAGTAGTAGAGAGTGAGTATTAGAGAGTGAGTAGTAGAGAGTAGTAGAGAGTGATTAGTAGAGAGTAGTAGAGAGTAGTAGAGAGTGAGTAGTAGAGAGTAGTAGAGAGTGAGTAGTAGAGAATGAGTAGTAGAGAGTAGTAGAGAGTGCGTAGCAGAGAGAGAGTATTAGAGAGTAGTAGAGAGTGAGTAGCAGAGTGAGTAGTAGAGAGTAGTAGAGAGAGAGTAGTAGAGAGTGAGTAGTAGAGAGTGAGTAGTAGAGAGTAGTAGAGAGAGAGTAGTAGAGAGTGAGTAGTAGAGAGTGAGTAGTAGAGAGTAGTAGAGAGAGAGTAGTAGAGAGTGAGTAGTAGAGAGTGAGTAGTAGAGAGAGAGTAGTAGAGAGTAGTAAAGTAGTAGAGAGTGAGTAGTAGAGAGTGAGTAGTGGAGAGTAGTGGAGTAGTAGAGAGTGAGTAGTAGAGAGTAGTAGAGAGTGAGTAGTAGAGTGAGTACTAGAGAGTAGTAGAGAGCGAGTAGCAGAGAGCAAGTAGTAGAGAGTGTGTAGTAGAGAGTGAGTAGTAGAGAGTAGTAGAGAGTTAGTAGCAGAGAGAGAGTAGTAGAGAGTAAGAAGCAGAGAGAGTAGTAGAGTAGTAGAGAGTGAGCAGTAGAGTGAGTAGTAGAGAGTAGTTGAGAGCGAGTAGTAGAGAATGAGTAGTGGAGAGTGAGCAGTAGAGAGTAGTACAGAGTGAGTAGTAGAGAGTGAGTAGTACAGAGTGAGTAGTAGAAAGTAGTAGAGAGTGAGTGGTACAGAGTAGTAGAAAGTAGTAGAGTGAGTAGTAGAGCGTGAGTAGTAGAGAGTGAGTAGTAGAGAGTGAGTAGTAGAGAGTAGTAGCGAGTGAGTAGTAGAGAGTGAGTAGTAGAGTAGTAGAGAGTGAGTAGTTGAGAGTGAGTAGTAGAGAGTGAGTAGTAGAGAATAGTAGAGTTGTAGTAGAGAGAGAGTAGTAGAGAGTAGTAGAGAGTCAGTAGAGAATAGTCAGTCAGTGTCAGTCAGTGTCAGTCAGTCAGTGTCAGTCAGTCAGTGTCAGTCAGTCAGTCAGTGTCAGTCAATCAGTGTCAGTCAGTGTCAGTCAATCAGTGTCAGTCAGTCAGTGTCAGTCAATCAGTGTCAGTCAGTGTCAATCAGTGTCAGTCAGTGTCAGTCAGTCAGTCAGTGTCAGTAAGTCAGTGCCAGTCAATCAGTGTCAGTCAGTGTCAGTCAATCTGTGTCAGTCAGTGTCAATCAGTCAGTGTCAGTCAGTCAGTGTCAGTCAGTCAGTGTCAGCTAGAGCAGCTCTGCTGACCTGGTTCTCTGGCTCTAAAGCAGCTCCGCTGACCTGGTTCTCTCTCTCTAAAGCAGCTCTGCTGACCTGGTTTCTCTGGCTCTACAGCAGGTCTGCTGACCTGGTTCTCTGGCTCTAGAGCAGCTCTGCTGACCTAGTTCTTATGCTACAGAACAGCTCTGCTGATCTAGTTCTCTGGCTCTACAACAGCTCTGCTGACTTGGTTCTCTGGCTCTAAAGCAGCTCCGCTGACCCAGTTCTATGGCTCTGAAGCAGTTCTGCTGACATGGTTCTCTGGCTCTATAGAAGCTCTGCTAACCTGGTTCTCTGGCTCTACAACAGCTCTGCTGACCTGGTTCTCTGGCTCTACAACAGCTCTGCTGACCTGGTTCTCTGGCTCTACAACAGCTCTGCTGACCTGGTTCTCTGGCTCTAAAGCAGCTCCGCTGACCCAGTTCTATGGCTCTGAAGCAGTTCTGCTGACATGGTTCTCTGGCTCTAGAGCAGCTCTGCTGACCTGGTTCTCTCCCTCTAAAGCAGCTCTACTGACCTTGTTTCTCTGGCTCTGCAGCAGCTCAGCAGACCTGGTTCTCCAGCTCTAGAGCAGCTCTCTTGACCTGGTTCTTAGGCTCTAGAGCAGCTCTACTGACCTGCTTCTCTGGTTGTGAAGCAGCTCTGCTGGCCTGTTTCTCTGGCTCTAAAGCAGCTCTCTTGACCTGGTTCTATGGCTCTAAAGCAGCTCTGCTGATTTGGTTCTCTGGCTCTAGAGTAGCTCTGCTGACCTGGTTCTCTGGCTCTAAAGCAGCTCTGCTGACCTGGTTCTATGGCTCTAAAGCAGCTCTGCTGATTTGGTTCTCTGGCTCTAGAGTAGTGTGGAAATGTGGATTTTCCTGATCAGTTATGTCCCCTATCTTGGACCCCAACGGTTCTATGTGCATGTCACAAGTACATGTATGTTCCCTCAAGTTCCAGTTATGAAGACGCAAATACATGTGCGTCCACCGTCAACATGTCCTCTGTCAGATCCGCCATGAATAGGCCGGATATTCCATTCCTAAATATGAAAGGCCACCGGCTTTATATGGTTCACTTATGCCATTTTACAGTCCAGGCAAGTAGGCCCTGATTCTGTCATCAAACTCCTTTTGCCTTCTGCCTCTGAAAGCTCCAGTCTGAGCCTGCATCTGTGACCATGAACTTTGTCTCATTCTCTGCGCGGCTCACGAAGCCTGACATCAGCCTATTCTCTGCCAAGAACTGTATTTCACCTTCGAATTATCTGCTTCCCCCTCAGCCGATGCATTCCTGCCTAGTAGTTTAAGTAAACATTCTTCCAGTTACCAAGCAAAAGGCCCGGTTTCTCTGTCCTCATGCAAGTAATTCATAGCCCTGTCACCATGGAATATTCCTACCCCCTCGCATTCAGTGTAGACACTTAGACGCTTGTACACGCACGCACAGTCAGTATAGAATAGATTCTGTCCGAGAGTCCTTCTTTTGTGGATAACATAGTTCTTTAAACATAGGATGTTAGATATGATTTGGGATAAGATTGACCTGACCCCCCAGACTTTTCGTCTCCACATATAGAGCTAATGTCAAGTCCCCTTCACCCCCTAGTTACACGTCAATTACACGTCATACTGCTGCGCGCGCATCTATGCCAAGTATTATCTTATAGATCCACCTATACATGACATCATAACCAATCATGTTCCTTTTTACTCCTTATTACACCCATTTTCGGTTACGCAGGTACCACGTCAAGTTCCTTATCAATTGTTACGCCTACTGTATTTGCTTCATTATAATGTATGTACTATAAAAGTTACTTCTTGTCAATAAAGTATGTACTTCA
Source organism: Triturus cristatus (assembly GCF_964204655.1). Taxonomy (NCBI): domain Eukaryota; kingdom Metazoa; phylum Chordata; class Amphibia; order Caudata; family Salamandridae; genus Triturus; species Triturus cristatus. Next base: position 1,128,804,482 of record NC_140588.1, on the reverse strand, counting down.
CTTCCTGAACCCCCGTGGTGATGGAACTTGGAGCATCCGATTATAATCGATTATTGGAATAAAGCCCATTCCGAAACTCTAATATCACGGATTCTGCCTCTCATTTTACTGAGCTATTTTATTATGATTCTGTATCAAATTCAGTCCCGGTAAAGGAATTTTTATTTACCACATGATGGCGCCCGAACAGGGACACTTTCTCATCTCACGCGCCGGCGGTGAGTTGTAGGCCAGGTCTCCTGCCACAGCTGGACGGACAATTACGCGTACCAGCAGGATTTCCTGTATCTCCCTCCGGTCAAGCGGGGGCGACTGAGACTACGATCAACACCCAGACGAGGCGGTGAGAAGTGCGAAGTATCCCGACCAGAGCCTAGCTGAGAGAGCAAGATCCGAGGTATACCGAGACCCACCAGTTCGAAGTCAAGTCCAGTTCCCGACGAGTCGAGTCGAGTCCAGTCCGGTTCAAGTTCAAGTTACCGAGGCCTTCCGTTTCCGAAGCTACCCGGTGAGTACCATTACTGGGGAGGCATTTCTGACGTGCACATAGGTTGTGCCGGTCAAGACGGGTTTGGGTACACAAATCCGGTCTGCACTGTTTTAGCAGTGTATCTGTACTGTTTAGCAGTATATCAAGTATTCCGAAGTATCTAGTTATTGTCAAGAATTATGCTTGGTGATTAGTTATGCAGACGATCATCATTGTTGCTTATTCTAAAGGTTAGGAAAAAAAATGTTTAATGTTTAATGTCTAATGTGTTAAACGTCCTGCATATTGTGGTATGAATGGTTGTTCATTAGTGTGCTTTTGTATTAAGTGTGTTCAAGATTAAGTATTGGATCAGTTGTCAATATGCCGCTCTTTTCGAAATTAAGACAGATCACTACTAGGAAAGGGGTACTTGAAGAAGCCGTCCCTATTCCTCCTAGGGATACTCCAGGGCACTTCATGTATCACAAACATGGCTTAGACGCTATATTGTTTCTTGATTTATGGGTAGACTACACCAAGGGATTACCAGAAAGTCAGAGGTGGCCCGCAGCGGGAACCTGGGATGCAGAATGCATCATGAAAGTCGAGGAAGAGTTATGGAAAAGGAAAGTCAGACAGTCACAGAAAGACGCTGTTGAGTTATGGCGTAAAGAATCTCATAGACGTACAGAAAAAGCACGTAGACAGGAAGAGAAGAGTAAAGAAAGTTCAAATAAAGTTCAAGAAAATCTATTAATTGAGGAAGGTATCCGAGTGAAATCAGAACAAGTAGATAGACAAAGAAATGCCCTCATGAATGGTATGTATCCCCTTCTAGCCGGAGGATTACCTAAGGCTACTCCAGAGATACCGAAAGACTTGCCACCCCCATTATTTCCAATTAAGGTACATCCTAAGGGGCATCCTAGAACCGCAGAAGATGTTTTTCTTTCCTCATATTTAGATGACGTAGCTCCCGAGTATGCTAATTCCGCCCCACATAGACCGCATACCAGGGAGGTCCAACGCCAAGATCCAGCACCCGTATCCCTACAGCAACAAATCGAGTCACAAGTTCCGGCAAGCACATCTGTTTCCGCATCTGTCCCTACAGGTACTTCCATAGCTGTGACCACACCTATAGTTGCCGTGTCACGTTCGACGAATCCTTTCACACCCGACGCCCCAGATGGGGCCACGGGAGGTGCTACCAATACTTTTTCCACGCCACCTAGAATAAATAAACTTATTTTTCAAGAGTCAGCGCATTCACGTACACCCAAATTCGTAAGTGAACGTGCGCTTAAGGAACTTCTTATAGATTGTAGATATGACCCGGTGATTGGTAAGGAGGACGAAATGATCCTGGCATCATTACGTATCAGACGAGCCGCAGGGTATTTAGCGAAGTTACCAGGAATGACTGCGCATCTAGATAAAATATATCATTTTGTTCAAACAGGGCGAGATCCAGAATGTATTAACAGAGCTATGGAATACCAGAAAGTAGAGATACAAGGGGAACTGTTACGTTTCCTCATAAACTGTGTGATCAGAAATCAAGACCGACCGGGGGTAGACCCGGATGCAATGCAAATTCTTACAAGATGGAGCCAGAATATATCAGAAGGGAGACACGATAAGCAAAATTGTATAATAGCCATGTGCCGAAAGATCCGTAAAGAAATAGAACGCCTACACGAAGAGCGATTAGAGACAGACGAGTTCGAACCAAGCGAGAAAGAAGGGTCAGGACCGCCCGCGGGACAGTTGGACACCATAGCCTATGTAGGTAGAGGAAGATCTTGTAATAGGGATCAGACTAGATGTCATACTGACTCAATACGTCCGATATGTCCAGATAATAACAAGAATTTCCAAATACCTATAATTAATATAAGGTCTAACGAGCATTCGTTCCAAACTGCCGACAAACTACTCCGAGAACGAAGGGGTTATCATTTTCTCGATTCTATGGATGAACAAGATTTAGCCAGGGCAGCTGTCCATTGGGTGGACAGTCCCGGAAAATATAGTGATGCTACAGTAGTACGCACATTTTTGAATCTCACCCCAGATGAACAGAGGTTAGCTGGGATTTATATGATTCAACAACTCATTATACTATATCGGAGTCAGCATTCGGACCCTGGTCCCTTACCTGACATATTGACTGAATTGCTTATGAATAAATGGAGAGGTCCAGGTACTGAATTAATTAAAGAAATTCTAATATCAAGAAAGCAGTATATTCTTTTTGTATGCTCAGAGCATGCCTCATTGCCCGGCAAGGAAAGAACCACGTATCACATGGATAGACAGAATCCCTTACGAGAAGTACACCCAATAAAAGGCGAGGACGACGAGTTTAGGCGCGTATTTGTATATACGCCCATATCAAAAATAGAACTGTTACAAATGAAGAAAGTGGTACCCAGTCATGACAAAGATCCAGCGGGTTTGCACCGAGAAATTAAAGACATGTTACTCATGGGAGAGTATACCTATCCCGACATTATGACTATATTAAAGGTGTTGATGCCTGCTGGCATTTATGAGAAACTCAAGGAAAAAGAGTGGGAGGTAGGAGACCAAAAGATAGAATGGTCAGTATTAGAAGCGGAAGAAAAGGCCCGAACTGCAGGAGCAGGACTTGGGGATAAAACTAAAGCACTACCAGGTTTACTAGTGCAGGTACTGCCACGTTTATTAACTACGAAAAAGGAAGATTGGGGTACAATTTCAGCCTGTAAGCAGAAGCAAGATGAAGACACTAGTGATTACTATGCCCGATTCGAGAAATGTTTTGGTATAAATAGTGGCATAAAAGCAAGTAGCGAATCATACCCGCATCTGTTTGTAACAAAATTAGTAGAAAATGCTCTGCCCCCAGTGAAGAATAGAGTATTAAAATTCGAGAGTACCTGGCAAGGTAACACTCCAACACAAATGTTACAAATGTTACAGTACCATCACAATAGAATTAGAGAGGAACAAGAACATGAACACAGACGCATGAAAGACACAAAAATGAAAATGCTAGTTTCCCAGACAGTACCAGCTGAAGGACATAAAAAGGGTATGACACATTCCGATTCAGCAGGACCTGTAAAAGGGACATGCAATTATTGTAAAAAGCCAGGTCATTACGTACACGATTGTCCAGTGCTAAAACATAATATCTCTATAGGTAAAACACAAGAAAGATCACGGCCACTAAGACAAGATCAGAATGAACAAGGAGCTATGCAGCATGCCCAGGCCATGCCAGCCGCACAACAGCCAATACAGTTTGTGCCAGCTGCACCACCGTTGCCTGCTGCTGCCACACAGACCACAACACGACAAATGTATCAGACTGCACAGTATGAATATCCTGAGTATCAGCGTTACGCATGAACTAGCCTAGAGAGGGAAGTTGACTTACCCCTTATCGAGATTCCTGTAGATCAAGAAGGACCTTATGTACATAGTGAATTATTAGGTCAAGATAGAAAATTTTTACTCGATACAGGGGCAAGTCGAACAACTATAAAACGTAGTGAAGTTCCAGGGGCACCCCTCTCAGGCTCTCAGAATATTTCCCTTGGTTTTTCAGGAAAACCTATTGTTAATGAAGTATCACAGCCTCTTCCACTTACGATAGGACCTTTGACCCGAACTACAGATTTATTGCTTACTAAATCATGTCCAGAAAACTTGCTAGGAATAAAAACTCTGAAAGCCCTAGGAGCCATAATATGTTGTTCTCCGGAAGGAGTAAGGTTGTTTTTACGTGATTTTAAAGGTCACTATGTATCTAGAGACATGGATCCCCGATTACAGACTTTACCTACACATCTATGGGCACAAGGCCCTACTGATGTTGGTTGCATGAATATTACACCATATCGAGTCACACTCAAGGCAGGAGTGGTGCTACCACGAATGCGACAATACAAGTTACCACCAGATGCTGTAGTGGCTTTACTACAAATCATTGACGAGCTAATTGCCCAAGGAGTAGTTGTAGAAACAGACTCCAATGTATGTAATTCACCGATAATTCCGATTCTTAAACGAACAGATCCTACAGCCCCGCCAGTATATCGATTGGTTATTGATCTGCGCGAGTTAAACAAATGCATTGTGCCACAATTTCCTGTGGTTCCAGATATCTCGTCATTATTGACAGCTATTGATTCTGAAGCAACATTCTTTACTGTAATTGACCTCAAGAATGCCTTTTTCAGCGTCCCAATAGATCCGGAAAGTCAATATTTGTTCGGATTTAGTTTAAATGGGCGCAGCTTTAAATTCTCACGCGCACCTCAAGGATTTACAGAAAGCCCCAGCATCTATAGCCAAGCACTGAAACGAGAACTTGACAGTATCCACATGCCAGTTAACACTGCCCTGCTTCAATACGTCGATGATCTGCTGATCACCGCGAGAAGCGAACCCAAATGTGAGAAAGCATCACTGACAGTTTTACAATTTCTAGCCGAAAAGGGGCACAAGGTGTCCCCTTCTAAGCTGCAATTCTGTGTCCAGCGAGTTGTTTATCTTGGACACTCGCTGTCCAAGGAGGGAAGGCAGCTTACACCCGACCGCATTCAGTTAATAGCTAACATGCCAATACCCAAGACACAAAAGGAAGTACGAGCTTTCATAGGCCTCACGTCATATTGCAGGCAGTGGATCCCTCAGTACGCATTTCTAGCAAAACCACTCATTCAGTTAACCACACAGGAGGCAGCCACACCGACTGTTCTCCCTTGGACTCAGGAACACACACAAGCTTTTGAAAGCCTAAAGAAAGCTTTATGTCAAGCACCCGTTTTAGCAACGCCGTGTTACAGAAAACAGTTTACACTCTTTGTTACAGAACGCGAAGGTACTGCCTTGTCAGTACTCACACAGGAACAAGCAGGAGCACACAAACCATGTGCTTATTTTTCTAGTACATTAGATCCCGTAGCTCAGGCTTTGCCTGCATGCCTAAAATCAGTAGCAGCGACAGCTTTAGCAATCAGACAAAGCGATGCTATAGTGTTAGGACATCCATTGACAGTTCAAGTACCACACGCAGTAGAGGTTCTTGTGAATAGAACGCAAACACAACACTTGACTATAGCACGACTTACGGGGTATGAACTTACATTGTTTCAGCCGCATATAGAAATCAGACGCTGTAACACATTGAATCCTGCCACACTTCTACCTGTAATCGGAACAGACCCACTAGCCCATGACTGTATTGAAGTTATTACGATAACAACGAAACCCAGACAAGACTTAACCGATGTCCCATTGTCAGATCCAGACCTGACATTGTATGTAGATGGTTCATGCATGAGAACAAGTACAGGAGAGTTAGTGGCCGCTTACGCAGTCACAACAGATACTGAAGTCATTGAAACTAATCGTATAAATACTTTGTCAGCTCAAGCCGCAGAGCTCATCGCTCTGACACAAGCCTGTATTCAAGCCACGAATAAAAAAGTCAACATATACACTGACTCACGTTATGCATTCGGAGTTGTACACGACTTCGGCGTGCTGTGGCGAGAGAGAGGTTATTTAACTTCCCACGGTGCCCACATTCAGCACGGACCCCTCATTCATGCCTTATTAGATGCAATACATCTACCCACTGCAATATCAATTATGAAATGTAAGGCTCATACGAAGGTTACTGATATCATTTCCCAAGGCAATGATCTAGCCGACAGAACAGCTAAACAGACTGCTCAAACTCAAACCCCCGACATGACAAAGACAATAGTCCCGACACCGACACATTGCATGACAGTTAAAGATCCCACTCTTGACGTAATTGACATACAGACACATGCTACACCAGATGAAATAAAGAAATGGACTGAATTAGGAGGGATCCAAACGGACCAAGGATGGATGATGAAGGAAAAGTCTGTATGGTTCCTTCCTGACTCAATGGTCCAAGTTATAATTAACACTATACATAGTCCAGCACATCTAGGAGAAAAAGCTATGCTAGACAGCATTCAACACATTTGGTTCAATAAACATTTACGAGCAGCAGCAAAACAAAAGGTCCGTACCTGTATGATCTGTTGTCAGTTTAACCCAGGAAAAAGCGTTCCCGTAGAACAGGGTGGATTTCATACTCCTAATCATCCTTTTGAAGTACTCCAGATGGATTATATCCAGATGGAACGATGTCGAGGATTCAAATATGTTCTTGTAGTTGTCTGCGCTCTGTCCCGTTGGACAGAGGCGTACCCGGTTTCAGATTACACTGCCCCGACTACTGCCAAACAGTTGGTTCGAGAATTCTTCCCACGATACGGTTTACCACGTGCTGTTCACTCAGATAACGGCCAGCCGTTCTCATCCGAATTAATGAAACACGTTTCACTTCTGTTAGGATATCAGTGGAAATTCCACTGTGTCCGACACCCCGAGGCAGCAGGTCTCGTAGAAAGACATAACCAGATCCTGAAAATCAGAATGTCCAAAATATGCAGAGAAAAAGGTGTCGACTGGGTAGTAGCGTTACCCGTTGCACTCTTTTACATGAGAATGGTAGCACACTCACGAACAGGGCTATCCCCGTATGAGGTGATCTTCGGCAGACCACCGAATATGTGGGGGACGCCCATACCACGCAAAATAACTGATATTGACTGTAATATGCTGACAGATTACTTGGCTTCCTTGATGTCTGCACTACAATCTTGTCGTTCACAGGTAGCTGCAGCCTTTCCCGACAACACTGAGGTGAAACCCCATGACGTTGTTCCGGGTGATCTTGTGTTTGTGAGGAATTTCGACCGAAAGACTCAGCTGGAGCCCAGGTGGAAAGCACCCAAGTTGGTCCTGTTGACCACGAGGACAGCCGTGAAGATCGAGGGCCGCAAGGGCTGGATTCATTCAAGTCATATCAAGAAATTTCATGGACTATCCTCGGATATAGACATTGTGCCCTGCACTCCCTCACAGACTGATTCAAAACTTCCTTTGGTTGAAAAAACTGAAAAAGAACTTTATAAAGAAAAATTGAGGCCTAGAACGTCAGACAATTTGATTGTTTAAGTCCTCTCCAAGGTGAAGCGGTTGAATTTGTCTCTGACATGTATCCTCTAGACCTGAATCATGAACAGTCGCGAAAAATGTTGAAACGACAGGCGTATTGTAAATCACTGCGTAGCCACTGTATGGGGACATTATTAATTCTGTTTTTATTGAGTCTTTTAATAATTATTACGAGTATGTTGTTGCACATATATTACCCTATTTCTAGACATGTTTATAATGTTACTGCTGAACATTCTTTTAGTGACTTACCTCCGCATGAATTATCTTATAGACTTGCGCTGCGCAATAACACTTTCATTTGTATGTTACATCATTCCCATCAGACTAGTAATGCCACCAATTGTTGGGTGTGTGGCCGACTCCCTCCCTATCAGAATTATGAAGGAGTCCTGCCTTTCTTTCCACATCCATTCACACATAATGGCTCCTGTGGAGCATGGTTTAGTTTAATCAATTCCATAGACTCAGACACAGCAGTTTACCAAGATCATTGGATATGGGGAAACCTGAACCTAGTTTTACTCAAGGTCTGCTACCCTGACAAGGAGGGTCGCCCCAAAAGAACAGGAACTGATCTAGAAAATGAAGTATATGGATTAGGTAATTTTACACCTAATCTCATGATTCTAAATGTCGTATCCGAAGTTGAACTAGTCTTACCCACCATGTCAGTATTCCCAGCGAAGGGTGAATTGTGTGTAAGAAAGGTTGGTTCCATACATATGGGCCATAGTAAATGCACTACTATAGTAGAATTCAGTGATCAAGGCAAATCTTCATTTAAAGCTTCTCGCCACTCCTACTTTATATGTGGTCAGACTGCATATATGCGTCTACCTCCAGATTGGGATGGTACCTGCTACATTGCATTCCTTCTGCCACCCGTTTTTCTAGCTCCTCCTGATTATTACAGAAATATTCATTTAGTACACAACAGAAAGCGGAGAGATCTCCCCATTGTCGATTACACTGAGACGGCATGGGACAAGTATGTAGATTTTAATAAAGGCATCTTTCCCTATATAGGTACTGTTACTAATAGTAAGCTGATACGTAGATTAACCAGAACCCTTGAAGCAGTAGTGAATGAGACTATTTCCGCCTTAGGCAATTTAACAGAAGAGCAGTCTGCTATGCGGATTGTTGTGCTTCAAAATCGTCTTGTCCTTGACGTCATCCTGGCTGATAGGGGCGGAGCTTGTAGGGTCATCGGATCAAGCTGCTGCGTATTCATACCAGAAAATTCGCCATCTGTATATAAAGCCATCACTCGCCTTCATAAGATTGTAAACCAGATACACCAGAACCCAGGCACTTGGACTTGGTCCAGTTGGTTTTGGAGTGTGATATCAGCCTGGGGATGGAGAATTTTATCCTTCCTAGGTATTGGCCTTCTCATACTATTCAGTTGCTGTCTATGTCTACAATGTGGACCAGCGATTTGTGGACTGTGTGCCACATCGTGTATTCCACCACCAAGATTTCATTCAAGATTACGGAAGAAGAAAGAAGAACAAATGATGCTATATGAACAGATCAATGGATTGATGAAGATTGATATCTCTTGAAGGGCAAGGAGGGGACAAGGAGGGAATGTGGAAATGTGGATTTTCCTGATCAGTTATGTCCCCTATCTTGGACCCCAACGGTTCTATGTGCATGTCACAAGTACATGTATGTTCCCTCAAGTTCCAGTTATGAAGACGCAAATACATGTGCGTCCACCGTCAACATGTCCTCTGTCAGATCCGCCATGAATAGGCCGGATATTCCATTCCTAAATATGAAAGGCCACCGGCTTTATATGGTTCACTTATGCCATTTTACAGTCCAGGCAAGTAGGCCCTGATTCTGTCATCAAACTCCTTTTGCCTTCTGCCTCTGAAAGCTCCAGTCTGAGCCTGCATCTGTGACCATGAACTTTGTCTCATTCTCTGCGCGGCTCACGAAGCCTGACATCAGCCTATTCTCTGCCAAGAACTGTATTTCACCTTCGAATTATCTGCTTCCCCCTCAGCCGATGCATTCCTGCCTAGTAGTTTAAGTAAACATTCTTCCAGTTACCAAGCAAAAGGCCCGGTTTCTCTGTCCTCATGCAAGTAATTCATAGCCCTGTCACCATGGAATATTCCTACCCCCTCGCATTCAGTGTAGACACTTAGACGCTTGTACACGCACGCACAGTCAGTATAGAATAGATTCTGTCCGAGAGTCCTTCTTTTGTGGATAACATAGTTCTTTAAACATAGGATGTTAGATATGATTTGGGATAAGGTTGACCTGACCCCCCAGACTTTTCGTCTCCACATATAGAGCTAATGTCAAGTCCCCTTCACCCCCTAGTTACACGTCAATTACACGTCATACTGCTGCGCGCGCATCTATGCCAAGTATTATCTTATAGATCCACCTATACATGACATCATAACCAATCATGTTCCTTTTTACTCCTTATTACACCCATTTTCGGTTACGCAGGTACCACGTCAAGTTCCTTATCAATTGTTACGCCTACTGTATTTGCTTCATTATAATGTATGTACTATAAAAGTTACTTCTTGTCAATAAAGTATGTACTTCACTTCCTGAACCCCCGTGGTGATGGAACTTGGAGCATCCGATTATAATCGATTATTGGAATAAAGCCCATTCCGAAACTCTAATATCACGGATTCTGCCTCTCATTTTACTGAGCTATTTTATTATGATTCTGTATCAAATTCAGTCCCGGTAAAGGAATTTTTATTTACCACAGTAGCTCTGCTGACCTGGTTCTCTGGCTCTAAAGCAGCTCTGCTAACCTGGTTCTCTGGCTCTAAAGCAGCTCTGCTGACCTGGTTCTCTCCCTCGAAAGCAGCTCTGCTGACCTGGTTTCTCTGGCTCTACAGCAGCTCTGCTGACCTGGTTCTCTGGCTCTAGAGCAGCTCTGCTGACCTAGTTCTTAGGCTCTAGAGCAGCTCTGCAGACCTGGTTCTCTGGCTCTACAGGAGCTCTGCTGACCTGGTTTTCTGCACTCACGATGCACGCACCCGACTTCGCGAAAATATATTTAAAAATAATATAAGTTTATTATAAGTACAAATATATTATTTTGATGAATATCTTACATAATCTATTGCCTTAATATGTATATTAAAGACACATACATATCATTTTGGAACCGAATTTTTTTTTGCGGCAGTCGCGCTCCCTGCGCGCCCCAGCACGTATATGATGTCACGCGGGACCCGCAACCGCGCAAACATCTCGTACCGTAATGCGCATGTATCGCAAATGCGCGGGAGCAGGAGTCGCAGACTGGTCGCATACCAATCGCGCATATCACGTGATATTAAATGTATATGATGTAACTGAAAAACACGCAGCCGTCGCACACCAAACGCGGATCCATCATGACTTGCAATTTTCAGAAAAATATATAATGTTATGTAATGAATAAAATATTTCTAAATAAACAGTTAAAAACTGTAGAAAATCAGTTCAAAAAAGTAGATATAACTACTATCACACTTAAAAGTTAGCATTTAAAAATACCTTTGAAATTCACTGAAAAAAAACATAGGTTTCAGAGACGTTCTAGTTAGAAATTAGCATTTAAAAAACCTTAGAAATTCACAGAAAAAACCATAGGTTTCAGGGGTGTTATAGTTAGCTGGCCATTTCACTCATACAAAACCATAGAAATTCCTCCGTTATAATTAGTTCTGCTAACTATAACTCACGTGCCCGCAATGCACTGCTGATGATGTCACATATTGCATCATTCATGACATGGTCAGTGACATCACTGATGACATCACTAATGACATCTCAAATGACATCACTGATGACCTCATCCACTTGACAATCTGATACACCTCATCATACACTAGTATAACCTTTCATCACTCACTGTAAAATACAGAGTACCATATTTGAAACCATTGACCCACCAATACCAGTTACTACATACCCACTCACTGATTCCTAAGTCTACACACACAACTACCCATTCAACAACAGAATCATCTATACATGCAGTCATTAATTAATAGAACACTATCAAATGGACTTATACACATATATAGACATTGACACATCAGCAGTCATCTTAGTCGGTTATGCAGTCATCCTACTCACTCATGAAAAAAATGTATTGCACTTAAATTTACTCACTTACACAATTATCCAACAACACCTCATTTATTCAAACACATAGTAACTCATCGTTAATATGTTAAAAAAGCACCATTACAATTATAAACTCATTCATATTGTTACCCTCACAATCACTGACTCTTACACATACTTATTTATATACACCAACTCTCACATAAAATGCCTTTCATTTTTTTACTTTGTTGAAGATGTACAACTAAAACATATATTCGCTCACCAACACAAAAATAAATACACTCAGTCACCCAAACAACTGTTTCCACATGCACTCTTAAACCCATACACCTAGTCAATCAACCATTCACACATCTATGCATAGAGTTACACACACCCCATCCAACCACACACAAACTTAGTGTCCCATATAAATACTCACCCAACTAATCAATAACTAATATACACACTCATGTAGTTAGTGACCAACTGATGCAGCAGTTATACAACAACAGAGACAGTGATGCACACATTCACATAGTTTAGTTACTAATCCATGTATTAAGTGAGACACTTTTAATTACTCACTTAAAAAGACAGTCAGGAAGCTACTAAATCCTCTATCCAGACAGTTATATATCCACTCAATCTTCAATACAGATTGGTATATATATAATACATATTTAAATTTCAAACTAAATCACACGCAGTGGATGATGTCATCAGTGGTCATCAGTGATGTCATTTGAGATGTCATCAGTGATGTCATCAGTGATGTCACTGACCATGTCATGAATGATGCAATATGTGACATCATCAGCACCTTGGCGAACATTAGACGAGTGGCAGGCTTTGTATCTGGATACCGCTGGGGAGCGTGAGGGGGCAGACGCTCTCTTTTGTGTGCTTGGGCGGGTGCTGTCAACTTACCTCGCCGCTGCTGCTGCAGATTTGCCGCCATACGTTGGGAGCATAGGACTACGGCTCCCAGGAATCTCAGTGACTCCCCCACCCGGCAGCACTTCCGCGCCCGGAGGTGCTAAAATCAAACGGCTTCCTCCGCGTTGCGGGACGCGTGCGGGTGGCGCCGGGCTAAGCCCGGGCAAAGGGCGGGCCGTTGTGTGGCCATTAGGGGGCCGGAAGAGGTCGGGTCGGGCCACCCCAATAAGCACATTCGTAAGGCTATCATATTGCTGTTGTAATTCATTGTCTGCATGTTCGTATTTGTTAATTTTCATGCAAAAGTTCTTTGTTGTAATTTGTCATAAGGTCGTCATAGTATAAGTCATATTTCATACTGACACCAAGTGAGATTTCGTTATTATTGTCACCTAAATATATAGGCATTTCTGCTTACATTTGTATGCTACTCTCAGCATAATTTTCCTAGTTTATTATGGCCAAAACCAAGTCGACCATGGATAACTATTTGGTCAAAATGGTAAGCAAGATTAATAACGACAGAAGGAAATCGCTGGGTAGAGAAACCCCCTCAGAATCCATGCCCCCATTTCCAGATGATAGTAGTAATGTTTCTATGGTCGAACCCTTTAGTATTGATCCCTCAATGGAGGGGAATGTAGTAATTGTAGATGTGACACAAGACAATTCTGGCCAGGACCCACTAACTGCCCCTGGAGGAATAGCAATACCACACTCTCCTGCAAAGAGAGTAGTAAGGAAATGCAGGAAAACTCAGATTAAGGATGGGAATGTACATCTTAAGTCAACGCTGGAAGCAGTACAGAAAAGAACAAAAAAAACTAAGGAGATTCAGTCGAAGAGTGATGACATGGACTTAGTTTCTCTGAGCCAGATAGCTAAGATGTTTGAAGAAAAATTAAACATTACTGTAAAACCTTTAGTGGAAAAAATTGATCTTCTTACAACTGAAGTATTAAGGTTAAGTGACCTCTTAACTAAAAAGGATAAGGAACAGAGTAATAAACTACCAGAGCTATTGGTCCATTCGGGTCCTACTGTAACGGCTAATGCGACAGGGGGAGAGAAATTCCCCAATCATAACCCTGAGCTAAAGGTGTTACCTTGTATGGTTAATGGTACTACCCAGACAAAAGAAAATACACCTAGAGCTGGGAGGCATAGTATTGAGGAGGGAAGTATACAATACACTGACCTTCCCCCTGATTGCGAACCTTATGTTATTGTCCTTTCAAACGTGCCTCCAGTAGACCATATGGTATGTAAATTCCAGGCGGAATCACACGACTCGCTAAAAAGGAAAACAATAGCGTGGTTGAATAAAAATTGTGGTTTCCCTTCTAATTTTTCTGATCAAATATTGTCGACCAGACGGGTCCCCTGGATTGGTAATTCTAGGAAAAAATGTAAGGGAGACTGTGTGATTATAAATTTCAGACACCCTCAGCATGTTATGACTGTTCTACTTAGAGCTGCCTCCCTTGGGCTATAGAAACTCCCCATTTGTTAGGGTATAAATCATTTAGCCTGAATGCAACTCCATCAGTAAGAGGTAGAGCATCAGGGGGACTGGTTACATGGGTGAAAATAAATTTGGATATAGTTGTTACCCGATTGCCTATTCCCTCTCCAGATATATTAGGTTTAAAAATTGTTACGAGGGGGAATGTAATTATGTATTTAATAAATATATATAATAGACCGTACCCAGCAAATAAGGAATCCAAGGTGGTAGAACTCCTGGATTCCTTTTTGGATTCACTGGGCACGTCTGCACATGTAGTAATTGGCGGGGATTTTAATTGTAAGTTCGAACCTGTTTTGGGGCTGGAAACTATATTTGATGAACAAGATGTTGCCAATGGAATTATGCCTTTAGACTCTTTGGGGTCAGTCAAAAATACTGTAGCTGCCATCCAGATTCTTCAGTTGACTGTGGCTCACGATCTGAGGCCATGTAATGGCCGTTTTAGATCTGACAGACCTCCGGCCCCAACCTTTTCGAAAGGCAATTGTAGATCACACATAGATTTTGTTTTGGTCTCAATGAGCTAATGGTATTTAATCATTGATTTTAAGATAGATCTTAGGCCAGAGAGTGATCATCTCCCACTTCAATTATGGCTACATCCCCACCCCTTCTCATCTAGACTAACTGGAGAAGTACTATTAAGCACTATTGATGAGGAGCCGCAGATAGCGAACAATAGGCGTGCCCTAAATGGCCATCTATTCTGGGGAAAGAAAAATCATTACAAGATATTTATACCACATTCTCTGACATTGTTGAAGCTTCGCAGAAGCCCATAATGGGCTCTAAGGAAGTCCTAGATCTCCACACCAATTTGGTAGATGCACTATCTCCCTTTTTAAGTAAATTGTACAATAAGGATGCAAACTCAAAAGGGAACCATTATGAACAAACGAACCCATGGTACAATAAAGAGTGTCGGTTAGCAAAGTCCAGGTTGATACAGGCAGTAAAATCTGAAAATCAACAGGACATAAAAAATGGTAGACAGGTATATAATAAAACCATGACTAAAGCAAAAAAAGATTGGGATGGTAGACTCTGGGATGATCTCCTAAGTGCGGCCAAGTCAAGAGACCAGAGTACATTCTGGAATCTAATTGCAAAGGGAAATAAAAAAGGCAGATCACAAAAGGATATTTACTTAGACGAGAAAACTTGATGTGATCACTTTTCTAAGCTCTATTCTAATGATAAGGGACCAATCCCAGGGTATCCTGAGATCACCCCAGAACTGAGTATTGTTCCCTTGCAATTCAGTCTAAATGAAACTATTCAGGCACTACAGGCCGTTAAAATGGGTAAGGCTCCCGGTCTTGATAAAATTCCTGGTGATCTTCTAAAGCACGATGAAGAAGTGTGGGGGCCGTACATTAATTTTTTATGCAATTCAATAGGGGTAGGAACTCCAATCCCCGAATCTTGGAAAGGGGCGGAAATCATAACAATTTTTAAAAAAGGTGATCGTTACGATCCGAGTAATTATCGCCCAATAAGTTTAATTGATATTTTACAAAAAAAAATTTCCAGACATATTTTAAACAGACTTTTAGATTGGATTGAGGACACGAAGGTCTTAACTAAATTCCAAGCAGGATTTAGACCTAAAATGAGTACGGTTGATCAGGTGTTTAGATTTATGTGTATCTGTTGGAAATACATAAACATAAGGAGGGGTAGCTTGTATGTAGCATTTGTTGACTTGAGAGCCGCCTTTGACCTTGTTCCTCGCAATTTGCTGTGGAACACACTTAAGAATATGGCGGTTCCTGGCGAGCTTCT
This sequence comes from Triturus cristatus, assembly GCF_964204655.1. Classification (NCBI taxonomy): domain Eukaryota; kingdom Metazoa; phylum Chordata; class Amphibia; order Caudata; family Salamandridae; genus Triturus; species Triturus cristatus. The sequence goes on along the minus strand of NC_140588.1, from coordinate 1,128,788,601 downwards.
CAAGGAACTTATTAAACTTCACAAAGGGAACTTTGCAAAAATTAGATGGGGAAAGGGTGGAGAAATCTCAAGGCCCATATCTGTGGAACGTGGTGTGAGGCAAGGGTGTGTGCTAGCACCCACATTATTTTCGCTGTATGTAAATGATATTCCCAGCTATTTAAGTAACTGTGACCATGACTCCCCAAAGCTAGGTGGTGAGGCGATTACTTCTTTATTGTTCGCTGATGACACCATTCTTATCTCACAGACTCCGAGGGGGTTGCAAAAACTGGTGGATTCTTTCCAAAGCTATTGTGTGGAGAAGGGCCTTGAAATAAATCCAACTAAAACTAAATATATGTCCATCAAACCCCATAAGTCTTTTAGGAAAAATCTGTCCTTAGAAAAGCAAAAATTGGAACATGTGGATAGTTTTAACTATTTGGGACTTGTGCTGGATAATAATCTTACATGGAAAGGCCAGTTAGAAAAGAGTAATCTGACCTTTAAGCAGAACTCGCTGCCCATATTAAAAGTGCACGGTGCAAGCCACTCTAAAGCAATTACGCCGGCAATTGAGGTGTTTAAAGCCAAGTCCCAATCGGCGGCCCTCTATGGAGCTGAGCTCTGGGGATGCAGCTGTAAAAACAACTTTGATAAGGTTGAAAACCATTTTATACGTAGGCTGCTTAAAATTCCGAACAGAACCCCATTAGTGCCTGTGTTTATTGATATTAACTTAAAGAGGACAGATTATCATGCCACACTAAGACCCTTGTTGTATTGGGTCAGGATATGGACAACCTCGGAGTTGGGTGACCATAAGAGTGGTTTGATTGAAATACTCCAGCTTGATGGACATATAAAAATACCGTGGTTAAAATATATCTTTAAGTGGTATGAGAGGTTAGGGCTCTCACATTTATGGGATGCCCCTCATAACATGACTTGTTCCTCTAAAAAACTTGTAAAGGACTTATTTTAGTCTTATGTCAATCTTGATGTATTAAGTAGTTCTTCGATTGGCCCAATGACCCAGAAATTTCTGAACATAAAAGATACCCCTTCCTTTGAGCAATTTATGGATGAGATAGGTCCACCTTTGGCAAAAACACTGTACTTGCAATTTAGATATGGGACCTTACAGATTTCTGCAACCACATGTAGGTGGGGGGAGAAAAACGGTACTGACTTATGCACTCTCTGCGCTCTGGGGGCTAAAGAAGATGAAGTCCATCTACTCTTCTTTTGCCCGGCATATAAAAAACCGAGAGACCGTTGGATCAAACCTCTATGTAAAAACCTGGGGGTTAGATCCTATAAAGAGGCAGAGCGCATAATCAAGTCTAATACCTCGCAACATGTGGTATTTGGTACAAGTAGATTTTTTTTTAATGTGTACCTTATTAGAAAACGGGCTGGTTATAAATTGTGAATGTTACATCGCATACTGCTGCCCAGTCTTATCCTGTATAGAATGTTACTGCCATTGATCCTCATAATTGTAAAAATATTTTTAGTGTCTGGATTTTAGTTAATTTAATAATTGTATTTATGATCTTAAATGCGATAAAACTCTGTATATGACTATATTTTAATGATGTATTCGCCCCGCAATATGGAAAATATCTAACTGCTGGATTATGGCTATGTATATAAAAATTTGATTGTTATTTATTTCCTGTATTCTGCTTTTAAGGCTATAAAGCCGAAATAAAGTTAATCGAAACGAAACAACATCATCAGCAGTGCATTGCGGGTGCGTGAGTTATAGTTAGCAGAACTAACTATAACGGAGGAATGTCTATGGTTTTGTACGAGTGAAATGGGCAGCTAACTATAACATCCCTGAAACCTATGGTTTTTTCTGTGAATATATATATATATACCTTCCATGTACTTGGGTCTGTATATTACCTTTTTCCCCCCTAAAAAAGCATATTCAATGCGCTAACCCATTTCTCACCCTATACCTTTATCAATAGCTTTAATCTACATCTACTTACTTCTCTTATGCATCTATATACTTTCCATGTACTTATGGATCTATATATTTATTTTTTCCCTCTAATTCAGCATGTCCAATGCACTACCCGATTTCTCACCCTACACCTCTCTTAATATATCTTCTACCTAGTATTGACCTTTATACAATATAAGGAGGTGTTGTATCATGTACATACCAGCTAAACGCTGTTCGTCTGGTGAAAGATTCAAAAACGTGTGTGCTAGCGCGTCATCACTATATTTATCAGAACTGTCAGCCCATTGTACTGCTGACCTGGCTAATTCTAGTTCATCCATAGAATCGAGTACATGGTACCCCATTCGTTCTTGAAGTATTTTATCAGTAGCCTGAAATAAGTGTTCAGGGGTCTTTGGATTTGACACGGCTGCTTGAAAAATTCTCTTACTTTCTGGACGTATCGGACGCATTGAATTATTAAAAGATCTTCCCTTACCTACATAAGCTATCATTTCTCTAGCTGGTAATTGTAATTGTCCTGTTGTCGTTTCTGGTTGTTCCTCCTCCTCCGAGGATTCAGTCTTATCTGCATCTATTTCTCTTTCAGGCTGTTCTCTTTCATGTATTTGTTCTACTGTTTTTCGGATCCTTCGGTACATACTTTCTATACTATTCTGTTTATCATGTTTTCCGTCTGCTATATTCTGACCCCATTTGTTAAGTGCTTTCATTTCATCCGGGTCTACACCAGGCCTATCTCTGTTTCTTATCAAGCAGTTTATGAAGAAGCGTAACAACAGTTTTTGCGTGTCCACTTTCTGGTATGCCATGGCCTCGCCAATACTTTCAGGACCTTGCCCTGTTTGGACAAAGTGATATATTTTGTCTAGATGATCAACCATTCCTGGTAGTATCATTAAATAGTTCGCAACTCGTCGTAGACGTACTGATGATAGCATCATTCTGTCGTCTTTACCGGGTACTGGATCATATCTACAGTCTGTAAGAGGCTCTTTAAGTATGTCGTAATTCGCTGTTTGAGGTGTTCGTTGGTGTGCTAAATCCCTATAAGTCAATCGATGTGTTGGTGGTGGCGTATGAAAACCTCCTGTCGCACCTCCTGAGGTGCCAGGTCCAAAAGGATTTGTTGGGTGTAAGGTAGGGAGAATAGGTGCAGGAAGGAGTGGAGGAACAGGCGGAAGGTTTGGAACGGGAGAAGGAGTATGCTGCTGCAGAGGTGGGGGCAGATTATCTCGGGGTCGAGCGCCGTTAGCAGGTGGTGTGCGTGGCGGCGGAACATTAACATATTCGGGGGCTGCATCGTCTAAATAGGAAGAAAGGAAAATGTCCTTCGCGGTCTTGTGGTGCAATTTAGTCGGAAACAATGGAGGTGGCAAATCTTTTGGTACTTCCAGGGTGGCCTTAGGTAAACCCTCGGCCAGAAGAGGATACATACCATTCATAGAAGTGTTTCGTTGTCTGTCTACTTGTTCTGTTTTTACTCGGATACCTTCCTCAACTAATACGTTTTCTCGGGCTTTGTCTGAATCCTCCCTACTTTTCTCTTCTTTTCTGAGCGCTTTCTCTGTGCGTCTATGCGATTCTTTACGCCATAATTCAATGGCATCTTTCTGTGACTGTCTGGCTTTCTTTTTCCATAATGCTTCTTCTACTCTCATGATGCAATCTGCATCCCATGTCCCAGCAGCGGGCCATCTCTGATTCTCTACTAAATCCTTGGTGTAGTCCACCCACAAATCGAGATATAATACGGCATCTAGGCCATGTTTATGGTAAATAAAGTACCCTGGAGTGTCCCTAGATGGAATGGGAACGGCTTCCTCGAGTATCCCTTTTCTAGTTTTTATCTGTCTTAATTTTGAGAACAACGGCATCTTAAACCTTGCTACTTGATTCTTACTCGGACTTGAACACAATTAATACAATAAACACAGTAATGAAGATCGAACAATCACTCATACCACAACATTTAAAACATATTAAAACATTTTAAAACGAACAACGATAATTAGAATAAAACTAGCTAACTGCATAATACTGGATGTACTGCTAAACAGTACAGATACACCGCTAAAACAGTGCAGACCGGGTCTGTGTACCCAAACCCGTCTTGACCGGCACAAACTAATGCGCACGTCTAGATGCGTCCCCAGCAACGGTACTCACCGGGAAGCACGGAACGGAAGGCCTCGGAAACTCTGAACTGGACTGGACCGGACTCGACTCGACTCGACTCGTGACGTAGGTGCTTCGGAACTTCGGAACCTGGTGGGCCTCTGTATACCTCGGATCTTGCTCTCTCAGCTAGGCTCTGGTCGGGATCCTCCGCACTCCTCACCGCCTCGTCTGGGTGTTGATCGCAGCCTCAGTCACCTCCGTTGGCCTGAGGGAGGTACAGGAAATCCTGCGGGTACGCGTAGTTGTCCGTCCGGCTGTGGCAGGGGACCGGGTCTGCAACGCACCTCCGGCGCGTGGGGTGGGGGAGGAGTCCCTATTCGGGCGCCAATTATGTGGTAAATTTAAATTACCTGTACTTAATTTATGCGGTAAAGTTCAATAAGGATAACTCAGAATAAATAAGAGGCAGAATCCGTGATATTTGAGGTTTTAAAAGGGGTTTATTCCTTATAAAGGAATTGGTTCGAACCAGGCAATCGGATTCCGTCACCACGAAGGTTCGGGAAGGGATAGCGCATACTTTATTGACAGGTTATCATATATATATTCAATGCATTACAGTAAAGGCAGATGCAGGAGGCGTAACAGCTGAGAGGAGAGATAAGAATACACATACGTAATGAAAAAGGCGTTACAATAGGCGTGCATAAGGGCGTGTACTAGAAACGTCATTATGAGGATGTCACAGGTGGGTGGATCCATAAGAGAATCCTGCAATGTCAGCAGAAATACATGGCAGAGATGCGCGTGCAGCAGCATGACGTGTGATTGACGTGTAACTGGAGGGTGAAGGGGACTTGACATTTAGCCCTACATGAGGAGACAGAAGTCTGGGATGTCAGAACAACCTAATCCCAAATCGTATCTAATATCTTGTGTTTAAGGAACTGTATTATCTGGAAGGAAAGGTCTCTCGGGCAGAGGCTATTCTATACTGACTGCTAGTGCGTGTATAAGCGTCTACGTGTCTACATGAGATGCGAGGGGGCATGGGCCTACCATGGTAACAGGAGCTATGAATTACTTGCACGGAGACAGTGAGGCCGGGCCCTTTGCTCTGCAGCTGGAAGGGTGTTTACCTAAACTACTAGACAGGAATGTATTTTTCGAGGAGCGGAGCGGATAACTTGAAGGCTAAATACAGTCTTGGCAGGCAACAGGCCGAGCCAGGCACCGTTAGCCGCGCAGGGAGTAAGACAAAGGTCATGGATACAGATGCAGGTCCAGGCTGGAGCATTCAGAGGCAGAAGGCAGGAAAAGGCTCGATGGCAGAATTCAGGGCCTAACTCGCCAGAGCTGAAAAACATGAAAGGTGCACCATATAAAGACGGTGGCAAGGCATACTTAGGAACGGAATATTCGACCCATTCATGGTGGGTCTGAAAGAGGACATGTTAACGTTGGACGCAAATGTATTTGCGTCTTCATAGCTGGAAGTGGAGGGAACATACATGTACTTGTAGCACGTACATGGAGCCGTTGGGGTCTAAGATAGGGGACACAATTGATCATAAAAATTCATATTTCCTCAACCTCACCTTTCTGACTCATCTCAAACCTATATCTACTACTGTTTCCAATGCACTACCCTATCTCTCACCCTATACCTCTATCCATATATTCTCTACATCTACTCTCTCGTTCATCCCAAACCCCATAGCACTACTTTGACCCCCAAAATAGCCCTTTCTAGACTCTCCCTTACTCTGAACCGATCCCCGAAAACAATCCTTTCTAAACTCTTCCCTCTGATTCTTCCCCTCCACATCCTTTTTACTCATCCCAAGCCTCCTCCTACAGCTATGACCTCCCCAAAAAATGTTTAAATCCTTCACTCTTCTCATCCCTTCACTATCCTTTTCAACCAAAATAACAGGCTAATATGAACACATCTCAAATTTCATATTTCACCATGCTAATTCGCCACTGATCCTATATGGGTTCCAAAGCAGCGCGCTAGGCAGAACGCACTATATAAATGCAAACCTTTTTTCTCCGTCTATCCCTCCGCTACCCTTCTCTATCCAAATACCTGAATAACTTATCCACCAATCAAATTACTTTCATATTTCATTTTAGTAATTCATCACTAATCCTTTATGGGTTCCGGAGTAGTGTGCTACGGGACGAAAAAATGCTTTGACGCCTCGTCAGGGGTAGTAAGCGCTATATAAATGCAATTACAATACAATACAATATAATGATTTGGAATCTTGGACGTATGATGTTGGGAGACTCCCTTTAAATCAAACCAGCTTTTTAGGGGGTCAAAGCACTATAGCTAATCTCATGACCTTGAGCCCAATTGTAAACAGAGCAAAGGCAACCCGCACATCACTCTATATGTCTTTATTTGACTTCAAGGCAGCCTTTGACTGTGTGCCACGTAACATGTCATGTGCTCAGCTTCAGAAATGGGGAATCCCACCCAACATCCTGCGAGCAATTAGGTTTGTATACTCGGATACATGGGCAAAGATAAAAACTGGAGATAGTACACATGTGTCAAAGAAAGTGCAAACAACAACGGGCCTAAAGCAAGGCTTTGTGTCGCCCTCCTTCTTTTTAATATGAATTTGGCGGATCTTTCAACAGAGTTAGGTGGGCAGATACCTCTGCACTGAGCGTGGGTGATCAGTAATTGTCCCACATGTTTTATGCTGATAGTTTACTGTTGTTTAATTACACTCGAATAGTCCTCCAAAGACTACTCAATTGCCTTGGTGCATGCACAAATATGAATCACCTGGAAGTAAATCACACAAAAAAACAAATGTGATGGCCTGTAATCTGGACACTAACAAAAATCAAAGATGGCATCTTAATGGAAACAAAATGGTAGTCAAAATAGACGCAAATGGTGCACTTGCATCTCAGAAAAATTGATCAAGGGGAAAGCGTAGGCCCTCAGTTCTGCACTTCACTGGATGGATCCATCCGAGGTCATGACCTGAAACTTAGGGGAGAAGTGATGAAAGCTAAATTGATGCCAATCCTCGCATATGGATCAAAGATAATGCTAGGCGCTGAAGCTCCTCTACTTGATCAATTATTGATAAAATCCTACAAACAAAGCTCCCGGCTGCCCAGGTTGACCTTGCCTGCGCAACTCCGGTTGGAATTTTCACTAACAAAACAGTAATTCGCCAAGCCGGCGGCATTTGTAAAGCTTTGTAACAATTTGCATGCAGCGGCCGATAACACCTTGGCTAACCGAGTTTGGTCTGAAATCAATCTACAGCGGCGGAGTGGCGCCCACAAGAGATATCTGGGCAAACCTTCAAGAAAATGGTAAATACGTCAACCAAACTGCAAATCTATTCTGCACTGCCGACAAGGAAAGGTTGACCAAACATGGTCATGGGTGGCTGGTGTGGAAATCATATTCAACCTTATGAGAACCAGCACCAGACCAGCGGAAGGTTAAACAGTCATTCCTGGCCCTTAGACTTGGTGAGATACCCGCATCAGACCTCCTGCCAAAATGGAGGAAAGGTGGCATAAGTGAAGACCAGAACTGCTGACTATGCCATCAGGGGATCGAGACTCTGCTCCACACTATATGTATCTGCCCAGTTTTGGTCAACCAACGAAGAAGCCTATTAAGACGAGAGTTCCTTGACCGCAGAATCAGGTCTCGCAGGACTGCACTGGTGGAGTCAATGGACCAAAGCAATACAATGTTGAACATTATCATCTGTACATGGCACTTTTATTTATATATTTATATAGAGCAGCAAATAATGAGAATATTTACCAGTTAGATGTGCAAGGGATGCAGCTGAGGTTCAATACGTTTTAAACTTCTTTTGAAATGTTTCATACTATATGAATTGAGTCGGGTTTATGGTTTTAATTGACTAATAATCTATTACTACACATTCCTCAACTCTCCACATCAGAGCACAGTAGGAGGGTCTCCAACAGTAAGCGCTTTGTGCTTTGTGCTTTTAAGTGCTGTGAGAACCCTGCGGCATAGGACGTGTTGCACTGCTGTCACCTGAGAGGGACTTAATTCACCAGCATTCCATACAGAGGCTCTCACTCTGTGCCCTGCTGTGCTGCCCTGCTGTGCTGCCCTGCCTGACTGAGAAGTACTGGACCTGCATCTTGAACCCAGTACCACCAGAGTGACTCCAAGGGCTAGTTGGCTGAGCCTTAGGGGCCAGACAGGCAGCAGCAACCTAGAAACCAACACCTGGACTCTGGTGGTTCCCTCAGTCCTGGGTCCTTGGAAGTGTGCCTGAAGGTGCTCAGCCAGCCCATCTGGGGTTCCAGCAGGACCAACACATCGCCTCTGCTGTGCGATGCATCCCCAGTGCAAGACTTTGCTTTGCAGCCTGCAGTCCATCAGAACCACCACTGCATGACGCAGGACCTCGCATCACATTACACAGCTCATCAGAACTGAAGCTGCACAACGCATCTCCACGCATGGACCTCTTATCACGATTATAGCTCCGTGAAACAGCAACTGTGTGATGCAAATCTACACATGGACTTCACATTGCCATTGCAGCTTCCTCAGAACTGCTGCCGGTGATGCGTCTCCATGCAAGACCTCCCATCGCCTCTGCTGTGAGACGCATCCATGATGCGGGACTTCAAATCATTCCACAAGGAGGATTTAAAGTCATGTGTTGTTCAGCAGGCCTAACTTTGTTCCAGTATCCAGACTTAGCTTCATCGCGGTTGGCCTGAACTTGTGACACTGTCCTGGTCCGGTGCTACCAGATACCCGCAGAAGGCACTTTGGGGTAGATCTACAAGGAAGAACCGCAGCGTGGCACCATAAGCAATTTGGCTGCGCCACGCTGCAACACTTCCGAAGCATAGGGATGCAACATATATACAAAAATATGTCGCATCTCTGTGCTTCCCCCTGCGCTGGCACACAAACTGCAGCCATGCGCTGGCGCAGGCACCCTTGCACCATGGTGCAAGGTTGCGTGCGTCGTGGGGAGACTGTTTTTGTGCACCTTCCTGCACAAAAACAATCACTACAGGCATTTTCCTCTGTCAATGCATGCTGTAGAATGCAGCACGCATTGAAAGAGGAAATAACGAGGAGAAATAAAAAGTTTTCTCCTCGTTGCACCTCGCTATGCCACCTCTAGGGTGGCGCAGCAATCAGATGCATCTCCAGATTTATAATTTATTGTAAATCTGGAGCTGTGTCTTGTTCCATGGGTGTTGCGCGGGAACACCTACAGCAAAACCCATGGAACGCCCCTTCAACGCAAAGTGCTGCGTGTGAAGGGGCTTTATTTACAAGGAGAGGAAAAGACACGCACAGTGGCTTTTCTTGTCCTTGTGAATATGGAGGAGCCCCCTGCGCCACCAGTACATCACGAAAAGTGACGTACTGGTGGCACAGGGGGCTTGTAAATCCGCCCCTTGTGCTTTTAGCTGTATTTTAACTTAAATCCTTAAAATGTCATACCTTCAGTTCGACTGATTGGATTTTTGTTCTTTAGGTCTTGAATTATTAATTAAATTTTACTCTATATTTCTAAATTTGAGGGGAATTTTTCTTGTGTTGTGTTTCGCTTGATTACTGTTTGAGGTGCTGCATAAATACTTCACAAATTGTTTCTAAGTTAAGCCTGAGTGCTTTTGTGCCAAGCTGTCGGAGAGATAAGCATAGGTACATTTGGGATTTGCTTGTGACATCGCCCTAAAAAGGAATGTGGTTGCTGCTTGAGCAGGGTCTCACCCCACTCAACAAATAACCCAATTTCTTATATTGGTGATCACTGGTGCAAATTAGGACTTGTGTTTGTGCAAGGCCACACTCGGATTTTGTGTTACACTGGAAATCCCAGAAAATAATCTGAGACAATTTTGTGTCTTGTTCAATTATCTTTTTTACACTCAAATGGTCATTTTTCCCTGTTAGAGTCCGGGTTCTCTGGTTGGCACAGGTAGGTACTTGTGTCAAGCAGGGAACCTTTCCTCCACTCAGGTTAGGGGGGTACACTCCAACAATAACCCCTGCTCACCCTCTAGGTGGCTTGGCGTGAGCAGACAAGGCCTATCTCAGAGCGTTCAGGTTAAGCATTTGTGAACACACACACAGTAACTCAGTGACAACCCCACAAATGGACTCCACACTGGGATATAGAAAAATAATACCGTATATATATAGTTTAGGCTTAGCACACGACCAGATAACGTTTAAACGGCCCACAATACTTATTAAACAAAGAGTTCTTGGTTTTAGCGTAGTTTTAAAGTTCTGTGCGCTTCGTTCCTGTCCGTACGCTTTGTACGCGGTAAAAACTGCTTGGGAACGGGTCTCACACGCCCTGTAGGCGCTTCGGGATGAAGCGTACACCCTACGGTGTGAACAGGCACAGTACCATTACTTGGTGAGTTCGTCATGGACGCTGCGCTGACATCAAGCATGATGTACGGTGCGTTGTCCTCCTGGTGCAATGCGTACTACGGTACGTTAGACCTTGGGTGTGCAGGGCTTCAGGGGATGGTGCGTAGGTACGGTGCGTTCAATGTTCGTCGCGGCGTTCGCGCCGTACCATGAGATCGTCAATCTTGGTTCGAAGCCCTGGAAACAAGCGAACAGTACGCTCCGCACAGGGGAGACGTACGCGACTACCGTACGCACCGCAGCCTTTCCAAAACAGGGGAAAGGAGCGTACGCTGGGCAGTACGGTTCGTAGGGGATAGAAGCAAGTACGGTTCGCAGTCCTTCCATTACGGTGCGAGCTACTGCTCGTAGGGGACTGTTAGTCGCGTTGCTCAGGCCGGACGATACCTTCCTTTGCGGTGCGAGCTACGGCTCATAGAGGGGCCTTAGTCACTTTGTTCGGGCCGGACAGCGGGATACCAGCTTGCAGGGGGTACGCTGCGATCAGCGAGACGTACGCAGCAGTTCGAGTCCAAGATGCGGGGAAAACGGTCCGTTTTCCAAGGCGATCTCACGGCGGTGAAGTCCACTGGTCCTGGGACTTCGTTCAGGGGGCAAGCTCACTCACAAGCCCTTAGAGATCTCTCAGCACAAGTCAAATAAAAGTTCCTTGAGTCTTTTCTTCCTCTTCTTCAGCAGCAAGGACACCACTGCAGGCCAATCCCCCAGGTCAAGGACAGTACTCCTCCATGCAGCTTTTCCAGTTCCTTCAGGTCGGACAGAGGTTTCTTCTTGGCAGGACAGGATCTAGTTTCTTAGGAGCAGGGCTCCTACATTTATACCAAAAACCCTTTGTTCTCTTAGGCCAGGGGGGCCCTTGCCTAGTTCAGCCCAGTTCTGGAGCACTTTGTTGATGCGATGCAGGCTTCTTCTTTCAGGGTGCAGGGCAGAGCCATCAGACGCTCCACAGGGGGCGGAGCCAGCATTGTGGTGGCAGAGCACAACCCTATTCAGAGTCCAGGTGTACTCCTCCCACCCATCCACAGGTCAATCTTTCTATTTACCACCAGGCTACCTAGCCCTGCCCATCTGGGTTTCCCTAGCCCTGTCACTCACACAAGCCCGACAGCAGATACACATCACGCAGAGACGGGCTGAAATGGTTAGGCAAGCAAAGGCCAACTTTCTAAAAGCGGCATTTGCAAATGCAGAATATTAAAATAAACCTTACTAAAAGATGTACCTTATTATTCTGAGTTCAGGCATACTAAACTCGATTTTATACCATGTTCCCTGGGTCTGTTAGGATCATATGATGTAACAATCTTAACAGCCCATTCTGGCATATGAGAACAGGTAGCCTTACAATAGTGAAGAACGAAAATGGCTGTAATTCACTATTAGGACATGCCACACACATCAGGGCTTGTCCTACCTTATGCTTACAATGTACCCTGCCCTTGGGCCTACAATAGGGGTGACTAACATGAAGTTAAGGGAAGGTTTAGGGACTGGCAAGTGGGTGCACTTGCCAGTCAGCATGTCAGTACCAGACTGCATGCAGGTTCTGCAATGACAGACCTAGACACATTTTACCAGGCCGCTTCTGTGGGTGGCACAACCAGTGCTGCAAGCCCACCAGCGGCATTTGTATTTACACGCCCTGGCACTCCTGGTGCACTTTACTGGGGTCTGATAGTAAACCAAATAAGCCAATCATGGAATCCAACCAACATATACATTTTACAAAGGGAGCACTTGCACTGTGGCACTGGTTGGCAGTGGCACAGTGCTCTGAGCGGCCAACACCATAAAAACACATGAGGCACAGCGACAAAAAGTGGAAGGGTGACCCACGCCAAGGTGCCAGGTCTAACATTCCAGATTTAACTCCAACCTTCCCTTAATAAATTTGGACTCTTCCTTTGCTGCCCCTGTGATACCTTGTCAGAATGATAATGGATCCTGAATGCCTATCATACTACAATATTAGGGAACTGAAGCAGTTGTGTAAGGAGAAGGTCCTGGCAGTGAAAAAGGGTCCATTAAGCAGGACCTGTAAGATGCCCTGTAGAATTGTAAGGTAGTATGCTGGTGGGGGACTCCCCCAGAGGACAAAGAGGGTGATGGCCCTGAAAAGGATGGGAAGCTGGAAGGAAATGACTTGGCAATGGATCTAGAGGAGAGAGGGGGTCCACAGAGACAGAGTCCCCAGCTGTATGCAATGCTGGGCACAGTGCATCCTCCCACACCCTGTTTCCTGAAGAATTAAAGGACAGACAGGCTGAGTGGGGCCTGAGTCTGCACCCGGTCAATCTAGCTGCAGAGGAGAGAAACATTGAGGCAGAAAGAGCACTGGCAAGTGAGTGGGGTAAAGAAGAGCAACACTGAGACAAGCACCTAGCCGTGGAAAAGAAGACAATCCACCTGGCTCATGAACAGGTCTAAATCTCAAAGAGCTGTACCTAAAGTTCAAACAGGCAGCAGATTTCAGCAGTATTGGTAATATTGCACACAGGACTAAGGCAGAAATGTCAAGTTGCGAATGCACATCTACAACCTTCGTTTGTCGGGAAGTACTTTTCAATGTTTCGGTATGTTGTGGTGCTCTCCAGGCAATATGGAATAAAGGATACACAGAAGAAATGTTAAGATCGATTCATGGACTTCCTCTTTCCTACTATGGTGATTAAAGCCTGTTACAAAGCAAACACAAGGAGATGATGGACGGAGTGCTGAAACCTTTCAAACACTCAGCCCCTGAGGAAATATGAATTTTATGATCAGTTATGTCCCCTATCTTAGACCCCAACGGCTCCATGTACATGCTACAAGTACATGTATGTTCCCTCCAGTTCCAGTTATGAAGACGCAAATACATGTGCGTCCACCGTCAACATGTCCTCTTTCAGATCCGCCATGAATGGGTCGGATATTCCATTCCTAAGTATGAAAGGCCACCGACTTTATGTGGTTCACTTTCCACGTTTTACAGTCCAGGCGAGTAGGCCCTGAATTCTGCCATTAAGCCTTTTCCTGCCTTCTGCCTCTGAAAGCTCCAGTCTGAGCCCGCATCTGTATCCATGAACTTTGTCCTACTCACTGCGCGGCTAACGGTGCCTGATCCGGCCTGTTGCCTGCCAAAAACTGTATTTCACCTTCAAGATTATCTGCTCCGCTCCTCATCCGATGCATTCCTGTCTAGTAGTTTAGATAAACATTCTTCCAGCTACCGAGCAAAGGGCCAGGCCTCACTGTCCTCCTGCAAGTAATTCATAGCCCCTGTTACCATGGAAGATTCCTGCCCCCTCGCATCTCATGTAGACACTTAGACGCTTGTACACGCACTAACAGTCAGTATAGAATAGATTCCGTCCGAGAGACCTTTCCTTTTGGATAATACAGTTCTTTAAACATAAGATATTAGATATGATTTGGGATTAGGTTGACATGACCCCCCAGACTTCTGTCTCCACATGTAGAGCTAAATGTCAAGTTCCCTTCACCCTCTAGTTGCACGTCAATCACACGTCATGCGGCTGCGCACGCATCTCTGCCAAGTATTTCTGCTGACATTACAGGATTCTCTTATGGATCCACCCACCTGTGACATCATGTTTAAATGACGTTTTTAGTCTACGCCTATGTTTACGCCTTTTTTTATTACGTATGTGTATTATTATCTGTATTATCAGCTGTTACGCCTCCTGCATCTGTCTTAATGTAATGCTTCTCATATAAATATCTTTACTTGTCAATAATGTATTGCCTTCCCTTCCTGAACCCTCGTGGTGATGGAATTTGATGCCTATGGTTCGAACCATAATTCCTTTGTAGAGGAATAAAGCCTTTCAGAACCTCTAATACCACGGATTCTGCCTCTTATTTTTACTGAGTTATTCTTACTAGACTTTACCGCATAAAAAATAGTACAGGTAATTTAAATATTTACCACATAAATTGGCGCCCGAACAGGGACACTTTCTCATCTCACGCGCCGGAGGTGCGTTGCAGGCCCGGTCTCCTGCCACAGCTGAACGGACAAAAACGCGTACCCGCAGGATTTCCTGTATCTCCCTCCGGCCAAGCGGGGGTGACTGAGGCTGCGATCAACACCCAGACGAGGCGGTGAGAAGTGCGAAGTATCCCGACCAGAGCCTAGCTGAGAGAGCAAGATCCGAGGTATACAGAGACCCACCAGGTTCCGAAGTTTCCGAGTCGAGTCGAGTCCAGTCCAGTTCAGTTCAGTTCCGAGGCCTTCCGTTCCGTGCTACCCGGTGAGTACCGTTGCCGGGGAGGCATTTAGACGTGCACATTAGGTTGTGCCGGTCAAGACGGGTTTGGGTACACAAATCCGGTCTGCACTGTTTCAGCAGTGTATCTGTACTGTTTAGCAGTATATCTAGTATGTCTTGCATATAATTCAGTATTATCTAGTGTTAGTATTATGTCAGTAACTAGTTTTCTATTAGTTATCATCGTTCGTTAAATGTTAAATGTTAAATGTTTTAAATACGTTCTACATATTGTGGTGTGAATGATTGTTCATTATTGTGTTTATTGTATTAAGTGTGTTCAAGATTAAGTAATAAGGTCTAAAAATGCCGCTCTTTTCAAAATTAAGACAGATCAAAACCAGAAAAGGGGTACTCGAAGAAGCTGTTCCCATTCCACCTAGGGACACTCCAGGGTACTTTATGTATCATAAGCATGGCCTAGATGCCGTATTATTTCTTGATTTATGGGTGGACTACACCAAGGATTTACCAGAAAGTCAGAGGTGGCCCGCAGCTGGGACCTGGGATGCAGATTGCATCATGAGAGTAGAAGAAGAATTATGGAAAAAGAAAGCCAGACAGTCACAGAAAGATGCCATTGAATTATGGCGTAAAGAATCATATAGACGTACAGAAAAAACGCTCAGACAGGAAGAGAAAAGTAGGGAGAATTCGAATAAAGCCCGAGAAAATATATTAATTGAGGAAGGTACCCGAGTAAAAGCAGAACAAGTAGACAGACAACGAAACACTCTTATGAATGGTATGTATCCTCTTCTGGCCGAAGGGTTACCTCAGGCCACCCCGGAAATACCGAAAGACTTGACACCTCCATTACTCCCGATAAAAGCACATCCCAAAACAGCAAAAGATGTTTTCCTTTCTTCCTATTTAGATGATGTAGCTCCTGAATATGCTAATGTTCAGCCACACACACCGCCTACCGATGGTGCTCAACGCCAAGATCATCCGTCTGTATCCCCGCAACAACAAACTCCTACGCACATTCCCACAGGTCCATCTGTTTCTACCGCTTTTCCTACATCTACAGTTTCTATCTTACATCCAACAAATCCTTTTGTGCCTAGCACCTCAGACGGTGCGACAGGAGGTACGACAGAAATTTTTGCCACGCCACCCCGAGGAAATAAATTATCCCTTAGAGATTTAGCATACGAACGTACACCCCAACTAGCAACTTCTGACTTGTTCAAAGAGCATCTAGTGGATTGTAGATATGATCCTGTGCCCGGTAGACGGGACGGTATGCTGCTGTCATCACTACGTGTACGACGAGCTTCAAGGTATTTAGCGACGCTACCAGGAATGGTGGCACATTTAGACAATATATATCACTTTGTCCAATCAGGGCGAGGCCCTGAAAGTATTGACGAAGCCATGGAATACCAGAAAGTGGATGTACAGAGACAACTGTTACGCTTCTTCATAAACTGTGTGATCAGAAACCAAGACAGGCCTGAGGTAGAGCAGAAGGAAATGCAAGTACTTACCAGATGGGGTCAGAATATATCAGAAGGGAAACATGATAGACAGACATGTATAGTAGTTATGTACCGAAAGATCCGCAAAGAAGTAGAACGAATACATAAAGAAAGATTAGAGACAGACCAACATGAATCAGAGGGAGAGGAGGACGAAGAATCAGAAATGCCCACAGGACACTTAGAGACAATGGCTTATGTAGGTAAAGGAAGATCTTTTAATAATACCAGATGCTTTAATGATCCAATACGTCCGATACGTCCAGAATGTAACAGAAATTTTCAAGCCCCTATGTTAAATATAAGGTCTCCTGAACACCTATTCCAAGCTGCTGATAAACTACTCCGAGACCGAAGGGGGTACCATATGCTCGATTCCATGGATGAACAAGAATTAGCCAGGTCAGCAGTACAATGGGCTGACAGTCCCGGCAAATACAGTGATGATGCACTAGCACACACGTTTTTGAACCTTGCCCCAGACGAACAACGATTAGCTGGTATATACATGATTCAACACCTCCTTATATTATATAAAAGCCAACACTCCGATCCTGGACCCCTACCTGACATATTGACAGAATTACTCACGAATAAATGGAGAGGGTCAGGTACTGATTTAATTAAAGAAATTCTAGAATTTCGAAACCAGTATATAGTTTTCGTATGCCCAGAACATGTTCCAGTTCCCACTATGGGAAGAAAAATGTATCACATAGATAGACAGAATCCCTTACGCGAAGTACACCCAATCAGAGGTGAAGATAATACCTTTAAACGCGTGTTTGTGTACACGCCTATAACTAAAATTGAATTATTAGAAATGAAGAAAGTAGTACCCAGCCATGACAAGGATCCAGCAGGTTTCCACCGTGAGATAAAAGACATTTTACTCATGGGAGAGTATACCTACCCCGACATTATGAAAATATTAAAAGTATTAATGCCTGTCGGTATTTACGAGAAACTCAAAGAAAAGGAATGGGAGGTGGGAGACCAAAAGATAGATTGGACAGCATTAGAAAACGAAGAAAAGGCTCGAGCTGCAGGATCAGGGCTTGGGGAAAAGACTACAGCACTACCAGGATTACTAGTGCAGGTACTGCCACGTTTATTAACTACGAAAAAGGAGGACTGGGGTGCAATCTCAGCCTGTAAACAAAAGCAAGATGAAGACACTAGTGATTTCTATTCCCGATTTGAAAAATGTTTTGGTATAAATAGTGGCATAAAAGCAAGTAGCGAGTCATATCCACATCTGTTTGTGACAAAATTAGTTGAAAATTCCCTACCGCAAGTTAAGAATAAAGTATTGAAATTCGAGAGTACCTGGCAAGGTAACACCCCGTCACAGATGTTACAGATGTTACAATATCACCACAATAGAATTAGAGAAGAACAAGAACATGAACAAAGACGTATGAAAGACACGAAAATGAAAATGCTTGTGGCTCAGTCAGTTCCAGCTGATGGTCATAAAAGGGTGATTCTGCAGGTCCGGCGAAAGGGACATGCAACTATTGTAAACAACAAGGTCATTATATACACGATTGTGCAGTTCTGAAACATAATATCGCCACGGGTAAAACCCAGGAAAGACCACGTCCACCTAGACAGGATCAGAACCAACCACAAATCCCTCAGCATGCACAATCTAGGCCAGCTCCGCAACAGGCAGCTCCACAACAGACCGTAGCCACATCACAGCAGCAGCCTATTGCTGCCACACAAGCAACAACGCAACCAGTATGCACAAACTGATTATCCCGATTATCAGCGATACACATGAAATAGCCTAGGGAGGGAAGTTGGCTTACCCCTTATTGAGGTTCCTGTAGATCAAGAGGGACCTTATGTACATAGTGAACTATTAGGGGAAGACAGAAAGTTTTTACTTGATACAGGGGCAAGCAGAACAACTATACGACGCAGTGAAGTTCCAGGGGCACCCCTCTCAGGCTCACAGAATATTTCCCTTGGATTCTCAGGAAAGCCTATCATTAATGAAGTATCGCAACCCCTCCCACTTACGGTTGGTCCATTGACACGAACTACAGATTTATTGCTTACTAAATCATGTCCAGAAAACTTGTTAGGTATAAAAACATTGAAAGCTCTAGGAGCTATAATATGTTGTTCTCCGGAAGGAGTACGATTATTTTTACGTGACTTCAAAGGTCACTACGTGTCCAGAGACATGGATCACCGGCTGCAGAATTTACCTACACATTTATGGGCACAAGGCCCCACTGATGTTGGTTGCATGAACATTACACCATATCGAGTCACACTAAAAACAGGAGTGGTACTACCACGAATGCGACAATACAAGTTACCACCAGATGCTGTTGTGGCTTTGCTGCAAATCATTGACGAGCTCATTGCACAAGGAGTGGTTGTGGAAACTGACTCCAATGTATGTAATTCCCCGATAATTCCGATTCTTAAAAGAACGGATCCAAAAGCACCACCAGTATATCGATTAGTTATTGATCTGCGCGAATTAAATAAATGTATTGTACCACAATACCCTGTGGTCCCAGATATCTCTTCATTACTAACAGCTATTGATTCAGAAGCAACGTTCTTTACTGTAATTGATCTCAAGAATGCCTTCTTTAGCGTCCCAATAGATCCGGAAAGTCAATATTTGTTCGGATTCAGTTTAAATGGACGAAGTTTTAAATTCACACGCGCTCCTCAAGGATTCACAGAAAGCCCCAGCATCTATAGCCAAGCACTGAAACGAGAACTTGACAGTATCCACATGCCAGTTAACACTGCCCTGCTTCAATATGTCGATGATCTGCTGATCACCGCCCGAAGCGAACGTAAATGTGAAGAAGCGTCACTGACGGTTTTACAATTTCTGGCCGACAAGGGGCACAAGGTGTCCCCTTCTAAGCTGCAATTCTGTGTCCAGCAAGTTGTTTACCTTGGGCACTTGCTGTACAAGGAGGGAAGACAGCTTACACCTGATCGCATCCAGTTAATTGCTAACATGCCACCACCTAAGACACAAAAGGAGGTGCGGGCTTTTATAGGTCTCACTTCATACTGTAGGCAGTGGATCCCTCAATATGCATTTCTAGCAAAACCACTCATCCAGTTGACAACACAGGAGGCAGCCACATCGACTGTCCTCCCTTGGACTCAAGAACATACGCAAACCTTTGAAAGCTTAAAGAAAGCTTTATGCCAAGCACCTGTTTTAGCAACACCATGTTACAGTAAGCCTTTTACACTCTTTGTTACAGAACGCGAAGGTACTGCCTTGTCAGTACTCACTCAGGAACAAGCAGGATCACACAAACCATGTGCTTATTTTTCTAGTACATTAGATCCCGTAGCTCAGGCTCTCCCTGCGTGCCTGAAATCAGTGGCAGCAACAGCTTTAGCAATCAGACAAAGCGATGCCATAGTATTAGGACATCAATTGACAGTACAAGTACCATACGCAGTAGAGGTTCTCTTGAACCGCACACAAACACAACACTTGACTATAGCAAGACTCACCGGTTATGAATTAACATTGTTTCAGCCACACATAGAAATCAGACGTTGTAATACATTAAATCCTGCCACACTTTTGCCAGTAAACGGAACAGATCCATAAGCACATGATTGTATTGAAGTCATTACTATCACGACGAAACCCAGACAAGACTTGACAGAAATCCCTTTATCAGATCCGGACCTGACATTGTATGTAGATGGTTCATGTATGAGAACAAGTACAGGAGAGTTAGTGGCCGCTTACGCAGTCACAACAGACACTGAAGTCATTGAAACAAATTGTATTAACACTTTGTCAGCTCAAGCAGCAGAGCTCATCGCTCTGACACAAGCCTGTATTCAAGCCAAAAATAAGAAAGTCAACATATACACAGATTCACGTTATGCATTCGGAGTCGTCCATGACTTCGGCGTACTGTGGCGAGAGAGAGGTTATTTAACTTCTCACGGTACCCACATCCAACACGGACCCCTCATTCAAGCTCTATTAGACGCGATTCATCTACCTACTGCAATATCGATTATGAAATGCAAAGCCCATATAAAAGTTACCGACATCATTTCCCAGGGTAACGACCTAGCTGACAGAACAGCTAAACAGACTGCTCAGAACCAGACTCATACAACTGACACGACAAAGACAATAGTTCCGACACCAACACATTGCATGACAGTTAAGGATCCCGCCCTTGATGGAATTGACATACAGACACATGCTACACCAGAAGAAATAAAGAAATGGACTGAATTAGGAGGGATCCAAACGGATCAAGGATGGATGACGAAGGGAAAATCAATATGGTTTCTTCCCGATTCCATGGTTCAAGTCATCATTAACACAATACATAGTCCAGCGCACCTAGGAGAAAAAGCTATGCTAGACAGCATTCAACACATTTGGTTCAACAAACACTTGCGAGCAGCAGCCAAACAGAAAGTACGTACCTGTATGATATGTTGTCAGTTCAACCCAGGTAAAAGCATTCCCGTAGAGCAGGGTGGATTTCAACCTCCCGATCACCCTTTTGAAGTCCTCCAGATGGATTATATCCAGATGGAACGATGTCGAGGATTCAAATATGTTCTCGTAGTTGTCTGTGCTCTTTCCCGTTGGACAGAAGCCTACCCGGTTTCAGATTACACTGCCCCGACTACTGCCAAACAGCTAGTTCGAGAATTCTTCCCACGGTACGGTTTGCCACGTGTCGTGTACTCAGATAACGGCCAGCCATTCTCATCCGAACTAATGAAACACGTTTCACTTCTGTTAGGTTACCAATGGAAATTCCACTGTGTCCGACATCCCGAGGCAGCAGGTCTCGTGGAACGCCATAATCAAACTCTGAAAATTAGATTGTCCAAAGTATGTAGAGAAAAAGGTGTCGATTGGATAGTAGCCTTACCAGTTGCGCTCTTTTACATGAGAATGGTAGCACATTCTCGAACAGGGCTATCCCCGTATGAGGTGATCTTCGGTAGACCACCAAATATGTGGGGGACGCCTATACCTCGTAAAATCACTGATGTTGACTGTAATATGCTGACAGATTACCTGGCTTCCTTGATGTCTGCACTACAATCTTGTCGTTCACAGGTAGCTGCAGCTTTTCCCGATAACACTGAGGTGAAGCCCCATGACGTGGTTCCAGGTGACCTGGTTCTTGTGGGGAATTTCGACCGGAAGACCCAGCTGGAGCCCAGGTGGCAGTCGCCCAAGATCGTCTTGCTGACCACAAGGACAGCCGTGAAGATTGAGGGACGTAAAGGGTGGTTGCACTCGAGCCATATCAAAAATTTTTATGGACTACCGTCCGATGTGAACACTCAGCCCTGCATTCCCTCACAGACAGACTCAAAGCTCCCCTTGGTTGAAAGGACGGAGAACGAACTCTATAAACTGAAACTAAGGTCTAGCAAGTCAGACAATTTGATTGTTTAAGTCCTCTCCAAGGTGAATCGGTTGAATTTGTCTCTGACATGTATCCTCTTGACCGAAATAGAGAGAGAAATAGACAGATACAGCTTAAAAAACATGCGTACTGTAAATCGCTTCGTAGTCACTGCATAGTGACATTATTAATTTTGTTTTTTCTAAGTCTTCTGATCATCATTTCTAGTGTATTGCTACATATGTATTACCCTATTTCTAAGCGTGCTTACAATGCTACTGCTGAACATTCTTTTAGCGAATTACCTCCGCATGAGTTGTCTTATAGATTTGCGCTGCGCAACAACACTTTTATTAGTATGTTACATCATTCCCATCAGACCAACAATGCTACCAATTGTTGGATATGTGGCCGACTCCCTCCCTATCAGAACTATAAGGGAGTTTTGCCTCTCTTTCCGTATCCGTTCACACACAATGGCTCCTGTGGAGCATGGTTTAGTTTGATTAATTCCCTAGATTCAAATTCCGTAGTTTATCAAGACAACTGGGTTTGGGGAAACCTGAACCTAGTTTTGCTTAAAGTCTGCTACCCTAACAAGGAGGGACTTCCCAAAAGAACAGGAACTGATCTAGAAAATGAAGTATATGGATTAGGTAACTTTACACTTAACCTCATGATTCTGAATGTTGAATCCGAAGCTACACCAATCTTGCCCGCTATGTCAGTATTTCCAGTTAAAGGTGAATTATGTGTAAGAAAGAATGGTTCAATACACATGGGCCATAGTAAATGTACCACTGTAATAAAATTCAGTGATCAAGGCAAGTCTACATTCAGAGCTTCTCGTCATTCCTACTTCATATGTGGCCAGACTGCATATATACGTTTACCTCTAGATTGGGATGGTACCTGTTACATAGCATTCCTTCTGCCACCTGTTTTCCTAGCCCCTCCTGATTATCACAGAAATACTCATTTAGTACACAATAGACAGCAGAGAGATCTCCCGATTGTCGATTACACTGAAACGGCATGGGAGCAATACACGGATTTCAATAAAGGTTTCTTTCCCTATATAGGTACAGTCACTAATAGTAAGCTGATACGTAGATTAACTAGAACCCTTGAAGCAGTAGTGAATGAGACTACTTCCGCCCTAGGCAACTTAACAGAGGAGCAGTCTGCGATGCGGATTGTTGTGCTTCAAAATCGTCTTGTCCTTGACGTCATCCTGGCCGATAGGGGCGGAGCTTGTAGGGTCATCGGATCAAGTTGCTGTGTTTTCATACCAGAAAACTCGCCGTCAGTATATAAAGCCAAAACTCGCCTTCATAAGATTATAAGCCAGATACACCAGAGTCCAGGCACCTGGACTTGGTCCGGTTGGTTCTGGAGCGTGTTGTCAGCCTGGGGATGGAGGATTCTATCCTTCCTAGGTATTGGCTTTCTCATATTATTCAGTTGCTGCTTATGTCTACAATGTGGGCCAGCGATTTGTGGTTTGTGTGCCACATCGTGTATTCCGCATCCAAGTTTTCGTTCAAGATCCCGGAAGAAGAAAGAAGAACAAATGATGCTATATGAACAGATTGATGGATTGATGAAGATCGATATCTCCTAAGGGTCCGTAGGGGACAAGGAGGGAATGAGGAAATATGAATTTTATGATCAGTTATGTCCCCTATCTTAGACCCCAACGGCTCCATGTACATGCTACAAGTACATGTATGTTCCCTCCAGTTCCAGTTATGAAGACGCAAATACATGTGCGTCCACCGTCAACATGTCCTCTTTCAGATCCGCCATGAATGGGTCGGATATTCCATTCCTAAGTATGAAAGGCCACCGACTTTATGTGGTTCACTTTCCACCTTTTACAGTCCAGGCGAGTAGGCCCTGAATTCTGCCATCAAGCCTTTTCCTGCCTTCTGCCTCTGAAAGCTTCAGTCTGAGCCCGCATCTGTATCCATGAACTTTGTCCTACTCCCTGCGCGGCTAACGGTGCCTGATCCGGCCTGTTGCCTGCTGTACTGCTCGATTTTCCCGGCCTTCCGGTGTTGCAGAGCAATCCATATGACTTCAGTCTCTTTCCATCCGAGCCTAAGGACTGGAGTAGTGAGTAGGGCCTATCTATTAGACACTTGTGACACCATCCCGTGCTCCTACCCTTAGCTCAGGGCCTACACACATAGCCTAGGGGATAGATTCATTAGCCTTGAGGATAATTTGCCCTATAGTGAGGTTGTTTCATGGAGCTGTGTTGAATTCAGGCCTGGTAGGCCTCAAACGGGAGAGACTCCATCTTTCTTTCTGCTCCGGCAGCCCGGGACCTTTCCAGAGGGAGGGGGATGTTTTAGTTATGAGGTGTTATTCGCTCGGAGAGAACCGGTTCAGGCCGGCCCTTATCGAAGGATTGTATTTTTCTTCATGCCGAAGACACTACATCAGGCCGGCCGGCTGGGAAAGTGTCCTTGGTACGGGGAGGTACAGGAATTTGGTGGGCGGCAGGTTTCGAGCTGGAAATTTCCATGAGGGAATGCACTTCTATATTAGTGAAAGTCTGAGTGAGATAAGGGCACTTGCTTCTAGACCATAGGCGGCATCTGGCCGTTAGCAGAAGAGCTATTACTTATTCCAGGGAAGACTGATGACGAACTTGAATCCAAAGAGGAGAGAGTAGCCGATAAGGACGAGGTTCCAGTGACTCGGAGAGGGAGAAGGGAGCAGACCCATAACTGCAGAGGGGTGACTTCCAGGCTAAGCCGAGGCATAGACGAGAAGGGAACCTAGATGACCATTGAGTACAGGCGACGTACCCTCAAGGTGAAGTCGATCCCTTTTTCTTTGAAGTGTATAACTTAATCTTTTACTTTCCTTGCAGGTTATATATGTATGATGTGTTCCGTAAATGTGCATGTGGCATTTAAATAAAGTATTTAGCTTATTGTACGTTAGCATGTGTTGTGTACTTTTGTATAGGAGGATAGCCTATTCTTTAGTCAGAGTTGCCTTAAAATGAACAGAGGTTAATCCTGGTCAGGTAAGTGGTAACTGGATGAGGGGGAAAACAAGCCCCTTGAACTAGAGAACAGGTTGTGCTCCGCTAATGGTCTTTGTGTGATCTGATATATAGTCCCAATTCCCCTGTCGTGTACTAATAGGATGAGCTCGTGCTAAGGCTGCCGTGTAGGTAGGAGATTCTGGGTCTGACTGAGGCCGCGAGATCGTGTGTGTGTCGCTGCCGAATGGGTAGGAGATTCTGGACCTGACCGAGGTCGCGAGACTTTGTGTGTTGCTACCGGATGGGTAGGAGATTCTGGGTCTGACTGAGGCCGCGAGATCGTGTGTGTGTCGCTGCCGAATGGGTAGGAGATTCTGGACCTGACTGAGGTCGCGAGACTTTGTGTGTTGCTGCCGAATGGGTAGGAGATTCTGGACCTGACTGAGGTCGCGAGATCGTGTGTGTCGCTGCCGAATGGGTAGGAGATTCTGGACCTGACTGAGGTCGCGAGATCGTGTGTGTCGCTGCCGAATGGGTAGGAGATTCTGGACCTGACTGAGGTCGCGAGACTTTGTGTGTCGCTGCCGAATGGGTAGGAGATTCTGGACCTGACTGAGGTCGCGAGATCGTGTGTGTGTCGCTGCCGAATGGGTAGGAGATTCTGGGTCTGCCTAAGGCCGCGAGACTGTGGTTGCTGAGATTGCGAGGCTGTGAGGCCTTGATATATATATATATATAATAGGAATTCCCTGTCCTTAGGTGGTACGTGTATATGTGGTTATTTGGGTGTAAAAAGACCCTAGGGAGGGGGTAACGTTCTGTTTTGGGTCAGAAGGGCTTTGTAGAGCGGGTTCCACCCGATCCGAAAACCCAAGCAGAACATTTGGCGTCACGAACTGTTTACGTAACCTGTGTGCGTTGTGGTTGTCTTGTGTTTGCTTTCGGCGTGTGCGTGATTTTCTTTTTTGTATATTTGCGTGTATACTTTTTCTTTCTCTTTCTTTCTCTCTTCCTTTCTTTTCTCTGCGTTTCTTTTTCTTTCTTTTTCGCGATGTTTTCTAGGAAATCGAAATCTACTCTTAAATTGTCCGTTGATATTCCCGGATGGGATTCAACGCCTTATGGTGCCTTGGCCCGAGAGTGGGCTGATTCTACTGGTCTGAGTGAAAATTGGAATTCTTCTTTGGAGTCGGCGGAACCGGCTGTCGTAATTACTTGTTTGCAGACGGCACCTGTCTTGAAGGGTGAGGAGGTTCCCGCTTTGGGGCGCAGAGGTTGGGTTATTCTGTCTGCGTATCGGATTCTGCATGAGAGGTTGCTGAAATTGCAGATCTCTTTTAAGGATGCGGAATCACACCTTGTTGAGATTCAGAATTCTAACACTTTATTGCGGTGTCAAAATAAGTTGCTTTCCGACAAACTTGACACTTACCAAACGGTTGCCGAAAGGGCGGCTGTGCGGATTGCTCGTTATAAGTACAAGAACAGGCGTGGTCGTGTTTCGTCGCGTAAAGTGCGTCTGGTCGTGGCGAAAGCTGGACTGGATTGGAATCCTGATGAATGGGATGGTAATATCTGGGACTCGACTACGTCTTGTTCCTCGGGTGAGGAATGTGCTATGCATGAGCTTTCTCGTTCCCGTCCTGACAGTAAGTCTACTTCTCGCACCTCTGATGGTGCACCCCGTGATTGCGCTCGTTCTTCGGGCGGGATTGATACTTTTCACACTGACTGTCCCTCTACTCGTACTGCTCGGGCTCCTTGTGATGCTCGTCCCGTTGTTTCTGCGCACCCGGTTTTTCGTCGGAAGTTGCAGCAGTCTCCCAATGCTCCGCAGGGTGTTTCTTTGGACTGTTTGGAAGATTTTACCCAGCAAGAAATTAGTGATATTTTGCAACGCTTTCGGCAGCGGACTGGTGAGGCTTTGCTCACGTGGATGGTGCGCCTTTATGAACTAGGCGCTGCTGGTATTATGTTGGATACTGGCGATTGTTTGAAGTTTTGTTCTTTGAGTTTGGATTCTACTGTGCAAGATCATTTTCGTAACTATAATGGTGGTGGTCAAATTTCTTTGCTCCAATTGGCGACTGAAGGTTGCAATTTGAAGTATCCTACTGAATCTGACTGGCCTGTCAATGACAAGCCGTGGTATACCTTGCGTGATGCTGCGCAACGTCTTAAGGAGGAAGTGATGAAAACGGCTATTTTTCTGGGCACTGATGACAGGTTGCTTGATGGGTTGTTGACTTCTTCGGTGCGGAATCGTATCATTCGCTCTTCTCCTGTTGCCTACAAGCAGGTCATGATGACTTTGTTGATTAACCAGACTGGTAATGTACTATCTACGGTGTTGGAGTCGGTACGCCAACTCGGTGAGTTGGGTGAGTGGTTTAAACCTGAACGTCAGTCCCGGTCTGACACTCGTACTCCTGGTGAATATAAATTTACTAGACGTGATATCTTTACTGGTCTTTTGGCTGATGGTGTGCGTCGGGAGGATATTGATGGTGAGACTACTGCTCGTTTGTGGGAAATGTTTCGCAAACGGGGCTTGGACCGGAAGGAGGGTGCCCGGCGTGTTCGGACGACTGAGTGTGATCGTGGTTGTTCTGATGGTAGCGGTGATGATGATCGCCGTGGGCGCTTTGATCGTCGTGATGATCGACGTCCTGTACGTGATCTGTCCCCTCATCGAGAGCGGGACAGGGAGAGAGAGGGGGAAAAGGAAAGGGGGAGAAATGATCATGCTTACAGTAGACGTAGAGATGATAGGGATCAATCCCCTGAATTGAGAAGGAGGGAGGATCGATACAGTTTGGCCGATCGAAACTCGCAGTGCAATGTAGAGGACAGGAATCCATTTCGTAATAGAGATGGATATGAACAGGAGGTACCGATACCTAAGAAACGTGAGAGTCTTTATCCTGATTTGTCCTGGTACACAGAATGCAGTAAGAATGACTAGGAAATAGGTCAAGCTCCGGTACACAGATGGGCTCACAGAGATAATAGACCCTATGTAGATATTGATATTTTTTGGAGACATCGTAATATCCAAAGGGCCCGAGCATTAGTTGATACAGGAGCGGAGGCCACTCTTATTCATGGAAAATCAAAGAAATTTACAGGGCAGCCTTTCACTATTATCGGATTAGGAGGAAAGGAAACCCCTGCAGTTCAAACTTTGCTTGAAATGAGAATAGGTAGAATCCCTAGAAAGGAATATTCTGTATTAGTAGTGCCACTTCTAGAATTCATAATTGGAATTGATATTTTGAAGGGAATGACATTGCATCTTGATGATGGGTGTTACCAATTTGGAACAACGCATTATATCTCGTCCAGACCTATACGGGTTGGTCGTTTAAGGATGCCCCCCATACAAGTTCCCCAGGCGACCAAAGTGGTTTGTCAGAAGCAGTATCGTATTCCGGGTGGTCATGAAGAGATTAGTACCACCATTCAGGAGTTGGTTGATGCAGGCGTTATAACTCCAGTTACTTCTGCTTGGAATAATCCTGTTTGGCCGGTGCGTAAAAGTGATAATTCTTGGCGCATGACTGTTGATTATCGAGAATTGAACAAACACACGCCCTTTTTGACTGCTGCAGTACCGGATGTTATCACCCTGATTGAAAGAATCCAAACACATCCAGGTACATGGTATGCGTCCATCGATATTGCTAATGCTTTCTTTTCTATTCCAATTGCCCCTGAGTGTCAGGAACAGTTCAGTTTTACGTGGAACGGGCGTCAGATGACGTTCAGAAGTCTTCCTCAGGGCTATGTGCATAGCCCTACGATCTGTCACCGGCTGGTGGCAGAACACTTGACTGAGGTACCAGTTCATCCCAAAATTCAGATATGTCATTATATTGATGATGTTTTGATCCAAGGCGAAACACAAGAGGATGTTCAGACACAATTAGATAGAGTCAGTGAGTGTCTGCGTGGGAAAGGTTGGGAGATCAATCCGGACAAATTACAAGGTCCGTCCCAAGCTGTAAAATTTTTAGGTATTAATTGGCATGAGGGACACCGCGAGGTGATCCCTCAAGTTAAACAGAAGATTCTTGATTTTTCGGTTCCGAGGAATAGGAAGGAAGCCCAGAGCTTCATTGGTTTATTTGGTTTTTGGCGCCAGCATATTCCTCATTTGAGTCAAATATTGGCCCCGTTGTACCGTGTTACACGTAAAAAGAATGCATTTGAATGGGGTAAGCAACAACAAGATGCATTTAGTCTAGCGAAAGAGGCAATTCAACATGCTATGGATCTTTGGCCTGTACGTGATGGTGATGTGGATTTGAATGTGTCTGTGCAAGGCCCTTATGCAAACTGGAGTCTGTGGCAGAAACAAGGCAGGTGCAAAGTACCATTAGGGTTTTGGACCAAAAAGCTACCTGATGCTGGTGAGCGTTATACACCCTTTGAGAAACAGCTACTTGCTTGTTATTGGGCTTTGGTGGATACCGAGCAATTAACATTGGGACATGACATATTCTTGCGTCCTGAAATTCCTATTATGCAGTGGGTTTTGAGTTCACCAAAAACTCATCGAATTGGGCATGCTCAGGAGGCGAGTGTGATTAAATGGAAATGGTACATACAAGACAGGGCACGTGTGGGTCCGAAAGGAGTTGCGTCTTTACATGAGCAAGTGGCGCAAGCACCATCGACTGAGACTGAGAGTGAGTGTTCTGTACCTTTAGAACAGGAGTCTCCTGTCAAGTGGGGTAAACCTTTTGATGATTTGTCCGTCGAGGACAGGAACCATGTGTGGTTCACAGATGGGTCAGCAAAATTTATTGGAACTACACGGCACTGGAAGGCGGTGTCTTATAATCCGATCACACAGAAACTGTTGAGCACAACTGGTGAAGGGAAGAGTAGTCAGTTCGCAGAGCTCTATGCCGTTTATCAAGTTTTGAAACAGGAGTTACCTGGTGTATGCCATATTTTCACCGACTCCTGGTCCACTGCCAATGGACTGGCCGTTTGGTTACCGACCTGGCATTCCCATAATTGGAGGTTACACTCCAAAGAGTTATGGGGAAAAGAGTTATGGCAAGAGATTTGGGAAATGCTCCCACAGAGTACTGTTACCATCTTCCATGTGGATGCTCACACCCCCATAGATTCTCTTGACAAATTTTTTCATAACATTGCAGATGAGAAATCTAAAATTGCTGAGGCAGTGGTGGACAGACAAGATCCTGATATTGCGGGATTGGCGAAATGGGCACACCAGAAGGCAGGACACTTTGGAGAGAAGGCCACTAGCAGGTGGGCTGCTGATAGAGGAATTTATATTCCCCTGGACCTAATCAAAAATGTTATTCTACATTGTCCCGTCTGTCAGCATATCAGACAGCGTAAAGTACCCCAAATTGTTAGAGGTCATTTACATCGCGGGAAATTGCCCGCTCAAATCTGGCAGATTGATTACATCGGACCCCTTCCCATGAGCAGAAATTGTCAATATGTTTGCACAATTGTCGATACATATAGTGGTTTGCTGGTAGCTTTTCCATGTAAGCAAGCCACCCAATTGAATACCATTAAAACATTAGAATTGATTATGATGTATTATGGTGTGCCATTCCAAATTCAATCTGATAATGCATCCCATTTTCGTGGAAGATTGGTACAGGAATTCTGTGTGGAAAACCATATTGAATGGATCTTTCATATACCTTACTACCCGCAGGCTTCGGGCCTGGTGGAGAGATTGAATGGCCTGTTAAAGGATCAGCTACGCAAATTAACAGATGACAAGTATAAAAATTGGCGAGACTTTTTACCCCAAGCACTATTAATCCTGAATAATCGTCCTTTTTTAAATGCTGAATCTCCACTTATGCGTTTGTTCCCCCCAAAGGTTGAGACTATGCCTAATGTAATTAATGAAACTGTGATGTATTGGGAAATTACTTCCGGAGCTCTGGCTCCATGCAGAGCGACCCCAGGGTCGGCAGGCTTAGATTTGCATGCCATGGATGACACCGTTCTAAAAAGCAAAAATCGGGTCATCATTGCTACCGGTGTTGGTATTCATATACCACCGGGGAATTTTGGATTGATCGCCCCTAGATCGGGGCTGGCTGTAAAAGGCATCCAGGTACTTGGAGGGGTAATTGACAGCGACTATCAGGGAGAGATTAAGGTACTTCTGCTAAATAGCAGTGAGAATGACTTGCTGATACACCGCACCGACCGAGTGGCTCAATTACTCATTATGCCTGTTTTCAGTGGTGAAATAATGAAAGGCACTGCCCCAACTTTGCTAACTGTACGAGGCCAGAAAGGCTTTGGCTCTACGGATAACCCTGGAGCCAAGATTTGGGTGCAATCGCCTAAGAATCCCCCTGAACAAGCAGAGGTTATTGCCACCGGTCAGGATAACACCATTTTGGTTATGAGGCCAGGGAAAGATAGCTGGGAAGCTGTCCCAGCTGATAAATGTTATTTACGAGAATGATTAATGCCTGTGTTTGGTTCTTTTTCAGATCATTCTTTGGATTGTTGCTGCAGGATGTGTCGGTACTGGACACCGTTCGGTCTACTTCGGAGAGAGAGAAGGGATCCCATTAACCCGGGATGAATTGGGAACCAGAGTGTTGCGTTCCTTCAATGCGTGGGACTCGTCATCGAACTTTTGGACACTGCTGGCGAAAAGAGTAACTGATGCCCCTCACTTCTGTTTGACACCGATGAGATCTGTGCACGATATCTTAGCGACGTGCCTAGTTGCTGTCCCCGCCTCGCTGGAGACGTTAATAAGCATCTTTAACATTTCAAAGGCTCGTCCGAATATTATTCTGGGTGATTTTGCTACCCATGCATATTGTCCTTTATGTACTGAACTGCCGAATGAGCAACTTCCCATCCAATCCCAAATAACTACGTATAACATTACACAAGGTGATCTATGCTTTTTCCTCACATGTAATCCTAATGCAATTTCTGAATGTCTACGTCTCAAGTTAAGAGGCGCCACTGTTCTCACATCTCATGACCGAACTCTGTGTTGCCAGAGGACACCGGCCACATGTGTTTCAGTCCAGAACAATATGACTTGCAATAGTTTGGTAGTTACTCCCAGTCACTATCGTGCAATATTGCTACCTGCCGGATGGCTTTTCTCATGTGGTAATACTTCCTGGCCCTATGTCCCTGCGAACATTTCCGGAGGCCCGTGTGCCATTACTAGACTCAGTTTACTTATGTTCTCATCACATCCAAATGCCAACTCTCGTGTGCTCCGAGATACAACTACGTTACAGGAGGATTGTGACTCATCTTTGCATTTATATTCCAAGTCTGAATACCTTAGTCTAGCTGTTTCAATTATTGGTGTCCCTGCTTTGGCGGTTTATAATGCTAAATCCATTGGGAAAATGGCTTGCTGGATGGTCAAATCTATTAATCATACTTCCACAGTCTTATCTGACTTACTATTAGACGCCCAGGGTGAACGTAGAGCCATCTTGCAAAATAGAGCAGCCATTGATTATCTTCTGCTTAAACATGGACATGGCTGTTCGGACTTTGAAGGCCTCTGCTGTTTTAACTTATCTGATCATACACGATCCATTCGTGCACACATAGATAAATTGCATGACCTAACTAATGAAGTTAGGAAACACATTGATCAGAGCTGGTTTGACTGGCTCTTTAACTGGTTGCCAGACATGAATATGCTACGCCACACATTAGGTGGCATTTTGATTGCTCTTGTTGTTTTAATTTCTATCTGTTGTTTTATTCAGTGTATCCCTTCACTGCTTCAATTCTGCACATCTGGCACTAGACATAGATCAGTTAGTTTTGTTTCATATTATTCTTCCACAGATGTTAGTTCCATTTAGTATATATATAATAGACTGAAGTCAAGGGTGGAATGTACTGCTCGATTTTCCCGGCCTTCCGGTGTTGCAGAGCAATCCATATGACTTCAGTCTCTTTCCATCCGAGCCTAAGGACTGGAGTAGTGAGTAGGGCCTATCTATTAGACACTTGTGACACCATCCCGTGCTCCTACCCTTAGCTCAGGGCCTACACACATAGCCTAGGGGATAGATTCATTAGCCTTGAGGATAATTTGCCCTATAGTGAGGTTGTTTCATGGAGCTGTGTTGAATTCAGGCCTGGTAGGCCTCAAACGGGAGAGACTCCATCTTTCTTTCTGCTCCGGCAGCCCGGGACCTTTCCAGAGGGAGGGGGATGTTTTAGTTATGAGGTGTTATTCGCTCGGAGAGAACCGGTTCAGGCCGGCCCTTATCGAAGGATTGTATTTTTCTTCATGCCGAAGACACTACATCAGGCCGGCCGGCTGGGAAAGTGTCCTTGGTACGGGGAGGTACAGGAATTTGGTGGGCGGCAGGTTTCGAGCTGGAAATTTCCATGAGGGAATGCACTTCTATATTAGTGAAAGTCTGAGTGAGATAAGGGCACTTGCTTATAGACCATAGGCGGCATCTGGCCGTTAGCAGAAGAGCTATTACTTATTCCAGGGAAGACTGATGACGAACTTGAATCCAAAGAGGAGAGAGTAGCCGATAAGGACGAGGTTCCAGTGACTCGGAGAGGGAGAAGGGAGCAGACCCATAACTGCAGAGGGGTGACTTCCAGGCTAAGCCGAGGCATAGACGAGAAGGGAACCTAGATGACCATTGAGTACAGGCGACGTACCCTCAAGGTGAAGTCGATCCCTTTTTCTTTGAAGTGTATAACTTAATCTTTTACTTTCCTTGCAGGTTATATATGTATGATGTGTTCCGTAAATGTGCATGTGGCATTTAAATAAAGTATTTAGCTTATTGTACGTTAGCATGTGTTGTGTACTTTTGTATAGGAGGATAGCCTATTCTTTAGTCAGAGTTGCCTTAAAATGAACAGAGGTTAATCCTGGTCAGGTAAGTGGTAACTGGATGAGGGGGAAAACAAGCCCCTCGAACTAGAGAACAGGTTGTGCTCCGCTAATGGTCTTTGTGTGATCTGATATATAGTCCCAATTCCCCTGTCGTGTACTAATAGGATGAGCTCGTGCTAAGGCTGCCGTGTAGGTAGGAGATTCTGGGTCTGACTGAGGCCGCGAGATCGTGTGTGTGTCGCTGCCGAATGGGTAGGAGATTCTGGACCTGACCGAGGTCGCGAGACTTTGTGTGTTGCTACCGGATGGGTAGGAGATTCTGGGTCTGACTGAGGCCGCGAGATCGTGTGTGTGTCGCTGCCGAATGGGTAGGAGATTCTGGACCTGACTGAGGTCGCGAGACTTTGTGTGTTGCTGCCGAATGGGTAGGAGATTCTGGACCTGACTGAGGTCGCGAGATCGTGTGTGTCGCTGCCGAATGGGTAGGAGATTCTGGACCTGACTGAGGTCGCGAGATCGTGTGTGTCGCTGCCGAATGGGTAGGAGATTCTGGACCTGACTGAGGTCGCGAGACTTTGTGTGTCGCTGCCGAATGGGTAGGAGATTCTGGACCTGACTGAGGTCGCGAGATCGTGTGTGTGTCGCTGCCGAATGGGTAGGAGATTCTGGGTCTGCCTAAGGCCGCGAGACTGTGGTTGCTGAGATTGCGAGGCTGTGAGGCCTTGATATATATATATATATAATAGGAATTCCCTGTCCTTAGGTGGTACGTGTATATGTGGTTATTTAGGTGTAAAAAGACCCTAGGGAGGGGGTAACGTTCTGTTTTGGGTCAGAAGGGCTTTGTAGAGCGGGTTCCACCCGATCCGAAAACCCAAGCAGAACACCTGCCAAAAACTGTATTTCACCTTCAAGATTATCTGCTCCGCTCCTCATCCGATGCATTTCTGTCTAGTAGTTTAGATAAACATTCTTCCAGCTACCGAGCAAAGGGCCAGGCCTCACTGTCCTCCTGCAAGTAATTCATAGCCCCTGTTACCATGGAAGATTCCTGCCCCCTCGCATCTCATGTAGACACTTAGACGCTTGTACACGCACTAACAGTCAGTATAGAATAGATTCCGTCCGAGAGACCTTTCCTTTTGGATAATACAGTTCTTTAAACATAAGATATTAGATATGATTTGGGATTAGGTTGACATGACCCCCCAGACTTCTGTCTCCACATGTAGAGCTAAATGTCAAGTTCCCTTCACCCTCTAGTTGCACGTCAATCACACGTCATGCGGCTGCGCACGCATCTCTGCCAAGTATTTCTGCTGATATTACAGGATTCTCTTATGGATCCACCCACCTGTGACA
Source organism: Triturus cristatus (assembly GCF_964204655.1). Classification (NCBI taxonomy): domain Eukaryota; kingdom Metazoa; phylum Chordata; class Amphibia; order Caudata; family Salamandridae; genus Triturus; species Triturus cristatus. Next base: position 1,128,753,662 of record NC_140588.1, on the reverse strand, counting down.
TCATGTTTAAATGACGTTTTTAGTCTACGCCTATGTTTACGCCTTTTTTTATTACGTATGTGTATTATTATCTGTATTATCAGCTGTTACGCCTCCTGCATCTGTCTTAATGTAATGCTTCTCATATAAATATCTTTACTTGTCAATAATGTATTGCCTTCCCTTCCTGAACCCTCGTGGTGATGGAATTTGATGCCTATGGTTCGAACCATAATTCCTTTGTAGAGGAATAAAGCCTTTCAGAACCTCTAATACCACGGATTCTGCCTCTTATTTTTACTGAGTTATTCTTACTAGACTTTACCGCATAAAAAATAGTACAGGTAATTTAAATATTTACCACACCCCAGTCACAGATCTGGGTTGAATCCATCATCATTCTTTAGCTCACTTTGCCACCCCAGTTCAGACACAGCTATATGCATATCAGCCTTGACCCTGTGCTTCATGGGAACAGTCTAGCCCGAACTGCCAAGCCATGTCTTCCCTGGACCGGAAACAAGCATCCTGGGACCGGTTTCAGTGTAACAGCCCTCATCAGCACGGCTAGCTTAAATCCAGTGGCAAAGTGAGCAAGGGACTCACGCCTGGGCATACTCTGCCAACTTAGTGTGAATAAAGCAAACACAAGGAGATGATGGACGGAGTGCTGTAACTTTTCAAACACTCACTCCCAGTCACAGATCTGGGTTGAATCCATCATCATTCTTTAGCTCACTTTGCCACCCCAGTTCAGCCACAGATAGCATCAGTCTTGACCCTGTCCTCATGGGAACAGTCCAGCCTGTTACACAGTTTTGGACTAATTTGGATGTGCCTCGGCATTTGTTCAATATACAGCAGTAATGGTGGGAGTTAAAATACAGTGTTCAGTGAAGGAGGAAGGGTTTACATACCCAGGGTATTTGTACTTAACAGTGAGGTGGATGATGACATCAACAGGTGGTTTCAAGCATATGAAGTAGACTCAGATATGATGTGTAGAAATGGTTGTGCAACCACACATTCTAGACATATTGCTTTGGGGTCTAGCACCAAAATTAATCCACATTAAACAAGGGTGCTCATATGGAATTTACTCCCTACTACCACTGGGTGCATATGAATCATGAATTAAAATGTTTATAATCTCAAAATATAGACAATGATACCGAAACATTGTTTGCAAAGTCCAGTATACATCAGTCCATCAGGTGAATAGAGCTGAAAATTTCAAAAGTATTTATTCCAATGATGGCCCACAATTTTGTTCATATTTTCACTCATAGCTTGAATTTAAGCTTTGTTAAACATCAAATGGAAGTCTGTATAGCAAAGTTTACAATCAATCTACTTGGGAAATGTGGTACTTTTGTGCTCATTTTGCTGCTGCATTTTATCCTGGGTTGTCTGTATTTTTATGCATTAGTGTGGTCCTTGAATTTGAGCTGCTTTGCTCTGTTCTGTTCCTCTGTCCCCTCCTCCGCCCAATTTCTTCAATTGTCTGTTTTTTCTGTTGCTGCGGTAGTGTGTTTCTTATCTCAATTAATCGGTCTCATCACTATTGTTGTATATAGACGATGCACATCACTAGGAAGAACCAGGAGGCAGGGAGGTACTAGGACAGGAACTTTATTATGGAATAGGATACCCCACCAGGAGCTAGAATGCAGCCACGTCAGCACCTATCTGCAGAGAGCAACTTCAACTGAGACAGAGATAGAAGACTCACACTATCCCACATTCCCACATCCCACACCAGGCTAGAACGGAAGACAGATTACCACACTGTGGGGCATATTTGCAAGGGGACATTGCCACCAGAATGTCACTGTGTATCTGAGAATTGTAAAGAATGAATGAACACTAGTGTCGCTGGAGCATGTGAAGGGGTTCCCACCAGCTGTGGTCTGTGCAGGTAACAGTGGTGGGGTGGTGAGGCCACGTGGGGGGAATTTTGAGGGACAATGCCAAAGGTAAATTAAATAAATAATTAATTTTCCCTTGGCATCGTCCATCGAAATCCCCCCACATGGCCCCACCGCTGTTACCTGCTCGGACCACAGCTGGTTCTCACCCAGGTGCTGAAAGCATGAAAGAAGTGTACTCACTTCCAATAGACAATGACCCAGCTAAGAGATGAACTAGTCTTGTGCTGTTCATACTGATCGGAGACTGTCAACATTCCACATGGACCATGAGCATCTATTGCTCAGGACCTGGTAGCATTAGCAGATGTTGTTTTTTCAATGCTTATTGCACATCTAAGTGTTACAATGAACACCTTACAGTTGCAGGTTGTTCTATGTCCCCTGTTTGCATTGTTTATGAGGGTCCTTGATGCATTGCAGGCTGACCCTGGACTGACCTTTTTCTGTTTTGAAGTATCGGTAGGCAACTCATTATTAGTTGAATCATGCGTTACCCCCTGCCTGCCGGCACCAGAGGCTATAGTGTCCTGCATATCTATCTTTTATGATTCTCTAACACACACTCAAATGTAATGCAACCAACTTTGAATGTCTCAAACTAGCCATCAAGCTTTTTATCCATCAAACACTCTAGGGCTACCCTTGGTAGTTTTCTCACCTAAGAGCCACTCCTTTTTTCTAGACCAACTTTCTGATTGGATAACTAAGATAGCACGTTAGTGGCAACGACCCAATGCAAAATCATTTGTTTGTATTTACTAAGCCATGCATAGCCACTTTCAATAGCGTTGCATGGTTCATTTCATTTAATATTTGATTTGGACTGCTTGTCCCTTTTAGTAGGAGATCATTCAGACAGCCACGTCTAATGGTCCTTCTTACATTGGGTTTGTGACGCTGAGGTGGAGGGGCAGGGTGTTCAAGGTCTTGGTGGCGCGGTAAGAGAAATAACTTCCTCTGGTTCTGGTATTGTGGCTCTTGGGGATGGAGGATAGGGCAAGTTGGGTGGAACAAAGTTATCTGGCGGGTACTTGGAATGCAAGGCGGTGGTTCAGGTATCCTGGCCCGTCATCGTGGAGAGCTATGTAGGCACGCATGAGGAGCTTGAAGGAGATTCTCTTGTGGACTGTGAACCAGTGGAGTTGCAGAAGTGTTGGCTAATGTGGCTGCAGAAGGGGGATGTCATGAACCAGTCTGGCATCAGCATGTGGAACTGTTTCTGTGTGACTCCAGCATAGAGTGTGTTGCTGTAGTCGAGTCCGCTGGTGATGAGTGCATGGGTGACTGTCTTTCTGGATTCTGTAGGGAGCCATCCGAACTTCTTTTGGAGCATGTGGAACATGTGGAAGCAGGCTGAGGAAACTGAATTGATTTGACACTTCATTGTGATCATGTCCAGTATGATGCCAAGGTTGCGTGTGTGGTCTGGCAGGGTGGGAGGGGATCCGAGAGCGGGTGGCCACCAGGAGTCATCGCAGGTTGAAGAGATGGGTCCCAGGATGAGTACTTTGGTCTTGTCCGAGTTGAGTTTGAGGCAGCTCTCTTTCATCCAGGTAGCAATGGCCTTCATTCTACTGTGAAAGTTGGTTCTGGCAGTTGTCGGTTCATTGGTGAAGGAGTGGATCAGCTGGGTGTTGTCAGCGTAGGAGATGATGTTGGGTCCATGGCTTCTGGCGATGACTGTGAAGGTGGCCATGTAGACATTGAAAAGGGTGGCTCTCAGGGAGGAACCCTGGTGCCCTCCACAACTGTGGGTTCTGAGAGGAACTCACTGTGTTCGACCGGTGAGGAAGGAGTGGATCCAGTCAAGTGCCTCATGGATACTACCATCATGGAGTTTTGTGATTAGGGTGCGTTGGAAGACGGTATTGAATGGAGCAGGGAGATCTATTAGGATGAGGACTTCAGTCTTACCCCGGTAGAGGAGGGTGCGGATGTCGTTGGTAGGGGTGAGAAGTGTGATCTCCATGCTGTGGTTGCTTCGGAAGCCGGATTAGGAGGTGTCGAGGATGTGGTTTATTCCAATGAACTCAGAGAGTGGCCTTCTCGATGACCTTGGCTGGGAAGGCGAGGAGGGAGATGGGTCTGAAGTTTTTGAGGTCTGTCATGTCTGAGGGCATCTTCTTCAGCAGGAGGTTGATCTCTGCATGTTTCTATTCATCAGGGAAGGTGTTGATTTCAATGCAGCAGTTGATGGTGTGGCGAAGTTGATTGGAGGCGGCTGCTCTGTGAAAGATGTGGTACGGGCAGGGATCGGACAGGGCTCCTGAGTGCATTCTCTTCATGGTCTTGAGTGTGTCCTCTGTTGAAAGCTGGGTCCACCTGCGCGTGGTCTGTTGGGGTGTAGCGTGGTTCCGTGCGGTGGTGGCGGGTGTAGTGGCAGGGTCAAGGGTGTCAAAGCTGTCATAGATCTGCCTGATCTTGTGGTGGAAGCAGGAGCCAAGTTTGTTGCAGAGGTCTTGGGAGGGTGGGACATCTGTGATCTCGCTGTTGGCCTTGGCATACTCCTTGATGATGACGAAGAGTTCTTTTCTGTTGTGCGCCATGGTGTTGATTCTGTCTTAAAAGGCCTTTTTAGGTCTCGCCTACGCAGCGCACATGCGCTGCAAAGGCAGAAAGACCTTTTGCAATTGCTTCGGCTTTTCAGCTGAAAACGTGCACGTGTTCCATTGCCTTCAATGGCAACGCATGCACGTGTGGCGATTGCCTTGCGGGAGCGAGCTTGACACCATATGTTTGTAATTAATTTACAAACACATGGTGCCCCTGGCTCGCTCCCGCAAGGGAAACGCTTTGTGTGCTGTCGCACTCCCCTCACCCCTCCTACTTTTAGTGCGAGGCGCGCACGCGCTTGTTTTTAGTGGTTATCATCTTTGCTATTGATCAAACTATCTTTTAAAACATAGCAGCTTTTGCGTATGTAACTTCCTTCCTGTTGCATTAGCAGTTTATATTTGTAGCTTGGGGCCCTTTTTTGCTTAATGACTGACCTTTGCATTTTGTAGTTGCTGGTGAGTCGTGTTCAGGTTAGCAAGATTGTATTGGCCCACTGTGCTGAGACTTTGGTGGCATGCTTCTGGAGAAAAGGTACCCCTGGCAGCCATCTGTTCGAATGCGGTTTGTATGGCATGTTTGAGGTAAAAAGTAAGGACGGTGTGCAGAGTTTGACTGCAGGGGGCAAAGCGTAGCTTCCTTTTCACAGTGGACAGAGGGTCATGTGTCACGTGCGAAACCCTTAGACCCTTCTGACTTTGCATGGCGGTATTTGTGGGCAGAGCACCTACCACGTTTAGTAAAAGCCACACTACAAGTCCCACAGTGCAACATTTCGTTGTGCATAAAAAGCAGAGGGGATTTATGATGCCACGCATGACAGAGCTTCGTGAAAGTTGTGCATTTTGCATGTGGTGGCATTTTTCAACATAACTTTTGCCTAAGTTTTTCAAAAATAATGTATTGAATTGACATGTTTGGGCCTCACTCTGACAAGCAGCAGGCTGTCAATCACCTGCTTCCTTTTCGTGGCAGGTTCGGCTCCCGGTCCAGTCTCTGCTGCCCGGGTTCTTTGCGTAGTCTGCAGTCTCTCCATCTTTGGCTTCTAAGGGTGGGGGCAGAGCCTGTTTCCAATCTTCTTGTTTAAACTCTCCGGCGGCCTTTCACCTGCTGCTCTTTATGCAGAGGGTGGGGCCGCCAGAGCTAGGCAACCTGTGCCGAAAGTGTCACTTATCTCGACCTACCACATTCCCTTCATTTTCAGCCCTGCTGGTGTCACCGGCTGCATTACCCCTGGCCCTGCACAGCGACCGGCGCGCCTCGTCCTGCATCCTGCCGAGGTAAGCGCTACTCACTACTGAGCATGGAGTGTTTATAGCTCCTCTTTGGGGGTCTTTGGGGTGCAGGTCCTGCGAGTGTTTCATAAAGGGGCACCATCTCGGCCATGCCTTAAAATCTGCCGAGTTCCAAACTGCTTTTTTCTTCTCGCAAGATGCTCGGTCATGACGTTCTGTTACCGGTGCTGTGTGTAGAGTGCAGAGTGTGAGTCTCTGGGGGTGTCCCAGCGGCTGAATAATAGCCCCTTCGCTGCCAGGCCTTTTCCCCCTCCTGTGTCACACCCTTTTTTGGCTATTTAGGGTAGTGCGCGCTGAGGCCCCTGTAACTTTTTGCCCACATAAGGTATCCACGCCAAATTTGCGTCCTTTTCTTCCAACATCATGGCGATTCTAAAGGTACTCAGGGTTTGTGGATTCCCCTGGAGGGGTCACAGAAATGAGCCAAATACAGCAAAATGTAGTTTTTTTGTGAAAAAATGGGGAAAACGGGCTGCAAATGAAAGCATCTGGGTTTTTCCCTGCAAATGTTATCAAAAAAGAGTTTGTGGGGCTGAAATCACCATTTTCCCAGCTTTTAGGGGATACCAGACTTTGGTCAGAAACCCAACATTTTTTACACAGTTTTGTCATTTTTCTGGGATATAGCCTATTTTTGCTATTTTTTGTGCTTTCGACCTCCTTTCAGTTAATGGTAGAAATGGGTACAAAAGCAATAATGGATCCAGGAAAGCTATACATTTTAGAGAAGTAGACAAACTTCTGAATTCAGCTAGGGGTCATTTGTGTAGCTCTATCAAGGTTTCTTTATAGAAACTAACAGTTAAATATAGGATAAATTGAAAATTTGGTGAAAAAAAAAAGCCTTTTGTGTCAACGTTTTCACCTGTAACTTCTTCTAATTATGACAGCTCTTTGAAAGCAATATACCGTTACATCCGCTGGACATTATTGGTTGTGGGGATATATAGGACTTGTAGGTTCAAAACACATTTTCCTCATATTTCTGTGGTGTAAAGTTCTGTAATTTGTGTGGATCCACAAATTTCCACCCACTCCATGTTCCCCAAAGTCTTCCAAGAAAAATGGTACCTCACTTGTGTGGGTCGGCCTAGTGCCGGCGACAGGAAATGGCGCAAAACGTAACATGGACACACCTCAATTTCGCAGCGAAAAATGACCCTTTTTTGGCAAAATGCCTAGCTGTTGTTTTTGAACCATTGCTCTGCCGGCACCTAGGGAAACCTAGCAAACCCATACATTTTTGAAAACTAGACACCCAGGGGAATCCAGGATGGGGTGACTTGACTGCCTCCCACCAGGTTCTTTTACCCAGAATCCCTTGCAAACCTAAAAAATTGCCCAAAAAAACTAATTTTCTCCACATTTCTGTGGTGGAAAGCTCTGGAATCTGCGTGGATCCACAAATTTCCACCCACCCCGTGTTCCCCAAAGTCTTCCGAGAAAAATGGTACCTCACTTGTGTGGGTCGGCCTAGTGCCTGCGACAGGAAACGGTGCAAAATGTACTGTGGACACACCTCAATTTCGCAGCGAAAAATGACCCTTTTTTGGCAAAATACCTAGCTGTTGTTTTTGAACCATTGCTCTGCCGGCACCTAGGGAAACCTAGCAAACCCATACATTTTTGAAAACTAGACACCCAGGGGAATCCAGGATGGGGTGACTTGACTGCCTCCCACCAGGTTCTTTTACCCAGAATCCCTTGCAAACCTAAAAAATTGCCCAAAAAAACAAATTTTCTCCACATTTCTGTGGTGGAAAGCTCTGGAATCTGCGTGGATCCACAAATTTCCACCCACCCCGTGTTCCCCAAAGTCTTCCGAGAAAAATGGTACCTCACTTGTGTGGGTCGGCCTAGTGCTTGCGACAGGAAACGGTGCAAAATGTATTGTGGACACACCTCAATTTCGCAGTGAAAAATGACCCTTTTTTGGCAAAGTGCCTAGGTGGCTGCCAAGCACCGGGCCAAAAAACCAAGTGACCCCCCCTTGCAAAACCAGGTTGTTTTGAGATAGGTAATTTTCATGTCGCCTCATTACGTTGTGGGCCCTTGCCTGTTGCGGGTACTTGGGCCTCCCTCACGAGTGAGGCACTGTTTTTATTGGGAGACCCGGGGGAACGCTGGGTGGTAGGAAATTTGTGTCAGCCCGGTGATGCCACAACTTTCCCACACACAAATGTGTGAAAAAGGTGATTTTTTCAGCTAAATTTGAGGTTTGCAGGGCATTCTGGGTAAGGAAACGTTGGGGGATCTACGCAAGCAATACCTCCATGGAATCCCCCAGGTGTCTAGTTTTCAGAAATTTGTGGGTTTGGTAGGTTTCCGTAGATGGCCGCCAAGCCCGGGGCTAAAAACTCATGGGACCCCCTTTGCAAAACCAGGTTGTTTTGTGATGGGTAATTTTGATGTCTGCTCAATAGGTTTTGGGCCCTTGCCTGACGCGGGCACTAGGCCTACCCACGCAAGTGAGGTACCATTTTTCTCGGAAGACTTTGGGGATCGCGGGGTGAGTGGAATTTTGTGGACCCACGCAGATTCCAGAACTTTCCACCACAGAAATGTGAGGAAAATGTGTTATTTTGGACACATTTTTAGGTTTGCAATGGATTCTGGGTAACAGAAACTGGTGAGAGCCAGTCAAGTCACCCCATCCTGGATTCCCCTCGGTATCTAGTTTTAAAAAATGTACAGGTTTGCTAGGTTTGCCTATGTGCCAACTGCGCTAGGGCCCAAAATCCACAGGTATGTACATTGCTAAAGTCGGAACCCAGTGGGCTTTCTGCCGCCCTGGGGGGGAATCGGGGAAGGGGGTTTCATCCCGATATGCCCCTAAAGGGTCTGAAAGACTGTGGCTATTTTTTGTGGGGGTGGGGGCATTGGTATGACCATTTTGGGCAGCCCCCACACCCACGCATAAAAAAGCCTGTGTACTCGTTGGCGCCTAGTGGGCTTTCTGCCCCCTCAGAGGGCAGATCAGGGGCCACTGCCACCATCTGCCCTCCCGGGGGGCAGAAAGACTGGAATTTCTCTGGGGGTGGGGTGGGGGTATTGTCATGCCCATTTTGGGGAGCCCCTACCCCTACACTAATAAAACAAAAAAATCCATGGTTTTTATTGGGCTTTCTGCACCCCCGGGGGGGCCAGATTGGGGGCTACATCTCCGATCTGCCTCCTGGGGGGCAGAAAGACTGTCATTTTTGTGGGGGGGAGGGTGAGGGCATTGGCGTGTCCGTTTCGGGCAGCCCACACCCTAAAACAAAATGTGCAAAAAAAATCCCTGGTTGATAGTGGGATTTCTGCCCCTCTAGGGGGGGCAGATTGGGGGCTACTGCCCCATCTGCCCCCCGGGGGGGGTCAGAAAGGCTGTAATGGTGGTGGGGGCATTGGCGTGCCCGTTTCGGGCAGCCTCCACCCTAAATAAAATCCATCACCCTAAATAAAATTGCGCGAAAAAAATCCCTGGCATCAAGTGGGCTTTCTGCCCCCCCGAAGGGGCAGATTAGGGGCCAATGCCCCATCTGCCCCCCAGAGGGGGCAGAAAGACTAATGATTTCGAGGGGTGGGGGCATGGGCATGCCTGTTTTGTGTAGCCCCCACCCTTATTTTTACTTTCTAAAAAAATCCCTTGTGTCGAGTGGGCTTTCCGCCCCCCGAAGGGGCAGATTAGGGGCCAATGCCCCTTCTGCCCCCCAGCGGGGGTAGAAAGGCTGTAATGGTGGTGGGTGGGGGCATTGGCGTGCCCGTTTCGGGCAGCCACCACCCTAAAAAAAAACTAAAAACAAATCCCTGGTGTTTAGTGGGCTTTCTGCCCCTCCGAAGGGGCAGATTAGGGGCCAATGCCGCATCTGCCCCCGGGGGGGGCAGAAAGACTGTAATAATTGGGGGAGTGGGGGCATGGGCATGCCCGTTTTGGGCAGCCCCCACCCTTATTTTTAGTTTCTAAAAAAATCCCTGGTGTCTAGTGGGCTTTCCGTCCCCCCAAAGGGGCAGATTAGTGGCCAATGCCCCATCTGCCCAGCAGGGGGGCAGAAAGGCTGTAATGGTGGTGGGTGGGTGGGGGCATTGGCGTGCCCATTTAGGGCAGCCCCCACCCTAAAAAACCCTAAAAACAAATCCCTTGTGTTTAGTGGGCTTTCTGCCCCCGCGAAGTGGCAGATTAGGGGCCACTGCCCCCATCTGCCCCCCAGGGCAGACAGTAATAATTGAGGCATGGGGTGGGGGCATGGGCCTGCCCGTTTTGGGCAGCCCCCACCCCTATTTTTTTATTTATTTTTATTCCCTGGTGTCTAGTGGCCTTTTGCCCCCCGGGGGGGCAGATTGGGGGCTACTGCCCCCATCTGCACCCCAGGGGGGGATAAAGTCTCAATGGTGCCAAAATATTCAGGGGGGAGCAAAGGCCCTTGCCCAAGGGGCCGCTTACCCCTCCCTGGTGTCTAGTGGGTGGATCCCTGCTTGGGGATCGCCCTCCTGTGGCGATCCCCAAGCAGGGATCCACTGGGGAGGAGATTCTCCCCTTTCCAACGATACCTCTCCCATCTTTCTATGTGCTCAGGGGGCTGAGATAGCCCCCTGAGCACATAGAAAGTGAAACTGAAATGAGCCTCTTGGCTCATTTCAGTTTCAGTTTCACTGTAATGACGTCGGCGCAACGTGCGCGCCGATCGTCATTACAGGGAAAGCAGGGGGGGGGCCTCGGGAGCTGGGGAAGCTCTTCCCCAGCTCCCGAGGCTATTTTGCTTCAAAGGAAATCCCTCTGGTGCCCGCACCAGAGGGATTTCGCCGGGGATGCCTCATGACGAGCTGGACTCGTCATGGGCACACGAGAACTGTGTGCCATGACGAGTCCAGCTTGTCATGGGCATTCAAAGGGATAGAATGTTATTCCTGTAAGGTCTGATGGGTGAACCTACAGATGTCGGCACCTAACGAGGAGGCTGTGTTTATATCCAGATGCTTGACTGTGTCATGATGACTTACACCTTTGTTCTTTCGAGCCGCATAAAACCGGTGCCTTCATATGTCGGTCACAATAGTTATGTGGCAAACTCTGAAGAAGTGTGCATTGGCTCTGGCGGCCGGATATTGTGCTATGCCATTACAAGTAGTATTTATATTTTTATTTTCCCGTGCGTAAACGCGACAGCAATCTGTTAGTAGGTACCCTGTTTCTGAGGTATAATCTAGTCAGAACATTAGATGGTACATCTCACTAGGCGGCCTTGGGCTATTCCTTTGGAAGACAATGGTTACATCAACGGTGTTGAAGTTTAAACTCACTTTTACTTCGACACTAATGCCACAAGTATCATTTTTCCTGAATGTTAACTGTCCGTCTTATCATCCAGTGGTTCTCGTTTTATATAAATTGTTAATCTACTTACATGTATACAATGTATGTATTAAAAAAACAAAACGCACATTCAATCATCATTTTTTGTCTGTGACAACTTTAGGCATTAATTGAGTCTATGTTTAAGGTTTTCCTTTTTAATAGCTCACCTACCACCAGTTTCTGGGCGCTTTTGGAGTAACTACATGTTATCACACGTAGGAAAGAGAGAAACACTTTTAGATCAAATTCTTACTAACAAATAAAACTTAGATTGTTATTAAAGTTAGATTGGTTTAAAAACGAACCAAAAAGCACAGCTTGCACTTTCTGGTACTTCATAAATACGTTTGGGGTCCTACTTTTCTTAGTTTTTCCAGTTAAAGCACTAAAGTACTTCTCGCAGTAAGCTGAAAATATTTGTACTTCATTAAATATAGTGTAACTGGTGGGCACTTCCCTCTGCAGAGAAGAGCCCCAAAATGACTCCCTCCGTGGGCCATACAGCAGTAAAAGAGGTTGCTGTCAGGAAGAGTACAAAAAAAAACCACCTTGTGAGGCCACATTTGCATGCAAACGGGTGAGATCTTTGCATGGCTCCTACAATAAGTTCAATCTTTCATCACTCCCCGGGGCTCAGTGGGAGGGGCGTCCCTTCTGTAGAAATAGTGGATACCGTCCACCTGCTTCCTCGCCCCACTAGACCCACAGGGACTAGAATACATTTACTAAACCTCAGCCTGGTGGAGACCTTGCATTAGTATATTGTAAAACGTGTACTAGTGTTAGTCCATTGCAAAGTCAGAGTGGTATTAGCTGAATGTAAACCTCTTAATAACGTGTGGGAGGGTGTCCCTTCTTGCACAAACAAAGCCTGGCCATAATGCAGCCACTCCGACGCGATGGTGCCAGGGTGCCAGTGTTAGTGCTAGGTAGACTCAAAGCACAGCAAAGCAGGGAGACAGTTGAAGAGCTCCATAGCTTAGTAGATTCAGCACTTTTCAGCTCTCTCCCATTGACACAACGCAGCAACTTGCGCTGCATTGCGTGAATTCTAAATAAAATCTGCACCTCAATGTGTAACCCAACTGGAAGTCTGGCTCGGCTGTTAAAAACCTAGCTACACTGCACAACCTTGGACAACTCACATCACCAACACCTCCCATAAAATGCAAACTCTTCATGCTTGATGGGACCAAAAATAACTGGAAATGTTGAAATGGTAACCAAGTAATCCAAGACTGCAAGCATTGTTGCCAAACATGGTCGTTTACTGCTAAAAAACCTATAACGAGGCAACCTTGACTCTCAGGGGCTATTGCAGAAGCCAGATGCAATCTCAGGAAACATCAAACAAAAAGAGAAAGACTCCTTGCTAACCCTATCAAAAGTCAGAAAAATCAGAAATAAATACACACTTGATCTCTCTAGACCAAAATCAACATATATACAGAGGGAAAGAATCAGTCCCCTAAAGCCATGACATCACTGTTGGCGCATTACTAATCCATCCTCAATGTCAAATGCCAATTGACAAGCACCAGAAATTGGAATCTACAAAACATGTTTCATACATTTCATTACAAATTATTGTCAACAAGATGTAAGTTCAACAAAAACAGCAAAATCCCATCCCTTGCCAGACATATTCCAGAACATGGAGGGGCATATTTATAAGCTCCTAAAGCCGCAGGAATGTCTCTTTCAGTAGCGTTGTGATGAAGATAGGGGCCTTTACTTATTGACAAGGCAGCGGTAAGCCACTGGATTAATGCTGCCTTGTAAAGAAGGCCCCCTTTCACACTATGCTTAGCACGAAAGGGGCAGGCAATGGGTGTTGCGGTGGGCATCCCACATCAGTACCCATTGATTTTGACGCTGCCCCCTATGTGCAAGGGAGGCGTAAATAGGAGGCAGCGCCAGAATTAAGACCAGGTAAAATCTGCAGCACACATAGAAGCAGTGAAGCGCCATTGCATGTTTATGAGCTGGAAGGTCCCCCTTCCTGCACAGAAACAATCTTAAAGAATGACATTTTGCAACTTCTATGTGTGCTGTATAAAGCAGCACACACAGAAGTGACAAAACACCATTCCAGGTTGTTTATGTGCAGAAAGGGACAACTTCCTGCACCTAAACAACCCCTCCCCTCAACACAGGCACCCTTGCACTATGGTGCACGGGAGCCTGCATTGGTGCTAGGGTGCCTGCATTGGTGCTAGGGTGCCTGCATTGGTGCTAGGGTGCCTGCGTTGGTGCTAGGGTGCCTGCATTGGTGCTAGGGTGCCTGCATTGGTGCTAGGGTGCCTGCATTGGTGCTAGGGTGCCTGCATTGGTGCTAGGGTGCCTGCATTGGTGCTAGGCTGCCTGCATTGGTGCTAGGGTGCCTGCATTGGTGCTAGGGTGCTAAATTTTGTGCCAGACCAGGGGAAATGCAAGGCTGAACCGTATTCTTGTAAATACGGTGCAGCTCTGAGTTTCAGTAGTGGTGGAGCGCGGTGTTAAGCCAACAAGGCAAACGCTGAGCTCCTTCACTTCTTTTGTAAATATGCCACATAATCCCTTAACTCCCATATTCCTAATAACTAGGAAAAATCCTAACCCCACAAACTTTTCCTCTAACCCCATACCAAGCAAATTTGTTAAATAAAACTTCCACATCCTTCAAGATACTGGAACAACTTGATAAATGTCTTCCTAGACCAAGATGTTTCTTAACCCACTAAAAACAAGCCAAATCCAACCCAAATAAGCCGAAAACCCAACATAGACAACACACAAATATCGCACCATATCAAACCTTGAGTGGTTGTCAGAAACATCAACACAGTGTGCATTCGTTTGGTCAGACTAGGAGATAATTTGCCACAGGCAGCAATCACTGCAGATGATTTCAGATATTTGCTTATTCAAAACATTTTTATCTTGAATATTGATTTCTCAATACTAATAGTGAGTTCAAATGTAAGCTATGTTTTATAAATCTAACAAGGAAGCACTAATGGAAAGTGGTGTATCTTTCCCAAACCAGGCTGGTGCCTGAAAGTGCTAGACACATTCCAAAGAGGAACAAACCGAAACCAGAATGTGGCGGCCATATTTGAATCTGATATATTAGCCTGCGTACCCTGGAGAACCTTGCTTCCCTTTGGCTGGTTTTGTATCTGCTTGCTTGTGGCTCGTTCAGTTTGAAAACTGTGAATTGTTTTACAATCTTGTCTAAAATATCTTCTTTCTGGTCTCAGCTGAATTCCTTCAGTGGTATTGATTGTTGTTGGAGTATCTTTGTACACAAATGGGCATTTCCTCAAAGACTGACTGTACTGTTTTTTGATTGATTGATTTTAGTAAAGCAAAGTTCTGCTGTTGTCTGTGAAGTGACAACCTCCCATCACTTCAAATACTGGATTTGGTGTTCGGAATGGATTATAAATCCATGCTGTATAATTCAAGACATCCAAGTAATTGGGTTGTGCTTCAATTTATCATCACACCACAGAAGAGTCACCTTTCATACGTCGTATTTCATTTCAGAAGCACTCTTCACTGCAGAGTGTTACCCAGCTCTGAGCGGGTGGGCATACATTTTATGATAGACAGTGCAAGATTATTCCATTCAGAAGACTATATAACAAATGTTGTTTGTTTATTCTCTTCAGAACTTAAATTCATGAGACAAATAATACTAGGTCCAAGAGAGGGTGCTGAGCAGTGACATGTGTGTTCCCCTTTCCCGCTCTGTTCTCGGAGTCACTTTTTAGCGTTGTGAAGGAAGTGGCCCCATTCGGGTCACTCGGGTCACTCACGACCACCTCTCTGCCATCTTCAAAATGAAGAGTCATTCAGACAGTAGAGAATACAAACCAATATCAGTTTATTCAAGGTCCGCTCAGAGCGGAGCCCTGTCTGCCCAGTCGCCAAGCGTGAGGCAGAGAGAGTCTGACTTCAGCAAGCATAACCATACATTATGTCCATTTCAGAATCAATGAAAAC
Source organism: Triturus cristatus (assembly GCF_964204655.1). Lineage (NCBI taxonomy): Eukaryota > Metazoa > Chordata > Amphibia > Caudata > Salamandridae > Triturus > Triturus cristatus. Next base: position 1,128,738,579 of record NC_140588.1, on the reverse strand, counting down.
ACGACCACCATGGAATTTTCCAGAAAAACACAGCTGTACAGTAAATTACAAAGGAGTATGTTTCAGTTCTGAGGCCAGGCACACATTATCTATCAGTCAAGGCATTCCACCTGTGCCCGCCACTAGACAAGTGGGAGGGGGCTTACATCTAAAGAAAAGGTATCCGCTAATAAGAACAGTGCATTCATTAGTGAGGCAGAACTCCGCTATGAAGAAACGTAACCTAGGAGGGTTGTTTCTCTGAAATAGCAGAGAATTAGTTTTGGTCATGATACAAAATGGCTCAGTGAATGCTAACTTACGTAAAACAATACAGAAGCATATTTTTTTATTCCAGAGTACAAGGTGGGCAAGACAGACCAGCATCGAAGCCTAAGCATCCCCTCTGTGGTACGGTGCATTTGACAGATTAAAAAACCCATGCTAACTCACTGCCCATGTGTTATGGATCCAAACTGGAGAAGTTGTGCGTGCCGGACATAAAGGCAGTGGCGTAGCTTGACCGATTGACGCCAGTGGCGGGACTTGCGGTGGCTGCCCTGCGGCCACATGTAAGGGCGCGGGTTGCTGGTGATGCCATTGGTAAGAGTGAGGGGAGGAAGCCCAACGCCACCAAACCTCATGCCACCCGGGGTGCACTGCCCCCCTTGCTACATCACTGCAGAAAGGTACACATGAGGCTCGAACAAAAAAAACACATTTTACATCAGTAATTATAAAATGTTTTTAATCAACTAGATTGATTGTAAAGATATGAGTCCTCTAGCTGATTAAGAAGAACATTTACCAAGTTCATCCTTGTCACAGTCTGAAACTGCTGTTACAGTGCCAACTACTGTATGTCTCATATGGCCATTGCAGGTGTTGTATGTCTCCCAAAAATCAATAGGAAATCATGGACGCTTTTCTAGAGACCCCAAAAAATAAGGGCAATTTATAACACAAAGGCCCTCACTAAGATGTTGGGTGGACGTGACACTGTTGCAGAGGGGAAACCAACCGACTATAAGTCGGCGGATCCGAACACCATATTTCGATGCGAGCAACCATAGTGTGGGCGCAAACTCCCATTTCTCTATGGGACTTTGTGTGGCAGGCGGAAATCACCCATAGCACAAGCACCCACAGAGAAATGAGAGTTAGTGTAAATCCCTGCAGCGTGCGGCAGGCAGAGGTCACCCGTAGCACAAGCACCCATAGAGAAATGGGAGTTAGTGTAGATCCTGCACTGTGTGGCAGGCGGAGATCACCTGTAGCACAAGCTCCCATAGATGAATGGAAGTTTGTGTAAATCCTGCACCGTGCGGCGGCACCTCCCTGCGGCGACATCCTACGAAGGACCAAAATAGTTTACATTTTTTGTGCTCAGCCTCTGCATTTACTACCTCGGAGTCCAAAGAGGCGTCTATGCTGGGTATGGTAATTGTCGATGGTGCATCCCAGGTCTTACTTTCTGTATCTCTAAATCGCCCTCTACCATTTGATGAGAATTCAGTGAATCTTTGATAGGAGCTCAGAAGCTAGTCCATAGATGTAGAGTTACTGGAAGTAAAACAGGATAAAAATACTTTGCTGAGTTATTTAGCAATGTAAATATTTGGTGTTAGAAGCACAACAGCATAGCTGGAAGCCACAACTCTGCATGTACAAGGGGCGCAGTGAAGGTTTGAAGGAGATGCTAGTCCGGGTGCCAATAAACCTAATGATTGCAAAGAATGAATTGATTGGGACTTACAAATGAATCTCAGGTGGGCACAATGGAAGGTGTGTGTAGGCAAACTAAGGGCAAATGTAGGGTGTGGGAAAGATCATCTTTTGATCCCCAGTGGCCACAAGCAGAAGTGGACATTATCCCCAGAACCCATGCAGACAGGAACCATGTGTCAACAAGCACCACACGAAGTAGAGAGCGCCAGAGGTCTACCAGTCTATGTCTGCATTGTGGAGCTCACACAGTTTATCAAGAGTTCTCTCAAAAATGCACAAGTGTCAGTGTCCGGTAAGCGACACCAATGCTGTTATTGCTCATGACATGTTGCATCAGCCAACATCATCTTGTCTGCCCATCTGAACCTTGGACTCTTCCAAGGTGGGCACCACTAAGCGAGGGCTCTCTACCCGAGCGCTCAGAGTCCAGAACTTCTCATTCTTCGGATCCATTTCCAAGGTTCCTTACAACCTTCTGAATGGAACACACTGCATCTACTAAGACATCTGATTTTTAGGTTCTGTTATGTGTATCGCATATGCGCTTGATGATTGTAAGCAGAAGTCTAGGAAAGCTTCATTGAACTCTTTGAGGATAAATTGTTTGGCTTTAACTTGTTAAATCACTGCCTACTTTGTCTTAATATATGCCTTTGGGCTTCCAGAAGGCAAGAGGGTTGATGTTTCTGGGGCAAATCAGTTGCAGTGCAGCACCAGACAGGGCAGAGAGCATTATCATGGCCTAATGGTCTGATGAGGTTTCTTGCTTCTTCATTTTGAAAGTTGTTGTCAGGGTCATTGCGGATGTATCGAAGCTGGATTGGGTGGATCAGTAGAGTGGGATTTCCAGGTCTTAGGTGTGTGAGTGTGGTTCATGGCAAGAAGGCCCCTAGGGGAATGAGAAAGGGGAGGCAGGCTTGATTGCCAGGACCAGAGATGGACTCTACAAGGATGAACATCTGCATGAAGGAGACTCACTGCTACAGCTACCCTGGAAACCTGAAGGTATTCTTCATGCCCCCTAGACCCAGCTGCCCTAGTGAATGGGGCAAACAATCTCGCAACATTCGTAAAAATCCCCTCAAAATCTGTGATTTATCCAGACCATATGTAAACATTATTAAGTTGCTTAGAAAGATAAGACTTAACAGTTGCAAGCTGCTTGACTGAAGCAAAGGATGGATTTTGAGGCATGCACAGACAAGCTTGACTGGACTCAAATAATGAATTGTCTTATGAGATTATATAGACTGAAGAACCTGTTTGAGATGTATTAGGTACCAGTAGGTAATCAAGATGGCTCAAGAGGCAGTTGGCACGGTTTTTGATCATGCACTAGCACTATGGATTTGCTGCTCTTGATCCCATAGCTGCAGGTTTCCCACCCCATGTGTGATCTGTGGCAGTTGTCACACGATTAGTAAAAGCAACATAGCCATTGCAGGCCGTAGTCAAATGGTCCAACTAGTAGAAACCTCTGAAAATATTGTCTTGAACTTCACACTTACATCGGCCATGACATAATTCATGGCCAACCTACGTCTCACCCTAAACTCCCAGGGGCATATTTATGAGCTCCTACTGCTGCCAGAGCATCACTGTTTGCAATCCGCTGGCAGCGCAAACTACAAAATCTTATTGAGGTCAGGCAAGTCCTCATAGATATGAAGTGGGGTACGGTACCTTAATTGCTGTCTTACCTTACTCTATATTCAGGAGGTGTTCCATGTGTGTTGCCATGGGTATTTCTAAGCAAAACTAATGGATGTTGACTATCCCCCAGACTTGCAAGAGCAAGTGGTACTTGTGTTAACTCATTAATACGTCCTCTGCACATGTTATTTGTGTTAACTCATATGTCGTCCTCACAAGTGGCACTTGTGGTAACTCATTAATACATCCTCTGCACATGTAGTACTTATGGTAACTCATTCATATTTCCTCCTTGCATGTGGTACTTGTGTTAACTCATTAATATGTCCTCTGCGCATGCGCATGTGTTACTTGTGTTAACTCATTTATACGTCCTCCTTGCAAGTGGCACTTGTGGTAACTCATTAATACGTCCTCTGCGCATGTGGTACCTGTGGTAACTCATTAATATTTCCTCCTCGCATGTGGTTCTTGTGGTAATACATTAATATGTGCTCCTCACTTGTGGTACTTGTGATAACTCATTAATACGTCCTCCTTGTGTCTTGTACTTGTGGTTAACTCACGAATATGTCCACCTCGCATGTGGTACTTGTGTCAACTCATTAATACGTCCTCTGCGCATGAGCATGTGTTACTTGTGTTAACTCATTTATAGGTCCTCCTCGCATGTGGCACTTGTGGTAACTCATTAATACAGCCTCTGCTCATGTGGTACCTGTGTTAACTCATTAATATGTCCTCCTCACATTTGGTTCATGTGGTAAGTTATTAATAGGTGCTCTTCACTTGTGGTACTTGTGGTAGCTCATTAATGCATCCTCCTTGCATATGGTACTTGTGGTAACTCATGAATATGTCCTCCTCGCATGTGGTACTTGAGGTAACTCATTAATACGTCTTCCTCTCATGTGGTACATGTAGTAAGTCATAAATATGTGCTCCTCACGTGTAGTACTTGTGGTAACTCATTAATTCATGCTCCACACATGTAGTACTTGTGGTCACTCATTAATGCGTCCTCCTCGCATGTGGTCAGGGCCAAACTGGTAGTAGCGGGCAACAGGCAATCCCCGGTCGGCCGCACGGGTGGCGGCCAGTTGTGGGCCCCTGGGGGCCGTTTTTGTTTTAGGGCCGTTTTTGCAGCATAGCTGCAAAATCTGCCCTGTAACAAAATCGTCTGAAAACTGGCCCTGGCAAAGAGCTCGGCCATACCCCCAATCCTCCTCGCAAGTGATACTTGTGGTAACTCATAAATATGACCCCTTCCCATGTGGTACTTGAGGTAACTCATTAATACATCCTCCTCATATGTGGTACTTCTGGTAACTCATTAATATGTCCCTCCTTGCATGTGTTACTTGTGGTAACTCAATAATATGTCCTCCTCGCATGTGGTACGTATGGTAACTCATTAATGAGTCGTCGTTGCATGTGGTACTTGTGGTAACTCATTAATGCCTCCTCCTAACATGTGGTCCTTGTATTAACTCATTGATATGTTCTCCGTGCACGTGGTACTTGTGGTAATTCATTAATACACACTACTCACACGTGGTACTTGTGGTAACTCATTAATACATCCTCCTCGCATGTGTTACTTGAGGTAACTCATTAATACATCCTACTCGCATGGGGTACTTGTGAAAACTCATTAATACGTCCTCCTCGCATGTCGTATTTGTGGTAACTCAATAATACGTTCTCCTCGCATGAGGTACTTGTGGTAGTTCATTAATACGTCTTCCTTGCATGTTTTACTTGTGGTAACTCATTAATACGCCCTACTCACATGTGGTACTTGTGGTAACTCATTAATATGTCCTTCTTGCATATGGTACTTGTGGTAACACATTAATAAATCCTTCTTGGATTTGGTAATTATAGTAACTCATTAATACGTCCTCCTCGCATGTGGTACTTGTGGTAAGTCATTAATATGTCCTGTACGCCTGTGGTGCTTGTGGTAACTCATTAATACGTCCTCCTCGCATGTGGTACTTGTGGTAAGTCATTAATACTTCCTCCTCGCATATGGTGCATGTGATAAATGATTAATACGTCTTTCTTGCTTTCGGTACTTGTGGTAACTCAATAATACGTCCTCCTCACACATGGTACTTGTAATAACTCATTCATATGCCCTCCTGGAATTTGGTACCTGTGGTAACTCAATAATACATCCTCCTCGGAAGTGGTACTTGTGGTAACTCATTAATAAGTCCTCCTCACATGTGGTACTTATGGTAACAAATTAATATGTCCTCCTCGCAAGTGGTACTTGTGGTAACTCAATAATACATCCTCCTCGCATTTGGTACTTATGGTAACTCATTTATGAGTCTTCCTCTAATGTGGTACTTGTGGTAACTCATTATTGCCTCCTCCTCACATGTGGTACTTGTGGTAACTCATTAATATGTCCTCTGCGCATATGGTACTTGTGTTAACTCATCAATACGTCCTCCTTGCATTTGGTACTCATGGTAATTCATCAAAAACATCCTCCTTGCATGTAGTACTTGTGTTAACTCATTAATGCCTCCTCTGTGCATTCGCATGTGTTGCTAGTGTTAACTCATTAATGCATCATCCTCGCATGCAGCACTTGTGGTAACTCATTAATAAGTCTTCATCGCATTTGGTACTTGTGGTAACTCATCAATATGTCCTCCATGCATGTGGTACTTGTGTTAACTCATCAATATATCCTCTGCGCATGCGCATGAGTCACTTGTGTTAACTCATTAATACGTCCTCCTCGCATGTGGCACTTGTGGTAACTCATTAATGCATCCTCTGCACATGTGGTACTTGTAGTAACTCATTAATATATCCTCCTTGCATGTGGTACTTCTGGTAACTCATTAATATGTCCTCCTCACTTGTGGTACTTGTGGTAACTCATTAATATGTCGTCCCTGCATCTGATACTTGTGGTAGCTCAATATGTCCTCCTTTCATATTGTACTTGTGGTAACACATTAATACATTCTCCTTGCATGTGCTACTTGTGGTAAGTCATTAGTACGTCCTCCTCGCATGTGGTAATAGTGGTAACTCATTAATATGTCCTTTGCGCATGCGCATGTGTTACTTGTGTTAACTCATTAATACGTTCTCCTCGCATGTGGCACTTGTGGTAACTCATTAATACATCCTCCTCGCATGTGGTACTTGTGATGTGTCATTAATATGTCCTCCTCATTTGTGGTACGTGTGGTAACTCATAAATACATCCTCCTTGCATGTGGTACTTGTGGTAACTCATAAATATGTCCTACTCACATTTGGTACTTGTGGTTCTCATTAATATGGCTTCCTCGCATGTGGTACAAGTGGTAGTTAATTAATACATCCTCCTTGCATGTGGTACTTGTGGTAACTTAATAATGCAAACTCCTTGCATGTGGTACTTGAGGTAACTCATTTATAAGTCCTTCTCGCATGTGGTACTTGTGGTAACTCATTTATACGTCCTCCTCGCATGTGTTACTTGTGGTAACTCAATAATACTTCATCCTTGCATGTCGTACTTGTGGCAACTCATCAATACTTCCTCCTCACATGTGGTACTTGTGTTAACTCATTAATATGTCCTTTGCGCATGCGCATGTGTTACTTGTGTTAACTCATTAATACGTTCTCCTCGCATGTGGCACTTGTGGTAACTCATTAATACATCCTCCTCGCATGTGGTACTTGTGATGTGTCATTAATATGTCCTCCTCATTTGTGGTACGTGTGGTAACTCATAAATACATCCTCCTTGCATGTGGTACTTGTGGTAACTCATAAATATGTCCTACTCGCATTTGGTACTTGTGGTTCTCATTAATATGGCTTCCTCGCATGTGGTACAAGTGGTAGTTAATTAATACATCCTCCTTGCATGTGGTACTTGTGGTAACTTAATAATACAAACTCCTTGCATGTGGTACTTGAGGTAACTCATTTATAAGTCCTTCTCGCATGTGGTACTTGTGGTAACTCATTTATACGTCCTCCTCGCATGTGTTACTTGTGGTAACTCAATAATACTTCATCCTTGCATGTCGTACTTGTGGTAACTAATTAATACTTCCTCCTTGCACATTTTGGTAACTCATTAATACTTCCTCAACGCATCTGGTAATTATGGTAACTCATTAATATGTCCTCTCACACATGGTACTTGAGGTGACTCATTAATATGTGTTCCTCACATCTGGTACTTGTGGTAACTCAATATATCCTCCTTGCATGTGGTACTTGAGGTAACTCATAAATACATCCTCCTTGCATGTGGTACTTGTGGTAACTCATTAATACATCCTCCTTGCATGTGGTACTTGTGGTAACTCATTAATACATTCTCCTTGCTTCTGGTACTGTTGGTAACTCATTAATATGTCCTCCTCGCATGTGGTACTTGTGGTAACTCATTAATATGTCCTCCTCGCATGTGGTACTTGTGGTAACTGATTAATACGTCCACCTTGCATGTGGTATTTGAGGTAACTCATTAATACGTTCTCGCATGTGGTACCTCTGGTAACTCATTAATATGTCCTCCTTGCATGTTGTACTTGTGGTAACTCAATAATACTTCCTCCTCGCATGTTGTACTTATGGTAACTCATTAAGAGTCCTCCTCGCATGTGGTACTTGTGGTAACTCATTAATATGTCCTCCTCGCATGTGGTACTTGTGGTAAGTCATTAATATGTCCTCCTCACATGTGGTACTTGTGGTAACTCATCAATACGTCCTCCTTGCACTTGGTACGTGTGGTAACTCCTCAATATGTCCTCCTCGCATGTGGTACTTGTGTTAAATCATGAATACGTTCTCTGCGCATGCACATGTGTTACTTGTGTTAACTCATTAATACGTCCTTCTCGCATGTGGCACTTGTGGTAACTCATCAAAAAGTCTTGCTCACATTTGGTACTTGTGGTAACTCCTCAATATGTCCTCCTCACATGTGTACTTTTGTTAAATCATTAATTTGTCCTCTGTGCATGCACATGTGTTACTTGTGTTAACTCGTGTATACATCCTCCTCACATGTGGCACTTGTGGTAACTCATTAATACATACTCTGCACATGTGGTACAAATGGTAACTCATTAATATGTCCTCCTTGCATGTGGTTCTTGTGGTAAGTCATTAATATGTACCCCTCACTTGTGGTACTTGCGGTAACTAATTAATACGTCCTCCTTGCATTTGGTACTTGTGGTAACACATGAATATGTCCTCCTCGCATGTGGCACTTGAGGTAACTCATTAATACATCCACCTACCATGTGGTACTCTGTGGTAACTCATTAATACGTCCTCTTCACATGTGGTACTTGTGGCAACTCATTAATGCATCCTCCTCACAATTGATACTTCTGGTAACTCATTAATACGTCCGCCTCGCATGTGGTACTTGAAGTAACTCAATAATACGTCCTCCTCACATGTGGTAATTCTGGTAACTCATTAATATGTCCTCCTCGCATGTGGTACTTGTGGTAACTCAATAGTACGTCCTCTTCGCATGTCATACTTGAGGTAACTCATTAATACTTCCTCCTCGCTTGTGGTATTGCATTAATACGTCCTCCTTGCATGTGGTAGTTGTCGTAACTCATTAATACGTCCTCCTCGCTTCTGGTACTTGTGGTAACTTATTAATACGTCCTCCTCGCATGTGGTACTTGTGGTAACTCATTAATACGTCCTTCTTGCTTCTAGTACTTGTGGTAACTCATTAATACGTCCTTCTCGATTCTGGTACTTGTGGTAACTCATTAATACGTCCTCCTCGCATGTTGTACTTGTGGTATCTCATTAATACGTCCTCCTCGCATGTGGTACTTGTGGTAACTTATTAATATGTCCTCCTCACATGTGGTACTTGTGGTAACACATTAATACATTCTCCTTGCATTTGGTACTTATAGTAACTCATTAATATGTCCTCCTCACATGTTGTACTTGTGGTAAGTAATTAATATGTCCTCCTCGCATGTGGTACTAGTGGTAACTCATTAATATGTCCTCCTCGCATGTGGTACTTGTGGTAACTCATCAATATGTCCTCCTCGCATTTGGTACTTGTGGTAACTCATCAATACATCCTCCTCGCATGTGGTACTTGTGTTAACTAATTAATACGTTCTCTGCGCATGCGCATGTGTTACTTATGTTAACTCATTTATACATCCTCCTCACAAGTGGCATTTGTGGTAACTCATTAATCCGTCCTCCTTGCATTTGGTACTTATAGTAACTCATTAATATGTCCTCCTTGCATGTTGTACTTGTGGTAAGTCATTAATATGTCCTCCTCGCATGTGGTACTAGTGGTAACTCATTAATACATCCTCCTCACTTGTGGTACTTGTGATAACTCATTATTCCGTCCTCCTCGCATTTGGTTCTTGTGGTAACTCCTCAATACGTCCTCCTCGCATGTGGTACTTTGACATACTACTTTTGAGCCTTAGGCTATTTTAATTCTTTTTTAAATCTTATTGCATGAAATACTATTTTATGTATGGAAAATGTGCTGCTATGTGCTTGCTCCTGTTTTATTATTTGCAATTATATGCATCTGTTTTATTATCAACCGTCAGTATGAATCAGTCTTTGGTCATGATAGTCCACATATAAGATCAAATGCTTTTATACATTTATTATTGCTCTGTTCTATGGCTAATACATATTTTATATTTTTCTATAGACTTGCTATTATGACAAATATTGTTGAATGAAGCTTTCTTGAACTGAACTGAACTTTTGAACTGTATTAACAATAAATGCAAAGTTGACAGAGTTGCACACTGCTGGAAGCTTGGCATGCCGATCCTGAATAATGCAAAGTACTGTTAAGCCAGAAATGAAAGAACCTTGCACGGGCAGTGTTTTAGCAACAGAAGCCGCTGTACATACCGATCATTTACACCAAACACGCATGTGTGTAGAAGCAAACTGGGTTTGTCGATGTGAAATGTGAAGTAAATCAAGCCGGGGCAAAAGGAAAAGGAATGCATGGGAACCTGGACAAACGGGCGGAACCATGAAGGCCATGCCCTCACAGAAGGAGGGGCCATCACACGCTGTACAGTGTGGAGGCCAACCAAAGTGTTCGCTGAGTAAAATCACAGGAAAGAGAGCTAAGCACACAAGAGAGGGGCTTTTACAGAAATGCACCAATAACAAGCCAGCATTTCTGAATTCCATATGAAACAACCAATGGTCATTGGTGGGTGGCCCAGAGCCCAAAGAATAAGGTACAACAGGTCGATCGAAGCTCGACCTAAAAATGGGCTTGTAGTTGGATTTAGACACGATGGGCTCAGAGAAGAGAGTGAGTACATCAGACGGGAGGGCAGGAAGCTATTTAAATTAATAGTAGAATCTTACTAACTGACACCTCCAGCGCTGGGCTGACTCCACACCGCACCTAGGAGGGGATAGAAAGGCTTCTATGCTCTGCATTTATGGGTTTGTTGATTTATTGAATCCATCTGTAGCAGGAAGAAAGTTATTTCACGCCTTTCAAGCAGCTTTATAGCGCCTACTGACACATCTTCTAAAACGGCCACTTCTCCGGTTTATGTGGCGAGCCCCCCACCACTGCCTTCTCTCCTAGACCACCTGACCCCCCCACCCCAGACCTCTCACCTAGACAGCCTGGCCCCCCTACCTTGGTACCTGCTGCTATGTTACTCATTTCAACTCTTTCTCTGCATTGATGCACATTGCTCCTTCCTTCCTGTCAGTCAAAGGCGTGGATCATCCTATTGGGAGTCAGGAGACCCCCCTCAACCCCTGGTTATTATTCTGGTTCTTTCTTGTCGTTCTCTCACCCCCTCCTTTTTGTGTTTTGTTTTTCCTTTTCCTCATGTTCATATTGTGTAATAATCATTGACTCTTTTGCATGTGACATTCTCCTAAGAATCTGATGTTTAACATGCACATCACGTGTTCTTTACACATGAACTGAAATATATATTATATGTATTGAAAAATGAAACAAAAATATTCAAACAAAATGAAAGGGGTTTCACAACAGAAGTGCAGTATATAAATGGGGGTGGGCGATGAACATGTGTCATTGAACAGCAGACCAGTTTTATGGACTGATGGCCCATTTGTAAGCGTGTGATTGGTGGACAGAGGCACAGCAGAGGGTATAAAACATATATAAGCACATGGAAGATTGTGGTATGACCTGTGCATGTCTACAGCTGAGTGGAGATGGCATCGCTCCTGTCTGTCGAGTTGTAATATTTCTCTTTGCAGCGCTCCTGTACAGGAGAGCCGGCATCAATGTCTGCTTTTAGGGACATCTGGTACAGAGGCCAGAGCGCTTAGATCTGTCACACATGCCTTCTTTGATGGACTTCGAGCACAGAGGCCTGAACGGTCAGTGGACTGGACCTCGGAGCACATCCAGTGTGGCTTGGGAGTGATAAAACATGTTAGTTGGTGAAATGTTGGTTTCTAGGATGAAGACAGGATGTCAGAAAGGTAGCGTGGAGCCACAAAGATTTGGAAAATGACTGCACATATTTCAGAGCTGAAATCTTACCACAGCTGGTTTGTTGGTAATAAAAGCTTCCATTGCTAACAAAGGCTCCTACTGATAACAAAAGGTTCCATTGCTAACAAAGACTTCCATTGGTAACAAATGCATCTATTAGTAACAAATGCTTCCATTGGTAACAAAGGCTCCCTTTGGTAACAAAGGCTTCCATTGGTAACAAAGGCTCCCTTTGGTAACAAAGGCTCCCTTTGGTAAGAAAAGGCTTCCATTGGCAACAAAGGCTCCCTTTGGTAAGAAAAGGCTTCCATTGGCAACAAAGGCTTCTATTGATAACAAAGGCTTCCATTGGTAACAAAGTCTTCCTTTGATAACAAATGCTTCCATTGGTAACAAAGGCTCCCTTTGATAACAAAAGCTTCCATTGGTAACAAAGGCTCCCTTTGATAACAAAAGGCTTCCATTGGTAACAAAGGCTTCCATTGGTAAAACAATCTTCCACTGATAGCAATGGCTTCTCCTAACAAGATACTGTGCTTGACAGCACATAGTTTGTAATCTGACTGTAGTAACAAATTGGCACTTAGCCCTTTAGTAGGGTTTAGTTACGTGTGCATTTCCGTAGCTGCAAGCTATTGCACTCTTGCACATTCACGTACATTTAATTTGCTCACTATTTTTAACTTATTTCCTGGACTTCCTTCTAGTTGCTCTTTTGACTGTACCATTGAGAAGCCCCACTGTGGGTACGCAACGTGGCTGGCAGGCTCAACCATTCTCCCAGCAGTGCCTCTTAAATAAATAATGCTGAGCAGACACATCACTGGTGCCCCAAAGCAGCACCCACCTGTGCGAGCCCATGCACCAAATCAGCACTCACCTGCCCCAGTCGGTGCCCCAAAGCAGCACCCACCTGTGTGAGTCCATGCCCCAAAGCAGTGTCTACCTGTGCCAGTCCGCATCCCAAAGCAGCACCTACCTGAGCCTGTCAATGCCCCAAAGAATTACCCAATTGACCAGATCATGCCTCAAAGCAACACCCACCTCTACCAGTCTACGCCCCAAAGCACCAGTCCGTGCCCAAAAGCAGTGCCCACCTGTACCAGTCTGTGCCCACTTACAGTGCCTAAAGTTTGAAAAGGCTCCATACTTGAGTCAATTGTCAGGTAGACTATTAATTCTCCAGAGGCCTCTGGCAAAGCAACATTTACCTACTATGACTGCAGGCCAATAGCTACACCATGTACTAAACTCAACTTACTCCATGCTAGCAACTCATAAATATGAAATGATGAAAAAGTAGTGAACGTAGAAAAAAAGTAAGATATAAAAACGATATAACCTGCCTACACCAATCTAGTTTAAGAAAATATTAACACTACCTTACGCTATCCAAACTTATCTTAATCTGCCTACACCTACCTATCCTATCCTAACTAACTTTAAACCTTGCCTACAATACACACTCCCCACCGGACCCACTCTGCAGTGCAAAACCACTCCCACCAGACCCTCTCAGCAGCGCAACACCCCACTCTCAGCAGTTCATCAACACCCCTCACCCCAGAACCTCTCAGCATTGAAACAAACCCTCCCACTAGACCCTCTTAGCAGTAAAACACTCCCCACCAGACTGCCTTAGCATTGCAACACCCCTCCAACCAGAACCTCCCTGTAGTACAACAATGCTCCCACTAGACTATTCCAGCATTGAAATTCTCCCACCAGATCTTCTCAGCAGTGCAACACTCCTCCCACCAAACCCTCTCAGCCTAGCAACACCCCTCCCAACAGACTCTCTTCATGTTGCAACACCCCCACCAGACCCTCCCAGCATTTCAACACCCCTACAACCAGACCCACTCTGCAGTGCAACAGCACTCCCAAAAGACTGTCTAAGCAGAGCAACACCCCTCCCACCAAACCCTTTCCTCAGTGGAACACCCCTCCCACTAGACCGTCTCAGCATTGCAACACTGCTCCCTACAGACCCTCTCTGCAGTGCAACACCCCTCCCACCAGACTCTCTCAACAGTACAAAACTCCCCACCAGAAAGTCTCAGAATTGCAACAACCCTCCCACAAGACCCTCTCTGCAGTGTAACACCACTCTCACCAAACCCTCCCAGCAGTGCACCACCATTCCCAACAGACCCTCTTAGCAGTGCAACACCCCTCCGACCAGAACACCTTAGAATTGCAATGCCCCTCCCACCAGACCCTCTACTCAGTACAACAGCCCTCCCACCAAACCCTCTCAGCAGTGCAACACCCCTCCCACCTAACCCTCTCAGCATTGCAACACTCCTCCAATCATACCCTCATAGCATTGCAATGCCCCTCCTACCAGACCCTCTTAGCAGTACAAAACTCCCCACCAGACTGTCTCAGCATTGCAACACCCCTACCAACAAACCCTCTAAGCAGTACAACACCCCTCCCACCTGACCCTCTCAGTAGTGCAACACACCTCCCTCCAGACCCTCTCAGTAGTGCAATACACCTCCCACCAGACCCTCTCAGTAGTGCAACACCCCTCCCACCAGACCCTCTCAGTAGTGCAACACCCCTCCCACTAAACCCTCTCTGCCGTGCAATACCCTTCCCACTAGACCCTCTTAGCATTGCAACGCCCCTCCTACCAGACCATCTCAGCACCCCTCCCACCAGACCCTCTCAGCATTGAAACTCCCCTCCCACCAGACCCTCTCTGCATTTCAACACCACTCTCACCAGACCCTCACAGCTCTGCGAGACCCATTCCACCGGACCATCTCAGCATTGCAACACAACACCCTCACAGAAGTGCAACGCCCCCCACCAGACCTTCTCAGCAGTGCGACACCCCCACCAAAGCCTCTCAGCATAGCTACTCCCCTCCCACCAAACCCTCTCAGCATTGCCACGCCTCCACCAGACCCACTCAGCATTGCAACACCCCTCCCAGCAGACCCTCCATGTAGTGCAACACACCTCCCACCAGACCCTCTCAGTAGTGCAACACACCTCCCACCAGACCCTCTCAGTAGTACAACACCCCTCCCACTAAACCCTCTCTGCAGTGCAATACCCTTCTCACTAGACCCTCTTAGCATTGCAACGCCCCTCCTACCAGACCCTCTAAGCTCCCCTCCCACCAGACCCTCTCTGCATTTCAACACCACTCTCACCAGACCCTCACAGCTCTGCCACACCCATTCCACCGGACCATCTCAGCATTGCTACACAACACCCTCACAGAAGTGCAACGCCCCCCCACCAGACCTTCTCAGCAGTGCAACACCCCCACCAAACCCTCTCAGCATAGCTACTCCCCTCCCACCAAACCCTCTCAGCATTGCCACACCCCCACCAGACCCACTCAGCATTGCAACACCCCTCCCAGCAGACCCTCCATGTAGTGCAACACACCTCCCACCAGATCCTCTCAGTAGTGCAACACACCTCCCACCAGACCCTCTCAGCAGTGCAATACCCTTCCCACTAGACCCTCTTAGCATTGCAACGCCCCTCTTACCAGACCCTCTCAGCACCCCTTCCACCAGACCTTCTCAGCATTGAAACTCCCCTCCCACCAGACCCTCTCTGCATTTCAACACCACTCTCACCAGACCCTCACAGCTCTGCGACACCCATTCCACCGTACCATCTCAGCCTTGCAACACAACACCCTCACAGAAGTGCAACGCCCCCCCACCAGACCTTCTCAGCATAGCTACTCTCCTCCCACCAAACCCTCTCAGCATTGCCACGCCCCTACCAGACCCACTCAGCATTGCAACACCGATCCCACCAGACCCTCTCAGCAGTGCAACACCCCTCTCACCAGACCTTCTATGCAATGCAAAACCCATCCCACCAGACCTTCTCTGTAATGCAAAACCCATCCCACCAGACCCTCTCTTTAGTTCAACATCCCTCCCACCAGACCCTCTACTCTGTACAACACCCCTCTCACTAGACACTCCTAGCAGTGCAACACCTCTCCCACCCCAGGTAGACAACAGGAACCCCTCTCTTCAGGGTGATGCTCCTGATGATGGCAGCATCGTTTTATCTGCTCTGATCCACCATGTACAATAGGACTGTCCTGCAGAAACAATATGCAGCAAAGTCCCCCATGCATTGTTAGAGAACTCCGAATTCCTTTGGAAAGACAATACCCCCTTTGGCACACTAGATAGACAAGCCCGCCATGACACTAAGGCTTGTTGAACCAGCAACAGTTGTTGTTATTTTTGTTTCTTCAGAGCAATTTATACCCTGGCTTTGAGGATTGCTTGAGTGAACAAGGATAGCTAACGGTCTCCAACTTTAAAAGTGCCGGGCAAGGCACTTCTGAGTCAGCCATTGCTGGGCTGACGGGGATGATCCATTCGCCTCCCTGAAGTGTGGTGGACACTTAAATGAGCCGCCATCTTTTAAAATATTTTTGTTGGATTTTTTTCTGCTTCACCTTCCTCCCCCAGAGGATGAAGTCTCAGGTCCCCTATAGTTATTTTACCTCTTTTATAATTACAAAGGAGGACATTTTCATTCTGTGTGCAAAACATAATTACACCTTCAAAGTAGGAGTGCACTCTGGGAAATAAGGGCCTCAGCTGGTAAATGATGTGCCCTGCCTTTGGAGTCTCTTTATAAGGCTGGTTTAGACTGTGGGTATTGTGCTGATGGTGAATAGCAGTGTGTGTTACTTCTGTGGATGTGATACAAATACACACCTGGAAACAGTGCCTCTAGAGGAAGTTTTGGTAATCTGCTCTGGTTTGCATGTCATGGTGATTGTAAGGCATACAGGTCCATTGTCTGATGGGACTCGGAGTCACTGTAATCAGCTGTTGAAGATACTAGTGATACAGCGAAAGCGTCTCTGACTTGGCACGACTACCCCCTGCTCACTTCCTGCTCCCCATCCAAACAACTACACAACAGTTTCTGTAGGCCTTGTGTTCCTGTTGCCCTCTCTGTCTCTTTGAATGGATCTTCACCAGTGTGTATTCCTGATCCTTTTTGCTCTGATCCCACTGTTGGAATCTGTGTGCAAGCTGTCCTCAGAAGGAATGGAAACCCTCTCCACACCGGGGCAGGTTCTACTAGGAGGTATAATGGCCGCTTACTCTGGGGTGATGTTTACAAACTCCAACTACAGGAGAAAGCCTGTTCCAGCCTCCTGTCAAAGGTAAGATGTCTAATGTATTTAGCTTCTCTATAGGCTGTGGTGACATTGTTTTGTGAATTTTCTACCAATGGTGGGGACTGGATAGTAAAAGCAGATGAGAAACAGAAATGTACATTATCATCATCTTGCTGAAAGGAAGTTCATTAAATAATGTGTGAATGTAGCACATTTTCAGCATATTGTGGCACACATTTTGATTGTCAGTTTTCATGCTTTTTCACATGTGCTGTTAAAATAGGATGTCCCAATGAATGTGTCATCACACATGGGTGTCGCCAACCAAAAAAGGGTAAGGTGGTAAGGGAGTTACAAAGCTCATGTCAGACAGACCCTGGTCAGACAAGCGTGAAGTCAGGACCAGACTGTGAGTGTTTTCGTCATCTCTTATTCATGCCATAGACCTCTGCCCTCTCATGAGAGACGATTGGCTCCCAGGGACCGCTCTTAACCTAGAGTAAGTTGATCCACTCCCGCCAAGATGTAGAAGGTGACCCATCTCTAACTCATGCAGAGACCTCTGCCCTCTCATTAGAGACAATTGGCTTCCAGGGACCGCTCTTAATGTTGTAGACTTGTAAAGCGCTCAGCTGCCCCAGCAACGGGGCGTCCCGGCGCTGTAGACCGCTGGGGAACCCGTCCTGGCTATCCCTGTGAGATGGTCCCTTTCTGGGTATCTCCAAGGTGAAACCAGGCATCCCCGGCGTCTGTGGGGGGCCGTTGTGGAGATGAGGCAAGCTTAATGCCCAGAGTTGGCGAGTGTGTTCCTGGTTAGAGTAGGTACCGAGGCGAGAATTATCGAGTCCGTTTTGACCCTGGTCCACGACCCTGCCGCGTCGGGAATTGAACCCTGGTCCCTGGCCGATTCTCTGCTTACGGGTCTGCCGCCTCTAACCAGTGAGCCACACCTCTCCACTCTCCACTCTTAACCTGGAATAAGTGCACATGTTGTTGCCGACAGATCACAGGTCTCTCACAGGCCTTTGGGTGGATCCGCTCCCTCAAAGATGTAAAAGATGACCCATCTCTAACTCGTCCAGAGACCTATGTCCTCTCATGAGAGGGGATGAGCTCCCAGGGAGTAGTCTAAACCTGGAATGAGTGATCAGATTGCTGCTGACAGATCATAGGTCTCTTTCAGTCCTCTCAATGGATCTGTTCTCTGAAGATGAAGAAGGAGACCCACCTCATCCCAAAACCTGCTCTTGAACCTACTGCCTGTGCTGCCAAGTGACGCCAGGCGTCTGAATGCATGATCCCATCACTGAGGCCCATGCTCAAGTGGAATGCACAATCCTATGACTGAGGCCCATGGTCAAGTGGAACGCACAATCCTGAGACTGAGGCCAATGGTCAATAGAACGCATGATCCCATCACTGAGGCCCATGGTCAAGTGGAACGCACAATCCTACATCTGAGGCCCATGGTCAAGTGGAACTCATGCTCCCATCACTAAAGCCCATAGGGAAACCTATATGGCAACGATTTTCAATTCACCACAACATTTTCTTGCTATACCAGATGGAGGGAATTGGCATAGTCCATACCTGAGTGGATTACGAGCCTGATGATGATATAATACAACCTGAAAGGTGAAAGGTCAAAGGATTCAGCTTGATGCTTGACGGAGTTTTATAGTTTAATGGTGTAATGTCCTCTTAGTTCCAGACCAGGAAGGTATTCCCACCAGCAGTGTGGAGCCCAGGGCCCAGACCAGAACCCAGGCATCTGTCCCATGAACCAGACCCCTGAATTCTAGAGAAGGGAAAACACAAATTGAGATGTATAGCACACCCTGCCAGAGACTAGACAGTTAGTTGTAAACTCCTACACCCACCTCGTACATGCGCCACAGACACACAAGACATTTAGTTCTTATAATATAGATCTTTACTGTGTAGAATAACCTCTTATCCAACATCAAAACAGAAGAAAATATCCCAATCCGACTGGTAATAATGAATGTTAGTCCTGACAGCAGTAGCGTGGTCTTCCCTCAACTTTTTGCCGGTCTCCCTCCATTGATCGGGTATGTTTTTGTCAGCTTTATAACTCTGTGCACTTTACCACTGCTAACCAGTGCAAAAGTGTTTGTGCTCTCTCCCCTAAACATGGTAATATTAGCTCACCCCAACTGGCATATTTAATTTACTTATAAGCCCCTAGTGAAGTGCATGACCTGTGTCCAGAGCCTGTAAATTAAATGGTCCTAGACGGCTTGCAGCACTCACTGTTCCGCCCACTTGTGCAGCCCTCTAACCATGGCTCAGGATACGTACTTTTAAGTTTTACATGTCTTGGTAGTGAAAAACTCCCATAATAGTGTTTCACTACTGCAAGACCTATCTCTCCCACAGGATAACATTGGGGTCACCTAGTTACATTTTAAGTGTAATTTCCAATTGGGAAGAGATTAGACCCCCAAGGCGGGTGTCCCTGGAATCTGAATTTAAAATCACAACTTATGATGAAGTCGTATTTTGAATTGCAATTCTGCAAATGCCACGTTTGGAAAGTTATCAAATACGAAAGGGGGAACCTGACGCCTTCATAACTTGTGTGCTATTTGTTTACAGCATCAATCAAACAACAAACTTTTATGTATGATTAGGTTATTTATTTAACCTTTCAACTTAGAATTCTTTTTGTTTGTTTTTTAATGGAATTCAAATGCATGAGAAGAAGAAAAACACTTCATTTTCAAATAACATATACAAAAAAAATTCAACAATTCACAGAAAACATTCATAAACAAACAGTGAAATGTGACATCACTATGTACAATGATTCCAAAAAACGTGTTTTTACACCATTTCATTTACCGACTAGGCAAGCCTTGGAACTACCAATTGTATCAAGCTGAAGGAAGTGCCTCACACAGGGAACACATTTATGCGCACACACAGGGGATCATTGTCAGTTCATTTCCCTCAAACAGTAAAGCATATTCGTTCACAGTTCCTCCGTGTTTAAGGATGCCAACGCGTTTCAAGGCCCAGGCTTGTGGTACTGGGGCTCTCATCAGGGCTTCTTATTAATGGGTATCGGTGTATTCTACAAAATAAATAATGGAAAACCGAGTGTGATGAATTTAAGAACTCTCCTACTCTCTGACCGGGCCGAGCACTCAGCAAGCAAGAGTTACCTGATGGGAATAAGTTATCACCATCGGTTCGCGTCCTCAGGGGGACCGTGAAGCAGATTTACAGCAACCTCGTAAAGGAGCAATGGGGCATTACAACAAGCAGGCGTTAAAAAATTATCGCCGCTTTTGCGGCCGTTTTCGGCCAAAAAGCGGCGATAATTTTATCGCCTAATCAGCAAGGTCACGCTAACGCGTGAAACCTTGCTTTAGCATCAGGATTCCTAACGCTCAGCTTTGCATCTCTAATGAGATGCAAAGTGGGCGTTCCTGACCTGGCATGACAGGAGAAATGTCGCTAAGTGACATTTCTCCTATCAGCAAGCCTAACGCTATGAAGCATAGCGTCAGGAAAAGTAGCGATAACCCCTGTTATCGCTACTTTCCTTACGCCTGCTTCAGGACTGACTTAGCCATGATATCCTATGGAAGGAGGATATCATGGCTAAGTTTGTGAGTCCCTATCAACTAGCTAACGTGAGATTATCGCTGGGTTTCCAGCGATAATCTCACGTTAGCCAGTTAGCGTGAGGATTTTTATCGCTGATGAGATAAGCGTTGCTAATAGCACGCTATCTCAGTGATAAAAATCGGCGCTAGCCGGCGATAATTATTCGAGCAGTAAGTGCGTGGAGCGATAATTATCGCCGGTTGTTGTTGATATGCCCCAATGTTGCTTGTAGCTTTACCGAATGTTGAATTTCTTTGCGTGTTTATCTGTAAAGCGAAAAAAAGTCAATTGTCGATACTGATTGTGGCTCTGTTTAACTCTCGACCTTTCGTTACAGATTATAAAAAGGATTAAAGTGTACCAGAAAGTAAGAGGCATATTATCAAGAACCAGCGTTAAAATATCGCCGCTTTAGCGGCAGGAAACTGCCTCTAAAGCGGCGATAATGGGCTTGATAATATGCTCTTGAGAATTCCCATAGAAGCCCATGTTCTGGTGTCAACCTGGGCTTCTATGGGATTTCTCAAGAGCATATTATCAAGCCCATTATCGCCGCTTTAGCGGCAGTTTCCTGCCGCTAAAGCGGCGATAATATTAACGCCGTCCTTGATAATATGCCCCCAAGTGTGGCTCCTTTGGGGGCATATCAACAACAACCTGCGATAATTATCGCTAAGCGCACTTAGCGCTAGGATAATTATCGCCGGCTAGCGTTGATTTTTTTCGCTGAGATAGCGTGCTATTAGCAACGCTTATCTCAATAGCGATAAATATCCTCACGCTAAGTGGCTAACGTGAGATTATCGCTGGAAACCCAGCGATAATCTCACGTTAGATTGTTGATAGGGACAGACAAACTTAGCCATGATATCCTCCATCCATAGGATATCATGGCTAAGTCTGAAAAATACCAGACGTGAAAAAGCAGCGTTAACCGCGGTTAGCGCTGCTTTTTTTGTCTGTAACAGGGTTAGCGATATTCTTGATAATAGGAGAAATGTCGCTTAGCGACATTTCTCCTATTATTTTACTCTGGAACGCCCCCTTTGCATCTCATTAGAGATGCAAGGGGAAGCGTAGAGTAAAAGGGTGCTAACATGCAAATTTGCGTGTTAGCACCCTGTTGTTGATAGGGCGCTAGTTTTATCTCTCCTTTTTTGGCCTTTAAAGCCAAAAAAGCAGAGATAAAGCCCTTGTCAATATGCCCCTTGATTCGTGCAGTACGCTCTTGTACTGTGGCCTGAAGCTCATGCTAAACTGACAGGTGTCATCTTTTTAGGAGATCAGGACGCCACAGAATAAGAGTACGCGGTGCTAGCGATACTTCCCTGTGAATTAGGGTACACTTTAATCCTTTTTATAATCTGTAACGAATGGTCGAGAATTAAACAGAGCCACACTCAATATCGACAAATGGCTGTTTACAGATAAACACTCAAAGAAATTCTAAAGCTACGAGCAACAAATCTGTAAAGCTGTAAATCTGATAACTTATCCCCATCCGGTAACTCTTGCTTGCTGAGTGCTTGGCCCGGTCAGAGAGTAGGAGAGTTCTTAAATTCACTCACACTCGTTTTTGCATTATTTATTTTGTAGAATACACCGATACCCATTAATAAGAAGCCCTGATGAGAGCCCCAGTACCACAAGCCGGGGCCTTGAAACGCGTTGGCATCCTTAAACACGGAGGAACTGTGAACGAATATGCTTTACTGTTTGAGGGAAATGAACTGACAATGATCCCCTGTGTGCGCATAAATGTGTTCCCTGTGTGAGGCACTTCCTTCAGCTTGATACAATTGCTAGTTCCAAGGCTTGCCGAGTCGGTAAATGAAATGGTGTTGTTAGAAATGGGGGTCTCTAGTTGGCAATGGCTGGCCACTGTCCAAGTAGGGACCCTTCTTCCTAAGTCAGAGTAAGCAGACTACACCCTTTGACAACCCCTGCTCAACCCTGTGGTAACGTAGCACGAGCAGCTAGGCTTATCTCAGAGGCAGTGTGTGAAGCATTTATGACCATACACAGTAATATAATGAGGAACACTACAAATGGACACCACTCGAGTAGTTATGAAAAATAGGTATTTTTATATAGACTTAATCACAAGACCAATAACAGTAAAAATCCACAATACTATAAAAATATAATTACTTTAGAAATGCTGCAAGGAAAAATAGTTCAGGATGCACAAAATGATGTTTAGTTCAAGGCAGGGGTCTCTGCGACCCTTTTACTCACAAAGTATCTGGTTCCTGGAGCAAAGCAACAAAAATGTCGCTAAGGAGTTGTAGCGAGAAATTTCCTCACGGTAACCAGTGATGCGTTGAATCCTTACCGCAAGGGAGGATGATGCGCTGGGTTGCGGGCAGGACAAAGCGACAAAATTCTTCACGCTGAGCCGGTGATGCGATAAAATCCTTGCCGCGAAGGGAGGATGATGCACCGAGCCTGTTGCGTGTGCGATCTTGCTGCGATGACAAAGATGGCGCTCCGAGAGGAAGCGACGATCCGGATGCGATGCGGGGAAAATGGCGAACGCTCTGCGTCCGCGCTGCGATGATCCTGTTGCGATGATTTCCAAATAGCGGGCGTTTTCAGGCCCGCAGACAGGTGCTTTGACGATCTTCGGATAGCGGGCGTTTTCAGGCCCGCAGACGGGTGCTGTGACGATCTTCGGGGTTAGCGAGCACTCGGCGACAGCGGAGCGGCGATTTTTCTCACGCTCACCAGCTGCAGCGGCTCGCTAATGGAGGATAGCGACGATTTTCAGCGCTCTCTTCTCAGCAGTAGAACTAGAGGCCCTGGAACACACAGGAGCCTCACCTGCAGATAGTAATCCTCGCTGGGAGGAAACAGGAGGCTGATGGTGGAGTCTGATGGGCCTGAGACTCCAGCAGGAGGCTAGCTCTCTTCTAGCCCTTGGGTAATTGCTGTAGCAAAAAATAAAAGTCCAATCAAAGTTCTTTTCCTCTTCTTGAAGTCCAGTAGTAACAGCTGCAGGCCAGTCCCAGGAACAGCACACAAGCACAAGGACAGTCCTTCTCCTGCAGATTCTTGTAGACACACGGACAGAGGTTCTTCTTGTTATCCAGGAGCAATACAAAAAAGTAGGGGTTTGTGCACAAATATTTATACCCCCCAAGTCTTTGTTCTTAGGGGTCCCAAGTCTCTGAAACCAGCCAGAACCAGTTCTGCCCAGCCCTGGAGCACTTTGTTGATCAGGATGCATCCTTCCTTTCAGAAAGAGGGGGTCTGCCTCAGACGCACAGTGGGAGGTGGAGCCAGCATTCACCTTGCCAGGCACAGTCCTATTCAAGTGCAGGAGCTACCCCTCCCCTCACACCAAGGCAGATCTCTCTATTCAACCCAGGTCTGACTCAGCCTGCCCTGTCCCTCCAAAACCAGACAGCCAATACACATAATAGCAGAGCACACTGGAAGGCGTAGGCAAGAAAGTACCTATACTCTAAAAGTGGTAGTTTCAAACACAGAATATAAAAATAACCTTCACTAGAAGATGTATTTTAATATTCTGAGCTCAGGCATACTAGATTCGTTTTTCTACCATGTTCTGTGGGTCAGTTAGGACTATAGAATGTAATAGCCCAGACCTCCCATTCTGGCCTATGGAGAACAGGTAGCCTTACAGTAGTGAAAAACGAAATTGGGTGTAATTCACTACTAGGACATGCTACATACAACAGGGCATGTCCTACCTTACACATACAATGCGCCCTACCATAGGGGTGGCTGACATGATGCCAAGGGAAGGTTCAGGGGCTGGGAAGTGGGTGCACTTCACAGCCAAGATGGCAGTTCTGGACTGCACGCAGACACTGCAGTGGCAGGTCTGAGACGCACTTTACAAGCTGCTTCTGTGGGTGGCACAAACCAGTGCTGCAGGCCCACCAGCAGCATTCGGTTTACCAGCCCTGGGCACACACAGGCCACGCTACTAGGGACTAACAGGTAAACCAAATAAGCCAATCATGGATGTACCATTTCATGTGTCATCTTTACAAAGGGAGCATTCGCGCCCAGAGCATCTATAACCAGCAAAAACAGCGAAAAAAGGAAGGGAGACTCACGCCAATGGTGCCAGGTCTAACAGGTGTAAAAACACGTTTTTTGGAATCATTGTACATAGTGATGTCACATTTCACTGTTTGTTTATGAATGTTTTCTGTGAATTGTTGAATGTATGGTTTGTTTTTGGTATTTGAAAATTAAGTGTTTTTCTTCTTCTCATGCATTTGAATTCCGTTAAAAAAACAAGAAAAAAATTCTAAGTGGAAAGGTTAAATAAATAATCTCATCAAACAAAAAGGGTTGTTGTTTGATTGATGCTGTTAAGAGATAGCGCACAAGTTGTGAATGAGTCAAGTCCCCCCTTTAGTATTTGATAATTATTACAGCCCTACCTGACCCTTGTCCTTTGGACATAACCGCTCCAGTTGTACTTTTAGAAAGTTGGGGGCATATCATCAACAAATTTCGCAAAGCGCTGTCAGAGCGAAAAATGTTATCGCCGGCGAAGTCTTGTTTTTATCGCCGCAGTAGCGACGTATTAGCAAGGCGCAGCTACCCAGCGATAGCTAGCAGTTCCGGCGCCAATGGATGGCGATAAAATCTTAGCGCCGGCATTAAAAAAACACACGCTAAGCCAAGAAAAGTCGCGATGGGCCAATTATCGCCAAAATCAGCCTGACAATTGCTAACAGGCCTGCACTTTGCATGCAGC
This sequence comes from Triturus cristatus, assembly GCF_964204655.1. Classification (NCBI taxonomy): domain Eukaryota; kingdom Metazoa; phylum Chordata; class Amphibia; order Caudata; family Salamandridae; genus Triturus; species Triturus cristatus. The sequence goes on along the minus strand of NC_140588.1, from coordinate 1,128,713,184 downwards.
AAGCGGGAAACTGTACTATAAAAGACCCACAAGCAGGGCAAAAAAAAAAAAGAAAAAAAAAATGGAGAACACAGAAGAGAGCAGAGACATGGAGGAAGCTGGGACAAGTGCAGAGCCTACAGCAAACCCCACAGCCAGCCAGGAGAAACCCCAGGTTCAGCCACCAGGAGAATCAGGTCCTGTATGGCCTGGTGGCTGAACATCAGCAGGAGTTGTTCATCAAGAGGACAGTGCGATTGTCCAGGAAAAAAGAGATCTGGGAGATCACAGCAAAGGTCAATGCTGTGGCAGAGAGGAAGAGGAGGACAGTGGAGGAGGTAAAGAAGCACTGGAACGACAGCAAGAAGAACACGAAAGAGAAGATGGCCGCCAACCGGAAGGCAGCCATGGCCACTGGAGGTGGTAGCCCTGGCCCCCTGCTGGAGCTGAATGAGCAGGAGGAAATGGTGGCGCAAGTCATCACCGAGGAAACGGTGGTTGGAGTGCCAGGTCGGGACACTGCAGAACGTGAACAGACACAACCACAGGGTGAGTACAAACTATGGAGTGGGTGGACGGGGGTGGATGGCCACAATGGCACACATTTACAATAAATAGCATTTTATACCCACAATTACTGTGGTTCAGGTCCCAGATAGCCCTGTGCATGGTGGCATGGACACACATCAACTGATCCAACATAAACATTGCTAGACACACTTTGACGGACACACTGACATTGAAATGTGCACTGAAAAGTCAGAAAAACACAGTCCAGGTACATCATCCGACCACAAAATAAGTGCTACATCACATAGCAAAATGCCACATCACATAGAGACACAGCATGCTGCCAAAATGCACCCCTTGCACCATCACAACCCATATCCAAATCATCTTCACAAGGCCGCATCTCCCATGTGCCAAAATGAGTATGCAGTGTGAATGTGACTGATCACGTGCACGCGTAAGCATGCCAACAGCAAGACCAGCACATCTGCAAAATAGCACATGTGTCTGACTTGTGTGCAAGGATGTGCGTGGTCAACAAGGGTGACATGGAGGGCCACACACAACCTTGCACATGAGCCAGACACATGTGCAATGTTGCAGGTGTGCTGAGCTTGTTGCTGGCATGCCTACTCGTGCACGTGAACAGTCACATTCACACTGCATACTCATATTGGCACATGGGAGATGCGGCCTTGTGAAGATGATTTGGATATGTGTGGTGATGAGGCAAGGGGGACATTGTGACAACCTCATGCATGTTCTACAAAAATGTCCCCTTGCCTGAACATGCTATGCAGTACTGCGTACAGCAAGATGAGAAAGTAACGAGTGACTCTGCATACTGACAACACATGCAATGTGACACCAAAAATACGGATTTAGTCGTGTGCCCTCCATTGCAAAATGCGATGCAGGGCGCACCATGAAATCCATTCAGTCATCCAAAGTCTACTTATCTGCATTCACACATATCCCTGTCCATACTACCCACCACCCTCCTCCGCCCAACGTCAACGCCTGGCATGTACTATTTCTTCTTGCAAATTCAAAAACTCTTTGGGGCAGATTTATGAGCCCCTTGCGCCACTTTTGCGTCACTTTTAACATGGGAAAAGTGACGCAAAAGTGGCGCAAGGGGCTCATAAATCTGCCCCTTTATGTCTGAGAAAACTAGATCTTCAAATCTAACAATAGCACCAACCTAGTCCCTCTCCCCTCACTATGATGTACAAGTGTCCGAGCATAGGATCCTTGGCTGGTTACTATGACATTTCTCCTCTACTACCTTTAATATGAAGAACCATGTAATAAGGGGAATAGCGACCAATTTTCAACACAGGCCATATAAACAATTATCATCATCACAAATAAATCCATCCGAAAGTCTATTTCAAACTCCCTCAAGGCATGTCATGACCCATGTTGCTCTGTACTCTTTGATAGCCATTAGCAGTGCTTAATCTGTTGTATCCAGAAGGTAAACACTAAAAACACAATATACAGGCTGCCGCTTTAGATTCACCCATCATGCATGTCTACAATGGTGTTGAATGGTTACATCTACGTGCTATAAAGGCCCTACCCTGGTACCAGCTCACCTGGCTCAGTGTTGACATGGATCTCGCTGTCTTGGTCTGCCAGTGGTCCAAAGAAATGGTCCCATGCCATAGCCGCCTCAAGTGATCCCTTGCTCACCATACCCTTGACCAGTAGTAGCCTAATTATCCCATCAAACTCTGCCCATTTGGTGAACTCTCAGTCCCATTGATCTAAACTTGTGGCCCACTTGCCTTCCAGTGCATCGTAATATCCCCTCATGGTCACTAATAATCCCCTATCCATAAACTTGCTGCGATCCCACTTTGAGCCGTGTGTGGGAAGCAATGTAGATACGTGCCCCCAATGCCAGATCTACCTCCCTGTCCGTCAACACCTTCAATAGTGCCATCACTACGGTCCAACAAGTAGCACAAAGTGGTCACCCCCAAATCAAGTGAGGGAAGTTTGCCCCCTCTCCCTGAACCCTTGGTCATTCGTACGAGTCAGTGTTGAAACATGCATTGACTTTTTGCCGGTGTGAGGTAAGGCGATGTAAAACATTAAAAAGAAGCCTTTGAAAGCAGGTGTGCCTGGTGCACCTCCACGCTTACTCTACTATCTCAGCACAAGCCCTTTCCGGTATCTCACTCCCTACATCTACCTCCCATTTCAATTAAGTATGTCCAACGTGGGCAGCTCCTCAAGATTCATGTGCATGTACGGGCATGTGACTGCCTTAAACTTTACAGATTTCAATATGTATTGGCACCCTAAAGAAAGTTCAGATCCTGCTTGGTCCCCTTTACAATGCGCACGAATATTCGCTGTGATCGCTGCATGGAGTAGGAAGTCCCCCTTCTAAAATCAAAGCGCTTATGCAGAGTACAGAAGGTCACCGCCTGGTATGAGGCACAAAATGGCACACCACCGCCATACACACTCCACATGTGGGCCCAAATCTGTGGGTAATGGGTGTGAACACAGTCTGCTCAGACATCAACAACAATTGCTATACATGCTGCACCATACTCTGAAAGGGTAATCCAAAAGAAGTGCAGGAAGCAAGATTAAACATGACAGACGCAATGCACACAACACAAATCGCACTGGAGCCAAAGCGACTTAGAGGCACATGTGTCCTACACAGTGCAGCTCTGTAGAAAAATCACGGTGCGTAAAATCAAGGGCGTTCTTAAAATTATCGCCACTTCAGCGGCAGGAAACTGCTGCTAAAGCGGTGATAATGTGCCTGATAACATGCTGCAGAGAATTCTAATAGAAGCCCATGTTCACACCAGAACATGTGCTTCTATTGGAATTCTATGCTGCATATTTTCAAGCACATTATCGTCGCTTGTAGCGGAAGTGTCCTGCCGCTAAAGCGGCGATAATATTAAGGCCGTCCCTGATAACATACCCCAAGTAGGCTCCCATTGCCAATGTGCCAAAAGTGGGCCCTCATCACACATAACTAATAGCACACAAAACACATGCACTAGTGCAAGCCCCTGCAAAGCCGCAACTCCTTGAGCCACACTGACAAGGCAAGTGGTAGGGCTTGATGAATAGTATGCCTGCAGGACAAAGAGATTTACATGGTGCAGGACACCTCACTGATGTTGTGGAGTGTGGAACACATCCTCAAGGGAGCATGTCACACCCTGACACATCCTTATGTACACACAACCCCTGATGTGAACAAGACGCTTGATGACCTACTGTGCACAAGGGTCACAACTCTGATAAGGACACACAATCCACCCAGCTTTCCACATGTCTGCATTGTACATACACAGAAGTCAAAGGCCCATTTCATGAAAGGGACAAGGGGCAGCTAAACAAAGGCAGCAGGGTCCTCCATCACACAATGCAGTGTACACACATACTAATCTGAGTACATCAGCGTTGCCTAATAGGTGTTCAGGACTGCATTAGTCACATACAACAAACCAGGACACAACAGGTAGCATTTGTGTGTAGACACTGTCAAGACACATTTCTCACATAAGTAACTTGTGATATTACAATGTACAAGTACACCCTCACATCCTTGATGTCTCTGAAATAATCACCATCCAGAAACTAACATGCATATTGTACAAAATATCTATAACGTACAGTCTCCCTCAGTCTGATTGTTAAGTCAAATAATGCATGCCCATACATGGATACCACTGTTAAACTGTATCTCCCCTGAACATTACGAAGGGAGCGACAACACCTCCTGGACAGCAGGACGACCCACTCCGCCACGATGACTTGTCTGAAACCCCCACATCAATGTGGCTGAATTTCAACGTCTCCTGGATTCCTTTTCCACACCAACTCCAGGAGCAGGGCCACCCAGCAGCATTGCGCCAAGCCCACCCCCTGCACAAACCACCCAGCAGCAAGCACCTCCCACCACAGCTGCCTCAGAGGAACCTGGTAACCCATATGTGGCCTTTCACAGCATGGTGCTTGAGGTCCAGCGTGAGACACGTGACTATGTGCGGGTGGGGTTGGAGAGCCTGGCAGCCAAATTTGATGACCTATGTGGGTGTCTGAATCGCCTCGACAACCACATGCAGAGGATGTCAGACATCCACATACCCCTCAATAATATCCAACGCACCCTGGATGACATTGCTGGGGTCCTGATCCAGAGAGCTGACACACTGTCCCGGCAGGATAGCACCAGTAGTGTCTGTGCCGAATTATCCAGACTGCCACGGATAATGGAGGCCAGGAAGCGGAGGGAACTCCAACAGATAGCTGCCACGGCTGAACACCAGCGCAATCTTGCAGGGATATGCCAGGCCCTGCTACATCATATCACATCTGCGCCTTCCCACGGTCTTGCGCCAACATCTGCTGCTGCTGGCGCATCCACATCCTCAGCTCTGCACCCTGATGTGTCTGTGCCTCACAGTGCTGCTCCCACCATACCACCACCCACATGTGAGACACATCACACATCAGAGGACAAATCTGAGGATGAAACTGCCACACTGGTAAGGCGCAAGTACACCTACCAGTGACTTACAAAGGCCTGTCTCACCATTGGATTGTACATACCATCATTCTACTGACCTTCCCCTTCCACTATCTTCCAACGTCCACCAACACTCAGCTTGGACCCACACATGGACCTGCAGCAAATCTCTTTTTTCCTTGACAATGGCACTGCAAACTCCGCCTCTTATCCTGGCTCTGTCACTCACAATAGACTCTGCCTGCCACTCCAACGGGCATTCAGCCAATCCTTTATCGTATGGGCCACTTCTGGTCCAGTCTAAACCTTGTCTTGTAAATAAATCGCCTAAAATCACACAGATGCGTGTTTCCATGACCAATCAAGTATCTAACTGAGGCAATAAGTAAGGGGTGTGAATTTCACAAGAAGGCCCAGCAATGTACATGTGTCACCTGACGCGGATAGGCAGTGAGATGACTGTATATGTGCAAAAGCAATCAATCGATTATTTCAATCACAACATCTTTAAAGTGCACCACTAACCCGTGAGTGTCTCAAGGAGCGGGGGGTGGGAGTCTGCCACTGCTTGAAAATCCCGTTCTTAAGGATTCTCATTAAGGTTAGCATGTCCTGTGTCTGCCGTAGGAGGGTCGGGAGAGTGTTCCAGTTCATAGCAGCGAGGTGGCATAATGATCTCCCGCAGGAGGTCGCATTTCAGATGCGCGGGACTGTGGCGAGTGCGATGTCAGCAGAGCAGACCGGCTTGTTTGGGATGCAGAAGCTGAGTCGTCTGTTGAGGTATGCAGGTCCGGTGTTGTGGAGTGGCTTGTGTGCGTGGTTCAGGAGCGTGATGGTGATCCACTTGTTGGCGGTGAGCCAGTGCAGGTCTCCCAGGTGGGGTGTGATGTGCTGACAGCGAGGGGTGTTGAGGACCAGGCGTGCAGAGGCATTTTGAATGCGTTTAAGTCGTTTCCAGAGTTTGGTCGAGGCTCCTGCGTAGAGGGTGTTTCCGTATTCCAACTTGCTGCTGATGAGTGCCTGTGTGACTGTTCTCCATATTTCGGTTGCAAGCCACCTGTAGAACTTGCCAAGCATCTGGAGGGTGATGAAGCAGGAGGACGAGACAGTGTTTACCTGCTTTGGCATGGAGAGAGTAGAGTTGATGATGAACCCCATGTTGCTTGCGTGGTTGGTTGGTGTTGGATCTGTTCCCAGGGTGGCGGCACACCAGGAGTTGTCCCAGGCGGAGGGGGTGGATCCGAGGATGAGCATTTATGTCTTGTCCGAGTTTATCTCCAGTTAGCAGTTCTTCCTCCACTCGGCAATGGCTTACCATCCTACATGGTGTTTGGTTGTGTAAGTGAGGGTGGCCATGGTGAGGGAGAAGATTAGCTGGCTGTCATTGTCGTAGGAGAGGATGTTGAGGTTGTGCAGTCGGGTAACGTGTGCGAGCGGAGATATGTACATGTTGAACAATGTTGTGTGTGGGATGAGCCCTGGGGTAAGCCGCTGAAGATTAATGTGGATTCAGAGCAGGAAGGGTGGAGGCGGGTGTTGAAGGCGAATTACAGGTCCTTGACAATGAGTGCTGCTGTTTCGCTGCTGTCCATCCGTGGCATTATGTCATTGGTGGTGGAGATGAGGGCAGTTTTGCTGCAGGAGTTGCAGCAGAAGAGTGAATGGGACGGATCCAGGATGCTGTTTTCATAGAGTTAGTGGGCCAGTTGTCTGTTGATGGTCTTCACAATGACTTCTCACAGGAATGGTAGCAGGAGATGGGACATAAGTTCAGGAGGTCCTTGGGCAGTCTTGTGTTTGTGGAGTAAGGGGTTGATCTCGGCATGCTTCCAGCTCTACGTGAATGTTGAATTTTCGAAGGAGATGTTGATGCTTATCTGGAAATGGGGTGTAATGGTGGTGCTGGCTTTGTAGTAGAGGTGGTGTGGGCATGTGTCTGACATTGATCCAGAGTGGATGTTGTACCAGATTTTGTGTCATTTATGTTGGTCCAGGAGAGCAGGGGGTTGGTGCGGATGGTGTCCATGGGAATGGAGGTCTCAGTGCTATTCGTGGCAGTCGTGACATTGTAGCTGTCGTGGATTTCTGCACTCCTGCGATGGACGAAAGTGTCAAGGAAGTTGTACAGGTCTTGCAAAGGTGGGATGTTGCTGGTGTTGGAGCTGGTGTTGGAGAGTTCTTTCACTATGTTGAAGAGCACTTAGCTGGTGTGTGCATTGTTGGCTATGCGGTCTTTGAAGGAGGCCCAATTGCGGATCTGATGAGGTGATGGTGTCTGCGGGTGGTGTCTTTGTGGGTTGAGTAGCTGTCCAGTGTCTGTTCATGGTGCAATTTCTTCACTAGCTCATGGCAGGTCTGCGTTGAGGCCTGGTGGTCTGCATTGAACCAGCTGGCTTACTTGCTGGTGTGTCTGTTGGAGTGTGTCTTAATCTGGGCGAGGGTGTTGGCGCAGTCGCCGATCCTTTGTCTGAGGTTCTGGGCAGTGGAGTCAGTGTCAGTGGGTGTGCTCCGGGTTAGGCTGGTGGTTAGCTGGGCTTCTGTGACTTTACTCCAGCAGTGCCAGTGGATCTGTTGGGTGTGGTAATGCGTGGTGTCTTTATGGAAAGCGAAGTTGATGCATCGATGGTTGTTCCAGTGGAGGTTGGTTGTGTGGTTGGAGTAGACGTGGGAGCTTGCGGAGAATATGTGGTCAAGCGTGTGGCTGGTGTGGTGGGTGGGTGTTGTGACGAGTTGTATGAGTCCGAGGTTGGCCAGGTTGTCGATCAGGGTGGTGGATCTGGTGCCGTTAATGTACACAATGTGGAAGTTCAGGTCAACGTGAAGGATGTAGTCTGTGGATGTGAGGGCGTGTGTACTGACAAAGTTGTCGATCGAGTTGCAGAACTGTGTTTGGGGTTTGAAGGCTCTGTAGACGAGGGTTACTCTGAGGGTGGTGTTGGGGTTGGTGTGGATCTGGAAGTGCAAGTGTTCGGCGTTGCTGAGGATGTTGTCGCTGTTGGTTGAGACTCTGAGAGTGTTCCTGTTGACGATGGCAATTCCAACTCCTACTCCGTTGGTGCGGTCCCTGTGGTTGATCTTGTAGCTGCACAGGATGGCTATGGCGAGGTAGTGTTCCGAGGAGGGGTACAATGAGGTCACTGTCATGAAGGCCATGTCTGGGGAGGTTGAGTCGAGTAGGTCCCAGAGTTCACTTGCGGGTTGGCGTCCGTGGCGGGTGTTGAGGACAATGCATCTGAGATAGTTGGGTTCCTACCCAGTGGGTGGATTTGCTGATTGGATGCTGGTGACAATGCTGTTCCAGCAGGAGAAGTATCCTTGTGTGTGTTTTGGTCCAGGCAGACAGCAGGTGTGTGATAGTCCTACGTTGAGGGCGTTGAGGGTGCTAGCATCGTAGTGGCAATGTGTGCAGTTGCGTTTGCGGTCCCAGGATGTTCCTGCACTTTGCGTGGTCCCGGCGTGGACATACGCCAGAGGAAGGGGAGGTGGGAGGATCAACCTGGCGTGTGGGCGGTACGAATGGGTGTGTTGCTGTGCAGGTCAGCAGGGATAACTGTGGCGGGAAGGGAGAGCGGAGGCGGGTTGAAAAACACCTGTCCGAATACAGGGTATGAAATGTAAATGAGCAATACAACTAAACCCAGCAGAAGGGGGCACAGTGGGCCAAACCAAATTACACTTGCGATGAAGGTACAGATGAAACAACCGAAGGCAGACAGTGAAGAAGGGGCACAGGGGGTCATACGAGATTACACAGACCAAATCTCGCTGCCCACATTGATCAGAGAGGACAATCTAGCAATATACCAACTCTGACCCACGTCCATGTAGGACATATGTGTGAGAAAGTGCCATCTTTCTTGCATGGTATTCCCCCACTTTTTGCTGAATTGCTGAATCTGCTGAGTGTGCCTTGGACTCCTGCCAATCAGGTGTCCAGGACCTATGTTCCTTCCCTAAAACCTAAAATCCCAAATTGGCAAACCCTGGCCACATGTCAGCCCCTGGTAAATGGTACCCTAGGTACCCAGGGCCTTGTGACCAGGGAAGGCCTCTAAGGGCTGCAGCACTTATTGTGACACCCTTAGAGGCCCTGTACCCTAACACAACCACACTGCCCTTGCAGGCTGAGTGTCTGGATAGAAGGCAAAACAGAGTCAACATGGCACACATCCATGTGTGCCATGCCCACAACCTACACTGCCCTGGCATGCATCAGCCACCCCTCTAGCTGGGTGCCCTATGCCAGTGGTGTGGGCACAGGAGCATGAGCCCTATGCACCTACAGTACCCAGGTCCATTCCTGGGCACTGTAAGTGCAGTACTGCCATTTAAGAGTATATGGTGCTGAGAGCTCGTCAAACACAAACTCCACAGCATCATAATGGCAACACTGAAGACTGAGAAGTTTGGTGTCAAACTTCACAGAAGATTAAACCCGTACTGTTGCCAGTGTGGGATTAAATGTACAAAGCACTACAGAGGGCACCTTAGACATGCCCCCTGAAAACTAACCTATAATCCATGTCTGGTCTGGGAGGCTGCCTAGGCTGCCACACAGCAGACATGTTGCTGGACCCCAGGGTGGAGAGCCCCCGCTCTCCTGGGCCTGCAACAATGCACATCCTGGGCGAGGTGCTAGGTCTCCTCCCCCAGGATGGGCAGCGGGATGTTTCAAAGGCATGCCTCCTCTGTGAGCTTCTTCAGGCCACTTGCTGTACCCAGCAAACTGGCCCCCACCGGTTCTGACCCCCACTCTGGCGGGAAGACTGTCCGGAAACCCCAAGTAAGGACAGGGGATGTGCCAGCCTGCTCACCCCAACCCTCAGGTGGGGAGGCGAGGTGAAGCACATCTCCGGGCGCTCACCATCTTGAAGATGGGAAGCTCTGCCCAATCAGGACTAGGCTACTGCCCCCCTCCCACAGGAGAGTGGCAGGATAGGGGGTGTTCCCATCCCAGGACAGGGACCCATTGGTCCCTTCCATTTACCTACCTGTAACGCCCCTAAATCTAGTATTTGGAGGCACCCTGAACCTTCCTTCTCCAGATTCCAGATTCTGAAAAAGCAAAGAAGAGCAAGAAGAAAGAAGACCTACCGTGCCACTGCTAAGAAGAGGAAGACACCAACTGCTTTGGCCACAGCCCTACCGGCGTGTCGACCCTCGAACCTGCTAAATCCTGGCCCCACTTGTGGCCAGCAACCTCACAAACCCTGGAGGACCTGGAGACCTTGTGACTCTGAGCATCTGGCACTCCCATGAGCAGTGGCTCTGCTCAAAGCAAGTTTCTAACCCCTGGCATCATCCTGGAACCGCAAACCCTGCACACTCAGCACCCGCCAAGCCTGGCCTGTGCCGGAGAGGACAAAGACCCCGATGACGTCCCCCCCGGTGACTGTAACCCCGAATGCGGCCCTCAAGGACTCACCTCGACTCTCATTATTATCATTATCATTATTATTATTATTTTATCATTTGTTGTACCCTTGTTTAGGACATAAGCGTGAGAGTAGCACTTACCTGCATTTTAAATTAGGACCCTCACTGCGCTTTGCGCAGGTCGTTAGTCTGGGACATTGCATCGCCGCCATCTTGGGGGTAGTTCAGGGACTCTGTAGAGGCGCCACTTCCGCGAGTGCTCTAGTTGGAGACACAGGAGGCGAGGCCCCTACTTAAAGCTACCATGATGACGCGCAGCGGTGACGCGCAGCGGAAGCGCCGTCTCAGCGCCGGAGTCACGCCAGAGTCCAGCCCGTCTGTGCCCGTCTGGGCCCAGACGGGCGTAGGGCCGGATACTATGTCGAAACCTAATTCCGTAAGGCGTTCTTATGAGCGCGACAAACTCATGGCTTTTCGGCACGCACTACCCAATAGCGATGATCCTTCCATGCGATGCTCATCCCCCCCTTTAGTCGGAGGGGTAAGGAGGAATCCTTCTGCTATTAAAGATAAAAATGACCTGGCTATCGGTCTGCTTAATTGCAGATCCCTTCCTCGTCATGCGACAGAAGTCAATCTACTTATCCAAGACTCTGCCCTAGACGTTTTGTTTCTAACGGAAACGTGGTTAACCCCCAGTTCCGATGCAGACATTGTGGAGGCCCTTCCGACGGGCTACCTTATCTGTCAGGTAGACAGACCAGAGGGGCGAGGGGGCGGCCTCGCCATTGTTTATAGGAACCTGTTCGTTTGTAGGGCACAGAATGGCCAACTCTCGGATTGTGAGAGCTGCCATTTCGCTCTCAGGATATCCCCGACAGTGTCGATATCAGGCCTGTTGATTTATCGGCCCCCGGGCGCACTGGGTAATTTTGTGAGTTCCCTTGTTGAAACAGTGACGAGCCTGGCCACATCTACGGCTAATTTCATGGTGTTGGGTGACCTCAATCTTCACTTCAACGAGCCCACTGATCAAATGGCTCTGGATCTCCAGAGCGTTTTAAAAGAGTGTGAGTTGAACCTAATTAACTCTGGGCCCACTCACGAAAAGGGACACCTACTCGACCCGATGTTCTCGAACATTCCTCGCCTTACAGCTAAGCCTGCCCTTCCCCTCCCATGGTCAGACCATTTTTTGGTTCTAGTTTTCTGGCAAATTGACCCACTATCTACAAGCACCAAACAGACTTTCCTAGTGGATAGAGCCTAGTCCAGATTATCGGTTGATGACTGGACCTCTAAACTGGAAGACACGCTCCCTCCGTCTGAGTCGGACCCAGTCAAGGCCGATGCCAATATTAACAACTGGCTATCCGCTTCCCTGGACACTCTGATTCCTAAAAAGAGAGTTCAAAAGAGGGAGAAACGAGTTGGTTCGGCTCCGTGGTACTCTGTTGAACTGCGCACCCTCAGGAAAGGATGTAAAAGGATGGAGAGGTTATGGAGGAAGAACTGGGAAGTCCATAGGAGAGAAGAATATCGCGCTGCAATGAGGGGCTATAAGTCTGCTCTGCGACTCGCGAAAGCCCGATTCTTTGAAGACCGTATCAAATCTGCTTCTAGTTCTTCCAGGGAGAGTTTCAAAGTGCTTAGAGAACTGCTCAAAGTTCCGGAGCCGGCTGCTATGCACGATAAACAAAAAAGCACGGAACTAGCGGAGTTCTTTCACACAAAAATTGAGAAGATCTTAAACTCCCTGCCCCAGCCCAGGCTATCTCAGGACTATGGCAAGCAGATCGGGGGAACTCAGGCCAGAGAGTGCGTTCTCGACCTCGACACCTTTGGCCCAGCATCAGTGAGCGATGTTGCCAAAACTCTATCTTCGATTAAAAGTGGTTCCCCCATGGACCCGGTTCCCATGAAGTTCCTTAAACAGGTAACAGCCACCATTGCAGCTCCCGTGACAGACCTAATGAACGCCTCTTTTATCCAGGGTTTGGTGCCACCCACCTGGAAAATGGCTGTTGTTAAGGCCCTGTTAAAAAAACCCAATCTGGATCCTACTGTCCTGTCGAACTTTAGGCCCATCTCGTTGCTGCCGGGTCTCGGCAAAATTGCTGAACGGTTGGCCAACAAACAGCTGATAGCCTTTTTGGAGTTGAATGGACTCCTTCGGCCTTCTCAAACTGGATTTCGCCCAGGTCAGGGCACCGACACGGCCCTCGTGGCGGTCCTGGACGAAGCCAGACGAATCCTGGACTCAGGAGGATCAGTGGCAGTGATCCTCCTGGACCTCAGCGCGGCGTTTGACACCGTGAGCCATCAGTTGTTGATTCAACGGCTGGCTGAGGTAGGGGTGTCTGGGGTGGCTCTGCAGGGGTTGAGATATTTTCTCTCGGATCGAACTTACCAGGTTTGGGATGGCTCGGAGAGATCCAAATCAATTCCCCTCCAGTGCGGTGTGCCACAGGGCTCCTCGTTGAGCCCTACACTATTTAATGTTTATATGGCCCCCCTGGAGGATGTAGTTTCCCCTTATGACATCAAAATCGTCAGCTATGCTGACGATACACAGCTAGTTGTCTCTCTATCCCATCTGGCCGACAATCCGGACACTTTGAATTCCTGTCTGGTGGATGTTCATACTTGGATGGGAGAATCCTCCCTCAAGTTAAACGGCTCTAAGACGGAAATACTGCTGCTGGGGAGTAAAGCTACCCTTCTCCCCTCGCTCAGTTGGCCGGGTTGTATGGGTGAGCCCCCGGCCCCCAAAGAAGCAATTAAGAGCCTTGGGGTCTGGCTGGAACCGGACTTGTCATTTCGCACTCAAGCCAAGAAAACAGCAGGAGTGTGCTATGCTTTGCTTAGGTCGGCTCGGAGAATCCTTCCTCTTCTTCCGTTAACATCGAGGAAGCTGTTGATTCAGGGTCTTATAACATCTAGACTAGATTATAGCAACTCTATTTTCTTGGGCGCCCCTGAATCTACCTTCAAGACCCTTCAACAGGTCCAAAACGCAGCGGCAAGGCTGCTTATGGACATTCCGAGGACGCAATCAGCGAAACCGGCATTGAAGGCATTGCATTGGCTCCCTGTGCGGGAGAGAGTGACTTTTAAGGCACTTTGCATTGCCCATAAAATCCTCTCAGGGAAAGGCCCCCTCATTTTAAAAAACCTAGTTACGTCATACAAAGCAAGTAGAACGCTGCGATCAGAGAGGAAATATCTCTTGCTAGTTCCTAGAGTTAAAAAGGCCCGCACAGGCGGGAGAAGATTCTCATTTAACACGGCAAAGCTTTGGAACTCGCTTCCTCTAAAACTACGCGCTGAGCCCTGTACATTGCGTTTCCGCAAAGGTCTTAAAACCTATTTGTTCCCCGGATAATGTGTCAACTCTGTCCCCCATTACCATCGGATGTTTGTCTGGAAGCGCCGGGATGCCCAAGGGTAGCTGCGCGCTATATAAGATTTTAAATAATAATAATAATAATAATCATGACGATGCCTGCAGCCTCAGAACCAGGGACCACCCCCCCCAACCACGATCAACAGAGGGTAAGATTTCCCGACACCAAAAGGCACCCCTGCGACCCCCTGTGCCCGACTCCTGGGTACCTATCCATCCTCCAACTACCCAAATTACCTCCCGAAGTGATGGTGGCACCTGAAGAATCTTCGTCCCCGAGCTTGCAGCCTTTGTTCGTCCTGGAGCTTTCCCATTGCAATCCATTGAGCGCCCGAAGGCTCAAATGCACCCTGCACCCAGCCGCCTGAGTGACCCTGGCAATGTAACTTCTACTCCTACCTACTTCCCCATTTGCCCTGAGCAAGTGACCAGGAGCCCAGCTCCCACAGCTGCGTGGCCTTCTAGTCAGCAGCCACCAACCAAGGCCCCCCTGCCTTCCATAGGATAACATTATGCCTAACTCACTCTGCACCCGGCCGCCACAGTGCCGCAGAGGGTGTAACAACTGTACCAACCTGACCTTGAGAGACTCCTGAGTCTGTGCCCAGAACCTTAACTCTGCCAGTCGAGTACTTACCTGAAAGCCGATAACCCAATTTTATTCCATAGGGTAACATTGACTGGTTTCATCTGAAATTTCTTCTAAGTGTGGAGATTCTAAAACTTAAACAATTCACCTAAAATCAACCGAGTACCAAAAACGGAAATACTCACCTGCTATTAGGAGAGATCCCAGTGCTGGATCTTGGTGCCCAGCACTGACCCTGAAAAGTACTCACAACCGTACTTACCACTAACTCAATTTTCTTCCATAGGAAATCATTGACTGTTTTTTCTGTGAAATTTCTTCTAAGTGTCAACTTTTGAAATAGCAAAATATTTTCTGAAAATCACAACAGTAACTAAAACGAATTTACTCACTTGTTTCCAAGACCTTTTTCCCAGGACTAAATCTTGCATCCAGTCCTGGAATTAGAAAAGTAATCCTGGAAGTCATCTATTGCAAATAACTTAAAACTCACATTGAGCTCAATGTATTACTGTGTTTGAAATTGTGTTGCCTATTGCAACAACTTGTAACTATTACCTACCAAAGTCAATTGCATATTGCAAAAGTATTTAACTAAAGCCTCTCATTCTGAGGAAGTATATTTTGATACGTATTGTTGGTACTAAAATAAAACAACCATATATTGTTTATATAAAACATTGGCCTAGAGTTCAGTTCTTGAGTGTGTGAGACCATTTGCTGACTGAGTGTGTACAACAAATGCTTTACACTGTCCTCTGATACTGCCTTACTGCTGGACCAAGCTACCACTTTAGAGAGTAAGGTGATATCTAACTTTAATCTCTGCCAAACCTCTAGGAACTGTGGACTCTGTGCACACTGTACCTATTTGGGAACAGTATATAAAGAGCCACTTTCTCACAATATGCATGTGTGACAACATGTACAAGTCTGTTGCAGGACACAAGTAGTGTCACCAAGAAGGATATTTATTTATTATTTTAATTTATAGGGCGCAACAGCTACCCAAAAAGGGTTTCCCGGCGCCAAGCGTACTAGGTGTAGCTAATAAAAGGCAGTAATATAAGGAGTTACTGGTTAAATAACCAGGTCTTGAGTGATCTGCGGAAGCGTGTGTAAACAGTCTCTTTGCGTATGGCGAGAGGAAGGGTGTTCCACAGTGATGGACCTAGGTAAGTGAAAGATCTTCCCCCCATCCTTGATAGTTTGAACCTAGGTACTGTGAAATATCCGAGAGTGGTAGATCGTAGATGGCGAGTGGGGGCATAGGGACGGACAAGAGAGTTAAGATACTGTGGTGTCGTTCCCATTTTGATCTTGAACATATAGCTCAGGGTTTTAAACTTAATGCGGGTCTCCACCATGAGCCAGTGTAGGTTACGGAGGTAGCCAGATATCGGGGTGGCTTTGGGAACCTTGCAAAGTAATCTTGCTGCAGTGCTCTGTACTAACTGCAGTCTTCGAGTCACTGCTTTGTTTGAGCCAAGGTAAAGGATGTTTCCATGGTCCAGCCGAGAGGTGATGAGGGCATGGACCACTGTTTTCTGGGTGTCATCTGGGAGCATCCAGATGATCTTCCTGAGCCATTTCAAGATGGTAAAGCAGATAGCTGTGACCTTTACTGCCTGATGGTGCATGGTTAGAGAGTCATCGATAGTTATCCCCAAATTACGGACATGACTGGAGGGTTTGGGGAGGGCGCCCAACTCATCAGGCCAATGTAGTGGGCCCCACAGATCTTTAATCTTTAAATCTTTAAATCTTTAAATAATAAGAAGCATAATCTCCTGCAATATCGCCTTAAACAGGACATGTTGGTCAAAGATTGTTGTGATGTAGCACATTGCATGTCATATCTCTAGGTGTCCACAACAGATTCACGTTACTGATGAGATCCAAGGGCACAGGTCTAACATACATACATGGAACTACAAAGTAAGCCACACTAAAGTTGAGTCTACAATAGTTACTGAAGCCAAAGTGCAAAGCGTCAGTCAGCCCCTACCTGTGCACAAACAATGCCAAAGCAACTTCAGAGCCTTGGCATGAAGTGCCCACATATTGGCCAATGTGCCCACGGATGTCAGTTGAACTGCACTTAGCATATAGTCTGACTCAGTGGCAAGATTACACGGGTGTCATCACTATGAGCCAATGCAAAAGTTACAGCTGGGATGAGTGGCTATGGCACTGTTGGTAAAGGGAGCAATGCAGCATGTCACCACTTGTGTGCAGCAGAACTGTGTGCCTGCAACCAAACATCATCAGGTCCAAAAGCATAACTCAAATGATTAAGGGTGTCACAAAAACACAAAAACTCGAAGTTAAGTCTGTATTCCGAAAAGTGCAAATCCAAAAAGACACCTGTGAATGACCTCTATTCCAAACACATTACTCAGTCTCATATAACTCATGTGACTCACTAACATTGTCGTGCCATGTGACGTTAACAATGGACACACAAATGACCAACAGCATGCATGGAATGGAGATCGATTGGCCATGCCCAGGAACATGTGAGATGTTGGAGGTCACAATGAACTGTCACCAGAGTAGGCCGTAAACCATAATTGCTAATCCTAATCTATCAGACGTGCAAGATCATTGTGCTCACATCTAAGGTATCTGGCCTCAATCCATCCTGCAGAGTGACAGGTCACGACCATAGTTACACATACAATGATAACTCTAGTGATGGTATGAGTTGCACATGATGGGGCAAGCCCCACTCCCCCGCATCAGCCATGATATAAGTGCAAGCAGAAATCTAAAATTAACTAAATTTATTTAACAATATGAAAAATACAAAAACCCTACACTAATCTATTTACCTAACTCTAGACCTAAACTAACTACAAATATTTTTACTAACAAAAACTATCTACCCTAACTATTTACAAACACACAAAATTAATAAAGACATCAACCCCCCACCCAAGGATAAAGGAAACCTATCCCCAAATCCTATAACATTCAAGAAGTAAAAAACTATTCTAACCAATACACACAACTATGACCTAACACGGCATAAGACAAAAATAGGGACATTGTGGGAAGGGAGAAGAGGGGGATGCGTGAGAACAGGGGGAGTCTTTATTGCAGTCCAAGGTGACTCCGGATCTCGTGGAGGTGCCGGTTCAGGTACAGAAGTTCACGGCGAATGTCTGTCAGAATGGTGTTGTTGTTGCTCACCATCTGCAGTAGCTGTGACCGGACAGGATCCATAGGTGCAGGTGCAGGTGCTGGTGCTGGTGTAGGTGCAGATGCAGGTGGCGGTGCATGTTGGACTGGCACCTGTGCGGGTATTGTGGCAGGGGGATTGACCGTGTGGAAGCCCACACTGGCACCTGAGGTCGAGGGGATGTTGCTGCTGCCGGTCAGGACATATTCCAGCAGCAACTTCCAGGTCCCTGCCATCTTCTCGACCCGGTACCTCCTTGCCATGATTCGATAACCCTTATGGACCTTCCTCACATGGAGGTACCGGTCCTTGGCAACCTGGAATTTGTGCTGCTCCTCAGGTGTCATGTTGTCTGGAAAAAAAACTCAATGTCAGTTTTCTGTCCCCTACACTATGTAAATGTCCAACATGATATCTGTATCACATGTTAAAAACAACATGGGAGGCAACACACCCGCTTCACCCTGTTAAGTCATTGACTGACCTGTTAAACCCAATGTCTACACATGATTCAATCACTACATGCTGTGGAGATTGACATGACAGTGCATGGCATGGTACATGCACTGACACAACTAAAAGCTAATGACACGCTACAAACTTGGCACCATTGGACAACCGGGCTATGGGTGACATGTACAATTGACTTCAGTCGGGAGGCAGAACCCCTACGTGCACAGCACAACCCACTCCCATCCTGTGACAGACAGCTGCATCAAAAGTACAATGCACATGTGCAGGAACTGTATGCAGTACATCAAGTCAGTGCCAAGACAGGCACTCTTGCACAAGCGTGCAAGGGTGTATGTGTGCAGGTGTGAATAACTACCTATTGTAGTCTCACACTACATGCACAATAACAGGCCTGGGACTGCCCTACTCACACTTGTAACCATGCTGCATCCTGCAGCACACATGGAAACATGTTTGGGGTATGAATGCTGACTTAGGCACTTACTCACTCCACCATTACTATGCAATTGGTGATAGTCATCCACTGAGAGGGGGAGACATCATTGAACTACAACTGCCACTCATGCATGTGTTGTAACCACCAATCTTACTCCTTAGTAGAGATGAACACGCATGCATCAACTACACAAACTGTTACAATGGATTACACATTGTAATGGCTCCCTGGGGTAATGAGGGTTGTGGAATTCTTATGGCTAATGCGTACACACAGATATTGTTGGCGCAGGCTGGATTTGCATATCTATGTGACATCAAATGATGCATAGCTAATGCATGCGTATGAAATGTGTGTTGATTAATGTCACCAATTGTGTCAGCTGAGTTGGTACACATGATCCTGATTTCTGCATGGAATGTCCACACGGACATAGCCTGTCAACACCATTGCAGTGCACAAATATTAAATTTCAATTAACGTACACATCTATTGAATGTGTTTGTGTGACACGCCATTGATAAATTTGGATCTGAGCTACACCCTGCCACTTCTGGTTCTCTCCTATGCAGCATACCATAGGGATCACTGTGCCAAGATGTCTGACCTTGTACAGACATAAACGCACTGCCTCATTGTGCACAATGCAACACCCACTGCATGCCCCTTGGACAATGTTTACAGCATGTAAGTGTGCCATCTTGACTAGGCTGCACAAATGGACATGGGAGAAAATGCAAGTGGCCTATTGCCAACACAACTGCAGTGTAAATGCCTAGTTGGCAGCATTAGTTGCTTGGAAATAGGCACATACATTGACACGTGTATCACTGACTGTTGATGGACAAAGTCACAACTCTGAATAAGATGCATTGTACCCCTTCAAACTAACATATTTGACACAGATCGGAAATGCTGAATACCTCTGCACATCGTAGGCAATTGACAAGCGATACACACCCATACTGCTAATCAACAACGTGTTGCATTTGGCACAGACACTCATGACCCCACAACATGCCAATATTTGTTGTCATTACTCACCAGTGGCGTGTGGGTCCCGGAATTGGTCAATGTCCCCGCGGTGATGGGTTGGTGTCCATCTGTGAGAGGACAAACGTAAATAGGTGTTGTTAGCAAACCCCAGCAAACGTGGCATATTCACAATGTGAATTATTACAGTGACAGACAATGCTACATCCCTGTGGTGTTGACTTCATGTTGGCCACATGACTGGGCCTACTTTGAATGGCATCCACACACGACCTGTGGAAGCAGAGGCTGCACAGCCAAAACATCACTGCTGGCAGACCTGCACATATGAGTTGTGTCACGCAATCCACACGGAGCGAGAAAACAGTTGCACTCATCATCCTTGACCTATCGCTGCGGCGTTCACCACTGTCTCTCAAAGCACACCAATATGCAGACTTCACAATGCAGGGATCCAAGACAAGGCCCTCAACTGGATCTGCTCCTTCCTCAACAGACATACGTGTGGGTCAGACACCCCCTTTTGTCTTGGAGCCTACAACAACCACCCATGGAGTCCACCAGAGATCCTCACTCAGCCCTACAATCTTCGACATCTACATGGCTCCGCACACCACAATTGGGATTAGCTATGGACTCAACATTGTATCATAGGCATACGACTGATAACTCCTCCTCGACACATCCAACTAATACAACTCCGGCAAAAACAAGTATTGAGAAGCCATGGCAGAGCTTGCTAAATGAATGTCATACGGCTGCATACAAGTGAACAGCAACAAAAGATAAGTACCCATCATGCTCCAAAACCTCCATGCATGGAATTATACAGGGTCCTCACACCGCATGGGGAACTCATACCCCAACACGGACAAGGCACGCAACATGGAATCCATCATGGACTCCGATGTCCAAGATAATTGCAAGATCTATCCAGTCTCATCATACTGCTTCCACACACTCTGCCTCCTATGTCAGACAGTCAAATTACTCCTACTCAAACACACATAGACACTCACTCATGCCCTGTGCGACAGCTCACCCTACTACGGCACCACAGTCCATGCTGGAATTTACATGAACCACATCCGCAAGCTGCAGGACATCTCAAATCCAACCACAGGACTGATCCCCACACTGCCAGGACCCTGTCACACCTCCCACCACCTGCGCACACTCCACTGTCTCCACATCAAAGCTAGAGTCACCTTTGAGATGTTCACCCAGGCTCACACAGCCATCCACAACACTGGGCCAACATACCTTAACGTCCAACTCTCTTTCCATGGCACAACAAAGGACCCGACGATCATACCAGCTAGCCTATGCCATGTTCCCCCACACCGAAGAGGCCAGATTGTGAGTCTGCTCCTTTTCCTACCTTGCAGACATAGCCTGTGACAACCTTCCGCTACACCTCTGACAGGCAACGTTGCTCCCCATTTCCAAGCACTAACTCTAAACATTGCTCTTCAACAGACACACCCCTTGCTATACTTCAACATGCAAACACCGACACGCACCCTGCAACCCTTCCTGCTGAGTATACACTCACAATAAGCATGTGTATTTTGGGATGGTTAAAACCGGGGATCTCCATTCCTTTGTGGTATTTCCAGTGGCAAACTTAATCTACTCGGTCATTGCAGCGCCAATCGTCACTACAACTAGCACTGCATGGCGCACATCAATAATGGATATTTGGATTGACTATTCCAACACCTTCCCTACTGTTACACACACTGTAGTGGGAAGAGTAAGTCATAAAAATCCTAAGTCAAGGTCATTGTGCGCAAGTATTTCTGGCAAGTGGCATTGTATTAACCACGTTGTTACAGTGTCACGGTCTTGAGACAGCATAAATATATCATATCTTCTAGTCACACACGTCACTCATATATGTACGCAACATTAGTCATGGACAAAAAGGGAATTGGTACTTACCACCCTGGATGCCAGGCATGACTCCTGTGGTGTCCAGAAGGTCGGCCTCCCGCGCCAGCATGTCCTGCCAGCGGTGTTTCCACTGGCGCACGGTCCGATTAACTTTGTAGCAGTGGAGCATCTGCTCCCGCATGTGCTACCACCGCAACTTCCGCACACCCACACTGTAGCCCTGGAGGATACGTCATCCCCTCTCCAACATCCGAAGAGGCCAGATTGTGAGTCTGCTCCTTTTCCTACCTTGCAGACATAGCCTGTGACAACCTTCCGCTACACCTCTGACAGGCAACGTTGCTCCCCATCTCCAAGCACTAACTCTAAACATTGCTCTTCAACAGACACACCCCTTGCTATACTTCAACATGCAAACACCGACACGCACCCTGCAACCCTTCCTGCTGAGTATACACTCACAATAAGCATGTGTATTTTGGGATGGTTAAAACCGGGGATCTCCATTCCTTTGTGGTATTTCCAGTGGCAAACTTAATCTACGCGGTCATTGCAGCGCCAATCGTCACTACAACTCGCACTGCATGGCGCACATTAATAATGGATATTTGGATTGACTATTCCAACAACTTCCCTACTGTTACACACACTGTAGTGGGAAGAGTAAGTCATAAAATCCTAAGTCAAGGTCATTATGCGCAAGTATTTCTGGCAAGTGGCATTGTATTAACCACGTTGTTACAGTGTCACGGTCTTGAGACAGCATAAATATATCATATCTTCTCGTCACACATGTCACTCATATATGTACGCAACATTAGTCATGGACAAAAAGGGAATTGGTACTTACCACCCTGGATGCCAGGCATGACTCCTGTGGTGTCCAGAAGGTCGGCCTCCCGCGCCAGCATGTCCTGCCAGCGGTGCTTCCACTGGCGCACGGTCCGATTAACTTTGTAGCAGTGGAGCATCTGCACCGGCACGGGCTACCACCGCAACTTCCGCACACCCACACTGTAGCCCTGGAGGATACATCCTCCCCTCTCCAACATCAGAGGCAGGTAGCACCGCACCAGCCAGAGGAAGCCCCCCAATGCCCCCTCTGACATCCGCCCTGACCTTCCCACAGCCGGCATCTACCTGCACCCCAGTTCTCACCCAAGCCTAACTAAAGAAAACCCTCTAATGAAACAAAACTAAAATAACCCACAACAAACACAAGACTGAGGACAGTAGACAGTAAAAAGTAATAAAAATGTAAAATAATTTCAAAAGACACTTTAGATAGGACACAGCAACACAGCAACACTCCAAAATCCACTCTCCAACACCACAAGACACCTCTTTCACTCAGCCAAATCAACGACAATATGCTCAAAAGAGAAAGTGAAAGTGAATGCCACACCCAAGGGAGACAGGAAGCATGCATACATCACTTCCTGTGTGTTAGCAGCAGTTTTTGTACAAAGTGACAAAAATCTGCACGCTAAGGGGCCGCTAATGTACTCAGGCTGATACTGTAATGTGTATGCAGCCTGTTTGATTAAATGCGATCATAATCTGCACGCTAAGGAGCCGCTAATGTACTCAGGCTGCATGAATGTGATCATAATCTGCACGCTAAGGGGCCACTAGTGTACTCAGGCTGATACTGTAATGAGTATGCGGCCTATTTGATTAAATGCGTTCATAATCTGCGCGCTACGGGGCCGCTAATGTACTCTGGCTGAATAAATGCGATCATACTCTGCACGCTAAGGGGCCGCTAATGTCCTGAGGCTTACTGTAATGTGTATGCAGCAGGTTTCATAGATAGCAATGGGTTTCTTCATGCTCGGAGGCTGCTACTGTCCTGCTGCTGGTACAGTATTGTAGAGTGTGTCCAGCGATGTCCTTTCAAATGCGCGAGAGGAATATCATTGCGTTTGAGATAAAAATATCACGCCCGCCATTTTTCAGACTATGATGGACAGTCAGGCCAAAACTCTGATCACTTTATCAAAAAAGGAGGGGTTTGGCCCAAAGGATTAGAGGGTAGGTAGGGCCAGTTATACTACATAAGAAAAAAATTACCTATACCTCTAGTGACTTCAACACTTATTCATATGAAGTAAGATAAACGAAAATTAATACGTTTACCTAAGCAGTAATTTCTGCCTTTTATTTATTTATTTATTTTTTAATTAATATCTTTGATCACAAAAAGAACACATAATGAACTATACGAAATACCACATTAGTACTTACACAATGAAAATGAACAACGTGAAAAATTTGTTTTGACATACAATTACAAATAAACTCATAATAATCAAACACTGAAGCAACCAAATGAAATGTCACAAAGAACAATCATTATATACACAATCCGAAATACAAAGTTGTCAAACAAATTGATGAATTAGACAACTAACACCCTTATATTTGGAATAAATCAAATCCTCTGAAATATCAGGGACACAAGGGGGTATATTTGCATTATTTAACCAAGGAGTTGAGTTCCTTTGTCTGCCGACGCGTTTCGAGTGCCGGTTAAATCAATTGCCGCACTCTCATCAGGGCTGGATTCGTCTTTCTCACGAACAGACTGCATTATGCCGATTAAATGTAACCATCAGCAATATGTAACAAGCAGTGGTTGCCAATCTGGTTTTCAATATTACGTGGCCAAGACGATTTATAAACAGTAGACAGCAATTGCAGATCTTTACTTTCAGAGAGAGGGGCCCAAAGGCGTGGCCCCACAGAGGAAGTGTTGTAACAAATGACGGTCCTTCACTCTCTTTAAAAATAGTTTGTGGCTAATAAAGCTTCAGGCTCGAGGTTTCAAGTGGGGATTTGTCTCCATTGTTGCTAGCTGAAAGTAAAGATCTGCAATTGCTGTCAGGATTCGTTCCCCTTTGGAGGAAAGCGGACTTCCCAGCTACATGTCCCACAAAACCTGCGCTTTTGTGCACTGACCACTCAGACTGGTCAAAAGCATTTTGTACACCTCAGATATGAGGGGACGTTTGTCCTCCTTACGCGCTTACCACTTCTCATATGACGTAAACAACCTCGAGTCCCGTGACCCAGTGTGTTATTTGGCGTTATGAATACACATCAGCAGCGGGCAAATCATAATCCTGTAGGGGCTGCAGATATGCCACCAGCCCTTCTTGATCAAAGATAGACCCTATGCTCTTGCAGCCCTGTTCTTGCCAGTGATGGAATATCACTGATTCCTGACCCGGGACCAAGTGCGGGTTATCCACACTGGAGTTCATCGGTGAGGGGAACGAGGTCCAGCCCTTCCGTACTGCCACCCTGTCCCAAACCTTGAGGGTGACCGGCGAAGAGTACAAGCCCCATGGCCAGTGCTTACGGGCTAGCCACAGTTATATCCAGATGTTTTTGCCCGCCACAGACTGGTCCATGAAGTTCCAGTGCTTCTCCGATAGCAGCCTATTCCATTCCACCATATAAGGCATGTTGCTTGGTAGTAGCCACCAATGAGGGGCAATCCCAGGCCACCTTGCGTTTTCGGGCGTGTAAGCTGCGCAAGTGAGTGCACGGGGGTGGGACACCATGTGTCCAAATTGAAATACATAGGGAATGCGTGGAAGAATCAACATTTTCACTCCCGCTATGCATCCAAACCATGTGAGGAGCAGTTTTGAGCAGGCGTCCAGCACCTTAGCCGTCTCATCCAACAGTGTTGGATATTTGAGCTTCGCTGTACAGGCAAGAGTCGGAGCCAGTTGGAGACCCAGGTACTGTGTATCCCACTGCACACAACAGAATGGGAATTGTTGTTCCATAGCCAACATTTCCTCAGGGGGTATACACAGACTATCTTTTATGATCCAAGACAGTTGACACCCACAATGGCATGCAACATACATTACTCATCCCTACTTCTTTTGCTAATTTCACAGACATTCATTCAAAAAAAGATGTGAATTGTAAGGGCACTACTCACCTGGGGTGGTCTGTAGGTGATGAGTATGTGCACAGATCAATCCAACAATAAGGGTGGGCATGATGTGCCCTACTCACACTTGAGGCTCACAAGTCGCTGTGTGGGAGTGGGAGTGCAGCTCCGCCTCAGCCAAATAGCCATGTCTTGTCATTCCGCATGTAAGCGTGCTGGGTGGGAGATTGTTTGATGATGACTTTCATCTCGTCCATGGCTTTGCTGGCGATGAAGGTGGAAGCTCTTCCTCAGCCTCGTGATTTTCCGATCCTGGTCGAGTCTGCAAGGGCAAGGTTGTCAGAGCAGCAGTTCCTCTTGGGGATATTGAGGTTGACTCTCTCATGGATGTCTTTGTGCCTGATGATGTGTAGTGAATTGTAGGTGTGTGTGAGTAGTTTGAGGGTTACTTTCTCCTTGTCGGTGATACATTGGATGTTCTGTATGTGTTGCCTCTTGTGTTTGGGACGTGGGTTTCTGAAGACAGGTGTGTCTGCAGCTTTCAGGCTTTTTTAGAACTTGTTTCGTGGCGTTTTGTATATCCCGGCATTGAGTTTATTGCAGTAGTCCAGTCTGCTGGGGATGAGTGCGTTTGTGACAATTTTAATGCATCCTGGGGTTATCCATTGTGATGGATTAGGTTAGATCAGTAGACAGCTGTAGCACGCAATGGAGTAGATCTGGCAGGGCAGGATGATAGAGGATTTGGGATGATGCCAAACGTGCGTGCATGGTCTGTCAGTGAGAGCAGGCTCACAAGGGCAGACAACCAACAGAGGTTGTCCCATGTGGATGTGGATGGACCGGAGATGAGGAGGTCAGTCTTCTCACAGTTGAGCTTTAGGCAGAGGTTTGTCATCCAATCTGCTAGTTCCGACATTCATTCCTGGGAGCTGGCTTTTGTGTCTTCTGCGTTATTCGTGATGGGGAGGATGAGCTGTGTGTTGTCTGTGTGGGATGATATGCTTACCCCGTGCTGTCTAGCAATAGCAGTGAGTGGGGACATGTGTATATTGCAAAACGTGTGTCTTAGTGACGCTCCATGTGGTACTCGGCAGTTGTTGCCTGTGGTTTTGGAGATAGGGGTGGGTGATGGTCCTTTGGCGTATTGTGGGGAGGAAGGAGTGGATCCAGGAGAGGGCTGTTCCTCGTATCCCCTTGTGGTGGTGTCTGGCATCTGGGGTGTGGTGTGAGAGGGTATTTAAGGCTGCATAGAGGTGTAGTGGGATGTGGTGTCCGCAATGTGGCACAGGTCAAGTGGCATGCATATGTAATCATTGGCAGCATGGTGTTCGTTCTTGGTGCTGTGCTTGATGTCAAAACAAGACTGGGAGTGGTCCATGATGGAGTTCTCTTCAATGTAGCCAGTCAGCTGGGTGTTTATGGGTCTCTCAGTGACTTTGTTCACCACGGGGTGCACGGAGATGGTCAGATAGTTTGTCTTGTCTATTGGGTCATACTGCCAATGAGCCCATTTGTTAAACATCGTGACCAATTATGACGGTCTTCATGAAGGTGTCCAGGGATGGTGTGCCTGTGAGCCTTGCTGTTGGCTCATTCAATGTCTTGGATGCATGCTGAGTTTATTTCCCCCATTTGGCATCATTTCACACCCAATTTACAGCTTGGACCCACAGTTCACACCCACTCAGATCTGCACCCAATTTAGGACACATTTTTCCAAATTGAGCCCGAAATTCACACCCATTTTTCTGCTTGGACACACAGTTCACACCCACCTCTCAGATTTGAGCCCCATTCCACACCCACTTCTCAGATTTGAGCCCCATTCCACACCCACCTCTCAGATTTGAGCCCTATTCCACACCCACTTCTCAGATTTGAGCCCCATTCCACACCCACTTCTCCACATTGAGCCCCATTCCACACCCACTTCTCAGATTAGTACCCCATTCCATACCCAATTTTCTGATTTGTACCCCTTATCACGGCCTTAACAGTTATATTTAACAACGAATTAACCAATGAAATCATTTTTTGGCACTTCAAAACCCATACATTATAAATTATCATATCAAGTACACCCTTTGAATCATGAATTACATACTATTTGACACAACCATTGATGAGTTGTGTGCCCGATTTTACTCACTGTAAAGTCAGCTTGTGCACGATTGACGCACTATTGCATCTCTGGGATGATGAAACATACACAGCATGATTTTACTTTGGTACTCTTACTTGCAATTATTGTACAATGGTAACATTTCATAGTGATATACTGAGAGTAACTTGCAGACAGGGTATGTGTGTTGAGTTTGTTTATTGTCACAAACAGTACTTGAGGTCCTTTTCTACATACAAGTATTTGCATTTGTCATTCACAATGTGATGTGCTCATGTGAAGACATTATCCATGATCCTGTCCCTTCGGGCAATTCCAGCAGCAATGGCTGTGGGGTGTGGGCCACCTCGCTGATCCTCGTCATCATCCTGTTCATCGCCCGGTGCTGCAGGCACTTGGATCCAGGGGGCATTTGTGCGGACACAAATGTTGTGCAATACACAACATGCAAGTATTATTTTGTTCACCATTTCTGGGCTGTTCAGCAGTTTGCCACCTGCAATATCCAGGCAACGGAAACGTGACTTAAGCACGCCAAATGTACGCTCCATGATACCGCGTGTGCGTCGATGTGCAGCATTGTACTGCCTCTGTGCCTGGGTAGTGGGGTTTCGTTTGGGTGTCATCATCCACGGGCAGAGAGCATATCTTTGATCACCTATGACATGTGAGGGATAGATGGGTTCATGATTCCTTAGGCATACTATGTTGGCAGTGTTGACAGTTTATTATCTTGTGATTTTAGCAATTTTTAGACTTAGGTTAGACATGTGTTGCTTCTGGCTATTTAGCGGCATCAATGCTGAGTACATCCAACCATCCATTTTGCTTGTGTTTGCTGCACAGTTGCATACGTGTCACTACAAATGTACAAAATGGGAATGAGACCTGCCCAAAAACCACAGACACCAACAGGCAGCCTGGCTCTCCTGACATCTAGCCAGGGCACTGATCCACACTCCTCGCATTCACCGCCATGTGAATGTTAAAATGACATAGGCCATGCATGACACAACTCACATTCAGACATGCATCTCATGCTGATGGCAGACCTGTGACACCACTCAAGCCATGCAATTGTATGTCCAGAGAGAAAACGAGGGACAGTCCGCAGCCACCTCACATGCAGGGCCCACTGGAGACAGTGAAGGTTTGAAAACACCATCAAAATAACTTTTGACACAACCTAAACTTCATGGCCTGGGACATCTGTCACTAGCAGGGCATGAAACTCACATGACACCACTTCTCCAAATCATTTACACTATGTGGTTTATTTGACCAGATCTGACTGGCCACACACTTCACCAAGCTGATACACATGGCATGGCTCACCTTTGCTCACTTCTTTGCATTTGTAATTGTTTAGCATTTGACCTATCTATTTCAACACACAACTAGTGGCCGAATAGACATCCACTTACTCATCGGGCAACCACATGACACACCATATCACAGGGGTGAGAATGAGAAATATGTGTGGCAGAGTGAGAGAGGAGATGCTACTAAACACCATCAACAGCAGCGCCAACAACACTGCAGTCAACACCAATGGTGCTGTATGGTGGTTTCATGACACATTTTCCAGCCTATGCATGCACATTTGCCCCACAATGCACTTCCTACAATCAAAGTGCATTGTTACAACCTTGGTCATGACAAACTTCTGAATTGACACACTGATTGTACATGTGTGAGTACTTATGCAACGTTGGGTCACCCTAATAGGTCACCAGCAACAAGAACTGCAACATGATCATCTTCATCAACAATGCGACCACACACCGGATTGGGATACCAGTGAGGATGACTTTGATTAGGTACATAGATGGCCAGGTGCTGGGGGTTTCTATTTACCATGGGTACTCACATACTTTCTCTCTGGTCCCAAATTTGCAGTGTGGTTTGTGGCGGTGTGCCGCACTGGTGGGGGCGGGGTCAGTGGGGAAGGGGGCGGGGCTAGTGAGAAAGGAAACTGACCATGTGGTTGGACACAGGCCCCTGGGGCGGACATCCTCGTTCACTGAGCCACCAGACCTGGCATACACCCATGTCTCTCTCTCTCTCTCTCTCTCTCTCTCTGGCTCCCTCTCTCTGTCTCCCTCCCTCACTCTATCTCTCCCTCCCTTGCTCTATCTCTGCCTCCCTCTGTCGCCCTCGGTCTCTCTCCCTCTGTCACCCTCATCCCTCTGTCTCCATCTCTCTGTCTCCCTCCCTCTGTCTCTTTCCCTCTCTCTCCCTTTGTCACCCTCTGTCACCTTCCCCCCATGGCAGCCTGGGCTGGGACAACTTCCTGGGCACATACACACAGCCACACCTGAGTACTTCACAGATCTTTCAGGGACCATTTACTTGTTAACGAGTTTTTGTTATATTTCACCTCCCCAGCTGAATTCTGTGGAGGGAGTTAACTTAGGTAGCCCGCCCCTTCCAAAGATAAAGAAGATGACTATATTGTCCTGGAACGTGGCGGGCTTATCAAACAAGTTAAATTGCATAGAGTGGGGATTCTTAGTGGACCACAAGGATATTTGTCTCTTTCAGGAGACTCGGGCTAGGGTGGAATATCCCAGAGAGGGTTTCGCAACTTTTTATGTCTCTGCTAGGTGG
Source organism: Triturus cristatus (assembly GCF_964204655.1). Taxonomy (NCBI): domain Eukaryota; kingdom Metazoa; phylum Chordata; class Amphibia; order Caudata; family Salamandridae; genus Triturus; species Triturus cristatus. The sequence goes on along the minus strand of NC_140588.1, from coordinate 1,128,683,177 downwards.
GCTGGAAGAGGACGGCCGTCAGGCGGCCTTGCAATCTGGGTAGCCGCCCACTTGGGCTGTACAGCAGAGATTATGCTTACGCACTCTGCAGACCTTCAGTGTATACTCCTCAAATGGCCAAATGCTTATAAATTGGCCATTGTGAATGTGTATTCTCACCCAGTTGGTTTGAATATGGAATCGCCCACTATAAATGAATTGTCAAATTTCATCAGCTCATTGCCTGGTAACTGTCGCCTTCTTGTGGCGGGAGACGTCAATTGCCAGTTTGAGCCGCTTTCAGGTATGAGAGAGGGTGCCCTTTTGGGTGAGGATGATTATTGGGGGATTCCACCATGTCAATCGCCATCCCCAAAATTGTGGTCTCCTCTGGCAGTTCAGATTATGTCCTTCATATTAAATAATTCTTTGAGGGCCTGTAATGGGCGTACCCAGTCCGATAGCCCTTCAGTGTGTACATTTAATAGGAAGGGGCAGGAATCGCGTATAGCCTACATACTAGTGGAGATGAGCATGTGGTCTAAGGTTCTTGATTTTAGAGTGATTCCAAGGGCTGATTGCGACCACAATGCTCTTTGTCTGAATATGGTGTTCCCGGGCCCCAAGACAATTCCTATTTTAGGAATCGATGATTTGGGGGAAGGAATGTTAGTATTATCTAATAACAGGCGAAGGGTAAAATGGGGTAAAATAGTAGACTCAGCAGAGAAAATAGCTAAAATGTATGATCTGGTCCACTCACGATTTACAGAGGTAGACAGCCTGATTGGCCAACCCAAGCCCACAGAATTTAATGAGAAACTAGGTTCTATTCATGCAAGCTTAGTTACCGGGTTAGGAGACGTCTTCAATCCCTTGGTAGCCACAAGGAAGAATAGGTCTCCTGTATCAGCTTGGTATAACTCTGCATGTAGAAAAGCTAAGACCCAGTTGATCCTTGCAGTTAAGTCTGACAGTGAGAAAAATAAAATACATTATCTTAGACGTCGCTATAAAGAAGGTATGGCACATGCAAAGAGAGAATGGGACTGGGATAGGTGGCACAACTTAACACGGGCTTTGGATTCAAGAGACACACGCAGCTTTTGGTCTCTAATTATTACAGGGTCAGGGGAACCCACAGCTGCGGTAGAATCAAACATTGATGCCTTAATTTAGGAGTCCCATTTTAAGGCTCTTTACTGTGAAGAACCCTGGGTACAAACTGCTACTGGTTCAATAGATTTAAATATACAACATGACCCCTTAGAGTTTACTTTGGGTGAAGTGCACAAGGCGATAGGGAGACTTGCGATGGGTAAGGCTCCAGGTTTAGATAGACTTCCTGGGGACTTAGTTAAGCACAAACCTGAGATTTGGGCTCCTTACCTGCTTATCATTTTTGATGCAATTGTAAAGGGTATGGAGGTTCCCTGTACCTGGCTGGGAGCGGAGATAGTCCCAATTTTCAAAAGGGGTTCTCCTCTGCTCCCAGCCAACTACAGGCCAATAAGCCTGATAGATGTCTCCCAAAAACTTTTTGCATGCCTTGTATTGGACCATCTTCTGGAGTGGATGGAGGAACATAAGGTTCTAAGTCCTCTCCAATCAGGGTTCAGGAGGAACACATCTACCATGGACCAGGTCTTTCGCCTTATTCTCCTTTATTGGAAAACGGCAAAGATCGAGGGTGGCAGCCTCTACATGGTATTCGTGGACCTCAGGGCCGCGTTTGATTTAGTACCAAGGAAGAAATTGTGGGGGGTTCTCCAGGTCTTGGGTGTTCCACCACAAATTCTGCATATACTGATAAGGAATTTTGATAAGGTCAGATGCAGAAGGAACGGGGCATTGTCATCTAGGTTCCCAGTAGGCAGGGGGGTGAGACAGGGTTGTGTCCTAGCACCAACCCTCTTTTGCCTCTATGTCAACGGTGTAATTTCGCATCTTGACAGTCTCCCCAATAATGATGCACCAAGGTTGGCGGGCAGGAGGGTACCAGCAATCATGTTTGCTGATGATACCCTCCTGCTCTCCAAATCCCCTATGGGGAGACAACGGATACTGGACGGGTTTGGGGACTTTTGCAGATCCAGGGGCCTTGAGATAAATGCTGATAAAACAAAGTACATGATATTCAATCCTTCGGCATCTATACGTCCAAACCCGACCCTGGGGTCTGTAAGGTTGGAAAGGGTCACTACGTTCCAGTATCTCGGGGTAACATTGCATGAAAACCTCTTTTGGGGACCACAACAAGCAAAATCTCGTTTAAAGCTGTCTCAATTGGCGGGTGGCATTTTGAAGGTTTCAAACTCATCTACATTTAAGCCAGTAAGCCCAGCTCTGGAGATTTACAAAACTCAAGCCAGGGCTGCAGCACTCTACGGCGGAGAGCTGCGGGGTCATTCTGTTAGTCTTGAAATCTCTAAACTGGAATCTAATTTTGTTAGACGGCTGCTGTCACTTCCACAAGGCACCCCACTCCTCCCTTTAAGATTAGATCTGGGACTCTTACCTATAGAAGATGAATTAGCACTGAAAACACTTAGGTTCTGGAATAGGCTATGGACCACTGCGGAATAGTCACACTATAGACAGGAGCTGAAGCAGGTATTGAGCCTCTGCAACGCAGATAAAATACCTTGGTTGGCTTTTGTCAAATGTACATTCCAACGCTTGGGCTTGTTTGACATGTGGAGCGACCCAGAGAGGGGATGCCTTGAGCTATCGCGTAGGACCTTGGCAGGGCTCTTCAAAGAGAAGAGTTTGAATTCGGCACTATGCGCCCCTAATATTGGCACCCTTACTGAATCATACTTGGTTTCCAAAAGTTCTTATAAATTTGAGGATTTTATGGATATTGTTTTTACAATTTTAGCAAGAAAGCTTTTTATTCAATGGAGATATGGTACTCTCCCTCTTAAAGTGTTTACAAGTAAATGGACAGTTTCAGCAGATAAGACCTGCCCAGGATGCATGTGCTCTTCTTCTGTCCCGCCTACAGTAAACATAGGAAGCACTGGCTGGTTCCGTTATGCAGAAATCTAGGTTTTAAAAACTGTTTACAAACGTTTAGAATTTTAAAGACTAGTACCTCAAATTTTATTGTGTTTGCAGTAAGCAAGTTCTTGACAGCCATGTGGGCGAAAAGGCATACATTAATGCTTAGTTAATACAAATTTGGAAAATGTTGTGATCATCATTCTTCTAATTGTAAATATGGACACTATTTTTATTTCTAAATTTGCAATCCAATGGTTCTCAGGCGTGATTACATATTTTCTTGTATGCAATGTTAACGGTTTTATTTTTGTATCTTTTATGGCCTATACTTCCGTAATAAAGAATTTTTGAATTGGATATGTCACCTCTTGGCGCACATGCATCTCCATTCTGACTATCGCTGGACTCGCACAGCCCCCATGGTGCAGAGTCTCTCGGAGTCCGCGCTGTTGCGGCAGTGTTTGGTGGCACTCTTATCAAATCTGCAGACATGGCACACAGGTACAATGTCTGCAAGGTCCGCAGCCCAACAAGAAAGGTTTTCTGGGCCGCTGGCGGCACGTGGGCCATACTATGAGTACCCGTGCTCTACGCAGTGGAGCATGTATACCTCATCCCCGTACACAATACATCAGTATGTAGCATGTAGTGGTGTGCCCATGCATTCTGTGCCCCACCATCAGTACCTAGGCAATGTATTTACATCCTCCCTCTTGATGGGTTAACATGATTGTGTTTTTTGGGCATGTGGTGTGTTCAGTTGGTACTTACCCACAAGCAATGCATTTCCATATTTGCCATCCTGGAAGCGCTGGTTTATGATGCAGTGTCGGAAGATGAATGCATCATGCACACTCCCTGAAATTTGGCAATGACATTTGTGAACAGTCCGCGGTGGTCCACTATTGCCTGCACATTCATTGAATGGGTGTGCTTCCTGTTGCGGTATATGTGTTCGCTGTCCGCAGGGGGCACAAATGGTACATGTGTGCAGTCAATTGCACCGATCACCTGTGGTAAGCCAGCATTCATGGAATCGTTGCTTGGTGGCGATCTGCTCCTGCACAGTGTTGGGGAAGTGAAGGTGCTGGGGAATCAGGCTGAGTATGCCATCCAAGACAGTGGGGAGGAAGGTTGAGAAGGCTGCCTGTGATACTCCACCGACTCTGGCTGTTGGTTGGAATGTCCCAGAGGCCAAAAAGTGCAGCACAGCGAGCAGTTTTGTCTGCGAAGGGATGTTGGTTGTCCGCTGTGTTAGTGGCATCAGCCTGTGGGCAATGGGTGTCAGGATGTGCTGGATGGATGTACTTTTGAGCCTGTAGTGGGCTATGACTTCCTCTGACCTTAAGTCTGTGAGGTAGACACGTGAGCGCAGTGCCCGCTGTCTTCTTCGTCGCTGCATGGGTGGTGGTGGACCTGGGTGTGGTGGCATTGGTGGTGGTTGTTTTTGTTGCTGATTTGGTGGGACTCCAATCTGCATGATGACTAACTCCATGGCTTCTGAGGCTATTCTGGGGAAGCTCGGGCCTACTCTCCCTTATATACACCCACTTATCTCCAGTGTAAGTCAGGTTTTTATCAGGTGTTAATAACTGGAGTTGGCGCGAGTTAGCGTGAGTTTTTTTGTAGCTAAGCGGGTTGACGATATCCTTGATAATAGTGAGAAGCTGTGTTAGCGACTTTTTTCATGGGATTTCAGTCAGGAACGCCTACTTTGCATGTCATTAGTGTTGATTATCGCTGGCTTGAAAGGCGATAAATTTCCGGACGCTGTCGCCGGAAAAGTAACGCTAACAGGGGTTAGCGACGCCTTGTTGATAGGGTGTGAGAAGTTAGCCTGGCATATGCTGGTCACTAGTTATAGTGAAAACCAAAGGAAATGATGGACGGAGTGTTGAACATTGCAAGCACTCAGCCCCAGTCAACTGATCTGGGTTTAATCCATCACCGTTCTTTAGCCCACTCTGCCACCCCAGTTCAGACATGGCCATATGCAAATCAGTCTGACCCTGTGCCTCATGGAAACAGTCCAGCCCGAACTGCCAAGCCATATCTTCCCTGGACCAGAAACAAGCTTCCTAGGACCGGTTTCTGGCATTTCAGCCATCTACAGCCAGGCTTGCTTGAATTCAGTGGCAAAGTGAGCAAGGGACTCACGTCTGAGCATACCCTGCCAACTTATGGCGAACAAAGCAAAAACCAAAGGAAATGATGGACGGAGTGTTGAACATTGCAAGCACCCCCCCAGTCAACTGATCTGGGTTTAATCCATCACCATTCTTTAGCCCACTCTGCCACCCCAGTTCAGACATGGCCATATGCAAATCAGTCTGACCCTGTGCCTCATGGGAACAGTCCAGCCTGAACTGCCAAGCCATGTCTTCCCTGGACCGGAAACAAGCGTCCTAGGACCGGTTTCTGGCATCTCAGCCATCTTTAGCCAGGATTGCTTGAATCCAGTGGCAAAGTGAGCAAGGGACTCACGTCTGAGCATACCCTGCCAACTTATGGCAAACAAAGCAAAAACCAAAGGAAATGATGGACGGAGTGTTGAACATTGCAAGCACTCACCCCCAGTCAACTGATCTGGGTTTAACCCATCACCGTTCTTTAGCCCACTCTGCCACCCCAATTCAGACATGGCCATATGCAAATCAGTCTGACGCTGTGCCTCATGGGAACAGTCCAGGCCGAACTGTCAAGCCATCTCTTCCCTGGACCGGAAACAAGCTTCCTAGGACCGGTTTCTGGCATTTCAGCCATCTTCAGCCAGGCTTGCTTAAATCCAGTGGCAAAGTGAGTAAGGGACTCACGTCTGAGCATACCCTGACAACTTATGGCGAACAAAGCAAAAACCTAAGGAAATGATGGACGGAGTGTTGAACATTGCAAGCACTCACTCCCAGTCAACTGATCTGGGTTTAATCCATCACCGTTCTTTAGCCCACTCTGCCACCCCAGTTCAGACATGGCCATATGCAAATCAGTCTGACCCTGTGCCTCATGGGAACGGTCCAGCCCGAACTGCCAAACCATGTCTTCCCTGAACCGGAAACAAGCTTCCTAGGACCGGTTTCTGGCATTTCAGCCGTCTTCAGCCAGGCTTGCTTGAATCCAGTGGCAAAGTGAGCAAGGGACTCACGTCTGAGCATACCCTGACAACTTATGGCAAACAAGGCATAAACCAAAGGAAATGATGGACGGAGTGTTGAACATTGCAAGCACTCACCCTCAGTCAACTGATCTGGGTGTAACCCATCACCGTTCTTTAGCCCACTCTGCCACCCCAGTTCAGACATGGCCATATGCAAATCAGTCTGACCCTGTGCCTCATGGGAACAGTCCAGCCCGAACTGCCAAGCCATGTCTTCCCTGGACCGGAAACCAGCTTCCTAGGACCGGTTTCTGGCATTTCAGCCATCTTCAGCCAGGCTTGCTTGAATCCAGTGGCAAAGTGAGCAAGGGACTCACGTCTGAGCATACCCTGCCAACTTATGGCGAACAAAGCAAAAACCAAAGGAAATGATGGACGGAGTGTTGAACATTGCAAGCACTCACCCCCAGTCAACTGATCTGGGTTTAATCCATCACCGTTCTTTAGCCCACTCTGCCACCCCAGTTCAGACATGGCCATATGCAAATCAGTCTGACCCTGTGCCTCATGGGAACAGTCCAGCCCGAACTGCCAAGCCATGTCTTCCCTGGACCGGAAACAAGCTTCCTAGGACCGGTTTCCGGCATTTCAGCCATCTTCAGCCAGGCTTGCTTGAATCCAGTGGCAAAGTGAGCAAGGGACTCATGTCTGAGCATACCCTGCCAACTTATGGCGAACAAAGCAAAAACCAAAGGAAATGATGGACGGAGTGTTGAACATTGCAAGCACTCACCCCCAGTTGACTGATCTGGGTTTAATCCATCACCGTTCTTTAGCCCACTCTGCCACCCCAGTTCAGACATGGCCATATGCAAATCAGTCTGACCCTGTGCCTCATGGGAACAGTCCAGCCCGAACTGCCAAGACATGTCTTCCCTGGACCCGAAACAAGCTTCCTAGGACCGGTTTCTGGCATTTCAGCCATCTTCAGCCAGGCTTGCTTGAATCCAGTGGCAAAGTGAGCAAGGGACTCACGTCTGAGCATACCCTGCCAACTTATGGCGAACAAAGCAAAAACCAAAGGAAATGATGGACGGAGTGTTGAACATTGCAAGCACTCACCCCCAGTCAACTGATCTGGGTTTAATCCATCACCGTTCTTTAGCCCACTCTGCCACCTCAGTTCAGACATGGCCATATGCAAATCAGTCTGACCCTGTGCCTCATGGGAACAGTCCAGCCCAAACTGCCAAGCCATGTCTTCCCTGGACCGGAAACAAGCTTCCTAGGACCGGTTTCTGGCATTTCAGCCATCTTCAGCCAGGCTTGCTTGAATCCAGTGGCAAAGTGAGCAAGGGACTCACGTCTGAGCATACCCTGCCAACTTATGGCGAACAAAGCAAAAACCAAAGGAAATGATGGACGGAGTGTTGAACATTGCAAGCACCCCCCCAGTCAACTGATCTGGGTTTAATCCATCACCATTCTTTAGCCCACTCTGCCACCCCAGTTCAGACATGGCCATATGCAAATCAGTCTGACCCTGTGCCTCATGGGAACAGTCCAGCCTGAACTGCCAAGCCATGTCTTCCCTGGACCGGAAACAAGCGTCCTAGGACCGGTTTCTGGCATCTCAGCCATCTTTAGCCAGGATTGCTTGAATCCAGTGGCAAAGTGAGCAAGGGACTCACGTCTGAGCATACCCTGCCAACTTATGGCAAACAAAGCAAAAACCAAAGGAAATGATGGACGGAGTGTTGAACATTGCAAGCACTCACCCCCAGTCAACTGATCTGGGTTTAACCCATCACCGTTCTTTAGCCCACTCTGCCACCCCAATTCAGACATGGCCATATGCAAATCAGTCTGACGCTGTGCCTCATGGGAACAGTCCAGGCCGAACTGTCAAGCCATCTCTTCCCTGGACCGGAAACAAGCTTCCTAGGACCGGTTTCTGGCATTTCAGCCATCTTCAGCCAGGCTTGCTTAAATCCAGTGGCAAAGTGAGTAAGGGACTCACGTCTGAGCATACCCTGACAACTTATGGCGAACAAAGCAAAAACCTAAGGAAATGATGGACGGAGTGTTGAACATTGCAAGCACTCACTCCCAGTCAACTGATCTGGGTTTAATCCATCACCGTTCTTTAGCCCACTCTGCCACCCCAGTTCAGACATGGCCATATGCAAATCAGTCTGACCCTGTGCCTCATGGGAACGGTCCAGCCCGAACTGCCAAACCATGTCTTCCCTGAACCGGAAACAAGCTTCCTAGGACCGGTTTCTGGCATTTCAGCCGTCTTCAGCCAGGCTTGCTTGAATCCAGTGGCAAAGTGAGCAAGGGACTCACGTCTGAGCATACCCTGACAACTTATGGCAAACAAGGCATAAACCAAAGGAAATGATGGACGGAGTGTTGAACATTGCAAGCACTCACCCTCAGTCAACTGATCTGGGTGTAACCCATCACCGTTCTTTAGCCCACTCTGCCACCCCAGTTCAGACATGGCCATATGCAAATCAGTCTGACCCTGTGCCTCATGGGAACAGTCCAGCCCGAACTGCCAAGCCATGTCTTCCCTGGACCGGAAACCAGCTTCCTAGGACCGGTTTCTGGCATTTCAGCCATCTTCAGCCAGGCTTGCTTGAATCCAGTGGCAAAGTGAGCAAGGGACTCACGTCTGAGCATACCCTGCCAACTTATGGCGAACAAAGCAAAAACCAAAGGAAATGATGGACGGAGTGTTGAACATTGCAAGCACTCACCCCCAGTCAACTGATCTGGGTTTAATCCATCACCGTTCTTTAGCCCACTCTGCCACCCCAGTTCAGACATGGCCATATGCAAATCAGTCTGACCCTGTGCCTCATGGGAACAGTCCAGCCCGAACTGCCAAGCCATGTCTTCCCTGGACCGGAAACAAGCTTCCTAGGACCGGTTTCCGGCATTTCAGCCATCTTCAGCCAGGCTTGCTTGAATCCAGTGGCAAAGTGAGCAAGGGACTCATGTCTGAGCATACCCTGCCAACTTATGGCGAACAAAGCAAAAACCAAAGGAAATGATGGACGGAGTGTTGAACATTGCAAGCACTCACCCCCAGTTGACTGATCTGGGTTTAATCCATCACCGTTCTTTAGCCCACTCTGCCACCCCAGTTCAGACATGGCCATATGCAAATCAGTCTGACCCTGTGCCTCATGGGAACAGTCCAGCCCGAACTGCCAAGACATGTCTTCCCTGGACCCGAAACAAGCTTCCTAGGACCGGTTTCTGGCATTTCAGCCATCTTCAGCCAGGCTTGCTTGAATCCAGTGGCAAAGTGAGCAAGGGACTCACGTCTGAGCATACCCTGCCAACTTATGGCGAACAAAGCAAAAACCAAAGGAAATGATGGACGGAGTGTTGAACATTGCAAGCACTCACCCCCAGTCAACTGATCTGGGTTTAATCCATCACCGTTCTTTAGCCCACTCTGCCACCTCAGTTCAGACATGGCCATATGCAAATCAGTCTGACCCTGTGCCTCATGGGAACAGTCCAGCCCAAACTGCCAAGCCATGTCTTCCCTGGACCGGAAACAAGCTTCCTAGGACCGGTTTCTGGCATTTCAGCCATCTTCAGCCAGGCTTGCTTGAATCCAGTGGCAAAGTGAGCAAGGGACTCACGTCTGAGCATACCCTGCCAACTCATGGCGAACAAAGCAAAAACCAAAGGAAATGATGGACGGAGTGTTGAACATTGCAAGCACTCACCCCCAGTCAACTGATCTGGGTTTAATCCATCACCGTTCTTTAGCCCACTCTGCCACCCCAGTTCAGATTTGGCCATATGCAAATCAGTCTGACCCTGTGCCTCATGGGAACAGTCCAGCCCGAAGTGCCAAGCCATGTCTTCCCTGGACCGGAAACAAGCTTCCTAGGACCGGTTTCTGGCATTTCAGCCATCTTCAGCCAGGCTTGCTTGAATCCAGTGGCAAAGTGAACAAGGGACTCATGTCTGAGCATACCCTGCCAACTTATGGCGAACAAAGCAAAAACCAAAGGAAATGATGGACGGAATGTTGAACATTGCAAACACTCACCCCTAGTCAACTGATCTGGGTTTAATCCATCACCGTTCTTTAGCACACTCTGCCACCCCAGTTCAGACATGGCCATATGCAAATCAGTCTGACCTTGTTCCCCACGGGAACAGTCCAGCCCGAACTGCCAAGCCATGTCTTCCCTGGACCGGAAACAAGCTTCCTAGGACCGGTTTCTGGCATTTCAGCCATCTTCAGCCAGGCTTGCTTGAATCCAGTGGCAAAGTGAGCAAGGGACTCACGTCTGAGCATACCCTGCCAATTTGTGGCGAACAAAGCAAAAACCAAAGGAAATGATGGACGGAGTGTTGAACATTGCAAGCACTCACCCCCAGTCAACTGATCTGGGTTTAATCCATGACCGTTCTTTAGCCCACTCTGCCACCCCAGTTCAGACATGGCCATATGCAAATCAGTCTGACCCTGTGCCTCATGGGAACAGTCCAGCCCGAACTGCCAAGCCATGTCTTCCCTGGACCGGAAACAAGCTTCCTAGGACCGGTTTCTGGCATTTCAGCCATCTTCAGCCAGGCTTGCTTGAATCCAGTGGCAAAGTGAGCAAGGGACTCACGTCTGAGCATACCCTGCCAACTTATGGCAAACAAAGCAAAAACCAAACGAAATGATGGACGGAGTGTTGAACATTGCAAGCACTCACCCCCAGTCAACTGATCTGGGTTTAATCCATCACCATTCTTTAGCCCACTCTGCCACCCCAGTTTAGACATGGCCATATGCAAATCAGTCTGACCCTGTGCCTCATGGGAACAGTCCAGCCCGAACTGCCAAGCCATGTCTTCCCTGGACCGGAAACAAGCTCCCTAGGACCGGTTTCTGGCATTTCAGCCACCTTCAGCCAGGCTTGCTTGAATCCAGTGGCAAAGTGAGCAAGGTACTCACATCTGAGCATACCCTGCCAACTTATGGCGAACAAAGCAAAAACCAAAGGAAATTATGGACGGAGTGTTGAACGTTGCAAGCACTCACCCCCAGTCAACTGATCTGGGTTTAATCCATCACCGTACTTTAGCCCACTCTGCCACCCCAGTTCAGACATGGCCATATGGCGAACAAAGCAAAAACCAAAGGAAATGATGGATGGAGTGTTGAACATTGCAAGCACTCACCCCCAGTCAACTGATCTGGGTTTAATCCATCACCGTTCTTTAGCCCACTCTGCCACCCCAGTTCAGACATGGCCATATGCAAATCAGTCTGACCCTGTGCCTCATGGAAACAGTCCAGCCCGAACTGCCAAGCCATGTCTTCCCTGAACCAGAAACAAGCTTCCTAGGACCGGATTCTGGCATTTCAGCCATCTTCAGCCAGGCCTGCTTGAATCCCGTGGCAAAGTGAGCAAGGGACTCACGTCTGAGCATACCCTGCCAACTTATGGCGAACAAAGCAAAAACCAAAGGAAATGATGGACGGAGTGTTGAACATTGCAAGCACTCACCCCCAGTCAACTGATCTGAGTTTAATCCATCGCCGTTCTTTAGCCCACTCTGCCACCCCAGTTCAGACATGTCCATATGCAAATCAGTCTGACCCTGTGCCTCATGGGAACAGTCCAGCCCAAACTGCCAAGCCATGTCTTCCCTGGACCGGAAACAAGCTTCCTAGGACCGGTTTCTGGCATTTCAGCCATCTTCAGCCAGGCTTGCTTGAATCCAGTGGCAAAGTGAGCAAGGGACTCACGTCTGAGCATACCCTGCCAACTTATGGCGAACAAAGCAAAAACCAAAGGAAATGATGGACGGAGTGTTGAACATTGCAAGCACTCACCCCCAGTCAACTGATCTGGGTTTAATCCATCACCGTTCTTTAACCCACTCTGCCACCCCAGTTCAGACATGGCCATATGCAAATCAGTCTGACCCTGTGCCTCATGGGAACAGTCCAGCCCCAACTGCCAAGCCATGTCTTCCCTGTACCGGAAACAAGCTTCCTAGGACCGGTTTCTGGCATGTCAGCCGTCTTCAGCCAGGCTTGCTTGAATCCAATGGCAAAGTGAGCAAGGGACTCACGTCTGAGCATACCCTGCCAACTTATGGCGAACAAAGCAAAAACCAAAGGAAATGATGGAAGGAGTGTTGAACATTGCAAGCACTCACCCCCAGTCAACTGATCTGGGTTTAATCCATCACCGTTCTTTAGCCCACTCTGCCACCCCAGTTCAGACATGGCCATATGCAAATCAGTCTGACCCTGTGCCTCATGGGAACAGTCCAGCCCAAACTGCCAAGCCATGTCTTCCCTGGACCGGAAACAAGCTTCCTAGGACCGGTTTCTGGCATTTCAGCCATCTTCAGCCAGGCTTGCTTGAATCCAGTGGCAAAGTGAGCAAGGGACTCACGTCTGAGCATACCCTGCCAACTTATGGCAAACAAAGCAAAAACCAAACAAAATGATGGACGGAGTGTTGAACATTGCAAGCACTCACCCCCAGTCAACTGATCTGGGTTTAATCCATCACCATTCTTTAGCCCACTCTGCCACCCCAGTTTAGACATGGCCATATGCAAATCAGTCTGACCCTGTGCCTCATGGGAACAGTCCAGCCCGAACTGCCAAGCCATGTCTTCCCTGGACCGGAAACAAGCTCCCTAGGACCGGTTTCTGGCATTTCAGCAACCTTCAGCCAGGCTTGCTTGAATCCAGTGGCAAAGTGAGCAAGGTACTCACATCTGAGCATACCCTGCCAACTTATGGCGAACAAAGCAAAAACCAAAGGAAATTATGGACGGAGTGTTGAACACTGCAAGCACTCAACCCCAGTCAACTGATCTGGGTTTAATCCATCACCATTCTTTAGCCCACTCTGCCACCCCAGTTCAGACATGGCCATATGCAAATCAGTCTGACCCTGTGCCTCATGGGAACAGTCCAGCCCGAAGTGCCAAGCCATGTCTTCCCTGGACCGGAAACAAGCTTCCTAGGACCAATTTCTGGCATTTCAGCCATCTTCAGCCAGGCTTGCTTGAATCCAGTGGCAAAATGAGCAAGGGACTCACATCAGGGCATACTCTGCCAACTTATGGCGAACAAAGCAAAAACCAAAGAAAATGATGGACGGAGTGTTGAACGTTGCAAGCACTCACCCCCAGTCAACTGATCTGGGTTTAATCCATCACCGTACTTTAGCCCACTCTGCCACCCCAGTTCAGACATGGCCATATGGCGAACAAAGCAAAAACCAAAGGAAATGATGGATGGAGTGTTGAACATTGCAAGCACTCACCCCCAGTCAACTGATCTGGGTTTAATCCATCACCGTTCTTTAGCCCACTCTGCCACCCCAGTTCAGACATGGCCATATGCAAATCAGTCTGACCCTGTGCCTCATGGAAACTGTCCAGCCCGAACTGCCAAGCCATGTCTTCCCTGAACCAGAAACAAGCTTCCTAGGACCGGTTTCTGGCATTTCAGCCATCTTCAGCCAGGCCTGCTTGAATCCCGTGGCAAAGTGAGCAAGGGACTCACGTCTGAGCATACCCTGCCAACTTATGGCGAACAAAGCAAAAACCAAAGGAAATGATGGACGGAGTGTTGAACATTGCAAGCACTCACCCCCAGTCAACTGATCTGAGTTTAATCCATCGCCGTTCTTTAGCCCACTCTGCCACCCCAGTTCAGACATGTCCATATGCAAATCAGTCTGACCCTGTGCCTCATGGGAACAGTCCAGCCCAAACTGCCAAGCCATGTCTTCCCTGGACCGGAAACAAGCTTCCTAGGACCGGTTTCTGGCATTTCAGCCATCTTCAGCCAGGCTTGCTTGAATCCAGTGGCAAAGTGAGCAAGGGACTCACGTCTGAGCATACCCTGCCAACTTATGGCGAACAAAGCAAAAACCAAAGGAAATGATGGACGGAGTGTTGAACATTGCAAGCACTCACCCCCAGTCAACTGATCTGGGTTTAATCCATCACCGTTCTTTAACCCACTCTGCCACCCCAGTTCAGACATGGCCATATGCAAATCAGTCTGACCCTGTGCCTCATGGGAACAGTCCAGCCCGAACTGCCAAGCCATGTCTTCCCTGTACCGGAAACAAGCTTCCTAGGACCGTTTTCTGGCATTTCAGCCGTCTTCAGCCAGGCTTGCTTGAATCCAGTGGCAAAGTGAGCAAGGGACTCACGTCTGAGCATACCCTCACAACTTATGGCGAACAAAGCAAAAACCAAAGGAAATGATGGAAGGAGTGTTGAACATTGCAAGCACTCACCCCCAGTCAACTGATCTGGGTTTAATCCATCACCGTTCTTTAGCCCACTCTGCCACCCCAGTTCAGACATGGCCATATGCAAATCAGTCTGACCCTGTGCCTCATGGGAACAGTCCAGCCCGAACTGCCAAGCCATGTCTTCCCTGGACCGGAAACAAGCTTCCTAGGACCGCTTTCCGGCATTTCAGCCATCTTCAGCCAGGCTTGCTTGAATCCAGTGGCAAAGTGAGCAAGGGACTCATGTCTGAGCATACCCTGCCAACTTATGGCGAACAAATCAAAAACCAAAGGAAATGATGGACGGAGTGTTGAACATTGCAAGCACTCACCCCCAGTTGACTGATCTGGGTTTAATCCATCACCGTTCTTTAGCCCACTATCCCACCCCAGTTCAGACATGGCCATATGCAAATCAGTCTGACCCTGTGCCTCATGGGAACAGTCCAGCCCGAACTGCCAAGACATGTCTTCCCTGGACCCGAAACAAGCTTCCTAGGACCGGTTTCTGGCATTTCAGCCATCTTCAGCCAGGCTTGCTTGAATCCAGTGGCAAAGTGAGCAAGGGACTCACGTCTGAGCATACCCTGCCAACTTATGGCGAACAAAGCAAAAACCAAAGGAAATGATGGACGGAGTGTTGAACATTGCAAGCACTCACCCCCAGTCAACTGATCTGGGTTTAATCCATCACCGTTCTTTAGCCCACTCTGCCACCTCAGTTCAGACATGGCCATATGCAAATCAGTCTGACCCTGTGCCTCATGGGAACAGTCCAGCCCAAACTGCCAAGCCATGTCTTCCCTGGACCGGAAACAAGCTTCCTAGGACCGGTTTCTGGCATTTCAGCCATCTTCAGCCAGGCTTGCTTGAATCCAGTGGCAAAGTGAGCAAGGGACTCACGTCTGAGCATACCCTGCCAACTCATGGCGAACAAAGCAAAAACCAAAGGAAATGATGGACGGAGTGTTGAACATTGCAAGCACTCACTCCCAGTCAACTGATCTGGGTTTAATCCATCACCGTTCTTTAGCCCACTCTGCCACCCCAGTTCAGACATGGCCATATGCAAATCAGTCTGACCCTGTGCCTCATGGGAACAGTCCAGCCCGAAGTGCCAAGCCATGTCTTCCCTGGACCGGAAACAAGCTTCCTAGGACCGGTTTCTGGCATTTCAGCCATCTTCAGCCAGGCTTGCTTGAATCCAGTGGCAAAGTGAGCAAGGGACTCACGTCTGAGCATACCCTGCCAACTTATGGCAAACAAAGCAAAAACCAAACGAAACGATGGACGGAGTGTTGAACATTGCAAGCACTCACCCCCAGTCAACTGATCTGGGTTTAATCCATCACCATTCTTTAGTCCACTCTGCCACCCCAGTTTAGACATGGCCATATGCAAATCAGTCTGACCCTGTGCCTCATGGGAACAGTCCAGCCCGAACTGCCAAGCCATGTCTTCCCTGGACCGGAAACAAGCTCCCTAGGACCGGTTTCTGGCATTTCAGCCACCTTCAGCCAGGCTTGCTTGAATCCAGTGGCAAAGTGAGCAAGGGACTCACATCTGAGCATACCCTGCCAACTTATGGCGAACAAAGCAAAAACCAAAGGAAATTATGGACGGAGTGTTGAACACTGCAAGCACTCAACCCCAGTCAACTGATCTGGGTTTAATCCATCACCGTTCTTTAGCCCACTCTGCCACCCCAGTTCAGACATGGCCATATGCAAATCAGTCTGACCCTGTGCCTCATGGGAACAGTCCAGCCCGAAGTGCCAAGCCATGTCTTCCCTGGACCGGAAACAAGCTTCCTAGGACCAATTTCTGGCATTTCAGCCATCTTCAGCCAGGCTTGCTTGAATCCAGTGGCAAAATGAGCAAGGGACTCACATCTGGGCATACTCTGCCAACTTATGGCGAACAAAGCAAAAACCAAAGGAAATGATGGACGGAGTGTTGAACGTTGCAAGCACTCACCCCCAGTCAACTGATCTGGGTTTAATCCATCACCGTACTTTAGCCCACTCTGCCACCCCAGTTCAGACATGGCCATATGGCGAACAAAGCAAAAACCAAAGGAAATGATGGATGGAGTGTTGAACATTGCAAGCACTCACCCCCAGTCAACTGATCTGGGTTTAATCCATCACCGTTCTTTAGCCCACTCTGCCACCCCAGTTCAGACATGGCCATATGCAAATCAGTCTGACCCTGTGCCTCATGGAAACAGTCCAGCCCGAACTGCCAAGCCATGTCTTCCCTGAACCAGAAACAAGCTTCCTAGGACCGGTTTCTGGCATTTCAGCCATCTTCAGCCAGGCCTGCTTGAATCCCGTGGCAAAGTGAGCAAGGGACTCACGTCTGAGCATACCCTGCCAACTTATGGCGAACAAAGCAAAAACCAAAGGAAATGATGGACGGAGTGTTGAACATTGCAAGCACTCACCCCCAGTCAACTGATCTGAGTTTAATCCATCGCCGTTCTTTAGCCCACTCTGCCACCCCAGTTCAGACATGTCCATATGCAAATCAGTCTGACCCTGTGCCTCATGGGAACAGTCCAGCCCAAACTGCCAAGCCATGTCTTCCCTGGACCGGAAACAAGCTTCCTAGGACCGGTTTCTGGCATTTCAGCCATCTTCAGCCAGGCTTGCTTGAATCCAGTGGCAAAGTGAGCAAGGGACTCACGTCTGAGCATACCCTGCCAACTTATGGCGAACAAAGCAAAAACCAAACAAAATGATGGACGGAGTGTTGAACATTGCAAGCACTCACCCCCAGTCAACTGATCTGGGTTTAATCCATCACCGTTCTTTAACCCACTCTGCCACCCCAGTTCAGACATGGCCATATGCAATTTGATTGTGTGTGTGTGTGTCAGTGATACCTCGTCCTGAGGCGGAAGCCGGGACTCTGTGTGCACTCTTTGTAGAATTGCTAATTTTAAATTCGTCGCATTTTTAAAAAAGTACCACGAAAAATCTGTCATCAGCACTTTATTTACCTGCTCACTTTGTTGTATCTTGGCGCTTTTAATTACTCCCTGAACACAGATTCGCTCTTAAAAATAGGGGATCTCTTGGCTGCTGATCGCGCTTGATCTCACCCCTCGCAGCCGATTGGACGCTGCTCGGGGGGCCGCCATCTTAGGTGAGGAGCCGGACCAGGGTCAGCATTCCTGTGCTTCGCCCCTCCCGCCCTCCCGCCCTCGATCACTACAAAAGCCCTCTTAACCCACACCACGATTGATTCGATTGTGTGTGTGTGTGTCAGTGATACCTCGTCCTGAGGCGGAAGCCGGGACTCTGTGTGCACTCTTTGTAGAATTGCTAATTTTAAATTCGTCGCATTTTTAAAAAAGTACCACGAAAAATCTGTCATCAGCACTTTATTTACCTGCTCACTTTGTTGTATCTTGGCGCTTTTAATTACTCCCTGAACACAGATTCGCTCTTAAAAATAGGGGATCTCTTGGCTGCTGATCGCGCTTGATCTCACCCCTCGCAGCCGATTGGACGCTGCTCGGGGGGCCGCCATCTTAGGTGAGGAGCCGGACCAGGGTCAGCATTCCTGTGCTTCGCCCCTCCCGCCCTCCCGCCCTCGATCACTACAAAAGCCCTCTTAACCCACACCACGATTGATTCGATTGTGTGTGTGTGTGTCAGTGATACCTCGTCCTGAGGCGGAAGCCGGGACTCTGTGTGCACTCTTTGTAGAATTGCTAATTTTAAATTCGTCGCATTTTTAAAAAAGTACCACGAAAAATCTGTCATCAGCACTTTATTTACCTGCTCACTTTGTTGTATCTTGGCGCTTTTAATTACTCCCTGAACACAGATTCGCTCTTAAAAATAGGGGATCTCTTGGCTGCTGATCACGCTTGATCTCACCCCTCGCAGCCGATTGGACGCTGCTCGGGGGGCCGCCATCTTAGGTGAGGAGCCGGACCAGGGTCAGCATTCCTGTGCTTCGCCCCTCCCGCCCTCGATCACTACAAAATGGAACCCCCATTCTGTCGGCGCAGCGGACGGGCGCAGCGGGCGCGCCGGCGGCGCGCCAAAGGCGAGCCCGTCTTCGCCCGTCCGCGCCCGCCCGGGCCCAGGGGCCACAACCCCTGGCCCCCTCATCACATACCCTGCGAAAACACTCAGGGACCTGCAGCTTTCCAACTGCCCTTTGCCGCCTGGTGTGTGGGAGCGCACTGCCCTCCTGGAGATCACTAGTAAGCTGCCTGACCCTGGCACTCACTCTGACCATGGTCTTGTCCATTCTTGTCCTATGGCCCCCCCTTTGGCATCTAACAATGACACCCATCTCCGTGTGCTCTACCTTAACACTCGTTCCATGGTGAAGCATCAGCTTGATTTATTCTTGCTGCTCAACATGGATAAACCCGACATCTTGCTCCTAACGGAGACCTGGCTCACGCCGGATTCCCACCCGGATATCCTGGCGACCCTCCCCCCGGACTATTACATCCTCAATGTAAACCGCCCTCTTAGTCGCCCGGGAGGGGGAGTAGCGGCCATCATACACAAGAATCTCAGATTCCTCACCTCCGCCTTACTTACCCTACCAGGGGCAGTTAACATAGTTATCAGCGTGGAAACCTCTGGGGGTGCCTTGGCGATTGTACTCCTCTATCGCCCCCCCAGCCAATGCCATCATTTCCACTGTCCTTCAGTGAGCAAGTAGCCGACCTGCTCACCCACCATTCCCGACTCGCCGTATTTGGCGACTTCAATTACTGGTTTGACGATGACCAAGCCGGACCCCACGCCATCGAACTGTTTGAAATCTTGACAAACCTAAATCTGTCCCAACACATCTCTTCCCCAACTCATATCAAGGGCCACATTTTGGACCACATCTGGACTCACAACCTCGTCCTGTCTTGCCCAGTCATCTCCCCCTGCCTTTGGTCTGACCATCACCTGATTGACGTCACTATTTCAATTAAAGGGAAACTTAAGGCTCCTCCCCTCCCCGGGGGACTGAGTCGCAAATGGAATTCTTATGATTCCCAGGGATTTATTGATCACCTGACCAACACCTACCCCACTACCCTCCCCGAATCAGATATTGATTCTATGTCGGATGGGATCACCACCTGGCTGTCATCAGCCAGCGACATATTCGCCCCTCTCACCAAATTTGCTCATACTAGACATGGTAACTCTCATCGCTGGTTCTCAGAGGAACTGAAAGTACAGAAACTTAAACTGCGTCACCTGGAACGAAACTGGAGACGGGGCTACTCCAAGGAGGACCGCACCGAGTTTGTGAGGGCCCGGAATGAATATAAGAACGCTATTACTAAAGCAAAGGCCTTACACATCACGGAAAGAATCGATACAGCTAGTGATAAATCTAAAGAAATCTTTAAAATCTTCAACGATTTCTCATCTGACCACAGAGTACTTCCAACCCAGGCCCCCACCCAGGAAACCTGTAATTCGCTCAATTCTTATTTCATCCAAAAAATTGTAAACATCAAGAATGCTATTCCTCCCTCTACCCCTCCTAGCCTTCCTGACTCTCCCCCTTTTAACCCTTGCTCTTTCATCCAGTTCCCACCAATCACCGCCAGCACTCTCGCTGAGCTTACCACTCGTGTTAAATCTGGATCTCCTAGGGACTGCTGCCCCCCCCAAGTTCTTAGGGCAACCTTCTCTGCTCTGCCTGATTGTATTCTCCCCCTTCTGAATACTTCCCTCAGCTCCGGCTCGGTCCCCAGGGCTTTTGAGGAAGCCATATTGGTCCCCCTCTTAAAGAAGACAGGGGCCGACCCCGCCAATCCTGCCAACTATAGGCCCATTTCTCTTCTGCCTTATATCTCTAAACTTCTCGAGGCCTACGTCACCACCTGCCTCTCGGCATTCGTCGAGAGCTCCGGGTTCTTGGTACCTAACCAGGCAGGCTTCAGACCGGCGCATTCAACCGAAGCAGTCATTCTAAAAGTTTTGGACACCCTTCGGGAGAATGCCGATAGAGGGTCCCCTCAGGCGTTGGTCCTTTTGGACCTCTCGGCCGCCTTCGACACGGTGGATCATGACATCCTTCTCCACCGTGTCGGACAGGCAGGCATCAAGGGACCCGCCTGGGAATGGATCAAGTCCTTCCTCTCGGGCCGAGCTCAAACAGTCCATCTAGGCCCCTTTACCGCCACCCAGGTCCCCACCACCTGTGGAGTCCCCCAGGGCTCCTCTCTGTCTCCATTATTGTTTAATTTATATCTGCGCCCACTTATCCATTCACTGAGCTCTTGGAATTGCACTGTCCTCAATTATGCTGACGACATGCAAATCATTTTTCCATTAGATTCCCAGGATGCTGTACCTAACTTTCAGGGAGCAATGCTGCATATCCAACAATGGATGATCTCCAACCAGCTCAAATTAAACCCTGAGAAGACAGAACTCCTCCTGCCTGGTACCAGCCCTCTATACTGGGGCCCTCACTTCTGGCCTAAGGAGCTTGGCATTCCACCTAAACCTTTGAATTCGCTAAAAAGCTTGGGCGTTACCATCGACACTGATCTCTCTCTTAAAACTCATGTTGGTACCACCATTTCTGCCAGCATGTTTCAGCTACGCAAAATTCGCAAGATTTCCCACTTATTCTCCCACGAATCCCTGGTGCAAATTGTCATCTCCCTCGTCCTTTCCCGCCTGGATTTTTCTAATTCAATCTACTGGGGGCTACCCAAGTCCCTCCTCCATTGTCTCCAGCTGGTGCAGAACCAGGCAGCTAGACTTATCTGCAAAACTCCCAAATGGCAATCCGCCAGGCCTCTCCTGGCCAAGCTGCACTGGTTGCCTATCGAACAGCGAGCTGCTTTTAAAATTGGCTGCCTGGTATACAAGGCCCGGCAGTCCAAGGGCCCTGCCTTTTTAGAATCCCTTCTGAACCCTCATTGTCCGGTTCGTAACCTCCGCTCTGCCCATCTTCATCTTCTCACCACGCCGACGGCCAAACTAAAAAAAATGGGCGGCTGTAGATTCAGCTACTTGGCACCCAAATTATGGAACTCCCTCCCTCTTCACATTAAAACTTCTGGTACCCTACTAAGCTTCCGAAAGAGCCTAAAAACATGGCTCTTCTCAAAACTCATGTAAACTATGACTCCCACCTCCAATCTCAATCATAGCGCCAGGAAACCTTTGGTGTCAGTGCGCTCTATAAATACAGCATAAGATAAGATAAGATATGCAAATCAGTCTGACCCTGTGCCTCATGGGAACAGTCCAGCCCGAACTGCCAAGCCATGTCTTCCCTGTACCGGAAACAAGCTTCCTAGGACCGGTTTCTGGCATTTCAGCCGTCTTCAGCCAGGCTTGCTTGAATCCAGTGGCAAAGTGAGCAAGGGACTCACGTCTGAGCATACCCTGCCAACTTATGGCGAACAAAGCAAAAACCAAAGGAAATGATGGAAGGAGTGTTGAACATTGCAAGCACTCACCCCCAGTCAACTGATCTGGGTTTAATCCATCACCGTTCTTTAGCCCACTCTGCCACCCCAGTTCAGACATGGCCATATGCAAATCAGTTTGACCCTGTGCCTCATGGGAACAGTCCAGCCCGAACTGCCAAGCCATGTCTTCCCTGGACCGGAAACAAGCTTCCTAGGACCGGTTTCTGGCATTTCACCCATCTTCAGCCAGGCTTGCTTGAATCCAGTGGCAAAGTGAGCAAGGGACTCACGTCTGAGCATACCCTGCCAACTTATGGCGAACAAAGCAAAAACCAAAGGAAATGATGGACGGAGTGTTGAACATTGCAAGCACTCACCCCCAGTCAACTGATCTGGGTTTAATCCATCACCGTTCTTTAGCCCACTCTGCCACCCCAGTTCAGACATGGCCATATGCAAATCAGTCTGACCCTGTGCCTCATGGGAACAGTCCAGCCCGAACTGCCAAGCCATGTCTTCCCTGGACCGGAAACAAGCTTCCTAGGACCGGTTTCTGGCATTTCAGCCATCTGCAGCCAGGCTTGCTTGAATCCAGTGGCAAAGTGAGCAAGGGACTCACGTCTGAGCATACCCTGAAAACTTATGGCGAACAAAGCAAAAACCAAAGGAAATGATGGACGGAGTGTTGAACATTGCAAGCACTCACCCCCAGTCAACTGATCTGGGTTTAATCCATCACCGTTCTTTAGCCCACTCTGCCACCCCAGTTCAAACATGGCCATATGCAAATCAGTCTGACCCTGTGCCTCATGGGAACAGTCCAGCCCGAACTGCCAAGCCATGTCTTCCCTGGACCGGAAACAAGCTTCCTAGGACCGGTTTCTGGCATTTCAGCCGTCTTCAGCCAGGCTTGCTTGAATCCAGTGGCAAAGTAAGCAAGGGACTCACATCTGAGAACAGAATAATACCCAAGATACTACATATCCTCCTTTCTTCCATAAAAAAAACAGAAAAGAGAAATATGAAATCAGATGTAGAGGCTAGAAGAACAAAATAGAGAGAAGAGTACTAGAGAGAAATCAAGCAGAGGTAGAGAGAAATAAATAAAGAAAATAAAAAGAAACCATCAATGAGTACTCTCTGTACACCAATTGGCAAGGTGAGTAAGCGAGAGAGCATCCACATCAGGAGAGAAGTAGAAGAT
The DNA here is from genome assembly GCF_964204655.1 of Triturus cristatus. Classification (NCBI taxonomy): domain Eukaryota; kingdom Metazoa; phylum Chordata; class Amphibia; order Caudata; family Salamandridae; genus Triturus; species Triturus cristatus. The sequence continues at coordinate 1,128,660,174 of NC_140588.1, read as the reverse complement.
GACAGAGAAGAAAATAAATACATTATACAACTCATTATTCTCCATAATGTAATAAACATTTGAGTTAAATAAAATAGAAGAGTACTGGACTACAGTGTTGAGAATGAAAAAGAAAACAGAGATGAGACAAAAACGCCCAGTGTAACGTGAATTAATGCACTATAGCTACTGTGTAAGACCAAAACTACACACCCATGAGGGTAACAGTAATAACGTGCATAGGTAACAACAAGAGAAAATCAAACTATTGTGCACTGTAGAATAAAACAAACAACCCACACTAGACACCTTAAGAAAGGTAAGAACGTGCACTGTAGTGAAGGTATAAATAATGTAATGACATATGTAATGTCATATCCGTGTAAGGACGCACCTCGAAAGGAGGTACAGTGTTATGCACTAGATGATGGGAAGACCCAACAAACATACCTCCGGAGAGGTCCAGAGTTTGTGCATTGTAGATGCGAGACAGAAACCACGCAAGGTGTGAACCTAGATAGGTGTGAAACAAAATGAAATGAAAAGATAATTTATAAAGCGCGATGGCTACCCTGGGGCGTCCCAGCGCTCCAGAGGTTGGGCTAGTCGGAGTACGCTAGACTTAAACGAGTTATTAAGATGATTTATTAAAAAGATGATTTATTAAAAAGCCAGGTTTTAAGGAGCTTTCGGAAGGTAAGTAGTTTAGGTTCTGATCTGATTGAGAGGGGGAGAGTGTTCCAGATCTTGGCTAGGTTGTAGGAGAGCGACCGGCCTCCACACCTGGCTCTCTTGATTTGGGGCACTGTGGTGAGATAAGATGTCCTAGATCTGAGGAGACGATTGGGATGATAGGCATTTACCAGGGGGGCGGTTGATAGCAGGGCCTGTTCTCCAGTAGGAGCGATGGGCAATACACATGGCCTTGAATTCAATCCTCGATTTCACAGGAAGCCAGTGGAGATCTTTCAGTCGAGCTTTGACTGAGACTCGTCGCGGGATATCGAGGAGTGTCCTGGCGGCACAGTTTTGGACAATTTGAAGTCTATTGAGCGTGGACTGTGGGGCCCCAAGGTATAGGGCATTTCCGCAGTCAAGGCGAGATAGAATCAGCCCTTGGATCATGATCCGTCTTGAGTGGAACGGGAGAAGGGGGAGGATTTTGCGAGTAGCCTCAGGAGCCCGAAGCAGGTGGCAGCAAGCTTAGTTGCCTGGTAGTTAAAATTGAGTGTTCTATCCAGCCAAATGCCAAGACTTTTGATTCGTTCTTTGGGTTCGGGGGGACAGCCTAGGCAAAGGGGCCAGATGGAGTCGATAGATTTGGTGATGGTATTTCCCAAGAGCATAATCTCTGTTTTCTCCCCGTTTAGTTTTAAGCAGGAGGCCGACATCCAAGCGGCGACTGCTTCCAAACATTTGTATAGGCTGTGGTGGGAATTGAGAGGGGGGTCCAACGCCACCACCAGCTGTGTGTCGTCCGCATAGGTGATAATTTTCACTCCAAAGGGGCGGATGACATCAGCCAAAGGGCTAAGGTAAACATTAAAACGGGTGGGGCCCAGGGAGGTGCCCTGGGGCACCCCACAGTTCAGGGGTGTTGCTGGAGGAGGTGAAATCTTTCTCAAATACCTGAAAAGATCGATCTGTGAGAAACGATCTCAGCCAGGTGAGTTGCCGCTCCCGAGAATCCTAGCCTACTGAGACGGTGGAGAAGAATGTTGTGGTTTACAGTGTCGAAGGCGGCACTAAGGTCGAGTAGAACCATGGCTGATGACCCACCGCTAAGATCCTTCTTGCCTCCTCAGTCACTGCGACCAAGGCTGTTTCGGTTCCGTGAAGGGGCCGAAAGCCCGTCTGTGAGGAATCAAGGATGTTGTTTGATTCCAAGAAGTGTGTCAGGACTGAGTTTACATATTTCTCTAGTACTTTGCTGAGCCAGGGTAGCAGAGAGATAGGTCTATAGTTGGAAGGATTGTTTTGATCGAGGCTAGGTTTCTTTAATAAAGTCTTGACCATTGCTCTCTTCCATAAAGGCGAGAAGATGCCAGCGTGGAGAGAGGAGTTAAGCAGGTCCCGAATGGTGGGTGAGATCTGACTGGTGATCGGGGTGAGAACTCGCGGAGGGGCCGGGTCAGTGGGTGATCCTGATTTGACCTGTTGCATAATACTTTCTACATGGCTGAGATCTAAGGGCGGGATATATGTGAGGGAGACGGGTAGTGCTGCCGCAGAACCTGGGTCTACAGGGCAGCTGGGCAGAGGGATATTTTGAGAGAAAGAGGAATTAATGATTTCTATTTTGCGGTAAAAGAAGTCCGCTAGCTCATCATAGTGGACCTGGGTGTTACTGTGCTCCTTTGGTGTCTCGGGTAGTTGAAGGAGGGATTTTGCTATCCGATAGATCTCCTTGGGCTTAGAGGCTGCCTTGTCAATTTTTTCCTCAAAATATTTTGCCTGCGCTAATTTAATGCTGGATTTGTAGCTTTTGATAGCTGCTTCATAAGCTGTTTTGTCCGTTGGTAAGTAGTCGAGACGCCATTTTCTCTCAATTCTTTTACAGTTGCGTTTGGCGTCTCGGAGGTCAGTAGTTTACCACGGTGCGGTCGGGTTCCCCCGCTTGGGGTGGGTGCGTTTAAATGGAAGTTCTAGAGCTAGAGGATTGGTAATCCAGCTGTTGTAGTTCTCGTTGCCCTCTATAGGGTTGGAGGTTTTGGTGGGTACGGTTAGATCAAGGTTCTCCCGCCATTCCGGCTGGGGTAGTTTGGACCAGTTACGTGACTTTTGGACAGTTATGGGTTTAGGTAAGGGGTGGTTGGGGAGGGTCCATGTGAAAGGGATAAGGAAGTGATCAGTCCAGGGAAGGGGTGAAGGGTTTCCAACTTGTAGGTTCGGGCAGTTGCTGAATATGGGGTCCAAAAGATGGCCCTTTAGTTGGGTGGGCCCGAGGACTAGTTGCTGTAGTTCGAGGGCACCTAGACTGGAGGATAGTTCTCTAGCGTTTGAGTCGTTAGGGTCATCAAGGTGAGTGTTGAGGTCACCCAAGAGCGTGGAGTTAGCGGAGCTAAGTGCGAGGTTTGCAGCCGTTGGGGCAAGGTTAGAGAGAAATTGTCCTTGCGTCCCGGGTGGGCGGTATATAAGCATACCTGAGAACGTATTGGTGGGGCTGAATTTTATAGTGAAGGGGAGGCATTCACTATCTGGAACATGAACGGGGGTGCTAGTGATTTCATAGCCTATCTTGTGAATCACTGCTAGTCCTCCACCGATTCCTGTTTTGCGGTCATGGCGGAGTATTTGGTATCCGTGTGGGAGAGTTTGTAACAAATCAGGTTCCGAGTGTTCATGCAACCAAGTCTCTGTGAGGAAGAGGATGTCCGGGTTTGCATCCTCTATCAGTAGAGAGATTTCCGCAGTATGCTTGGGGAGGGATCTGCAGTTGAGCAAGAGCATGGAGTATTGTGTGGGTTCCATTTTTGCGTTGGGTGAGAAATGAAATCCACACTGGTTGCAAGCGGGATGTTGTAAGGATGGATCCCAGGCGTGGAGACATGGTGGAGCAGCTTCCTTCTTTAGTTGGAGGAGGGAGTGTGGGCTATGAGTTCTGGCCCGGTAGGGCAACCGGACAGGGGGGGTGGCCCCTTGCTCTGGCCGGCCGCGGACGGGCGCAGACAGGCTTGCCTTTGGCGCGCCTTCGGCGCGCAGGCGGCGCGCCCGCTGCGCGCATCCGCTGCACGTCCGGGGAAGGCACATTATATGTATATGAGAGGGGGGCCGTGGGCATGGCCTGTGGGCTGAGGAGGAGGAATGGCGGCGAAAATCACTGTGCCGTAGCAGCGTTAATATCGGCTGCGCGGCGATTTTGCCAGAGATTAGAGTGGGAGAATGCGCTAGGTAAGTGCAAGACAAGTAAAAACAAAGTATTTTGTGACAAGTAAATTTTTAAAAAATCGAGCGTGCTCCCGGCTTCCGCCTCAGGAGTGTTGTGCCTCTGAATGCGAGCTTTCCAATCAGCGCGACTTATATAGCCGGTACGAGGGGGGCGTGGCCTCAGGGCCGTGGACGTGGCCTGTGGGCTGAGGAGGAGGAATGGCGGCAAAAATCACTGTGCCGTGGCAGAGTTAATATCGGCTGCGCGGCTATTTTGCCAGAGATTAGAGTGGGAGAATGCGCTAGGTAAGTGCAAGACAAGTAAAAACAAAGTATTTTGTGACAAGTACATTTTTAAAAAATCGAGCGTGCTCCCGGCTTCCGCCTCAGGAGTGTTGTGCCTCTGAAAAAGAGACAAATACCTCGTGGAGAGGTCAACGTTGTGCACTAGAGTAGCAGGACAAAAGCCCTTGCGAGACACCTCGTATAGAGGTAAGAACAATGTGCACTGTAAAGACGGGATGAAAACACCTGTGCACTGTGATGACGGTATGAAAACCCCTGCGAGACACCTCGTGTTGAGGCAAAAATTGTGCACTCTGTGAAGGTAAAAACCTTAGACACCCTATGTAGGGTAAAAATAAACAGAACACCTACCCCGTTTGGAGGAAGTGACATTGTGCATGGTGTGAGGAGACTGCAAATTTAGAGTATAAACATCCTCGATAGATGCAACAACATTGTGTACTCTAGCAATGCGACAGGAACCCTCACAGCACCCTATGTAGGGTAAAGATAAGACAATACGTGTGGCATAAGTCACTGTTTCTTTGAGGCAAAAACAAATCTGAGCAAGTTAATCACATGAAGATTTTAGTAAAAAAAAATTGACTGAACCAGGGTGGTGAGTGAATCTGTCACCAGACTGTAGCAGAGGTGTGAAGAAACAGTACCTTTAATGTGGTGCAGGACAGTAATATGCCCCACAGTCCAGTTCAGCGGAGAAACACAAACCCAGGTATAAAAATAAGGTCGAGAGTCCACCCACGTCGTAAGTTTAAGCTTCATCATTCCTACCGATGTGTCAGTAGACACGGCGAATTACTTGCATTGTCGCTAGATGCAATTCAATATCGCCGTAACTTTATTACTCAAGCACAACAAGGTTGTCAACATAATGTAGGCAAAGAAAAAGAAAGTGTGACGCCAAGTACATAATGGCGGCACGTTGCAGACGTAACGCCGGATGACTCCCGACATGTCTGTGCATACCCCCTTACAGCACTGCAAGCGTGGAATCACCATGACAGAAGGAGCCTCGGGGCAACGGCGCATCACCAATGCAGGTGAGATATCGCGCGGTATCAAACGCTCGTGCCCCAACAATTTTAAAATTTGAAATAGGCAGTTGAGACCGCGGACGTAAGGTCCAAAGATGACACAAAATTAAAGTTGACACGTCTGAGCTGACTTCAACCGAAATTACTACTGTAAACAAAAATGTGCCCACACTTGGCACCACGCAGTCGAAGGAAAAAGTCAGGACCAAGAGTTGGGTCACTGAACTCGCAGCAAAGGTGGACAATCATGTGGATGGGCACAAACAGTCAAAGTAAAAATGTAGGAAGCCTCAAGTAGTGAAGAGTCAAACACGTGAAATGTGAAAAGACCAAGAAAAACGCACATACACAAGTGAGCATATCACACATGACAAAAGAAACGGATAAACTCAACCCAGACTACAATACTATGGGAGGAACGACACCCAAGGAAGGACTACTCACGTGAGAAGACTGTGGCGAAAACCCAATACGCCACTCCTCATGTGAGGGAAACCCTGTTAAAAAAAATATTGTTTGGGACTGGCACCCAAATGTACAGATTACGTCATATGGAACTAACCCCCAAGGACTTGTGCAGCATGGAAAACAGATGCAGCACAGTGTGGCATCAAAAGATGACAACCCACACACATTACAATGAACATCGAAGTTAGGGGACTAACACCCAACACCAACATAACAAAGGTGGGACTAACACCCCCTTTAATGAGTAAAGTAAAACACTGAAACCCATCCCAAATGTAAATAACTGTGAACGTGGGGTGATGGGACTAAAAACCCACTCCCCTCCCTAGGCAGGGATAACAATAACTGAAACAAGGAAATGGGACTAAAACCCGCTCCTATCCTTTAGGCAGGGATAACAATATCAGAAACAAGGGGACAAGGGGCTGAAACCCACTCCCATGCCCAAAAAACATATACGAGGAACGCAATTAGCGATGTTGACAATGTCAAAAACACATGTAAAAACATAAATATCAAATGCCTGTAAGAAGAAAACTGATCAGCCTTACATTTTATAGATAAGGACAACAAACTAGTAATAAACATTGACAATGGTGTGCCTGTCACTGCAATGAGGTAGACAGGCGCTCAAATATTTTAAAATAAGCACTGTAAGCGTAAAACATGCATGTTGATTAACCAAAGTCATAGGTGTGCTTGCCTCCACGATGATAGACAGGCGTGGCTTGAAACATTACTTGAAGACATGAAAAAAAAAACGTTCCCAGGACACAACCACTGCAGAGCTGATGGAGCTCTACAAATATTGCAACCAACATAAAGTTCTCTGCAGCAACAGAAGTCGAAAGAAACAAAAAGACTTGTTAGCTGATGTAGTTCCCAGTTAACGGATAAACTTCCCACTGAAGACAGCACCTCGACAGTGTCTTGAGCGCCTTGACTCAGAAGAAGAAGAGAACTCACCGCTCAAAATTGAGACTGAAGAGGCAGACACTTGAGGGGCAGTTTGACCATCTCGTAGATACTAAAGAGTGAAGTCTAATCTGTGAGAGGAGACCTACACATGACGAGGCTACTGAAGACTTTCAATATGCAATGAACTTTATTAAAATGATGACAAAGTGGTTGGCAGAATCGAAGAAAACTCACACACTGGAGACGGTAATCAGCAATAATGAACCCCTGGACCTTCCAACTCTAATATGGCGGCATGCTGAAGAGACGTGCGCCGTGTGGCTTACGGCGCGCTCTTGCTGCCAAACGTCCATAAGCAGTATTGCGAAGTTAAAGATAAAGAGGACATAATGAAGATTCTGGAGAGGCTCCGCGCGACAGCACGATCAGTTAAGGTGCTCAAGCTTTATTTTAAATTTGAATTACAGCGTAACTGTTCTCTCTTGAGCCCAGACAGCAGGGAATACAGGAAAAACCTGTTATATAATGTACATTAAAAAAAAAATCTCTCACCCAGTAGTTTCGCAAATTTGGCAAGTAATCCAAGACATTTTTTCTCCGAACACAGTTCACTGATCTTTCAAAAACGAACAGTCACAAATGATAAAAGCCAGCACAGGTTTAAATACTCAAGTCCTGGGCTTACTCTCTGGAAAAGCCACAAAAATAAATCTTGAAACACTGCACTGGAGACAGAAACTCACTTTCTCAGGCAGTCCCTCCACTTCTCGACGTTGGCAGCAGCTAAGACAGGTTACCTTGCTTTTTCTTACACTAAATAAGTTTCCTGTGGCACAGTCGACATTAATTCCACTAGTGGAGCAGTAGATGACAAGAACAGAATAATAACCAAGATACTACACACCGATACACCTGGTCCTTTTAAACCAACAGCAAAGAAGAGATTAGTCCCAGAACTGTAATATAAAAGACATCTTTTTATTAACCTCAGAGAGAAATATCGTCATACAGTAATCTCAAGTCACTCAAGGAGCCATTCTAAGGAGTACCGAGAACAGGGGACTTATATACCCACACAGGGGCTCAAAAGAAGGCGGTACAAGTACACATGAGAAGAGTTACACACATAGATGGTCATACAGTAAATGCACAGTCAACAAGTAGGAGGAGTAATAAGTTGCTGACATCAGTTAGAACAGCCTGACAGTTCTATACTAGGAGCAGGTGCATTCTACTAGCTAGGCCCTTCTGAGCATGTGCAAGGCTCTGGAAGAGGGAAACAGCAAATCGTCAGCACATAGCTAACTAAAATGGCTGCCAAGTACAAAATGTCTTTCAGCTCATGCTAACAGATCCCTGTAATCTTTAACACTAACATGGCGATAAGTCCCTTGATGATATGCCCCTTGGCATTTTCATACTTTAGCAATTTTTTTTTGCTTTCTGCTTGTCTCTTCTCAGTGTGGGTTGGGTACTGACGGGCTATGTGTATTCCCTCTAGACCACCACAGAAAGGGAGCTTAGGAGTTGCTTGATGGGCCATTCTGCGAGATGTGAGGGAGAAGCTAGGCACAGCATCATGCTTACATCTGAATAGGCTGTGTCCTGTTCACATATAAAGGGCCACATACCCCTCTGTAATAAGTCTGGAGCCAGGGCCAGAAGGGAGGAGCTCTGCATGTGAAAGCCTTCTTTGATGTCTCTCCCAATTCTATGTCACAACTTAGTGTAAGTACTGGACCTCTGACACAATGACTTCAGTATACTTTTGGATCAGTGACCACTCTTCCAGGAAGCAGAACTACTGTGCTGCTTAAGGACTTCCTATCTGCTGGACTGCTGTGTGCTGGAATTCTGCCTTGCTGTTTGCCCTTTTGTTCACAGTTTGATCTCCGACACTGGCGGCAGCTCAGCTCAGTACCCTGTGAATCTGGGCAATAACTCACTGAATATCCCCAACGGCCCCCGAGCGCCCGGACACCCTTAGGGGTGATAAGTTAGCACTTTACAAATGTGGAATTATTAAATGTGGATATATTCCCTTGACTGAATGAGAAGGGCAGGACTTGTATCACTTGAACCCAGAATGATCTCAAAGGTTTGCTGGCTTGCCTCCTGATCTGAAGTCCCAGAGACATAAAAGACATCCTTCAATCCTGCTCCTACACCTGGACTATGCATCCTCTGAGTTTGGTCTGCTAAGAGGTACCATCCCAGTCCTGGACCCATGGAAGTGGACCTAAGGTGTTTGCTCCATCAGAACTGACGCAATCCTGTGCTTCAAGAGCAGAAACCACAAATTGATGCTCTTGCAGGAATAGGATCAAAGCAGCCACTCAGCACCAGTGCATCACCATCAGAACTGCTACTTCTGAACCAATGCAACACCATCACATTGGGATCAATTCATTTAATTGCAGATGCATTAGCAATATTTAATTTAACATTTTGGAAATCCTCTTTACATTGTGTAGCCCAAACAAACTTATGTTTAGCATTAAGAAACTGCCTGATGTGGAATGTTTTCCCCACAAATTTGGAAATGCAATTAGCATAATATTCTGCAATCCCAAGGAATTACCACACATCTTTTTTAGGTGTGAAAGCCAGTGCATCAACTACCGTGCTCACAAGTGAGGCTTTAAGGCATACACCCTCTGCAGTAATCATGTGCCCAAAATATGGCACACACTTCTCAGCAAACCTACCTATTGACAGTTCTACGGTTAAACCCTTGGGATTCAAGACAGTTCAAAATCTTTATCAGCCTCTCCGGTGCAAGCGAAAACCAAAATGTCACCCTAAAACAATTTCATAACACTCTCCTCAAACAATCAAAACACGCCTCTCAGAAATACTACAGCCGTTGACACAAGGCCACACAACTTGCTCTTAAATTGAAAACAACCAAAGGGGTGATAAACCATGTAAAACTCCTGGAATCTTTGGCAAGGGAAATTTGGTGGTATGCAGATGATGACTCAGTGGTGGAAAACCACCTGGCCCCTCTGACACATGTTACTGTTTCATTAATTTTTGGTAATGGGAACTGATCGACCAGTGTGTTGTTGTTAAGGTGATGTACGCCAACACACAACCTAATTTTTCCATTGCAACGCCTGGCCACGACTAAAGGGGAAATCGAGACAGATGCTTCAATTGGTTCTATGACCCCACAAGAAACCAACTTCCTAAGTTTGTCTGAGTCAAAAATGTTGACCCCCACTGTATGTAAAAATGTGTTTTTCCAGATCCTCATTGATAATTTTTAAGGTGATCCAGACTCTGCATAGATTGTTAAAATCACCCCACCACAGATCATTCAGCATTCTGGTTTTGATTGTGGTCGAATGGTCCAAACAAAATTACTTCTCATCAACGTTATTTCGTAACTGGGCAATTTTTGCTGTGGGCTAAATGCTCTTTACGGACACAACTGTAAAATCTATTTCGTTCATTCTCCTTCACTTTCTGTGTTAACCCCTTCGATGCTGCGCAGATTCCGCCGCTGTGCTGACGGAATCTTGCGCGGGCGTGGTCATGACGGAACCGTTCCGTCATGAGCACCGAAGGGGTTAATGCGTCAGCACACTGACTAGTTAGCTCTGACTTGCAAACAATAGCTAAGACATCATTCAGCTGGGAATCCCCATACACGCTCTTGTATGGCAGGACTGTTGGCATGCAGAACAACTTGAGCCCTTTAAGCAAGTAATCCCCCCGTGACAGCTGTCCCCGAGCCCCAGTGCCCTCAGGTTCCACACCTAGAAACTGAAGACATTACAATTCCATCACTACACAGCTTTCCGTCACTGTAGCAAATAAAGCCTTTTCCATTGTGCGCAACTGGTGTGAGAGACTAGCTATTACGCTACCAGATGAATCCACTAAAATTACTTTCATATTTCACTACTAATTTACCACTAATCCTTCCTGGATTCCGGAGTAGTGTGCTACTCGCCACGAAAGCACTTTGACGCATCTTCAAGGGTAGTAAGCGCTATATCAATGCAAACATATTTCCCTCTGTCCCTTCATTATCCTTTTCAATCTAAATATCTAACATATCCACCACTCAAATTACTTTCATATTTTCACAATACTATTTCACTACCAATCCATTATGGTTTCTGAAGTGGCGTGCTACACGCAGAAAAAGCACTTAGATGCCTGGTCAGGCATAGTAAGTGCTATATAAATGAAAACCTTTTTTCCCTCTATCCCTCCACTATCCTTCTCAATCCAAATAACTAACTAACATATCCACCACTAAAATTCCTTTCATATTTTCATTATGCTAATTCACAACTTATCATTTATGGGTTTCGTGGTATCATGCTACTTGCCAGAAAAGCTCTTTGACACCTTGTCTGGGGGAGTAAGCGCTTATATAAATGTAAACATTTTTCACTCTATCCCTCCACTATCCTACTCAGTCCAAATAACTGACTAACATATCCACCACTCAAATTACTTTCTTATTTTCACTATACTAATTCACTACTAATCATTTATGTGTTCCGGAGTAGTGTGCTACTCGCCAGAAAAGCACTTCGATGCCTCATCAAGCGTAAAAAACGCTATATAAAATGCAAAAATGTTTCCCTCTATCCCTCCATTGTCCTTCTCAATCCAAATAACTAATAACTAACATATCCACCACTCATTAATTTTTTTATATTTCACTATACTAATTCTCCACTAATCCATTATGGGTTCCGGAGTAGCGTGCTACTCACAGAAAAAACACTTTGAATCCTAGTAGTAAGTGCTACATAGATGCAAACATGTATATATTCACTGAAAAAAAACATAGGTTTCAGGCACGTTATAGTTAGAAATTAGCATTTAAAAAACCATAGAAATTCACAGAAAAAACTATAGGTTTTAGGAATGTTATAGTTAGTTGGACATTTCACTCATACAAAACCATAGAGATATAGTTAGTTCAGCTAACTATATCTCACGCCCCCGCAATGCACTGCTGATGATGTCACGTATTACATCATTCATGACATGGTCAGTGACATCACTGATGACATGACTGATGACATCTCAAATGACATCACTGATGACATGACTGATGACATCATCCACATGAAAATCTGATGCACCTCCTCACACCTGAATATAACCTTTGATACACCCACTCTAAAATACAGACTAGCATTTTCGAAACAATAGACACATCAATACCAGTTACTAAATACACACTGACTGATTCCTAGGTCTACACACACATCTACTCATTCACCCATACAGTCACTCATGCATGCAGTCACTCATCAATACAACACTATCATATGCACTCATACACCTATACAGACACTCATGCACTGCCACATATCCAGAGTTACTCACACACTTAGTCAGTCATGAAAAGAATCAATCATACTTCCATTTACTCACCTATACAGTTATACAGACACCACCTCACTTATTCATACATATACAAACACATAATTACTCTCTTATAGAATCACTGATACAAATACACACTCATCCATGCAGCCACTCTCACAATTACTGACTCTCACATATAGTTATTTATAAACAACATCACTCACATATATTGCTTTTTACACATATAATTACTTGCACATGTACCACTGAGACATCCATTCACTCACCAACACACCCAAACACACACTCACCTACCCACACAGCTGTTTCCACATGCACTCTTGAACCCATACACCCAGCGAATTAACCACTCACACATCAATGCACAGAGTCGCACATCTCCCACCCACCCACACACACACTCAGGCAGCCATACAAATACTCAGGCAAGCAATCAATAACCCATCTAGACATTCATGCAGCTACTCACCAACCCATGCAGCAGCTTACACAACAACAGACAGACTGATACAGACTTTCACACAGTATAGTCACTAACCCATGCATTCAGTAAGACACATTTAATCACTCACTTATACAGTAAGTCACACACCTACTAAATCTTCCATACAGACACTTATACACCCACTCATTCTTCAATACTGATTGGCAGATATATAAAACAAATTTAAACTTTACAGAAACAAACATTCACTGGATGATGTCATCAGTAATGTCATCATTGATGTCATTTGCAATGTCATCAGTGAAGTCATCAGTGATGTCACTGACCATGTCATGAATGATGTAATACGTGACATCATCAGCAGTGCATTGCGGGTGCATGAATTATAGTTAGCTGAACTAACTATATCGCTGGAATTTCTATGGTTTTGTACGAGTGAAATTTCCAACTAACTATAATGTTCCTGCAACCTATAGTTTTTTGAGTGAATACATATATGTATATTACCTACTGGCGGTCGCCAGTAGGTAGTTATAGTTAGGACCTATTATCCATAGGAAAATCTTATCATTCTTTTCCCAATAACTTTGGCCTCGGTTGGCGAAGCTTCGCGAAATTTTCAAAACCCGTGAGGCGCTCCGGTCAGCTCCTATTTTAAAAGTTTCAGGGTGATTCGGCAAGCGAGGGCCGAGAAAAAAGGGGGGTCCCTAAACATGTTTTCTCCATGTTAATTCCCATAGGAAACTTTAGACACGGCTACAGCCCGAAATGCTTAACGGAATTACACCAATTTTGGCGAAAAGGTAGCCCTTGGTTCAGAAAGATCACTTTTTGTTAAATGGTGTAAATCCGTTCAGTAGTGCATGAGAAATTAGAAAAAGAAAAAGTTTCAATATCTGGGTGTAGCCTAACGACACATCTCATCGTGAGATCTGATTGGCTGTCAGCACTTCATCCTGGAATTGCTGGCAGCCATCTTGGGACCAACATACATGATACTAACCCATTGAAATGCATTGTAGTGAATCAAAGATTTTGAGGGTTACCAAATGGAGAACTATAAAGGGTGATAACAGACTTGAGTTACATTAGAATTCATTTGTTGATGGTACTATGCTAATTTCAGGAACTGTGGTGTGTTCTAAGGTGATTTTACCCTGTGAAAAACCTTCTGCTGGGATATCATGAATCACGTTTGACAGAAAACTGAAGCTTAGCTGAGAGCATATTTTCTGTAATTTCACATTATCTTTCTCAGTCATGTGAGAATGAAGTCTGTCATTCTCAGTAAATCATGTACATCCAACAAGGGCAGAGACTGTCAGTTGATTCCTTTGTGTTCTACTGCAGCTTCCCAGAGTGTTCTAAAGAACAACTAGAGCGCTAACAGCCTTACAAAAGTATGGCATACCTGAAGCCATCTTGATTGGAATAAACTGGTAACACTTAAAACATTTAAATTAAAAAGGAACAAAATGATGGGGTTCATTTTGTCATAGAAATTATGATTAGTGCTGTAGAAAGAAAAATTAGGACATGTTTCAAGTGTGATCTCAAATATCTTCCTGTTATATTTCAACAGGAGCGGCCTGTCAGATGATGCCTTTGTGTTCTACTGCATCTTCCCAGAGAGTTCTAAAGAACAACTAGAGCGCTAACAGTCTTACTTATGACAAAAGTATGGCACACCTAAAGCCATCTTGATTGGAATAAACTGTTAACACTTAAAACATTTAATTTAAAAAGTAACAACATGAGGGGGTTCATTTTGTCATAGAAATTATGGATAGTGCTGTAGAAAGAAAAATTAGAACATGTTTTAAGTGAGATCTCAAATATCTTCCTGTTATATTTCAACTGGAGCAGCCTGTCAGTTGATGCCTTTGGTGTGCTACTGCAGCTTACCAGAGTGTTCTAAAGAACAACTAGAGAGCTAGCAGTCTTACTTATGACAAAAGTATAGCACACCTGAAGCAATCTTGATTGGAATAGACTGGTAACACTTAAAACATTTAATTTAAAAAGGAACAAAATGAGGGGTTTCATTTTGCCATAGAAATTCTGGTTAGCGCTGCAGAAAGAAAATGTAGGGCATGTTTTAAGTGAGATCTCAAATCCTCTTCTATTTCATTAGAAAATTCTGACATGCAGACTGAAACAATCACTTTCACTACCACCAGTAGACGTCCAGTTAACTCCCTGGTGAGCAGTAGCTTTACTACAGTGATCTAATGCCATAGAAAGTATGATTAGTACTGCAGAAAGAAAAATTAGGCCACATTTTGACTTCTCAAATCCTCTTCTATTTCATTAAAAAATTCTGACATGCAGACTGAAATATGCACTTTGAATACCAGCTGCAGACTTCCCTGGTGAGCAGTAGCTTTACTACAGTGATCTAATGAGCAACTAGAGTGCTAACATTCAGAATTTATGGCAAATGTGTGGCACATTTGAATGTCTTCTTGATGGAACCAAAGTAAAAAACTGAAAGTATTTTCCTAATGAGGAGACTGCAGTAAATGCGGAAATTAGGAAACTTCATAACAAATAAGGCTCCCAAGATGGCTACGAGAGACAAATGAGCCCAATTGTAGCACAAATATCACCCAGATGTAGCCCAAGTATAGCCCAATGACAGAATGTCCCAGAGTGTTCTAAAGAACAACTAGAGCGCTGACAGTCTTACTTATGACAAAAGTATGGCACACCTGAAGCCATCTTGATTGGAATAAAGTTGTAACACTTAAACATTTAATTTGCAAAGGAACAAATTGAGGGGGTTCATTTTGCCATAGAAATTATGATTAGTGCTGCAGAAAGAAAAATTAGGGCACATTTTGACTTCTCAAATCCTCTTCTATTTCATAAAAAAATTCTGACATGCAGACTGAATCATGCACTTTGAATACCAGCTGCAGACTTCCCTGGTGAGCAGTAGCTTTACTATAGTGATCAAATGAGCAACTAGAGAGCTAACATTCAGAATTTATGGCAAATGTGTGACACATCTGAATGCCTTCTTGATGGAACCAAAGTAAAAAACTGAAAGTATTTCCTACTGAGGAGACTGCAGTAAATGAGGAAATTAGGAAACTTCATAACAAATAAGTCTCCCAAGATGGCCATCAGAGACAAAAGAGCCCAAATGTAGCACAAATATCACCCAGATGTAGCCCAAGTATAGCCCAATGACAGAATGTCACAGAGTGTTCCTAAGAACAACTAGAGCGCTTACATTCTTACGTATGACAAAAGTATAGCACACCTGAAGCCATCTTGATTGGAATAAACTGGTAACACTTAAAGCATTTAATTTAAAAAGGAACACATTGAGGGGGTTCATTTTGCCATAGAAATTATGATTAGTGCTGAAGAAAGAAAAATTAGGGCACATTTTGAGTGACTTCTCAAATACTCTTCTATTTCATTAAAACATTCTGACATGCAGACTGAAACATGCAACTTTAATACCAGTAGCAGACTTCCTTGGTGAGCAGTAGCTTTACTACAGTGATCTAATGAGCAAATAGAGTGCTAACATTCAGAATTTATGGCAAATGTGTTGTTGTAAATTGAAACAGCGATGTGATTAAGCATTTGCTAAAGACATTAAACCTTTCCCTTTAGATCATGTTTTCTCCGCTATGTTGACTGAAGTTTGGACTCCATTTTGTATTGTCATGCTGCCACGTGTTCGCCACGAGGAGAGTCCGACCTCTGTGTTAGTTGCTCTTGTAATCTGCCTAGTAACAGTTTATAAATAGCTCTCTTGTCCATCTGGCGCATGCCCAGACTTGACCACATCTGTTATAATTAGCCTTGCTTGACCATGTGTTCGCGGGCTCAAGGAGTGTGTTGGCTCCGCCCATGTATTGATTCAGTATCGAGAATGACCATAAATGGTAATGTTCTTCGGCCTCATGTTGTATCCACCCACTTATGAGCCCCTCTATTGTGTATAAAAGGGGACTGTGTACGCAAGTTCTGTGTGCTACTCCATGCAATACTGAAGAGTGTTGTGTGGATTGTAGGACCACCCTTAAGGGTTAATAAATGCTGTCTTTGTACTTTGCAGTTTCCGTGCCAACTTCCTTATAGATTCCGCTACAGGAGAGCGAACCCTTGTGCCTTGCGGGCCTAGCTGGGGCCTGTATTCATCAATTGGCGCCCGTCACGTGGGGCTCATCGGCGACTCGGATGCTCGAAGGATTGGTCGCGACGAAGGTGAGGAGTTTGGCCGGGGACGTGATCACTGCCAGCGGCGCCTTAGCCCTGGCACCCCGAGGTTTTTCTTCCTTCCCTTCCGAGCTGACCGTCTGGGTGGCGCCGGTCATCGACTGAGACCTCTTCTGTCGGTCCTGCCGTGAGAGCCGTTTGGGCGATTGTGGAGCTTGGCAGTTGGAATCTGGACTCTTGATTGGTAAGAACCGTTGTACGGTACTTGCTCCGAGTTTTTGAAGCCTGGTTTGGCTATTTGAGTTTGATTGGTGATGACTAGTCATATTTTGTATTTGTCTTTGTGAAAATATATGCGTTGCAACACATATAGGCAGGTGATGTGGAGAGATTTCTCCGGAGCTGTGTAAACTTTGAACGGCGCAACGATTAAGTGCCATTTTCTTTATAATATTGCATATTTTGCATTATTCCTAAGCATGCCTGCTTTTAGCGCACTCCGTAAGTGGTGTTGCTGCTTTGGAAACCGGTTGAACCTCGAGGAATCTGCTCCAGCTCCCCCAGAGGGGACTCCTAATAGGGATATGTATGTGAAGCATGGTCTTTCTTCCATAATGTACAGCACAGTATGGAGGAAATACACAAAAAAGGATCCTGAGTTGCGATGGCCTTTGTATGGATCGTTTGATATACGTAAGATTGAGTATGTGGAACAGTGTATGTGTAAGCGACGTGCTCGTCAAGACATGTTTGAATGTGTGCGATTATGGGTGAAGGAAGTGCGTGAGCGAGAGAAGCGTGAGAAAGCGCTGTTTGATAAAGAACAACGGAAGAATGATCATGTGCGAGCGCAGGAAGCGAAGCGTCGGGAGGACAGAGAGCAGACGGACAGACAAGAGAAAGAGCGTAGGCTACAAGTTTCGGGTCACTATGTTGTTCGGCAGCCACTTTATCCTGTCCTTAATAATACTGATGATGATTTTTATTTGCTAGATCGCTCTCCGCCCCCTTATGTTGGCGCATCCGCTCCGCGGCCGCAAGATTCTGACCCGGCTTCGGGTAAGGTAGACACACGGTCCATGCTGTCGGCCGAGCAGATGGCTGAGCTTCGGCAAATTTCCTTCCGTGCACTTAAGGGCAAGGTATCCATGGAGGAATTATTCCAAACTTGGGGGTCGTGGCAGGAGAGAGATAAAGTGTATTTTCTGGGTCATTTCGCGGATGAAGTGATTGCTGCTTTCCGAAAATATTCTAGTGTCTTTGAGCCTGCCGAAGTGTCTTCGGACGCCAAAGCATTGCGTAACGGTGTTTTTTCTCCCCCTAAGGCTCCTGAGGCGGCTCGGCGGCTGTTCGCCTTGCGGGACGAGGTGCTGGCCCTTAGAGAGAAAGCACGCCAACCAACGGAGGAGGAGAAGCAGTCGGATTCGTTTGCAGCAGGGGGCCACTCATCCACCTCCCAGTCAGATAAGGATGACGTAGTACATGTTAAACCAATGCGAGAGGCGGCGCCTTTGTATGTTCCTCCTAAAGGGGCGGGGACTAGCTCGGATATTAACTCCGCCGATGCTAAGGGATATTTTGTGTATAATTGGGTTTATACTCCGTGGCATAGGGCTGATGTTATGGCATTAAAGAATGCATTGCCTGACCCCCGCAAGAATCCAGCGGCCTTCTACGAAGAAGTCGAGGGGGCCCTGAATTCTTGCATCATGACCTTAGCGGATATAGACCTGTTCTTTGGCCTTATCCTACCGCCGGATACGTGGCGATCTGTCCGAAGAGTAGATGATACAGTTGCCTTCAAGGCCCGGTGGTCTGAGCTTGAGGATGAGGATAGGGAACGGAAGCCCGCACAGAAACCACCCCAGAGTATTTTAGATCTCCCTGCTGCCATTGTGGCTAAGTTGAAAACAATTATTCCCCCTAAAAAAATTGACTGGAATATGTTAGCTGCATGTAAACAGAAAGTTGACGAGTCAGTTGCAGATTTCTTCACGCGCTTTGAAGAAACGTTTCATGACTTTAGTGGCCAGTCGCTTACTGACGAAACGGGCCGCCACCTTTTCGCGGACAAATATGTGGCTAATCTGCTACCGGCAGTTGCGGCCCGTTTAAAAGCGAGCGAGAGTTCTTGGTCCTCCGCGACACCGACGGCCCTTCTGACTATCGCTCAGTATTATGAGCGTCAGGAGCACGAGGCGAAGGGCCAGGAGGAGAAGAAATCGAAAGATCTCAAGACTAAGGTAATGTTGGCACAAGTATATGGCCCGCCCCAACGGGGTAATAATAGAGGAAGGGGAGGATCTTATGGTCCCCCTTCGGGCCGATCTGATTTGAATAGGAATCAGTGTGCGTATTGTAAGCAATCGGGCCATTGGGCCAGGGATGGCCCAGTGTTGCGTGCTTCGCGCCAGGGGCATACTCCGGGTGGCCCGAGAGGTAGAGGGGGTTTCTCGAGTTCTAGAGGGAATTCTAACGATAATGTCCGTTTCGATACTGCTGGGCAGCACCGAGATAGCTCAAATGTTTTCGATCGCCAGCATCAGTATCACGTATCGGAGATTGATCGATCGGGATATCACGATTCTCAGCATGCATAGGAATGCATTGGATGGGGGTCCGAATCAGTTGAGGTGCCGGTCGATCAGACGGGTCCTTATGTATCGGCTGAGGTTTTAGGTTCTACTGATCAGTTCCTAGTGGATACAGGAGCGACACGTAGTGCATTGTCTAGGTACTTGGTTCCGGGGGCTCCCCCATCCGGCTCAATGGTTACATCGGTAGGGTTTGACGGTACACTCTCCCGAAGCCCTCTTTCACAGCCCCTTACATTTAAGGTTGATTCTTTTTCTGCGCCCTGTCCGTTTCTGCTTGCTCCGTATACACCGGATAACATTATGGGCCTTGATATGTTAAAGCACTTTAGGGCTACGATCCGCTGCTCCCCTGAGGGTGTGAGGGTGATCTTAAATGACAACTACCCCCGGTCTGGGCGGATGTGTACGATATCAGAGGATGCGTTGTTGGCTACCCTCCCTCGTGCTTTATGGGCGACTTCGGACACCGATGTGGGACAAATGGTGATTCCTCCGGTCCACATTAGTGTCCAGGAGGGGGCGGTGTTACCACGCCTCCCGCAGTATCGTATTTCCCAGGAGGGCGAGGAGGCTCTCATACAGATTGTGCAAGACTTGATCGCAGTAGGAGTAGTGGAAGAAGTTCCCTATAATATCTGTAACAGTCCGATTCTCCCTATTCTGAAAAAGGACACGGATGCTAAGGTCTATCGGTTCATAATTGATTTGAGGGAGGTAAACAAGATCGTGATACCTCAGTACCCGGTGGTTTCCGATATCACGACGTTGCTTACCTTGGTCCCGCCTACAGCGACCATGTTCTCAGTGATTGATTTGAAAAATGCCTTCTTCTCTATTCCCATTCACCCCGATAGCCGGTTTCTTTTTGGGTTCACATTAAATAATAGATCTTATCGTTTTTGTAGAATTCCCCAGGGCTACACAGAAAGCCCTAGCATTTATAGTCAGGCTTTGAAACGACAGTTGGATTCCTTTGCTTTACTCGAGGGGGTCGCCCTCATTCAATATGTTGATGACATCTTGTTGGCGGCTGACACCCTGGAGTTGTGTGAGAAAAGCACGTTATCCTTACTTTCCTTTTTAGCATCCCACAATCATAAGGTATCTAGGAAGAAATTGCAATTCTGTAGACCAAAGGTGACTTATTTGGGTCACCTTTTGTCTAAGGAGGGGCGTGCACTCACACCAGATCGTATCCAAGTAATTTTGGACACACCGAGACCATCCACGCAGAAGGATGTGCGTGCATTTTTGGGCCTTGTTTCTTTTTGTAGACAGTGGATATTGGGGTTTTCACACATAGCTAAGCCATTACTAGCTGTCTTGACAAAAGACACGCCTATCCCAATCCCTTGGTCAGATGAGTGTGATGCTGCGTTTCAGCAATTACGACAGGCCCTTTGTTCAGCACCAGTGTTAGGGACCCCTGATTATGCAAAACCCTTTTCGCTGTATGTGCATGAGAAAGATGGATGTGCATTATCAGTTTTAGTGCAGATGCATGGCGATAAGCAACGCCCTTGTGCATACTTTTCGGCTGTGATTGATCCTGTCGCCCGAGCATTACCAGGGTGTTTTCGCTCGGTTGCGGCGACAGCTGTGTCAATACGCCAAAGTGAAGGAATTGTGTTGTCCCATAAGCTGTTGGTGTTAGTTCCCCATGCTGTTGATGCCCTGCTTAATCAAACAAAGACGCAGCATTTGACCAGTGCCCGCTTAACGGGATATGAGCTGACGCTTCTGGCTCCTCATATTACGTTGAAAAGGTGCGTGACATTAAACCCGGCCACATTGTTGCCATACCCCGAGACCCAGCCTGAGGCACAGAAAGCGCATGATTGTATTCTTGTGACTGAGGAACAAACAAAGGGTCGTATTGATCTCCAGGACACGCCCTTTCCAGATGTAGATGGAGAACTGTGGGTGGACGGATCATGCCTGAAGCTACCAGATGGTACGACTTCAGCAGCGTATGCAATTACCACGTTGCAAACGATAGTGGAGACAGCACGTATACCACAGAAATCAGCTCAAGCAGCGGAACTGATAGCATTAACACGAGCATGTGAGCTCAGTACAGGATTGTGTGTGAATGTTTATACAGATAGCCGCTATGCCTTCGGAGTAGCGCACGACTTCGGCCTACTCTGGAAGGAGAGAGGGTTTCTAACGTCACATGGGGTACAGATAATGCATGGAGAGTTAGTTCACAATCTTTTAACCGCATTGACATATCCAAAGAAAATTGCCATCGTTAAGTGTAGCGCCCATAGGAAAGTAGTTGATAAAGTTGGAGAAGGGAATGCGTTAGCAGACCGAGTAGCACGGGAGACTGCGATGCAACCCGGTGCTACTGTCATGTATGTAGTAAAGTCACAGGTGGAAAGATGGCGTGATGCGAAGGAGGAAGTGCGAGAAATGCAACGGACCGCTTCTGATAAAGAGCGGGAGCAATGGGCTAGTGAGGGAGAGTTGGATGATGAAGGCTGCTGGAGAAATAAGCAGATGGATAGATGGAAATTACCCACGGCTTTCGTACAACCTATGGTTCAGATGGCACATGGGCTAGCACATGTTGGAGCTTCCGCAATTGTGAAATTGCTCACCCAAGTCTGGGAGCATCCAGAGATTGCTAGCACGGCAAAGAGGGTGGTGCAGACCTGTATGATCTGTCTGAAGTATAACCCAGGAAAGGGTACTCGAACTCCAGCAGGAGGATTTGCGACGCCCACTGCACCCTTTGAGGTTCTGCAGATGGATTATATCCAGCTTGAGCGCTGTAACAATTTGAAGTATGTTCTAGTAGTGGTTTGCGCCTTCAGTAAATGGGTTGAGGCGTACCCTACGAAAGACAATACTGCAATGACTACGGCGAAGCTACTGCTAAAAGAGTTTTTCCCTCGATACGGCGTCTGTAGACTTCTGTGGAGTGATAATGGGCCTCACTTTGTAGCGGATGTTATAAAGTATGTCTTGAAGGGCCTAGGCATCACTCAGAAGTTCCACGCCGTGTTCCACCCTCAGTCCGCAGGTCGAGTCGAGAAGTATAATGGTACACTGAAGCTTAAGATCGCAAAAATTCAAGCTTCAACGTCTTTGACTTGGCCAGACGCCCTGCCACTGGCGTTACTGTCAATTAGATCAGTGCCACACTCTCGAACTGGCCTTACGCCATATGAGATTGTATTTGGACGCCCAATGAACATTTGGGGTCCACCAAGGCCTAAGGCTGTGTATGATGTACCTTGTGTAATGATGAGTGATTATCTGGCACAGTTAATGGATAACTTGGTTTCTATTCATCAACAGGTCCGAGAGGCGCTCCCTGATCGGTCTACCGGTGAAGGACATGGTCTCCGGCCTGGTGACCATGTGATGGTGAAAGTCTTCGACAGAACGAACAGTTTGGAGCCGAGATGGGTGGGCCCTGAGCAGGTCCTCCTTGCGACGAGGACGGCTGTGTGAGTCTCGAACAGGAAGAATTGGATCCATTCCCTGCACTGTCGAAAGGTACCGCCCGGATTGGTGGAGTCTGCCGTGCTGACCGATCAACGAGAAATCCTGGCAGCAGAGACAGGCCGTGCTGCGGAGCCGGGTGACACTGAGGAGCTCTTTCCGGACCACGCGACTTCTGGAGGAAGGCGATATCATCTTCGACCGAGGAAGTGAGGTTTCCAGTACCGGGACATACTGTCAGAACGGCCCTTGGGTTAGTGAAACGGAGAGCCGATGAGGCAAGGGGGGGGGATCAGCCCTGCATTAGTGTAGTGACACCCGTCTTGGCCCGCTGGTGAAGAAATCAACCGCTGCCCAAGGGGAAGAGTTCTGACAGACCTTTTAGTTTCAGGAAGATATCAGGGTATTGTTTCCTTTGACATGGAGAAGAAGAAAATCCTTTGTGCGTTGGGGTTCATGCTAACAGTAGCTATTGTTGGAATAACAACATGGTTTGTAGAGGAGGTAACTCCTGCTCGAAAAACACTTGTGTTGACGACTCCGGTGCCTGCGGAGCACTACTTCTATACATTGCCGTATCAGGAGTTGAAGCATCGACAGTCTTATTTGAATAACACTTTCATTCAGATGCTGCATCATACCCACGTTGCTACGAATGCCACGAACTGCTGGATATGTGGGATGATGCCAGCCCATCAGAAGAAAGGAGGTACGCCATTCATACCACTTCCTTTCTCTCATAATGGCTCTTGTAGAGCATGGTACACTTTGCTGTTTGCCACTCGGAAACCGACAGTGGGACGATTGCTTTTCAGACTTAATAAAGAATGTCACCAGGATAAAAATGGATATCCGCAAGCGAATGGGACAATTTGGGAATGGGAAGAGTACCGACCAGACAATGAATCCATTCCCTATATCTTTACGAACACCAGAGACACTGTGGGGAAGGACAAATTTGTGATCCAAGTGGCACAAGCTCAAGCGGACCTGTGTGTCCAGAGTGTGGGTTTTATCCCTGTTGGTGTCAGTGATTGCATCACTGTCTTGAACATTGATGGATTGAATAATAGTACTTTCCTAGCGTCCCATAATACCTACTTTGTGTGTGGAAATAAAGGTTATTACCGTTTGCCGGCTGGGTGGTCTGGGGTATGCTATGTATCATTCCTATTACCTCCTGTATTCCTAGCACCCGCATCGTATCATAAAGATCTGAAATTGTTGAATAATGTGACTGTAAACAGGTATAAACGTACTCTATCGATTGATGATGTGGATCAGACTGATACCAGCTTGCAACAGTATATTGATTTTAACTTAGGACTGTTTTTCTTTGTTGGAGCCGCCTTGAATAGTAGGAAGATCCGAAGATTAACAAGAGTGGTAGAAGCTGTGACAAATCAGACTGCTGCTGCTCTTGGGAATCTTACAGAAGAGTTACAAATCACTAGGATTGTTGCATTGCAGAATCGTATGGTATTAGATGTAATGTTAGCTGATCGAGGTGGAGCTTGTAAAATTATTGGAAGTAGCTGCTGTGTGTTCATCCCTTGATATAACGCCATCAACAAGCTGCATAAAATAGCAGCTGAAATCCACACAGAAAACGGCACTTGGTCCTTTTCTGGATGGTTTTGGGCATTGGTTACTGCCTGGGGATGGAAGGTCTTAACTGGTCTCTGTATTATTATATCAATTCTGTTCTTTTTCTGTATGTGTGTTCAATGTGGACCATTGTTCTGTTCCGTATGCATTTCATTCTGCATCCCAGATAAGAAAGCTATTGCCGAAGTTGCTCACCAGAAGCGTCTAGCTAAAGAGGTTGAAGGAATGATGACAATTGACATATATGGCGATGATTCTTGTAAACCGGATGTCTTCAGTAAATGCTGAAAGGGTCGTCTGTTGTAAATTGAAACAGCGATGTGATTAAGCATTTGCTAAAGACATTAAACCTTTCCCTTTAGATCATGTTTTCTCCGCTATGTTGACCGAAGTTTGGACTCCATTTTGTATTGTCATGCTGCCACGTGTTCGCCACGAGGAGAGTCCGACCTCTGTGTTAGTTGCTCTTGTAATCTGCCTAGTAACAGTTTATAAATAGCTCTCTTGTCCATCTGGCGCATGCCCAGACTTGACCACATCTGTTATAATTAGCCTTGCTTGACCATGTGTTCGCGGGCTCAAGGAGTGTGTTGGCTCCGCCCATGTATTGATTCAGTATCGAGAATGACCATAAATGGTAATGTTCTTCGGCCTCATGTTGTATCCACCCACTTATGAGCCCCTCTATTGTGTATAAAAGGGGACTGTGTACGCAAGTTCTGTGTGCTACTCCATGCAATACTGAAGAGTGTTGTGTGGATTGTAGGACCACCCTTAAGGGTTAATAAATGCTGTCTTTGTACTTTGCAGTTTCCGTGCCAACTTCCTTATAGATTCCGCTACAGGAGAGCGAACCCTTGTGCCTTGCGGGCCTAGCTGGGGCCTGTATTCATCAGTGTGACATATCTGAATACCTTCATGATGGAATCAAAGTAAAAAACTGAAAGCATTTCCTACTGAGGAGACTGCAGTAAATGAGGAAATTAGGAAACTTCATAACAAATAAATCTCCCAAGATGGCCACCAGAGATAAAAGAGTCCAAATGCAGCACAAATATCACCCAGATGTAGCCCACATGTAGCCCAATGACAGAAGTGTGCAAAACACTTATTTTTTGTGTATTTGCAGTTTTATATAGTTCAGACTTGTCAGGTATTGGAGTGCTTTACATGAGCATTGGTTACATCACACAAGATCAAATTCATTTTGGTTGTAGACATGGGGAGATTAAGTGATTTGACCAGAAACACAGAATGTTGAGCTGAAGCAGAAACTCCAACCTGGTTCCCCAGTTGCAAAGTCTGCAGCTCTGGAAGTAACACCACATCCACTTCCCTAAGTGCAACATTTAATCAAGTGTTCAACTGGATAAATAAACATAAAGATTACAAATAATTTAAAAGTTCTTTGTCGTTGTAACAATCGCCAGCAGTCTCACCACCGATTATGCCCCTTGTCAGGAAACCGGGAGTGTTTCCGCGTTTTCCCGATGTCAGGAATTCACGAACTACAAATCCCTGCATGCACTGGGGCGCACCCGACGACCCTGTCTACATAAGCACTTCCGCGGGAAGCGGACGGTGCTTGTCAATCAGAGAGCTTGTGGATGTTTGTGGCGGAAGGTGTTCCCCGCCGGATTCCAGCGAGAAGCATTTCAGCAGCCATCCCTGTGACGGGCCGTGTCCCGCGTTCCCGAGGAAGCCAGCCCGATTCAGCGGCGAGCGAGACGCCGAGGTATTTGGGAAGGTAGTTTCTTCAGCTATTCTGGTAAGCCACGAGTGTTGCTTCGTCAACATAACTTTATTGACACCGTGAGAGACATTGCAATATCCCGGATTACTTGTTCCCTCTTTGCCTGGACATGGTGGGGTCGGTGTAATGTAGACACGGACGCTGAGTGCCTCATTGCCGTCCTGCCTCGCAATTGGAAAAGTATCCACGAAGTCCCGAGGAAGGGATTATCATTTGGTTATTTGAACTTTACTTTCGCTGTGACTGTGCACGTACGGAGGGCTCCCGCTTGGACCCATTCCGTCATTGGCTTGTGGGGGTGAGAGAGTATCACTTCCCGAAGACCTAGTGCTTTCTAGTGACATTGAAGTAGGGGATTGTGGAGTAACCCTGAAAGGGTGTGTGCGGCTAAAGGCAGTTAAGGGGGAGCCACAGTGAGAGTTCCGCAAGAAGAAAGGTAATTTCAGACATCTCCTTTCAGGCGGGTAGGCGTAAGTCCTGTGCCTTCACTGCATTATATAGAGAGAAGTCTCCTGTTTACCGGTTCTCTCTCTCTCGTCCCATGTCTGCAGGTACTTATCTTCCCAGAGGAGATTACAACCCCGACCTTCATCCTGGAGAGTTCCTATCCCTGGCCTCATCTATTTATGTTATCCACTTCCCTTTTTCCCACAGACCTGATCTCACGCAGTTAGGTTACCTTCCGCTGCTGGGGAGTAGGTTTTTGGGAGTCAGGGACCTTCTCATCTATCGTCTCTGCTGGATTCTACATTGCAGGTTAGTGGCGGGTTATTGGCTTGGGCGCTACTGACAACCTGGCAGACCTGACAGATTGACAAGCCCACGTTTACGCCCAGCCCAGACGATGGATACCAGTGTAGTGCTCACCTCTCTGCTGGACAGCCTGACGGCTCTACAGCAAGAGGTTCAGACATCCCGACAAGAAAATCAGAAAATCCAGAGAGAAGTAAGCTCCTTGAGGAGAGAAGTGGCAGGTCTTTCTCGCAGGGGTCAGGGGGAGAGTTCTTACATTAGACCAGCAACCTTGCCCCCTCCTGTCTCTACCACCACTAACCCGTCTCCTGTAGGGGGCTTTTTCACCACCCCTCATTCCCACGCATCTACAGACACAGTTCCTACGGTTCACGTGGTACAGAATACCAGCATTCCGTTAGCCCCACCTGAACGCTTTTATGGGGATCCAAAAAAGTTCGAGACCTATTTAAATCAGTGTAGGCTTCATTTTCTCTGCAAACCTACAGTATTTCAGGGAGATGCAGCTAAAACGGCATTTATGATGTCTTATATGGGGGGCAACGCTGCCAGTTGGACCATCCCTCTGATGGAAAGAAACGATCCAGTCCTCCATAATTTCACGGACTTCTGCTTGGCCTTACGGAAACTGTTTGACAGAAAATCCCACATGCTGTCACTGGATCGTGAATTACTCACCTTACGACAGGGATCACAAGACCTGCTGTCCTACATAACCACGTTCAATCGGTTGGTGGTGGAGACCGAGTGGCCCCCTGACAAAAGACTAACCCTGTTTTATCAAGGACGCAGGGGGGAGCTCAAAGATGTCCTAGCCCAAGTTGTGCAACTGCCACAAACATGTGAAGAACTGATCGACTTAACCGTCCAGTTGGATCATCGTCTCCTAGAGAGAAAAGGGGATAAGAACCGAGGGGAAAACCGATTTTCCTATACTCGGCCACGGAACGTCCCGGAAGAACCACCTAAATCCCCAGAGGGGGTGGAACCCATGCAACTAGGAGGTCTTCGAGGCCCTCTCACCCCAGAAGAGAGAGAAAAAAGACGAAAAATGAAACTGTGCCTCTACTGCGGCAAGAGCGGCCACTTCATACGAGAGTGCCGTGCTCGGACGCCAATCGGTAGCAAAACACCAGTGTCTCGAGTACAGGCTGCTATGAAACTGGACGAACCGACGGAAAACTAAAATGTCCGAATCAGGTTGAGGTCTCTGGTTTTGGACGTTCCTAGTGTCATGATCTCATCGGTAATAGCCAATACCCTGCAAGCAGCTGTTGCCCATCTGAATATCGGGGTGTCTTTGTGGCTAACGCCCCGGAACATGTTGGAAGTAGATGCGCTGTTGGATTCTGGAGCCACAGGAAACTACATAGACCAGGAGTTTGCCCGGCAATTGGGGATCTCCCACGAAATGAAAGAGATTCCGGAGCATGTAAAGACAGTAGACGGAACAGCCCTTTCTTCCGGACCGGTGACATATCGGACCCTGCCTCTGAGAATGACTATCTCAGCGTCATCCTGAAACAGGACAAATACATCCTGTTGCGTTCTATTCCCGAAAACTTACTCCGTGTGAAGTCAATTACACCATCTCAGACAAGGAACTCCTGGCTATAAAGAGAGCTTGTGAGGAATGGCGACACTACCTCCTGGGGGCGCAGCACACGGTAGAGATTTACACGGATCATAGGAACTTGTTGTTTCTGAAGACAGCCAGAGCTCTGACCCCTCGTCAATTACGCTGGACCTTGTTCTTCTCGGACTACGATTTCGTTATCAAATACCGGCCTGGACCCCAAAACGGGAAAGCGGATGCCCTTTCTCGCTTGGGAGAATCAGACAACAACATCTCCCCGAACGTAGATCCACCACCGTGTATACTCACCGAGAACAAGCAACCCCGACCTACGATAGCTCTTCTCACATCTTCCGACTTCCTCGAAGATGTGAAGGTGTCGTTAGCAGAGGTCGACGTGCAAGCCTGGATTCAAGAAGAACCCGAAATCAGGTCGGAAGTAGAGGAGTTGGCCTATCGCTACCAGGCGCTGTACATTCCTCATCCCAGTCAACAGCAGCAGGTTTTGCAATGGGCTCACGACTCTGTTTTGGGCGGACATCTCGGAACCTATAAGACTATCGCTTGTGTGGAACGATCGTTTTGGTGGCCAGACCTGCGAAAAGACATTCATGACTACGTGAAGAATTGTGCTGTTTGTGTGCAAGGCAAGGCCAGACATGTGAAACCAGTAGGGCTACTACAGTCCTTGCCTATTCCCCCACGACCTTGGCACACAATATCAATGGATTTTGTAGTTGAAATGCCCCCCAGCGATGGGAAGACAGTAATATTGGTGCTGATTGATCATTTGACCAAGATGGGTCACTTCATTGCCTTGGGACGGTTACCCACATCCCAGGAACTAGCTGGGGTTTTTCTACAGCATGTGATCCGAGCTCATGGAATACCGAATGTCTTAATTACTGATAGGGGGACACAATTCACCTCCCGTTTTTGGAAGGCTCTCTGCAAAACATTGGACATCGATGCACGTCTTTCATCCAGTTACCACCCCCAAACAGATGGCAAAACAGAACGCCTAAATCAAACCATGGAACAATATCTCCGCTGCTTTTCTTTGCAAAATGCCATACACTGGCCTACCTTGTTATGGATGGCGGAGTTCGCATACAACAACGCCACACATGCCACCTTGGGTTGTTCCCCATTTTATTGTAATTATGGTCATCACCCCAACATGCTCCCGTTTGAATGGCCAGTCAAAACCCCCGTACCCAGTATCCAAGAACATCATGCACACCTCAGGGCCGTATTAACAGAAGCTAAACAAAATCTAGCAGATGCCCAGGCCACTCAAAAGACCTATGCAGACAGAAAGAGAACAAGAGAACCCGAGTATCAGGTGGGGGACAAGGTGTGGCTGTCGACAAAAAATCTACACTTAAGGGGAGTGAATAAATTTAAGCCCAGATTCGTGGGACCCTATAGTGTAGAAGAAATCATAAACCCAGTAGCCCTGCGACTGTCCTTACCTAGGGCCTGGAAACTCCACCCTGTCTTCCATGTCTCTCTTCTTCAACCCTGTCTCCCCAGCACTAGATTACCAGCAAAACCGCAGCCCCTAGAGATAGAGGGTCAGGAGGAGTATGAGGTGCGAGAAATCCTGGATTCTAAGTTGGTCCGGGGGAGGGTGCAATATCTCGTGGACTGGGAAGGTTTTGGGGTGGAAGAGAGAACCTGGGAACCTGAGGAGCATTTGCATTGCCCAGATCTGGTAGAACGGTTTCATGAAGAAAACCCAGGTAAACCAGGTCGACCGCCGAGTCGTCGGTCCTTGAGAAGGGGTACTGTAACAATCGCCAGCAGTCTCACCACCGATTATGCCCCTTGTCAGGAAACCGGGAGTGTTTCCGCGTTTTCCCGATGTCAGGAATTCACGAACTATAAATCCCTGCATGCACTGGGGCGCACCCGACGACCCTGTCTACATAAGCACTTCCGCGGGAAGCGGACGGTGCTTGTAAATCAGAGAGCTTGTGGATGTTTGTGGCGGAAGGTGTTCCCCGCCGGATTCCAGCGAGAAGCATTTCAGCAGCCATCCCTGTGACGGGCCGTGTCCCGCGTTCCCGAGGAAGCCAGCCCGATTCAGCGGCGAGCGAGACGCCGAGGTATTTGGGAAGGTAGTTTCTTCAGCTATTCTGGTAAGCCACGAGTGTTGCTTCGTCAACATAACTTTATTGACACCGTGAGAGACATTGCAATATCCCGGATTACTTGTTCCCTCTTTGCCTGGACATGGTGGGGTCGGTGTAATGTAGACACGGACACTGAGTGCCTCATTGCCGTCCTGCCTCGCAATTGGAAAAGTATCCACGAAGTCCCGAGCAAGGGATTATCATTTGGTTATTTGAACTTTACTTTCGCTGTGACTGTGCACGTACGGAGGGCTCCCGCTTGGACCCATTCCGTCATTGGCTTGTGGGGGTGAGAGAGTATCACTTCCCGAAGACCTAGTGCTTTCTAGTGACATTGAAGTAGGGGATTGTGGAGTAACCCAGGAAAGGGTGTGTGCGGCTAAAGGCAGTTAAGGGGGAGCCACAGTGAGAGTTCCGCAAGAAGAAAGGTAGTTTCAGACATCTCCTTTCAGGCGGGTAGGCGTAAGTCCTGTGCCTTCACTGCATTATATAGAGAGAAGTCTCCTGTTTACCGGTTCTCTCTCTCTCGTCCCATGTCTGCAGGTACTTATCTTCCCAGAGGAGATTACAACCCCGACCTTCATCCTGGAGAGTTCCTATCCCTGGCCTCATCTATTTATGTTATCCACTTCCCTTTTTCCCACAGACCTGATCTCACGCAGTTAGGTTACCTTCCGCTGCTGGGGAGTAGGTTTTTGGGAGTCAGGGACCTTCTCATCTATCGTCTCTGCTGGATTCTACATTGCAGGTTAGTGGCGGGTTATTGGCTTGGGCGCTACTGACAACCTGGCAGACCTGACAGTCGTTATTTGAAAACTCAGAAAATATGTCCTCTTTTTAGTTTTTTTAGAGCACTAACCATAATTTTGATACAAATAAGACCCTCTCATATATGTAATTTCTAAAGGAAATGCTCTAGGTATTACAGTTTTGATTACATCAAGATGACGTCAGGCGTTCCACACTTTTGTAATAAATATAGAATATTAGCAATCTAGTTGTTCATTGGGATACTGTTGAGAGGCAGAGGCCAGGGGCACGGACTCTGAAAATTGAAGGCAGGTAGGAGAGTGCAGAGGCAACAATTTGACCACACTGGGCAGGCAGGAAGGGCAGTGGCAGCACAACAGACTATGGAGGGCAGTGGAAAGGGGGGCAGGGGCAACAAACCAACATTACAGGACTGGCAAGAGAGTCTGTGGCAATATAATAGACCATTGTAGGCAGAAGGAAGAGGCAGTGGTAGTACAACCATACATGCCAACAGACACGTTTCAGCCAGGAAACGTCCAATGTTTTTAAGCTCAAATGGGCTTTATTTGATCTGTCTCCTGTCTACAATCGCCTCTTTTTCAATGTAACTCAAAGGGGAAAATCAATGCCCCAGTTTTTTTTCAAAATCTCCCTCTTACCAAGTTCAAAATGTTCGCAAGTATGGTACATTGGATCATGGTAGGCAGGAGGAATTGGGGTAGGGACTTGGACTCGGATAACAGAAGGCAGGAGGGACATGGAGAGGTGCACCAAACTGACCCTGCAGGGCAGGCATCAGGGTTTGCAGCAGCACAATACACCACACAGGGCATGTGGGACGGGAGTGCAGCACAACAATCCATAGAAAGCAATAGGGAGGGGACAGGACCATGCACATGGACAACAGCGAACAGAGGGGAAAGAGGCAATGGTATCTAGCTGACCATATGGACAGACAGGAGGGAAAGCTGCAGCATAACAGACCATAAAGGGCAGGAGGGATGGATCAGGGGCATTACAGTGGAACAGACAAGCCAGGAGGGAGGGAATAGGGGTGTGCACATGGAAACAGAGGGCTGGGGTCAAGGGGGCAGGGCAGGAGCAGCAAGATGCCCATGGAGGTCAGGCAGGATGGGCACTAGAAACAAGACACACAATGGAGAGCCACAGTGAGACTATGATGGCATACACACAGACCATAGAGGGAAGGTGGGAGGGGGTCAGGGGCAACTAGCTGACCACACAGGGAAGGTAGGAGGGGCCATGGCAGCACAGAAGACCGTGCATGGCAAGTGGGAGGGTTAGTGGCAGCACAATGGCTATGATGGGCAAAAAGGAGGGTGCAGGGACATGGACAAAGGACCATGGAGGATAGACGGGAGGGTCAGGACCTGGACACAGACAAGAGAGTTCAGGGGAAGGGGCCTCACAACAGACCGCGTGGGGCAGGCAGGAGGAGCAGTTGCAGCACCGGGGAGGGCAGAAGGGTGTGGCAGTAAAATGGACCATGGAGGACAGGAGGAAGGGGATAGGGGCATGGCATGTGGACAGGCAGGGTGGAAGTGGCAAGGGCAGGTTACAGTCATCTGACAATGCTATGTAGGTGGGAGGGGAGTGGCAGCTCAACAGAACACTCAGAGTAGATAGGAGTGGCAGGTCCATGGAACATGGTGGGCAAAAAGGATGGAGCAGGGGCATGCACAAAGACATCGAAGGGCAGGGGGAAGGAGAATAGGGGCAGCAAGCTAAGCACAGATGGTAAGCAGGAGGTCAATGATGGGCCATACAATTGGGCAATGGACGGCAGGAGGAGTGGACTGGTACATTATGCTAAATGGAGGGCAGTGGCAGCACATCAGACCATGCATGGCAGGAGGGAGGAGTCTAGTCCATGGATTTAGACAACAGAGGATAGGGAGGAGGTGGATGGGGCAGCAAGTTAACTGTTCAGAGAAGGTGGGTAGTAGGAACTTTATTGTTTTTAAAATGTGTGTCTGTGCGAACTACTTAAAATATGAACAAGTATGCAGCATAGTCTCACTTTTATTCAGGAAGAAGAGGACGTTTGTGACTGTGACTCCGGGCTCACTTGGCAGAAACACCCCCTGACCCTCCACCCCCCATCGCAAAATGTAATGCCCGTGAAAAGGGTAGGTGGACGCAGTGTTATATAGAACATAGTCCTGAGCGCATGATTGAAAATGAAAACTAGATATAGTATATGGTATAAACTATGCACCAAAAAGTGTGATATAAGATGAACTGGGGTGTGAAATATATTATGCAAT
The DNA here is from genome assembly GCF_964204655.1 of Triturus cristatus. Lineage (NCBI taxonomy): Eukaryota > Metazoa > Chordata > Amphibia > Caudata > Salamandridae > Triturus > Triturus cristatus. The sequence goes on along the minus strand of NC_140588.1, from coordinate 1,128,626,692 downwards.
ACATTGTGCGCAATGACAGATTCTTTGGAGAGCGCGAGATAGCACAGGCACTAGCGCGTGCAATGCGATATGCGCCTTGGAGTGTAATATGCACAGGGCAGTGTTGTGTAACCTAACAAGTCTCTAAAGTTGTAATATAAAATATGTGCTGGGGAGTGTAACATTGCATATGCACTGTGACAAAGATATGGATCCCAGATTGTAATATGTATGGCATAGCGCTGTGCGTTATAACATAGGCATCGAGGAAGGCACGTTAGATGGGGAAATATAACCCGTGCAAAGGCAAGTGTGGCATGACATATTCACGGGGTGGAGTTACAGTGCACATGGGCTAGAGAGTGTCATAGCATACGCACTAGCTGGTGGAATACAACAAAGAGGTGTGAGGCACTCGGCGGGCACTGGTGGGTGTAACACAACATTGGCCTCAGCCAGGAGCACGCTGTGACTCTCAAGTGAGGATTGTCTCCTTTCCAGAGAGTAAAATAAAAGGTATTACACATCCGGCAGTGGATGTGTGTTTTATTAACCGTGAGGAGGGTTTCTTGCATAGTTTGGTCGAATTTTTGTCGAATCCCCTTTGAATGGCTTGGTGTGCGTGTGTATTAAATGTGCCCGTCAATAGCTACCCATGTTTGTATAAATAAACGAGAAGGGTGCCTACTTGGAGAGTACCCACCGACGGGGGCGCCGGGATTAGGCACGGTACGGCGTCAGACACGTCAGAGTTTCACTAGCGGTATAAATACATTCCACGTGGATTCATTATATGCATAGTCGCCTTTTAATGAATATCACGCAAATCATCATGGTGATAGGTACATACGGTTTGTCCAGCATGTCTTAGGTGTTTCTATAAATATATATTTTTTTAAAATAATAAAAAACAAAGGCCGGGGCCATAAGTGGCCTGAGGTGGGGGGCAACGCAGCCCCCCTCCTAAAGAATTTAAAAAAAAAAAAGGCCATGACCCGGGGGTTGGGGTCCCCGGGGCCAATTAAGGCCTTGGAAGGGGAGCAACGCGGCTCCTTTCCAAATTAATTTTTTTCAACAAAAAAAATTAGGGTGCAGGCCCTGGGGGATGGTGTCCCCAATGGGGTCCCCAGGCCCAATAAATTAGAATAAGAAGGGGGGCCACACAGCCCTCCTTCTTAAAAAAATAAAATAAATAAAAGACCGGCATCACGCCGGAGGCCACGCCCCCTCCTTGCAGCACTCTGCAAACGCTCCCCCTGGCCAGTTGTAAGTTGGGGAATTAATTCCCTTTTAATACTGAGGGTCCCTGAGGGCCAACTAGCCCAACAGGGATCTCCAGTATGCGCCAGGGAGCTGCGTTGCAGACAGGTGTTCTGAGGCCACGCCCCTTTTTACACCTCTATGCAACGCAGCTCTGTGGCGCTTACAGGAGGTACCTAGTGGGCTAGTTTGACCATAGGGACCCTTAGGATTCAAGGGGACTCAATCTCTCAACTTAGAATGGCCGCAGGGCGCGTTTACACAGTGCTGAAGGGAGGGGACGGGGCCTGAGGTGACGTGTGCAAACACACCCTGTCGCGCGTTTTAAGATGGGGAAATAATTCCCTTTCAATCCTGAAGGACTCTGGGGGCCAACTAGCCCACCAGGTGCTTCCAGTAAGCGCCACTGCTCTGCGTTGCAGAGAGGTGGTGCAGGCCGTGCCCCTTTTTACACCTCTCTGCAATGGCGCTTACTGGACGTACCTAGTGGGCTATTTTGCCCCTAGGGACGCTCAGGATTCAAGGGGACTTAATCTCCCAACTTAAAACGGCCACAGGGTGTGTTTACACAGTGGGGAAGGGAGGGGACGGGGCCTGAGGTGACGTGTGCAAACACGCGCTGTGGCGCGTTTTAAGAGGTAGTTTTAATCCCCTGCCCTATTATATACTAGGAGCTGACAGAGGAGGTCATGCTAATCACAGGGGGACGCCAACGCATAGTGTTCCCTAGTGTATGTAGGTATTTTCACTGTATTCTGAGTGTCTTTTAACATAGCACTGGCTCTAGGACTGGTTAGTCAGACTCAGTTACCACCAGTATCCGTCTGAAAAAGTTGAGGGTACAGGATGATTTTGCAACAAGGCTTCTTTCTGCTCTTCTGTTTGTTCTTTCTGCACGTTATCCTTGTTCCTGCCCTTATCTTTGTCTTTGAGGACTTCTGTTGCTTCTTTCTGCATTTCTTTTTTTTCTTTCTGTGCGTTTTTTCTTCTTTCTTCACCTTTGAAATTCACTGAAAACGCCATAGGTTTCAGGCACGTTATAGTTAGGAATTAGCATTTAAAAAACTTTAGAAATTCACTGAAAAAACCATAGGTTTCAGGGGCGTTATAGTTAGCTGAGTGAGAATGGGACAGAGAGCGAGTGGGTGGAAGGGAGAAGGGGAGGGAGAGTCAAAAGAACAGAGGGCGGAGGAGACAGAGCATCGGCCTACTGCACCCAGCCCTCACTGTTCAACTCCCGTCACCCGTGTGTCTGGGACGCTGGGATCCGCGAGAAAGAGTGCAGTCCAGCAAGTCTATCAAATGAAACAGAGATATGAATGAGGCCAGAGATTATATTATTATCTATGGCAACATCTCTTGTCTGCACCTGTGCACCCAGGCTGCTGCACCCCATTGTGCTCTCGTGGGTGCTAGCCCTAGAACTGCCTAAGTCCAAAAGGGTTTGGTCCTGACTCGATCAGAAGTGTCCCTCATTTTTAAAATTCCAACTGCGACATTGCCCATAGAAAATAATAGGAACCCGCGGTTGTGTTTTCACATTGCATACAGTCCCTGTGGGTCCCCTGTGTCACTACCTTGGGTGGTTCCTTGGGGTCCCAGCGATTCTAGAGGCAATAGGCCTAGTGCCTATCCCAGTCGTGGTTCTTATACCACTTTTTTTGGTATATGGTTTGGTACGCCCCTAGGGCCCAAACGTGTATTTGTGCTTTTGCTGATGCTTGCTCACTTGTAAACTAAGTCCTTCGAACTCCAGTCTCATAAAGAGACTAGAGGGGTGTGTGTTATCTAAAATACATATATTTTGAATATAGACCTTGTGTGGTTGTCCTTTCATTTGGTCATGCAGGAGATTATAGACTGGCAAAACAAGCTGCTTTACATTCCTTCAAGACTTAGCCTGAAGGCTGCTCTCCATAGCTACCACTAGGATAGCTTTCAATAAAGGTTGTCTTTAACCATTCACCATAAGGGGTTGTTTGGACTGATACAAGGTGCCCACTAGAACTAGTGGACAGCATATATCAGGCCACCTTCTCACAGGCACCCCTTGAGGTCAGTCCACTGGAGGAGGATCCCCTGGATGTCTCCCCAGACATCCCCCTGCCAGTGGGTGCAGTCACACACTGCACCAGCCTTCGTGGTGATCTTGGTCCTCCCTTTGAAGTGCAAGCAGGTGTTGCCTCTACAGTGTAAGACGGAATGACTGCTTCATCGACCAGTCTGTCTTTCACTCAAGTGCAGTCTCAGGGCAGCCGTGGGTTGTGTTTGTCCTGAGGTTAGCACATTTTTCAGTAACAGCGCACACTGTTCCTCTTTGCACTTAGGGCACCAATGTGAGGTTATGTTGCAGTACAGTCAGGGACAGTGCGCCTTGTTTGTAATACAGCCCGTCCTTCTGATGATAACTTCAGTCCTAGCTTCTGCCCTGCATCCTATTCAGGTCTGTTGAGATCATGTGTAACATGATCACCCCTTTCAACCAGTGAGGATACTTAAAACATGATATTTCTACAGACCTCTCAAGGTCACTTGTGACATGATCCTCTTTGGCACTTCTCAAGGTTACATGTAACATGATCTCCTTTTCAGACCAGTTGAGATCATGTGTAACATGATCACACCATTCAGACCAGTGAAAATCCTTTGTAACATGATTCCTTTTCAGACTTCTCGAGGTTACATGTAACATGATTATGAAGCTATGACTAATAAACCCCAACGTGTCTGACCTCAACCCCAGGGGGCAGTGAGTTTAATGAAGACAGATTCAGAGCTCGGGTGTAAAGCAATAATGAGGAGCAAACCTTTAGGTATTTGAAGAACACTGTTGCCGGAATGGAACATCTACATGGCGAGAGCTGAGAAAAGTGTTCAAAGTTCAAAAAAATAAGGATCGGTGCTGATCCTATAGTATAACAACATTATCACTTGGATTGTGATTGAATTGCTTCAATAGATGAGCTGTAGGTTGATGTTCCGGGGTACCGGGGCTTTGCTGGGGATGTCGTTGAGCAGAGCTATTGCTCTACTGAGTTTAGAGAGGATTAAGGTTTTGACTGTAGGTCTGATTCCAGGTTTCTCAGGTGGGACAGCTGATGCGCATGATGTTATTGCTTTATTGGTAATGAGTTCTTTGACATGGACTCCGTGTCAAGATTGAGGGCTACATTTTCTAAGATTTTGTGCCGTGTTTGCATCACACAAGTGATTAAAATCAATGTAAAATATATTTTAAATACCCAGTGCCAAACTTGATCTCTGCTGGAAATTCACTTTAAAGTAATGCGAAGCAGCGCATCACTTAGGGCCAAAGGGGCCATTCCCTGGGTAGCGCATGGGTGTTCCCATGCAACCGCCCATGTCTTTTGATGCAAACCCCTATCTGCAATAAAAGTAGAGAGGATTTTGCATTGAAAAATAAACAGCTCCCATTTCAAATTGGCACTTTCAAGGAGAAATGCTTTTATTTCACTTTTCTTTTCCGACATTGAATGTGAGCTGCTCTGTGCAGCGCACATACAGAGTAGAACACGTTTTAAATAAGTCTAAGCATGGTATTTTGCACTGGAAGGCAATTTTTCCAATACAAAACCTATTCTAGACTCACAGAGACACCCTTGAACTATGGTGCATAGGTGAGTGCGTGGCACTTGGCAGCAAATATTTGCACCGGAACTAGGGAGAGTGGAGGAAAGTGCCATATCTCTGTAAATATGGCACTCACCTGCTGTCTCCTCATGCAACGCAGATCATGATTTGTGGCTGCTGCGTTGTGTGAGGATTTAGTAAATCTGAGCCTGAATGTCAGTAACTCTGCTGCCAACAGAGATATTAAATCATCTAGGCTCTTGTTAGTTAGTAAATTTGAGTCTGTGGTTGTTTGTTTCTGTTAGTGAGGAGGAGGAATTCTTTGTGCGGCTGAACTACAGTTAGGGGCTTGAGATCCACTACTGAATTAGATCAAAACTGATTTTGGTCTGGTGAATATTGTGGGCAGAGGTTTTAAGAGATTGTTGTGTGTCATCTGCACATTGATGGATCAGGTGAGATGACGGCTATCCTTCGGCACTCTTAGTAAGAATCTAAGGGATGGAGGAGAAGATTGTCTCTTTGAGTGCTCCTAGTGAGGATCCAAGGCATCCCATAGGGAGGGTGTGGATCTTTTTGGGCACTCCTAATAAGGATCCAAGGGATGGAAGACAGAATAGATTTCTTTGAGTACTCCTAGTAAGGATCCTAGGGTCAGAAGTGAGGATGGATTGCTTTAGATATTCCTAGTGAGGATCCAAGGGATGGAGGAGGGAGAGGATGGATCTCTTTGTTTACTCCTAGTGAGGATCCAAGGGATGGAAGAAGAGGATGGATCTCGTTGGGCACTCCTAGTGAGAATGCAAGGGATGGAGTAAAATATGGATCTCTTTGGATATTCCTTGTGAGGATCCAAGGGACAGTGGAGAGGATGGATCTCTTTGGTCACTCTGAGTGAAGATATAAGGGATAGAGGAGAGGTGGGATCTCTTTGTTTACTCCTAGTGAGGAACCAAGGGTTGGAAGAGAGGATGGATCTCGTTGGGTACTCCTAGTGAGAATGCAAGGGATGGAGTAAACTATGGATCTCTTTGGATATTCCTTGTGAGGATCCAAGGGACAGTGGAGAGGATGGATCTCTTTGGTCACTCTGAGTGAGGATATAAGGCATAGAGGAGAGGTGGGATCTCTTTGAGTGCTCCTAGTGAGGAACCAAGGGTTGGAAGTGAGGATGGATTGCTTTAGATATTCCTAGTGAGGATCCAAGGGATGGAGGAGGGAGGGGATGGATCTCTTTGTTTACTCCTAGTGAGGAACCAAGGGTTGGAAGTGAGGATGGATCTCGTTGGGTACTCCGCCATAGACAGGGAGTCACCTTTAGAGTCAGATGAAGGAAACAGGTGATGGTGGTTTTTCTTTGCTGAGCTATTATAATAAAGAGTTTAATATTTTAACATTGCCTCCAGCTTTGATTCTTTCCCTGGGAACTGCCCTAGATATTGTGTTCTTGCATCAAAAACTGTTAACCTCATATCATGTAATCCTTTCCCCACCCACAAATTACTGTAACTTGGGATGCCAGCAAATCAGTTTGTGATGTATATCCTGCAGAAATTAAACTTACTGTGAACATTTTCACATTTTATTCACTGGTATTCCAGACTTTGCCTCCTTGAAACATGTGAAATGTCCGGGCCAATTACCATTTTCTATTGGTTCTCCCACTGAACTCTTAATCTCAATCGGCCCAGTAACTCTCATGACTGGGCCCATCAGAATTGAGATTCCGCTCATGATGATTCTAAATCTGGAAATAAATGTACTGCGGAGAGGCCGTGTGATGTATGGGTTCCACATCACTCCTCTGACCCTGCATAGCTGCTCAAAGCAGGGGTAGCCATATATATTTTAAAATTACAGATGGGTAAAAAGTGAATTATAGAGATGTTTTTAACCTCCGGTTTCCAAGTAACATCATTGACAGCTCAAGCTTCACTCTATGAACCCCTCAGTGAAAAACATCCCTGTACTTCACTGTTACCCTGCTATAGTTCTCTAGGTATTAGATAATTCAGTATCACTACTAGTGGGTCACTTTCATACTATCCTAGTATCACAGCTTGTTAGCATATTAACCCTTTGCTAGTTTTCAGATCCGGTACTACAGGGACATACTGGTCATGCTGTTTGCTGCTGCTGAGATAAATGAGAGCTCGGATCTTCTGCCAAACCTGACTCTTGCACTAAGGATCTCGGACTCCTGCATGAGTGAGAGGCGAGCCCAGGAAGGGATTCTCTTAATGCTCTCTGGGAAGGAAGAGATGGTCCCTAACTACCAGTGCCAGCCGCAGTTAACTCCATTTGGTTTTGTTGGAGGAATTGCATCTTCAGTTTCCATAGCGATGTCCAATTTGCTAGACGTCTACCGGATACCGCAGGTATGGATTTTTAGACTGGAATATTTTATCTGTTGTTGCTTTGTTTTATATTTGATCTTTTGATGACTTATCCAGCTTTCTTTGTAGAGCATGGGTCTGTGGTTATCACTGCAGAGCACCAGTCTGAAGTTGGAGTTGCACAGCTTGGCGTTCTGTGTCCCTCCTTTGAGGAGCAGGGGTCTGTTGTTCTTCTTACAGAGCACAGGTCTGAAGTTGGAGCTGCAGAGCTTGGCATTCTGTGTCCCTCCTTTGAGGAGCACAGCTCTGTTGTTCTTCTTACAGAGCACAGGTCTGAAGTTGGAGCTGCACAGCTTGGGATTCTGTGTCCCTCCTTTGAGGAGCAGGGGTCTGTTGTTCTTCTTACAGAGCACAGGTCTGAAGTTGGAGCTGCACAGCTTGGCATTCTGTGTCCCTCCTTTGAGGAGCACAGCTCTGTTGTTCTTCTTGCAGAGCACAGGTCTGAAGTTGGAGCTGCACAGCTTGGCGTTCTGTGTCCCTCCTTTGAGGAGCACAGCGCTGTTGTTCTTCTTACAGAGCACAGGGCCCTAGTTCTAGTTATTGAGCCTGATCTTGTTGAAGGTTCTGTGGTTATCACTGAATGCCATAGATCTGTGTGGTGTCACTCAATGCAGAGCATCGCTCTGTAGATCTCGTTGCATGGCATAGGTGTCTGTTTCCCACTGAAGTAGACGGGCCTGCATTAATGGGTATATCTGAAAAATGAGGGTATGTGACATGTTTTGCTGCCTCTGTAGGAAGCTGCTTCTGTATACACTATATCAAAGTAAGGTACAGTGTGCACAGAGTCCAGTGGATCCCAAAAGGCTTGCAGAGGTAAAAGTAGATAACACCTTACTCTCTATTTGTGGTAGTGTGGGCGAGCAGTAAGGCTTTATTAGAGGGGAGTGCTAAGCATTTATTGTACACACTCAGGCAAGAAATGATGGTTCAGTGACTAAATATCGAGGGACAAAATATCGACTATACAAAAAATCGACACCAAAATATCGAGGGACAGAATATCGACTATCTATAAAGAGGTAAGTACTAAAATATCGATTCCAAAATATAGACTGACAAAATATAGTTAGCCAAAATATCGAATTTTTTAAATGTATTAAAAATAGTATAAAATTAATTAAATATTAAAAACACTTAAATAAAACATACATAATATAATATAAAATAGCTTAAAATGTAAACATAATATAAGTAATTTAAAAAAGTCGAGATTTTGTTGGATACTGAGAGCGTAAAAATTACTATTCCCACTCCAGTGAGTGCAACAGTAGGGAAAGCGTTGGATAGCGTAGGGGTAAAAATTACTATTCCCACTCCAGTGAGTGCAACAGTAGGGAAAACGTTGGATAGCGTAGGGGTAAAAATTACTATTCCAACTCCAAACAGTGCAACAGTAGGGAAAGCGTTGGATAGCGTAGAGGTAAAAATTACTATTCCCACTCCAGAGAGTGCAACAGTAGGGAAAGCGTTGGATAGTGGGAGGGTAACAATTACAATTCCCACTCCAGAGAGTGCAACACTAGGGAAAGCGTTGGATAGCGCAGGGGTAAAAATTACTATTCCCACTCCAGTGAGTGCAACAGTAGGGAAAGCGTTGGATAGTGGGAGGGTAACAATTACTATTCCCACTCCAGAGAGTGCAACAGTAGGGAAAGTGTTGGATAGCGGGAGGGTAACAATTACTATTCCCACAGCAGAGAGTGCAACAGCAGGGAAAGGGTTGGATAGCGTAGGGGTAAAAATTACTATTCCCACTCCAGAGAGTGCAACAGTAGGGAAAGTGTTGGATAGCGTAGAGGTAAAAAGTACTATTCCCACTCCAGAGAGTGCAACAGTAGGGAAAGCGTTGGATAGCGGGAGGGTAACAATTACTATTCCCACTCCAGAGAGTGCAACTCTAGGGAAAGCGTTGGATAGCGCAGGGGTAAAAATTACTATTCCCACTCCAGTGAGTGCAACAGTAGGGAAAGAGTTGGATAGCAGAGGGTAAAAAATACTATTCCCACTCCTGAGAGTGCAAAAGTAGGGAAAGTAATGATTTAAATTAAATGCTTGGCTTCACTGCGTACAACCTGTGTTCCGCTGCCTGCTATGCAGTCACAAATGTGTATTGGCTATGTATGCCTAGGACCACAATCGGTTGTGCCCCTGGACATTGAAGTACTTATGGACTCCTTAAAGACCCATGGGTATTGTTGTCCCCAGTGAATTTGATTGCTGATGAATGCATTCTAAGAGCCACCCTGGGATGCTTTGGCTCATAGTGAAACAGACAGCGGTTCAACGATACGCTTACAGGATGCAGTCCCTCGCTCAGCGGCTGCTGTGGTAACCGGATGGAATCACCGTTGCTGCGTAAACCTGCTTCGAGGTATGCCTCTGGGATCGTTTGCGGTTGTTGGCAATAGCAATGTTGCATCTACCACTCGGAACACATAAACAATTTGCCTTTCTGTGTGGTGGGAAACATTTGGCCTGTTTATCAAATAACATGGAGCAATCTAGCATTTGCCTAATTTTTACAGGCACCATGGCCTTCGGAGTGCTCTGAATTTCAAATAGTATAATGAGTTTTATGCTTTTTAATTAATATTTTTAATGGATATTTTAAAGGGAGGCATGCTTTTAGATGATTTTAGAAGTAGTTTTGAACCTTTTTAAGGACAATTTTATTCAGCCCTGTTGGCTTGTGGATAGCTTTTTATATTTTGGCCCTTACTATGAGGAGTGGGTGCTATTTTCTCGAGCTAGGCCCACGTAGCTAAACTGCTCATTTCCTACATTGTCATATTTTTCACAATTACATTTCTGCTGTGACCTTTTGCACAATTTGTGCGTTCACGACAATTTTGTATTGGTTTCTCTGAGGCTATACACATGAAATTAAATGAAAAATGCATTTGTTATGTGCATGGCTGCCCAAAGGCATCCCAGTGCTGATAACGGCAAATAGTGTGGAGCCAATCAGACTAGGGGAATAGCCAGATTTTTAACAATTTACGGAAGGCAAGATGGTTAGATTCCTTTCATAGACAAAGAGGGAGGATATTCCAAAGCTTAGCTGCATTATCGGAGAACAGACTACCCCCGCTTCTAGCTTCCCTAATCCTAGGAACAGTGGCAAGGTACAGGTTGTCTGAGCGAAGGCCTCTATTAGCATGGTAGGGCCGAATAATAGAGTGATTAATGACAGGACCCTTTACAGCTAACGATTTATGAACAATACACATAGCCTTGAAATTAACTCTCTCCCTATTAGGGAGCCAGTGGAGTGAATTCAAAGCAGGTTTTGCTGATTGGTATTTCCGGATTTCCAGAAGGATTCAGGCTGCCTAATTCTGTACCACCTGAAGTTTTGAGAGCATTGTGCATGTGGCCCCCAGATAAAGGGCTTCCCATAGTCCAGATGCAATAGAATGAGTGCCTGGACCATAAGTTTCCTTGCCTGAAAAGGGATAAGGGGAAAGACTTTATGAAGCATCTTTAAGATGCCATAGCTCGAGTCTTGGGTGTCAGAACGGGACCCAGGGTGGTCGGCCACTCGGAATTGAGATCAGAGGGGGACCAATTCCCCGGAATCATCATCTCAGTTTTTTCCCAATTCAGTTTTTAAACAGTAGTCATTCATCCATTTCGCAACCTCTTCCAAGCAAGGATGGAGGCTGGGGGGAAATATCAGCATGGTTAAGTCCCACCGCAATTTGTGTATCATCTGCATAGGTCACTATGTGTACCCCAAAAGGCAACATACACTCTGCTAACAGGCTCATATAAATTTTAAATAATGTGGGACTCAAGGAAGACCCCTGAGGAACTCCACAGCAGAGAGGCACCTGTCTTGTGGCAACATCAGTGTCAAAGACCTGGAAGGATCTATCGCTCAGGAAGGATTGCAACCATGCCAGAGCTACCCCGGTCACCCCCAGTCTTGTAAGTCTATGGACCAAGATTTGGTGGTTGACCATATCAAAGGCTGCACTGAGGTCCAAGAGAATGTCCACAGTGGTGCCTGTGACATCCACGATTTTTTTGGACTCTTCAACAACTGATAGCAGGGCTGTTTCTGTTCCTTGGAGTGGTCGGAAGCCATTCTGAGATGGGTGAAGGAGTTTGAGTCTCTAAAAAGGCAGACAATACTGAGTTGGCATATTTTTCTGTTATTTTGCTGATCCCTGGGAGAAGTGAGATAGGATGGTAATTTCCCAGGGAGTCAGGGTCAAGGCTGGGTTTTTTGAGAAGTACCCTCACCATCACTTCCTTCTGTGGAGGGGTACCACTCCAGAGGAAAAAGAGGCACTAACCAGCTGTAAAATAATGGGGGAGACGGTTCCAGCAACTTGTTTCAATAGTTTGAGAGGTCCTGGATCTTTGGGCGACCCACTTTTCACCTGAGATAAGATGCTATCAAATATCACAGTATCCATCAAGGGAATTGTCTCCATATAAGCTTCAGTGCTATGAGGACTAATATCCGGTATTTGGACTATAGATGGTAATGAACTATAGATGTTTTGAATTTTGATGATAAAGAATTCTGCTAATTTATTGCAGCGTGAGCCTGAGGTATCAAGGGTCACTGGAGGAGGGGGGAGTCTAAGCAGTGTTTTAGTGATACGAAAGATCTCACTTGCAGAATTAGCTTCTCACAACATTATCATGATACCTCGACATCATGTACAAGATCTCTTTACGCACTAAGTTCAAATGTTGTTCTATTTTCATCTATGGTGCAGCAAGGATATCTAGATATCCACAACAAAGCTAATCTACACATACTTTGCAAGGCTGCTTTCTATTATAAATCATGAGCATCCTGATAGATTAGCAGAGGAGGCCCTTCAGCTGGCACTGAGGGTCCCTGCATGCTAAGACATCACCATGCAGCGGTCTGACATCTCATGTGGGATGTCCAGTTTGTGACCTAGAACAGGTTTTTCATTTTCTCCGCCTAGGTAATGGGGTTGGGTCATCCCTTGGGGAGATTCTTGGCTTTACACCTACACACACACACACACTAGGGACACTTAAAATAGGGTTTGAATAGTGGAGTACACCTGATTACTGCCTTGGTTATCTGCCTGCATGTATACACTGTGTTAGCATTTTGGTAGAACTATATCTACTATTTACACTTTATCACTTTCCTCTGCTTCTGTCTGCTGAATATCGCAGAACATGTATTCTCTGCAAGAATAATGTTTGTTCAATAAATATATTGAAAACGTCCCACTGTGTATTATGTACATTTCTCTGAGAACAAGCAAGCACAAGTAACTGAGCAACAAGTTCTGATCTGATTCCACGATCCCTGAGGGGTTAGGGTTGTCATTTTCAGTGGTTGCAAGAAATCATTCACTCCCTGGTATAGTTCAGGTGGCTTATGGTAGTACTGTGAAATGGCTAGTCTCTAGGTCAAAATATCCCTTGGGGTGCCCAGAATCAGTCTAGGCACCTCACCCAAAGTTTATGTTGTCCAACAAACGTGGAGGTCCTACGAATTAGTGGAAACTACATGACAACAGGTGGGTATCCTGGGACTGAGCAGGTGTTAGCCTAACCAAATCTAGGCCGGGTTGGACTTTTTGGAAAGCCAGGTCTTCTACTTTTTTGGAAATGTAAAAAATAAGAGGGAGGCTTTTCTGCGTAGTGGCAGGTAGTACCTTGTTTTAAGTGTGATATAGGAGAAGGCTAGATCACCAGATCTGGTTTTTCAAATGTGTGACATGTGTTCTAGTAGAAGTCAGGATGAGTGGATGTACCTGGAAGGTTTGTGAAAGCAGATGCGATTGTTGAGGTATGCTGGGTTACTGCCTTGAAGGAATGGATGAGGGGCTTGAATTGTGCTGTGTTTGGAATTGTGCTCTTCTTTTATCCACCTACCCATCATCAATACTGTCTGTAACATGATGGATAGTCCAGCCATCTTGCAGCAGTGTGTGGGCTACTGTGAGATACTGCTGTGTTTTTTTCCGCTTTTGCCTGTGTCCAATTCACCTTTAAATGCACTTCGTCTGCACTTCTTATAACTTCCCAACTTCAAAAGAGGGCATTCCTTCTCAATGCTTCCTCCACTGAACAAATATACTAAGCCAGGATTTTTTTTGATCTTGGAAACCTTCACTACATACATTCATTGTTGAAATAAAACAATTCACCCCAGTACGAGGACAGGGGGAGAATGTTTGCATTGTCAGCATTCCGTCCATCAATTGTTTGCTGTAATAGTTTTCGCCCTAAGTGGGATGGATATGCCCAGACGTGGGTCCCTTACTCACTGTGCCACTGGATTCAAGCTAGCCTGGCTGAAGAAGGGTGACATACCCTGAAACAAGTCCCAGGATGTCTGTTTCCAGTCCAGGGAGGACCTGGCCTGGCAGTTTGGTCTGGACTGTTCCCATGGGGCACAGGGTCAAGACTGATTTGCTTATGGCTGGGTCCAAACTTGGGTTTCGTAGTGGACGAAAGAAGGATGCATTTAACCCAGATCTTTTGACTGGGGGAGAATGTTTGCATTGTCAGCATTCCATCCATCATTTGTTTGTGGTAACACTGAGCACAGCACAACATGAGACATTGGAAACCATCACTCTCTCATCTCTTTCAACAAACCAGCCACCAATGCCTTCAGCTCTGGATAACAGAGTACCCAGAATCTTGATTATTCACCCATTAGATCCATTGCCTTCAGTTTGCTTCCTGTGTATGTATTTCTGACGCCTTCATTGTATAGAAGCAATGTGGTAAATGAGTGTTTCCCTTCAGGCATAGTAACCTGCACATGGTTGTTTCCCTTTAGGTGAGTTACGCTGCACAGCATGATGTTCTGAGTGACAAGATGCAGTTCCCATCCTTTCTACGCACAGTCCCACCTATGAGCCCACAATCGAAGGCACTTGCTAAGGCAGTGAAGCACTTTGGTTGGACCTGGATAGGAATTGTCTCCTCTGATTATGACGTCAACTTCATGGCGATGAAGGTAATGAGGGAGGATGTAGAAATGATGGGAATCTGTGTGTCATTCTGGGAGAAAATTCTTGACACCTACACCAAAGAAAAGATGAGGAGCATCGCTGAGAGAATAAAAACGTCGAGCGCCAGAGTGATCATCTGCGATTGTTTTGAGATGGACTTTAAACCCCTTCTGCAGGAGCTGAATGACTTGAACGTAAATGATAAAATCTGGATTTGTTCCACCGCTCTAACAATAACGCCAGGTTATTTTCCAAGGCCTTCCTTGAAAATACTGAGCGGGTCTCTGGTAATGGTCATACATTCCCCAGAGATGCCCAAGTTCAAGACATTCTTAGAGAGTCTTCATCCCACTAGGTATCCTGAAGATATTTTTATCCATTCCTTCTGGGAGACAGCCTTTGATTGCAAGTGGGCGAGCAATGCCAGCTCTTTAATAGCAGTGCCAAGGGAAGTTGGGGGTGAAACGCTGCAGTGCACAGGCACAGAGGTGCTGAATGACTTGGAATCAATGTTTGTATTGTCTGATATGAGTTATACTTACCACACCTACCTCTCAGTCCATGCCATGGCACAGTCTCTGCAGGACCTTATGTTGTGCAAACCTGGGATGGGGCCATTCCTGAACGGCAGCTGTGCTGATGTGGAGCACATGGAACAGTGGCAGGTAAGAGAAGATGAGATACATAGCTCTGTGTACTAATATATCTTCTGAAAGCAGTTTGGTGGTCTGACCACTGGTCCGCCATTGTGGCAGTCAGGAGAATGCCGCCAAGCCGGTGGCATCCCAACCCCCGCATTACAAACTTACCACCGGGCTGATGGTTTTGCATTGGTAGTGCCATGGCAGTGACATGCTGCTGCAGTGCTGTGCCACTTCTACGTTGGGTGGACTATGTACCATGCAGTGTATAGCACACAGTGCATGCACAACAATGCAAATAGAGAGGGACACAAAATGTGCCCCCATGCACGGTCCCCAATTGGCAAAATCAGCCTGGGGCCCATTGTGGGGACACTTCGTAGTCGCTCGACTATTTCATGAGGTCTCCGCCATGAAATAGTCGGTTTAAAGGCAGGTTGCGATCAGCAAGGAAGTGCCGGCTAAACCTGGGCAGAGTACTACGCTACGCTCGCGTAGTTTGCTAAGTTTGAGCTACTTTGCACTACGCGAATTGCACGTAGCACAGTGCAAACAGGCATAGCGTAGAATAGTGCAACGTCATTTTTTGCTTGTTCGCGGTCCTCAACGTCAAGTTGGCGACCGCGAGCAAGCAAAATGACATCCCGGTGAGACTTTTTCTCGTTTGCGATCTGCAACATCAATTTGCCGATCGCGAGCGTGGAAAATAAACCTCCCGGTGAGCTTCTCAACACGGGGAGGTCAGGTTTCTAATTGCGAGTGGTCGCGTATGCTCGCGACCACTCGGAATGAGAAACTACCAGTCCGCATTGAGAAAGCTGCCGCTCGAGTAGAAATCTACTCGTGCGGCAGAAAACGACCACTTGCACTGTGCAAGATGCAGTTTGCACTGATTGCACAGTGCGGACAAGCATCTGGCACTGTGCAATCAGTGCGAACAGCATCTTGCACAGTGCACTACGCAGTTTGCGAAGCTACACATAGCTCGCATAGTGCGAAGTTCACTTTGCGTAGCTACGCGTAACATTACTTCGCAAACAACGCCCAGGATTAGTGCCGGCATCGGCACCGCTGCCATACAGTGCCACTTTCCCGACCACCATAAAGATCCAAGTTTGTGACAGTTGAGGCGATCTTGTGGCGTTCCTACAACCCTCATTTTAATTGGGTCATCAGTCCACTGAGGCGGCAGCATTTATACCACCACCTAAGATGCTGTGGTCTCGAGAACGCAATATTCGTAATTAGCCTGAGTTTCTCTCTGATTAAATTAACAAGTACATTTTCAGTTGGCTCCTGAGTTTTAGGGAAAATGAAAAGCAGTGTCCACTCTCTAGCTCCCTAGTACTACCTAAAACCAGGAAAAAATGGAAAAGATAACACTCTGCACATTTCTTTACACTTGTATCTATAGCCAGACTGTAGATGAGAAAACAAAGGTCATAAGCAGCCAAACTATATGTACTAAAATAATTTTAATGTATTTTAGTACATATTTTAATTGTACATGTTGTAAATTGTTTGTAGGATGTAAAGTAATTTAATTACTAATTATTTGTCACTTTATATTAATTATTTGATTGATAAATAATTATGTAAATTACATGATTCATGTATTTGTTATGTTATACTTTAGGTGCAGGTTGTAGTGTTTGTAGGGATACAGGATGAAAAGTAAAAAATAATTTTGGATTATAAATATTTAATTGATGATTAATTATCTGTGTTAGGAAATGCATTGTTTTATGTTTTAGGTGTGTGTTGTGGGAATTTTAGGGGTACATGGCGGGAAGTAAATTAATTATAAAAAATTAATCATGCATGATATTACTACTATTGATATAATTGACAGTTAATTGTGTAAAGTTTGTAAATAAGATATGTTTTAAATCATACCTCAGATGTGGGCTGTGTTTTTAGGGTTACAGTGTGAAAATTCAATTAAGAAATAATGTATCGATAACTAATTATTACTTTATTATTAATTATTTAATTAATCAATTTGCTAATTGCAAACTTATGTGTTATTTTGTTTGTAGAGGAACAGGGATAGATATTTAAGTAATCATGAAAAAAAAAAATGAATTAATATTTAATATGTTAATTTTGTTGTAATTTGGTTATTTCTAGCATATTTTAATTGTTGGCCGTTCTGTTTGTGGAAATAGAGTGTGTGTTTTCAATTATTTTAATAATGTTTGTGTTAAAAGATAATTTACAGAAATCGTATTATTTATTTTTTATTTGTGTTAAAATTAAGAAATTTCATTTTTCTATTTAGAATTTTATATTTTTGTATATTTATTCGAGTTGATGAAATATGTTATAAGTTTGAAGTGAAGTACTCTCTATATTATAGTGGGAACAGTAACTATTAACCTTTCTGAGTCTAACGCTTTCTCTACTGATGCATCAACTGGAGTGGGTATAGTTATTTTAACCTTTACTGTGTCCAACGATTTCTCTACTGTTGTACCCACTGGAGTGAAATTAGAAAATATAACTCCTCTTGAGTCTAAATCTTTCCCTACAGCTCCACAAACTGGAGCTGGAATACTAAATTTTACCCCTCCTTAGTCCAACGCTCTTCATTCTGTTGCACCTACTGGAGAGGGGATAGTAAATTGTACCCCTCCTGAGTCCTGCACTTTTCCTACTGCTGCACAGACCGTAGTGGGAATAGTACATGTTACCTCTCTGGTGTCCAATGCTTTGCCTACTGTTGCATATACTGAAGTATATATAGTATATTTATCATTATTGGAGTATAATTGTTTTTTATTAATGTGTACATATTCTTTTATTATTATGGTGCCGATTCCGATCCTGTAAAACCCGGGTACAAATGGTCGTACGGAGCGTTTTCTCCGTCCGACTCGTACCCGAAAAAACACCTTACAAACTCGCAAGTACGATTCGCCTAGAAATACCATTTCCGTACGAATCATACAAAACACCGACCGGCAAAAAAATACATACAAATCTGAATCTGGATGGCGCATACGCGACGTCCGGACGGAGTCGGGCAGCGTTTTACGGACCAGCAAGTACGATTCGTGCCTACGTCACTCCGCACGTAGCATTTTTTACGGGAGCCAAAAACTGCCGGGAAATTGAGGACGACGCGAAGAAGGAGCACCGGTACGCGACGGACAGCGATGGACCCCAACCTACGCGTCATCCCGGCCCTCATAGCCTACGACCTCGTGTTCAGAAACCGACGCAGACGCCGCAGAAGGTCAGAACAACCCCCAGGGGCAAAGGGGGGGTGCAAGGGGCATGAAACATAACCCACACCCCACAAAAAACAAATATATCCTGCACATTAATTACCTCCATGGTCTGGTCACTTCGGGGGGCGTGTCCACCAATCCCACGTCCCGCCACAACGGAAGTGGACATGGACGCGTACCCGTCACCACCACAATGGTGGTACAGGACGTACCCACGCCCCTCAGAGCGTGGGTACGGTCTGTACCACCATTGCAGTGGTGATGTAGGGGTACGCGTGTACGGACTGTACCCACGCCCCCAGAGTGTGGGTACGGTCCATACACACGTACCCCTACATCACCACTACAATGGTGGTACAGCCCGCACCCACGCTCTGGGGGGCGTGGGTACGGGCCATACCACGCGTACCCCTACGTCACCGCCACTATGGTGGTACGGCCCTCACAGGGACATGTGAGGGGTGGGTTCCTATCACTCCCAGCAGTGGACAGAGACATGGGGGTGGGTGCAGAGGAATACCAGCAGTAGACAGAGACATGGCGGCGGGTGCAGAGGACTCCCAGCAGTGGACAGAGACATGGGGGTGGGTGCAGAGGAATTCCAGCAGTGGCCAGGGACATGTGAGGGGTGGGTGCCCATCACTCCCAGCAGTGGACAGAGACATGGGGGTGGGTGCAGAGGACTCCCAGCAGTGGACAGACATATATGAGTGGGTGCAGAGGACTCCCAGCAGTGGACAGAGACATGGGGGGTGTACATCATTATCAGATGACCACAACTCCATGGGTGTATGTACGTATCCCTAACTTTGGACAATGATGATAGTGCCATAACAACACATCACTGAAAGCAGTGTCCCACTCCCAGGAGGATGGATGTCTTTCCCCCACTGCATGACACACCACATGTGGGCGTGAGGACAAATAACACATGCATACCCACCCCTGGCAGATGCAGCACAATACACACACTGAGATCATGCCACAAGACTGTATAGTCATGTCACTGTCTAATAAACTAAGAGAGCCAAAGAGAACACACACTGTCACGCACATCCCAGGACTGATAGGAATGTTCAGGTGCTGGGCCAGCCACCAAGATGTTGTCTGTCATGGAAGGAATAGGGTGGAGTTCCCACAGATACAATGTCCACAATTGTGAGTCAGGTGTTCAAATACCGTGCAGAAAAAGTACCATATGTGTGCTAGGCTGGGTTTACACACATGCATTGTGCAGAAAAGGGACAATTTCTCCATGAAGGCATGGCAAAATACTCTATACACAAGTACAGTGAGTACCAAGGATGGCACAGACGATGCAGCCGGAGACATTGCTGAGCAGGCATGGCCAGAGTTGGAGGGATCCATCACCAACAAAGGAAATGTAGACACAGGGCAACACAACAAATGTGCAACTCTCTGCAGGGAAGATGTCAGGTGCCACAGAGGAAGGAACACTCCTAGGGACAATGTCTCCAAACACAAAGAGCAGACACGACCAAAGATTCTTTGCAGAGACCTTTTGAGGGCACGCAGATACCAGGTTCCACCCCATGAGATGCAGACTACAACATTTCCATGAAACATAACACATTCCCACAACCCCAACTCCTGGAGCCTCAGCATCAACATCGATACATGAAATGCAAGACTTTTCAAAACGGAAAACAAAATGCTTTATTCAGCATGAAAAAATAAGATGTAGTAAAGAACACTATGTACAAAGGCCAATGGCCAGTCCAGATATGAAGTCCTTGGGGGGGACACATGGCCACGCGTCTCCCCTAGCTTGCCTGCACATACTAAACCTCTGGTTCAGCGACTGGGGGGGGGGGGCATCATGTGGGAAAGGACCAGGCACCGCAGGGACAGGAGGGGGAAGGGTAGGTGTGGTGGGTGCAGGGACGGACGACTCCACCACAGGGGGTGGGGCAGCGCCGAAGGTGGAGGTGAGCTCGGCGCTGCACACTTCTGCCAGTTCTTCAAGCGTCTCCCCTGCACCCGGAGAAACAACAGGCCCCAAGGAGGGGGGGGGGGTCAGAGGGATAGGTTGCAGTGCTACTGGGGGAGGTGGTGGACAGGCTGGGGGACTTAACTCCCCTACCCGTGGAGTGCCTTGACCGTTTCCGGCCAGGTGAACTAGTGGGGCTGAGGCCCAGCCCAGCAAAGTAGGCCTCCTTCTCCGAATCTGGGGCAGGGGAGCCAAGGGGAGTGACATCGGAGGGACTGGGGAGTGAGTCATGTGGATGAGGACTGTGGCTGTGTGCCTGCCTGTGTGCCCCAGACCCAGTGGGTGTGCCTGCTTCCCCCTGAGTATGCGTGTCAGGAGGTGTGCGCTTGCCCTTACGTGGTGGTGTGCTGCTTGTGTCTGGTGGGGTGTGTCTGTGTGGATGTTTTGGTGTGCTTGGGACAGGCATGGGTGTGGGACTTGTGGATGGGGCAGGGGTAGGGGGGGAGGCAGCGCTGCAGGTGACTCACTACTGCCGTGAGTGATGAGTCCAGGGACCTCAGCAACATCCGTTGGTCAGCCATCGCTGATGACATGCCCTCCATGTACGACACCATCTGGGTCAGCAGTCTGGTGTGGCCATGAGGAGAGTCAGGATCGATGTCTGCCCAACTTGCAACTGCTGCTGAATGTCCACAGACTCGGCAGTGAGGGCAGCAGGGGGGACAGGGGCAGGGGGTGCGGTGCCTGGCACAAAGGAGACACGGTGTGGCCTAGCACAGACAGAAGGGACCCAAGCAAGTGGGAGGGTGGTGATGGGAATAGAGGGGGCGGCGAGAGATGTACTGCTGCTTTCAGCTGTGGGAGCAGCCTCCGCCCCATCTGGGAATTCAGCCTCGGACCCGTCTGCCTCGTAGTCAGTGTTGGTACTGGGCAGGTCCTCCACCTCACTCCCCTCGCCCTCCGTGCCACTAGATTCCACCAACTGCTCAGCAGTGGTGGCACCACTGCTCGATCCCTCCTCCACGTTCATGCCGGTGTCTCCCTCGGTGTCCTCCGATGATGCTGTGGGCAAGGTGAAGAGACAGGAAAAAATCAGTCACCTGTATACATCTGACGCATGAGTCCAAACAAATTAGGCAACAGTGCATATCAGGAAAGGCATCATGAGTAACATCTATGATACTCCTCACATATGTAATCCCTGCACTTCCCAGTTGGTGGACCCACCATGCCACTTGGAAACAATGAAAATTAGGACACAACACCAAATAACTTGAAATCACAAGATCATGAGAAGCTAGTGTCTGAGATCAGTTGAGCACAGCAAGACTATGAAGGCATGCCACCTCTTGTTCACTGTGAACCAAACAGTATTGTTGCACCCAAGGCCAAATACCACATGCCAATGCAGAAGGTGTCCCCACACTCAGAGACCTGTGAGAACTGTTGACACCCCAAAGAAATACATTGTGACTCCTCGAGAATCACAACCCTTTACACAATGGATATGTCTAGCATGTGTGAATGTGGCACTCTGTGAACACAACACAATTGTGTCTGTATAGCAGAAGTCACACAAGGAGGTGCACACCAAACTACATTTACACAGTCATTGTCTGAGCTGCCCGACTCATTTAAGTCAGCCACTGTTAGGCAGAAATAGCGTATCAGTAAGTACATATACATGGCACCACGGTGGTCTGGATGACTTGACACTCGTAAGTTGGTATCAACAACAACCAAGGACTAACCCAAATGCTACCACACTGTGGGAACATGTATATGTATGAACTCCAAACAAGTTTTGTTCAGACTGTGCCTTACTTTAAAATGTGCCAGTGTGTCCCTGGAAAGTGTAAAGGTGGTGTCTTGTGCACTTCCTTGGGAGACATCTGCCATGCAGGCACATCATTGTCCTTCACAACAAAACAACAAGGTCAAGCATATGAAACATTGACACATGTTGACAGGTGTAGTGAGTGCCAATGGACATTTTCTCTGAGTAACAACTTGAATAATGTCATTTGTCACATGGCTATCTGTCACCTCATGGCTACACATATGACCTACTGACTGTCACCTGGAGTGGCACACATGTCCACATCCAGTACAATGCATACGCTAATGGGCCTGCAATTGTTTAGCAAAAAAGCCTAGCTGTACTGTGGGTTCCCCCTCATGGCAAGCCAGAATGTACCCACAGATGTCAGCACACAAAGTCACAACTGTATAGCATCTGAACCACACACAGGTGCCAAAAATGTACAAGCAGGATACATGATTGTCAAAAACTGGCACAGGCTACGAAGCACGAACATTAAGCACTGGCCAACATCACGGGGGCACTGCACGATGACTTTCTGTACTGCGAATCATCACACACAAGTCAGAACTGGCAATGAAACATCAGGGTTGAACATGTACGCCCCTCCCGCACACACCCACCCATACCTGAGTCAATGTGACTGATACCGATCAAGAAGTGACACCTCTTATTCAGGGTTACAATAACTGTGCTTGAAAACTAGCTTCATTAACACAACATCACCTTGTAGGGCTGCCAAAACATATTGGTCACAAACAAACATCAACAGATTGTTGTGAATAGCCACACAGGCACTGCCCAGTGTGAGTATGCACAAGCAAACTGCTGTGTCCCTGTCCAGTGGGCAAATGTATCACACATGTGAAATATACTACCTAGGCCAGGGAACAATGCCACAGAGGCAGAGCCATGCTGAACCCACAGTGAATGTGCACAGTGTTGGATGACACACATGAGTAGGAGGGCAGGCTGTGTCAGGGGACTGTAGTGGGCACACTGCTCCATGGTCCTGTAATGAGCTGACTGTTACAGGAGCAACCGTCCCGGCACTATGCATATATCCCACTCATGCACATCATGTCTGAGGCCACAACATTGGTAATGCATGCTGCAAGTCTGTTCATTTGAACCCTCACACTCCTATGTTGAGACTCAGCATCAGTGCCAACAATTATGCACCCCCAAATGACTGAACAGGACAGGGCACAGGCAGACCACCCCCACACATGATGCTGAAAGCAGTGTGCACCTTGATAAACTGGCAGCCTAGATGACCATGTGCAATAGTGATAACACACAGACCAGGTAACACATGCCAAGGAGGGGAAGGGAGAAAGAACAGCACAGGTTGACTTGGGGGAACAGGATATGCACTGCACATATATAGCCTGGCAGTGTATCCAGGCGACTGAGCAGCTACAAAAGCTGGCGACACACAACAAACACACATGTACCTACCCCCTTCCTGCTGCTGTAACTCCTGTATCCGCCTATCCAGGTCAGGGAAGACCACCGCCAGGACACGCATCATCTGGTGGGTCAGGCGCCGGCGCCCGCCATGCTTGCGAGGAGCCTCCTCCTTCAGCATGACCCGGGCGATCCTCCGGGTCCAGCACCGGATGTCCTGCCATCTCTTCCTCACTTGTGGCAGGTGCCGACTGCGACCCTCCACCGATTGCACGGCCTTGACGGCATCCTTCCAGATCTTCCCCTTGTGGTAGGCGGTTACCTGTGTGGATGACAAAGTGGGACAACATCACTACACCTGCACCATGTCACAGAGACACACATTTTAACATCTTAGATTTGTTGAAAAGGGCATAGTATGCTGGCAAGTAATAGCACCTTAGTCATAGGGACTTTTTCCACTGGGGACGCACCAATGCACTACATGGCATAGTAAGTACACAGGTGGCATGAGGGGTGCGAAACAATCCCTGATCATGGCACACACTGTGCATCCCAAGCAACACAAGGCTGATGGACACCACCGCAAAGCAGTCACATGCCCCAGGCCACTGACGAAACCTCAGCAGAGTACACAGACACACACAGGCACACATCAATCACCTGCCATTGGCAACAGCGGATGCAAACCTCACTCTGCACATGTGCCACTTGCCAGGGGGGGGTGACAAGTGTGGGGCTAGCTCAGCAAGTCAGACACACAGCACTGCTTACTTCACACATCAGATGGATTGAGCAGTTGCCTCCTCCATGCAGCTGTGGTACAACACTCCACATAGACACTCACCCACATGACAAGAAACATTCACACACATCAATGTCCAGGGGGCGTACACATCATTTGGACACTCTCACCACAGCTCCACTCAACTCTCACACACATCTGTGGGTGCAGTCACCTGTCACACCGGGGTGACTACTGAATCACCGCAGGACAATAGAACAAGAATACCCAAGAGGATTAGGCTGGCTGAATGTGCCATGCACTATGCAGTGAATGTCACAGTAAGCACAATGCAAGTGAGGAGTGCACACGTGAACTACATCAAGCCCTGCATGAGAGACATAAGCCATTCACCCCCCCGGGACCCACTCCAACCAACATTGCATGTCTGTCACACCTGGACACAATGCCAGAAGTGACAGACACAA
Source organism: Triturus cristatus (assembly GCF_964204655.1). NCBI lineage: Eukaryota > Metazoa > Chordata > Amphibia > Caudata > Salamandridae > Triturus > Triturus cristatus. The sequence continues at coordinate 1,128,602,223 of NC_140588.1, read as the reverse complement.
TAAAGGTGCACAGGCAAAGGTAGTGGAGTCAGCACTCACCTGCTCCCCTGGTTGACCATACAGCATGGGGTACCGTGGGAGGATCACATCCAGCAGGGCCTCGTTCTCCTCCTGGGTGAAAGGCTGGGCCCTCTCCACAGTCCTTGACATGATGCCAGAGGGAGACAATACAGCAGCAGTGGTATCGACTGACATGTTGTGCAGGCAAATGCCCTCTCATGGGTTCTGCCTGCCTTATATCTGCCTTGCTGGCCTATTTCATTTACGGCCCATACATGCGTGAGTACGTGCCTATCACTATAGTTGGGGGTACCGTAGGGTCTATTGATACGGCACGTACTCACGTGTGTACGGCCCGTACACGCGTGAGTACGTGCCTATCACTATAGTTGAGGGTACCCTAGGGCGTAGTGATACGGCATGTACTCCTGCATGTACGGCCCGTACACGCGTGAGCAGGTGCCGATCACTATAGTTGGGGGTACCGTATGCCCTAGTGATACGGCACGTACTCTCGCATGTACGGGCCGTACACGCGTGAGTATGTGGCTATCACTATAGTTTGGGGTACCGTAGGGCCTAGTGATACGGCACGTACTCACGCGTGTATGGCCCGTACATGCGGAAGTACGTGCCGATCACCATAGTTGGGGGTGCCGTAGGCCCTAGTGATACGGCACGTTCTCACGCGTGTACGGCCCGTACACGTGTGCGTACGTGCCTATCACTATAGTTGGGGGTACCGTAGGGCCTAGTGATACGGCACGTACTCACACGTGTACGGCCCGTACACGCGTGGGTACGTTCCTATCACTATAGTTGGGGGTACCGTAGGGCCTAGTGATACGGCACGTACTCACGCGTGTACGGGCCGTACACGCGTGAGTACGTGCCGATCACTATAGTTTGGGGCACCGTAGGGCCTAGTGATACGGCACGTACTCACGCGTGTATGTCCCGTGAGTACGTGCCTATCACTATAGTTGGGGGTACCGTAGGGCCTAGTGATACAGCATGTACTCACACGTGTACATGCTGTACATGCATGAGTACGTGCCATAAACGCGTGAGTACGTGCCGTATCACTCGGACCTACAATAACACAACTATAGTGATAGGCACGTACTCACGCGTGTATGCCAGGTACTCACGCGTGAGTACGGGCCGTACACACGCCCTCAGAGCGTGTCTACTGCGTTTCACAGCTTACACTGGTGATAGGAGGCGCACAAGAAAGGAATGGAGGTGTCAGACTCGCACAAGTCTGGACATCAAGTCATTGTCAGTGCAGTCCTTCATGTGCAGGGCCTAGGTGTGTCAGGCAGTGATGTGGCACATGTCTCCTCATGTTGTGGCACAATAGATGTGTGATGAGCTGTTTACACATGTCATGTGTGATGGGGCACTACGTGGCACACTTCCCCTTCACACTTTGCACATGTGTGCATGTACGACACACGTGTCAAGCACTGCATCACTGGTATGGCACAGTCAGCAACACCCGCAACTGTCTACTGATGCCAAGTACACGGATAATTACACCTGACATGTGACTACCGGCGTGCCACGATGTGACTATGTCATGTTTGTGTCATGTGTTCCCATGAGCTTTCCGTTGGTGTTCCGTCAACTCCATCTGCTGTTGCAGCATCCAACATGTGTCTGTGTGCATATGTGCATGACACACATGTACGCACACCATGCCACATGTGGACTCACACGTTACATGTGTCATGATGGTTCGAAGATGACTTCCTGACAAGAGGCAATATCTGCGTTCTCTCAATGTCTGTGTCATCAGTTTTTGACATGTACCCCTTCATGGAAATGTGTGTTATCTGTCCTTTTTCAGATGACATGTGACCTGTGCGTCTAGACTCCCGTCAGCTGTCTGTATGAGATGACATCCTTCAAATGCTGATATGTGGATGTCTGTCACTCATGTAATGTGCCTGGCTTAGTTGTCACTTACACTGGCCCACAGCTATTTTAATGGCATGTCACGTCAACATTGCCATGCAACTCTTGTGGCTGGCTCTTCGTAGGAGTATCACCTGGCTGGCCTACGTGTCCTGGATGTATTGCACAGCCCAGACTCTGTATTAAGCAGATGTGTTTTAGCTGTTAAACAGGTGCTCACCTCAGTGACAGTGGTGTGGTAATGTACTCACTCTTCGTTATTCCTTCCAAATCTCTGCAGGGCACCGCCTCTCTCCAGACGAATGCCAGACCTGGATGCCATCCGTGAACATGACTGCATACGCAGATACCGCTTCTCACAAGAGTTGATAGAGGACTTGACCCGCCGGCTTGCACCACACCTCCAACCACAACACAGATATCCTACAGCTCTGAACCCCAAGATGAAGGTGATGGCAGTCCTACATTTTTTTGCCACTGGCACGTTTCAATTGACCATAGCTGATGTTGGTGGCATGTCCCAGACAATGTTCAGCCATGTCCTGCATGATGTTTTAGAAGCCATGTTGGTGCACCTGGATGAATTCATCCATTTTCCCACTCGTGAGCAGATGACAGGTGTCAAGGGTGAGTTATATGCCCTGGAAGGGATGCCTCATGTAATTGGGGCCATTGATGGGACACATGTGGCTTTGGTACCACCACAGGCACAGGAGGTAGCCTATAGAAACAGAAAACATTACCACTTCATTAATGCCCTTGTGGTGTGTCTTGCTAACATGCTGATTTCCCATGTCTGTTCCCGTTTTCCAGGGTCCGCACACGATGCATACATCATGAGGCGTAGCAGGGTGCCAGAAATGATGCTGCAGCTGCACGCGGAACGAGCATGTCTTGTTGGTGGGTATACTCTGTTAGTCCTGTGTTTAGCGCTATCTTTGTATCTTACGGCATCTCCTGACCCACTTTTTCACATGATGTTTCCATGTAGGGGACTCTGGCTATCCCAACATGCCACGGCTGATGACGCCTCTCCGCAACCCCAGAACAGCCGCATAACACCGGTACAACGACACCCATGGGCAGACGAGGCGCGTGATTGAGAGGACGTTTGGACTCCTGAAGAGCAGATTCCGGTGCCTCCACAAGACCGGCAGCGCCCTCCCATATGCCCCGGTGAAGGTCTGCAAAATCTTCATTGTGTGGTGCATGCTGCATAACATGGCAGTGGAGAAGGCCGTGCCACTCATCCTTGATCCGGATGAGCAGGATCATCCACCTGTGGAGGATGAAGGGCTCGGGCACGGGGCAAGTGAGGATGAGGATGACGATGAGGATGAGGACATCCATAGTCAGCTTATCCGCAACTACTTCTCATGATGGTGAGTCCCTGTGTCTGAGTGTGCACGCTTTGAGCCTTGTGTGGCATGTGTTGCAATGTGTGTGTCCAGCTGACTGTGTGCTAAGTGACTTGGAGGTGTGTTCTGATGTGTCATTCAAGTGATGATGTCATTCCACACATTTTAGCTGGGACACTAAATTTATTAAGAGCATGGTGACAACATCATTCCTGTAGATTGCGGATTACTAGCTCTTCGCTGACTTGTTGTGTGTCTGTCCTCCCCAGGTTCTTGCGGCTGTCATCTGCTCATGCCATCATTGCCCTCTTGCTATTCCTCATGAGTATTGCAATGTGTGCTGGATTAGAGTTACATGCACAGACATGGTGAAAAGTCATTGGGGGTAAGGAGTCCAGCAAGGCATTTTGTGGGTGGTACGTGTTTGTGATATGTGGGGACTGCTCCTGTACAGGTTGTGTTACCATGCATACATGTCGACTCACCATGGGCCACATGACGTGTTGCATGGCTCCCATGAATTGATAGTCACCCTTCCTGACAGTCATCTGTAATGGTTTGTGGATTCTGATGAAGGCATCAATGTGTGTATAACGTCCCTCAGGAACATACAGGATGCTAATGGTGGACATAGTGTGGGACATCACCATATGAGGCTCAATGGGGAATTGCAGACTCTCCGTGTGCAGCAAGGGGTGTTAGGCTCAACTCCTTCACTTGTGTGCCAGCTCAGTAGGATTTACCAAATCTGTGTGTTGAAGGGGGTGTCCAGTGTGGGTCACACATGGTCAGCCAAATGACCTGTGAGTCTGTTCCAATTGATGTATTTCCCTTAGTGTGAGGCTGAGTAATAAAGGTGTTTGTCACACTCCAAGGTGCCTCATCTCTGTCAATGCAGGCCCTTGCCACTTTGCATGCGGCATATCTGGAATAGTTGTGGAATATTATGCATAGGAGTCCATGTGTAGTTTAGCAACATGCATGCAGTTGCTCATGGATTAGGCTCCCTATTGGGCATGAAGTACATGGTTGTGTATGTTTTTGGGCATGTTGGTCCACACAATGGGCCATCAACAGCTGCTGAGGGTGTGTCTCCTGTGCGCAGGTCGGCCTTCAGTTTCCTGATCCGGTGTCATGCTTCTTTGGTGATTGTGCATGCATTGTCTCTGGGTGTGCCATGTGACACTGGACACTCCTTACTTTACACACGCGCCTGTTGCAGTTGTCTTTCTGACATCCTAGTCTTTGTGTGCCAATTCTGGCATTTTGCAAGGAGATGCCGCCTGCTGCTGCGGCCCCTGCAGCAAGGGCCCACAGAGTATCCAGATTTGGCTACACACACGCCTCCTAGATGCTCCTCACTTCCTCCCTCCACTCATTCATTTGGCTGTCCTCAGCTTGTCTATGCCACTGTTGCGCCATGCGGTGCCTAAGGCTGGACCATCAGCACATGCAAGGTGCACATTGTACCACCATCCTGTCCTTGCATAACCCACATCACACTACAGTCTGATGTAGCAGCCACACTCCGAGCTATGTCCATCCGCACATCTAACGCCTGCTGTCAGACATACCCTGGGCACACACACGCCACCTTTGCATGCTGAGTGTGCAACTCCAACTGCCTACACTGCGCTGCCCCGCCTTCCAGGCCCTGTCACAGCAACCAGGTCACGTGTCTAATACTCCATACCGGCTCTGTAGCCCAGCAAGGGCATGGGAGTGGGACTCAAGGCTTCAGCATGTAGTATGGTGTCATCGTCTGGGACATGGCACAGGTATCATCTCTCAGCATGTCAATCTACAGAGTGTCCAGGACCCCCCTCTCCACCATCACATGCGCACAGCACCTCATCATCAGCTCGTATGCCATTGACAGCCAGGTGTTCCTCACCCTCAACAAAGACACAGACACTGGCAGTTCCATCATTCAAGTATGCATGAGATCCATTGATGAATGGCTGAACACGAGCCACCTGAGGCTGGACTTGTACAGGACTGAGGTGATCATCTGAGGATTGTCCCCTTCCAGCTGGGTCAAGTGCTTGTGTCCCACCTGCAAGAGGCCTGCACATTCACCCAGTGGCCACACACACAAGATGGTGTGCATCATGTTTGGCTCGCTCACATTTGCCATGCTAGTCCACAGCATCTGTACCTCATGCTGCAATGCCCTCTGCATTATGCACATGATCCACAGATAGATCCACACCAAGAAAGGACAGACCATCCCCCAGGTCCATGACAACATCCGTGTCAAATACTGCCCTGCCCTCTACGGAGCAAGTACATCCAAACTCCCAGGAAACTTGTCCACATCCAGGGTGCATCTGCACACCTCAGCTTCAACACCCTGTGCCCCAGCCACCTTACCGTCCACCATAGATAGCTGCAATGGATCACTGTCTGCTGCAGGATGACCTCCACACTCCCCACCCACACTCAGGAGGCAGTCCACAACCCCGACCCCAAACCAACCTTGTACGTCTGTCATCCTAGATCCCGTTGGGCCATCTCCGTGCATCCAACCTTGCCCTGGCCACCGTTCTTCACATCCACCGTACTCCAGCATACAGGACATTGTTCTCCCACCTGGCCACCTGGCCACACATACCTGGAACTCCCTCCCCGGGAACCTCCACATGAGCCATGACCTCTACGCCTTGATGATAATCTCCCAAATAGGTCTGTCCGCACAGTTTAGCAAGCCCCCCCTCAGCAGCCAGAGGCCATCACAGGTGAGTGTTGTGCTCCATGCCTACATTGAATGATACCGTGTGACCCATGTGTGTCCTGTACCAGACTCTGATCCCAGGGTATGGATGGCTGGAGTTAGTTCAGGCATAGTTTGACATTTCCACACACATATGTCATTGAATAATGCAAAATGACAGGAACGTCTCATGACCAAAGTAATATATTTATTTGCGGTGGGGTACGTGTATTGGTAGATGAAATTAGGTGCTCTACCGGGGAAATAGAATCCAAAGTTCACAGGGGGAGATGGTATCCTTGGCATTGGAAGTCATCAGAGTCCAGGGCACAGTGTTGGTCATCATTGGTCAGACTGTGGCCAGGATTTGGTAGTATAAATATGGGGACCCAGACCCCAAGACTTGAGATCATTTCTGGAACAACCAGATGAACCTCTGCCAAGGAGAAGAACCAAGGAAGCTGTAGGAGTTGGATTGCCCCCCTGCCAGTGTGCTGTATTGCTGGGTTGGCCTACAGTGGTGTCTTCAGTGCCAAGGAGAGGAGAAGGAACTTTCAAAGGACTTTCATCATCTTGCAGAATATTACTCAAAGGACTTGAACTTGTGCTTGCCTCCTGCTGAAGCCTCAGGGACAAAATACTTCACCACCAGCTCCCCTCTGAATTTCCTTGCTGGGTATTCTGTCTGCAGAAGACTGCATGTCTCTGGGAGCTGGAAGCGCAACTCAACGAAGAAAAAGCATGTCGCAGTCGCAGCTGTTGCTGTCGCATCGCCAGAGAAGCGTGTCGTCTCCGCTGAGGTTGCCGCTGCATCACCAGAGAAGCATGCCTTCATCAAAGCTGTTACCTGACGCATCACCAGAGAAGCATGTCGCAGGGCCTGTCACTGCTCCAAAATTACTTAGTTTGCCGCACGACCACCGGGCGTGCACGCATCGTCTTCACGTCAATCTAACGCATCCAGGTACTTTTGTGAGAACTGTGTCACATTTATCATCAACTAGAATTAAGTGACTTCTACCATCTTTAAGTCTATTTTGAGTACAGAATTGTGGATTTTTGTCATTTGTGGTCTTGTGTTAAGTCTATATAAAGAAAACGTAATTAATAAAACCTGTGTGGTGTCCATCGGTAGTGTTTCCACTGAATTACTGTATGTGTTCACAATGCTTAACACACTGCCTCTGAGATAAGCCTGTCTGTTCGTGCCAAGCTAGCAAGGGGGTTAGCAGGGGTTATCCAGTAATGTAATCCCCTTTCCCTGACTTAGAAGCAAGGGTCCCTATTTGGTCAAAGATACCTACAGTTATCTGTCAGCAAATACACGATGTTACCAAATGCTTCTCTCACAGTGGTTCCCAAATGCACACATACTCACTGTGTGATTCTAGACAAACAACACTATCCCTTGCACTATACCAAAACACATTTCTTCATCTAGAAGGAGTACTACATTTTAGTATAGAAACATAACTCATTTCACAAATTAATAAACAATGACTGGTTTCTAATTCTACCAAAATATAAAAACAGCACAGTTATCTGTCTGCAAACATATGAAAAACAAAAATTCTTATCACAGAATGGTTTTTACATGCACACACACAGTCAATAAGATTGTAGAGAAAAAAAGTACTCCCTACACTTTAGCAGGAAAAATATATTAGTCTGATTAAAATCAAAATAGTCTACATATATCCCCTCACAATTAAATAACTCACCTTTCAAGTTGTTTTGTAGATTTAGTAGTATATCAGTCACACACCAGATTTTCTTTTACAGATCTCTGCACTGTGCACCTCTCAGCAAAAACAAAGAATGGAAAAGTTTCCCTTTCATTTTCCACACATATACATGTAAACATCAAATCACAATCCTTCACACATAAATTCAAAAGCAAACACACATTTCTATTGGTTAAACATTTCAACCCTTTCCTAATGAAATACATTTCAACCCTTCCCCCAATCTGCCTTCTGCCTGTTACCATAGAAACAGGTCATGGAAGACTGTACTGAGCACACAGGTCACAAGTTCAGCACACAATGTTGCTAAACAAGACAGCAAGTGTGCTTGACTTTTCAACATATCAGCTTATCATATATAATGTTCCTTACAATCAGTTTTTGTTAACCAATAAGAATCATGCATTTAAAAAACAGAAATATACACCCTACCTTTCAGTGTATCCGCGCACCCAACACAAGAGGATCCGTGCACCAAACGCGATAGGATGCGCGCACCATGCGCGCATTTCCCCGTTTTTTTATTTAAAAATAAAGGGGGCCCAAGGGGGTCCTTCTGGGACCCCCTAAGCACCTCTACAGGGTCAGAGTATTTCCACTCTGCCCCCTTTATATGTTTTACACACTTATTCCCCTTGCTTCTTCAGCCTCGCTTCTACCGAGGCAGAAAATGGCCGCCCACAGTTCCTGGTTTCGAATTTAGACAGACACTCGACAGCCAATTAGCATTCAGCGTGCGATCGGGAGGGTGCGCGCTAGTTTCAAGGAGGGTGCGCTTACAGTGCGGGTAGGGTGCGTGGATCCTCCCCGGCCATAGATATATATGTACTTTTAACTCGAATTTTCTCAGGAACTACTGAACGGATTCACACCATTTATACAAAAGGCACGAGTCTGAACTGAGGACTACCTCTTTGCCAAATTTGGTGTCATTCCGTTCAGCGGTTTGGGCTGTAGCTGCGGCAACAGATCCTATGGGAAATTGCATGGGAAAAACGCATTTTGGGACCCCCCTTTTTTCTCGGCCCCCGCTTTACGAATCACCACGAAGCTTTCAGGGTAGGAGCGGAGCAGAGCTGGCCAAAAGTTTTGAAAATTTCATGAGGATTCATCAATCGGCGCCAGACTTATTGGGAATAGAATGTTGCGGATTTCCTATGGAAAATAGGTCCTAACTATAACTATCTACTGGCGACCGCCAGTAGATAATATACAGATATTGTAAGGAGCAGACCAACTGAGGTAACAGGAGCAGATGCTGGGTCCCAACTGCGCACACAGACAGTTTAACAATCTGTACAACTCTTCCACTAGGGGTAAAGTGGAAGAGGGAAAGAAAGAGAGATCACCTCCAGATCCAGTACCGCCTGTGACCTCTCTGTTACACGAGTGTTAGGATACTTTACTCTTATCTGGTAGAGAAACAACAGGACCTGTACAAAAAAATAGAGGACTTATGATTAGGTCAACTCTACAGCATAGCATTAACCTCCATTACCAAATTGTATAGTCTCACATTAGGAGGCTTGCCCCGCTCTGCAGAATCATATAAATACTCTTTTCCTCAATTCTTTAGTCTTCTTACTCTCTATTCATCTACTATTATCATTATCATTTGGATTAGGAGAGTTTGTGAAGAAAATATAACAAGTATCATAAACAAAAAATGAACTGTTCCTTCCGGACATAGTACTTAAGAATTTAAGAATTAACTTGACACATTAACTTCAGAACATCTTGCCAATGTTATATTATTTCTAAAAATGATGAGGGCGATAGAATACTTACTGTCCTGTAGAAAAGACAACCTGCTTCTTTCTCCAAACGAAATTCTTCTTTAACAGTTGAAGTAGCTCAAAATATGAAGTCAGACGCTAGTCTCCAAAAGGGAAAAAAGCCCATGGTGTGCACACCACTCCGCTATGGGCAGAGTCACCAAATCTGAAAATACTAAAAGGCAGTATTCTCCTCAGAGCAGGCGCGAATAATGGATGCTGCTCTCTTGCCGTTTTTCTAAGTTGAAGTGCGCGGCTTCAATAGCCCGCACGCTGGAAGGCACCCTACAGAGCGACGACAGAAGCAAGAACACTACAACTCTGAAAACGATCCTTAAGATTATTAAGGCTTGAGTGTTTGAAAAAACAGTGCAGGCACGCTTCAACAACAGTTACTGTAAAAACTGTTTAAATAAAAACACCACAAAAACCAGTGATGGTAAAGGGCAAAAATGAAACTTCTTCCTTCTAGGTGGGCAGTTTCAAATGCAGGTGATAGTGTTCCTGACAGCTCCCCCGCTTAAAGGATGCTCTCCCCCAAAAGGTTTGTTGGGGACTGCAATGTAAAATTGTTTAACCAGCCTTGGAGCCTTGGAGCATGCACATTATGAGATGGTTCCAAAGATCTTTCCTCATGGCTGAACCCCTTCCATTCTAAGAACCTTGAATCTAGGATTCTGCTCAATCCATGTTCAAGGTGTGAGTTTATGATGACTGGATTTAGAGGGGCAGTAGACCTAGCATTTGATGGACTCCTGGAAAACAGGATGGACTTTCAGTTGAGGGCTCAAGGAGAGTGTAATTGTCACTGGATTTGCAATCTTGTTGACTCGAAACGGCCCCTGATGGGAACTTTTTGTTCCCTTTAAGATGGAGGTGTTGGGTTGACAGCCAGACCAAATCTCTGACAGAGTAACCTGGATTACTTCTTTTTTTTTGTCAGCCTGTTTTTTATTGGAGAGCTCAGTTTCACTCAAGAGCTCTCTAGCAGAATGGTACGTTTCTTGTATTCTCTTACTAAATTCCTCCATTGCAGGGACTGCGCCATTTGATTTTCCTAAAACGATGTTTGGGTGTCTACCAGTGTTCAAATCAAACGGGGAGTCACCAGTGGATCAATGAACAGCATTATTGTATGCAAATCCAGCCGTCCAAATAAAATCTGACCACTTTCCATCTTGATCTAAAAGTTATACTGTTCAATCTCCTGGTTTACCCTTTCTGTCTGAGCTTCCTTTTTGGGATGCTAACTAGTGGAATATTGTGAATCAATTCATACTTGTTGCATGAAAGCCCTGCAAAATTTAAAAACAAATTGAGCCCCATTTTTAGAAATTACAACCACTGGAATGCTATGTGCGCTAACTATGTGTTGTGAAAATAGCTGAAAAAGCTAAGAAGCCCTAGGGATCTTTTTAGGTGGAATAAAGTGGCTAATTTTAGAGAAGGTGTCTACAAACACCTAAATGATGTCAAAGCCTTTACTCACAGTCAAGTCTACAAGCTAGCAATTCCTTGTCCGCAATACAATAGTTAATTTCAGGGGGGATACAACTTCGGAGAAGGGAAGGCAACTGGGTGTAGTTGGCCCGTTTTCTTGTGCTGCTAAGATAGTACACATCCAATGGCTAAGTCTGAGGTAAGAGACTCTATAAAGAATGGCTCCTCTAGATTTGGAAGAAAAAAAATTAGTGCTGAGGTAAAAGACTTCTTCAGGAACTTATAGGCCTCCTCAGCATCATTTGACCAATGAAATGGAATTCCTTTCTTCAAGGACTTGGTGATTGGGACAATTCTTTTAGAAAATTCTTTAATAAACTGACAATAGAAATTAGCAAAACCAAGGAAGCTTTGTACATCTTTTACATTCTTGGGAGAAGACCAATTTAAGATTGTTTGAATCTTAGCTGGATCCATAGAAATTCCCTTTTCTGACAAGACGAATGTCGAGAACTCCACCTTCTTCACATGAAAAGCACATTTCTCTAACTTCACATAGAGGTTGTTTTCCAATAACCTTTTTAGGAGAACATGTTCTATAGTATCTTGCTGATTTTTTCAGAAAATTAGGATGTCATCAATGTAAACCACTGCAGTAAGATCCAAAACTTCTCTTAACACATTGTTCACGAAATGTTGAAAAGCTGCTGGGGCATTGCATAGCCCGTACGGCATCACTTGGTACTCGTACAATCCAAATCTGGTACAGAAGGTGGTCTTTAATTCATCACCCTCAGCTAATCGAATCAAATGGTAGGCTCAATGAAGATCCAGTTTGGTGAAGACCCTTGCCTTCTTTACCTGATCAAACAGCTTCGAGATCAAAGGTAAGGGATTATGGGGGCATATTATCAAGCCAGGCGATAAAATTATCGCCGCTTTAGCCGCAAAAAACTGCAGCTGAAACGGCAATAATGGTCTTGATAATATGCTCAATGGAATTCCAATTGAAACCCAGGTTAAATGTGAATGACGCCTAACATGGGTTTCAATTGGAATTCCATAGAGCATATTATCAAGCCCATTATCGCCGTTTTAGCGGCAGTTTTCTGCCACTAAAGCGGCGATAATTTTATCGCCTGGCTTGATAATATGCCCCATGGTTCTTAACTACTACTTGATTTATTGCACGATAATCAATGCAAGTAGTTGATTCTTCAGTCTTCTCAGAGACAAAAAAAGAGGTGATAAAACTGGGGATGGGGAAGGGCGAATAAAGCCATTTGCCAAATATTGCTCAAAATATTCCTTCAGAAATTTGTTTTCCTTTGTATTGAGAGCATAGATCAGACTACAAGGCAAATTTGCACCTGGTTACAAATCAATTTTGCAGACATAGGGCCTCTGGGGAGGCAAATTCCGCCTTGTCAAATACTACCGCCAAGTATTGTCAAATACTGCTGCCAAGTCTTCATATTCTGGGGGTATGACTACCTTCTCTAACTCTTCAACTAATTTCCTCTCTGGGAGACAGAGGGGAGAGGTGCACTAGGAGCTAGTTTAGAAGGTCCAGAGCCAGGGGTAGATTAAAGACTCAAAAAATGGGGATACTGTTCCTGAGAAGGAGAAAAAGGGTTTCTCAACAGGTGTGCCTAGTCTAAGGTCATGAAGGCAGTCAACAAGACAGTCTCATGTTGCCCTCACAGACCACAAGGAGGATGTCATTCTTCATCATAGGGCGGTGCTCCTTGTCCGGACGGTGCTGCAATGCCCTACAGGTCCCCTGAAAGGTCACTTTGGCAGAGATCTTTTTAAGAGATGCCATATGATGAGTGCAAGTGAGGTGGTAAATGTGGTGGAGCAGTTAAATGTGATTGGGGGTTAAAACTGATAGGGGAGGTCACAAGCTATCTTTTAATAAGTGGAGCACCCTGTTAGAGATAAAAACCTCTACCAGGAAAATGCTAAGCTCGATGTTTAAAAGAACCCTATTAGTCAGTGTGTAACAACAAAGCTGGGGAAAGTGCCCTATAATTGTAAGAGGGAGGTCTCGCTCAGGTCTTGCACTACTGGTTTGTCCACATGTTTCATGCCTATCAAGTGGTGCTTCATCAGGACAGCAAACACATAGGTGCCGATTACGATCCTGTAAAAACCAGGTACGAACCGTCGGACGGAGCATATTCCCCGTCCGACGCATACCCGGTCGGAACAAGATACAAACATGGAAGTACGATTCGCGCGGAAATTCTATTTCCGTACGATTCGTACAGAACACCGACCAACGAAAATATACATACAGATGTGGTCCGGGAAAGTGCCGACGTGACGTCGGGACGCACGCAGCCTGCCATTCACGAACCAGGAAGTACGATTCGCACCGACGTCATCCCGCACGGAGAATATTTTCCGGCAGCCAAAAACTGCCGGGAAATCAGGACGACGTGAACAAGGAGTACCTGCAAGCGACGGACAGACATGGACCCGAACCTACGTGTCATCCCGGCCCTCATAGCAGTCGACCTCCTCTACAGGTTACGACGCAGACGCAGAAGGTCAGAACAACAAAGGGAGGGGGGAAAGGGTGGGGCAGGAGCAGGGGCAGGCCACAAAACCCCCACCCAAGTCACACAGCACACATGCCCTGGACATACCTGACCCCCAGGCCCTGGTCACTAGGAGGGGGTGGGGGCGTGTCCAGCAAAGCCAGCGTACGCCACAACGGAAGTGGTTGACGACGCAAACCGGTAACACAACAATACAGGTACGTCCCGTACCCACGCCTTAAGAGCGTGGGTACGAGTCATACCACGCCCACACCTACGTCACCCCAACAATGGCGGGACGGCTGTACCCACGTGGCAAAGGCCTGGGTACGGCCCGCACAAGCATTCCACAGCGTGGGTATGGATATGTACGGACCGTACCCCCACCCCCGTATGCATGGAGCATACCCCCATGCCAACAGTGTACGTACGGACCGTACCCCCACCCCGTATGCATGGAGTGTACCCCCACCCCAACCGTGTATGTACGACCCGTACCCTCACCCACGTACATATGGAGTGTACCCCCATGCCAACAGTGTACGTACAGACCGTACCCCCACCCCCGTATGCATGGAGCATACCCCCATGCCAACAGTGTACGTACGGACCGTACCCCCACCCCATATGCATGGAGTGTACCCCCACCCCAACCGTGTATGTACGACCCGTACCCTCACCCGCGTACATATGGAGTGTACCCCCATGCCAACAGTGTACGTACAGACCGTACCTCCACCCCGTATGCATGGAGCGTACCCCCATGCCAACAGTGTATGTACGGACCGTACCCCCACCCCGTATGTATGGAGCATACCCTCACCCCAGCAGTGTATGTACAACCCGTACCCTCACCCGCGTATGTATGGAGTGTACCCCCACACCAACCGTGTATGTACGACCCGTACCCTCACCCGCGTACGTATGGAGCGTACCCCCCATGCCAACAGTGTACGTACGGACCGTACCCCCACCCCATATGCATGGAGCGTACCCCCATGCCAACAGTGTACGTACGGACCGTACCCCCACCCGCGTATGCATGGAGCGTACCCCCACCCCAACTGTGTATGTACGACCCGTACCCTCACCCGTGTACATATGGAGTGTACCCCCCATGCCAACAGTGTACGTACGGACCGTACCCCCACCCCGTATGCATGGAGCGTACCCCCCCATGCCAACAGTGTACGTACGGACCGTACCCCCACCCCGTATGTATGGAGCGTACCCCCACCCCAACAGTATATGTACGATCCGTACACTCACCCGCGTATGTATGGAGCGTACCCCCACCCCAACCGTGTATGTACGACCCGTACCCTCACCCGCGTACGTATGGAGCATACCCCCATGCCAACAGTGTACGTACGGACCGTACCCCCACCCCGTATGCATGGAGCGTACCCCCCATGCCAACAGTGTACGTACGGACCGTACCCCCACCCCGTATGCATGGAGCGTATCCCCACCCCAACCATGTATGTACGACCCGTACCCTCACCCGCGTACGTATGGAGCGTACCCCCACCCCAACCGTATATGTACGACCTGTACCCTCACCCGCGTATGTATGGAGCATACCCCCACCCCAACCATGTATGTACGACCCGTACCCTCACCCGCGTATGTATGGAGCGTACCCCCACCCCAACAGTGTATGTACGGCCCGTACCCCCACCCCAACCATGTATGTACGACCCGTACCCTCACCCGCGTACGTATGGAGCGTACCCCCCATGCCAACAGTGTACGTACGGACCGTACCCCCACCCCGTATGCATGGAGCGTACCCCCACCCCAACCGTGTATGTACGACCCGTACCCTCACCTGCGTACGTATGGAGCGTACCCCCACCCCAACAGTGTATGTACGACCCGTACCCTCACCCGCGTACGTATGGAGCATACCCCCACCCCAACAGTGTATGTACGACCCGTACCCTCACCCGCGTATGTATGGAGCATACCCCCACCCCAACCGTGTATGTACGACCAGTACCCTCACCCGCGTATGTATGGAGCGTACCCCCACCCCAACAGTGTACGTACGGACCGTAACCCCACCCGCGTATGCATGGAGCGAACCCACACCCGTGTATGTTCTAAGCGTACATATCCTGAAATAGGAGGGTTGGGTGCAGAGTCCTCCCAGCAGTGCCCAGACACAGGAGGGGTGTGTGCAGAGTCCTCCCAGCAGTGCCCAGACAGAGGAGGGGTGGGTGCCTAACACTCACAGCAGTGCCCAGACACAGGTGGGGTGTGTGCAGAGTCCTCCCAGCAGTGCCCAGACACAGGAGGGGTGGGTGCAGAGTCCTCCCAGCAGTGCCCAGACACAGGAGGGGTGGGTGCCTAACCCTCACATCAGTGCCCAGACACAGGAGGGGCGTGTGCAGAGTCCTCCCAGCAGTGCCCAGTCATAAGAGGGGTGTGTGCAGAGTCCTCCCAGCAGTGCCCAGTCATGAGAGGGGTGTGTGCAGAGTCCTCCCAGCAGTGCCCAGACACAGGAGGGGTGGGTGCCTAACACTCACAGCAGTGCCCAGACACAGGAGGGGTGTGTGCAGAGTCTTCCCAGCAGTGCCCAGTCATAAGAGGGGTATGTGCAGAGTCCTCCCAGCAGTGCCCAGTCATAAGAGGGGTGTGTGCAGAGTCCTCCCAGCAGTGCCCAGACACAGGAGGGGTGTGTGCAGAGTCCTCCCAGCAGTGCCCAGACACAGCAAGGGTGGGTGCCTAACACTCACAGCAGTGCCCAGTCATAAGAGGGGTGTGTGCAGAGTCCTCCCAGCAGTGCCCAGACACAGGAGGGGTGGGTGCCTAACACTCACAGCAGTGCCCCTGCAAAGAAAAGGGTGGAGTACCCACAGATCCAATGCCCACAAATGTCAGTCAGGTGCACAAAGATCCTGCAGTACATGTACCACATGTGTGCGACGCTGGGAGTATACACATGCATAGCGCAGAAAAGAAAACATCTCTACATACACAAGTACAGTGACCACCAAGGACGCCACGAAAGATGCAGGTGGAGACATCGCTCAGCATGCATGGCCCAAGTCTAACAAGTCCGTCACACACCCAGCCAATGTAGACACAGCTCAGCACCACATATTGGAATGACCCTGCAGGGAAGATGTCAGGTTACACAGAGGAAGGAACAAACCTTGGGACGATGACACCATGCAGTAACTGCTTACATGAACAAAGTTATGTAGCCAACAGCTTGTGATGGCACACAGATACCAGGATCCACCCTATGACCAGCACAAGACTACAATTCCCACACACCCAACACATTATCACCACCCAAAATAATGGAGCAGGTCCACCAACAGCAATACCAGACAGACAGTAGTGTACTAAGGAAAAATAAATTGCTTTATTCAGCATCCAAAAATCTGTTTGTCCCTTGAAAGTTCAAAATGTACAATGCCCATAGGGCAATCCAAAGTTCAAATCCAGGTGGGGGACACAGTGGGACGTGTGTCCCTTAGCTTGCCTGCACAGTCAGACTCCTTCGTCTTCCAGAGGGGGGGGGGGCATCATGTGGGGGGGAAGGACCAGGCACCGCAGGGACATGAGGGCGAAGGGTAGGTGTCGTGGGTGCAGGGACGGAGGACTCCACCACAGGGGGTGGGGCAGCGCCAAAGGCGGAGGCCAGGATGGCGCTGCACACCTTAGCAAGGTCCTCCAGCGACTCCCCTGCACCCGAATGAACCACAGGCCCCAAGGAGGGGGGGGGGGGTCAGAGGGAATGGTCGCAGCGCCACTGGGGGAGGGTGTAGACAGGGGGGGGGACTCAACCACCCTGACCGGGGACTCCTTTGACCGCTTGCGGGGTGGTGTCACTGTGGGGCTCAGGGACAGAGCGGCCATGAAGGAGTCTTTGCTGGATTTGTGGCCAGGAGAGCTGAAGGGAGGGGATTTGGAGGGAGTGGATTTTGTGGAATGCGAACTCCCACTCTGGCTGCGTGTCTTACGTTTGCCCCCCGACCCAGTGGGTGTGCCTACTTCACCCTGTGTGTGCGTGCCAGGAGGTGTGCGTTTGACCTTCCCTGCTGGTGTGGTTCCTGTGTCTGTTGTGGTGGGTGCATGCTGACGTCTGGGTGTACGTGGGACAGGCATGGGAGTGGGAAGTGTGGATGGGGCAGGGGTAGGGGGTTGGACGAAGTGCTGCAGGAGACCCACTGCTGCAGTCAGTGTTGAGTCAATGGACCTCAGCAAGTTGCGTTGGTCAGCCTGCGATGAGAAAATGCCCTCCAAGTATGCCTCCATGTTGTTCAGCACTTGGCTGTGGCCATGAAGGACATTAAGCATCGCAGCCTGACCAACCTGCAACTGCTGCTGGATGTCCACAGACTCGGCATTGGCGGCAGCAGTGGAGACAGGGGCAGGGGGTGCGGTGCCTGGCAGGAAGGAGACATGTGGTGACTGGGCACACTGGGAAGGGACACGAGCAAGTGGGAGGCGGCTGATGGCAATGGAGGGGGCGGGGAGAGATGTTGTGCCGCTGTCAGCTGCTGGTGCAGCCTCGCACCCACTCGGAGAGCTCATCCTCGGACCCGTCAGCTTCATATTCTGTGGTGGCACTGGACAGGTCCTCGGCCTCACTCCCCTCCGCCTCAGTTCCACTCGATGTGCCAGCCAAGATGTCACTGCTGGCACTGGTGCTCGGTCCCTCCGCTCCGTCTGTGCTGATATCTCCCTCCATGTCCCCCGACGATGCTGTGGGCAAGGTGAAGAGACAGCAATTAATCATACACCTGTATACATATGTCACATGAGTCCAATCTACATAGGTTACAGTGCATAGCCTGAAAAGAAAGATGAGTAACATCTACAAAACAAGGTACATATGTAGGCCCTGCAACACACAGTTGGTTGACCCACCATGCCACTGAAAAACTATGGAGAGCATGACACAATAGCAAATGACATGAAATGGATTTTGACAGAGGAGCCAGGCTCTGCGGACAATCCAGCACTGCATCTGCACCACACAGCGTTGCCGAAAATAGGGATGAGCAGGGACCATATCCATGAACTTTAGGCACATGCTGCATAGGTAATACTGAAAACATGCCCACCATGACTGGCTCACTGCACCTTGAGTGTATGTCCAGACAAACATCACACACTGGCCAGACCTAGCAAGGAGATATCAGGTTTTGACATGTAGGCTTTGCCCGCACCAACCACCCCCTACATGAGACAATTTGTTGAGACACAGGAGGCACTTACATCTCTTAGTCTGGGTGAAATACACATGGGCTGGATAAAAGCAAGATTGGACACAAAATACCCAAGGTGCGCCTGTCCAAATAATCATGTACAAATGGTCATCATCAGATGATTGTAACAAGACACACAGGCACTGGCCACCGTGAGTATGAACAAGGAAAATCAGGTCAGGCTGTACAGTGGACACTTGTACTACATTTTACATCAATATACATGGTGCCAGGGGACAATGGCACAGAGCACAACCTATGCTGTAGACACTGGGAGTGTCCACATTTTGTGATGACACACATGACACCTAGGAAAATATGCCCCAGGGGACAGTAGTGGCCACACAACTCCATGGTCCTGAATGGGAATGACTGCAACACACGCCACCATCCCTGCACAATGCGTATCGCACACTCATGTACATCATGTCACAGGCCACAACATAGGACATGCGTGGTGTAAGGCATGACACTTGAGAGACTAACTCCCATGTCTGGACTCAGCATCAGTGCCAACTGACATGGAACCCACAAGTACTGAACTGGACAGGGCACAGGCAAGAAAAACCTGTTACACACCACCCCCACACATGATGCTACAGGCATTGTTCACATGGATAAAGTGCCAGCCTAGATAACCTTGTGAAGGAATGACTACACACAGACCAGGGAACATATTGCAAGGAGGGGAAGGGAGGCAGGAGAGCACCGCTATACTGTGGGTAACAGGATCTGCACAGCACGTTTATACCCTGGCAGTGTATCCATGCAACTGTGCACTTACAAATGCTGGTGACACACAACAAACACACATGTACCTACCCCCTTCCTGCTGCTGCTTCTCCTGTAAGCGCCTGTCCAAGTCTGGAAAGACCACCGCCAGCACACGCTTGTGGATGTGGGTCAGACGGCGGCGCCCGCGGTTCTTATGGGTCTCAGGTGAGTCCCCCAGCAGGACCCGTGCGATCCTCCGCGTCCAGCACCGGATATCCTGCCAGCGTTTTCTCACCTGGGCCAGGCGCCGCTTGCGACCGTCCGTCCTCCTCACAGCACTGACGGCGTTCATCCAGATCTGCTTCTTGGCAGAGGCGCCTACCTGTGAGGATGAACAAGTGACACTACATCAATACACCTGGCACATGTCACAGAGACACATATTAGAACAAATTTTCTGTTTACAACAAGGCATAGTATGCATCCAACGCATTTCACCTTTGTCATAGGGAGATGATCCTCTGGGGAAGGGCAAAAGCAGTACGTGCCATTGAAAGGACACAGGTGGAATGAGGGCAACGACACAATCAATGATCCAGGCTCACACTGTGCATCACAAGCTACACCAGGATTATGTGCAGCACCTCAAAGCAGTCACATGCCACAGGCCACTGACGCTACCTCAGCAGAGTACACAGACACACACAGGCACAGGACATTCACCTGCCATTGCCAAATGATGCTACAAACCTCACTCTGCACATGTGCCACTAGACGGGGGGGCTCACAGGTGTGCGGCTGGCTCTGCACGTCAGACACACAGCACTGCTCCCTGCTCACATCACATGGGCAGGGCATATCCATCCCTCATGCAGCTTGGGTGCTACACTCCACATATGCACCCACCCACATGACAGGGGACTTACACACACACCGATGTCCAGGGTACGAACACATCATGTGGACACTCTCAGCACCGGTACACAGAACTAACACACATCTGTGGGTACAGTCATCTGTCACACTGGGCTGACCACATAATCACATGAGGACTGTAGAGGCTACATTCCCAAGAGGATAAGACAGGCAGAATGTGGCATGCACCATGCAGTGATTGTCACAGTAAACACAATGCAAGTGAGGACGGCAGACATGCACCACAGCATGCCCTGGCTGGGAGACATCAGGCATTCCCCCCCCTGGGAACCCCCCTACAGTACATTGCATGTGTGTCACACCTGGACACAATGCCAGAAGTCACAGTCACAAAAAAGGGACACAGTCTGTGCCAGTGGACTCTGCACTCACCTGATACCCTGGTTGCCCATACAGCAGGGGGTACTGTGGGAGGATCACATCCAGCAATGCCAGGTTCTCCTCCAGGGTGAAAGGCTGTGCCCTCTCCACAGACCTTGACATGGTTCCAGGGAATTAGGAGCAGCAGCTGGGTCGTAGAATCCAAAGATGTGCAGGCAAGTGCTCTCTCATGGGACCTGGCTGCCTTATATCTGCCTTGCTGGCCTGTTTCATGCACAGGAGTACAGAGTGATTGGTCACTCACATTTGCATCCTATGTTTCCTCCAATCCCTTCAAACATAGCACAGTCAGTGGGTTTGTATTGTTTACTTTTCCAGAGCATGATGTCAACTCCAGAACCACATTGCAACAAAGTAGATTCATTCAAACTGACTTTTGCTGTGCACCTGCAGAAAAAAAATCATACTTTAAACTTGGTCTCCATGACAACCAGCATGCATGTAGGCCTTTATACTTCTCCCTCATCTGTCCCCTATGTAATTTGGAGATTCACACACAGGTACGGTGCGTTCCGGGGCCCTAGGGCATCCCAAATGCATAGCAACGGCCCGTACAGGCGTGTGTACGGTCCGTATCACTATGGGTACGCATACGCGAGCACACCCATAGTGATAGTGAGCATACACGCGCGTGTACGGTCCGTATCACTATGGGTACGCATACGCGAGCACACCCATAGTGATAGTGAGCGTACGCGCACGTGTACGGTCCGTATCACTATGGGTGTGCTGGCGTATTCGTACCCATAGTGATACGGACCGTACACGCGCGCGTACGCTCACTATCACTATGGTTGTGCTGGCGTATGCGTACCCATAGTGATACGGACCGTACACGCGCGCGTGCGCTCACTATTACTATGGGTGTGCTGGCGTATGCGTACCCATAGTGATACGGACCGTACACACGCGCGTACGCTCACTATCACTATGGGTGTGCTGGCGTATGCGTACCCATAGTGAGACAGACCGTACACGCGCGCGTACGCTCACCATCACTATGGGTAGGCCTACGGCAGCACTCCCATAGTGATAGGGAACGTACACAGGCCCTCAGAGCGAATGTACGGTGCCTTTCACACATCACAGTGGTGACAGGCAGCACACAGGAAGGAATAGAGCTTACATACTTGTCCATGGATGGACATCAAGGCATTGTCTGGGCAGTACTACATGTGTGGGGCACAGGTGTGAAAGGCTGTGATGTGGCACATTACTCCTGAGTCGAGAAGGCAATAGATGTATGATGAGATGTGTACAGATGTTATGTGTGAAGGTGCAATTGGTGCCAGGCATGCCCTTAACTCCTTTGACATGTGTGCATGTCGTACTGCACACTTGGGATGAGCGTCACTGGCATTGCACAGTCAACAACACACGCAAGTGTCCCCTGATGCCCGCTACAGGGGTTACCACACCAGACATGTGACTACCCACGGTGCACGATGTGTCTATGTCATGTATGTGTGGTGTGTTCCCATTAGCTTGATGTTGGTGTTCCCTCAAAAGCATCAGCTGTTGCGCCAACCAACATGTGTCTGTGTTTAGATGGACATGGCACACTGTTATGCACACCAGGCCACATGTGGTATCGGATGTGAGGTGTGTATGTATGCATGGGACACGGAGTAGCATAACAAGGACCTGTCTGCATCCTCTCAATGTATGTGTGGTGAGTCATTATATGTACACCTTAATGGCAAGGTGTGTGGGCTGTCCTAGTGTAATGTCATGTGACCTGTGGCTCTAGTGTTCTGCTACCTGTCTCTGCAATCGACATCCTACTTCTGCTGATGTGTTGATGTATGTCACTCCTGTGTTGCGTCTAGCTGTTCACTTACACTGGGACACAGCTAATCCCATGCCATGGCATGTGGAGGTTCACAATCTCCGTGTGTAGCTGGGTCTTGGTAGGAGTGTCACCTGGCAGCCATACGTGTCCAGGGCATGTGGCACATACCTGACTCCGTATGTAGCATATGTGTATTGACAGATTAACATGTGCTCAGTACATATAAATTGTTGTTGTAGTGCACTCACTCTTCCTTGTCACTTCCAAATTACTGCAGAGCGCCGCCTTTTCCCCGACCAATTCCGGACTTGGCTGACATGCGGGAGAATGACTGTATACGCTGCTACCGCTTCCCACAACCGTTGATTGAGGAGTTGACGGCAAGGCTGGCACCACACCTGCAACCGCTGCACAGGTATCCTACGGCACTGACACCCAAGCTGAAGGTAATGGCAGCCCTACATTTTCTTGCCATGGGTACCTTTCAATATACCATAGCTCATGTTGGTGGCATGTCCCAGAGCATGTTCAGCCGTGTGCTGCATGATTTCTTAGAGGCCATGTTGCTTCACCTGGATGAGTTCATCCATTTCCCAACCCCTGAACTGTTGACTGGGGTCAAGCGTGGATTCTATGGCCTGGGTGGGATGCCCCATGTCATTGGGTCCATAGATGGGACACATGTGGCTTTGGTACCACCACAGGCACAGGAGGT
Organism: Triturus cristatus; assembly: GCF_964204655.1. Taxonomy (NCBI): domain Eukaryota; kingdom Metazoa; phylum Chordata; class Amphibia; order Caudata; family Salamandridae; genus Triturus; species Triturus cristatus. Next base: position 1,128,578,960 of record NC_140588.1, on the reverse strand, counting down.
AGCGTACAGGAATCGCAAACACTACCACTCCATCAATGCCCTTGTGGTGTGTCTGTCCAACATGGTGATTTCACATGTCTGTGCTCGTTTTCCAGGATCAGCACACGATGCCTACATCATGAGGCGTAGCAGGGTGCCTGAAATGATGACGCAGCTGCGCAACGAACGAGCATGTGTTGTTGGTGGATACACTCTGTCTGTCCTGTATTTTACGTAGACTTCCAGCACGACCGCTTCTCCTGTCCTACTTATGTCCATGTGGTTTCCATGTAGGGGACGCTGGCTATCACAACATGCCATGGCTGATCACACTTCTCCGCAACCCCAGCACGCGGGCCCAGCTCCGCTACAACACCGCCCATGGCCGGACAAGGCGAGTGATAGAGAGGACATTTGGCCTCCTGAAGAGCCGATTCAGATGCCTCCACAAGACCGGCGGCTCACTCCCATATGCCCCGGCGAAGGTCTGCAAAATCTTCATGGTCTGCTGCAGGCTGCACAACATGGCAGTTGAGAAAGCTGTGCCACTCATCCTGGATCAAGATGATCAGGACCATCCACCCGTGGAGGACGAAGGGCTTGGCAATGGGGCTAGTGATGTGGAGGATGTAGTTCCACAAGAGGACATTCTGAGTCGGCTCATATGCGACTTCTTTGCTTAGTGGTGAGTACCAGTGACTGAGTGTGCACGCATTGTTCCCCGTGTGGCATGTGTTGCGATGTGTGTGTCCATCTGCATGTATGCCACGTGAGTCAGAGGTGTGTGTGGATGTGTCACTCGAGTGATGGTGCCAGTGATGAGTGTATTTCCCCAGTCATAATTGTGACCTAGCATGTTGTCATCATTACATGCGTCGAGTACATGCACATCCAAGTGGCTGTGCTTTTTGTGGCTGACTTCTTGTGTGTCTCTCATCCCCAGGTACTTGCGCATGCCGTCTGCTGGTTGCATTGTTGTGGCACTGCTATTCCTCATGGACACGTCATCGTGTGCTGACTCAGCGTTACACGCACGGACAAGTTTGGAAGTCTCCTTAGGGTAAGGGATGCATCAGGGGTGTATTGGGTGTGGCAGTTGTTTACGATGTGTGCACACTGCCCCTGTCACCATGGGACACATTACATGTAGCTGGGTACACCTGAATAGATGGTCAGACGTGTTGCCAGTCATCTGTGATGGGATAGTGGATTGTGATGATGGCATCAATGTGTGTAACACTGCCCTCGGACACATACAGTTTGCATTGGCTTGACATGTTGTGGGGCTTCCACATCAGAGGATCAATGGGCAATGGCAGCCTCTCCGTGAGCAGCAGGGGGCGTTTAGCTGTTACCCGACACTTGTGTACCCGTTCCATGGCTATCACGCATTTGTGCTGCAGAAGGGGGGTTCCAGTGTTGGACCCACATGTTACTCCACATGACCTGTGTATGTGTACTCCGAGTTGCCTCTGCATTCCTGAATACATGAATAATAAAGGTGTCCCTATGCCTCCAAGGTGCCTATTCTCAGTCAATGCTGGTGTGTTGCCACGGTGCATACGGCATGTCTGGCATGGTTTTCCGTGATAGTGGCTATGTGTCTATGTGTCGAGTAGCAAGATGCAAGCTGTTTGTGTGGGATTAGACTCTGTATTGTGCATGATGTCCATAACTGTGTGGGTACTGTGACATGTGCCATCCCCATGCATCCAACGTTGGCCAGGCCACCATTCTCTGCATCCACCTGACTCAAGCTTGCAGGACATGGTTCTGCCACCTGTCCACACATACCTGGGTGCCCCCCAGGACACTCCACATGATCCCTGACCTCTGCGCATGGCTGTCGCTGTACTCAATATGTCTGTCGGCAAGGTTGTGCGGCCACCCCCTCAGCTGGTTGGGCCCATCACGGGTGTGTATGGTGCTCCATGTCTGTGTTGCCTAATACATTGTGACCCATGTGTGTCCTGTGCCAGACTCAGGCCCCAGGGTGTGGATGGTTGAAGTCATATGAGAACTCAGGCATGGTTAGACTTTACAAGACACATGTAAGGTAATAATGCAAAATGTAGGCATCATCTCTTTATCGTGTAACTTTTTATTTTTGTTGGGGTACATGGGGGGGGGTATGACATGAGGGGCTTTCCGGGTGTGTGGAATCCAAAGTTCACTGGGGGAGTTGGTGTCCTTGCCATTGGAAATCCTCAGAGTCCATGCCACAGTCTTTGTCAACATTGGTCAGACAGTGACCAGCAAGTCCATGTGGCAGAGAATGTCTTTTGCTGATGTGCTGCTGTTGGTCCAGTGGGCCAGGTGCCAGGCCAGGTGTCCTGGGAGATGGTGCTGTTGCGCCGACCCTCACGGTCTTTTCTGTGGATGACCCGCCCTCCTGCTGGAACCCTCAGAAGCAGGCCATGTTTGGGATGCTCTGTTGGATGTCTCCTCCTCCTGATCCCTCCCTGTGGGTGGTGATGTTCTTGGCCTGGTGGCACAGGGAGGGTTGCCCATGTTGTCGGCCATCCGACGGAGTGTACGGTGAATTCCCGTGAACACCGTCACGAGCTCAGCCTGTCTGTCCTCCATCCGCCCTTGGTGTCGCAGTAGACAGGCATGTTGCTCCGCATGTTGCTGGGCCTGCTGGGTCTTGATCTCCTCAAGGGTCCCCTTCATCTCGTTGAGGGTGGACACAACCTGGCCCATGCCCGTGGTGACCTGCCGGTATGTGTCCAGGATGTTTCTGACATGGCAATATACCGGTTCTGCAGCCAACTGGTCAGGCTCGCGCCTCCGCCGTCCTCCACTCCCACCACCCCTGCCCACTTGCACCTGGCCTGCCCTTGTGGGCACATCGGGTCTGCGGGACCCCTGAGGGGTTGCATTAGCGTTGTCGCCTGCCTCCTCCTGGGTGCCCGGTACACCGTGTCCCTCCTGGTCAGCCTGGCTGCATTGTGGTGGTGGGGCAGGGATCCTGGGTGTCTCCTGGGATGTGGCAGGAGTGGGGTGGTGGTTGGCCCAGGTGTACCTGATGCAGGTGCTGCACGTGGTTGGACACCAGAGGGGCCAGGTTGGTCGGGGTCGTCCACAGAGTGGTGAGAGTCGTCGCTGACGGTGGGTCCGTCATCCCGCAGAGCAAGGTCCTGTGAGTCTTCCCCCCCAGTGTTTGGGGGTGATCCACGACATTGACCTGTGTGTGAGAGAGACAATGTTAATTTTGTTCCATGCAACATCCATGTTTCATTAGTTTCTAAGTTGGCACATTTCCTCTGGGTATTTGGATATGTCTTGCATTCCACTCACAGTGCACTTGTGCATGGGTATGTCCCTTGGCCACAGCTTTTGAGACTTTACCTATGTGTGGCACAGTCTTACTTGCTGTTATCAATTGTGACTGCAATCAGCAGTGGAGTGAGCAGGTGTGGCGAGCCATGCATTGGCGCCTTCCGTGTTGCACTGTATGTGGGCACATGGAGTTGTTCCACACACTTATATAATGCAGGTAGCTGTCGTTGTGCTCGTGCACAGGTTGAGACATGGCCCAGTGTTTTGCCATGGAGAAGAGAGGGGGATTCAGGCACTGGCCACCCTTGTCTACATGCACGCAGTCCACCTGCTGACGAGCAGACATTCCCACACCCCCAAGGCTGAATTGGTCTCCCTGTGTGTCCCTTTCTCACTCCCTCTCTGTCCCCCTCTCCCTCCCTCCCTGTGTCAGCCTCCTCCCTCTGTCCGTCTCCCTGTGTCTCCCTCCCTCTCTCTCCCCCTCTCCCTCCCTCTGTGTGTCACCCTCTGTCACCTCAGCCCAGCTTCCTAGGCACACACTTTTTGCAGATCTTTGAATGGCCCTTGGCTTGTTGATGTGAGTTTGTTTCTGATCTCCAAGCACCCATTGGGTGTAGTGTCTGTGTCTGCGCTGCTGCTGTGGTGGTGTGTGCTGCCACTCTTTCACAGTGTTGGCTGTTCATTAGCTGCTGTCATGTGCAAAAACGTGCCTCCACCCCCATGTCTTAATGCAAGTCATCCGCCATTTGCTAGCAAGTCTTTCCTGTGTGGGGACACACTGTTTGTCTGGCTGTGACCTAGGCCATATGGGCAGAGGGCATTGTTGTCTGCTTCTGAGTTGCACTATGTGATTTTTGGGGCCCACACTCCCACCATCCGGCTTACCGTGTCTTGTGTTGGTGTTTTCTGTGGCCTGTGACTTGGCATTGTCCAGCTGGGTGCATGGGGCATGGTGGCGCTAGTGGCATGTGCGTGTTCATGGAGTGTGGTTGAGTCATACGATAGCTTGGGGTGGTTGCGTGCCTGATTGTGAGTTTGGTTGTGGATGACGTTCCCCCCATGTGAGGTGAGTTGTTTGTGTACTCACCCAGCTCTCGGAGTCCATCTACTCCGTCCACTACCACCACCGGCAGTATGGCCATCACCCTCTCCTCCCAGGGATGGTATTGTACGCGTCTCCGGGGTGGCCCGCCTCCAGTGATGTTGGCCTGGTTGTGGTCGTCGGTCATTTTGGCTCGGACCCTCCTCCGCAGATCATACCACCTGGCTTGGCATTCATGCCTGGTCCTTCTGGTGGACGCAACACCATTCACAGCATCAAGAATCCTCTGCCACATGGCTGTTTTTTCTGAAATGCTGGTCTGTCTGACCAATGTTCCAAAGAGGTGTGGCTCGACTCTGAGGATTTCGTCGACAAGGACCTCCAACTCTTGGCTAGTGAACTTTGGATTCTTGTTAGTGGGCATGGTGAGGGGTGTGGGTGTGGATGGTTGTGGGGGATGTGGGTGTGGATGGTTGTGGGTGTGTGGGTGTGGTTGTGCAGGTGTGTGTGTGAAGGTGTGCAAGTGTAAGGTGTAGTAAAGGTTCAAATATGGTGCTGTAGGTTGTCTGTGGGGTCTGGCAGCAGTGAGTCTGTTGCAAAGGCTCATGGTTTGTGTCTGTGGGCCCTTTTTATTGGTCCATTGGTGGGTGTGGCTGTGTTTGAACTTTGGGTGGGTGTGTTATAAGGAGTGGTTGTGTTTTGGGCCTCTGTTTGGGATTTTGGCAGTTGCAGGTCAGTGAATGTGTTGTATTTGTGCTTGTTGGACATGTTTTGTGGCTTTGTGCCATTCGAATAGTGTATTCTTGTTTTGTTTTGCTTTGTCCTGGTTGTGTACGTGTGTTTTTAGCGTGTGTACGGTGTGTACATCGGCAATTTTGTTGTACAGTGCTGTCCTTGTGTCTGGCTTGGTACGACTCGTACATGCGCGATGTTGGGTGAAGGTGCTGGTGTTGGTGCCTGGGGTGCGCTCCGTACTTAGAATGTTGGGGTCGGGGTACGCTCCATATGAACGTGGGTGTGGGTACGGGCCGTACATACACGGTTGGGGTGGGGGTACGCTCCATACGTACGCGGGTGAGGATACGGGTCATACATACACGGTTGGGGTGGGGGTACGCTCCATACGTATGCGGGTGAGGGTACGGGTCGTACATACACTGTTGGGGTGGGGGTACGCTCCAAACATATGCGGGTGTGGGTACGGGCCATACATACACGGTTGGGGTGGGGGTACGCTCTATACATACGCGGGTGAGGGTACGGTCCGTACATACACTGTTGGGGTGGGGGTACGCTCCATACATACGCAGGTGAGGGTACGGGTCGTACATACACGGTTGGGGTGGGGGTACGCTCCATACATACGCGGGTGAGGGTACGGGCCGTACATACACGGTTGGGGTGGGGGTACGCTCCATACATACGCGGGTGAGGGTACGGTCCATATATACACTGTTGGGGTGGGGGTACGCTCCATACATATGCGGGTGAGGGTACGGGTCGTATATACACGGTTGGGGTGGGGGTACGCTCCATACGTACACGGGTGAGGGTACGGGTCGTACATACACGGTTGGGGTGGGGGTACGCTCCATACATACGCGGGTTAAGGTACGGTCCGCACATACACGGTTGGGGTGGGGGTACGCTCCATACATATGCGGGTGAGGATACGGGTCGTACATACACGGTTGGGGTGGGGGTACGCTCCATACGTACGCAGGTGAGGGTACGGGTCGTACATACACGGTTGGGGTGGGGTACGCTCCATACGTACGCAGGTGTGGGTACGGGCCGGACATACATGGTTGGGGTGGGGGTACGCTCCATACATACACGGGTGAGGGTACGGGTCGTACATACACGGTTGGGGTGGGGGTACGCTCCATACGTACGCGGGTGAGGGTACGGGTCATACATACACTGTTGGGGTGGGGGTACGCTCCATACGTATGCGGGTGAGGGTACGGGTACGGGTCGTACATACACGGTTGGGGTGGGGGTACGCTCCATACATACGCGGGTGAGGGTACGGGCCATACATACATGGTTGGGGTGGGGGTACGGTCCGTACATCCACTGTTGGGGTAGGGGTACGCTCCATACATACGCGGGTGTGGGTACGGGCCGTACATACACGGTTGGGGTGGGGATACGCTTCATACATACGTGGGTGGGGGTACGGGCCGTACGTACGGGGGTGTACATACACGGGTGGGGGTACGTCTCGTACATACACGGGTGTACATACACGGGTGTACATACACGGGTGTACATTCACGGGTGGGGGTACATCTCATACATACACGGGTGTGCATACACTGGTGGGGATTTGACTCGTACATAGGAGGGCAGGGGGGAGTGTTGGGCGCGTATGCGGGCACATGTCTCCATGGTTGCTATGGGAGTTCGGTGCGTACGGTGTTTTTTCCATCCGGTTGTAACATCGGACGCACGGGATGGATCGTACTAGCGCGGTCGGACTTCACTTTTCACATTTGTACGGTAAATCGTCCGAGGATGTGTCGGACACATTTTCCGACCCGAGGACGTGTGGGGTATTATTCCCAATGCGATTCGTATGGACTTTTTCCCATGCGAATCGTACTTGGCAGTTTGTACGTCACTTGTACGATTCGTACGGTAAAAAGACCGGATACGAGTCATACGGGTTATTTTTTTGCAGGATCGTAATCGGCACCATCATTTTGAACTCCCCCACACAGAAAATAGTACCCTTAAAGTTTTACCCACTGTGTGTGTGGTCCAGGTCGAACCTGTGGAGATAAAAAAGAGAAAGCCTACTGTGTCCCTGATATGACAAGGTGTCTTCCACCAGGAGAGTCCAAAGGTAGAGGACTGGGGTAACTGCCTGGTCACTGGATCAGGCAGTTCACAGGAAAACATAAAAGACACAAACAAACACAAACAAAGGACATCAAAATCGAGCTGTAGCATTGATGTCTGCAGAGAACATTGTCACTGAGACGCATGTCCATTAGGCATGATAGTGATGTATCTAAGGCAGTCTCAACATGTACAAAACATATATTGCCTTTTCCGCGTGTATTAGCAATCAATGTGATAGACAAGGATAGTGTTATTTTACATTTGGCTCAGAACATAGGTGCCAGTCTTTGCTGGAGGATCGGGAGGCTGGCATCCACATGTGAGCTCAAATCTTGTGGTGTGCAGAGAGTATAGAGGCAGGTAGCAAGAGTCTCAACACGGAGGACAAAAGGTGGTGCGGAGATGCTACTGTTGACAGTGCTTTAAATGGGCCGGTACTCACCGGTACTGAGTACTGGCACTTTTTCATTTTCTCCCCTTGAGTACCGACACTTTTCCTAGAACGAAGATAGTACCGGTACTCATGGGACCTGACTTCAACCCAGGCTGCGCTCCCTTCATCCCTCAACTGATACCTCTGCAGCACCTTTAGCAAGCACTGCAGGGAATTAATCACAGGAGCTCTTGTCACCAGGAATCAGCGTGAGCTGCTTTGGAAGTCATCAGAGGAGGGAGGAGCGCGGAGGGGGTGTCTGCAGAGTAGTTATCTTATCCATTGTTCTTTCACAGTGGGGCTGAGAGGGGGCTGTAAAATCAAATGGGTGGCGGTGGGACTCACTGTTCAGGATTGAATATTCCGTGGACAGAACAAAAGAACGTTTGCTAATGCTTTCACCATCGGCACACATCTGAATTGCCTACCACACATGTGAATTGCCTACTTGCCTGCTGCTGCTTTCTGTGTTTTTCTGTTGTTGAAAATGTTAGTTATCACTGACCAGCAGCGTTTCATTTAAAAGTGGGTTTATGCTCCAACGGACCCACTTGTTAAAGCACCGAACACCGAGCTCATGACCTGGTGCTCATGTTAAAAGAGGTAACTGTCGCTTTCTATGTGGACGAACAAAGTGACGCTCTTCACAACCTCATGAATGGAGTAGGTGGGACGAGAGCACTGTTGGAAAAGCAGCATAGAAGATTCTTAAATAAGCATTCATCCGGAGTTTGTTTTCAGCAGCAGCCATTTCAAGGAGCGGGAAGTTTACCGAATATGTTGCAGATGTTTTCTAGTCTTGTCCTTGCAGTGATAAACTAAAAAAATGAAATTAATTCTGTCGTCCTGCGGGGCGGTTACTAAATGGAGAGTCACACTCAAAGTCGATATAGTGTGGATTTAAAGCATATTTGAGGGGTGCAGAATGAAGGCCGTTTGCAGCACTGTGTTTACGTGGGCATGCTTTCTGCAGAGTGTGTCCTTTTGACAAACTATTCGACTCCAGGAGATACCTTAATACGTGTACATAAAATGGCTCTTCTGCATGTCAATGCAAAGCCAAGCCCTCAAATACTTGAACTGCAGCCCCTCTTTTGTCTGTCCCTCACAATGCTCCTTTCTTGCGTACAGTGACATTTAAAAAATAAGTGTGTAATCCGTTTTCGGAGGTAAAATGCGGAAGACAATGCCACAGACTGACCCACTATTCACTTTAGTAGTATCATCAAAAATAATTTGTTTTAGTTGCCCCGTGATTTTGTAATTTGGCCCTCAATTGCAGCAGTAATTCCACCAGCTCAGCCCCTATGGCAATGTCTAGGGAATTTTAAAAGCCCAGAGTCAAGCCGCGGTGCAGCCAGTCTGTTGGTTTTGTTTGACCAGTGGCCCTTGATCAGTCATTTCTGATGGCACAGCTGCTGCTTCTCCCCTCTCACCACAAGCACAGTGTGAAAATAACGCGGTGCCCAAGCCTCACTTTTAAGGAATTACTGACAAAATATCGAAAGACAAAAAATCGACGTACAAATATATCGATACAAAATTATCGATCACATTATTATCGACATCACATACTTATTTAAAACATTACAAAAATATCGAACACACAATATCGAACTACATAAATATAGATACACAAAATATTGCAAACACAGTTATCGAAATCCTTAAATATCAACGCTCATTAATAAACATATACTTCATTACAAAATATCGTAAACTAAAATATCGACCACTAAAATATCTCCATTTTACTAATATCGACTATATAAAATTAAATTAAATACTAAAATCAAACAACATAAACACCAAATAATGTCTTTTAACTCTACACAAAATTAATATTAAACAATAATATATTTACTACATTTAAAAATCGATTAAAAAACTTACCTATTTACTAAAACATTATTAACAACCTTCCTACATTAAACAACAATATTATGGAATTATACTTTATCAATTCATGCATACAATACATAATATAATGTTTAGAAAAATACATATAAAATAATACACCACAAAACCACTAATTAGCGTTTTCCTTATTAGGAAACTAACTACCAGAATAAAAAAATAAAAAAATCGAACTAACCAATAAAAACACTCCAAATTCAAACTAACCAATAAAACACAGATTACAACATCCAAAGCACTATAAAAAGAAGTTCAACTACATTCACAGTCCAGAACCAAAAAAAAGAAATTCAATGAAGAAGAAGATCTACTGGATTGCAACTGCAGATATAAGGAAATCAACATACAGCAAATATTTAAAACTATCAAAAGTAAGTCAACTATATTATACTCATTAAGACTAAAAGCTAATAAATTGTAATTACAATATACATACACTATAAATAAATAAATGACTTCTTTCTATTTCATGTTTTCACTACAGGAAACTCCAAAAGAAACTAAGAAAATACAGAACAGCACCAAAAAAGATACAACTAACAAAGTAAGTATTTCACAACCAAAAATCAACTAATAGATTAAAAAAACACCCAAATTAAATCCCAATTACAAATCCCCTAACCATTCCCTATAAAAATATAGAAACAAATATTAAAACAAATGTACTTTTATTTTCCAGAGAAAGAAAATACTGGAAGAAAATTCCACAAATAAAGAATAAAAAGGATTCGACTCAAACACATCAAAACCAACTTTGTAGGTATATTGTAACTAAATCTTGTTTTTTTTCTACTGAAATTCATACAACAGCATATATAATAACTATAATATATATTTTTCATAGATAAAGCTACATCAAAATGACTGAAGGAGCAGAATTCATAACAAGCCAGAAGGTAAAAATGTTACTATGCTATATGGGATACACTTACACACAGGAAAAAGTGTATGGTTTAAAAGTTAACTGGAAATGGACTAAATACTACTCTAATAAGTGCTATGGGCGTGCTACAACACGACAAACAACAGTACTGTACACTAGAGAACATAACCATCCACCAAACATTACTGAAATAGAAGTCAGATCTCCATTGGAAACTATAAAGGAAGCTAGCACAAGTTCTCAAAAACCTACAAGTGTAATTTTAAAAGAGCAGCTTCCCAAAATTCCTAAAACTGCTACTACACAAATGCCATCTGTAACTTCACTCAAAAGAACTATAGCACGTACTAAAAAAAACACTACTACTTCAACCCCAATTACTCACACATATAGTGAAGTTATTCTAAGTCCAGAACAAAGTATAACTTTAAACAAAGAACCATTTGTCATTTTTGATAATAAAAACAATGACAAAAGAATAATAATATTTGGAACAGCTAATAATCTCTCTAAACTACAAGAATCACAAAACTGGATGATGGATGGGACTTTTACCATATGTCCCAAACCCTTTTTCCAACTATATACAACACACGTCCTATATCACAATTGCAATATACCATTAATTTACACATTATTACCAAACAAACATAACTCCACATACACTGAACTATTAAATACAATAAAACAAAAAACAAATAACTTTTCCCCACAAAAAATAATCCTAGATTTTGAACATGCAATGATTAATACTATATTAAAAACACACCCCCATACCTCCATCCAAGGCTGTTACTATCATTTTAATCAGTGCCTATGGAGACACATGCAAAAATCAGCCCTAAGCACTGAATATGCAACTAATTCAGCTTTTGCATATCAAATTAAAAAAACTAATAGCACTAGCTTATGTACCTGACCCAGACGTAACAGAACATTACAACATTTTAATAGACAGCGCCTTCTACAAACAAAATGAAGAAAAACTAAGTCCACTATTGGACTATTTCGAAGATACATGGGTCGGCAGACTACATAGATCTGGCCACAGAAGAAACCCTAAATTCTTAATTCCCTGGTGGAACGTATACAGAAGCACATTAAATGGAGAATCAAAAACTAATAACGCAGTTGAAGGATGGCATAACGCCTTCCTGCAATCAACAGGCAGAACAAAACCAACACTAGAAAGATTTATATCATGCCTACAAAAAGAACAGAGTTATCAAGAGTTCCGAATGGAACAATCCATAACTCAGCTAACTCCAAAAACCCAAAACAAACTAAACAAATGTATAAATATCTAGAGCAATAAGTAAATTTGTACCCTACTACCAAAGGCCTAGAATACCTAAACATCATAGCTAAAACACTTCTTTAAAAGACCAATACAAATAAATGACTAATTACTCATTTTCAATCATATCAAACACATACAATATATTTATCTTATCATAAAAATAATTACTGTGTGTAACATATTTATACATATTGTCAAAAATATATTAACACACATTAATAATATTTGTAATAAAATAAAAATAAACAATAATATTAAACAATACCCACCCACAAGAAATAATAATAAATTAACTTACCAAGTTTATTCCAAACTCTGAAAAATAAATTTCCTGCTTACACAATCCAAACATAAAAAAACGGTTCCCCCAAAAAAATGCAAAAATACAACTGTCGATTAAATCCATAATCCATGCACCAAATATCCATCGGAAAACCATGAAAAACCCGAAAATAGATAAAAATAGTAAAAAACGCTCCATGAAAACCGAAACATTTAAAGAAGTGTAAAAAACATATTGTTCAATAAAACGAACACACACTTCTTTAAAAAAAAAAACGACTCCATCCGAAACGAAGAACCTGGAAAAGAAAGTATAAAAACAAAGCAACATACATTCCCACCCACATAAAACAACACATAAACACTTACTAACAATAGTACTAGATTTAAAAGAGTTCTAAATATACATTAAACACCTTAAACCTAACTCTCGAAACATGCCTACACAACGTTAAAAACACGTAAAAACACAACACGCAACTCTAACACATAACATTTACAAATATAACTAATATATATACAGCTACACTAAACAGTATCTAACTAGGCTCAAAATAAAGTTTTAAACCATCTAAAACATATAAGACCTTACCTTTCACGACGCGAAGTAACTCCCAACCGCGAGCTTCCCTTCAACCCAAATGACCCAAAACAACATTACCGGGTTACAAAATAGAGCGCCCAAAACATAATAAAACATTTAACTATACAAAAAAAACTCATTAAATCAGGTAAAATGTAAATTCACACACAAATTTTTTGTATTATTTAGCTAAAATAGACCTCTTTTTTTCATTTACCTAAAAATTGTCAAAAAATTTTCCTCGTGTAAAATTATAAAAATAAATATTAAAAAATATAAAATATTTATTATTATAATTTCTAAAAAGAAAATACAACAAAACAATGTATGAAAAATTGTTGCAAATATTTTGCATGAATGATAACATTTTATTTATGTTAAAAATGTGTTTGTTTTGAAAACATTGTCAAAAAAAATAATATTAATATTTTACATATTAATATTAATAAAAACTTATAACATGTTTGTACTACAAATATTAAAATGTTTAAAATGTTTATATATGAAAATATTTGCCAAAAGTTTTGTATAAATATTTACAAAACCTATTGCTATGTTAAATTTAATTTAAAATACAAAATTCTACTACATTATAAATAATTTAAATGCACTAAAAAATTGTACAAAATATAGTATATGTACATAACATTTTTTCTGACCTATATTCAATATGTTTGAATTGAATTACAATGTAAATAATGATATTTCTGAATGATCCTACTCAAATGAATAAACAATAAAAAATTACAAAAACTACAATAAAAACCATGTTCTTGTCTTATTAATTGTGGTTCTCTGATTATTTATATTTACCTTCTATTATCAATATTTAACATATATAAAAAATAGTTTTTACAAAAATAAAAATAAATAAATATTATAAAATTACAGATTATTCCAATACAAAATATTCATATTTTTTTCCTACTAATAACATTAAGGTGCCGATTCGGATCCTGGAGAAACCGGGTACGAACCTTCGGTCGGAGCGTTTTCTCCGTCCGACTCGTACCCGGGAAATAAACATTACAAACATGCAAGTACGATTCCCACGGAAACCCCTTTTCCGTACGAATCGTACCAAACACCGACCGACGAAAATATACATACGAATGTGATCCGGGAATGCTCCGACATGACGTCGGGAAGCATTCAGGCTGCGGTTCACGAACCAGGAAGGACGATCCGCATCGACGTCACCCGGCACGGATTATATTTTCCGGCTGCCAAAAACTGCCGGGAAATCAGGACGACGCGCACAAGGAGCACCTGTACGCGACGGACAGCCATGGACCCGAACCTACGTGTCATCCTAGCCCTCATAGCAGTCCACCTGCTCTACAGGCACCGACGCAGACGCCGCAGGTCAGAATAACACCCAGGGGCAAAGGGGGGGGCAGGGTCAGGACACATAACCCCCACACAAGTCACAAATTACACATGCCCTGGACATACCTGACCTGCAGGACCTGGTCACCTCGAGGGGGTGGGGGCGTGTCCAGCAACGCAAGCATCCGCCACAACGGAAGTGGATGTTGACGCGAACCGGCAACACAACAATACCGGTTCGTACCGTACCCAGGCCTTAAAAGCGTGGGTATGAGTCGTACCACGCCCACCACTACATCACCCCAACAATGGCGGTACGGCCCGTACCCATGTTCTAATGGCCTGGGTACGGGCCGTACCAGCATTGTTGGGGTGATGTAGGGGTACGCATGGTACGACCCGTACCCACGCTCTGAAGGGATGGGTACGGTGCGTACCCCTACGGCACCCCATTTGGGGTCTGCACCGTACCCAGGCCCTCAGAGCATTGGTACGGGTCATACCACGCGTACCCCTACATCACCCCAACAATGATGGTACGGTCCGAACCCAGGCCTTAAGAACGTGGGTACGGGCCGTACCGCCAATGTTGGGTGACGTAGGGGTGGGTGTGGTACGACCCGTACCAATGCTCTGAAGGCCTGGGTACGGTGCAGACCCCCAATAGGGTGCCGTAGGGGTACGCACCGTACCCAGCCCTTCAGAGCGTGGGTACGGGTCGTACCATGCGTACCCCTACATCATCCCAACAATGATGGTACGATCCGAACCCAGGCCTTAAGAACGTGGGTACGGGCCGTACCGCCAATGTTGGGTGACGTAGGGGTGGGTGTGGTACGACCCGTACCAATGCTCTGAAGGCCTGGCTACGGTGCAGACCCCCAATAGGGTGCCATAGGGGTACGCACTGTACCCAGCCCTTCAGAGCGTGGGTACAAGTCGTACCACGCATACCCCTACATCACCTCAACAATGCTGGTACGGCCCGTACCCAGGCCATTAGAACGTGGGTACGGGCCGTACCGCCATTGTTGCGGTGACGTAGTGGTGTGCGTGGTACGACTCGTACCCACGCTCTCAAGGCCTGAGTACGGTACGTACCCAGGCCTGCGAATCGTGGGTACGGGAATGTACGAAGCGTACCCCCACCCGTGTATGAATGGAGCGTACCCCCACCTGTGTATGAATGTAGCGTACCCACACCCCACCAGTGTATGTACGGAGCGTACCCACACCCGTGTATGAATGGAGCGCACCCACACCCATGTATGAATGGAGCGTACCCCCACCCGTGTATGAATGTAGCGTACCCACACCCCACCAGTGTATGTACGGAGCGTACCCACACCCGTGTATGAATGGAGCGCACCCACACCCGTGTATAAATCGAGCGTACCCACACCCGTGTATGTCCAGACCGTACATGCCCAGACACAGGAGGGGTGTGTGCAGAGTCCTCCCAGCAGTGCCCAGACACAGGAGGGGTGTGTGCAGAGTCCTCCCAGCAGTGCCCAGACGCAGGAGGGGTGGGTGCAGAGTCCTCCCAGCAGTGCCCAGACGCAGGAGGGGTGTGTGCAGAGTCCTCCCAGCAGTGCCCAGACATAGGAGGGGTGAGTGCCTATCACTCCCAGCAGTGCCCAGACACAGGAGGGGTGTGTGCAGAGTCCTCCCAGCAGTGCCCAGACACAGGAGGGGTGTGTGCAGAGTCCTCCCAGCAGTGCCCAGACACAGGAGGGGTGTGTGCAGAGTCCTCCCAGCAGTGCCCAGACACAGGAGGGGTGGGTGCAGAGTCCTCCCAGCAGTGCCCAGATGCAGGAGGGGTGTGTGCAGAGTCCTCCCAGCAGTGCCCAGACACAGGAGGGGTGGGTGCAAAGTCCTCCCAGCAGTGCCCAGATGCAGGAGGGGTGTGTGCAGAGTCCTCCCAGCAGTGCCCAGACATAGGAGGGGTGAGTGCCTATCACTCCCAAGAGTGCCCAGACACAGGAGTGGTGTGTGCAGAGTCCTCCCAGCAGTGCCCAGACACAGGAGGGGTGTGTGCAGAGTCCTCCCAGCAGTGCCCAGACATAGGAGGGGTGTGTGCAGAGTTCTCCCAGCAGTGCCCAGAAGCAGGAGGGGTGGGTGCAGAGTCCTCCCAGCAGTGCCCAGACGCAGGAGGGGTGTGTGCAGAGTCCTCCCAGCAGTGCCCAGACACAGGAGGGGTGTGTGCAGAGTCCTCCCAGCAGTGCCCAGACGCAGGAGGGGTGTGTGCAGAGTCCTCAGAGCAGTGCCCAGACATAGGAGGGGTGTGTGCCTATCACTCCCAGCAGTGCCCAGACGCAGGAGGGGTGTGTGCAGAGTCCTCCCAGCAGTGCCCAGACATAGGAGGGGTGTGTGCAGAGTCCTCCCAGCAGTGCCCAGACACAGGAGGGGTGGGTGCAGAGTCCTCCCAGCAGTGCCCAGACACAGGAGGGGTGTGTGCAGAGTCCTCCCAGCAGTGCCCAGACATAGGAGGGGTGAGTGCCTATCACTCCCAGCAGTGCCCAGACACAGGAGGGGTGTGTGCAGAGTCCTCCCAGCAGTGCCCAGACATAGGAGGGGTGAGTGCCTATTACTCCCAGCAGTGCCCAGACACAGGAGGGGTGTGTGCAGAATCCTCCCAGCAGTGCCCAGACACAGGAGGGGTGTGTGCAGAGTCCTCCCAGCAGTGCCCAGACACAGGAAGGGTGGGTGCAGAGTCCTCCCAGCAGCGCCCAGGCGGAGGAGGGGTGTGTGCAGAGTCCTCCCAGCAGTGCCCAGACGCTGGAGGGGTGTGTGCAGAGTCCTCCCAGCAGTGCCCAGACATAGGAGGAGTGTGTGCCTATCACTCCCAGCAGTGCCCAGATGCAGGAGGGGTGTGTGCAGAGTCCTCCCAGCAGTGCCCACACATAGGAGGGGTGTGTGCAGAGTCCTCCCAGCAGTGCCCAGACACAGGAGGGGTGTGTGCAGAGTCCTCCCAGCAGTGCCCAGACACAGAAGGGGTGGGTGCAGAGTCCTCCCAGCAGTGCCCAGACGCAGGAGGGGTGTGTGCAGAGTCCTCCCAACAGTGCCCAGATGCAGGAGGGGTGTGTGCAGAGTCTTCCCAGCAGTGCCCAGACATAGGAGGGGTGTGTGCCTATCACTCCCAGCAGTGCCCAGATGCAGGAGGGGTGTGTGCAGAGTCCTCCCAGCAGTGCCCAGACATAGGAGGGGTGTGTGCAGAGTCCTCCCAGCAGTGCCCAGACGCAGGAGGGGTGGGTGCAGAGTCCTCCCAGCAGTGCCCAGATACAGGAGGGGTGTGTGCAGAGTCCTTCCAGCAGTGCCCAGACGCAGGAGGGGTGTGTGCAGAGTCCTCCCAGCAGTGCCCACACATAGGAGGGGTGTGTGCAGAGTCCTCCCAGCAGTGCCCAGACACAGGAGGGGTGTGTGCAGAGTCCTCCCAGCAGTGCCCAGACACAGAAGGGGTGGGTGCAGAGTCCTCCCAGCAGTGCCCAGACGCAGGAGGGGTGTGTGCAGAGTCCTCCCAACAGTGCCCAGATGCAGGAGGGGTGTGTGCAGAGTCTTCCCAGCAGTGCCCAGACATAGGAGGGGTGTGTGCCTATCACTCCCAGCAGTGCCCATATGCAGGAGGGGTGTGTGCAGAGTCCTCCCAGCAGTGCCCAGACATAGGAGGGGTGTGTGCAGAGTCCTCCCAGCAGTGCCCAGACGCAGGAGGGGTGGGTGCAGAGTCCTCCCAGCAGTGCCCAGATACAGGAGGGGTGTGTGCAGAGTCCTTCCAGCAGTGCCCAGACGCAGGAGGGGTGTGTGCAGAGTCCTCCCAGTAGTGCCCAGACATAGGAGGGGTGAGTGCCTATCACTCCCAGCAGTGCCCAGACACAGGAGCGGTGAGTGCCTATCACTCCCAGCAGTGCCCAGACACAGGAGGGGTGTGTGCAGAGTCCTCCCAGCAGTGCCCAGACATAGGAGGGGTGTGTGCAGAGTCCTCCCAGCAGGGCCCAGACACAGGAGGGGTGGGTGAAGAGTCCCCCCAGCTGTGCCCATGGAAAGACAATTGTCAGTCAGGTGCTCAAAGACCCAGCAGAACACGAAACACATGTGTGCGAGGCTGGGAGTACACACATGCATAGTGCGGAAAAGGTAACATGTACACATGAAGTCCTGTCAATATACTCCAGTCACAAGTACAGTGACCCCCAAGGATGACACAAATGATGCAGGTGGAACCTTGCACAGCATGCATGGCCAAAGTTGAAGGGGTCCGTCACACACCCAGCAAATGTAGACACAGCACTGCACAAATGTCTTCACAACACCCTGCAGGGAAGATGTCAGGGTCCACAGAAGAAGGTACACACCTTGGGACAATGTCACCATGCAGTAACAGCTTACATGAGCAAAGTTTGATAGCAAATACCGTCTGATGGCACACAGATAACAGGGTCCACCCCACGAACAGCACACTACAACATATCCCAGACACCTAACACATTATCGCCACCCCAAATCATGGAGCAGCACCACCAACAGCAATGCCAGAAAAGCAGTAGTGTGCCAAGGAAAATAAAATCGCTTTATTCAGCAATGTTCTAAAATGTATTGTATGAAGAGTTCCATATGCACATACAGTTTGCATTGGCTTGACATGTTGTGGGGCTTCCACATCAGAGGATCAATGGGGTATGGCAGCCTCTCCGTGAGCAGCAGGGGGCGTTTAGCTGTTACCCGACACTTGTGTACCCGTTCCATGGCTATCACGCATTTGTGCTGCAGAAGGGGGGTTCCAGTGTTGGACCCACATGTTACTCCACATGACCTGTGTATGTGTACTCCGAGTTGCCTCTGCATTCCTGAATACATGAATAATAAAGGTGTCCCTATGCCTCCAAGGTGCCTATTCTCAGTCAATGCTGGTGTGTTGCCACGGTGCATACGGCATGTCTGGCATGGTTTTCCGTGATAGTGGCTATGTGTCTATGTGTCGAGTAGCAAGATGCAAGCTGTTTGTGTGGGATTAGACTCTGTATTGTGCATGATGTCCATGACTGTGTGGGTACTGTGACATGTGCCATCCCCATGCATCCAACGTTGGCCAGGCCACCATTCTCTGCATCCACCTGACTCAAGCTTGCAGGACATGGTTCTGCCACCTGTCCACACATACCTGGGTGCCCCCCAGGACACTCCACATGATCCCTGACCTCTGCGCATGGCTGTCGCTGTACTCAATATGTCTGTCGGCAAGGTTGTGCGGCCACCCCCTCAGCTGGTTGGGCCCATCACGGGTGTGTATGGTGCTCCATGTCTGTGTTGCCTAATACATTGTGACCCATGTGTGTCCTGTGCCAGACTCAGGCCCCAGGGTGTGGATGGTTGAAGTCATATGAGAACTCAGGCATGGTTAGACTTTACAAGACACATGTAAGGTAATAATGCAAAATGTAGGCATCATCTCTTTATCGTGTAACTTTTTATTTTTGTTGGGGTACATGGGGGGGGGTATGACATGAGGGGCTTTCCGGGTGTGTGGAATCCAAAGTTCACTGGGGGAGTTGGTGTCCTTGCCATTGGAAATCCTCAGAGTCCATGCCACAGTCTTTGTCAACATTGGTCAGACAGTGACCAGCAAGTCCATGTGGCAGAGAATGTCTTTTGCTGATGTGCTGCTGTTGGTCCAGTGGGCCAGGTGCCAGGCCAGGTGTCCTGGGAGATGGTGCTGTTGCGCCGACCCTCACGGTCTTTTCTGTGGATGACCCGCCCTCCTGCTGGAACCCTCAGAAGCAGGCCATGTTTGGGATGCTCTGTTGGATGTCTCCTCCTCCTGATCCCTCCCTGTGGGTGGTGATGTTCTTGGCCTGGTGGCACAGGGAGGGTTGCCCATGTTGTCGGCCATCCGACGGAGTGTACGGTGAATTCCCGTGAACACCGTCACGAGCTCAGCCTGTCTGTCCTCCATCCGCCCTTGGTGTCGCAGTAGACAGGCATGTTGCTCCGCATGTTGCTGGGCCTGCTGGGTCTTGATCTCCTCAAGGGTCCCCTTCATCTCGTTGAGGGTGGACACAACCTGGCCCATGCCCGTGCTGACCTGCCGGTATGTGTCCAGGATGTTTCTGACATGGCACTATACCGGTTCTGCAGCCAACTGGTCAGGCTCGCGCCTCCGCCGTCCTCCACTCCCACCACCCCTGCCCACTTGCACCTGGCCTGCCCTTGTGGGCACATCGGGTCTGCGGGACCCCTGAGGGGTTGCATTAGCGTTGTCGCCTGCCTCCTCCTGGGTGCCCGGTACACCGTGTCCCTCCTGGTCAGCCTGGCTGCATTGTGGTGGTGGGGCAGGGATCCTGGGTGTCTCCTGGGATGTGGCAGGAGTGGGGTGGTGGTTGGCCCAGGTGTACCTGATGCAGGTGCTGCACGTGGTTGGACACCAGAGGGGCCAGGTTGGTCGGGGTCGTCCACAGAGTGGTGAGAGTCGTCGCTGACGGTGGGTCCGTCATCCCGCAGAGCAAGGTCCTGTGAGTCTTCCCCCCCAGTGTTTGGGGGTGATCCACGACATTGACCTGTGTGTGAGAGAGACAATGTTAATTTTGTTCCATGCAACATCCATGTTTCATTAGTTTCTAAGTTGGCACATTTCCTCTGGGTATTTGGATATGTCTTGCATTCCACTCACAGTGCACTTGTGCATGGGTATGTCCCTTGGCCACAGCTTTTGAGACTTTACCTATGTGTGGCACAGTTTTACTTGCTGTTATCAATTGTGACTGCAATCAGCAGTGGAGTGAGCAGGTGTGGCGAGCCATGCATTGGCGCCTTCCGTGTTGCACTGTATGTGGGCACATGGAGTTGTTCCACACACTTATATAATGCAGGTAGCTGTCGTTGTGCTCGTGCACAGGTTGAGACATGGCCCAGTGTTTTGCCATGGAGAAGAGAGGGGGATTCAGGCACTGGCCACCCTTGTCTACATGCACGCAGTCCACCTGCTGACGAGCAGACATTCCCACACCCCCAAGGCTGAATTGGTCTCCCTGTGTGTCCCTTTCTCACTCCCTCTCTGTCCCCCTCTCCCTCCCTCCCTGTGTCAGCCTCCTCCCTCTGTCCGTCTCCCTGTGTCTCCCTCCCTCTCTCTCCCCCTCTCCCTCCCTCTGTGTGTCACCCTCTGTCACCTCAGCCCAGCTTCCTAGGCACACACTTTTTGCAGATCTTTGAATGGCCCTTGGCTTGTTGATGTGAGTTTGTTTCTGATCTCCAAGCACCCATTGGGTGTAGTGTCTGTGTCTGCGCTGCTGCTGTGGTGGTGTGTGCTGCCACTCTTTCACAGTGTTGGCTGTTCATTAGCTGCTGTCATGTGCAAAAACGTGCCTCCACCCCCATGTCTTAATGCAAGTCATCCGCCATTTGCTAGCAAGTCTTTCCTGTGTGGGGACACACTGTTTGTCTGGCTGTGACCTAGGCCATATGGGCAGAGGGCATTGTTGTCTGCTTCTGAGTTGCACTATGTGATTTTTGGGGCCCACACTCCCACCATCCGGCTTACCGTGTCTTGTGTTGGTGTTTTCTGTGGCCTGTGACTTGGCATTGTCCAGCTGGGTGCATGGGGCATGGTGGCGCTAGTGGCATGTGCGTGTTCATGGAGTGTGGTTGAGTCATACGATAGCTTGGGGTGGTTGCGTGCCTGATTGTGAGTTTGGTTGTGGATGACGTTCCCCCCATGTGAGGTGAGTTGTTTGTGTACTCACCCAGCTCTCGGAGTCCATCTACTCCGTCCACTACCACCACCGGCAGTATGGCCATCACCCTCTCCTCCCAGGGATGGTATTGTACGCGTCTCCGGGGTGGCCCGCCTCCAGTGATGTTGGCCTGGTTGTGGTCGTCGGTCATTTTGGCTCGGACCCTCCTCCGCAGATCATACCACCTGGCTTGGCATTCATGCCTGGTCCTTCTGGTGGACGCAACAGCATTCACAGCATCAAGAATCCTCTGCCACATGGCTGTTTTTTCTGAAATGCTGGTCTGTCTGACCAATGTTCCAAAGAGGTGTGGCTCGACTCTGAGGATTTCGTCGACAAGGACCTCCAACTCTTGGCTAGTGAACTTTGGATTCTTGTTAGTGGGCATGGTGAGGGGTGTGGGTGTGGATGGTTGTGGGGGATGTGGGTGTGGATGGTTGTGGGTGTGTGGGTGTGGTTGTGCAGGTGTGTGTGTGTGAATGTGATGAGGGGGTGTTTGTGAAGGTGGGTGTGTGAAGGTGTGCAAGTGTAAGGTGTAGTAAAGGTTCAAATATGGTGCTGTAGGTTGTCTGTGGGGTCTGGCAGCAGTGAGTCTGTTGCAAAGGCTCATGGTTTGTGTCTGTGGGCCCTTTTTATTGGTCCATTGGTGGGTGTGGCTGTGTTTGAACTTTGGGTGGGTGTGTTATAAGGAGTGGTTGTGTTTTGGGCCTCTGTTTGGGATTTTGGCAGTTGCAGGTCAGTGAATGTGTTGTATTTGTGCTTGTTGGACATGTTTTGTGGCTTTGTGCCATTCGAATAGTGTATTCTTGTGTTGTTTTGCTTTGTCCTGGTTGTGTACGTGTGTTTTTAGCGTGTGTACGGTGTGTACATCGGCAATTTTGTTGTACAGTGCTGTCCTTGTGTCTGGCTTGGTACGACTCGTACATGCGCGATGTTGGGTGAAGGTGCTGGTGTTGGTGCCTGGGGTGCGCTCCGTACTTAGAATGTTGGGGTCGGGGTACGCTCCATACATACGCGGGTGTGGGTACGGGCCGTACATACACGGTTGGGGTGGGGGTACGCTCCATACATTCGCGGGTGAGGGTACGGGTCGTACATACACGGTTGGGGTGGGGGTACGCTCCATACGTAAGCGGGTGAGGGTACGGGTCGTATATACACGGTTGGGGTGGGGGTACGCTCCATATGAACGTGGGTGTGGGTACGGGCCGTACATACACGGTTGGGGTGGGGGTACGCTCCATACGTACGCGGGTGAGGATACGGGTCATACATACACGGTTGGGGTGGGGGTACGCTCCATACGTATGCGGGTGAGGGTACGGGTCGTACATACACTGTTGGGGTGGGGGTACGCTCCAAACATATGCGGGTGTGGGTACGGGCCATACATACACGGTTGGGGTGGGGGTACGCTCTATACATACGCGGGTGAGGGTACGGTCCGTACATACACTGTTGGGGTGGGGGTACGCTCCATACATACGCAGGTGAGGGTACGGGTCGTACATACACGGTTGGGGTGGGGGTACGCTCCATACATACGCGGGTGAGGGTACGGGCCGTACATACACGGTTGGGGTGGGGGTACGCTCCATACATACGCGGGTGAGGGCACGGTCCATATATACACTGTTGGGGTGGGGGTACGCTCCATACATACGCGGGTGAGGGTACGGGTCGTATATACACGGTTGGGGTGGGGGTACGCTCCATACGTACACGGGTGAGGGTACGGGTCGTACATACACGGTTGGGGTGGGGGTACGCTCCATACATACGCGGGTTAAGGTACGGTCCGCACATACACGGTTGGGGTGGGGGTACGCTCCATACATACGCGGGTGAGGATACGGGTCGTACATACACGGTTGGGGTGGGGGTACGCTCCATACGTACGCAGGTGAGGGTACGGGTCGTACATACACGGTTGGGGTGGGGTACGCTCCATACGTACGCAGGTGTGGGTACGGGCCGGACATACATGGTTGGGGTGGGGGTACGCTCCATACATACACGGGTGAGGGTACGGGTCGTACATACACGGTTGGGGTGGGGGTACGCTCCATACGTACGCGGGTGAGGGTACGGGTCATACATACACTGTTGGGGTGGGGGTACGCTCCATACGTATGCGGGTGAGGGTACGGGTACGGGTCGTACATACACGGTTGGGGTGGGGGTACGCTCCATACATACGCGGGTGAGGGTACGGGCCGTACATACACGGTTGGGGTGGGGGTACGGTCCGTACATCCACTGTTGGGGTAGGGGTACGCTCCATACATACGCAGGTGTGGGTACGGGCCGTACATACACGGTTGGGGTGGGGATACGCTTCATACATACGTGGGTGGGGGTACGGGCCGTACGTACGGGGGTGTACATACACGGGTGGGGGTACGTCTCGTACATACACGGGTGTACATACACGGGTGTACATACACGGGTGTACATTCACGGGTGGGGGTACATCTCATACATACACGGGTGTGCATACACTGGTGGGGATTTGACTCGTACATAGGAGGGCAGGGGGGAGTGTTGGGCGCGTATGCGGGCACATGTCTCCATGGTTGCTATGGGAGTTCGGTGCGTACGGTGTTTTTTCCATCCGGTTGTAACATCGGACGCACGGGATGGATCGTACTAGCGCGGTCGGACTTCACTTTTCACATTTGTACGGTAAATCGTCCGAGGATGTGTCGGACACATTTTCCGACCCGAGGACGTGTGGGGTATTATTCCCAATGCGATTCGTATGGACTTTTTCCCATGCGAATCGTACTTGGCAGTTTGTACGTCACTTGTACGATTCGTACGGTAAAAAGACCGGATACGAGTCATACGGGTTATTTTTTTGCAGGATCGTAATCGGCACCATCATTTTGAACTCCCCCACACAGAAAATAGTACCCTTAAAGTTTTACCCACTGTGTGTGTGGTCCAGGTCGAACCTGTGGAGATAAAAAAGAGAAAGCCTACTGTGTCCCTGATATGACAAGGTGTCTTCCACCAGGAGAGTCCAAAGGTAGAGGACTGGGGTAACTGCCTGGTCACTGGATCAGGCAGTTCACAGGAAAACATAAAAGACACAAACAAACACAAACAAAGGACATCAAAATCGAGCTGTAGCATTGATGTCTGCAGAGAACATTGTCACTGAGACGCATGTCCATTAGGCATGATAGTGATGTATCTAAGGCAGTCTCAACATGTACAAAACATATATTGCCTTTTCCGCGTGTATTAGCAATCAATGTGATAGACAAGGATAGTGTTATTTTACATTTGGCTCAGAACATAGGTGCCAGTCTTTGCTGGAGGATCGGGAGGCTGGCATCCACATGTGAGCTCAAATCTTGTGGTGTGCAGAGAGTATAGAGGCAGGTAGCAAGAGTCTCAACACGGAGGACAAAAGGTGGTGCGGAGATGCTACTGTTGACAGTGCTTTAAATGGGCCGGTACTCACCGGTACTGAGTACTGGCACTTTTTCATTTTCTCCCCTTGAGTACCGACACTTTTCCTAGAACGAAGATAGTACCGGTACTCATGGGACCTGACTTCAACCCAGGCTGCGCTCCCTTCATCCCTCAACTGATACCTCTGCAGCACCTTTAGCAAGCACTGCAGGGAATTAATCACAGGAGCTCTTGTCACCAGGAATCAGCGTGAGCTGCTTTGGAAGTCATCAGAGGAGGGAGGAGCGCGGAGGGGGTGTCTGCAGAGTAGTTATCTTATCCATTGTTCTTTCACAGTGGGGCTGAGAGGGGGCTGTAAAATCAAATGGGTGGCGGTGGGACTCACTGTTCAGGATTGAATATTCCGTGGACAGAACAAAAGAACGTTTGCTAATGCTTTCACCATCGGCACACATCTGAATTGCCTACCACACATGTGAATTGCCTACTTGCCTGCTGCTGCTTTCTGTGTTTTTCTGTTGTTGAAAATGTTAGTTATCACTGACCAGCAGCGTTTCATTTAAAAGTGGGTTTATGCTCCAACGGACCCACTTGTTAAAGCACCGAACACCGAGCTCATGACCTGGTGCTCATGTTAAAAGAGGTAACTGTCGCTTTCTATGTGGACGAACAAAGTGACGCTCTTCACAACCTCATGAATGGAGTAGGTGGGACGAGAGCACTGTTGGAAAAGCAGCATAGAAGATTCTTAAATAAGCATTCATCCGGAGTTTGTTTTCAGCAGCAGCCATTTCAAGGAGCGGGAAGTTTACCGAATATGTTGCAGATGTTTTCTAGTCTTGTCCTTGCAGTGATAAACTAAAAAAATGAAATTAATTCTGTCGTCCTGCGGGGCGGTTACTAAATGGAGAGTCACACTCAAAGTCGATATAGTGTGGATTTAAAGCATATTTGAGGGGTGCAGAATGAAGGCCGTTTGCAGCACTGTGTTTACGTGGGCATGTTTTCTGCAGAGTGTGTCCTTTTGACAAACTATTCGACTCCAGGAGATACCTTAATACGTGTACATAAAATGGCTCTTCTGCATGTCAATGCAAAGCCAAGCCCTCAAATACTTGAACTGCAGCCCCTCTTTTGTCTGTCCCTCACAATGCTCCTTTCTTGCGTACAGTGACATTTAAAAAATAAGTGTGTAATCCGTTTTCGGAGGTAAAATGCGGAAGACAATGCCACAGACTGACCCACTATTCACTTTAGTAGTATCATCAAAAATAATTTGTTTTAGTTGCCCCGTGATTTTGTAATTTGGCCCTCAATTGCAGCAGTAATTCCACCAGCTCAGCCCCTATGGCAATGTCTAGGGAATTTTAAAAGCCCAGAGTCAAGCCGCGGTGCAGCCAGTCTGTTGGTTTTGTTTGACCAGTGGCCCTTGATCAGTCATTTCTGATGGCACAGCTGCTGCTTCTCCCCTCTCACCACAAGCACAGTGTGAAAATAACACGGTGCCCAAGCCTCACTTTTAAGGAATTACTGACAAAATATCGAAAGACAAAAAATCGACGTACAAATATATCGATACAAAATTATCGATCACATTATTATCGACATCACATACTTATTTAAAACATTACAAAAATATCGAACACACAATATCGAACTACATAAATATAGATACACAAAATATTGCAAACACAGTTATCGAAATCCTTAAATATCAACGCTCATTAATAAACATATACTTCATTACAAAATATCGTAAACTAAAATATCGACCACTAAAATATCTCCATTTTACTAATATCGACTATATAAAATTAAATTAAATACTAAAATCCAACAACATAAACACCAAATAATGTCTTTTAACTCTACACAAAATTAATATTAAACAATAATATATTTACTACATTTAAAAATCGATTAAAAAACTTACCTATTTACTAAAACATTATTAACAACCTTCCTACATTAAACAACAATATTATGGAATTATACTTTATCAATTCATGCATACAATACATAATATAATGTTTAGAAAAATACATATAAAATAATACACCACAAAACCACTAATTAGCGTTTTCCTTATTAGGAAACTAACTACCAGAATAAAAAAATAAAAAAATCGAACTAACCAATAAAAACACTCCAAATTCAAACTAACCAATAAAACACAGATTACAACATCCAAAGCACTATAAAAAGAAGTTCAACTACATTCACAGTCCAGAACCAAAAAAAAGAAATTCAATGAAGAAGAAGATCTACTGGATTGCAACTGCAGATATAAGGAAATCAACATACAGCAAATATTTAAAACTATCAAAAGTAAGTCAACTATATTATACTCATTAAGACTAAAAGCTAATAAATTGTAATTACAATATACATACACTATAAATAAATAAATGACTTCTTTCTATTTCATGTTTTCACTACAGGAAACTCCAAAAGAAACTAAGAAAATACAGAACAGCACCAAAAAAGATACAACTAACAAAGTAAGTATTTCACAACCAAAAATCAACTAATAGATTAAAAAAACACCCAAATTAAATCCCAATTACAAATCCCCTAACCATTCCCTATAAAAATATAGAAACAAATATTAAAACAAATGTACTTTTATTTTCCAGAGAAAGAAAATACTGGAAGAAAATTCCACAAATAAAGAATAAAAAGGATTCGACTCAAACACATCAAAACCAACTTTGTAGGTATATTGTAACTAAATCTTGTTTTTTTTCTACTGAAATTCATACAACAGCATATATAATAACTATAATATATATTTTTCATAGATAAAGCTACATCAAAATGACTGAAGGAGCAGAATTCATAACAAGCCAGAAGGTAAAAATGTTACTATGCTATATGGGATACACTTACACACAGGAAAAAGTGTATGGTTTAAAAGTTAACTGGAAATGGACTAAATACTACTCTAATAAGTGCTATGGGCGTGCTACAACACGACAAACAACAGTACTGTACACTAGAGAACATAACCATCCACCAAACATTACTGAAATAGAAGTCAGATCTCCATTGGAAACTATAAAGGAAGCTAGCACAAGTTCTCAAAAACCTACAAGTGTAATTTTAAAAGAGCAGCTTCCCAAAATTCCTAAAACTGCTACTACACAAATGCCATCTGTAACTTCACTCAAAAGAACTATAGCACGTACTAAAAAAAACACTACTACTTCAACCCCAATTACTCACACATATAGTGAAGTTATTCTAAGTCCAGAACAAAGTATAACTTTAAACAAAGAACCATTTGTCATTTTTGATAATAAAAACAATGACAAAAGAATAATAATATTTGGAACAGCTAATAATCTCTCTAAACTACAAGAATCACAAAACTGGATGATGGATGGGACTTTTACCATATGTCCCAAACCCTTTTTCCAACTATATACAACACACGTCCTATATCACAATTGCAATATACCATTAATTTACACATTATTACCAAACAAACATAACTCCACATACACTGAACTATTAAATACAATAAAACAAAAAACAAATAACTTTTCCCCACAAAAAATAATCCTAGATTTTGAACATGCAATGATTAATACTATATTAAAAACACACCCCCATACCTCCATCCAAGGCTGTTACTATCATTTTAATCAGTGCCTATGGAGACACATGCAAAAATCAGCCCTAAGCACTGAATATGCAACTAATTCAGCTTTTGCATATCAAATTAAAAAAACTAATAGCACTAGCTTATGTACCTGACCCAGACGTAACAGAACATTACAACATTTTAATAGACAGCGCCTTCTACAAACAAAATGAAGAAAAACTAAGTCCACTATTGGACTATTTCGAAGATACATGGGTCGGCAGACTACATAGATCTGGCCACAGAAGAAACCCTAAATTCTTAATTCCCTGGTGGAACGTATACAGAAGCACATTAAATGGAGAATCAAAAACTAATAACGCAGTTGAAGGATGGCATAACGCCTTCCTGCAATCAACAGGCAGAACAAAACCAACACTAGAAAGATTTATATCATGCCTACAAAAAGAACAGAGTTATCAAGAGTTCCGAATGGAACAATCCATAACTCAGCTAACTCCAAAAACCCAAAACAAACTAAACAAATGTATAAATATCTAGAGCAATAAGTAAATTTGTACCCTACTACCAAAGGCCTAGAATACCTAAACATCATAGCTAAAACACTTCTTTAAAAGACCAATACAAATAAATGACTAATTACTCATTTTCAATCATATCAAACACATACAATATATTTATCTTATCATAAAAATAATTACTGTGTGTAACATATTTATACATATTGTCAAAAATATATTAACACACATTAATAATATTTGTAATAAAATAAAAATAAACAATAATATTAAACAATACCCACCCACAAGAAATAATAATAAATTAACTTACCAAGTTTATTCCAAACTCTGAAAAATAAATTTCCTGCTTACACAATCCAAACATAAAAAAACGGTTCCCCCAAAAAAATGCAAAAATACAACTGTCGATTAAATCCATAATCCATGCACCAAATATCCATCGGAAAACCATGAAAAACCCGAAAATAGATAAAAATAGTAAAAAACGCTCCATGAAAACCGAAACATTTAAAGAAGTGTAAAAAACATATTGTTCAATAAAACGAACACACACTTCTTTAAAAAAAAAAAACGACTCCATCCGAAACGAAGAACCTGGAAAAGAAAGTATAAAAACAAAGCAACATACATTCCCACCCACATAAAACAACACATAAACACTTACTAACAATAGTACTAGATTTAAAAGAGTTCTAAATATACATTAAACACCTTAAACCTAACTCTCGAAACATGCCTACACAACGTTAAAAACACGTAAAAACACAACACGCAACTCTAACACATAACATTTACAAATATAACTAATATATATACAGCTACACTAAACAGTATCTAACTAGGCTCAAAATAAAGTTTTAAACCATCTAAAACATATAAGACCTTACCTTTCACGACGCGAAGTAACTCCCAACCGCGAGCTTCCCTTCAACCCAAATGACCCAAAACAACATTACCGGGTTACAAAATAGAGCGCCCAAAACATAATAAAACATTTAACTATACAAAAAAAACTCATTAAATCAGGTAAAATGTAAATTCACACACAAATTTTTTGTATTATTTAGCTAAAATAGACCTCTTTTTTTCATTTACCTAAAAATTGTCAAAAAATTTTCCTCGTGTAAAATTATAAAAATAAATATTAAAAAATATAAAATATTTATTATTATAATTTCTAAAAAGAAAATACAACAAAACAATGTATGAAAAATTGTTGCAAATATTTTGCATGAATGATAACATTTTATTTATGTTAAAAATGTGTTTGTTTTGAAAACATTGTAAAAAAAAATAATATTAATATTTTACATATTAATATTAATAAAAACTTATAACATGTTTGTACTACAAATATTAAAATGTTTAAAATGTTTATATATGAAAATATTTGCCAAAAGTTTTGTATAAATATTTACAAAACCTATTGCTATGTTAAATTTAATTTAAAATACAAAATTCTACTACATTATAAATAATTTAAATGCACTAAAAAATTGTACAAAATATAGTATATGTACATAACATTTTTTCTGACCTATATTCAATATGTTTGAATTGAATTACAATGTAAATAATGATATTTCTGAATGATCCTACTCAAATGAATAAACAATAAAAAATTACAAAAACTACAATAAAAACCATGTTCTTGTCTTATTAATTGTGGTTCTCTGATTATTTATATTTACCTTCTATTATCAATATTTAACATATATAAAAAATAGTTTTTACAAAAATAAAAATAAATAAATATTATAAAATTACAGATTATTCCAATACAAAATATTCATATTTTTTTCCTACTAATAACATTAAGGTGCCGATTCGGATCCTGGAGAAACCGGGTACGAACCGTCGGTCGGAGCGTTTTCTCCGTCCGACTCGTACCCGGGAAATAAACATTACAAACATGCAAGTACGATTCCCACGGAAACCCCTTTTCCGTACGAATCGTACCAAACACCGACCGACGAAAATATACATACGAATGTGATCCGGGAATGCTCCGACATGACGTCGGGAAGCATTCAGGCTGCGGTTCACGAACCAGGAAGGACGATCCGCATCGACGTCACCCGGCACGGATTATATTTTCCGGCTGCCAAAAACTGCCGGGAAATCAGGACGACGCGCACAAGGAGCACCTGTACGCGACGGACAGCCATGGACCCGAACCTACGTGTCATCCCAGCCCTCATAGCAGTCCACCTGCTCTACAGGCACCGACGCAGACGCCGCAGGTCAGAATAACACCCAGGGGCAAAGGGGGGGGCAGGGTCAGGACACATAACCCCCACACAAGTCACAAATTACACATGCCCTGGACATACCTGACCTGCAGGACCTGGTCACCTCGAGGGGGTGGGGGCGTGTCCAGCAACGCAAGCATCCGCCACAACGGAAGTGGATGTTGACGCGAACCGGCAACACAACAATACCGGTTCGTACCGTACCCAGGCCTTAAAAGCGTGGGTATGAGTCGTACCACGCCCACCACTACATCACCCCAACAATGGCGGTACGGCCCGTACCCATGTTCTAATGGCCTGGGTACGGGCCGTACCAGCATTGTTGGGGTGATGTAGGGGTACGCATGGTACGACCCGTACCCACGCTCTGAAGGGATGGGTACGGTGCGTACCCCTACGGCACCCCATTTGGGGTCTGCACCGTACCCAGGCCCTCAGAGCGTTGGTACGGGTCATACCACGCGTACCCCTACATCACCCCAACAATGATGGTACGGTCCGAACCCAGGCCTTAAGAACGTGGGTACGGGCCGTACCGCCAATGTTGGGTGACGTAGGGGTGGGTGTGGTACGACCCGTACCAATGCTCTGAAGGCCTGGGTACGGTGCAGACCCCCAATAGGGTGCCGTAGGGGTACGCACCGTACCCAGCCCTTCAGAGCATGGGTACGGGTCGTACCATGCGTACCCCTACATCATCCCAACAATGATGGTACGATCCGAACCCAGGCCTTAAGAACGTGGGTACGGGCCGTACCGCCAATGTTGGGTGACGTAGGGGTGGGTGTGGTACGACCCGTACCAATGCTCTGAAGGCCTGGCTACGGTGCAGACCCCCAATAGGGTGCCATAGGGGTACGCACCGTACCCAGCCCTTCAGAGCGTGGGTACAAGTCGTACCACGCATACCCCTACATCACCTCAACAATGCTGGTACGGCCCGTACCCAGGCCATTAGAACGTGGGTACGGGCCGTACCGCCATTGTTGCGGTGACGTAGTGGTGTGCGTGGTACGACTCGTACCCACGCTCTCAAGGCCTGAGTACGGTACGTACCCAGGCCTGCGAATCGTGGGTACGGGAATGTACGAAGCGTACCCCCACCCGTGTATGAATGGAGCGTACCCCCACCTGTGTATGAATGTAGCGTACCCACACCCCACCAGTGTATGTACGGAGCGTACCCACACCCGTGTATGAATGGAGCGCACCCACACCCATGTATGAATGGAGCGTACCCCCACCCGTGTATGAATGTAGCGTACCCACACCCCAACAGTGTATGTACGGAGCGTACCCACACCCGTGTATGAATGGAGCGCACCCACACCCATGTATAAATCGAGCGTACCCACACCCGTGTATGTCCAGACCGTACATGCCCAGACACAGGAGGAGTGTGTGCAGAGTCCTCCCAGCAGTGCCCAGACACAGGAGGGGTGTGTGCAGAGTCCTCCCAGCAGTGCCCAGACGCAGGAGGGGTGGGTGCAGAGTCCTCCCAGCAGTGCCCAGACGCAGGAGGGGTGTGTGCAGAGTCCTCCCAGCAGTGCCCAGACATAGGAGGGGTGAGTGCCTATCACTCCCAGCAGTGCCCAGACACAGGAGGGGTGTGTGCAGAGTCCTCCCAGCAGTGCCCAGACACAGGAGGGGTGTGTGCAGAGTC
This sequence comes from Triturus cristatus, assembly GCF_964204655.1. Classification (NCBI taxonomy): domain Eukaryota; kingdom Metazoa; phylum Chordata; class Amphibia; order Caudata; family Salamandridae; genus Triturus; species Triturus cristatus. The sequence continues at coordinate 1,128,545,893 of NC_140588.1, read as the reverse complement.
CTCCCAGCAGTGCCCAGACACAGGAGGGGTGTGTGCAGAGTCCTCCCAGCAGTGCCCAGACACAGGAGGGGTGGGTGCAGAGTCCTCCCAGCAGTGCCCAGATGCAGGAGGGGTGTGTGCAGAGTCCTCCCAGCAGTGCCCAGACACAGGAGGGGTGGGTGCAAAGTCCTCCCAGCAGTGCCCAGATGCAGGAGGGGTGTGTGCAGAGTCCTCCCAGCAGTGCCCAGACATAGGAGGGGTGAGTGCCTATCACTCCCAAGAGTGCCCAGACACAGGAGTGGTGTGTGCAGAGTCCTCCCAGCAGTGCCCAGACACAGGAGGAGTGTGTGCCTATCACTCCCAGCAGTGCCCAGATGCAGGAGGGGTGTGTGCAGAGTCCTCCCAGCAGTGCCCACACATAGGAGGGGTGTGTGCAGAGTCCTCCCAGCAGTGCCCAGACACAGGAGGGGTGTGTGCAGAGTCCTCCCAGCAGTGCCCAGACACAGAAGGGGTGGGTGCAGAGTCCTCCCAGCAGTGCCCAGACGCAGGAGGGGTGTGTGCAGAGTCCTCCCAACAGTGCCCAGATGCAGGAGGGGTGTGTGCAGAGTCTTCCCAGCAGTGCCCAGACATAGGAGGGGTGTGTGCCTATCACTCCCAGCAGTGCCCAGATGCAGGAGGGGTGTGTGCAGAGTCCTCCCAGCAGTGCCCAGACATAGGAGGGGTGTGTGCAGAGTCCTCCCAGCAGTGCCCAGACGCAGGAGGGGTGGGTGCAGAGTCCTCCCAGCAGTGCCCAGATACAGGAGGGGTGTGTGCAGAGTCCTTCCAGCAGTGCCCAGACGCAGGAGGGGTGTGTGCAGAGTCCTCCCAGCAGTGCCCACACATAGGAGGGGTGTGTGCAGAGTCCTCCCAGCAGTGCCCAGACACAGGAGGGGTGTGTGCAGAGTCCTCCCAGCAGTGCCCAGACACAGAAGGGGTGGGTGCAGAGTCCTCCCAGCAGTGCCCAGACGCAGGAGGGGTGTGTGCAGAGTCCTCCCAACAGTGCCCAGATGCAGGAGGGGTGTGTGCAGAGTCTTCCCAGCAGTGCCCAGACATAGGAGGGGTGTGTGCCTATCACTCCCAGCAGTGCCCAGATGCAGGAGGGGTGTGTGCAGAGTCCTCCCAGCAGTGCCCAGACATAGGAGGGGTGTGTGCAGAGTCCTCCCAGCAGTGCCCAGACGCAGGAGGGGTGGGTGCAGAGTCCTCCCAGCAGTGCCCAGATACAGGAGGGGTGTGTGCAGAGTCCTTCCAGCAGTGCCCAGACGCAGGAGGGGTGTGTGCAGAGTCCTCCCAGCAGTGCCCAGACATAGGAGGGGTGAGTGCCTATCACTCCCAGCAGTGCCCAGACACAGGAGCGGTGAGTGCCTATCACTCCCAGCAGTGCCCAGACACAGGAGGGGTGTGTGCAGAGTCCTCCCAGCAGTGCCCAGACATAGGAGGGGTGTGTGCAGAGTCCTCCCAGCAGGGCCCAGACACAGGAGGGGTGGGTGAAGAGTCCCCCCAGCTGTGCCCATGGAAAGACAATTGTCAGTCAGGTGCTCAAAGACCCAGCAGAACACGAAACACATGTGTGCGAGGCTGGGAGTACACACATGCATAGTGCGGAAAAGGTAACATGTACACATGAAGTCCTGTCAATATACTCCAGTCACAAGTACAGTGACCCCCAAGGATGACACAAATGATGCAGGTGGAACCTTGCACAGCATGCATGGCCAAAGTTGAAGGGGTCCGTCACACACCCAGCAAATGTAGACACAGCACTGCACAAATGTCTTCACAACACCCTGCAGGGAAGATGTCAGGGTCCACAGAAGAAGGTACACACCTTGGGACAATGTCACCATGCAGTAACAGCTTACATGAGCAAAGTTTGATAGCAAATACCGTCTGATGGCACACAGATAACAGGGTCCACCCCACGAACAGCACACTACAACATATCCCAGACACCTAACACATTATCGCCACCCCAAATCATGGAGCAGCACCACCAACAGCAATGCCAGAAAAGCAGTAGTGTGCCAAGGAAAATAAAATCGCTTTATTCAGCAATGTTCTAAAATGTATTGTATGAAGAGTTCCATATGCACAAGGCCCATAGGGCAGTCCATAGTTCCAATCCAGGTGGGGGACACATTGGGATGCGTGTCCCCTAGCTTGCCTGCACAGTTCAGACTACCTTGTCATCCACAGGGGGGGGCAGCATGTGGGGGGAAGGACTAGGCACCGCAGGGACAGGAGGGGCAAGGGTAGGTGTTGTGGGTGCAGGGACAGACGACTCCAACATAGGGGGTGGGGCAGCGCCAAAGGTGGATTTGAGCACGTCGCTGCACACTACTGCCAGGTCTCCCAGCGTCTCCCCTGCACCCGAAGGAACCACAGGCCCAAAGGAGGGGGGGGTCGGAGGGATGGGTCACAGCGCTGCTGGGGGAGGGTGTTCACAGGGGGGGGACTCAACTACCCTGACCGGGGACTCCTTTGACCGCTTGCGGCATGGTGACACACTGGGGCTCAGGGACAGAGCAGCCATGAAGGAATCTTTTGTTGAATCTTGGCCAGGAGAGCTGAGGGGAGTGGATTTGGAGGGTGGTGGTCATGAGGAATGTGGACTCCCACTCTGGCTGCGTGTCTTCCATTTTCCCCCCACCCAGTGGGTGTGCCTACTTCACCCTGTGTGCGTGCCAGGAGGTGTGCGCTTTGTCTTCCCTGGTGGTGTGGTGCCTGTGTCTGGTGGTGTGCGTGCATGGGGACATCTGGGTGTGCTTTGGACAGGCATGGGAGCGTGAATTGTGGATGGGTCAAGGGTAGGGGGTTGGACGAAGTGCTGCAGTAGACCCACTGCTGCAGTCAGTGTCGAGTCTATGGACCTCAGCAAGTTGCGTTGGTCAGACTGCGCAGCTGAAATGCCCTCCATGTATGCCTCCATCTGGTTGAGCACTCGGCTGTGGCCATGGAGGACATTAAGCATCGCAGTCTGACCAACCTGCAACTGCCGCAGGATGTCCACAGACTCGGCATTGGTGGCAGCAGTGGAGACAGGGGCAGGGGGTGCGGTGCCTGTCAAGAAGGAGACATGTGGTGACCTAGCACTGCGGGAAGGGACACGAGCAAGTGGGAGGCCGGTGATCGGATTGGAGGGGGCGGGTAATGATGGAGTGCTGTTGTCAGCTGTGGGAGCAGCCTCCGCCCCCTCGGAGTGCTCAGCCTCGGACCCGTCTGCATCATAGTCGGTGGTGGTGTTGGACAGGCCACACGAAGGGCTTGCTCCCTCCCCGTACGACAGGACCCAAGCTCCGGCCCGCCAGGCGTGACCCACGAAAAGCACCTACACCCCGTCTCCCGACGGAACTTCTGCCCTCGGACCTCCATGCATCACGGGCCCCAGCCCCCACCGGCTTCCCCGGCCGGGTCAAGCCGCCATCTTGGGCCCTGCACCACGAGGCCGCGTGGCCTCCCCCCGACCCTAACCCTGGGCCTGGCCGGCCCCGACATCCCGGCACCACCATCCACCCAGGAGGTGAGCGGACCACTTGGCAGGTCAATGGGAGAACGAAGCGTCAAGAGCTCTTCCCCCGCCAGGTGCCGATTGCCTCCAGCTCCCCCAGGCGCTGGCTCCACCCCCTGCTGGGTGTCTGGACACCTTCATCCCGGACCCTCCGACCTCCAAGTGCGAGGGCCCGGACATCAAAGGGCGCCTGCCCTATAACTGGAGCAGCTCCAGAGCAGGATGGTAGTTGTATCCTGGAGTCGAGAGACACCGAGAGAACTCAGCCTTGACGGACTACTGGCGCTGCCGTAGCCCTATCTTGCGAACTATCGTCCTGCCTGCTGGCGCTGCCGCGGCCTTCTGCAACCTCCATCCTCGTCGGGACCTGCTGGCGTTGCCGCGGCCCGTTGTAACGACCATCCTCACCGGGACCTGCTGGCGCTGCCGCGGACCGTACATCGACCATCTTCACTGGGACCTGCTGGCGCTGCCGCGGACCGTGTATCGACCATCTCTACCGGGACCTGCTGGCGCTGCCGCGGCCCGTACCAGCTACACCACCAAGCTCGAGGATTGTGAGCTAACCATCATCTCATCCGAACTACCTGACTGGTAAACAGACTGTCCCGCTACCCCTTCCCTATCCTAAGAGACCTAAATCGAGGGGACCCCTGAGTCCAGACCTCCTTGTACTATTTCATCGTACCTTAAGAAGTGCATATAAAAGAACGCTAAATCTTATCCTTGTGTGGTGTCTGTCTGTGGGGGGGGAAGTTACTTGTCTGTACGATCGCTGGAGACGGCTCTCCCCGGAGACCTCTCCCCCTGACCTCGGCCGACCCTCCCGGTCCGTCTAACATTGGTGGCCAGCGGCGGGATCCGAATCAACGCGTAATCGTACAGAGAGTAGCTCACCCCACGACAAAACCACGATGTCAGCCAAAGATAGCGTTTCCACTGAGAAATTCCAAATGGATAAGTTAGAAGAATACAGCCACCGCGAACTGAAACAATTCTGCATGGAACTAGGCATTGCTACCACCGGCCTGAGTACCAAAGATGATTTGAAGCACGCCCTTGAGTCGTGGACAGAGACTGGGATCGCCGGGCCCTCCGACCGAAACAGTGTCGCACCAGAGGGGAACGCCACGGCTCCCGAGGAGCGGGGAACGGGCCTCTCGCAGGAGGAGATCCAGGAAAGGGAAAGAACCAGACTACACGAATTGGAAATGGCACGGCTCAAGATGGACGGTGAACTCAAGTTAGCCGAGCAGAAACTAAATCTAGAGCATATGCGGCTCCGAGAAGAACGAGAAGAAAAGCAGAGACAGAGAGAGCTTGAGGAAAAGAAAATAACACTCGAACACGAGCGCAAACTGGCGGAAATAGAACTTCGGAAACAGAATAAAGAACTGGGGGTGCCTGAGCGACCGCACACCCCGGGGCCAACCGAGAAAAAAGTACACATCCCCAAGGATGTTGTCCGCGAGTATGTCCGAGAAGACGACATACAACAGTGGTTCAAAGCCTACGAGATCGCCATGACCTCCCACCGAATCGACCGAAGTGATTGGGGAGCCGGACTATGGGGGAGGTTCGTCAACGAAGGTCGCGATGCCCTGCTACAGCTCCCAGATCACCAAATGTCGTCATACGACCACATGAAGGCTGCCCTCCTCACCCGCTACGGCCTCACACCCGAGATGTACCCCCAGAGGTTCAGAGATTGCACCCGGATCCCGGGCACAACTTGGGTGGAGTACGTTAACTATTTCAGCCGTGCCTTCGAGGGTTGGATCAAGGGGAGCCATGTAACGACCTACGAACAACTCTTTAACCTCATGGTATGGGAACACCTGTCGAACAACTGTTTCGTCGAGCTCAGGCAGCACCTCCTCGACAGCAAGCTAACTGACCCCCGGCAGCTCGCCGCCGAAGCTGACCGATGGGAAAGCACCCGAGTGGGCCGGAGAGGGCCACACGAGCAGAACCGAAGCAACCAAGGCCAGCACCGTCCTCGGGGAGGAGGAGGAGGCCAGGGGCGAGGGAGAGATGCCTTGCCGGCAACACCTGTGGCCAGCACCCCGCCTCCGGCCGGCCGGGGCAACCCCCCGATGCGTCCTGGGTTCCGAGCCAACGTCACGTGCCACCCATGCCAGCGAGTCGGCCACTACGCCAATGACCCGAGCTGCCCGCAAAACCAAACACCCAAGCCCCGCCAGGTAGCTGCCGCCGCCCTGGGGGAAGAGCGATTATCGGAGGAACAGGAAGAGTATGAGCCGGCCCAGCAAGAGTGGGAACCGGCCGCCATGGTCCTGGCGTGCCTTGGGGGAAGAGACATGGTCCCGCGGGCTCCCCTACCCGCTAACACCAGGAAGTACGGTCAGTGGGTGACCATTAATGGACATCGGGCCGAGGCCTTGCGTGACACAGGCGCCAGTGTGACGGCCGTCCGCTGTCACCTGGTGAAGCCCGAGCAGATCCTGCCGAACATTCTCTGCCCCGTCCGCTCAGCCGACAATTCTGAAAGTATGTGTCAAATGGCCTGCGTCCCATTCGAATGGGGAGGGGTCTCCGGCCTGTTGAAGGTGACGGTCCGGGACGATGCCCCCGTGGACTGCCTCCTGGGGAATGACCTCGAAAGTTCCCCGTGGGCCACCGTCGAGAGAAGAGAGCACCTGGGGATGCTGGGCCTCCCGGACTGGGCCTGCCTAACCACCCGGTCCATGGCCGCCCATGCCGTCCCCCGATCAGAAGAACCGGAATGGCCAGCCCCTCCGCCCCCGGTCGCCCCAGTAGAAGACAACGACGAGGCCAGCCCCCCAGAACCAACGACCGAAGGGGACGTGCAACCCCAGGACTTTCCCGGCCTGGCTCAGTGGCGTCAAGAAGGGGGGCCCACCCAAGAACAGTTCCGCCAGGAACAAAAGACCTGCCCCTCCCTCGAGGGACTCCGCCAACAAGTCAGCGCCCAGAACGCAGGGGACTCCACCGGATCTCACTGGGTCTACTGGGATAACGACCTGCTATACAGCGAACAAAGAATCTCAGAGCTAGGGGCCGGTCGAGTGCTGGTGGTACCTCTCCGCTTCAGAGACTTCCTACTCAATCTGGCCCACGATGTCCCCCTGGCTGGACACCTGGGCCAGGACAAAACTTACAGTCGCCTAGTGACCCACTTTTTCTGGCCGAAAATGAGGAACGACGTCCTGAACCACTGCCGGTCCTGCCCCACATGCCAAGCCAGCGGGAAGAGTGGTCGGAAGCTGAAAGCCCCTCTGCAACCCTTCCCTGTGGTCACCACCCCGTTCGAAAGGGTAGGAATAGACATTGTGGGGCCTCTGGACCCCCGCACGGCCCAAGGACACAGGTTCATCCTGGTACTGGTGGACCATGCCACCCGCTACCCCGAGGCGGTGCCCCTACGGACCGTGACAGCTCCGGTGGTTGGCCGGGCCCTAATGGGGATCTTCTCCCGGGTGGGCTTCCCCCGAGAAGTCGTCAGCGACCGAGGCACGAACTTTATCTCCAAATACATGAAGTCCCTCTGGCAACAATGCGGGGTCACCTACAGATTCACGACCCCCTATCACCCCCAAGGGAACGGACTAGTGGAGCGTTTTAACCGCACTCTCAAGGGGATGATTGGGGGATTGGAAGAGCCCCTCCGTCGCCAGTGGGATGTACTACTCCCGTGCCTCCTCTTCGCCTACCGAGAAGTCCCCCAGAAGTCCCTCGGCTTTAGCCCTTTCGAACTCCTGTACGGGCACCCTGTGCGAGGGCCCCTCAGCCTAGTCAAGGAAGGTTGGGAGATGGCCCCCCTAAAGACCCCTCCAGACGTCTTCAAATACCTCCTGGCCCTACGCAATCAGACCCGGCGCTTCAGAGCGATGGCCAAGGCGAACCTCGAGGCCAGCCAGGAGGACATGAAGAGATGGTATGATCACAATGCCTCCTCCGTTGAGTTCGAGCCTGGTCAACAAGTGTGGGTGATGTCCCCCACCGAACCATGTGCCTTGCAAGATAAGTGGACGGGGCCCTTCAAAGTGGTCGAGCGCAAAAGCCCCGTCACTTACCTCATCGACATGGGGACCTCCCGAAACACCCTTCGGGTCCTCCACACCAACCGACTCAAACCACACTTTGTGCGCTCAGAACTCAGCCTCCTGATGGCTACGGACAGTGGGGCAGAGGAAGACTCCGAACCCCTCCCGGATCTCCTAAAGACTCAGGAGAAGGACGGCTCCGTGGACGGGGTCCGGCTCTCTGACGCCCTCACCTCGGAGCAACGCCAGGGCTGCTGAAACCTCCTGCTGCGGTTCGCTGCACTGTTCTCCCTCACCCCCGGGGTCACCCCTTGGTGTTCGCACGACGTGGACACCGGGGACAGTCCCCCTATTCGACACCGGGCCTACCGCGTACCAGATCGGGTACGGGCCTGCATACAGGAGGAAGTGGCCAAAATGCTCACGATCGGGGTCATCGAGCCCTCGGACAGTCCCTGGGCCAGCCCGGTTGTATTGGTTCCCAAAGCCGCTGCCCCCGGCACCACACCTGAACTGAGATTCTGCGTCGACTACCGGGGCTTGAACGCTGTCACCCGGACCGACGCTCATCCGATCCCCCGAGCGGACGAACTGATCGACCGGCTGGGGGCCGCCCGCTACCTCAGTATCTTCGACCTAACAGCGGGCTACTGGCAGATCGGTCTCACACCCCGGGCTCAGGAACGGTCAGCCTTCTCTACCCCCGATGGCCACTACCAATTCAAGGTCATGCCCTTCAGCATGAAGAATGCCCCCGCCACGTTTCAACGCCTCGTGAACCAGGTCTTGGCGGGGCTCGAAGAGTTCAGCGCTGCCTACCTGGACGATATCGCTGTATACAGCCGCCACTGGTCCGACCACCTCCTCCACCTCCAAGAGGTCCTACAGGCCCTCCAGCGGGCCGGCCTCACAATTAAGGCCGGCAAATGCCAAATTGGCCAAGGGTCCGTGACCTACCTTGGGCACCAAGTGGGAAGCGGGCTGGTGGCCCCGCTGCAACTTAAGATTGCTGCCATCCAGTCCTGGCAGCCCCCCGTCACACAGACCGAGGTCCGAGCCTTCTTGGGGCTCACCGGCTACTACCGGCGGTTCGTGAAGGACTACGGCAGCATCGTGGGGCCCCTCACGGGTCTCACGTCCAAGAACCAACCAAAGCGGATTAACTGGACCCCCGATTGTCAAGCGGCCTTCGAGAAGCTGAAGGCCGCCCTGTGCACCGCCCCTGTGCTCCAGGCCCCCGATTACAGTCGGGAATTCGTGGTACAGACAGACGCCTCCGACCACGGCATCGGGGCCGTTCTTTCTCAATCAAACCCCGAGGGTCATGACCAGCCGGTGGCCTTCATCAGTCGACGTCTCCTGGCCCGAGAACAGCGCTGGAGCACCATCGAGAGGGAGGCCTTCGCAGTGGTATGGGCCCTCAAAAAGCTCCGGCCCTATCTCTTCGGTACCCACTTCCGGGTACAAACCGACCATCGACCCCTGCAGTGGCTGATGCAGATGCGGGGGGAGAACCCAAAACTATTGCGCTGGTCCATTTCCCTGCAGGGAATGGACTTCACCGTGGAGCACCGACCGGGCCAAGACCACGCCAACGCGGATGGCCTGTCACGATTTTTCCGCCTCGACGAGGAGAGTCCCCAAGAAGATGGGTGACTCTCCCTGCCTTCAGCTGGGGGGGACGCATGTTGGACAGGCCACACGAAGGGCTTGCTCCCTCCCCGTACGACAGGACCCAAGCTCCGGCCCGCCAGGCGTGACCCACGAAAAGCACCTACACCCCGTCTCCCGACGGAACTTCTGCCCTCGGACCTCCATGCATCACGGGCCCCAGCCCCCACCGGCTTCCCCGGCCGGGTCAAGCCGCCATCTTGGGCCCTGCACCACGAGGCCGCGTGGCCTCCCCCCGACCCTAACCCTGGGCCTGGCCGGCCCCGACATCCCAGCACCACCATCCACCCAGGAGGTGAGCGGACCACTTGGCAGGTCAATGGGAGAACGAAGCGTCAAGAGCTCTTCCCCCGCCAGGTGCCGATCGCCTCCAGCTCCCCCAGGCGCTGGCTCCACCCCCTGCTGGGTGTCTGGACACCTTCATCCCGGACCCTCCGACCTCCAAGTGCGAGGGCCCGGACATCAAAGGGCGCCTGCCCTATAACTGGAGCAGCTCCGGAGCAGGATGGTAGTTGTATCCTGGAGTCGAGAGACACCGAGAGAACTCAGCCTTGACGGACTACTGGCGCTGCCGTAGCCCTATCTTGCGAACTATCGTCCTGCCTGCTGGCGCTGCCGCGGCCTTCTGCAACCTCCATCCTCGTCGGGACCTGCTGGCGTTGCCGCGGCCCGTTGTAACGACCATCCTCACCGGGACCTGCTGGCGCTGCCGCGGACCGTACATCGACCATCTTCACTGGGACCTGCTGGCGCTGCCGCGGACCGTGTATCGACCATCTCTACCGGGACCTGCTGGCGCTGCCGCGGCCCGTACCAGCTACACCACCAAGCTCGAGGATTGTGAGCTAACCATCATCTCATCCGAACTACCTGACTGGTAAACAGACTGTCCCGCTACCCCTTCCCTATCCTAAGAGACCTAAATCGAGGGGACCCCTGAGTCCAGACCTCCTTGTACTATTTCATCGTACCTTAAGAAGTGCATATAAAAGAACGCTAAATCTTATCCTTGTGTGGTGTCTGTCTGTGGGGGGGGAAGTTACTTGTCTGTACGATCGCTGGAGACGGCTCTCCCCGGAGACCTCTCCCCCTGACCTCGGCCGACCCTCCCGGTCCGTCTAACAGGTGGTTTGACTGGACAGGTCCTCCGCTGCACTCCCGTCAGCCTCCGTGCCACTCGATGTGCCAGCCAACTCAGCACTGCTGGCACTGGTGCTCGCTCCATCCTCACGGTCCATGCCAGTGTCTCCCTCGTAGTCCCCCGACGATGCTGTGGGCAAGGTGAAGAGATAGGAGAAATCAGACACCTGTATACATATGTCACATGAGTCAACTCTACATAGGTCACAGTGCATAGCCTGAAAAGCAACAAGAGTAAAATCTACAATACAAGGTACATATGTAGTCCCTGCAACACACAGTTTGTTGACCCACCATGCCTCTGTTAAAATATGGAGAGCATGACACAATAGCAAATAACTTGATATCAAATTGTACAGAGGAGCCAGGCTCTGGGGACAATTTAGCACAGAATCTGCGACACACAGCGTAGCCAAGAAAGGGATGAGCAGGAACCATGTCTATCAACTCTTGGGACATGCTGCAAAGGTAATACTGAAAACCATGCCAACATGACTGGGGCACTGCACCTTGAGTGTTTGGCCACACAAACATCACACACTGGCCAGACTGAGCAAGGAGACTTCAGGTTTGGACATGTAGGCCTTGCCCGCACTAACCCCCCCTACCTGAGACAATGTGATTGAGACAGAGGAAGTACTTACACCTCTTAGTCTGGGATGAAAACACATGGCCTGCAATTAATCCTGATCGCACACAAACTACCCCTGGTGCGCCTGTCCACATATATCACTGACAAACAACCATCATCAGATAGTTGTACCAAGACACACAGGCACTGGCCCCTGTGAGTATGCACCAGCTAAATTAGGTCACCCTGTACAGTGGACACATGTAGCACAGTATACGTGAATACAAATGAGGCCAGGGTACTATGCCACAGGGCCCAAACTATGCTGAAGACACAGAGAATGTCCACATTGTCTGATGACACACATGATACCTAGGAAAAGGTGCCCCAGGGGACTGTAGTGGCCACACTACTCCATGGCCCTGGATGGATATGACTGGAACACAAGCCACCATCCCTGCACTATGAATATATCACACTCAAGCACATCATGTCAGAGGGCACAACATTCGACATGCAGGCAGTAAGGCAGTAGACATGAAACACACACTCCCATGTCGGAGACTCAGCATCAGTGCCAACTAACATGGACCCCACAATGACAGAACTGGCCAGGGCACAGGCAACGTGCAAAAACCTGTTACACACCACCCCCACACATGATGCTACAGGCATAGTTCACGTGGAGAAAGTGCCAGCCTACATAACCTTGTGAAGGAGTGACTACACACAGACCAGGGAACACATTGCAAGGAGGGGAAGGGAGGCAGGAGAGCACCGCTATACTGTGGGTAACAGGATCTGCACAGCACCTTTAAACCCTGGCAGTGTATCCATGCAACGGTGCACTTACAAATGCTGGTGACACACAACAAACACACATGTACCTACCCCCTTCCTGCTGCTGCTTCTCCAGTAAGCGCCTGTCCAAGTCGGGGAAGACCACCGCCAGCACACGCTTATGGATGTGGGTCAGACGCCGGCGCCCACGGTTTTTGTTGCTCACAGGTGAGTCCCCCAGCAGGACCCGTGCGATCCTCCGCGTCCAGCACCGGATGTCCTGCCAGTGTTTCCTCACCTGGGCTAGGCGCCGCTTCCGACCCTCCGTCCTCCTCACAGCACTGACGGCTTGCTTCCAGATTTCCCCCTTGGCACAGACGCCTACCTGTGAGGATGCAAAAGTGACAATACATCAATCCACCTTATCAATGATACAGAGACACACATATTACAAATTATGCATGTTTGAACTGGCCATAGTATGCAGCCAACTCATTGCACCTTTGTCATAGTGACATCATCCTCCTGGGAATGGGCAAATGCAGTAGGTGCCATTGAAAGTACACAGGTGGCATGAGGGTTGCAACACAATCAATGATGCAGGCTCACACTGTGCATCCCAAGATACAACAGGAATATGAACAGTACCCCTAAGCAGTCACATGCCCCAGCCCACTTACGCTACCTCAGCAGAGTACACAGACACACACAGGCACTGAACAATCACCTGGCATTGGCAACTGCCGCTACAAACCTCACTCTGCACATGTGCCACTAGACTGGGGGTGTCACAGATGTGGGGCTGTCTCAGCACGGCAGACATCCAGCACAGCTCCCTGCTCACATCAGATGGGCAGGGTGTATCCATCCCACATGCAGCTGGGGTGCAACACTCCACATATGCACACACCCACATGACAGGGGACTCACACACACACACCAATGTCCAGGGGACGACCATATCATTTGGACACTCTCACCACAGGTACACTGAACAGACACACATCTGTGGGTACTGGCACCTGTCACCCTGGGGGGAGCACAGACTCACATCAGGACTGTAGAAACAACATTTCCAGGAGGATTAGGCAGTCTGAAAGCGGCATGCACCATGCAGTGATCGTCACAGTAAGCACCATGCTAGTGCGTTGTGCACACAGGAACTACAGCATGCTCTGCATGGGAGACATGAGCCCTTCAACCCCTGGGAACCACTATGAAGAACCCTGCATGTCTGTCACACCTGGACACAATGCCAGAAGTCACAGTCACAAAAAGGGGCACAGTTTAAGCTAGTTGAGTCTGCACTCACCTGCTCTCCTGGTCGACCATACAGCATGGTGTACTGTGGGAGGATCACATCCACCAACGCCATATTCTCCTCCATGGTGAATGGCTGGGCCCTCTCCACAGACCTGGACATGGTGCCAGAGGAATCACAAGCAGCAGCAGTGTTATGGAATGAAAGGATGTGCAGGCAAGTGCTCTCTCAAGGGACCTGGCTGCCTTATATCTTCCTTGCTGGCCTGTTTCATTTACAGGAGTACAGAGTGATTGGCTCAGTCACATTTGCATCCTACGTGTCCTCCAATCATTTTAAAACTACCCCAGTGACAGGCTTTGCATGGTTTTAAAATTGAGCATGATGTAATGTCAACAACCACATTGCAACAAAGTATATTGTCTCCAACCGACTTCTGCTGGCCACATGATGCAAAATTCAAACCTGAAACTCGGTCTCCATGACAACCAGCATGCATTTAGGCCCCTATACTTGTCCCTCATGTGTCCCCTATGTCAATCCTATGTCACAACACAGGTACGGTGCGTTCCACAGCCCTAGGGCACCCCAAATGCATTGCAACGGACCGTACACGCGTGTGTACGGTCCCCATCACTATGGGAGTGCTGCCGAATGCGTACGCCATAGTGATACGGACCGTACACGCGTGTGTAGGGTCCCTATCACTATGGTGGTGCTGGCGTATGCGTACGCCATAGTGATACGGACCGACCCTACACACGCGTGTGTACGGTCCGAACTACTATGGCGTACATGTATTACGGTCCCTATCACTATCGGGGTGCTCGCGTACGTGTACGCCATAGTAGTTCGGACCGTACACACGCGTGTGTACGGTCCCTATCACTATGGGGGTGCTCGCGTACGTGTACGCCATAGTAGTTCGGACCATACACGCGCGTGTGTACGGTCCCTATCACTATGGGGATGCTCGCGTACGTGTACGCCATAGTAGTTCGGACCGTCTAAACTTAGGACTACTAAATTGAGAAAAATCCTAATTTTAAGACTTTCGGTATTCACAGAAGGAATTTAGAAGTCCTAAAGTTAGGAGTCCTAACTATACTACTACTAAACTGAGAAAAATCCTAATTTTAAGACTTTCGGTATTCACAGAAGGCATTTAGGAGTCCTAAAGTTAGGACTCCTAACTTATGTGAATACCGAAATGAGTAAGTGCCTTCTGTGAATACCAAAATGAGTAAGTGCCTTCTGTGAATACCAAAATGGTAGTAAGTTTATGATTTTGTCTTAAGTTAGTTCTGTGAATCGGGCCCTCAGAGCGTATGTACGGTGCATTTCACACCCGAAAGTGGTGACAGGCGGCACACAGGAAGGAATTGAGCTGTCATACATGGCCAAGGCTGGACATCAAGGCATTGTCTGTGCAGTACTCACATGTGTCGGGCACAGGTGGGTCAGGCTGTGATGTGGCACCATACTCCTGAGTTGTGAAGCTAATTACAGTATGATGAGCTGTGTACACATGCCACGTGTGATGGTGCCCTATGTGCCACACATCCCCTCCACTCCTTTGACATGTGTGCATGTAGTACAGACTTGGTGGGCCATGCGTCACTAGCATGGCACAGTCACCGACACCCGCAAATGTCCCCTGATGCCAGGTACACGGAATGTTACCCCTGACAAGTGAATGCCCGCGTTGCACGCTGTAGCTATGTCATGTGTGTGTCATGTGTTCCCATAGGTTTGCTGTAGGTGTTTGGTCAAATGCATCTGCAGTTGCTGCAACCAACATGTGTCTGTGTGTAGATGGGCATGGCACACTGTTACGCACAGCAGCACACATGTGTAATCCGACGTTAGGTGTGTATGTATGCATCGACACGGAGTTCCAAAACAAGGACATATCTGCATACTCTCAATGTATGTGTGATCAGTCTTGACATGTAATCCTTCATGGCAAGGTGTGTGGTCTGTCCTTATACTATGACATGTGACCTGTGCCTCTAGTGTTCCGCAACCTGTCTGTACAATAAACATCCTTCTTCTGCACATATTTGGTTGTCTGTAACTCCTGTAATGCGTCTGCCTGCTCACTTATACTGGCCTACAGCTAGTTTCATGGCATGGCATATTGAGGTTGAGAATCAACGTTTGTAGCTGGCTCTTGGTAGGAGTGTCACATGCCTGGCATACGTGTCCAGGGCATATTGCACAGACCTGACTCTGTATGTAGCATATGTGTATTGCCTGTTGAGCATGTGCTCTGTACATTGATATTGGTGGTGTACTGTACTCACTCTTCGTTGTCCCTTCTAATTCACTGCAGGGCTCCGCCTCTCCCTCGAGCAATTCCAGACTTGGCTGACCTGAGGGAACATGACTGTATACGCCGCTACCGCTTCCCCCAACGCTTGTTTGAGGACCTGACGACACGGCTGGCACCACATCTCCAACCGCTACACAGGTATCCTACTGCACTGACACCCAAGATGAAGGTGATGGCAGCCCTACATTTCTTGGCCATGGGTACCTTTCAACATACCATTGCCCATGTCAGTGGCATGTCCCAAACCATGTTCAGCCGTGTTTTGCATGATTTTTTCGAGGCCATGTTGGAGCACCTGGATGAGTTCATTAAATTCCCAACTCCTGAGCAGTTGACAGCTGTCAAGCGTGAGTTCTATGACCTGGGAGGGATGCCCCATGTCATTGGGTCCATAGATGGAACACTTGTGGCTTTGGTACCACCACAGGCACAGGAGGTAGCCTTCCGTAACGCAAGCATTACCACTCCATTAATGCCCTTGCGATGTGTCTTGCCAACATGGTGATTTCACATGTCTGTGCTCGTTTTCCAGGATCAGCACACGATGCGTACATCATGAGGCGTAGCAGGGTGCCTGAAATGATGCTGTAGCTGTGCAACGAACAAGCATGTATTGTTGGTGGGAATACTCTGGCAGTCCTGCATTTAACGTCATCTTCCTGTCTTACTGCTTCTCCTGACCCACTCTTGTCCATGATGTTTCCATGTAGGGGACGCTGGCTATCCCAACATGCCATGGCTGATCACGCCTATCCGCAACCCCAGCACGGCTGCCGATCACCGCTACAACAACGCCCATGGGCGGACCAGGCGAGTGATAGAGAGGACGTTTGGCCTCCTGAAGAGCTGATTCCGTTGCCTCCACAAGACCGGTGGCGCACTCCCATATGCACCGGTGAAGGTCTGCAAGATATTCCACGTGTGCTGCATGCTGCACAACATGGCAGTGGAGAAAGCTGTGCCACTCATACTGGATCCAGATGAGCAGGACCATCCACCCGTGGAGGATGAAGGGCTTGGTCACGAGGCAAGTGATGTGGAGGAGAAGGAGGCGGTAGAGGACATGCGGAGTCGGCTCATACGCAACTTCTTTGCTTATGGTGAGTTCCAGTGTCTGAGTGTGCACGCATTGGGCTGTGTGTGGCAAGTGTTGCAATGTGTGTGTCCATCTGCATGTCTTCCAAGTGAGTCAGAGGTGTGTTTGGATGTGTCACTCGAGTGATGGTGCAATAGAAGAATGTTTTTCCAGAGTCATCATTGTCACCTAGCATGTTGACAACCTAATATTTGTCGAGTACATGCACATGCATGCGAATGTGCTTCTTTTGGCTGACTTCTGGTGTGTCTCCCATCCACAGGTACTGGTGACATTGTTGTGCTCCTGCCATTCCTCATGAACACAGCAACATGTGCTGAATCAGCGTTACATGCACGGACAAGTTCGAAAATCTCCTTCGGGTAAGGGATGCCGCATGGCTTTTTGGGGGTGGTATTTGTTTTGAATATGTGTGCACTGCTCCTGTTCATGTTTGGATACTTTACATACATGTAGAATCACCATGGGGCACATGACATGGAGCAGAATTCACCTGAATTGATGGTCAGACTTGGTGACAGTCATCTGTAATGGGATTGTGGATTGTGATGGAGCCATCAATGTGTGTAACACTGCCCTCGGAAACATACGGGTTGCACCGGGTTGACATGGTGTGTGAATTCACCATTAGGGGCTCAATGGTGTATAGCAGCCTCTCCGTGAGCAGCAGAGGGTGTTTAGCTGTAACCCGTCACGTGTGTGCCAGTGCCATGGATTTCCAGCATCTGTGGTGGTAAGGGGGGTGCCAGTGTTGGTCCCACGTGTTCATCCACATGACCTGTGTATGTGTTGACAGAGTTGCATTAGCATTCCGACACACATGAGTAATAAAGGTGTCCCTCTGCCTCCAAGGTGCCTCATCTCTGTCAATGGTGGTCTGTTGCCACTGTGCATGCGGCATGTCTGGCATTGTTCTCAGAGATGGTGCATATGAGTCTATGTGTAGAGTAGCAAGATGCAAGCTGTTTGTCAGGGATTAGATTCTGTATTGTGCATGATGTCCATGGCTGTGTAGGTATTGTGGCATGTCAGTCTCCATGATGGCCACTGTGCTGCATGTGAATCCATTGTGTGTGTGTGTGCCATGTTGAACCAGACATTCCTACCTTGACATACACCTTTTGCATAGTTCCTTCCTGAGATCCTTGTCTTTGTGTGCTACTTGTGGCATTGTTTCCTTGACATGGCTGCTGCAGGCCCTGCAGCAAGGGCACCCAGTGTCCACGCAAATGAGCTGGTGTTCATTATGGATTGCTTGCTGACATGTGCTATGCTGATCAGCAGCATCTGTGCCTCATGCGGCAGCACACTCTGCATTATGCACAAGATCCCCAGTTCCATCCACCTCAAGGCAAGAGGGAGACCATCCCCCAGGTCAACTACGACATCCGTGTCTAATCCTACCCTGCACTCTACGGACATGTGCGTTAGAAATCCCATGATACTTGTCCACATCCAGGGTGCATCTGCACAGCTCTGCTACTACATCCGGCGACCAGGCCACATCAACGTCAAACAGAGATGGGGGGATTGGATCACTGCCAGCTGCAGGATGACCTTCTCAATCCACGCACACACTCAGGATGCAGCCCACAACCACAACACACCTTGTGGCACTGTGATCCAACACCCAATTGTGCCATCTCCATGCATCCAACCTTGGCTGGCCCACCATTCTCCACATCCACCTGACTCAAGCATGCAGGACATGGTTCTGCCTCGTGTCTACACATACCTGGGACTCCCACCCCAGGACACTCCACATGATCACTGACCTCTGCGCATGACTGCTGCTCTTCTAAATAGGTCTGTAGGCATAGTTGTGCGGGCACCCCCTCAGCTGGTTGGGCCCATCACGGGTGAGTATGGTGCTCCATGTCTGTCTTGGATGGTACATTGTGACCCATGTGTGTCCTGTGCCAGACTCAGACCCAGGGTATGGATGTTTGGAGTTACTTCTGAAATCAGGCATGGTTTGACTTTACAACACACACATGCAGTGGAATAATGCAAACTGTTGGCATCATCTTGTGATTATGATGATTTTTATTGGTGCTGGGGTACGTGATTGGGGGGGTGACAAGAGGTGCTTGGCGGGAGTGTAGAATCCAAAGTTCACAGGGGGAGTTGGTATCCTGCCATTGAAAGTCATCAGAGTCTGTGCCACAGTCTTTGTCAACATTGGTCAGACAGTGACCAGCAAGGCCATGTGGCAGAGAATGTCAGTTGCTGCTGTGCTGCTGTTGGGCCAGAGGGCCAGGTGCCAGGCCAGGTGACCTGGGAGATGGTGATGTTCCGCTGACTCTCACGGTCTTTTGCGTGGACGACCCACCTTCCTGCGGGGACCCTCAGAAGCAGGCCTTGACGATGTTAGGGACGCTCCGTCAGATGAATCCTCCTCCTCCTCCTCCCTCCCTGTTTCTGATGCTGTCTACGCCTGGTGGCACAGGGAGGGTTTGCTAGGCTTTGGGCGATCTGGCGGAGTGATTGGCTCACGTCCCTATGCACCACCAGGAACTCTGCCAGTCTTGCCTCCATCCGTCCATGGTGTTGTGGATGACTGGCATGATGCTCGACCTGCAGGGTGTTCATCTCATTGAGGGTCTCAACTACCTGGTCGATGCCTCTGGAGTCACGCCGGTATGCGTCCAGGATGTTTCTGACGTGTGACATTGCCAGGTCCTGAGCCAACTGGTCAGGTTCGCGCCTCCGCCGTCCTTCACTCCCACCACCCCTGCCCACTTGCGCCTGGCCGGCCGTTGTGGGCACATCGGGTCTCCGGGATCCCTGAGGGAAGGCATTTGCGGTGTCGCCTGCCTCCTCCTAGGTGCCCGGAGAACCTTGTCCCTCCTGGACAGACTGGCTGTGTTGTTGTGTGCGGGCAGGGCTCCTGGGTGTCTCCTGGGATGTGGCAGGAATGGGGGTGGTGGTTGGCATAGTTGTACCTGACGCAGGTGCTGCAGGTGGTTGGACACCAGAGGTGCCAGGTTGGTCTGGGTCATCCACGGAGTGGTGAGAGTCATCGCTGCCGGTAGGGTCCTCTTCACGCAGAGCCTGGTCCTGTGAGTCTTCCCCCCCAGTGTTGGGGGGAGATCGACATCCATGTTTAAATCATTTTTGATTTGGCACAGTTCCTCTGGGTGGTTGGATTTGGCTAGCATTCCTCTCACAGTGCACTTGTGCATGGGTATGTCCCTTGGCCACAGCTTTTGACACTTTACCTATGTGTGACACAATCTTTGTTGATGCATCTTTTGGGAGCAGTGTAGTGAGCGGGCGTAGCAAGCCATGCAGAGCCGCCTTGCGTGTTGCACTGTACGTGACCAAATGTTGTTTTTTCCATGCTATTTGAGAATGCAGGTAGGTAACTTAACAATTTGTGACAGGGTTCTGACAAACACAGTGGGTGGGTATACTGGGTGTAAGGTTCTGCTTGTGCCTGCAGCACAGATGTACTCGTGCACAGATTGACTCATGGCCCAGTGTTTATCAAAGGTTGAAGGGGGGTTCACGCAGTGCCAAACCTTGTCTACATGCACACAGTCCACCTGCTGATGAGCGGACATGGCCACACCACCCAAGGGTTATTTGGTCTCCCTCTGTCTCCCTTTCTCCCTCCCTCTGTCAGCCTCCTCCCTCTGTCCATCTCCCTCTATCTCCCTTTCTCCCTCCCTCTGTCAGCATCCTCCCTCTGTCCGTCTCCCTTTCTCCCTCCCTCTGTCAGCCTCCTCCCTCTGTCCGTCTTCCTTCCTCCCTCCCTCTGTCAGCCTCCTCCCTCTGTCCGTCTCCCTTTCTCCCTCCCTCTGTCAGCCTCCTCCCTATGTCCATCTCCCTCTGTCTCCCTTTCTCCCTTCCTCTATCAGCCTCCTCCCTCTGTCCGTCTCCCTCTATCTCCCTTTCTCCCTCCCTCTATCAGCCTCCTCCCTCTGTCCGTCTCCCTCTATCTCCCTTTCTCCCTCCCTCTGTCAGCCTCCTCCCTCTGTCCGTCTCCCTCTATCTCCCTTTCTCCCTCCCTCTGTCAGCCTCCTCCCTCTGTCCATCTCCCTTTCTCCCTCTTTCTGTCAGCCTCCTCCCTCTGTCCGTCTCCCTTTCTCCCTCCCTCTGTCAGCCTCCTCCCTCTGTCCGTCTCCCTTTCTCCCTCCCTTTGTCAGCCTCCTCCGTTTGTCCGTCTCCCTTTCTCCCTCCCTCTGTCAGCCTCCTCCCTCTGTCCGTCTCCCTTTCTCCCTCCCTCTATCAGCCTCCTCCCTCTGTACGTCTCCATCTATCTCCCTTTCTCCCTCCCTCTGCCAGCCTCCTCCCTCTGTCCGTCTCCCTTTCTCCCTCCCTCTGTCAGCCTCCTCCCTCTGTCCGTCTCCGTTTCTCCCTCCCTCTGTCAGCCTCCTCCCTCTGTCCGTCTCCCTTTCTCCCTCCCTCTGTCATCCTCCTCCCTCTGTCCGTCTCCCTCTATCTCCCTTTCTCCCTCCCTCTATCAGCCTCCTCCCTCTGTCCATCTCCCTCTATCTTCCTTTCACCCTCCCTCTGTCAGCCTCCTCCCTCTGTCTGTCTCCCTCTATCTCCCTTTTTCCCTCCCTCTGTCAGCCTCCTCCCTCTGTCCGTCTCCCTTTCTCCCTCCCTCTGTCAGCCTCCTCCCTCTGTCCGTCTCCCTTTCTCCCTCCCTCTGTCAGCCTCCTCCCTCTGTCCGTCTCCCTCTATCTCCCTTTCTCCCTCCCTCTATCAGCCTCCTCCCTCTGTCCGTCTCCCCTTCTCCCTCCCTCTGTCAGCCTCCTCCCTCCCTCTGTCTGTCTCCCTGTGTCCACCTCTGTCTCTGTCCCTCTCTCTGCCCCTCTCCCTTCCTCTGTGTGTCACCCTCTGTCACCTCAGCCCAGCTTCCTGGGCACACACAGTTTGCAGGTCTTTCAAAGGCCATTGGCTTGTTCATGTGGGTTTGTTTCTTCTCTGCCGGCACCCATTGGCCAGAGTGTCTGAGTCTGCGCTGCTGCTGTGGCGGTTTGTGCTGACACTCTTTCAGTGTGCTGCGTCTTCATTAGCTGCTGTTATGTGCAAATTGTGCCTTCATACCCATGTCGTCCTGCAACGCGGCCACCATTAGCAGGCAAAACAGTACTGTGTGGGGACACAATGTTTGTATGGCTGTGCCCTAAGCGATATGGGCTGAGGGATTGTTGTGTGCTTCAGAGTTGCTCTATGTTAGTTTTGAGGCCCACCCTCCCGGCATCGGGGACATCCTGTCTTGTGTTGGTGTTTTGTGTGGCCTGTGACTTGGCATGGCCTTGCTTGGGGCATGGGGCATGGAGGCGCTAGTAGCATGTGTGTGGTTTTGGAGTGTGGTTGTGTCCGGTGCTGGCTTGGGGGGTTGCGTGCATGATTGGTATTTGGGTTGTATATGGCGTTCCCCCCATGTGAGGTGAGTTGTTTGTGTACTCACCAGGCTCTCGGACTCCTTCTAGTCCGTCTACTCCCAACGGTGGCAGCGTGGCCATCACCTTCTCCTCCCAGGGATGGTAGTGTACCGGTCTGCGGGACGGACCTCCTCCAGTGATGTTGGCCTGGTTGTGGTCGTCCGTCATTTTGCGGCGGACCGTCCTCTGCAGATCGTACCACCTGGCTTGGCACTCATGCCTGGTCCTTCTGGTGGCCCCAACAGCATTCACAGAATTGACTATCCTCTCCCACATGGCAGATTTTTCAGATATGCTGGTCCGTCTGACCAATGTTCCAAAGAGCTGTGGCTCGACTCTGATGATTTCGTCGACAAGGACCTCCAGCTCGTCCTTTGTGAACTTTGGATTCTTGTTAGTGGGCATGGTGTGGGGTGTGGGTGTGGATGGTTGTGGGGGTGTGGGTGTGGATGGTTGTGGGGATGTGGGTGTGGATGGTTGTGGGTGTGTGAGTGTGGTTGTGCAGGTGTGTGTGTGTGAATGTGATGAGGGTGTGTTTGTGATGGTGGTTGTGTGAAGGAGTGCAAGTGGAAGGTGTATTGATGGTTGAAGTATGGTGCAGTGCGTTGTCTCTGGGGTCTGTCAGCAGTGGTACTGTTGCAAAGGATCATGGTTTGTGTGTGTTGTGCCTTTTTATTGGTCCATTTGTGGGTGTGGCTGTGTTTGAACTTTGGGTGGGTGTGTTATAAGGAGTGGTAGTGGTTTGGGCCTCTGTTTAGCTGTTTGTCAGTTGCAGGTCAGTGTATAGGATGTATTTGGCCTTTTTGGATATGTTTTGTGGTGTTGTGTGCCTCGAATTGACTCTCCTTGTGTTTTTTTGGTTTGTCCTGGTTCAGTAGGAGTGTTTTTAGCGTCTGTGCGGTGCGTACATGGTCCATGTTGTTGTACAGTGCTGTCCTTTGCTATGGCTTAGTACGACTCGTACATGCGCGATGTTGGGTGAGGGTGCTGGTGTGTGGGCCTGTGGTAGGGTGCGTACGAACACGGGCAGGGTGTTGGTCCGCACCGTCCATCGGTGGTGGTGTTTCGCACCGTACATACAGGGGGGGCTGGGTGTAGGGTCCGTACATACACGGGTGGGGAGTTGGTACGCTCCATCCATACACGGGTGGGGGTATGGTCTGTACATACACGGGTGGGGGTACGGTCCGTACATGCACGGGTGGGGAGTTGGTACGCTCCATGCATACATGGGTGGGGGTACGGTCCGTACATACACGGGTGGGGGTACGGTCCGTACATACACTGGTGGGGTCTTGGTACGCTCCATTCATACATGGGTGGGGTGTGGGTACGGTCCATACATACACTGGTGGGGTGGGGGTACAGTCCGTATATACACGGGTGGGGGTACGGTCCGTACATACACTAGTGGGGTGTTGGTACGCTCCATTCATACACGGGTGGGGGTTCAGTCCGTACATACACTGGGGGGGAGTTGGTACGCTCCATTCATACACGGGTGGGGGTACAGTCCATACATACATGGGTGGGGAGTTGGTACGCTCCATGCAAACACGGGTGGGGGTACGGTCCGTAAGTACATGGGTGGGGGTACGGTCCGTACATACACTGGTGGGGTGTTGGTACGCTCCATTCATACACGGGTGGGGGTATGGTCCGAACATACACTGGTGGGGTGTTGGTACGCTCCATTCATACACGGGTGGGGTGGGGGTACGGTCCGTACATACACGGGTGGGGAGTTGGTACGCTCCATGCATACACGGGTGGGGGTACGGTCCGTACGTACACGGGTGGGGGTACGGTCCGTACATACACTGGTGAGGTGTTGGTACGCTCCATTCATACACGGGTGGGGTGTTGGTACGCTCCATTCAGACACGGGTGGGGTGTGGGTACGGTCCGTACATACACTGGTGGGGTGGGGGTACGGTCCGTACATACACGGGTGGGGTGGGGGTACGGTCCGTACGTACACGGATGAGGTAGGGGTATGGTCCGTACATACACGGGTGGGGTGTGGGTACGGTCCGTACATACACGGGTGGGGAGTTGGTACGCTCCATGCATACATGGGTGGGGGTACGCTCCATGCATACACTGGTGGGGGTTCGGCACGTACATCCGCGGCCGGGGGGCGTTTTGCGCGTACATGCTGGGTCTGTGGTGGGGTGTTCGGCGCGTATGCGGGCACATGTCTCCATGGTTGCTAAGGGAGTTCGGTCCGTACAGTGTTTTTTCCATACAGTTGTGAAATCGAAAGGACGGGAGTGATCGTACTTGCGCGGTCGGACTTAATTTTTCCGATTCGTACGGTAATTCGTCCGGGGATGTGTCGAACACAATTTCCGACCCGAAGACGTGTGGGGAAATGTTCCCGATGTGATTCGTATGGAGTTTTTCCCATGCGAATCGTACTTGGCAGTTTGTACGCTACTTGTACGATTCGTACGGAAAAAAATCCGGATCCAATTCGGACGGGGGAAATATTTCCATGATCGGAATCGGCCCCTAAGTATGTTAGTTTATTATAATATACGTTTTGATGTTTTTAAACCCACATCTATTGTGGTAGAACTGAGACTCCAAATCCCAGAATGCAAAGGGCTAGTAACTAAAATTTAGGACTGTTCGAAGCTGTCACACGTCAAATGCTAAAACTTGGGAGACATGATAAAACTGCCAAATAGCCTTTTAAATTGCTGTTTTTTAAGATCAGTGCCATTTTAAAATACATAACAGCTTTTTAGTCGCTCTGTCCCCCACTGCTGCTGCACATAAAAATACACTGCATGAACAACAATTTAGAATAGGCCCAACTGTCAAAGACCCAGGGACATACATTGCATGCCCATAAATGAAGTATACAATAATATGGCTACTTATTCGTAACTTGCTCCGACTCTGTATAACGAACGGATGTCAATCTTTACTTCAGCTGAGGACTGATGTATTCAACTTTTCTGAAAACGACTCTTTTGAGTTTCACTGAAAAAACAAATTATTCGGTTCTGTGGGCCATAGAGTTCAAGAACCCCGGGGCTTTTCTTTACAGGCATGCAGCTGCACTAGGTGTTTGCGTGCCGTCTACATGTCATCATTCGTAAACCCCAAGTCTACCGCTACTGTAATCCCTAGCTGTTACTCCTTGGTTTAACCAAAAACTGGATGCTCTCAGCCAAGTTGGATGACAGTGTCACCAGTGCATATGTACATTTCACTTCACACCAGTTCTGAATGTCATATATTATAATTCTAAAGGCAATCTTGTCTTTCAAATGGCTTTAAGAACTCCTACTGCGTGCATAGAAAACAAAATGTCACATCTTTGAAAACACTACCAATTTGTCAATAAGCACAGTAACAACCTCAAATAATGGTGAAAGACTAAACAACATCCCTTTTACTCAGAGAGAGATAGAGAAATCTTACTTTAAAATATCAATTGAGTCTATGCTGACGAGCCACAGCCGCATTTTTAAGTGTCAGTCAAACAAAAGTTTATTTGGACTAATTAGTCCTTAAACAGTACAATCTCCATACATACAGACTCTTATAATCTCAATTCTTAAATGAAATCTATCATAAAAATTCATACATTTAAATTCATTAAACTTTTGTTTAATGAATTTTAAATGTATGAATTTTAAGTGACATCCATCCACACTGGCAACTGATAGTGGTCCAAAGATTTCATACTCTGCCTGTATTTGCTCTGCGCACCCATTGTCATATGACATTATCTTAAATTCTGTTTCTTTGCTCACTGAATTTCAAGAAAATGGAACAAAGCATGCTCGCCACGCCATTATCGCCATCCTGCTTTGCTGCATTTGGCCAGTTTTCACATGCTGAAGTTCGTTCGGTGTGAAGTCAAGGCAATGTGTTCAAGATTTCATGACAGGAGGTATGGAACACATTTTGGCTCTCACACCAACACTCCTTACATCAGCATTCCCACAAACACTTCAGTTTTATTTTCTAGAAAGCTTTAAAAGCAGTATGCTGAAACTGTCCGTATTCCTGCAATGGATCACATGGTGCACAGTGGAACATTAATAGGCACAGGCAATTAGACCTGACATCATCCTTGGTCTGGTATTTCCCAAACTGTTTTACCTTCATACTGCCTGTTTTGGTGAATTCGTGTTTTTTCTTTTTTTTGCTTTAGGACTGTGCACACTTTACCACTGCTAACCACTACTAATGTGCTTATGCGGTCTCCTTTAAACATGGTAACAATGGCTTACACCTAACTGGCAGATTTAATCTACTTGCAAGTCCCTAGAAAAGTGATACTACCTTTATCCATGGCCTCCAGTGCTCATTGTACCACCCACTAAAGTAGCTATGACTGAGGCCTGCTACTGCAGCCTTTAGTGCAGTTTTAAACTCCTATTTCAACCTGGCAAAATACATCTTTTGCCAGGCCGAACCCAATCCTTTTTAATGCATATTAGTCACCCTAAGGTAGGCCATAAAGGCACATAGGGCAGGGTGTATTGTATTTAACAAGCATTTGCAATGCAATAGGTCTCGCATTTGCGAGAGTTTGAGCTGTTGGCATTGTACATGACAATGCCTTTTATTTTTGTTTTCAAAACCTGCAAGAGGTGCGTAAACAATCATTTTTAGGTCTCGCGCCTAGCGTTGCAGTTCGCAGCAATGCTCGCACCGCGCGATACCTCTTGTATGGGCTTCAGGAAGCTAACCACACGCTTGTGCGTGTGATTTTGCTTTCGCTGGCTGCCATTGGCTTTAGCGTGCTTTTTAAAGCAAAATACAGCACGCAATTGGGCAAAGGCTGGCACATGTCCCGCCTTTGCTCCGTCCATTCCCACCGGTATCTAGCACGCGCAGCAGCGCACGTTCACCTCGCTGCCGCGCTCCCTTGCCCCGCTCCTCTGTGGTGCACGCGCACCACTGGTTTTGCTTTGTTGTTGTTTCTATCTATGCGCAAATGAAATAAACGCTGTCTCGTACAATAATGCTGTCACGATTACACCGCAGTTGTTTACGCCATTTAGTGTGAAAGCATCGTATTGGTGGCGGAATGTTTTTTTTAGGTTTACTACAAACATTATTAAAGAATGCTATCAACAAAAATGCAAGATTTCTGCTAGCAACACAAAAATTACAAAATAAAATCCAGTTGAAATAATACTAACAATATTTACGGATGTTCTTGTTATATTTGTTGCTGTTATTAATGTTATTGCTGATATTATCCATAATAGCTCGGTATGGAAATTAATATTGTTACGCGCAGTGGCTTTAGTGTTGCTAGTTTTTCATTTCTGGGAATTTGTCAAACTGTACAGTGTGCACAGTCCCGCTGCGGCTGACACACCGTTCCTTTACAGTGCCCGTTTGTGTCAGCCCGCTCGAGCGCCGCAGCGCCTGCCCTGTGCTTGGACTCCCCACACAAACAGCCGGTGGATGCCCCCCGCCGCATAGCTGAGTTTGGGGCGTTCACTCTATTATTCCAAACCCCGCTAAAGTTTGCTTTCTTTCTGACGCAATTGTTAATTACCACCCGAGAGGGCAGGGGTAATGCACTGGATAGTGACGTCATTATTGTATGTTTGTGATCAAAATCATTGTGTATATAACAGAATCTCGAGTACATCTTCAAAAGCCACGATTATGTAGTGGAAGGCGTATGCATGTTTTAGCTTCTTGGGAAATGTCAGCGTTCATGCTCAGTGGTGTCTGTAACGTGCAGCAGTGTTCTTCGATACCTAATTAAGCATGTGTTTCTAATCAGTGCGTGTTCGCTTTGTTGATGCGCTCGCTGCATATGCATACATGATAGGCATTACAAGTAAACTAATAGTAGGAAAAACAACAGCAAAAGTGGACATGCAGGAGATAAAACATAATGTATGATATACAAATTCTGTACAGATCGCATACAAGCATTGCTTAGATACATTGTGTATGTGTGTGTATATCACTGTTTATGTGTGTACATTACTGTCTCTGTGTGTGCATGATTGTTTCTATGTGTGCATTACTATCCCTGGATACGTCATTGTCTCTGTTTCTGCGTTTTGTCTCTGTGTGTACATTATTGTCTCTGTGTGTGCATCACTGTGTCTGTGTGTGTGTCTTTGTCTTAGTGTGTACGTCTCTGTCTGTGTATTTACTAGGCCTGGGCAAAAATTTCGTTCCGTTCGCGGAAATTGCGATAATTTGACATTTTCGCGTTCCACGGAGAGCGCAAAAATGTCAAAATTTCCGCTTTCCGCAGCTTGGCGATAATTTGTTTCTTGCTCGCGCTGTAAAATAATACATTCTCGCGCGCGCGCAATCGCCTTACCTGAATCCCTGCGTTAGCCGACAAGTTTTCTTGATCCGGTCGCGTTCTCCATGAGATGTTGGATTGTTTTTAGCCATTTGCGCTGTCTCGCGACAGTTCGCGGCCGCAGTGACGTCATGCGTCGCACGATCACGTCTTTCTTCTCGCGATCATGCACCGCGAGACAACTCAAAACAAGATGGCCGCACCCGCGAGCAACCACATGGGTAAGTTGGCGACCCGCAACTGTGCAGAAAATCTCGCGAACATGCGGGAAAAAATAATTCCGCATCTTCGCGATATTTCCGCTTGTTTGCGATAATTTTAAAAATGTTCGCGATAATTTGCGAAAGTGGATTTCGCAAATTCCGCCCACCCCTAGGGCCCGATTCACAGAACTAACTTAAGACAAAATCCTAAACTTACTACCATTTTGGTATTCACAGAAGGCACTTACTCATTTTGGTATTCACAGAAGGCACTTACTCATTTTGGTATTCACAGAAGTTAGGAGTCCTAAGTTTAGGACTCCTAAATGCCTTCTGTGAATACCGAAAGTCTTAAAATTAGGATTTTTTGCAGTTTATTTGTAGTATAGTTAGGACTCCTAACTTTAGGACTCCTAAATGCCTTCCCTGAATACCGAAAGTCTTAAAATTTAGGATTTTTCTCAATTTAGGAGTAGTAAACTTAGGACTCCTAACTTTAGGACTCCTAAATGCCTTCTGTGAATACCGAAAGCCTTAAAATTAGGATTTTTCGGAGTTTAGTAGTATTATAGTTAGGACTACTAACTTTAGGACTCCTAAATGCCTTCCCTGAATACTGAAAGTCTAAAAATTAAGATTTTTCTCAATTTAGTAGTAGTAAACTTAGGACTCCTAACTTTAGGATTCCTAAATGCCTTCTGTGAATACCGAAAGCCTTAAAATTAGGAATTTTCTCAGTTTTCTCAGTTTAGTAGTAGTATAGTTAGGACTCCTAACTTTAGGACTCCTAAATGCCTTCCCTGAATACCGAAAGTCTTTAAATTAGGATTTTTCTCAATTTAGTAGTAGTAAACTTAGGACTCCTAACTTTAGGACTCCTAAATGCCTTCTGTGAATACCGAAAGCCTTAAAATTAGGATTTTTCTGAGTTTAGTAGTAGTAAAGTTAGGAGTCCTAACTTTAGGACTCTTAAACTGAGAAAAATCCTAATTTTGAGACTTTCGGTATTCACAGAAGGCATTTAGGAGTACTAAAGTTAGGACTCCTAACTTCTGTGAATACCAAAATGAGTAAGTGCCTTCTGTGAATATGAAAATGGTAGTAAGTTTAGGATTTTGAATTAAGTTAGTTCTGTGAATCAGGCCCCTAGTATTTACATCACTATCTCTGTATGTGCAATACTCATCTGTTTGCCCTGTTCCCATCATGCACTGGGACAGGTACAGACTAATTTGCATGTAGCCAGGTTCTGAGCTGGGATGGTGCAGTGAGCTAAAAAACGGTGATGGATTAAAACCATGATCTCTTGACTTGGTAAGAGTATTCTGCATCATTCAGAAACTCTGTCCATCACCACCCCCTTTTTCCCAAATCGATTTTATCCACACTCAGTGTGGGAGGGTATGCTCAGACGTGAGTCCCGTGCTCATTGCACCATCAGGATTCAGGCAAGCCGGGCCGACGAAGGCTGTGATGTCAGAATCCGGTCCCCGGAAGCTTGTTTCCTTCCCAGTATAAGAATTGGCTTGGTAGTTTGGTTTGCCCTGTTCCCATCATGCACTGGGACAGGTACAGACTAATTTGCATGTAGCCAGGTTCTGAGCTGGGATGGTGCAGTGAGCTAAAAAACGGTGATGGGTTAAAACCATGATTTCTTGACTTGGTAAGAGTATTCTGCATCATTCAGAAACTCTGTCCATCACCACCCCCTTTTTCCCAAATCAATACTCATCTGTGTGCATCACTGTGTCTGTATGTACATTACTGTTTCTGTCTATGCATCACTGTCTCTGTATTACTGTCTGTCTGTGCAGCAGTGTTTCTGTACGTGCATCAAGCCTCTGTGTGTGCATCACTGTGTGTGTATGTGTATTACTGTCATTGTATGTGCAATATGTCTCTGTATGTGCAGAGATTAGGTTTCTCTCAAACATGATTCATGATATCACAGCAGAAGGCTTTTTCACATGGTAAAATCACCTTAGAACACACCACAATTCCTAAAATGAGTATGGTAAATGATTTATAATGTAACTAAAGTCTTAAAACCTTCTATTAACTGCAATGCTTTTTAATGAGGTGCTATCATGTATATTGGTCCCAAGATGGCTGCCAACACTTCTTGGATGAAGTACTGACAGCCAGTCAGATCTCACGATGAGATGTGTGGTTAGGCTCCGCCCAGATATATCTATCTTTTTAACTCTAATTTTCTCAGGAACTACTGAACGGATTTACACCATTTAAGCAAAAGGCCCGAGTCTGAACTGAGTACTAATTCTTTACCAAATTTGGTTTAATTCCGTTCAGTCCATACAGGACTTGATTATGTGCTTTCCGCACTACACTTCCCATAATGCACAGCCTCATTTGAGCCTCCCATTGGTGGGTGTGTCATATGTAAAATGGTGAAGTGGGTTAGCGGTTGTGCACACCGTTTCCGTTAAAGCCTCTGAAGAGAAGCATATGGAGCTTCGAAACGCGTCAGGCAAATCCACTACGGAGCGGCTCCTACAAGCGGATCCCCGTCCCTACCTACACATAGATCAAGCTGCTGATCGAGTGCTACTTACAGGTGGACAACTTTGGAGCAGAATATAACACGCGGCCGTCTAGCCGCGGAGTATGCACCACCCCGGAAGTCTTGGGGGCCACGAAAGTGGAACAGCAGCCTTACATAGGATCGAGGACAGGCCCACTTGCAGGGTCCATACAGGACTTGATTATGTGCTTTCCGCACTACACTTCCCATAATGCACAGCCTCATTTGAGCCTCCCATTGGTGGGTGTGTCATATGTTAAATGGTGAAGTGGGTTAGCGGTTGTGCACACCGTTTCCATTAAAGCCTCTGAAGAGAAGCATATGGAGCTTCGAAACGCGTCAGGCAAATCCACTACGGAGCGGCTCCTACAAGCGGATCCCCGTCCCTACCTACACATAAATCAAGCTGCTGGTCGAGTGCTACTTACAGGTGGACAACTTTGGAACAGAAGATATATATATATATTACCTACTGGCGGTCGCCAGTAGGTAGTTATAGTTAGGACCCCTTTTCCATAGGAAATCCGCAACATTCTATTTTGAATAACTTTGGCGCCGGTCGACGAATCCTCGCGAATTTCTCAAAATAGGTGGGGCGCTACGCTCCGCTCCTACCCTGAAAGTCTCGGGGGGATACGTCAAGCGGGGGCTGAGATAAAAGGGGGGTCCCAAAACGCGTTTTTCCCATGCATTTTTCCATAGGACCTTTAGAACGAGCTACAGCCCGAACGGCTGAACAGAATTACTAGAAATTTGGCAGAGAGGTAGTCCCTATGTCAAGGAAGTGCCTTTTGTAGGTTTGGTGTAAATCTGTTCAGTAGATTCTGAGAAAATAGCTTTTAATTCAATATATATATCTGAGCCCGCTTACGGTACGCTTACCGTACGCTTACGGTAAGCTTACGGTACGCGTACGGTGGCGTGCGCGAGCGCGAATCTGATTGGCTCTTAGATCTTAGTAAACATTCGAATCGGCCGAAACCAGGAAGCGGCGTCCGCCATTTTGTCTCTCGCACTGAGTGTTATTTATCAAACATGATGCCAAAAAACATGTTACGGGGCTGTTTTGACAACTCCCTCCCACATAGTCATGTTGAGGGAGTCCCCAAACATCCCCCAAGAGCAAAAACGGTTTTATTTTTTTTTCGGCAATTTCGCCGAGTACGCTTACGGTAAGCGTACGGTAAAAAATAGAAATAAAAAAAACACTATCCACACTTACCCCACCCCCTGTGCTTTTGGTGGCCGTAGGCCACCAAATGTACAGGGCTTATTAAATCAGTAAAAAAACTATATTTTGGCAACATGAAATTATAAAATCGAAATAAAAAAAACACTATCCACATTGACCCCACCCCCTGTGCTTTTGGTGGCCGAAGGCCACCAAATGTACAGGGCTTATTAAAGTTGATAAAAACCGTGCACGGAACGCACTGCGTTACGTGGGCGCGCACGCCTCGAATGGCGTAAAGTAACTTAGCATTTAAAAAACCGTACAAATTCACTGAAAAAACCATAGGTTTCACACACGTTATAGTTAGGAATTAGCATTTAAAAAACCTTGCAAATTCACTGAAAAAACCATAGGTTTCACACATGTTATAGTTAGCGGAAATTTTACTGATAAAAAACCAATGAAATTGCCCCGTTATAGTTAGTGCTGGCAACTATAACTCACGCGACCGCAATCTTCTGCTGATGACATATGTGTCTTTATAAAAAAAAATATTTGTAATATATGTATAGCTAAAAATGTATGGAAGAAGACATGGGCAAATAAGTGTCTAAATACAGTATTAGCATCAGCAGAGGATTGCGGTCGCGTGAGTTATAGTTGCCAGCACTAACTATAACGGGGCAATTTCATTGGTTTTTTATCAGTAAAATTTCCGCTAACTATAACATGTGTGAAACCTATGGTTTTTTCAGTGAATATATATATATATATATATATATATATATATATATATATTACCTACTGGCGGTCGCCAGTAGGTAGTTATAGTTAGGACCACGTTTCCATAGGAAAACCTCAACATTCTATTTTGAATAACTTTGGCGCCGGTCGACGAATCCTCGCGAATTTCTCAAAATAGGTGGGGCGCTACGCTCCGCTCCTACCCTGAAAGTCTCGGGGGGATCCGTCAAGCGGGGGCTGAGATAAAAGGGGGGTCCCAAAACGCGTTTTTCCCATGCATTTTTCCATAGGACCTTTAGAACGAGCTACAGCCCGAACGGCTGAACAGAATTACTCAAAATTTGGCAGAGAGGTAGTCCCTAGGTCAAGGAAGTGCCTTTTGTAGGTTTGGTGTAAATCTGTTCAGTAGATTCTGAGAAAATAGCCTTTAAATCAATATATATATCTGAGCCCGCTTACGGTACGCTTACCGTACGCTTACGGTAAGCGTACGGTGGCGTGCGCGAGCGCGATTCTGATTGGCTCTTAGATCTTAGTAAACATTCGAATCGGCCGAAACCAGGAAGCGGCGGCCGCCATTTTGTGTATTTCACTCTGAAAAAAAAGAGTGAAAACAAGGAAAGGGGGCAAGGAGGAGAGTTACAGACCCCCTAACAATTGTAAGGGGGTCAAAGAAGGACAGAAAAGTACAAAAAAAACATTTATTGATTTTAAAAAAAATCACGGGGTACGCGTACGGTAAGCTTACGGTAAGCGTACGGTAAAAAAAAAAAAAATAAATAAATGAAAAGCAGATTTAAGAGTTTAGAAATTAGGGAGCTCTAAAAAGAGCTGTTGTGTTTATGAAGTCATTTTTTTAGTGGTACCTACAAGTAAGTACCGATGCAGAGTCTAAGGTTCAAGAGGAAGACTCTGTTCCCTTCATCATTGAAGTGCACACCATCTCCTCTATAAATGTCTTGCATGTCATAACGCAAGTTGTTGTGGTAAATGGCACCCATACCATAGTCACGGAGGAAAGCAGAAACAGATTTGTTGACGTGCTTTCTTGCTTTGACAATCTGCGGACAGAAATGATTGGACCAGTTCCATTTTTGCCTTTGGCATATGTTGGAAAACACAAAGGCAGTTTTAGGGAAAAGTGTAAACAGTTGTGCAAAGGTGTCCTTCATAAGCATTTCCAGACCTACCCCAGTCAAAGTGCCTAGGTCATTGCCACCACAGTGCACTATTATGAGGTCAGGGTGTTGGATTTGAATGAAGGATTTCACCAATGGCATCAATTGGTGCCACTTTAACCCTCTCTGACCAATCCATTTAATGTCTACATTTGGCAAAGCAAGGTCTCTCACCATATCTGTTTTCTCTGCAAACTTTTCACTCCAGAAGACATAGCTGTGCCCTACAATCCACACTGTGAACATCTTCAAAGGAGAACTGGATGCACTCAGGAGGTGTCTTTCAGTAGAATGGCAATATGAAAAGAAAGACAGTTTGGAAATGGAGGCATACATATTTTTTTAAAACAAAAAGAACTGAATGGCTGTTTCATACCATTCCAGAATAAAAACTAGGCTGTATGTGTAAATTTATAGAAGCATGTATTGTATTGGTACAGAAAAATGTGTAACCAAAAAACAGTACTATGGATTTGCTGTTAGGTTTGAAAAGTCAAGCACTCTTGCTCTGTGGAATTGAAACATTGTGTGTCGAACTTCTGACCTAACTGCACACAGCAGTGTTCCATGAGCTGTTGCTATGGTAGCAGGCAGGAGTCAAGTTGGGGGAAGGGTACTAGGCAGAAGTCAAGTTGGGGGAAGGGTACTTTTGGAAAAGGGTTCGTTTTCAACCAATAGAAATGTGTGAATACATGTGAAAAAAAGGGGGAAGCACTGAGATTTGAAACTTACATGTATATGTGTGGAAAAATAGAGGGAAAGTTTGCCATTATCTGGTTCTGCTGAGAGGAGAGAGGTGAACACAACAGAGATCCTGGCTCTGATAATCTGCTGTTTGAGTGTCACATTTCTTTCAGAACTAACTAATTTTAAAGGTGAGTTTACAGTTTGAGAGGGTATGTATGTGGTAACTTAAGAAATGAATAATAGAAATGGGAATTGTTTTTGTTGTAGTTACACATGGTGGTTTCATAATGTGTCAGTGTGTAAAAGTGATTTACATTTGCCCCTGAAAAAATAAAAGAGCAGTAAGTGTGCTTTGAAATTGGCAAAGAAATTTCGTTTTGGCACTAATGTGAAAACATGACTCTGTGTGCATAGAAGAATTATAGACAGAGATTTATTGCGTCTTGCTCTGGTGATTTCACAGTTGCATTAGATGGAAAGGGGGAGCGAATTTTTGGGGGAAGAAGCAGAGGCTTAGCACATACCCATGTCCTTGCCGTGTATAGTCATGCACAGTATGTACAAGCCAGTGGGGTTTTCAGGTTTAAGTCTGTAATGCAAATACATTCAGCATCACTAAGGCTGGTTGCCCTTGGTGGAGTGTAGGCAGTCACAGAGAATGCACATGGTGGTGGTCTGAAAAAAAAACAGCTTGGACACGTGCAATTAAATAAAGCAAAAATAGTGGTTTCATAATGTGTCAGTCTGTAAAAGTGATTTCAAATTGTAAAAAGAGATTTTCACTTGCCCCTGAAAAAAAAAAAGAGCAGTAAGTGTGCTTTGAAATTGGCAAAGAAATTTCGTTTTGGCACTAATGTGAAAACATGACTCTGTGTGCATAGAAGAATTATAGACAGAGATTTATTGCGTCTTGCTCTGGTGATTTCACAGTTGCATTAGATGGAAAGGGGGAGCGAATTTTTGGGGGAAGAAGCAGAGGCTTAGCACACACCCATGTCCTTGCCGTGTATAGTCATGCACAGTATGTACAAGCCAGTGGGGTTTTCAGGTTTAAGTCTGTAATGCAAATACATTCAGCATCACTAAGGCTGGTTGCCCTTGGTGGAGTGTAGGCAGTCACAGAGAATGCACATGGTGGTGGTCTGAAAAAAAAACAGCTTGGACACGTGCAATTAAATAAAGCAAAAATAGTGGTTTCATAATGTGTCAGTCTGTAAAAGTGATTTCAAATTGTAAAAAGAGATTTTCACTTGCCCCTGAAAAAATAAAAGAGCAGTAAGTGTGCTTTGAAATTGGCAAAGAAATTTCGTTTTGGCACTAATGTGAAAACATGACTCTGTGTGCATAGAAGAATTATAGACAGAGATTTATTGCGTCTTGCTCTGGTGATTTCACAGTTGCATTAGATGGAAAGGGGGAGCGAATTTTTGGGGGAAGAAGCAGAGGCTTAGCACACACCCATGTCCTTGCCGTGTATAGTCATGCACAGTATGTACAAGCCAGTGGGGTTTTCAGGTTTAAGTCTGTAATGCAAATACATTCAGCATCACTAAGGCTGGTTGCCCTTGGTGGAGTGTAGGCAGTCACAGAGAATGCACATGGTGGTGGTCTGAAAAAAAAACAGCTTGGACACGTGCAATTAAATAAAGCAAAAATAGTGGATTCATAATGTGTCAGTCTGTAAAAGTGATTTCAAATTGTAAAAAGAGATTTTCACTTGCCCCTGAAAAAATAAAAGAGCAGTAAGTGTGCTTTGAAATTGGCAAAGAAATTTCGTTTTGGCACTAATGTGAAAACATGACTCTGTGTGCATAGAAGAATTATAGACAGAGATTTATTGCGTCTTGCTCTGGTGATTTCACAGTTGCATTAGATGGAAAGGGGGAGCGAATTTTTGGGGGAAGAAGCAGAGGCTTAGCACACACCCATGTCCTTGCCGTGTATAGTCATGCACAGTATGTACAAGCCAGTGGGGTTTTCAGGTTTAAGTCTGTAATGCAAATACATTCAGCATCACTAAGGCTGGTTGCCCTTGGTGGAGTGTAGGCAGTCACAGAGAATGCACATGGTGGTGGTCTGAAAAAAAAACAGCTTGGACACGTGCAATTAAATAAAGCAAAAATAGTGGATTCATAATGTGTCAGTCTGTAAAAGTGATTTCAAATTGTAAAAAGAGATTTTCACTTGCCCCTGAAAAAATAAAAGAGCAGTAAGTGTGCTTTGAAATTGGCAAAGAAATTTCGTTTTGGCACTAATGTGAAAACATGACTCTGTGTGCATAGAAGAATTATAGACAGAGATTTATTGCGTCTTGCTCTGGTGATTTCACAGTTGCATTAGATGGAAAGGGGGAGCGAATTTTTGGGGGAAGAAGCAGAGGCTTAGCACACACCCATGTCCTTGCCGTGTATAGTCATGCACAGTATGTACAAGCCAGTGGGGTTTTCAGGTTTAAGTCTGTAATGCAAATACATTCAGCATCACTAAGGCTGGTTGCCCTTGGTGGAGTGTAGCACTGTGGACATGGGCTTTTTAAAAAATCTGAAAAGTGGTTTCATAATGTGACAGTTTGTAAAAGAGATTTTCACTTGCCCAAAAAAAAGAGCAGTTTGTGTGCATTCAAATTGGCAAAGAAATTTCGTTTTGTGACTATTGTGAAAAGAAATTTAGTAATATATTTAAATACAATAACGGATTTTTTTTTTAGTTTTTTTCAGGTATTGCTGAAGAACAGTGAACAAAATTTAAGATGCCTACAAAATCTCGAGTTCAAAAAACGCTAAAAAAAAAACTATATTTGAAGACAACTGGAGGACCAAAGTTAGTAGAAGATGCTGATGTTGGGAAAAAGAAAAAATCTTCTGGTAAGCAAAAAAAACAATTTCTAAACAAAATATTCAAAACAAAGAAAAATGTACAAAATGTCTGTTCTCGGAAAAATGTAACAAAAAATAGAGAACAGCAAAAAATTGAGAATTTAGTTAATGCAAATATACCTTCTGCAATTGAAAAGTTTAACATAAACAGAAAAACAGCATTTAAAGAGATACGTAGAAAAATGTTTCAGAGAAGAGTTATGTCCAATTTGATAAAGGATATAAAGAAATATAAGCAAAAGGCAAAATATTACAAGAGAAAAAAAGAAATTGAAGCCATTGCAGCAAAGGCATTAGAATTAAAAAGGAAACTATTCATTTTAATTTTGAATAGGATGCGTACATTAGATAAAATGGTTAATGTACTGAAATCACAAAGCAAAAGCAAAAGAGTAGTGAACAGAACAAACTTTTGTAAAGTGTTTTTAGGAAAGTGGATGCATAGTTCAAGTAGTGAACCTTTTTTTAATGAAGAGAGCTATTTTCAAAGTAATAGTTTGCTGCATGCAGTTGACACCAGAGGTCGTTCATACGAAGTAAAAAATGGTTGCATAATGGAGAAGGAGATAATGGTTCCAAGAGATGAGGTACAAGTGATGCCAGATGAGGCAATGGGGAGACGTCCTAAAGCCCCAGTGTACACTTGGAATTGTAGTAGTATTTGCACTGTGCGTCAGGAATCTATTGACAGATTTCGAGAGTTTCTAAGAGAATATAGTAAAAAAAGTGTAAAACAAAATATTAAGGTGCTTCAAAGTCTGGATCCATGCAGAGTGAGAGAGAATACTGGTTTGCAGGGTCATTCTCTTGCTTGTCTATCTAGAAAAGTGTGCAATAGTGTTTTCCATCATTTTAGGATGCTGGCTGTTCATCATACTGAAATGAGAAAGTTTGTGAGACGGTTGTATTTTGCCAAAAGTCCAGCAATAAAGTTAAATGAATTGAATAGGGCTCTGTTCCGAGGAACGGTATCAGATGTAGAGAAGGTTGTTGATGAAATTCAGTTTTGTTACTTTGGTCCTGAACAAAACAGTGCAGAGAAGGACACAGTAAATGAGGCAGAAGTGGAAGAGAATGTAGAACCTTGTGTAAGTAAGACATTTAATGATCACATAACAAAATTTGCAATAATCTCTAATGAAAGACCAAATGTTACTTGTATTTGTTGCCGCAGAACTCATTATAGAAAACAAACTAGGAATGTTGATCTCTACAGAAAGAGTGAAAATGAAGATAATTATAAGTGGATGGATTTTGCCACATATATATTTCTTGAAAATTGTTTTGAATTGGGTGAAGATCAGCGTATTTGTAAATACTGCTACAACAAGTTAGAGGAAAATAGAATGCCGACCAGAGCTGTACATAATAATTTAGAATTGGATGCTATTCCTGCTGAACTTTCTGAATTAAATACATATGAGTCTATACTCATTCAATGTGTTCATCCGTTCCAGACCATAGTACGTATGGAGCCCAAAACTGGTAAATTACCTCCTTCAGATTTACTGAGAGGTTTAAAAGGTAGAGTGGTGTATTTGCCCTTGGATTTGAAAAAAAATATGGAAACTATTGATGCGGATACTTTGGAAACTGAACCATTAATTATTCTGGTTAATGGTGTACCTACAAAGAATAAGAAGATTTGGCAGGAGCTGGTAGATGTGCGGAAAGTACAAAGAGCAAATTTGTATTTGAAAAAAAATAACTAATGGTATGAATCAATTTATATAGAAGAAGAAGAAGAAGAAGAAGAAGATTTACAAGGAGACACAGAAACACCAACTGGACAAATTGAAAAAGTGGACAAGTCAAAGGAAGAAGAAATTTATGAACATTTTAGCATACATCCTCTCCATTCGAAAGAAGTTATGGGAGACAATATTGATCTCTTTCAGATGAAGAAAGCAAAAGGAAATCCCGTGAGTGTATGGGAGGAGAGCTTGGAAGCTCGATGTTTTCCCCAGCTGTTTCCTAAAGGAAAAGGAGGACGATACGATGAACGTCCAGAACAGATTCCAGCTTCAGAGTATCGAACTACAAGACTATATGCTGAAGATCCCAGATTTCGACAAAGTATTCCTTATTTGTTCCATCTTTTATTTGAAAGCGACTTGTCTGCACTGTCTTATGCAGTAAATCACATTTTAAAAAGTGGAGTACATTTACAAAATGTGTCTGCTAAGGATTTTATGGAGAAAGTGCAGCACCGAGATGATCATTTGGAAACACAACTGATCAATCTGATGGCTTGTCAGCGTGGGACAAATGAATATTGGTACCGACGCCATGGTGAACTAAAATGCATGTTACACAATTTAGGAACACCAACATGGTTCCTTACCCTAAGCTGTGCCGAGTACGCTTGGGATGATTTACTGGATTTTCTACGAGAGGCCAATTCAAACATTAAAAACATCGAATACAAGACAGCAGGAGAACTGTGCTCATTGGATCCGGTTAATGTTTGCAGATATTTCAATCATAGATTTGAGGCTATGATGTCCTTCATCTGCAATAAAAAAAATCCACCCCTTGGAGAAGTAGTGGATTTCTTTTGGAGAAAAGAGTACCAGGCAAGAGGTGCTCCTCATATTCATATGCTGCTGTGGATCAAGGATGCCCCAAAGTTTGGAACAGATACTGATGAAGCAGTGTTATCTTACATTGAAGAATATGCAACATGTGCTATACCTAAAAGCACAGAAGAGAACAAGTTAAAGGAGCAAGTTCTACGTTTCCAAAGTCATCGGTGTGGAAAATACTGTCGACGGAAATACAAGAGCAAAGAAAAATACTACACTAAATGTCGATTTGGATTTCCTAGACCTGTTCTTACAAATGGAAGAGTCAACAGTTTTATGTCAGCTGTGAGACATACTATCACAAGAAAATCACCTAAGAATACCTACAACCTTAAAAGAAAAGAAGAATCAAAAAATATAAATGACTACAACCCAGTCATTTTATCCATGTGGAACGCTAACATGGATATACAGTATGTTGCTGACAATTCCATTGCTGTTGCTCGATATGTAACGTCTTACATTACGAAATCAGAAAAAACAGAATTGAAGGAAATGTGGGAAGAGATTTCTCACGAGAAGACTGTCAGTAAGAAGCTGTACAGTTTCAGTTTGAAGATGTTATCGCATCGAGAAATTGGATCCTACGAATGTTCAGATAGGTTATCTTCTGCAAGTCTCTACTCGAAGTCAAGAAGAATAATTTGGGCAAGTTTAGGCCTTGCAGCAATGAGAAATCGGGTACTGAAATCTGTTGGAGAAATTGAATATTTGGCTGAGAATGACCCAGAAAGTACAGACATATTGAAAACAAACATGTTGGACACATATTATCCCAAGAGAAGTCATCATCTGGAGAACATGTGTCTCTATGAAGTGTTACAGAACTACATTTATTCACGGAAAGCTGCAGAAGACATCAACAGTGGAAAATATAAAGTTGTTGGTGAAGAAGGATGTTTGGTGAAGCAAACCAAAGGAAGTTTGATAAATCACCGGAAGCTGAGTTGCGACACTACCGACAAGAAAGAATTTTACTACTTGGCTCTTTTACAGTTGTTTAAACCATGGCGTACAGAGGATGAACTACTGGGAGAATTCCAGAGCTATGAAGATTCTTTTAATGCTTGCAAAGACAGCATACAATGCAGTACATTCTCAACTTATCTGCAAATGTTAAATGAAGAAATTGAACAGGAAACTACAATTGCAGCAGAAATAGCTAGAGACAGTTCTCAGGACAGCCAAAGTTCAGGAACACACAGTCAAGATCCCCTAGGACAACCAATCGTTGAAAATGAAGCATCAATAGCCATGAATGAAGTGGAAACGGCTATGAATCAAGCTCAAGAAGAATTTATAGACTTAGAAAATTTGGAAAGACAACTGAATCAAGAGCAGCAACAAATTTATGAAGAGATCAAAAACAAAATTGATCACGGATTTCTACATATCAAAAAAGAGTGCTCATGCACATCATTTCATCCAATCAGGATGTATGTAAGCGGACAAGCTGGCACTGGAAAAAGTTTCCTAATTAAAGTCATCAGAAGCTACCTAAAGCAAAAAACGGATTCTACTTTGTCTTGTGTGGTTACTGCTCCAACTGGGTTAGCAGCATATAACATAAAAGGAATCACCTTACATCGTTTGCTAATGTTACCAGTGGAGCATGAGAACAAAATACAATTCAACAAGCTAACTGGAGAAGCATCCTTGGAAGTTTCACGAGTATTGAAGAAGATGCAAGTTCTCATTATTGATGAGGTGAGCATGGTATCAAACTTAATGCTTGCCTTTGTGCATTTAAGAATGCAGCAAATTTTGAAGACAGACTATGACGTGTTATTTGGTGGAAAACACGTCATAGTTTTTGGGGATCTTTTGCAACTTACTCCAGTTAAAGGACAACCAGTGTTTAATACTGTGACACATGAAGACACAAAGAAGTCATTGGGAAGCATTGGAAATACAAATATTTGGTCCTTCTTTGAGTACAAGGAACTTACAACTAATATGAGGCAAGCAAACGATGAAGAATATGGAAGTATTCTGAAAGATATCAGGATTGGACTACTCACAGATGTTGGGAAAAAAGCATTACAGAGTCGGCTGCTACATAATTTATTTCCAAAGGAAGAAATAGTTGCAGAGAAAATATACAAGAATATTGCAGAAAACAAAAGTGTCATCTGCTTAATGCCAACTCTACGTGAATGCTCAATATTTAATGAGGAGCTTTTGAAATTGGAAAAGGAAGACATCAGGAAATTGGAAGCAGTGGACAAAATTGAGGATGGAAGAATTACAGTCACAGTAACAGGCAAACTGAAAAATAAATTGGACTCACTAGAGAAGAACATCTCCAAAACAGCAGGATTAGAAAAAAATCTTTATGTTTGCATGAACTGTAGAGTGTTTTTAAGGAGAAATTTGGATGTTGAGAAAGGCTTAGTGAATGGAGCGATGGGAAGAGTTGTGGGTTTTATTAATTATCAGAAAAAAGAAGGAATTGAATGTTTACAGATAAAATTTGATCAGATAGAGGAAGTTAAAGACATTTGTCGTTGTTCAGTTCGTTTCATGCTTGTGAAAGACTTATATGTACGTAGGAAGCAGTTTCCGTTTTCACTAGCATATGCTGTAACTATCCACAAGTCTCAAGGATTGACTGTAGATTGTGCATTTGTGAACATTGGTTCAACTGTGTTCAAAGAAGGTATGGCATATGTAGCTTTGTCACGAGTCAAAACATTATCAGGTTTATTCATGATAGACTTTGATGACTCAAAAGTTAGTGCTGATACAAACTGTGTAAAGGAGTATAATAGATTAAGAAGAAGCTATGCTCCTCATTTAGGTCAGTATCCTGTGTTGGAGAAACGTGTAGTTTCTCGTAAAAGGAGAAATGAGAATATCTGTAATGAAGATGTAGAGAAGAGGAAAAAAAAGAGGAGTGATGTAATTGCAAGCAAAAAGAATAAGGAAAATGAAGAACAGGTTGTAGGATGTCATTTTGAAAATAGCTCTGGTGTCAACTGCTACGCTAATGTAGTGCTGAATGTTGCATTTTATCTGGAAAGTTTGCAAGAGCAGATAATAGTAAATCAGGAAAAAAGATTCTGTTCAGAGCTCAGTCTCCTTTTTCAAAAGCTGAGTAAAGATAAAACTCAAATAGAAAGTGCTACTGAAATTAGAAAACTTTTAGATGTATGTTCAGGACGAACACAGTTTTCTCAAAATGAACAGCAAGATGCACACGAATTTTTGATGTATTTTCTTCAGGTAGTGGAAGAAGAAGGAGTTCCCATTGACATTTTTTTTTGGTCTCTCTTATAAATGGGAACATAGTTGTGATAATTGTTATAATATATGTGGCTCTATTGTTGATAATGAAAGGTTTATTTATTTGACATTGCCAGAGAGTAAAACAGTCACTTTTGCAAAATTAGTTAAAGATGCTAATCATAGCATGAAATGTGGTGAGTGTAATTCTGACATGTTTTCAACATTAATTTTAAGGGAATACGGACAGTATGTAATTTTAATGATGCAACGATGTAGAGCTGATGGATCA
Organism: Triturus cristatus; assembly: GCF_964204655.1. Lineage (NCBI taxonomy): Eukaryota > Metazoa > Chordata > Amphibia > Caudata > Salamandridae > Triturus > Triturus cristatus. The sequence continues at coordinate 1,128,502,273 of NC_140588.1, read as the reverse complement.
AAATTGGATACTTTAATAAAGAAGTTTACAGGACAGCAATTATCAATTTCAGGAAAAACTTTTGTAACTGTTGCAATAATTTTCCATGATGGACCTACTGTTACTTCTGGACATTACACAGTTTATCTAAAATGTGAAAAAGGCTGGACACTGTGTAATGATTCCAAATTGATTTTCAAACAACGTTTGCCTTTTGATTTAGCAAATTCCTATCTAATCTTCCTGAAACCTAAATTTTAGAGAGATTTGGCAAGATCTGGACAAAATAATTTTACCATTTTACTGGATTACCATTGCAATTTTGTAGAAAAAAGATTTTTAAAATTATCATTTGGCCTAAAGGAAAGATAACCAATTGTAATGTGGACTTTTTTAAATTTTAATGCAATTTTCAAAAACCAATAATTTAGAGATAATCGGTAACTTCTGCACATTTTAAATTATGGAATGCTATTGGACTGCCATTGGAAATTTTTTCAAAAATGATTTAAAAAATTACTATTTGGCCATGTGGAAAAGTAAGCAATTCTATTGTGGACTAAATAAATTATTCAAAAAATTTTCGTGAACCAAAATGTTACAGAGAATTGGTGAGATCTGGACAGATTAAACTTTAGAATTTTAATGGTTTTCCCTTGGAAATTTATTCCAGGAAAAAAAAAAAAATACTATTTGGCCTAAAGGAAATAAAATCAGATGTATTTTGGAGTTATTTGAGATATAATATTGTGATTATACTTCTGAAACAAACATATCAGACGGTATTTTAAAGAAAAAAGTATTGTTTTTAGATGATATTTTTTTAGAATAATATGCATTTCTGTAATGATAAGTTTAAGTGAGAAGACATTCTGGGCTTTTTTAATACAATCTTTGTGATTGTTAATTTTTTTTGCCCGCTGTAAAATGATGAATGCAATTGCTTTCACAATTAATAGTGAAATGCAATATATTCTGAAAACAGCAAAAATAAGGCAAAAATATTTTTTTGTAAAAAATGTAAATATGTGTATTGTATTATAAAATGGATAAAAAATATTAATACTTTTTTCTTTATTTTCAGATCGATATAGAAAATTTTCGGAAACTACAACCATTTTAAAAACTATTTTTTAAAAAAACAAATGAATAAATATTTTTTTGAGTGAGTATGGTAAGTTAAAAATAAAAATTGTAGTCTCTCAAGGACTTTGTAATGAGATAAATGATTTTTAGTGTTTTTTTTTTAAAAATAAAAAAAAGGTACGCTTACCGTACGCGTACGGTAAAAAAAAAAAAAAAAAGTTTTTAAAAAAAAAGAAAAAAAAAGATGAAAGATAAGGTTGGCTCTTAAAAGAACCGTTGTGTTCATGCAGGGACAGAGGAAAGAAAGATTGGGAATATTAGACGGTACGACAAGTGTGCTGATCTATTTTACTGTTCACCAGGGAAACACTGGTCTCCCTATAAGTAATTAGATCGTGACAAGTGGCGCACCGTACTTCAACCCTCGCAAACCGAGGGTTAATTTCCAGAGGGCCAGCAAAAGGAGATTCTCCCCCCACAGATGAAGGGCTCACCTGACCTGCAGAAGAAGGAGTCTGCCCTGCAGATGATGGTCCAGGCTGAGCTGCTGTGGATGTACTGGCTCGTCTTTCTGAAGAGTTACCTCCAAAAAGATGACCATGTGTCCTTCTGTGTACTTCCTGGAGGTGTCTCTTCATGGTGTGATTCCCAAAGGAATACTTCCTGTTAGGATTACCTCTAGAAAGTACACGCTTACACAGCTTGCAAGTAACTAAGGGTGCATTCACCTTTTGCTGGCCTTCTGGAAAAGTAAAATACTCCCAAACGTAAGAAGGCTTTACTTTCCTCGCTCTCTGCCTCAAGACAGTGCTGCTGGTGCTAGCCTCACTCTCAGAAGAGCTCTGCTGTTCTGCCATCGTATCCCAAAGACAAACCAGCTCCTTCTCCCAAGGGATCACAAGCAGAAATGAGGGGAATGGGTGTGGTGTAGGAGAGTTCTAGAACTGAAAGTAGTTTCAACCAATCAAAAGTTGTGTTTCAAGATCACATGACCTACCGTACGCTTACGGTACGCTTACGGTACGCTTACGGCAAAAAGTACGCGTGCGCGTAAAAAAGACACGCGCTTGCGCGCATGCGCATAACAGTCACTCCCCGGCACTTCCGCGTAACGTGCGCGTGTTGCGTAAGCGCGCACGCGTCCCACGCGCAGTACGCGCGGCTACGCAAAGTACGTAACTATACGCAAGCAGCGTAGATAGATTACGGGCGTTGCGTAAACCGTACGCTTACCGTGAGCTTACGGTACGCGTACTATAAAAAAAAATAAAAAAAAAAAAAAAAAACTGGAAATAAATTTTACATGTTTATTTTAAAAAATATATATAAAAAAAATATTTAAGGATTTTAAAAATTTAAGCATAGTCTTTATAAAAGATAAGAAAATTAAATTAAAAATGTGTTTGAAAAAAATGAAGAATAAAAAAAAAAATAGCATTTAAAAAACCTTGCAAATTCACTGAAAAAACCATGGGTTTCACACACGTTATATTTAGGAATTAGCATTTAAAAAACCTTTCAAATTCACTGAAAAAACCATGGGTTTCACACACGTTATAGTTAGGAATTAGCATTTAAAAAACCTTAGAAATTCACTGAAAAAACCATAGGTTTCACACACGTTATAGTTAGGAATTAGCATTTAAAAAACCTTAGAAATTCAGTGAAAAAACCATAGGTTTCACACATGTTATAGTTAGCTGGACATTTTACTCGTAAAAAACCAATGAAATTGCCCCGTTATAGTTAGTTCAGCTAACTATAACTCGCGCGCCCGCAATGCACTGCTGATGACGTCACATATTACATCACTCATGACATGGTCAGTGACATCACTCATGACATCACTGATGACATCTCAAATGACATCACTGATGACATCACTGATGACATCATCCTTGTGATAGAGTGGCAGACCTCCTCTCACCTTAATATAAGCTTTGATACACACATTCAGAAATAGAGACTAAAAATTTCAAAACAATGGACATACCAATACCAGTTACAACAACCTCTTCAGTAATTCTAAGATCCACATACACATCCACTCATTCACCAACAGTCCTATACAGTCACTCATACATGTACTCACTCATCATATGTACTCATACATCTATACATCCTGTTACACAATGCCACTCATCCATAGAGTTACTCACACACATAGTCACTCATGCTAATAAAGAATAAAACATACATTTACTTGCATATACAGTAATACACACACCACCATACTTACTTCTACGGAAACTTACACATACTTAGTCTTTTAAACAATCACTTATAGAAACACATACTTATTCATACAGGAACTCTTTCAATCTCTCCCTCTCACATATACTCACATATATACACCAATAGTCACATATACTAGTTAAAAACATATGTAGTTACTCCTGAAGACACTATTGAGACAGTCATTCACTCACTAACACACCCATACACACACTCATCCACCCATACAGTCCTGCACACATGCTGTCTTCAACACATACAAACAGTGAGTCACTCATTCATGCATCTATGCACTACGTAATACCCCCCACCGTACCATACAGACACTCAGACTGATACTCAAAAAAACAACTAATAACCTATATAGACACCCATGTAGCTACTCACCAACCCATGCAGCCACTTATACACAAAGTGAGAGATACACTTAATCAGTCAGTAACACAATCAATTTTTCAAAAACAAATCATCCATTTAGACACTTATATACCCATTTATTCTTCCATCGACCTTGAGATACACATATATAAAACATATTTAATTTTCAGAAAAACACACATTCACTGGATGATGTCATCAGTGATGTCATCAGTGATGTCATTTGAGATGTCATCAGTGATGTCATGAGTGATGTCACTGACCATGTCATGAGTGATGTAATATGTGACGTCATCAGAAGTGCATTGCGGGCGCGCGAGTTATAGTTAGCTGAACTAACTATAACGGGGCAATTTCATTGGTTTTTTACGAGTAAAATGTCCAGCTAACTATAACATGTGTGAAACCTATGGTTTTTTCACTGAATTTCTAAGGTTTTTTAAATGCTAATTCCTAACTATAACGTGTGTGAAACCTATGGTTTTTTCAGTGAATTTCTAAGGTTTTTTAAATGCTAATTCCTAACTATAACGTGTGTGAAACCCATGGTTTTTTCAGTGAATATATATATATATATATATATATATATATATATATATATATATATATATATATATTATCTACTGGTGGTCGCCAGTAGATAGTTATAGTTAGGACCGTGTTTCCATAGGAAATCTCAAAATTCTATTTTGAATAACTTTGGCGCCGGTTGACGAATCTTCGCGAAATTTTCAAAACTAATGGGGTGCTCTGCTCAGCTCCTACCCTGAAAGTCTCGGGGGGATTTGTCAAACGGGGGCCGAGAAAAAAGGGGGGTCCCAAAACGCGTTTTCCCCATGCATTTTCCCATAGGACCTTTAGTCGAAGGTACAGCCCGAACGGCTAAACAGAATTACTTGAAATTTGGCAGAGAGGTAGTCCTCAGGTCAGGGATGTGCCTTTTGCATATATGGAGTCAATCTGTTCAGTAGTTCCTGAGAAAATTGCAGTTAAAAGCACATACATATCTATAGCCGCGCACTGTGCGCGCACCCTAACGTGCGCGAGCGTAATTCTGATTGGTTGTTACATGTCAGTCAACGTTCGAATCGGTCGAAATCAGGAAGTGTCGGCTGCTATTTTGTTTGTTTTCAGTGCGAGAGTGGAAAAGGAAGGTGGCGAACGTGACAAGGGGGCAGGGTAGAGAGTTCCTGACCCCCTAGCCTTTGTCAGGGGGTCCCTGAAGGACCCCGAAGGCAGAAAAAAACATTTAAATTTTTTTTGTTTTTTAAATCGCGGGGGTGCGCGCATGGTGAAAAACCAATAAAAAAAAAATTAAAATTTAATACGTAGTTTATTGAAAAATAAATGTATAAAAAAAATAATAATACATACATAATTAAGCTTTTAAAAAAACGTACAAATTCACTGAAAAAACCATAGGTTACACACACGTTATAGTTAGGAATTAGAATTTAAAAAAAACTTGCAAATTGTCTTAAAAAACCATAGGTTTCACACATGTTATAGTTAGGTGGATATTTCACTCGTAAAAAAACCAATGAAATTCCACCGTTATAGTTAGTTCAGATAACTATAACTCGCGCGACCGCCACTCTATCACAAGGATGATGTCATCAGTAATGTCAAGAGTGATGCCACTGACCATGTCATGAGTGATGTAATATGTGACGTCATGAGTAGAGGATTGCGGGCGCGCGAGTTATAGTTATCTGAACTAACTATAAAGGTGGAATTTCATTGGTTTTTTACGAGTGAAATATCCACCTAACTATAACATGTGTGAAACCTATGGTTTTTTAAGTCAATTTGCAAGATTTTTTAAATGCTAATTCCTAACTATAACGTGTGTGAAACCTATGGTTTTTTCAGTGAATATATATATATTATCTGCTGGCGGTCGCCAGTAGATAGTTATAGTTAGGACCGTGTTTCCATAGGAAAACAGAAAATTCTATTTTGAATAACTTTGGCGCTGGTTGACGGATCCTCGCGAAATTTTCAAAACTAATGGGGCACTCCGCTCAGCTCCTACCCTGGAAGTCTCGGGGTGATACATCAAGCGGGGGCTGAGAAAAAAGGGGGGTCCCAAAACGCATTTTCCCCATGCATTTCCTTTAGTCGAAGGTACAGCCTGAACGGCTAAACAGAATTACTTGAAATTTGGCAAAGAGGTAGTCCTCAGGTCAGGGATGTGCCTTTTGCATATATGGTGTCAATCTGTTCAGTAGTTCCTGAGAAAATTGCAGTTAAATGTACATAAATATCTATAGCCGCGCACCGTGCGTGCACGGTGCCGTGCGCGAGCGTAATTCTGATTGGTGGTTACATGTCAGTCAACATTAGAATCGGTCGAAATCAGGAAGTGTTGTCCGCCATTTTGTGTGTGACAGTGAAGAAGAAAGGTGGAGAACGTGAAAAGGGGGCAGGGTACAGAGTTCCTAACCCCCTAGCTTTTGTCCCTGAAGGACCATGAAGGGTGAAAAAAACATTTTATTTTTTTTTTAAATCGCGGGGTGCGCGCACGGTGTGCACACGGCGGAAGAAAAATCATAAAAAAATAGAATTAAAAATCTAATTTAAGTGTTTAGATGTTAGGTGGCGCTAAAAAGAGCCGTTGTGTTAATTGAGGGACAGAGGAACAAAAAAATGGCAAAAATTATAGGGTGCCGCACGTGTGCTGCTGTATCTTGCTCTCTATTAGGGGAATGCTGGTGTCCCGATAAGAGGGAAGAGCATTGCACGCATTGCACCGTATATGCACCCTCTTAAACAGAGGGTGTATATCCAGAGGAACAGAGGCAGGTGAAGCTGCCGCCGCAGATGAAGTGCTCGGCTGAGATGCCGATGATGTGCTCAGCTGAGCTGCTGCGGATGTGCTCGGCTGAGCTGCTGGAGGGTTTTCTCTAGCAGCTTGAGCATAAGCCACAGGATGTACATCTCTAACGTGCCTGATCATAGTGAAGATACTAAAAGAGTATTTCTTTTTAGGATCTCCTCTTGATAAGACACGATCACAAAGAGTGCAGGTGACTTTTGGAGCATTCACCTTCTTCTGCCCCTCTGGAAAAGTGAAAAATTGCCATATAAAAGAGTTTTTCTGTTTCCTCTGTCTCTGTGGCACAAGGGTCTCCTGCTCACTCCCAGAAGATGACTGCTGCTCTGCCATTCTCAAGTACTGGAGTACTGGTAAAGCTGCTCAGCTCCTTCTCCCAGGGAATCAGAAGTAATAATGAGAGGAGTGGGTGTGGTGTTGGAAGTTTCTGGAACTGAAACTACTATAAACCAATGAAAAGTGTTGTTTCTTAATCACATGACCTGAAACTACTATAAACCAATGAAAAGTGTTGCTTCTAAATCACATGACTTGCCGTGCGTGCACCGTGCGCGCAAGGTGCGCGCCCGGAGCACGCACGCATGCGTGCTCCGTGTCATTTGAGATGTCATCAGTGATGTCATGAGTGATGTCACTGACCATGTCATGAGTGATGTAATATGTGACGTCATCAGCAGTGGATTGCGGGCGCGCGAGTTATAGTTAGCTGAACTAACAATAACGGGGGAATTTCATTGGTTTTTTACGAGTGAAATCTCCAGCTAACTATAACATGTGTGAAACCTATGGTTTTTTCAGTGAATATTTTAATATGTATATATTACCTACTGGCAGTTACCATTAGATAGTTATACTTAGGACCAAGTTTTCATAGGGAGCGCATTTTTTGTTTTGCTTATAACTTTGGCAATGTTTGATGAATCTTCATGAAATTTTCCAAACTAATTCTTTCTTCAAATCAGCACCTATGTTGAAGTTTAGGGTAATTCATCAAGGGGGGGCCGAGAAAAAAGGTGGGTTCCAAAACTTGTTTTCTCCATGAAATTTCCATAGGAAACTTTAGACAAGGCTACAGGTCGAACGGGTGAACGGTACTACCCCAAATTTGGCAGGGAGAAGGGTTTTGGTCTAGAAAGCACACCTTTGTTTATTTGGTGTAAATCTGTTCAGTAGTTTTAGAGAAATATCGAAATTTGCAGATATTGATATTTGGGAATTCTACCATCTGATTGGCTGAGGCGTTACGAGCACGAGCTTGATGCTTATTGGCTGCGAGCGGTTGCAACTAGGAAGTGTTGGCAGCCATTTTGTGATTCTGTTGAAACGAGTAAGGGGGAAAAGGGCGAAAAGAGTAGGAATTAGGAGGATAGGAGCAATGTAACCTCTGTGGGGGAGTGTGAAGTGAAGTAGTCACTCCTACCGGACAGAAAGTGCGGTGTTGCTCAGAGTGACATGGTGCTGAGATGAGATGCTGCTACACTCGGGTATGTAACCGAGTGCCTAAACCGTGAGGTCATTGCTGTAAAGTGATGTGCTCTGGTCTTTGTAGCATACCTGTGGAAGTAGTGTTGGTAGGCATTTATACCATACAGGGAGTGGGAAGCAAACTACTGACCTCTACCGTGCGTTTATACTGTACCCGAAGTGGGAAGCAAAGTACTCACGCCTACCGGTGTGAAGACTCGGGGATCAAACCGAGCTGATTGCTGTAAAATAATGTGCTCTGGGCACTGTAGCATACTGTCCGCTGTAGTATAACTATGTAAGTAGTGGTAGTATGCATTTATACTATACAGGGAGTGTGAAGTGAACTACTCACCCCTACTGGTGTGAAGACTCGGGGATTAAACCGTGAGCTCATTGCTGTAAAGTCATGTGCTCTGCATAGTATTCCAATGTAAGTCATAGTAGAATGTTAGTATGCAATGCTACTATCATGTAAGTATGTAATGTTAGAATATAGGGCTGTCAGGAGTGGAATCTTGGGGAGTTTGGACACGGTGCTGAAGAAGACGGTTGCTTTGCTGTCTGGTCCTGTTGGTGGCTGTTTAAGCTGTCTTCTTTTCCTGCAATAAATCTACTTGTCGGATCCACTGCTGTTTTCCTCTTCACTACATAAATTTGGCGATGAGCGGGAGAAGGTAAAAAGAAGGCAGCACTCACCAAGATTTTGAGCTTGCTTGCTTTCTGCTGAAGACCCGTTTTCTTGGTGAATCTGTTTCTACTCATCCCAGGGTTATCGGCTCATCGAACTATGTGATCCTACCTGTGGTAGGATTTATATTTTTTGATTTTGGGCTTCCTCTGCCTCTTCACTACACTCTAGTTGCTGTACTACACGTGTGCAGGTAGTGTTAGTATGCGTTTATACTAATTCTGTAGTTATGCATTCACCAATGCATCATGGCCCTATGGAGCGCCACCTCCTCGGAGCAGGTCATACAATGTCCCGGGGTGTGCATCCGTGGGACATTTATGTTTGCTATTACAGGGCGGGAGCATTGCTTCCACCCTGTGATAGTAAATTCTTGTTTGCCTCGTTGAAGCGAGAAGAGGAAAACCTTGTATTGCTTCAAAAAAGCAGATCCGGATGGTAAAAATGGAGAAAATAAAATGAAGTGGGGTCTCACCCATACATTTAAATGAGCCCACTGGTGGATAGTGTTCCGGGGCCAATTCTATTATTGTATTGCGGGGTCTCTGCATCATTGGGGACCTTAATACCACATGTAAATTAGGTGCTGGAGGGCACAGAGATGTTTCGCAGACTGAGAGACGGACACCTCCCCGGGTATTGTTTACAATTGTTCGGGGGGCTTCGAGGCCAACACAAGACCGGGGATCGGCAACCTCCGGGGCTTTACTTAAATATGCAGGGTGGGCCTCGCCATTCCTTGAAGCCTCGGTGGCCCTAGGCAGTGCCTTATTGGTTCTGTAATCACACAGGCAGTACTCATGGTATTACAAAGTGATACACTCATAGAACCCTTGTCGTTGTAGAATTATCCAAGCTTCATTTATGTAATAGTCTGTTGCTTTATATTTGGTAGATGCACCACAAAAATACAAATGTTTTCCCTCATATCCTCCTATCAACCGCCGATTTTCACAATAAACTACAGACAAGTGTTGTCAGAAAAAGAAGACCCATTCACTCACTTATTTATTCGTAAAAGAATTACTTTTATTAAAACAACACAAATAAATGGAAACGTAACTTTATTCAAACAAACAACAGTAAAACATGAAAGAAGTGGGTGGAACTCCTCCCGAAGCAGCGTACAAAACCTGCAAGAGAAAAAAGAAACATAAGTATGCGTGCCATGTCCAAGAGAAAAAGAAAGGTAGTCAGAATGAAAGGAGGAAAGTGAGAATGGGACTCAGAGCGAGTGGGTGGAAGGGAGAAGGGGAGGGAGAGTCAAAAGAACAGAGGGAGGAGGAGACAGAGCGTTGGTCTACTGCACCCAGCCCTTACTGTTCACCTCCCATCACCCGTGTGTGTGGGATGCTGGGGTCCGCGAGAAACAGTGCGTTCCAGCAAGTCTTTAAAATGAAACAGAGATATGAATGAGGCCAGAGATTATATTATTATCTACGGCAACATCGCTTGCCTGCACCTGTGCACTCAGGCTGCTGGAACCAAGGCCCATCCCCCACACTGTGCTCAAATGCAGCTCCTACGCACCGAGGCTTCACTGCTCACCTTCCACAACCAGTGTGTCCAACAACGTCCCGGTGCAAGCTCCGACTCCGGGGTGCCTCTCATGATGGCACAGCAGGTCTCCGGTCTGGGACGGTGTCTTGATACCACGATGGAAGGTGTCAGAAAGGCCAGAGCATCAGCACCGGTTGAGCACCTGCTGCATGCTTTTTCGTGCAACTAACTCAGTATCTGAAAAGGGAGAAATAATATAATGGGGGAAACGTCTTAAGGTAAATTAAGGTTTATTTCAAGCTTAAGAGAGAACACCAGTTGAGTGCATCCTTCCTTCTTGAAGTATGATCTACCAACTGTTAGTGGTAATCATGGTTCAAAGAGTAGTTGGAGTGCACGAGAATAGACAAGGGTAAATAATAATATGTTATGCCAACGTTCACATACAAAGGAACAGTGCGCATGCTAGAAGCATAATATGTGCGAGCAATGCAGTGGCGCAAGACTGTGTGCATGTACACTTAGTAGTCAGCTCACTACAGTGCTCCAAAAGCCAACGCCACGTGTCTGTAGGGCAGTGCTGCCCGCTGGCTCAGGCCTACAGTACGGTCCAGCAGGTCCTTAAAATGAGACAGAGATGTGACTGAATGAGGTCAGAGATCACATCATTACGCATGCCAACATCGCTTGTTTGCACCTGCGCACCCAGGCTGATGCACCCCGCCCCTCCCACCGCACTGCACTCAATTGCAGCCCCTGTGCACCCAGGCCCTGCTGCGCATTGTGATATGTGAGGTGGATGCGGCCATATCACCTGAAGCAGTGTGGAAGAACTGGGACACGTGGCGTCGTCGTTATCCTATTTATATGTACACAAAGTGGTCTGGGCTTGCGTACGTCAGGACAGCGTAGGGGTGTGAATAATTATTCCGGGGACCTGGGCGTTGTTCAGTTCCTGCCTGGCCAGGAAGTGAACTTATGTGTGTGTCCCTGTTGCAGTTTTGACGTTGCACAATCCGCAATTTACATTAATGTAGCATGTACCGGGAGGGCGGTAACTATCGCTAATGAGAATCTGTCCGAAAACATTGAATCGACAACATCACATGTCGTTGTCAAGGTTGTGGATATGCGCAGACACGCATGTCAATGGTGTGCGGTATTATTGAAAGTGTTGCTATCGCGAAGCGCACACATGTGAATGTGCTCGAATGGAGGGAGGATCAGCAGTGGGCTACGTCATACACAGTGATAACGCTCATTACAGTCAAGCAATGCATATCAAACGTGAATCTGAAAGTCGCACATATGACACACTACTATACTGGTAAAGCCTGACAACAGAGCATACTGCAACAAAAATATACACATTACTCTTTACTGTTGGCCACATGTGATCTAGGATGTGCACTCTGCCCGTGGCTGATGATACCCCTTCGAGCCACCAATACCCAGGCCGAAAGGCAGCACAATAATGCGCACACACTCAAACACACAATTTGTTTTTTGATGTAACGTTTCAGATGCATGGCCATCACACGTGAAAGGATACTGTACAGAGCATGATTATTGATCAAGATAATCGTTGAATGTTGTGTGTACTATAAGATATGTGTACACAGCAAAAAAAAATCAAAAAAGCTCTGTAAGCAGAAGAGGTGTCTCTCATCAAACGGTGTAGAGAGAATGACTAAAATGGGTGGGGTACTCCAACTGGTACAATGGGAAATGTTATGAACCAGTCAAAAGCTTTTTTTTAAGGTCACATGGCAATCGCGCACTGAGCGCGCAAGGAGGCCGCACCCGACGTGATTTTAAGAAAATATATTTACCATAATATAAGTTTATTACAGTTAGAAATATATAAATGTGAAAAATATTTTAGATTATCGCTTGCTCTTATATACACTTTAAACTTATTTAGATGTAGTTTTGAGACATAAAAAAATAAATGAGGGAATGGTGTACCCGGCGCGATACCATACGTCTATGATGTAACACAGGTCTTGGCAGCGTGCACTCGTCACATATGGAACGCGCAGCCGGCGCGACCCTATACGTAGATGAGGAAACGCGCGTATTGGTACCGCGCAGCCGTCGCATACCAAACTAGGAGCTGGCGTGACCTTATATGTATATGAAGCCGTCTGATACGAAATGCACGTCCTTAACGAGTTTCGCAATATGGCGGATAGGATTCGCGTGGTAATGGAGCTTGGTACACTACTGGTATGGGAGTCTAGTTTTCTAAAAAAAAATATATATATTGGTTTTATATTGTATGAGAGAAATGTCCAGTTAACTTTAACATGTGTGAAACCTATGTTTTTTTCAGTGAATTTGCAAGGTTTTTTAAATGCTAATTCCTAACTATAACGTGTGTATTCATCATTTAACAGCGGGCAAAAAAAAAACAATCTGAAAGATTGTTTAAAAAAAGCCCTAAAACTTTCCTCACTAAAATATACCTTGTTAGAAATATTACATATATATTACAAGTACTTTTCTAGATGAATAAAAATTTTCTAGACAAACCGTCTTTAAACCTTGTCGCAAAAGCACACATGCCAAAATAATTTCTGTCAAAGGAGTCCACAATTGTTTTTATTACTTTTCCTTTAGGCCAAATAGTAATTTCAAAATCCTTTTTAATTGATAACTTCAATTATAATCCTTTAAAATTACAAAAAATGCTTTGTTCAGATGCAGTTTTTAGTTTTCAAAATTTAGGTTTCAGAAAAATTAAATAAGAATTGGGTAAATCAAAAGGCAAACGTTGCTTGAAAATCAATTGGGAATCATTACACAGTGTCCAGCCTTTTTCACATTTAAGATAAACTGTGTAATATCCAGAAGTTACAGTAGGTCCTTCATGAAAAATTATTGCAACTGTAACAAAAGTTTTTCCAGAAATTGATAATTGTTGTCCTGTAAACTTTTTTATTAAAGTTTCCAATTTTGAAACATCAGCTCTACAACGTTGCATCATTAAAATTACATACTGACCATATTTCTGTAAAAATAGCGTGGAAAACATGTCAGATTTGCATTCAGAACATTCCATGTTGTGATTGGCATCTTTAACTAATTTACTAAAAGTCACTGATTTACTCTCTGGTAATGGTAAAAATATGAACCTTTCTGAATCAACATTACTACTACATGTGTTCATACAGTTTTCACAGCAATGTTCCCATTTGTAAGAGACACCAAATACGTTTTCTACTTCTACTCCTTCATCTTCAAGTACACTCAAAATATCTATTAAGAATTCCTGTGCATCTTGCTGGACATTTTCTTTAAACTGTGTAGAACCACAACATACAGCTAAAAGATTTCTAACATCAGTAGCGCTTTCTATTTCAGTTTTATCAGTACTCAGCTTCTCAAAAAGGAGACTCAGCAGAGAACACAATCTTTTTCCATGATTTACTATTATCTGTTCTAGCAACTTTTCAAGATAAAATACAACATTCAGCACTACATTTGCATAGCAGTTGACACCAGAGCTATTTTCAAAATGGCAACCAACAACCTCTTCAACACTGTCCTTTTTCTTTTTCCTTGCTATCACATCACTGTCCTTTTTTTTTTGTTCTGTTCATCCACATTACAGATATTTTCAAATCTCCTTTTCCGAGAAACAACATGTTTTTCAATCACAGGATACTGACCTAAATGAGGAGCATAGGTTCTTCTTAATCTATTATACTCCTTTACACAGTTTGTCTCAGCACTAACTTTTGAGTCATCAAAGTCTATCATAAATAAACCAGATAGTGTTTTCACTCGTGACAGAGCAACAAATGCCATACCTTCTTTGAACACAGTAGAACCAATGTTTACAAAAGCACTATCTACAGTCAATCCTTGAGACTTGTGAATAGTTACAGCATATGCTAGAGAAAACGGAAACTGCTTCCTACGTACATATAAGTCTTTCACAAGCATGAAACGAACTGAACAACGACAAATGTCTTTAACTTCTTCTATCTGATCAAATTTTATTTTTAAACATTCAATTCCTTCTTTTTTCTGATAATTAATAAAACCCACAACTCTTCCCATAGCTCCATTCACTAAACCTTTTTCTACATCCAAATTTCTCCTTAAAATCACTCGACAATTCATGCAAACATATAGATTTTTTTCTAATCCAGCTGTTTTGGAAATGTTCTTCTCTAGTGAATCCAATTTATTTTTCAGTTTGCCTGTTAATGTAAAAGTAATTCTTTCATGCTGAATTTTGTCCTCTGCTTCCATTTTCTTATTCTCTTCCTTTTCCAATTTCAAAAGTTCCTCATTGAATATTGAGCACTCACGTAGTGTTGGCATTAAGCAGATTACAGTATTTTTTTCTGCAATGTTCTGGTATATTTTCTCTGCAACTATTTCTTCATTTGGAAATAAATTATGTAGCAACCGACTCTTTAATGCTTTTTTGCCAACTTCTGTGAGTAGTCCAATTCTGATATCTTTCAGAATACTTGCATAATCTTCGTCGTTTGCTTGTCTCATATTGGTAGTGAGTTCTTTGTACTCAAAGAACGACCAAATATTCGCATTACCAATGCTTCCTAATGACTTCTTCGTGTCTTCATGTGTCACAGTATTAAACACTGGTTGTCCTTTAACTGGAGTGAGCTGTAAAAGATCTCCAAAAACTATGACGTGTTTACCTCCAAATAACACGTCATAGTCTCTCTTAAGAATTTGTTGCATTCTTAAATGCACAAAGGCAAGCATTAAACTTGAAACCATGCTCACCTCATCAATAATGAGAACTTGCATCTTCTTCAACACTCTTGAAACTTCGAAGCATGCTTCTCCAGTTAGCTTGTGGTATTCTATTTTGTTCTCATGCTCCACTGGTAACATTAGCAAGCGATGTAAGGTAATTCCTTTTATGTTATAGGCTGCTAACCCAGTTGGAGCAGTTACCACACAAGACAAATTTGAAGCTGTTTTTTGCTGTAGGTAGCTTCTGATGACTTTTATTAAGAAACTTTTACCAGTTCCAGCTTGTCCACTCACATACATCCTGATTGGTTCAAATGATGTGCATGAGCACTCTTTCTTTTCATGTAGTAATCCATGATCAATTTTTTTGGTGACTTCTTCATAAATTTGTTTTTGTTCTTCATTCAGTTGTTGTTCCAGATTTAGTAAGTCGATTGAATCTTCCTGTGCTTGATTCATAGCCGTTTCTACTTCAGTCATGGCTACTGCAGCTCCATTTTCTATGATTGGTTGTCCTAGGGGATCTTGACTAAGTGTTCCTGAACTTTGGCTGTCTTGAGAACTGTCTCTAGCTACTTCAGCTGCAATTTTTGCTTCCTGTTCATTTTCTTCATTTAACATTTGGACATAAGTTGTGAAAGTACTGCATTCTATGCTATCTTTGCTAGCATTAAAAGAATCTTCATAGCTTTGAAATTCTTCCAGTAGTTCGTCCTCTGAACGCCATTGTTTAAACAGCTGTAAAAGAGCCAAGTAGTAAAATTCCTTTTTGTCAGTAGTGTCGCAACTCAGCTTCCTGTGATTTATCAAACTTCCTTTTGTTTGCTTCACCAAACATCCTTCCTCACCAATGACTTTATATTTTCTATTGTTGATGTCTTCTGTGGCTTTCCGTGAAAAAATGTAGTTCTGCAGCACTTCATAGAGACACATGTTCTCAAGATGATGACTTCTTTTTGGGTAATATGTGTCCAACATGTTTGATTTCAAAATATCTGTACTTTCTGGGTCATTCTCGGCCAAATATTCAATTTCTCCAACAGATTTCAGTACCCGATTTCTCATTCCTGCAAGGCCTAAGCTTACCCAAATTATTCTTCTGGATTTCGAGTAAAGACTTGCAGATGATAACCTATCTGAGCATTCGTAGGATCCAATTTCTCGATGCGATAACATCTTTAAACTGAAACTGTACAGCTTCTTACTGACAGTCTTCTCGTGAGAAATCTCTTCCCACATTTCCTTCAATTCTGTTTTCTCAGATTTAGTGATGTAAGATGTGACATACCGAGCAACAGCAATAGAATTGCCTGCCACATACTGAATATCCATGTTAGCATTCCACATGGATAAAATGACTGGGTTGAAGTCATTTAAAATTTTGACTCTTCTTTTCTTTTTAGGTTGTATGTATTTTTGGGAGATTTTCTGGTTATAGTATGTCGCACAGCTGACATAAAACTGTTGACTCTTCCTTTTGAAAGAACTGGTCTAGGAAATCCAAATCGACACTTTGTGTAGAATTTATCTTTGGTCTTGTACTTCCGTCGACAGTATTTTCCACACCGATGACTTTGGAAACGTAAAACTTGTTCTTTTAACTTTTTCTCTTCTGTGCTTTTAGGTATAGCGCATGTTGCATATTCTTCAATGAAAGATAACACTGCTTCATCAGCATCTGTTCCAAACTTTGGGGTATCCTTGATCCACAACAGCATATGAATATGAGGAGCACCTCTTGCCTGGTACTCTTTTCTCCAAAAGAAATCCACTACTTCTCCAAGAGGTGGATTTTTTTTATTGCAGATGAAGGACATCATAGCCTCAAATCTATGATTGAAATATCTGCAAACATTAACTGGATCCAATGAGCACAGTTCTCCTGCTGTCTTGTATTCAATGTTTTTAATGTTTGAATTTGCCTCTCGTAGAAAATCCAGTAAATCATCCCAAGCGTACTCGGCACAGCTTAGGGTTAGAAACCATGTAGGAGTTCCTAAATTCCGTAACATGCATTTTAATTCACCATGGCGTCGGTACCAATATTCATTTGTCCCACGCTGAAAAGCCATCAGATTGATCAGTTGTGTTTCTAAATGATCATCTCGGTGCTGCACTTTCTCCATAAAATCCTTAGCAGACACATTATGTAGATGTACTCCACTTTTTAAAATATGATTTACTGCATAAGATAATGCAGACAAGTCGCTTTCAAATAAAAGATGAAACAAATAAGGAATACTTTGACGAAATCTTGAATCTTCAGCATATAGTCTTGTAGTCTGATACTCAGAAGCTGGAATCTGTTCTGGGCGTTCATCGTATCGTCCACCTTTTCCTGTAGGAAACAGCTGAGGAAAACATCGAGCTTCCAAGCTCTTCTCCCATACACTCACGGGAGTTCCTTTTGCTTTCTTCATCTGAAACAGATCAATAGTGTCTCCCATAACTTCTTTTGAATGAAGAGGATGTATGCTAAAATGTTCATAAATTTCTTCTTCCTTTGACTTGTCCACTTTTTCAATTTGACCAGTTGGTGTTTCTGTGTCTTCTTGTAAATCTTCTTCTTCTTCATCTATATAAATTGATTCATACCATTTATTATTTATTTTCAAAAATAAATTTGCTTTTTGTACTTTCCGTACATCTACCAGCTCCTGCCAAATCTTCTTATTCTTTGTAGGTACACCATTAACCAGAATTACTAATGGTTCAGTTTCCAAAGTATCTGCATCAATAGTTTCCATATTTTTTTTCAAATCCAAGGGCAAATACACCACTCTTCCTTTTAAACCTCTCAGTAAATCAGAAGGAGGTAATTTACCAGTTTTGGGCTCCATACGTACTATGGTCTGGAACGGATGAACACATTGAATGAGTATAGACTCATATGTATTTAATTCAGAAAGTTCGGCAGGAATAGCATCCAATTCTAAATTATTATGTACAGCTCTGGTCGGCATTCTATTTTCTTCTAACTTTTTATAACAGTATTTACAAATACGCTGATCTTCACCCAATTCAAAACAATTTTCAAGAAATATATATGTTGCAAAATCCTTCCACTTATAATTATCTTCATTTTCACTTTTTTTCTACGGATCAACATTCCTTGTTTGAATTTTATAATGACTTCTGCGGCAACAAATGCAAGTAATATTTGGTCTTTCATTAGAGGTGATAGTAAATTTTGTCATTTCATCCTCAAAATTTTTAGTAATAATGAGTTCTACATTCTGTTCCTCATTTTCCTCATTTACTGTGTCCTTTTCTGCACTTTCTTGTTCTGGACCAAAGTAACAAAACTGAATCTCATCAGTAACCTTCACTACATCTGATACAGATCCACGGAACAGAGCATTATTCAACTCATTCAACTTTACTGCTGGACTTTTAGCAAAATACAATGTTCTCACAAACTTTCTCATTTCAGTATGATGAACAGCCAGCATCCTAAAATGATGAAAAACACTTTTACACACTTTTCTAGATAGACAAGCCAGAGAATGTCCCTGCAAACCAGTATTTTCTCTCACTCTGCATGGATCTAGTGTTTGAAGCACCTTCATCTTCTGTTTTACACTCTTTTTTACTATATTCTCTTAGAAAGTCACGTAATTTATCAATAGATTCCTGACGCACAGTACAAATACTACTACAGTTCCAAGTGTACACTGGGGCTTTTGGACGTCTCCCCATAGCCTCAGCAGCCATTACTTCTTCCTCATTTCTTGGGACCATTTTCTCTTTTTCCATCACACAACCATCCTTAACTTCATATGCTTTACCATTGGTGTCAACTGCATGCAACAAACTAGTACTTTGACGATAACTCTCTTCATTAAAAAATGGTTCAGTACTTGAACTGTGTTTCCATTCTCCCAAGAACACTTTACAAAAGTTACTTTTTTTCACTTCTCTTTTCCTTTTGCTTTGTGACTTCATTGCATTCACTAATTTATCTAATCTACGCATCCTATTCAAAATTAGAATAAAAAGTTTTCTTTTCATTTCCAAAGCCTTACTTACAATATTTTCTATAAATTTTTCTTTCTTTATAAATTTTGTTTTTTTCTTATATTTTTTCACATCTTTTAGCAAATTTAACATCACTCTTCTCTGAAACATTTTTCGACGAATGTTTTTAAAATCTAATTTTCGTGTTAAATCAGTTTGACATACTTCTGATTGTACATTAGCTTTTTTTTTGTGCTGTTGACTGTGTTGTTGCTTTGTACATAAAACACTGTTTGTTTTACAGTTATTTTTGCCATTTTTTTGTTTTTTGAAAATCTTTTTTAAGAAATCTCTGCTCTGCTTACCAGTAGACTTTTTCTTTTTGCCATCACCAGCTTCTCCTCCTATTTTTTTTTCCCAGTTTTGTCCAGATATACTTGTTGTTGCTTTTCTTTCCTCTTTCTTGTCCTTAAAGGCATTTTTTTTTTTGCACTGTTGCTCAGCAATACCTGCAAGGAACTTAAAACTAAATCCTTTTTGTAATTATAATTCATAAAAATATTTTTTTTTACTTTTCATTAATTTCAAATGTTTTTCCATTTGCCTCTCATTTGTGATTTACTAATTTGTGCACAGTGCTAACCACCACAGTTGAAAAAAAACAAGCTGCCCCTATCCTGCAAGTGCATGTTTTACAGAACAACTGCAACACAGATTATATCTGTGGCCACAATTCCTGTGCGCACACAGCCTCATGGTGTGCTTCTAAGCAGAAAACAGAATTTGATTTGCAAATTCAAAGCACATTTACTACTCTGGTAGATCAAGTGATAATTGCTGTTACAGCCTTACACATTTTCCTCATTGATCACAGAGGCAGAAAAGAGCACATTTCCTAACAGCTACTTCATACCATAAGCATCTGCAACCTGGGTGAGTGTTTAGAGTAGAGCAAAGAAAATGAGGCCTTGGAGACGTTGAATGTGTTTGCATTACAAACAGACCTGAGTAGTACGCATGGGAGTGTTAGAGAAGCTGCTGCGTGTGTGCCAAGAGTGTGTTTCTGCAGACTATGTATTGTCAGCTGCAAGAGAGATGAGCAAGGAGATTTCCAGAACTGCATGAAGACTGCAGGGATGTATGTAACAGTGCATGTGTGCTAAGGGATAATTTGTGTAAACACAACAGGCTGCCCCTTTCCTGGGACTGCAATTCTTACTGAACAACATCTTCACAAATTAAATCTCTGCTCACAATTCCTGTGCGCACACAGACTCATGCCATCATTTTAGGCACATAACACAGGCTGCCCCTTTCCTGGGACTGCAATTCTTACTGAACAACATCTTCACAAATTAAATCTCTGCCCACAATTCCTGTGCGCACACAGACTCATGCCATCATTTTAGGCACATAACACAGGCTGCCCCTTTCCTGGGACTGCAATTCTTACTGAACAACATCTTCACAAATTAAATCTCTGCCCACAATTCCTGTGCGCACACACTCATGCCATCATTTTAGGCACATAACACAGGCTGCCCCTTTCCTGGGACTGCATTTCTTACTGAACAACAACTTCATAAATTAAATCTCTGCCCACAATTCCTGTGTGCACACAGAGTCATATCATCATTTTAGGCACATAACACAGGCTGCCCCTTTCCTAGGACTGCATTCTTTCAGAACAACAACTTCATAAATTAAATCTCTGCCCACAATTCCTGTATACACACAGACTCATGCTATGTTTTTTGGAACAAAACAGTGTTCCTGAATAGTACCAAATTACTGTTACAGCCTGACACATTTCCCTTATCATTTACAGAAGCAGAAAACAGCACATGTCCTAACAGCTCCTTAAGACCATGACCATGTGTTACAGGGTGAGTGATTAGACTAGATCAATTTAAATGAGGCCTTGGTGACGTTGAATGTGTTTGCATTACACAGTGCTATCTGAAACAGCACACAGAGCTGAGTACTACACATGAGAGTGTTGGAGAAGCTGCTGCGTGTGTGCCAAGAGTGTGTTTCTAGACACTGTGTATTGTCTGGTGCAAGACAGATGAGCAAAGAGACTTCCAAAACTGCATGAAGACTGCAGGGATGTATGTAACAATGCATGTGTGCTAAGGGATAATTTGTGTAAACACAACAGGCTGCCCCTTTCCTGGGACTGCAATTCTTACTGAACAACATCTTCACAAATTAAATCTCTGCCCACAATTCCTGTGCGCACACAGACTCATGCCATCATTTTAGGCACATAACACAGGCTGCCCCTTTCCTGGGACTGCATTTCTTACTGAACAACATCTTCACAAATTAAATCTCTGCTCACAATTCCTGTGCGCACACAGACTTATGCCATCATTTTAGGCACATAACACAGGCTGCCCCTTTCCTGGGACTGCAATTCTTACTGAACAACAACTTCATAAATTAAATCTCTGCCCACAATTCCTGTGTGCACACAGAGTCATATCATCATTTTAAGCACATAACACAGGCTGCCCCTTTCCTAGGACTGCATTTCTTTCAGAACAACAACTTCATAAATGAAATCTCTGCCCACAATTCCTGTATACACACAGACTCATGCTATGTTTTTTGGAACAAAACAGTGTCCCTGAATAGTACCAAATTACTGTTACAGCCTGACACATTTCACTTATCATTTACAGAAGCAGAAAACAGCACATGTCCTAACAGCTCCTTAAGACCATGACCATGTGTTACAGGGTGAGTGATGAGACTAGATCAATTTAAATGAGGCCTTGGTGACGTTGAATGTGTTTGCATTACACAATGCTATCTGAAACAGCACACAGAGCTGAGTACTACACATGAGAGTGTTGGAGAAGCTGCTGCGTGTGTGCCAAGAGTGGGTTTCTGAAGACTGTGTATTGTCTGGTGCAAGACAGATGAGCAAAGAGACTTCCAGAACTGCATGAAGACTGCAGGGATGTATGTAACAGTGCATGTGTGCTAAGGGTTATTTTCAGTTTTGAACATAGGGCATCTACATGTGCCTTTGCTATTTTGAAAGGGAAATCTACCCTGTTGGTTTCAAATTTTATAGCTTTTGCCTCCAATTTGCGATTAAGTGATTTCTGCTGAGTGCTAACCACCACATTTGAAGAAAACAAGCTGTCCCTTTCCTGCAAGTGCATGTTTTACAAAACAACTGCAACACAAAATACATCTCTGGCCACAATTCCTATATTCACACAGACTCATGCTGTGTTGGTAGGCACAAAACACAGGCTGCCCCTTTCCTGGGTCTGCAATCCTTACAGAACAACAACTTCACAAATTAAATCTCAGACAACAATTCCTATATGCACACAGACTCATGCTGTGTTGGTAGGCACAAAACACAGGCTGCCCCTTTCCTGGGTCACCAATTCTTACAGAACTAATGCTAATTTCAAACGTGCTGCCATTTTCCTCTCTTTTCTTTCAAAGTGATTTCTGCTAAATCCTAACCATCACAATTAAAAACAAGCTGTCCTTTCCTTTCAACTGCAAGTCTTACTTTTTAACAGCAACACAAATTAAATCTCTGTCAACAATTCTTCTCTGCACACAGACTCATGGTTTGATGGTAGGCACAAAACAGTATTCCTCATTGTTACCAGTACACATTAACTTATGGTGAAAACATAGTCCTTAATATCTTACAAGTTCAAGACAGTTAAATATCTCCCAAACCTCAAAATGTAAAACATAACTTTTGAAGAAGATTCACAATTCTAATATTTATCTCAAACATCACCACATACTTCCCCTCTCAAACTCATAACTCACCTTTAAAATTAGTTAGTTGTTTAAGAAATGTGCCACTCAAACAGCAGACTATCAGAGTCAGAATATCAGAGCTCTACACCTCTCTCCTCTCTGCAGAACCAGTAAATGGCAATGTTTCCTTCTCTTTTTTCACACATATACATGTTAATTTCAAATCTCAGTGCTTCCCACTTTTTTTCAAATGAAATCACACATTTCAATTGGTTGAAAACTTCAACCCCTTTCCAAATGTACCCTTCCCCCAACTTGTCTCCTGCCTGCTACCATAGCAACAGGTCATGGAACACTGCTGTGAGGAGAGAGGTCAGAAGTTCAGCAGACAATGTTTCATATCCAAAGAGCAAGAGTGCTTGACTTTTCAAACCTAACAGCCAATCCATAGTAATGTTCTTTGGTAACACATTTTTCTGTACCAATACAAAACATACTTTTTAAAATTTAAACATACAGCCTAGTTTTTAGTGTAGAATGGTTTCAAACAGCCAATGAGTTCTTTTTATAAAAAAAACTATGTGTGCCCCCCTTTTTCAACTGTCTTTCATTTCATATTGCCTTTCTACTGAAAGACACCTCCTGAGTGCATCCAGATCTCCTTGGAAGATGTTCACAGTGTGGATTGTAGGTCACAGCTATGTCTTCTGGAGTGAAACATTTGCAGAAAAAAGAGGTATGGTGAGAGACCTTGCTCTGCCAAATGTAGACATTAAATGGATTGGTCAGAGAGGGTTAAAATGGCACCAATTAATGCCTTTGGTGAAAACCTTTCTACATCTCCCACAGACTAACCTTATTATTGTGCTCTGTGGTGGAAATGACTTAGGCACTTTAACTGGGGTAGGTCTGGAAATGCTTATTAAGGACACCTTTGTGCACTTGATGTCACTTTTTCCACAAACTGCCTTTGTATATTCTAACATATGCCAAAGGCAAAAGTGGAACTGGTCCAACCAACATTGTACGCAGATTGACAAAGCAAGGAAGCACGTCAACAAATCTATTTCTGCTTTCCTCAGAGACTTTGGTATGGGTTCTATATACCACAACAACTTGCGTTACAACATGCAAGACATTTATAGAGGAGATGGTGTACACTTCACTGATGAAGGCAACAGAGTCTTCCTCTTGAACTTTAGACTCTGCATCGGTACTTACTTGTAGGTACCAAAAAACACACAATAAACACAAGGGCTCTTTTTAGAGCCACCTTATATCTTTTTACTTAATTGCAATTTTTTTTTAATTTTTTTGTTTTTAAATATTTGTCGGGTGCGCGCTGGGTGCGCGCACTCGGCGATATTTTTTTTCAAAATATAAATCTTTTTTTTTGCCCTACAAGGTCCTACTGTGACCCCCTTACAATGCCTAGTGGGTCAATATCTCCCCACTCTGCCCCCTTTTCAAGTTCTCCCCCTTTGTTTCTCCCCCCCTCTTTATGCGAGAGACAAAATGGCGGCCGCCGCTTCCTGATTTCCACCGATTCGAATGTTTACTGACATCTAACAACCAATCAGAAGTGCGCTCGCGCACGGCAAGGTGCGCGCACAGGACTTGCTCAGTGCGCGCACGCTGCGCGCTTACAGATATATATTGATTTAAATGCTAATTTCTCAGGAAATACTGAACAGATTTACACCAAACCTGCAAAAGGCACTTCATGGACCTTATGGCTACCTCTCTGCCAAATTTCACATAATTCTGTTCAGCCGTTCGGGCTGTAGCTGTGCATGGGGAAAACGCGTTTTGGGACCCCCCTTTTTTCTTGGCCCCCGCTTGACGAATCACCCCGAAACTTTCAGGGTAGGAGCGGAGCGCCCCATTAGTTTTGAAAATTTTGCGAAGATTCGTCAACCGGCGCCAAAGTTATTCAAAATAGAATTTTGAGATTTCCTATGGAAACACGGTCCTAACTATAACTACCTACTGGCGACCGCCAGTAGGTAATATATATATATATATATATAGGTATAAAGATACCAACAGCAGTGAAGGCATCCTTTCATTTAACAGAGTTTTGGACCTGGCCAACAATCAGCGAGTCAGCAGCTGAAAGAGAAGAAACAAAAGAGTAACGACTTCATTGGTAGTTTGCAAGGTAATAGAAAGAGTAGGAAAACAGACAGACTTGTAAATACTGAGAAACCTAAACACCCATTTAACTTAGTACCTGTGTTTCTACCTAGTGTCCTCTCAACCGAGAAAAGACAACAGAGTTGCAGTTATCATAAGAGGTCAACATACAAGAGAATAGTTAGCCACAAAGCTAGGACAGGTAACTATTCTTTTTGGGCTTAGAATATGACTAGGAGTCCGAAGGTATATAGTAAAAGCTAATTCTTTTGCAGGAAGAAGTTGGCCAGAACGATAGCAGTCCTGTCCAGCTGAAGAAGATGTGGTGTTTCTCTTTTCTTCCCAATCCCCTTTCCCCCTTTTGTTGTCAGAGTTTGTATATATCAATAGTATGCAGCTCTGGTAACGGAGTGGATGAATTGATGAACAGTCATCGGCTCCTGCGGATGGTCGTGTGCTGGGACTGGAACTTGACAGATTGAAGTGCCCTTTCCAAAATACTTCCGCCTGAGCAGGATGGCCGAAGGATTCGATGTTAAGGCCTTAGCGACAGTATTAGACGGGATTCAGACACAACTCAGTGAGGTCATGTTAGAGAATAAGTCCTATAGGGAGGAAGTTAGAAAGTCCATTCAAGAAACTCTGTTCTTGAGACAAAGGGTAGAAGAGTTATCAGTTAGTTCAGCTTCTGGATTCAAGGAAAACAAATCCCAGTCTTTTGCACCAGCTCCCTCGGCATCAGAATTAACCACGCAGGTCATACATGCCATGTCTCCCACAATTCCGCTGGCAGCTCCTGAAAGGTTTAGTGGGGACCCTCACAAGGCGCAAATTTTCCTTACACAATGCTCCTTAGATTTTCTCTGTAAACCAATTATTTTTAAGGAAGATCAGTCAAAGGTGGCGTTCATCTTGTCCTACCTGAGTGGTGACGGAGCTGCTTGGTCGATGCCATTAGTAACTAACAACAACCCAATTCTGTATGATTTTGAGGAGTTTAAGAAGGAATTTTTGCGGATATTCGACAGAAGAGCAACATCTCAAACAACGGATAACGAACTGTTGGATTTAAAACAGGGGAATAGAGATCTGGTTGCATACTTGGCACAATTTAATAAGTTAATTGTGGAGACCAATTGACCTGAGGCTAAGAGAGCTTCAATTTTTTATCGGGGCCTTAGGGATGAGATAAAGGATGGTTTGGCACATTGACCAGCGCCAAAACGAGAGAAGAAGTGAGCGCCGGAAGGAGGTTAAATATTTCCCTCCACGCTTCGACCACTTCAAGTCTGAAAATTCTAAGATCAAGGAAACACCTTCAGAAGAGGAACCCATGCAGAACAGCTCTGTGCGTGGACCTTTATCTAGGGAAGAAAGAGAGAGGAGACGATTGGGCAAGCTATGTATGTACTGTGGAGATTCTGGGCATTTTGTGAAGGAATGTTCCAAGAAACCGAAGAACAATGCTCTAGTAAAAGGCAGGCTCCACCAGTAAGAGGGGTTGCTCTGGTGGGAGCTAAAGAAAAGTCAACTCCAGATTCCCAATTGGTTGCAAATACATTGCAGTCTTCAACTCCTCATTTAATTGTTGCAAGCTCCATAGAATTTGTTTGAACCAGTTTGAAGGATATCTCAGTAATGATTGACTCTGGGGCAACTGGCAATTTTTGTGACATAGGTTTTGCTAAATTGCTGGGAATAGCCTTTGTCAAGAAAGAAAGACCTGAAGCAGTTTGAGCAGTTGATGGTACCAACTTATCCTCTGGTCCAATAGTACATGATACGGAGGAGATTCGGTTAACTGGGCCTGGTAGTCATGTGAGTATTTAGAGATTCAGTCTCATTGATGCACCCCAATTCCAGTTCATTCTGGGGTTACCGTGGCTTACAGAACACAATCCAAGGATTGATTGGGCCAAAAGAACAATAGAAATGGATTCCGAGTATTGTAAGGGTCATTGTCACAATTTGAGTTCTGAATCATCCTCTGTTTCACCACCACGGTATTTGGCTAGTCAAGTCAAGATGATTTGCATAACGGAAACTCCTGAGATTCCAGAGGAATACCTAGATTTAGCAGCAGTGTTCGATGAAAAGGAGGCCAATAGATTGCCTCCGTATCGAGATTACGACTGTAAAATAGAGTTGGAACCAGGTGCTTCTTTGCCATGCAGTCGCATCTACGCACTCTCAGAAAAAGAGAACCAACATCTCAAGAAGTACCTAGATTTGTATCTTGCAAATGGTTTTATTCGTCCTTCTCAGTCACCAGTAGCTTCTCCGCTTTTTTTTATTCCCAAGAAGGACGGAAGTCTGAGAACGTGCATTGACTACCGAGCCTTAAATTCTGTAACCAAGAAGAATAGATATCCATTGCCATTAATTTTTGACTTATTGGATCAGGTTAAGGGATCACGTGTATATTCTAAACTGGATCTAAGGGGGGCTTATCATCTTGTACGAATGGCGGAAGGTGATGAGTGGAAGACCGCCTTTCAGACAAGACTGGGCCTTTTTGAATATCAGGTCATGCCCTTTGGATTATGCAATGCTCCTGCTGCCTTCCAGCATTTTGTAAATGATGTTTTGAGGGAGTATTTGGATCGTTTTGCTGTTGTCTACACAGATGACAGTCTCATTTTTTCCGAAAACACGACAGACCCTATTCAGCATGTGTGAACCATCTTGAAGACACTATTGGAACACCAACTTTATGTAAAATTGGAGAAGTGTGTGTTCAATTCTAGTCAAGTGGAATTTTTAGGTTTTGTACTTTCCCCTGATGGAGTTTCGATGGATGAAGCCAAGGTTATGTCAATCAGGGATTGGCCAACTCCACGAAATGTGAAACAAGTGCAGAGTTTCATTGGGTTTGCCAACTTCTACCGACGATTCATTGAAATTTTTTCTGAGAAAGTGTCTCCGCTAACTTGTTTGCTGAAGAAAGGCGCCAAGTTTGATTGGACTGCTGAAACGGAAGAAGCCTTTTGCGGATTGAAGAAGGTCTTCACCTTCGCGCCAGTGCTTATGCATCCGAGTCCTGAGGAGCCTTTCTTTGTTGAAGCCGACGCTTCCAATTTGGTGATAGGAGGGATTTTATCTCAGAGGGACAGATCTACTGGTCAGCTTCATCCAGTTGCTTACCGGTCTCGAAAGCTAACTCCCGCTGAGTTGAATTACTCCATTGCCGATAAGGAGTTATTGGCAGTCAAGGATGCTTTTCGGGAATGGAGGCATTACCTGTTGGGTGCTCGACATAAAGTTACGGTGTTCAACGATCATCAGAATCTCCAGTTTTTAAAATCTGCTCGAACTTTGACTCCCAGACAGTTACGTTGGTCATTATTTTTTGCAGATTATGATTTTGTGTTAACCTACAAACCTGGTTCCTCTAATGGAAAGGCTGATGCCTTATCGCGATTGGATACAGGAGAAGATTTTCCGATTTTGGAGAAAGAACTGATAATTCCTAAGGAAAAGATAATTGGAGTTATTATGTTTCCAGAGTTTGAAGAACAGTTAAATCAGGTCCTCGCCTCCTTTAATCTTGCAGATTGGGTCAAACAAGATGAAAATAGAGAACTAAGAGATGGCCGACCATATTTTAAAGGAAAACTGTTTATTCCCGATATTGATCTACAAACATTGGTAATTCAACATTTTCATGATGAATTGCTGGCTGGTCACAAGGGAGTAAAGAAGACGCTGGAATTGGTGCAACGTGAATTTTGGTGGCTGTCCATGGAAGCTCAGGTGGGGCAATATGCAGCCACTTGTGAACAGTGTTTAAAGGGAAAAGCTGTTAGAATGGCTCCACAGGGTTTACTACTACCTATTCCCACAGCTCCTTATCCTTGGCACACAGTCTCCATGGACTTCATTGTAGAATTACCTTCTAGTCAGGGCTATACAGTCATTTGGGTGGTGGTGGACCATTTCACTAAAATGAATCATTTCGTCCCTTTAAAGACAATTCCAAATGCAACTCATTTAGCATCCCTGTTCACACAACATGTAGTCAAGGCACATGGAATTCCCAGGGTGGTAATTTCAGACCGGGGCCCTAAATTCATCTCTAATTTCTGGAGATCATTCTTAAAAAGATTGGACATAGACTCTCGTTTGTCTTCCAGTTTCCACCCCGAGACTGATGGTCAAACGGAAAGAGTTAATCAGGAACTGGAGCAGTACTTGCGATTGTTCCTTATGGATCATGAAGGGGAGTGGCTGGACATAATTTGGGCAGCGGAGTTAGCTTATAATAATGCAGAGCATTCCTCTACGGGTTACACTCCTTTCTATTTAAACTCTGGCAGACATCCCAACACATTCGTAGGAAAACAGGAGAGTGAAGTTCCAGAAGTAGAAGAAGTAGTTCAGAATCTACAAAGGGCTTATCAACAGGCTAAAGACAATTTAAGTAGGGCCAAGGCTTCTTACAAGAAACAAGCCGACAAGAAGTGGCATGCTAGTCCAAGTTATGAACCGGGGGAGGAGGTTTGGGTTTCTACACGAAATCTGCACTTAAAAGGAAACAGAAAGTTTCAACCAAGATACATTGGTCCGTTCCAAGTAGAGAAAATGATAAATCCAGTTAGTGTTCGACTTCCTCGTAAGCTTAGGTTCCATTCAGTTTTTCACGTCTCCTTACTAAGGAAGAGCCCATCAAATTTGAGGAGGATGAGTTCCCCAATAGCGATCCAAATTGAGTCAGAAGAAGAGTTTGAGGTTAAGCGAATTGTAGACTCTAAAATCAAGAATGGGAGATTGTTCTATCTGGTGGACTGGAAAGGTTTCGGTCCAGAAGAGAGAAGTTGAGAAACTAAGGACAATTTGCGGGCCAAAAGATTGATTAGAGAATTTCACAGGAGACACCCTAATAAGCCCAAGGAGGGTGAGGGAGGAGTTTTGGTGGGGGGTACTGTCAGGACTGGCCAGCGTAAGCCATCAATTTGCTAAAGTTTCTTCCCGTAATTGGCAGGTTACACGGTATTCGAAATTGCAGATCGATCAGGTACTTGCCTCACCGTTGGTCTTCTCATCTGTTTAAGGAACGATTGATTTGTTCATAGCGGAATTCCAAGATGGCCGCCGGCTATGTTCATAAGGTTGCCGGTCTAGTGTTTTTGCCCCTTTGCAGCGCAGCTGTGCTCGCGACTCCGCTCGCAGCAAACTGCACACTTCAACTGAAGAAATTTAGAAAACGGTCGCTTATCTCTTAGCGGCGTTTTCTTTTCTGAGAAAGACTTCTGGTAAGGCGTAACCAAGTTCAGAGACAGCAAGACTGCTTCCGCGGCTGCGGTAAGTGAGTGTATCTTCAATGTTTCAAGGAAGATTTCCTGGGTGTTTCAAGAAATTTGAAGCAACTTCACTCTGCGAACCGGTAAGAGTTTAGTTCTTCTTGAGCAAGAGGCTAGCTCATGAGTTTCTTGTCAGCACTAACTGTACTAACGGGCAAGAAGATATAATTACAGAGATTATTCTATGTCAAGTGAAATGTAGAAAAGGGTTGCAAGTTTGAGAAATCCTACGACAAGGAAATTTAGAGAATAGTACATAGACAGCGAAGTTCGACGACAGGTATTTTCAGAGAATTTCAGACCAGCACAGTAATACAGTGGAAGTACAAGAAAGAGTAGTCAAGAAGAAGAGACGGTTTATAAAGATATTCAATTCTATGAGAACTACAAGTAGGTGTAGTTATGTATATATATATATATTCACTTAAAAAACCATAGGTTTCACACATGTTATAGTTAGGTGGATATTTGACTCGTAAAAAACCAATGAAATTCCCCGGTTATAGTTAGTTCAGATAACTATAACTCGCGCGCCAGCAATCCACTGCTCATGACGTCACATATTACATCACTCATGACATGGTCAGTGGCATCACTCATGACATCACTGATGACATCATCCTTGTGATAGAGTGGCGGTCGCGCGAGTTATAGTTATCTGAACTAACTATAACGGGGGAATTTCATTGGTTTTTTACGAGTGAAATATCCACCTAACTATAATATGTGTGAAACCTATGGTTTTTTAAGTGAATTTGCAAGGTTTTTTAAATGCTAATTCCTAACTATAACGTGTGTGAAACTTATGGTTTTTTCAGTGAATTTGTGTACGTTTTTTTAAATGCTAATTTATTTATGTATAAACTACGCATTCAAAATAATTATTTTTTTTTGGTTTTTCACCATGCGCGCACGGTGCGCGCACCCCCCGCGATAAAAAAAAAAATAAAATTACATTTTTTTTCTGCCTTCGGGGTCCTTCAGGGGCCCCCTGACAAAGGCTAGGGGGTCAGGAACTCTCTACCCTGCCCCCTTTTCACGTTCGCCACCTGCCTTTTTCACTCTCGCACTGAAAACAAACAAAATGGCGTCCAACACTTCCTGATTTCGACCGATTCAAACGTTGACCAACATGTAACCACCAATCAGAATTACGCTCACGCACGTTAGCGTGCTCGCACGGTGCGCAGACGGTGCGCGCACGGTGTGCGCTTATAGATATGTATATGGTTTTAAATGCTATTTTCTCAGGAACTACTGAACAGATTGACACCAGACCTGCAAAAGGCACTTCCCTGACCTGCGGACTACCTCTCTGCCAAATTTCAAGTAATTCTGTTCAGCCGTTCGGGCTGTACCTTCGACTAAAGGTCCTATAGAAAAATGCATGCGGAAAACATGTTTTGGGACCCCCCTTTTTTCTCGGCCCCCGCTTGACGATTCACCCCGAGACTTTCAGGGTAGGAGCTGAACGGAGCGCCCCATTAGTTTTGAAAATTTCGCGAGGATTCGTCAACCGGTGCCAAAGTTATTCAAAATAGAATTTTCAGATTTCCTATGGAAACGCGGTCCTAACTATAACTATCTACTGGCGACCGCCAGTAGATAATATATATATATATATATATAGGTATAAAGATACTTACCAACAGCAGTGAAGGCATCCTTCCATTTAACGGAGTTTTGGACCTGGCCAACAATCAGCGAGTCAGCAGCTGAAAGAGAAGAAACAAAAGAGTAACTACTTCATTGGTAGTTTGCAAGGTAATAGAAAGAGTAGGAAAACAGTCAGACTTGTAAATACTGAGAAACCTAAACACCCAGTTAACTTAGTACCTGTGTTTCTACCTAGTGTCCTCTCAACCGAGAAAAGACAACAGAGTTGCAGTTATCATAAGAGGTCAACATACAAGAGAATAGTTAGCCACAAAGCTAGGACAGGTAACTATTCTTTTTGGGCTTAGAATATGACTAGGAGTCCGAAGGTATATAGTAAAAGCTAATTCTTTTGCAGGAAGAAGTTGGCCAGAACGATAGCAGTCCTGTCCAGCTGAAGAAGACGTGGTGTTTCTCTTTTCTTCCCAATCCCCTTTCCCCCCTTTTGTTGTCAGAGTTTGTATATATCAATAGTATGCAGCTCTGGTAACGGAGTGGAGGAATTGTGGAACAGTCATCGGCTCCTGCTGAAGCTCGTGTTCTGGGACTGGTACTTGACAACCAGAGAAATTTAGCAGTTACAGTTAGTAGAGCTAACTATAACTCGCACCCCCGCAATGCACTGCTGATGATGTCACATATTACATCACTCATGATATGGTCAGTGACATCACTGATGACATCACTGATGACAACTCAAATGACATAACTGATGAAATCATTGATGACATCATCCAATGAATGTGTATTTCTTTAAAGTTTATGTTTTATATATATATATGTTCACTTAAAAAATTATAGGTTTCACACACGTTATAGTTAGGAATTAGCATTTAAAAAACCTTGCAAATTCACTTAAAAAACCATAGGTTTCACACATGTTATAGTTAGCTGGACATTTCCCTCGTAAAAAACCAATGAAATTCCCCCGTTATAGTTAGTGCAGGCAACTATAACTCACGCGACCGCAATCCTCTGCTGATGACGTCAGATATTACATCACTGTATTTAGACACCTATTTACCCATGTCTTCTTCCATTAATCTTTAGCTATACATATATTACAAATATTTATTTTTCAGAAAGACACATATGTAATCAGTGATGTAATATCTGATGTCATCAGCAGAGGATTGCGGTCGCATGAGTTATAGTTGCCTGCACTAACTATAACGGGGGAATTTCATTGGTTTTTTACGAGGGAAATGTCCAGCTAACTATAACATGTGTGAAACCTATGGTTTTTTAAGTGAATTTGCAAGGTTTTTTAAATGCTAATTCCTAACTATAACGTGTGTGAAACCTATGGTTTTTTAAGTGAATTTGTACTGTTTTTTAAATGCTAAGTTATGTATTTATTAATATATTTTTTTTCCAGGTTTTTCACCGTGCGCGCACCGTGCGCGCACCACGCGCTTTTTCGTAAAAATAAATAAATGTTTTTTTCACCCGTGGGGGTCCTTCAGTGACCCCCTGACAAAGGCTAGGGGGTCAGGAACTGTCCACCCTGCCCCCTTTTCACATTCTCCACCTTTGTTTTTCACTGCCTCAGACTGCGAGAGACAAAATGGAGGCCGACACTTCCTGATTTCGACCGATTCGAATGTTTACTGACATCTAACAACCAATCAGAATTGCGCTCGCGCACGTCACCGTGTGCGCACCGTGCACGCTTATAGATATATATGTACTTTTAACTGAAATTTTCTCAGGAACTACTGAACAGATTGACTCCAGATATTCAAAAGGCACATCCCTGACCTGAAGACTACCTCTCTGCCAAATTTCAAGTAATTCTGTTCAGCCGTTCGGGCTGTACCTTGGACTAAAGGTCCCTATGGAAAAATGCATGGGGAAAACGCGTTTTGGGACCCCCCTTTTTTCTCGGCCCCCGCTTGACTAATCACCCTGAGACTTTCAGGGTAGGAGTGGAGCGGAGCACCCCACCTATTTTGAAAAATTTGCGAGGATTCGTCAACCGGCGCCAAAGTTATTCAAAATAGAATTTTCAGATTTCCTATGGAAACACGGTCCTAACTATACCTATCTACTGGCGACCGCCAGTAGATAATATATATATATGCCAATGTGTAATGAAGAATGAGTTTTCTATATGCACATATATGAAGACATGTATAATTAATATTCATCATCAAAAGCTTTATTTCGATAACATTTTATCATAAAAGCATATAAACAAATATAAAAACACAATAGAAATCACAACAAGATCCAATAGGGGCGAGAGAATAGTACAAAAAATCATTTAACTGACTAGATGGAAATACATGATTTCGTCTCTTTCCCAGTCCCCCTTGACCTAATACATGATGTCTAAAGTCGTGTTAACTATGGTCACAAGGTTAAAAATGTATTAAACTACGTTTGACACGTGGAAGGGATTATTTCACCAAAGCATTTTGAAACACAAATAAAAACGAAACTAAAAGATATTTGGACAAGGCAAGAAAGGATTTTTCACGACAAGGGACCCAAGAATTTCAGTCTAATCAACCAGGACCAGGCAAGAAATTTGGCCCCCCCACATACGAGCAAAACACTAGTGTCCGATTGGAGAATTCTCAGCGCAACACGGTGGTTCACGGTGCCCAACTGTCTACAAACAGGACTCAACCATCTTGCCCTGGGAGTTTTATAGAGAGGGCACTGAAACAGTAGGTGCGCCACAGTTTCCACCTTCATTTTACAGCACGGACAACTTGCAATCGTTTGGTGAGGGGGTTTCCATTTACTTGTACGCTCCCGGGTAGGCAAAGTACCGAATCTAAACTGAATATACAGTCTCCTGTCTCTGGGCTTCTGTATTACATCAAGATAGGGCTCTAGCCTTGTCACAGATTTGTGCAAATAAAAAGCCTCAGTTAAACTACCAGCAGCCACGGCTGTGTTCTCTTGGGTATCAATCCACATCCAATAGGCCTTCTTTAAGTCAGCCTTACTTAGATGCATTCCACACTCCCAGACATCTCTTAAACCCAGTGCAAAGAAGGACTTCTTAATATTACGCAACCAAGTGATCTTCTGAGACTCGGGCAAGCTCATCACTTCTCTGAGACCCTCGACATATTTAGAGAGTTCGGGGGTTCGCCATAAGCGAGTCCAGTAAAGCAAGGGGCGCAATCTAGCAAGGTCCCTGACTGGGCGCCTGCCAATGTCTCTCATAAGTGGCTTTAATGGAGTGCCCGTTGGGAGCGAAACCAGGTCCCTGAGGAATTTGTTTTCCGACATGGAGATTTCATTAATATTGTCGAAACCCCACAGTTCGGCCCCGTACAGTGCCGAACTCACAGCTTTCGCAGCGTAAACCACCAGTGCGGGAGCAACGGGCCTGCTCTGAGATGAGTGATGTTCCTTTCCAATTGCCCCTGCGGCTCTCTTGTGGTTGAGAAGCATTTTAGCGATGTGGGGTCTCCAGCTAAGTTTGTCGGAAATCCTGATTCCAAGGTAATCAAAAATTTTTACAAACTCGAGAGGAAATTCCTTCCAGTGTAAAATTGTTTTTGCAAGACCTAGAGGGGTTAAACGAGAGGAGCTTAGTTTTTAGTGTGTTTATAGATAAACCTCTCATATTACAGAAAAGATTGAACCTATCAAGAAGCTTCTGCAGCCCCACAGGTGTTTTAGAGATAAGCAGGGTGTTGTCATCAAAGAGTAGGGCTGGGATCTTATCTCCCGCCAGGGCCGGGGCATCAGCAGGAAGCTCCCGTAAAAAGCTTACCACTCCATACTCCATTCACGAATAAGGAGAATAGAGTGGGGGCCCAAATTTTGGCCGTTTTTTTATCCTGACGACCCCATCTCACCTGGGCAAAGTTGCCCTCATGAAGGCGAATCAAAAGATCTAGAATGGGTGTCGGAATTCCCAGTTCCCTCAGCACTGACCAGAGGCGGTCACGAGGAACTAGATCAAAGGCAGTGTTCAGGTCTATGAAGGCCAGATGAAGACTGCCCTTACCAATCGAGACCACCTTCCAGTACAGGAGAAGAAGCCGGAATACCTCATCAATTGTTCCCACATTTGCCCTGAAGCCTGCCTGGTAGTCTGACAGGACGTCATTTTCAATTGTCCAT
Organism: Triturus cristatus; assembly: GCF_964204655.1. NCBI lineage: Eukaryota > Metazoa > Chordata > Amphibia > Caudata > Salamandridae > Triturus > Triturus cristatus. The sequence continues at coordinate 1,128,466,479 of NC_140588.1, read as the reverse complement.
GACAAAATTCTTTCTAACAGGACCCTGCCAATCACCTTCTGGCCGGCCTCAATAAGGCTGATTGGGCGGTAGTTGGGTGGGTCCTCCCTAGAGCCCTTTTTAAAAATTGGGATCACCTCTGCCCCTTTCCACGATTCGGGGACAGGGGATCCTCTGAGAAGAGAATTGAGTAAAAGAGTGAAAAACCTGGCCCAATTTCGGGGGTCTGCCTGGAACAAATCACCTGGCAGGCCATCCAGCCCAGGTGCCTTTCCTGGGACTATTTTCTTGATAGCAAGCAGAATTTCAGATTCCTCGAAAGGGAAAAAATGTTGGGAGGCAAGAGATGATAGTAAGGGGCCAGCGTGTTCGCCTATATTGAAAGAGGCTGGCCCAGAGTAAAGTTTATTAAAATGTTCAAACCACGCATGGTCCATAAAATTGTTAGGAATATCGTCAGGATCCTGGTCTTTGGATTTTCTGAATAACTTCCAATAGGTATTCCCGTCTTTAGCCAAGCTAGCAACCTTAAGGTCTAACCAAAAGGCTTCATCCCGATTACGTTTGGCTTCCAGGAGTGCCCTTTTGTACTCCTTCCTAGCATTATTCACCAAAGAACAATCCTGTTTCTTGACGGCAGCTATCAAGATACTCCTTTTTTTCATACACTCCGAGCTATACCACGTCCTGGACGCCTTGGGAGGGTTATGCTTAAATGAACTAGGTGGTAACGAGAAAAAATAACCCATCGCCTCTACTGTTGCAACATAAATACTGTCGATAATGGGAGGCCCTTCCGAAACACTACATGCTGCCTGGAGTTCTACTATTTTGGCCAGCAAAGAAGCTTTAATGGCTTTCAGTTTATGGTCATTTGAACCGATTTTCGGCCATTTCAAGTGCCTCTTACAGTTTGAAGGGACAAGCTCCTTAGAGAGCATAATTCGACCAATAGCGTAATTATGAGAAACAAGAGGCCAGGGGTTCGTCATGGATAGGCACAAGGGGTTATGGTCGCTATCAATAGATGAAACTATGGCCATGTCCACGGTATATTGCCACAATCTACGATCGACTAAAATATAATCGATACGAGAAGGGCAAGTAACTCTATTAAAAGTATTTGCACCAAGAAGATCAGATGACATTCTACCGTTTACAGTTCTGAGTCCAAATTCAAATGAGAGGGCGTTCAATTGAATGGCCAACTGAGACCATTTCCTAATTGGTGGCAGGGATAAAGACGGAATACCCCATCTGACATCATCAGCCTCTATATTGAGCAGGTCCTCTGTGGCTAGAGGTTCGAATGTACAGTTCATATCTCCTGCAACCAGGATTAAAGAATCCGGAGGGCAGGAGGTAATTTCCTCACTCAGAGCTGTGACAATTGTCGACTTGGCGCCTCCCTTCGTGCCTCTTACATAAACATTAAAAAGCTCAACAACAGGGCCATCTTTAACCCCTTTGATTGTTAATCGCATTAGGTCTAATGATGTGCACGAGTGGTGTTTAACCCTGCAATTAAGACCAATGCTTATCCAAATTATGAGACCCCCAGACGGCCTCCCACGTCCATTGGAAATGGCCGGTAAGAAAAAGCAACTGAAGCCTGATTTATACAATGGCTCCAGGCTCCAACTTTCTTGGAAGATACATATATCTTGGTTGGCAATAAAGATATTCCAATCTGGTAGTAGTAGCTTATTGCGTAAACCCGCTATATTCCATGAAATTATCTTGAGGCTAGTGGTAGAGGCTATAGAGACAACATCGTCAGGAATAGACATAGACATTTCACGTAATGTGAAGTCACTTAGACCACCAAGATTGTCACCATTGGAACTGGAGGGAATTAGAGTTGTATTTGAAAGATGAACAGGTAAATCAGCAGTGCCGAGAATGGGCTTATTGACAAAAAATAACTGAGGTTCACTAAAAATAGGCAACCCGGAAGTTTGTCAATCGTTAGAATCCAAATTGGATTGGCCCTCTCTCGACAAATCTGATGTTTGGGCTCTTATGACTGTGGGTTCCACACATGGGTAGCGCCTGAATTGGATGGGAGAGGTACCTGGAGAAGAGGTTCTAAACTCTAATGCCAAAAGTCCCTCAGCTACTAGGTGGCTGGCCAGGGTGAGTTCGATATAGTCAGATAGATTATCTTCATATCTATACCTTTGGGCCCTGACAGTATCACTCCTAATTAAGGATCGACATCCCCTAACATGGCGAACCCAGTGAGTAACTTTATTTATCAGAGAGCCCTCATCTTCTCTCCCCTCCAGGGTAGGGACATGAACCATAAAGACAGTAGGCTGCTTAGCGACACTCAAGGAAGAAGCTTTAGGAAAGGGCAAAAGAGAGTATCGGTCAAGATGGGTTTTTGGCGGCCTAAAAGTGTTCACTAGACTAGAGTTTAGGCTTGCCTTCTTAGCCGTGGTCGTAGAATGAGATATGGCTTTGTTAATCGGCCTTATGTCTTTTATGGCGGGATTATGATTCAATGGAACAGGGGACGGAGACTGGTTGTCAGTAGGATTTATAGGTGGATGATGAAGAAGGTGTACTGACGATGGCAAATTAGACAGCCCACCCACGTCATGGCGAGCAGAATTCAAATTAGGTATTTTAACAATAAGCAATAGTTTGTGAATCATTGACTTAAGTTCACCTATTTCCTCCCTGAGGGAGATAATGGTTTGCATCACATTGGGTATTTCCCTTCCATCAGTGGTGGGAGGCATCCCCACCTCACCCCCTGGGACAGAAATTTGTGAATCCGAGTTACTGGTTAAATCAGTCTCTTCAGTAGTGGCAGGAATTTCAGACAAGAGAGCGTATCTAATAGTGCAAACCAAGACATGCGGTTCGAGGGGCACAGGATTGCTGCTTTTAATACCGGGGGGAGGGGATGCCAAACGTGGCTCGCTTGTGATGATGACGTCCTCTCTAGGTGACGAATTGCGAGCTATCTTTTTGGTAAACATTGATGGGACAGTCAAAGAACAAGGCTTGCACTTATTCGCTGGCAAAGATGTGTTCGTAAAATCAAGGGCGGAAGGTTTAGAAATATCAAGAATCAGTTCACATTCGTCGACCAATGTTTCAATACGATCCATTGTGGAGGTGGGTAGTGCTTTTTTTGGCAAATCTTTTGGCCTTTTTATTTTTAGCGGCCCCACCGGCAGTGGTCGCAATCCCTCCAGTGGTATCAATCAGTTTCCTTTTACCCATTTATGCAGATGAATGAAGGATGGCTAATTAATATTACATTTGTATTTATTTATTCATTTATTTCTTTTTTGGGAAACCTGAATTTTTGACATATTTAGGTCGAGCCTCAACAGCATTTGCGCTGTATGCAAGAATTGTTGTTCCTCTTCAGCCAACCCAGAAGTATTGTCCCCTCTGCTCCAGCATCCTGTGCGTTCACTGGTTGGTTGCCGCAGGGCAGCTCTTTACCATGGTGCTTACTGGTAAGTGGCCAGATGCAAGAATTGTTGTTCCTCTTCTGTGGGCTTTTGGCACAACCATGAATTGCCATTGGTTCTTTTTTGTGCCATTCCGAAATGCTCAATTACAATTGGTCCATTGCTCTCAATTGCCCCTCCTTTGGTTGTTTGTTTCAGCGGAGGCAATATCCCTAAGCGATTGATTTGTTGGCCATAGCACACCTACTCCTTTCCCCATTGCCCTTCTCCTGTCTGACCAATGAAGTTCTGCAGAGCAACACTGACCTACATATTATATTGCCTTGTTTCCAGGCCTCCACGTATATACTGGCGCCTCCCCATGTGTACATTACCCAGGGCAGGGCCATGCGGCATCCCTGAGCTGCTACAGCCAACCCAGAAGTATTGTCCCCTCTGCTCCAGCATCCTGTGTGTTCACTGGTTGGTTGCCACAGGGCAGCTCTTTACCATGGTGCTTACTGGTAAGTGGCCAGATGCATTTTGTTCATGAAAAAAGCTGGTAATTTGATATCGCTTGAACCTCTGCTGAAGGGGGATAGTTCATCTTGGACCCCAAAACTGGCCTCATTGCACCTGGCCCTGTGGTCACATTCTGCAGCTGATGACTCTATAGGGAAAAGAGGGGGCTCTCAGGCCAGGCTGGCGGTACTTGGCACATCATTACTTTCATCCCAGCCATTGGATATCGAGGAAGTGCTTACTTTGTTTTTGTCACACTAAAACGCTCTGTCTATTGTGAGCAATACATGCAACAGAATTACTCTTAGGTGCTGAGCAGCCCTGGATGTGATGGGAACAACAAACTTAGGTACTATATCTTTGTGCTGCAGATTACTTGAATGTTTCCTGACAGTCATGTGATTTTTCATTTCAGATGCTGCACTATGTGAGGAATGTGCACTTTAACACCAGAACTGGAGAGGAAATCTCCTTTGATCAGAATGGAGATGTGCCGGCTGTGTTTGATTTTGTGAACATCCAGATCTCCCCTGATGGTGCTGTCAAGCTGGTGAAAGTGGGGACCTATGACTCTACTGCCCCCGATGTGAATCAGATCAAGATGCAGGCCGGTGAAACTATATGGGGCACAGGAAGCTCACAGGTAACAATCTGTGAGGGATTCCTTCATGAAGTCTGACATAAGCATTGGTAATAGTTCCAAGATAGAAACATATGCGAGTGATAACATACTAATAACCAGTGAATGCATCCAAACTAACATAGAGCAGACATGAGGATGAAAGGCTCTTGGGGTCCTGAAAGTGGTCCAATGGTGAAATGGGTCTTAGATGTTCTTGCTGAATCTATGTGTCCCCTCCCATTGAGGCATGACTGCCCATCCTACTGCGTTGAAAACTTAGGAGACTGCCATGGCAGTGAACACAGTCTGTTGCCTACATGAGGCCCTCCCACACTCATACTAGGGATTGGTTTATATATACATGCCTTTCGTTTAAAATCATCTACCTGAAACCAGGGCGAATGGGCTTTCTTGTTCTCGTATACAGGTACTTCCAATGTTATTAATACACATATGTCATATAGTGAAGCACACAGAAGTCTCACACTGTTCCTTCCTCATTCCTAAATGACAATAGTAGCTCAGTCTCTCTTGTACTGAGGATGATTTTGGTTTGAATAAAGGGGCATCTGAATCTTTGGATCTCTCAGGTATTTCCTATGGTTCACAGATGTCGTCTTTGGCACTAAATATGATATCAAGGATTTTGTGTCTCTTCCATGCATGGCTTTGATCATCACAATTACCAGTTGATCTGCAGTGTGAGGCTTGTTAACATTGTCCTGCTGGGTCAGGCCTTTCCAACAACATTGGGGTAGGGGCAGCAGTGGAAGGTTTCTGCCTCCCCCCTGTATGCATCTGCTTATGGGTGTTAATATAGGAGTGTCTCTCTACGTCATTCAGTCAATGATGTACTTAATAAAGTCAAAGCTTTGCTGGAAACCAGTGAAAGATGTATGAGAGCTGTGAGATATCATTCAGAATCATTTAGTTCTAGGCAAGGGTTTGTGTAGGCTCTGCTATGTAGAAAGGTTGTGTTTTGTTGTAGATGTGACTTTTGATATTGTGCCTGTGTTGAAGAAGGTTTCTAAGCAGTTCTGCTTCTGAAGGATATGTTGTTCCTCATCCTGGGTGCTTACCAAATGCCTCCGGCCTGGTCCTATCTTTTGGCATCTCTTTATATCCAGTGTGGCAATATTCTAGATCCTGGTGTGCTGCTGTCTGCCTGTGGTGATTGGTTCCCTAGTCAAGTCTACAGAGATGATGTTTCTGATGGCCTTCTAGGTGATGCAGCTGGTCTTAAAGATGGGAGCTTGGAATTTGAGCAAGTGTAGATCTATCAGTGCAGGAGTTCTTAAATCTCTTAATTGAGCATGCGGATGCACGTGGAAGCCTTTCAGTTGCCAGCAGGGTTTCAGGTAAGCAACCGAGCAGAGTGTTGCTTTCTCTCATGTGAGAGAGGACCACTGTTTCAACTACAGATCGAACACTGATACAGGATAGGAATGTTTTCACTTTCATTTAGGAAGTAAAGATACCTTCCTGTTTGTTTTGGTAGAAAAGTGTTCCTTGGAAGAGTGGTCCAGAGCTTTACTGGATTAATGTAATTTCACATGAGCTGCTATCTGGGGATGAATCTTTGTATTTGCATTTTAGATAGGTAAGCTGCCATCTGGGTTGCATCATCCATTAATAAACAGAAGGCATTGTGTTTTTGTTAGCTTGTGCTTCAGGGAGGTTATACAGGTAATAGGTCAATGCAGGTTTTGTGTCGCTAAATGTTATGAGCTGAGGATATTTTGACAGAGAATAGTGTCTTGTTCCCTTATCAATAGGTCTTGATACAGTTGTCAGTGAATATGTGTGAGAGGCTGACTTAGTATATGGTGCTCACTTATGTAAGTGTAGCACCCTGCACTAATCCAGGCTACCCTTATGATGATTCTAATTGTTTATACAACCATAGAACGCTCTCTAAGTGGTAGCTGTGGAGAGCAGCCTTCAGGCTTTATCTAGGAGGCGTGTAAAGAAGCTCAGTTCACCAGTATCTAATATTTTAGGATAGGCTAACTTAAGAAGAACCACACAAGGTACTTATAAAAATAGATATTTACTACAATTACGCACTAACACTTTACAGTATCTCCTACCCAGAAATATATTCACAATGCACTCACTGCTTTGGACACAGGACAGTAAGTAGCACCAATACACAACGGTCCCCAGGGAGAGACTAGTCTATGTATCAAAATAGTGGAATATGAACCACAACCACACGTGTCCTTCCCACAGACTATGTGGTGCTAGCTAGCACCCCACCCAGGCCTAATATGCTAAATTCTGTCTGGGAAGTGGCCACGCCTCCCTGTGACAGGAAACCTATTGTCCTACCTTCCACTGTTTAGACTTAGCCCAGCAGCAGGAGGGCAGATTTGTGTTTGGGGTCGTCAGCAGCCCTAGGTTGCTGTTGTGCTCTCTAAGATCGGTCCCGGGAGCAAGGACTGTGCCTCAGAGGGGCCCTACTGGGGTTGCAATCATACTTCCTACACCAGATACTCTGTTTGGGTATGAATCCAACATGTTTGATACCATACATGCCCAGGTTAGTTCCAGCCAGATTAGAGATGGTCATCGCATAATGACTGATGGCCTCTCTATATCGTAACAGCTGATTCACTTACAAAGCTCGGAGAATGGACTCTGGGATATGTATGGGGGTCTGCTCATGCACAGCCACCCTCACACTCATAACTGAGCACTCTGCCTTTGAGACTGAAAGGCCTGCTAGAGGGGTGACTTATTGGTTTCATGTGCAGTGATGTTAGATATAAGGGAACCTATATCTTTGGAGAGAGGTGCATGCACCAACTCACACAGGCTGTGATGGCAGGTCTGAAGTCATAGTTTGGAGGGTCCCTTGTGGTTGACATACTACAAGCTTCAGCCCACATGGGACCCCTGGGGTACCCATGCCCTAGGTACTTCGGTATCATATACTAGAAACTTACAAGGGTGCCCCAGTAGCTAAATAGGGATGTACCAGTTACTGACCATAGCCAATTTGGGAGGAATAACAGTGACTGGGGTCCTAATTAGCAGGATCCCAGTCAGACTAGTCAGAAAACCATTATGACACCAGCAAAAAGGAGAGGTTACGATGCAGAAGGACCCTACCTTCCTACAATTTTTATCAAGAGATTACATTTTGCGGATGAAGAGAATGAGTGGAAATATAGATTTCTGAGTACTCTACAGAGAGATGGGACATGTCTGAGTTCTTTGGGTTCTCCCTGACCAATCTCATGAGAGATGTAGCTTCTCAGAACTGTCACAATATCAAGTATGTCCATGAGCGTTTGACAGTTTACTACCTCAATTGGTACAAAAACATCAAGCAGGAGTAGAAGATAAGAGATGGGTTCATTTTGTATTGACAAGAGGATCATTGTTGACTATTCAAAGAGTGGCTTTTTCTGTCTTGCAAAAGATCAAATGATGAATGGAATGCTGAACAGATAAAACATGCACCCCAGCCACAGATCTGTGCTTAGTCCATCATTTTTGTACTCATCCACACCACTCCAGTTTGGACCTGGCCATATGCAAATTAGTGTTGACCCTACTCTCCATAGGAACTGTCCAGCCTGAACCACCAGGCCAGGTCCTCCGTGGACTGGAAACCGTGCTCACTGTGCCACTGGATTCAAGCTAGGCTGAGTGATGAGGGATGATACCCCTAAACTGGTTGTAGGATGCTTGCTGTCAATCTAGGGATGACCTGGCTTGGCAGTTCAAGATGGACTGTTCCCATGGGAAGCAGGGTCAAGAATGATTTGCATATGAGTGGGTCCAAACTGGGATGGCATGATAAGCAAAAAATTATGGATTTAAGCCAGATCTGTGACTAGGGGTGAACATGTGTATTGTTCAGCATTCCATCCATCATCTGTTCTATTTACATTTCTCTGGGCTGCAGCTTGAGGTGGCCTACAGTGGGTTAAATATGTAGAAGAGTTCAGCATGTGACAAGCTGTTGGCAATCTTGGTCGTATCTGGGAGGCAAAATGAAGGTTAATGCAAGTGACCAAAACCAGACGGCATCAAGATTGAGAAGGAGCTCAGTATATGTGCTACTACAGGATAAAACCATAAGAAATACTTGTTGCAAAGAACAATAAACAAGGCAAACATCAGGGAACTAATGCATTGTGATACATCCTTCTCAATTCCACGCCTAAGTATTCATGCTTACGAGAGAAGATTGTATCAAGGGAAGAAAGTAAAAGCCTTTTTGGAGTTTGAATACATCGAACACAAAGATCTTCTTGGATTGGTTTGGATATAAGGTTAGAGCCACCGACTCTTCCAGGACAATGGTGTGTCTCAACATCTGCTTACAAAGGATGAAGATGCCCACACTGCACAGTCCTTACACCTCCGCTTACTACCATTTGGCTCCTGCACTCACCAATCTGCAGGGCACACATGGTGGGCACAACTCCAGAAACATTGACACCTGCAATGGGGATTGAAAGAAAACCTCTCATTGCAGACTGAGGAGCCCGTTCACAAGCTGCAGTATGGAGTATGTTCAGTAGCAGTACATTAGTACTACCAAAGTACTAGAAAGTGTTGTTCAAAATCCTTTAAGTGCAAAGCTACTCCTTCACCACTCATCTTTTCAATGGAGAGGTCATCACATATGTAAGTTTGCTACTTAGTTCTAAATGTAGGAGGGACCATAAGGAGTGGCTGGTAAAAGTGGCCTCTGTACAAGTAAATTAGAGGCGTTTAGGGAGGAGTAGTTATGGATTTAGAGGCTTTAGGGATAGACAGGCTCCCCACCACAAAAGAGTAAACCCATTGTTATTCACAAACTAGACTTATACATTTACAAAAAGGGACTCAAAACCATAGTAAATTCAGTGAATAGTTCTTAGACCTTCTAGCCTTAGGGTGGCCTTTCATCAAACATTTCCATCACCTCATTTGCTGCACTTATTTTTGTTGGCTTTAAGACTCTGTGCACTTTACCACTGCTAAACAGTGACACAATGCTTGTGTTCCCTCCCCTAGAATATGTTTACATTGGCTTATATCCAGTTGGCATATTTAACTTACTTGCTCTTGTAGAGTGGTATACCATATACCCAGGGACTGTAAATTAAATGCTACCTGTGGACCTGTAGCACTTGTTGTGCCACCCACTTAAGTACCAACCTTAAACATGTCCCAGATCTGGGATTGCAGCCTGGATGCAGTTAGCATTTATAGCAAGATTTAAACTCCCCATTTATTTGTAGCAACGTAGGATCTGCTTCTTATTGTTACCCCCACATTTTTGCTTGATGTTTCACTGTTTTTGACTAGTCTGACTGGGATCCTGCTAATCAGGACCCAGTCTATCTGCTTTCTCCCTAAATTGTAATGCATGCACTTTGGTACACTCCAGATTGGATACTGGGGTACCCTTGTCAGTCCCTAGTATATGGTACCCATGTACCCAGGGCATCGGTAACCCAGAGGCCTCCCATGGACTGAAGCATGTATTATGCCACCCATGAGAGGCCATGCAAAATTGAACTACAGGTCTGCTACTGCAACCTGTGTAAGCTGGTGCTTGCACCACTTACTTAAATATATGTTTACAATATATATTGGTCACTACACTTAAAACTTACAAGTCACCCCTATAGCAGCCTTATCAATCCTGAAGGCATGGTTCTGGGTTTTTAGTGAGAGGGTGCCTCCGCATGAGTGGAGTCCCTCTGCAGCCTTTGGAGACCATTCTCCTGGGCTGTCTGGGACTCAGCCGGACATTTCAGTAGAGGTGCATTATAACCTCGCGGTAAATGCTATCTCGAAAACGGCTGCATAGAAACATATATTGTTTGGTATTAAACACCTTGGAATCATACCTCCCCTCCACATTGGTAACCATTGTGGAAGGTATGATTCCACCCTTCAAAAGCAAGCTTCGTGGGGTCACTGGTCTATCCGATGCCAGCCTTCTTGACCCGGACAGCACAAAATGGATGCTGCTGACAAGAGACACATTTCTGCCCTCCTGCTGCTGAGCCAAGCTTGAGCAGAGGAAGGCAGCACAATAGGCGTCCTGTCACAGGGAGATGTGATCACCTCCCAGACAGAATTGGAGCTTGGTGGGTGCACTCTGAGAGTGCCTGAAAGTCTGCACTGGGGGCACATTTGGTGTCCCTGTGTATAGTCCAGCTCAAACTAGTTCTGGGAGTCAATGGCTCCTGCTCTGGCGCAAAACTGGACAAAGGACATGGGTGTAACCACACTTCTGTCCAGACCGTCCCCTAGGAGGGTCCCACAAATTTGTCCAACCCTCTCCTGTGGGTACAAAAGGGTTTCCATGGATGTAAGACTTTAGATTTTATGTGGGCAAGATTCTACAAGAAGAAACCACTGACCTTTGACCATCTGGACATTCTGGATTTCTCTGGACTTTGACTGGGCCCGACTTCATCTCCCTCTCTGTCCAAAGCTTTGTCTGAGCCCTTGCTCCATACAGGCTCCATGCAGGACCTGTGGTGCACTAAGGACAACTGAAGAATCTCCCTTGGAGTGAAGGAGTCACTCCCCTGCCCTAGCAGGCACATTAACGTAACTGACCGGTCTGCTGCTCCTAAGCTCCTGCTGACTCCGCAGATTTCAGCAACACACAGGAGGTGGGTTTTCGAATGATGCTGAGGTCGATCTGCCCTCTCAGCAAGTCTGAGGCCACTGTCCCTTGTGGGGGCTGCATAACCTGAAGCCCTGTACACTGCGTCCATTTGCAGGTGCATATGCTTGTTGGTGATTCCCAAGCTTGTGCATTGGACTCTGTGTAGTCCTGACCCAGAGCAGTATTTGCACCAAATAACTCTGTCCTCACCACACCGAGTGCTCCGTGGGCTGGTACTTTGCAATCTTGCTCAAGCTCCCCTAGTGACTCCTGGTCCTTCGGCCTGTGGCTCCCCATGAGGTCATCTTGATTTCTGTTGGGCTGTCCTGGTTGCTCCAGACATGCCTCATGGCTGCAGAGTCAAGCATCCCTTCCCCACACCTGAAGCACCTGACATCGGTGGGCATTCATCTATCGATCCCCTGGTCACTCTGAAGTGACTAAGACTCTATCCCCTCTGCTTTCATGTTCCTTCCTTCCTGAATCCAGGCTTGGATTTCTGACGCAACTTCAGACCTATGCACCCAGCTCCTCTGGGATAGGTAACTCGTGCACCATGGTATCCATGGGTGGGGTGGTTCTTCAAATTCTTAAGTTCCAAACGGTTCGCTCGAAGTCCTCCTAGAAGGGTCCTCAAACTTTAAAACTGTAACCGCGACTGTCCCATAGAATTGTACGGAGCCCGCGGTCGTGTTGGCACACTGCACCCATCCTCCGTGGGGTCCCTAACCCTATCTACTCATACATCATAAGGGTCATTTGGACAGGTTCAAGGTGCCCACTTTAATTAGTGGACAGCATATACCAGCCCAAATTCTCACAGTATTGCTAATAGGTCTCCCCTAAAGTAGACCCTAGGTAGCCCAACACCAGGGTCCTGTCTAATTAAATGTTTGGACATTTACCTTTGGGTTTTACATGTCCTTGTATTGGAAAACTCCTAAAGTCGTTTTTCTCTACTGTGAGGTTTACCATTCCCATAGGGTAACATTGGGGATTCCTTATTACATTTAATATGCTGTAATTTCCAATTGGGAGCTGGTAGCTGATATGTTTGGTATCATTGGAATTGTAGTGATATTACCTATGTAATGGCATAGTTGTTTTCTTTAATCACAGTTTTGTGTCTGAATCCTAGCTGGGCTCACATTACTGGGTGTAACAACAGAATTTGTGAATTTCTTCCAGACAGTCACACAATAGAGTGATAAGGTAGGCCTGAATGGGCCATCTGCTGGTAGGATGGGTAGATGGAGCTGAGTCCGGCCCCCCTTACAACTGAATAGCTTGTGCTCTGCCTTCACAAAGGGCCTAACAACCCCACGTTGTCACTGCAGCCAGCTAGGAGCCAGGGCAGAGGAGGCAGGAAACTCCATGCCCTTCAAAGCCATTTTCAAGCAGCTTCTCCCATCTCCCAGAAGCAGGGTATAAAATGGGGTGCTCAGACATTAATTACTCCCATACACTTCTGGAATGTGGATACTCTGCTTGGAAGAAGGACTGGCGTGCTGCTGAAAGGACTGCCACTCTGCTAGACTTTTGACCTGTTACTGCCAAGCTGAATTGCTGCTTTTCTGCCATGCTGTTCTCTTGTCTGTGGAAGTAGAACTGGCCTTTGAACTTCATCTTGTACTCAGGGCTACCAGAGTGACTTCAAGGGCTAGTTTGATGGCCTGCTGATCTGAGCCTCAGGGACATAAGCACCCCCCCCACACATATTGTACCAGCACCTGGACGCATCTAAAGTTAGTTCCTGACCGTTAAATTGTGTTTCTCTGGTCCTGGGCCCATGGTGTGGTTCAGAGAGCTGTGTTTTGGTTGTTGAACTCTTTTTATTCAGTTAGTTCATTTGCACGAAGACTTATTGCCCCCACCGTGATTCAAGGTGAAGCACCGTCAGCCCAATTCTTCGCGCTACAGCATTTATGGGGACCGACAACCCCCATCCATGACACCTGGCCAGTGCTTTGCGTAACACCAGCAGCCTCCTGCAACACACTCCATGTTCCATGCAGCACCCTTCACTGCAAACAAGACTCTTGATGCTGATTTGAGAAGGTAAACTTCAGTGGGACTAATCAAGTGACTAAAGCCAATTAGCAGTTCATCGTGGTCGGCCTGCTCCATCGTGGTTGGCATGGACTTGTGATTTTGACCCAGTCTAGCATGCGTGACTGGATATTCATAGTTGGCGGTATTGCCACTTGGGCATGCAATCTGCACAGCAGAGTACTAGTACTAGTAGAAGTAAAGAACCAATGTGTTCTCTGAGTCTTACAGTAGTACCACTACTAGGTAGTCCACAAAATATAAGGGAAGAGGGAAATCTGACTTAAAAACCAGAAAAAATTATAAAGCAAGCTACAAACGGACTAATAGTACAGAGGCAGAGGCAGTTAGATTGATGTAAAAAAAAAACAGACACTAGAAATATAATAACTAAGTAGTGATAACAGGAATATTGGGGCTCATTATAATGGTGATGAGACCGCCCACCAGATGTGTGGTGCTCCCACCAGCCCAATTAGGATGCGCCCACCATACTGGCGGGCGCATCCCCGCCTTTTACCATTGCGTACGATGCTGCTGGCTGGGAAAATACCATGCACAGCATTTCCCTGCACCACCTGGCAGGCACCAGGTGGTGCAGGGGACTGCAGGGGGGTACTGTGAGAAGGTGGCCTGATATATGCTGTCCACTACTTCTAGTGGGCACCTTGTATCAGTCCAAACAACCCCTTATGGTGAATGGTTAAAGTCAATCTTATATGAAAGCTATCCTAGTGGTAGCTATGGAGAGCAGCCTTCAGGCTAAGTCTTAAAGGAATGTAAAGCAGCTTGTTTTCCCAGTCTATAATCTCTTGAATTATCAAATGAAAAGATAACCACACCAGGTATATATTTAAAATACATGTATTTAAGATAACACACACCCCTCTAGTCTCTTTATGAGACTGGAGTTCGAAGTACTTAAGTTACAAGTGTTTAAGCATCAGTAAAAGCACAAATACACGTTTGGGCCCTAGGGGCGTACCAAACCATATACAAAAAAAATGGTATAAGAACCACGACTGTAATAGGCACTAGGCCTATTGACTCTAGAATCACTGAGACCCCAAGGAACCACCCAAGGCAGTGACACAGGGGACCCACGGGAGCCGTATGCATTGTGAAGACACAACCGCGGGTTCCTATTATCTTCTATGGGGAATGTCACGGTTGGAATTTTAAAGATTAGGGACACTTCTGATCGAGTCAGGACCAAACCCTTTTGGACTTAGGCAGTTCTAGGGCTAGCACCCACGAGAGCACCGGAGTACTTTTATTTATTTATTTATTTACTCACTTGTATTGCGCAAACGAATCATCCCCAAGGGGATCTCTCAGCGCATAGGAGCGGTGCACCAGGAGATGAAGAACATGTATAGAATAGAAAGGTCTTAAGAAGCTTTTTAAAACTACAGTAATTAGGACAGACACGGAGCTCGTCTGGCAAGGAGTTCCAATGGGTAGGAGCCAGATACGAGAAGGCCCGACCTCCCATCCTAACCTTCTTAACTCTGCAAACGCAGAGCAGATTTCGGCTGCTGGATCTCAGCAGTCGTGTGGGATGGTACCACTCGAGCTTCCTTGCCAGGTAGGATGGACCCAGCCCATGGAGGGACTTATAAACTAGGCATAACAGTTTAAAGATGGTCCTCTTTTTTATAGAAAGCCAGTGAAGTTGGCGCAGGAGGGGTAACGAGGGGGTCCGAGCCGGCTTGTTGAGAATAAGACGAGCTGCCGTGTTTTGGACCACCTGTAACTTGGAGGCCAGGTCCTCCCTTATCCCAACCAGCAATGAGTTACCATAATCCAGTCAACTAATCAAAAGTGACTGGATAAGGGTCTGTCTAGCCATGAACGGAATCCATGGAAAGATCCTACTGTGCATTCTCATGGTTCCAAAGCAGGCCCCGACCACTGATTTTACCTGCTCATCCATTGCTAGATTGTTATCAATTTTTATACCCAAGTTCTTTGCTCAGCCTGTGGGGGTGGGAGCATCTCCTAATTCAGATGGCCACCATTCCGGAGTCCACATCTCCTTTGCCTTACCATATAAGATAATCTCAGTCTTTGAGGAGTTGAGCTGAAGAATATTCTTCCTCATCCACTCCGCTATACTGAACATACACTGGCGAAATTTAGGCCTAGTTACCGCAGGACTTTCCTCAATAGGGACTATCACCTGGGTATCGTCTGCATAAGATATAGTTTCAAACCCACACTCGCGGATGATAGAGGCCAAGGGGGCCACGTATATGTTGAACAAAGTGGGGCTCAGGACTAAGCCCTGGGGGACCCCTTTATCAATACTAGTGGTCTGGGAGCTAAACGGCCCAAGCTGGACACATTGAGATCGGTCCGCCAAGAAGTTCTGAAGCCATTTAAGGGCCCTGCCTCCGACACCAATCTCTCGCAGACGGTCTAAAAGGATCCTATGGGAGATGGTGTCGAAGGCGGCCGACAGATCCAATAACACCAATATCACAGGGACATCCCTATCCAGGGACATCCTTATGGTGTCTGTTACCTCCAACAGTGCCGCCTCGGTGCTATGTGAGACACGGAAGCCCGACTGGGAAGCATCCAGTATGTTGTTCTGCTCTAGATATTGGTAGAGGTGCTGATTGACTAAGGTCTTCATAATTTTTGCGCAGCACGGCAAAAGAGAGATAGGTCTAAAATTCTGAAGGTCGCTAGGATCCGCTAGCGCCTTCTTCAAGAGGGGCTTTATACGCGCCTCCTTCCACTTACGCGTGACAGTGGAGGTTACAAGCGAGATATTACAGACAGATGTAAGAGACTCTGCAAGAACTGAAGATAGTGCTGACATAACAGCGGGGGGCATTAAGTCTGATGGGGATCCAGATTTTGCTCTGGCTATTAGAGAACACACTTCTTCCCTCGTGATGTTAGGGATAAGTTCTAAAGTTGACTTACTCTGGATCTCCAGAGATGAAGATTTATCATACACACCCTCTTCAGGGTCAAAGGAGCTATAGATCCTGTCAATATTGTTAATGAAATGGCTGCCTAAGTCCTCGCATAGTTCCTGAGTGGGCAGGGGTAGTGGATTGTTTGCTCTGGGATTGGTGAACTCCTTTACGATGACAAAGAGCACCTGAGATGAATTCCTTGCCTTCATAATGCGGGCACCCAGATACTGTCTCCTTGCGGAGTTACAACTGTTCAAATATGCTCTATGAGCAGCTCGATAGAGCAGTTCATTCTGTTCTAGCTTGAACCGTCTCCATCTTCTCTCCTTAGCCCTACAGACGGCTTTCTCTCTTCTGAGGCCATCTGAGTACCAGGGGGCGAGGGCAGCCCTAGTGTGGATCTTTACCCTCTTAAAAGGGGCTATGGAATCTAAGGCCTTGGTTATGGCTGCTTCAAAGCGATCCAAAGCAGTATCACCATTGTCAGCCTCTTTGAAAATGGGAGAAACGAAAGCCCTACTAAAGGAATCCGATGTTACCTTTTCCAGGGTCTACAGAGATCCCTATGGGGGCGTGGGGAGCTTAAAGATTTTATAGGTACCCACGAGAAGCTAAGGGCTGAATGATCAGTCCAGCCCATGCTCCGTGGAGGTTCTACCACCACCCCCTGAATGTTAGTAAAAATGGTGTCTAATGTGTGACCCGCCACATGGGTGGCACCAGTTACTCTGGGAAAGAGGTCAAGAGCCTCCATTGCCGTTATCAAACAGGCAGATTCAGTGCTGGATGGTGCCTCCAGATGGTGATTAAAGTCCCCCACCAGCAAAAACCCAGCAGCCTGAAATGTATGAGGGGCGAGCCGTTCCAATAAGCCAGAACAGAATTCTCTCTTATTGCCTCCGGGGGGATGGTACACTAAGGCACCTGTCCATTCGATAACCTGAGCCCGGAGAACCCTAAATATCAGCAACTCCAAGTTAGGAGAGGAGATGGTAACCAGGGTCTTAACATGATACGGAGGGCGCTATGCAATGGCCAGCCCTCCTCCCCGCTTGCCCTGCCTATCCAGCCGGACCACAGAGTAATCCGCTGGGAAAGCTATAGCCAATGCAGGGGTTGCATCATTGTTTAGCCACGTCTCGGTAAAGAGACTGATGTCGGGTCTGGATTCATCCAATAGGTCCCAGATTTCAGCCTCATGCTTAGAGATGGATCTGACATTCAGGTAAAGCCCCTTAAAGGGCACTCCTGGCCCTCCTTCTAGGCCCCTAGTGGTCCCGATTGTGTGTTTAGTCCGTAAGGTCTTGGGGGTAGAGTGTGATAGAGTATTCGAGAATGGGTGTGTATAGTCTTTAAAGGCCCAGCCACATCCTCTACACCTCCCCGTCAGGGCGACAATCCCAGACTGAGATGTAATTAGGCCTCCAGCACATGGAGCCGAGTGCCTGAGTTCTGCCAGCCTATCATATGAATAGGTCAGCCTAGGCCTCAAAGAAATCTGTGGAGGAACGGACAGCATTTCCTGGCAGCCGGCAGCGTCAGGTCGCGGACGGGCGCATACGGGCTTGCCTTGTGCATGCCTTCGGCCAGGGGAAGCCGTGTGCATAGGTGTCTTTTGGTGTTGGGTCGCGTCGTCGATTCCAATGGAAGCCTGCAAAAAACTGCTGCTGCCGTGAAGAAGAGGAGAAGTGTCCGGAGAGATCCGAGCCTGGATCTGGGATGTAAGGAACCTGAAAGCAGAGGGGACAGAGTCTGGGTCACTTGCCAGTGACCTAGGACAGGATGGACCAATGCCCACAGATGTCGGGTGCTTCAGGTGAGTTGATGGGTGTCTTGACTCTTCAGCCACGTGGTCCAGGTGACGTCGCCGAAGTCCATGAGCCAGATTCGAGCTGTCCCACAAAGTCTGTTGAGTGCTGCAGTGTCGGCGACCAGAAAGGACCCAACAAGCCTTGGCAACGGCAAGTCACAGGAATGCAGAGAAAGGACTGCGGTGTAGACCAGAAAGGTCTGATGGACTCACCCAGCAAGGGTAAGTAAGGGCACATCTGGAGCAACCAGGAAAGCCCAAGCAGAAGAGGAGGTGCCTTCGTGGGGACCTGCTAGCCTACGGGCTAGTGATCACAAAGGAGCCTCTAGCGGTCGCACTTTAAGCTGGCCCACCGGTCACTCATGGAGTGGAGGCCAACAATCTTTGGAGCAGGAGGTGCTCAAGGCTGGGACTACTCAGAGCCCAAAGCACAACTTTGAGGATGACCAGGAAGATAGTGTTGCTGCAAAAGTTCACAGTGTCCAGGGGTCACGGTTCCACGTCACCCACGATAGCCACGGGCCTCAGCTTTGCTCTGGACTCGGGGTAGCCTTGGGGAAGTCAGGAAATCCACATCTGGGGATGCAGAGACTTCAGTGTCCAGTGGGAGCTTCAGAATTGCAGACCGGTCAGTTGCTTCTTTGGTGTTTTGCCAAGCAGGGGATTCACTCCTTGACCACATGGGAGATTTCCTCCGACTTTTAGTCGTGATAGAAAGTTGAAGGTCCAGGATATATGTTGCAGAGTTTCAGCCAGGGTAATCTAAAGTCCTAGGACTGGGTTCCTATACTTATACTAAGTTTAGGGGATGGACTAACTCTAAGGCCCCACCTATGGGTGGACCTGGGCCAGGGGTGGTTACACCCTTTCCCTTTTGTCCAGTTTCTTGCCAGAGCAGGGGCTGAGTGCCCCTGCAACCAGTTTGAACTGGGCTATGCACAGGGACACCTTGTGTGCCCCAGGTAGTGTCTCAGAAGCATTCTCTGAATGCACCCATCCTGCCCCAATACACATCTGCCTGTCTGGGGAGGTGGAAACCTATTGTCCAGGCCTCCCCTGCCAGAGTTTCAGTCAGCAGCAGGAGGCCAGACCCGTGTCTGTGGCAGTGGCATCCATTTTGTGATGCCATGGCTTTGGAAAGTTTTAACCGGGTTTAGCCAGTGTGAACATGTCTCTCCCTCTAGAAGGGTGGAATGATACCCTCGCCACCTGGACTGGTGGGGGGAGGGGGGTAGTATTCCAAAGCCTTTGACACCAAACACAACATGTTTTGATGCAGCCATCCCAAAGTTGGCATTTGCCGTGAGGTTATAATGCACTTAAGAGTATATGGTATGGCTGTATCACAGAACAGCCATAAGGAAGTATTTCTGAATGCTGCAGAGGGGCTCAGCTCATGCTTGGGCACCCTCTCACATAAAACCAAGCACTCTGCCTTCAGGATTGTCAAGGCCTGTCATAGGAGTGGCTTATAGGTTTATATGTGTCTGTATAAGGTAGCGATATAGGTAGCCTACACCACAGTAAGGGGTGCAAGCACACCCATACCCAGGCTGCAGTAGCAGACCTGTGGTGTCATTTTGGAGTGCTTCCCAGGGGTGGCATAATATATGCTGCAGCCACTGGTAGGCCTCTGAGGTACCTATGCCCTAAGTACATAGGGGCAGATTTATGTTAGACTTGCGCCACTTTTACGCCGCCGTTGCGTCACTTTTGTGATGCAGCGGCGGCGTAAACCCTGCGCCATGTTGCGCCCTATTTACATCGTGGCGCATCTATGGAGATGCGTCACGGTGTAAAGCCCTGCGCCACATTAAACCTGCATCAGGTTAAATGCATGCAGGGTGGGCGTTCCATCGGAAAAAGCCTCGGAAAAGTGACGCAGTGAAATCTACAAGATTTCACTCAGTCACTTTTTCGACGCTGCTGCGTCAAAACCTTGCGCCTGCTTGAAGCAGGCGTAAGGCATGACGCAGCATGTTAGGTATGGGCAGCCCCTAAACATTGCTGGAGTTGCGTCGTGCTGGCGACACAACTCCAGCAATGCACCGCCCTACCGCCATTAGATGTGTTACGCATCTGTTTATCCTTGCACCACGATGCGCTGCATTGTAAATGCGTCGCATCTGTGGTGGCGCAAGGGTAAACTTGCGTGACACATATTTCCTGGCGCATCCCTGCTGATTTTCAGGGATGCGCCAGGAAACATAAATCTGCCCCATAGTATACCATATACTAGGGGCTTATAAGGCACACCAGAATCCAATTAGATATGTACCTAGTGTACCTGGAAACCTTTTTAGAGAGGAGGCAGCTAGGCTGTGGTCCTGATTAGCAGGGCAACAGCCAGACTAAGGTCAAAAACTGTGAAACACCAGCAAAAAGTGGGGGTACCCATGTGAAGCAGATTCTACTCTCCTACACAACCCCCCCACAAACGCAGGGACATTAAACTAACCTTGACCAGTTGAGTCTTCATGTTCTAAGTGGAAATACCTAGAGAGTCCATCTGCATTGGCATGGTTACTCCCAGGTCTATGTTCCACTGTAAAGGCCATCCCCTGTAGGGAAATAGACCACCTAAGCAGTTTGGGGTTTTCACCCTTCATTTGTTTTAGCCATAAGAGGGGCTTATGGTCTGTCTGAACAAGGAAGTGAGTACCAAACAAGTATGGCCTCAACTTATTCAGAGCCCAAACCACAGCAAAGGCCTCTCTCTCAATGGCTGACCAACATTTCTCTCTAGGGGTCAGCCTTCTGCTTATGAAAGCTACTGGCTGATCCTGACCTTCTTCATTTAATTGTGACAGTACAGCCCCAACCCCCAATTCAGATGCATCAGTCTGAACAATGAACGTTTTGGAGTAGTCAGGACTCTGCAGAATGGGAGCAGTACACATGGCCTGCTTCAGGTCACCAAATACCTTTTGACAGCTAGCTGTCCACATAACCTTTTTGGGCATTTTCTTGGAAGTTAAGTCATTCAAGGCTGTCACTATTGATCCATACCCTTTGACAAATATCCTATAGTACCCAGTCAGGCCTAAAAAGGCTCTCATCTTGTAGAAGTGGGCCTCAGCTAGGCCTACCAGTGCAAGGGGTTTGCCCTTCTCTGCACAGAGTCCTCAGACCAATAGGAAGAAGTTGGCACAGAAACTGGAATAGAAAATACAAAGTTGAATAAACCTCATGAGGTGGAACTACATTCACACAGCACCCTTCGGTATTGAATGAAGTATCACACCAAACAGAAGGAGCATGGTCCTTTTATACCCACACAGGGGCTTGAAAGAGGGCGGTACAAGTACAGCAGAAGATTTTATGTACATATAAGGTCATATAGAAATGTACAGTCGACAAGTAGGAGGAGTTAACAGTTTGCCAATGCTAGTAAACACATCCTGACAGTTACATACTACTAACAGCTGCAAGGACAGTTGAAAACTCACAGGGCATGTGCAAAGGTGGAAGATGCTAAATATAGTTCGTTTCTAGGCGGGTTACAAGAGCAGTCAACACTGAGGGAGGACAAAGCACATGGTGAGCACATGGCAAACAAAATGGCTGTCAGAAATACAAAATGGATTCCGCAAAATGGACAAGATAGCCTCTCAATACAAGATGGATTCCGCTAATGCTAAGCCAATCGCTGCCAATTTACAACAGACGGCCCTTTTAGCATTAGCTGAAGACATTTTTTCCTCTGGGGTAATCTAAATATGCATCCCGTACATCTATTAGCATTATTTCAGCCACCTCTTTATTCAACATTTGTTGGGCTTCTGTTTCTGCAACATTCCTTTTGACAGGTATACAGGCAGAGATGCAAATGGAGCAAAGCATTGGACCACATTGGATACATATACAGCATGTAAAAAGTATCGTAATCATTACACGCAGGATAGTCAGTAGCTTCCAGCCCCAAGCAGAAACAAGAGTCCAAAACCATCCAACAAAAGTCCAAGTACCAGTCTCTGGATGAATTTCTGCAGCAATCTTATGCAGTTTTGATATTGCGTCGTATACTGAAGGTGAGTGATCCGGTATGAATACGCAACAGCTGCTACCGATGATGCGACATGCACCACCTCAATCAGCCAGAACCACATCTAGAACCATTAGATTCTGGAGAGCTACAATCCTTGCAATTTGCAGCTCCTCCGTAATGTTCCCA
This sequence comes from Triturus cristatus, assembly GCF_964204655.1. NCBI lineage: Eukaryota > Metazoa > Chordata > Amphibia > Caudata > Salamandridae > Triturus > Triturus cristatus. The sequence goes on along the minus strand of NC_140588.1, from coordinate 1,128,444,346 downwards.
AGTGCCATAGCTGTCTGATTGGTAACAGCTTCCACAACTCTAGTTAATCGTCTTACTTTCCTACTGTTTAATGCAGCACCCACAAAGAAGAACAAACCTAAATTAAAATCGATATATTGTTGCAGAGTGGTATCAGTTTGGTCTACTTCGTCAGTACTTATTGTCCTCTTGTATCTATTTCTAGAGATGTCGTTAAATAATTTAAGGTCCTGGTGATATGATGCAGGTGCCAGAAACACAGGTTGCAATAGAAAGGACACATAGCACACACCTGACCACCCAGTAGGTAGTTGATAATATCCGTGGCTACCACAGACAAAATAGAGGCTATACAACTGCTATTATTTATACCTTCAATAGTCAGAATTACAGTACATTCGCTTTTCCCCACTGGAATTCTCCCAATACTGCTTACACATAGATCTGCTTTAGCTCTGTTAACAGAAATCACAAATTGTTCATTACTGGTAAAAGTTCTCATATTTGTGAAGACATATGGTGTTGAAATATTGTCCGGTTGATACTCTTCCCATTCCCATTTGGTCCCTTTGGCTTGAGGATAACCATATTTATCTTGGTAGCATACTTTATTGAGGCGAAAAAGAAGCCCGCCTACTGTGCGTCTTCCAGATGCAAACAAAAGCGCATACCAAGCTTGACAAGAACCATTATGAGAAAAGGGAAGAGGAATAAAAGGTGTTCCTCCTTTCTTTTGATGTGCAGGTATCATCCCACACACCCAACAGTTGGTAATATTTGTGGCATTATGAGTATGATGCAACATCTGGATAAAGGTATTATTTAAATAAGATTGTCGATGCTTCTGCTCATGGTAGGGAAGCGTAAAGTAGTGGTGTTCAACTGATACTGGAGTAGTGGCGATCAAAAGCTCTCGAGCAGGAGCCACTTTCTCAACGAACCAGGTTATTACTGCTACAGCCACCATAGCAACAACAAACCCTATAGCACAAATGATCTTTCTCTTAGCAACAGTTGATTTCATTGTGGACATGATCAGCTTGTCGTTGAAAACAATCGTTGGAGCTCTTATCCCTGGGCAGCCTTTGGTTTCTTCACCGAGGGTCAAGACGTGTGTCGCTACACTATACAAGACTGATCCTCCCCCCTTGCCACAGCGGCATTCCGTTTCACTAACCCAGGGCGGTTGCTCAACCAGTCAATTTCGACGATGCGGGCTCTTTCCGGTGTCTCAGTTGGTATCGGGATACTCCAGGAATCCTGTGGTCCGGGAAGACTCCCTCAAGTTCGTCAGGTGATATGGCTTGGCCTTTCTCTGTATCCAGGATGTCCCAATGGTCGATTAAGGCAGGAGGATCCACCAAGGTAGTCGGCATTTTCTTGAAATGGGTGGAGTGCACCCACTTCCTCCTGTTCGTCACTCGGACCGCAGTTCTTGTTGAAAGGAGCAGCTGATCTGGGCCGCGCCACCTCGGTTCCAAGCTGCTCGACCTCTGGAATGATCGGATCATCACCTGGTCTCCAGGTTGAAGTCCATGGCCTTCACCTGCAGACCTATCAGGAAGAGCTTCTCAAACCTGTTGATGAATAGAAACCAAACTGTCAGTCAATTGTGATAGGTAGTCACTCATCAACACACATGGTACATCATGTATGGGGCGTGGTTTAGGTATTCCCCAAATGTTCATAGGCCTTCCAAACACCACCTCATATGGTGTGAGACCAGATCACGAATGTGGCACTGATCTAATGGACAACAGTGCCAAAGGTAATGCGTCTGGCCAATTCAAGGATGTGGAAGCCAGTATTTTCGCCAGTTTCAATTTGAGTGTGGCGTTATACCTTTCCACTAGCCCTGCTGATTGTGGATGGAAAGCACCGTGGAACTTGTGCTTAGTTCCTAATCCCTTCAGGACATAGTCGACAACTTGGCCAACAAAATGGGGTCCGTTATCACTCCATAAAAGCTTACAGACACCAAATCTAGGGAAGAATTCCTTCAAAAGTACCTTTGCTGTAGTGAGAGCTGTATTGTCCTTCGTAGGGTATGCCTCTATCCATTTACTGAAGGCACATACCACTACCAAAACATACTTTAAGTTATTACAGCGCTCAAGCTGGATGTAATCCATTTGCAAAACTTCAAAAGGTGCGGTTGGCATAGCAAACCCTCCTGTAGGAGTTTGTGTCCCTTTACCAGGATTATGCTGAAGACAAATCAGACAAGACTGCACCATCTTTTTAGGTGTGCCGGCAATTTCTGGATGCTCCCAAACTTGCGTGAGCAATTTTGTGATCGAGGAGGCTCCAACATATGCCGGCCCATGTGCCATTTGAATCATAGGTTGTAAATAGGCTGCAGGCAATCTCCACTTGCTCATCTCTTTATTCCTCCAACAGCCCTCATCGTCCAATGTTCCCTCCTTAGACCATTGTTCAATTTCTTCTGCAGAAGCAGATCTCTGCATATCTAGCACTTCCTGTCTGGTATCATGCCAGCGTTCAGCCTGTGACTTCACTACGTACATAGACGTGGTGCTTCGCTGCATGGCAGTTTCACGGGCTGTTTGATCTGCAAAAGCATTGCCTTGTCCTATCTTATCAATTATTTTCTTATGTGCGCTACATTTAACAATTGCTATTCTCTTCGGTATGTTAAAGCAGTCAAGAGATTATGTACTAATTCTCCATGCATTATTTGCATCCCGTGGGATGTAAGAAAGCCCCTCTCCTTCCAGAGTAGCCCAAAATCATGAGCCACTCCGAACGCATAGCGGCTATCTGTATAAATGTTCACAGATAAGTCAATACTAAGTTCACACGCTCGTGTCAACGCTATTAGCTCAGCTGCCTGAGCTGACTTCTGTGGAATACGAGCTGTCTCAACTACCGTCTGAAGTGTTGTAATTGTATATGCAGCTGCCATTGTACCATCTGGTAACTTCAAACAGGACCCATCAACCCATAGTTCCCCATCAACACTTGAAAGGGGCGTGTCTTGCAAATCGACACGACCCTTTGTCTGTTCCTCAGTAAGGAATATACAATCATGAGACTCCTGTGACTGAGACTGAGTCACGGGGTATGGCAACAAAGTGGCTGGGTTTAGTATCGCACATCTCTTTAGTGTAATGTGAGGGGCCAACAATGTCAATTTATATCCTGTCAGACGAGCACTAGTTAAATGCTGCGTCTTCGTCTGATTTAAAAGGGCATCAACCGCATGGGGTACTAGCACCAACACCTTATGTGACAAAACTATCCCTTCACTCTGATGTATTGACACAGCTGTTGCTACAACTGAATGGAAGCATCCAGGTAACGCACGAGCAACAGGATCAAGTACTGCTGAAAAATATGCACAGGGACGCTGTTTGTCACCGTGTGTCTGCACTAAAACTGACAATGCGAATCCATCTTTCTCATGTACATATAGTGTAAAAGGCTTCGTATAATCTGGAGTACCTAACACTGGTGCTGAACAAAGAGCTTGTCGTAACTGTCGGAAAGCAGTCTCACATTCATTTGTCCATGGGAGGGGCATTGGAGTATCTTTAGTCAAAATTGCTAGCAAGGGTTTAACAATGTGTGAAAATCCTAATATCCATTGCCTACAAAAAGAAGTAAGACCAATTAATGCACGGATATCTTTCTGAGTAAGGGGCACTGCTGTGTCTAAAATAGCTTGAATGCCATCTGGTGTAAGTGCACGGCCCTCCTTAGACAGAAGGTGACCTAAGTAGGTTACCTTCGGTCTACAATATTGCAATTTCTTTTGTGACACTTTGTGATGATGGGAAGCAAGAAAAGATAGCAAGGACAAAGTACATTTTTCACACTGTTCAGGGGTATCGGCTGCCAACACAATGTCATCGACATATTGTATGAGAGCCACACCTTCAGGCAAATGAAAGAATCAATTTGTCTTTTTAATGCTTGACTGTAAATACTAGGACTCTCAGTATAGCCTTGAGGAACTCTACAAAATCTATACGATCGATTATTCAAAGTGAAACCGAACAAATATCGGCTATCAGGATGAATAGGGATCGAAAAGAAAGCATTCTTCAAGTCTATCACAGAGAATGTAGTTGCTGTCGTCGGAACCAAAGTAAGAAGTGTCGTTATGTCAGAAACCACGGGGTATTGTGGTATTACAATCTTGTTAACTTCTCGCAAATCAATAATGAATCGGTAAATCCTAGTGTCAGTATCTTTTTTCAGAATAGGAAGCATCGGACTGTTACAAACATTGTAAGGAACTTCCTCAACAACCCCCACTTCAATGAGATCATGGACAATACGTATGAGTGCTTCTTCACCTTCCTGTGAAATTTTGTATTGAGGCAAACGTGGCAGCACAGCGCCCTCCTTGACACTAATATGTACTGGTGAAATAACCATTTGCCCTACATCAGTGTCTGAAGTAGCCCACAAATTACTAGGGAGTGAAGCTAATGCAATATCCTCTTTAACAAGACAAGCTCTCTCCTTCACAGGATGGTTGTCATTCAAGATAACACGCACACCTTCTGGAGAACATCGTATCGTAGCCCTGAAATACTTGAGCATATCAAGACCCACAATATTTTCTGGTGTATTCAGGGAAAGCAAAAATGGACACGGAGCAGTACATTTATCCACATGGAATGCAAGTGGTGTGACAATGGGCTAAGGGAAGGGGTTACATCAAAACCTATTGATGTAATGGTTATGCCAGACAGGGGAGCCCTTGGAACCAATTGTTTAGACAAGGCGCTACGAGTAGCTCCTGTATCAACCAGAAACTGATCAGTGGAACCAAAAATATTTGCTGTAACATAGGGACCCCTCTAATCTACTGGAACTTCAACTGATTCCTTACCCCATCCTAGGCAATCCTATGCATAAGCAGAATCTTGAGAATCAGACGGCACATAGTCGGACATTTGATATCCTTCTATCAAAAGTGTTAAGCCCATTCTGTCCACGTATATTAGCATCAAACCTAGAATGATCACCTGTGCTTCCTCTAGGCCCTGAATATCCTGAACGATTTCTCATTTGTCCCCGACCACATGGACACTGCTGAGCACGCAGTGCTGGACAATCGGAAGCCCAATGCCCAAATTTCCTACATTACGCGCACTGGTCAGCAGACAAATTCGAACGAGTATAAGAAGGGTAAGACGAACCATAAGATCCTTAGTCCACCTCTATCACTACCTCTAAAAGGCGGACCATAAGCCTGAGCCAACATAACCTTCGTTTTTAATTCTTTAGTCTTCTTTTCCTCATTACCCTTTGCTTCTAATTCCTGGCGTTCATAATACTGAGCCATAGTCAAGAGAGAAACCGGAGAAGAGGTAGTCCATGAACTTTCACTGGCTTTTAAGCGACTAGCTATTCCTGGCAACAGGTTTGCGACATATTTATCGACAAACAGATGTCTGCCCGTGTCATCTGTCAATGACTGGCCACTAAAATCGTGGAATGCTTCTTCAAAGCGTGTAAAGAAATCAGAGACCGATTCATCTGCCTTTTGCTTAGAAGACGCTAAAACAGTCCAATCTATCTTTTTAGGGGGAATAATTGTTTTTAACTTAACTAATATAGCTGCGGGAAGATCTAAAATTAACTGACATGGCTTCTGTGCAGGTTCCCTTTCTACATCCATTTGTTCTAACTCTTTCCATAACGCCCCAAAAGCTGCACGATCATCAATTTTACGAACAGTTCTCCACATATCAGGCGGTAATATCAATCCGAAAAATAAATCAATATCAGGCAAAGTCATAGTACAAGAGCTAATAGCACCCTCAACTTCCTCATAAAAAGCGACTGGATTTTTCCGCGGATCAGGCAATGCAGTTTTAAGTGCCATGACATCCGTCCTATTCCAAGGAGTGTAAACCCAATTATAAATAAAAGAAACCTTTGCATCGATAGAGGCCTTATCATCACTTGTACCCTGTCCTTTAGGAGGAACATACAAAGGCGCGGCCTCCCGCATAGGTTTCGCATGAACTATCATAGTCTTATCTGTTCCGGAGATAGAAGCTTGTGCCATGCCGGTCTGAGATGTCTGTGCAGCTACGTCTGCAGCCTTTTTCTCCTCTCGCAAACGGACTGCATCAACACGCAGTTTAACCAAACGCCTGATTGTATCATTCACCTGGGGAAAAACAAAAATACCATCAGGCATTTGCTTACAATTAACTGCTACATCGTCGGGCTCTAACTCCTCAGAATATTTCCTAAACAGCTCAAGGACCTCTGCGGCAAACACCTCAGTAAAATACAGCTGCTCCCTTTCCTGACACTCTTTCATACTATCTAGAAGTTCAGAGGCGGGGGCAATGCTACGAACTGCTTTACAAGCAGCATATCTAAGCTGGGTCGAACGCGCAGCGGTCAACATAGAACGAGTTTCTCGTGCCTTGTGTTCCTCCGAACTAGAGTCCTCATCTGACTCATGAGGGGCAGAAGGAACAGTATACGGAGGTCGAGGACGATCTAATAATAAGGAATAATCTTGTGGTTTATTAAGTATAGGATAAAGGGGCCGCCGAACAGCGTATTGGCCAGTTACCTGTAAATTGAGCTCCCTATCTTCTCTTTCTTTTAACTCTTTTATTTCTTTGTTCTTCAGCTCTAATGCTTTCACATAAATGTTCTTTCGCTGTTCTTTTTCAATCAAGGCTTGCTCACGCTTCATTCGTTCACGCACTTCTTTCTCCCTCATTCGTACACAATCAAACATATCTTGCCTAGTCTTTCGCTTACACAGACATTGTTCCACATACTCAATCTTTCGTAAATCAAATGACCCATACATAGGCCAACGCAACTCAGGATCCTTACGAGTGTATTTATTCCATAATGGGCTGTACATTATAGAAGAAAGACCATGCTTAATATACATATCCCTATTAGGCGTCCCCTCGGGGGAGCCGGTTGTGCTTTATCGAGTCTCAAATTGGTACCACTACAAAGGCAACACATCCTACGAAGTGTGCTAAAAACAGGCATGCCAAAAATAATGCAGAATATGCAGTATTATAATCAAAGTAGCACTTAAGGTACCTTTAGTACAATGTGCCGTTCAAATCAATTCAGATAGAGAAAATTCTCCTCATTACCTGCCTATATAAATTGCAATTTATATATGAATCACATAGAAATCTAAGATGACCAACACAAATTCCAAAATACAAAAGCCGCAGTAAGTGTTACTAAACTACCTTACCAATCCCAGGCATAAAAACCAACAGCAAGTGCTGCAGAATGACACTTACCAATCACTTGGTATCCAGGTTCCAACTGCCAAGTTCTAAAATTGACCAAATGGTCACTGCACGGCGAATCAACAGAAGAGATCTCAGTCGAGGACCGGTACCACCTGGATGGTCAGATCAGAAAGAAAGGAAAAACGCCATGGTTGCCAAGACTCGGGTCTCATCGGGCAGCGATCGCGTCAAGAGCGAGATTCCAATTCTTCGCCGTGACCAATCCTTTGGGCATCCGAGTCGCCGACGAGCCCCACGATGGGCGCCAATTTGTAGAAGTGGGCCTCAGCTAGGTCTACCAGTGCACGGGGTTCGCCCTTCTCTGCACAGAGTCCTCAGACCAATAGGAAGAAGTTGGCACAGAAACTGGAATAGAAAATACAAAGTTTAATAAACCTCATGAGGTGGAACTACATTCACACAGCACCCTTCGGTATTGAATGAAGAAGCACACCCAACAGAAGGAGCATGGTCCTTTTATACCAACACAGGGGCTTGAAAGAGGGCGGTACAAGTACAGCAGAAGATTTTCTGTACATATAAAGTCATTTAGAAATACACAGTCGACAAGTAGGAGGAGTTAACAGTTTGCCAATGCTAGTAAATACATCCTGACAGTTGCATACTACTAACAGCTGCAAGGACAGTTGAAAACTCACTGGGCATGTGCAAAGGTGGAAGATGCTAAAGATAATTTGTTTCTAGGCAGATTACAAGAGCAGTCAACACTGAGGGCGGACAAAGCACATGGTGAGCACATGGCAAACAAAATGGCTCTCAGAAATACAAAATGGATTCCGCAAAATGGACAAGATAGCCTCTAAATACAAGATGGATTCCGCTAATGCTAAGCCAATCACTGCCAATTTACAACAACCTGAGTCTGGGTAGTTGGTGATCCTCCCAGATGGAGCTAAAGACAGCAATATCATCAAGATATGCTGCACAAAAGGCTTGTGAGAACTGTATTCACCACCTTTGGAAAGTGGCAGGTGCATTCTTCAAACCACAGGGCATTACCACAAATTGATAGTGCCCACTAGGGGTAGAAAATGCTGTTTTTGGCTTTGCATCGTCAGCTAGTCTGACCTGCCAGTAGCCAGCTGTCAAGTCAAATGTGCTAAGGTACTTGGCTGAGGCCAAAGTATCTATAAGTTTATCTGTCCTTGGTATTGGCTGGACATCAGTCCTAGTGACTGCATTGAGACTAAGCCTGGGCAAAGCACTACGCTACTCTCGCGTATTTTGCGAAGTTTGCGCTACTTCGCACTACACGAATTGCACGTAGCACAGTGCAAACACGCGTAGCGTAGTGTTGCGGTAATTTTTTGCTTGCTCGCGGTCCGCAACGTCAAGTTGGCGACCGCGAGCAAGCAAAATGACATCCCGGCGGGTCTTTTTCCTCGTTCGTGATCAGCAACATCAAGTTGGCGATCGCGAGCATGGAAAATAAACCTCCCAGCGAGATTCCCAACGCGAGGAGGTCAGGTTTCTCATTGCGAGTGGTCGCGTATGCTCGCGACCGCTCGCGATGAGAAACTACCAGTTCGCGTTGAGAAAGCTGCTGCTCGAGTAAAAATCTACTCGAGCAGCAGAAAACTACAGCTCGCACTGTGCAAGATGCCGTTTTCCATGATTGCACAGTGCCGGTTGCTTGTCCGCACTGTGCAATCATTGAAAACGACATCTTGCACAGTGCGAACAGGGTACTACGCAGTTCGCGAAGTGCTACGTGTAGCTCGCGTAGTGCGAAGTGCACTTTGCGTAGCTACGCGAAGCGCTACTTTGCGAACTACGCCCAGGGTTAATTGAGACCCCTGTAGTCCACACAAAACCTCATCTCTCTTTTTCCAACACTGATGTGAGGTTTTTGCACAAGGACCACTGGACTAGCCCAAGGGTTATCTGAGGACTCAATCACACCCAGATCCAACATTTTCTGGACTTCTGTCCTGATACAGTACCTGACATGGTCAGGTTGCCTATAAATCTTATTTTTAATAGGCTGTCCCCAGTGTCCACTTCATGAGTGCACCAGGTAGTCTGACTTGGAGCCAGTGAAAACATATGTCTGAACTGATTGAGAACCTGTCTGCAATCAGTTTGCTGCTGGGCAGTGAGGCTGCCTGCAAAGGCTTCACCATCAACTGACCCATCATCAGGGTTCTGTGAGAGGAGGTCAGGGAGTGGGTCACTGTCTTCCTCCTGTTCCCCATCATTTGCCATGAGCAAGCCCAAGTCAGACCTATCCACATATAGCTTCAGCCTGTTGACATGGAGAAGCCTATGGGGACTCCTAGGGGTTCCAAGGTCTACCAAGTAGGTAACCTCTTCTGTTCAACAATAGTGTGGGGTCCACTCCACGTGTCCTGGAGAGCTGCTGGGGCCAAAGGCTCCGACACCCACACTTTCTGTCCTGGCTGATAAACAGTCAGTACAGCCTTTTGGTCATGCCAGGCTTTTTGCAGTTCCTGGCTAGCCTCAAGGTTTTTGTTTGCCTTTTTCATATACTCAGCAATCCTGGAGCGGAGACCAAGTACATAGTCCACTATGTCTTGCTTTGGGGGCTTGAGAGGTAACTCCCATCCCTCCTTCACCAAACACAATGGACCCCTGACAGGGTGACCAAACAGAAGTTAAAATGGTCTGTAGCCTGCCCCCTTCTGAGGCACCTCTCTGTATGCAAATAAAAGGCAGGGCAAGAGAAGGTTCCATTTTCACCTAAGCTTCTCTGGGAGTCCTTTGATCATGCCCTTTAAGGTTTTGTTGAACCTTTCAACTAAACCGTTGCATTTTTGGTGATAGGGTGTGGTGAATTTGTAATTCACTCCACACTCCTTCCACATTGCAGTTAAGTAACTTGACATAGAGTTTGCACCTCTGTCAGATACTTCCTCCTTTGGAAAACCTACTCTTGAGAACACACTCAAGAGGGCTCTTACCACTACAGGTGCTGTAGTGGTCCTTAGGGGTTTAGCCTCTTGACACCTGGTGGCATGATCCACTATCACCAGTATAAACCTGTGCCCAGATGCTGTTTGAGGATCCATGGGACCAACAATGTCAATCCCAACCCTCTCAAAGGGAACCCCCACCATAGGTAGTGGTATTAGGGGGGCCTTTGTTGTGCTTTGCTACTGGCTTGGCAGGTTATGCAGGAGCGACAAAACTCCTTTGTGTCTTCAGACATGTGTGGCCAGTGAAAGTGAGGAACAATCCTGTCCCAAGTCTTGTTCTGGCCAAAGTGTCCTGCTAGGGGAATATCATGGACTAGTGTCAATAGGAAGCCCCTAAACTTCAGAGGTATAACCAACCTCCTGGATACACCAGACGTGGGGTCTCTACTCTCTGAGTATAGGAGTCCATCATCCCAATAAACTTTATGGGTGCCACTAGCATTCCCAGCAGCCTCATCAGCAGCTTGCTGTCTGAGGGTTTCAAGAGAGGGGAAGGTGTTCTGCTCCTGACTCAGGTCAGACCTGGAAGGGCCCCCTGTCCCCAAGAACTCAACCTGGTCAGGTTCAAGCTCCTCTGGGACAGTTCCTTCTTCAGGCTCAAGATCATCTCCCTGAGGAGACTGACCAGCATTCTAAGTCAGGTGGGAAGGCTCTGCCTTAACCCTACTGCACCTCCTCTTGTGAGGCACCTGGTCCATTATTCCAGAATCCAGGGCCTGTCCAGCTTTTCACATTTTTACCTGTGACCTGGTCACAGCAAAGACATGTGCAGGGATCCCTAACATTTCTGCATGTGTCCTGAGGTCCACTTCAGCCCAAGCTGAAGTTTCCAGATCATTGCAAAGCAAGCACTGTACTGGTAGGTCTGCACTTACTACAACCTTCTTAAGGCCAGTTACCCCTTCCCAGGAGAAGTTAACAACTGCCAGAGAATGGTCTGTTCTGACGTTGCTAGCATTGGTCACTTGGTACATTTCACCAAGTATAATCTGCCCAGGATCCACAAGATCTTTTGTCACCATAGTGACACTTGCTCCTGTGTCCCTGAATGCCCAAACTTCTACTCCATTAATTAAAGGCTGCTGTCTGTATTTGCCCAGGTTACTGGGGCTCACAAACGGGGACATATCCAAGCCCCCATCAGTGACAAGTACAGTCTGAGTTGGTACTCTGACTAGGCCAGAGTCCAGCTCAGAACCCAGGGTCAACCCTACTACACCCTTATTCTGTGTATTTCCACCACTGATTTTAACTAGGGGGTACTAGGGGGAACAGGTGCCTTAGGGGCATTGGTGGTGGTTGGAGAATTTTCTTTGGCCTTGGTGCTGTCACTAGTCCAGTAAGTTTTCTGCTTACAGATTTTGCACCAGGGTTTCTTTTGGCCTTTACCCTTTCCTGACTGGGAATCCCCCTGTGAAGAAGATTTTTGGGGCCCTTGTGAAGACTTCTGTTCTTTACCCTTGTGCCCATCCTTATCAGAGTTTTTAGAATCTTGCTTCTTAGGGTGAACACCTTGGTTCTGTACTTTCTGCCTCACCCTGGTTCTGACCCATTTGTCTGCCTTCTTTCCCAATTCCTGGGGAGAGGTCAGATCAGAGTCTACCAGGTACTGGTGCAACAGCTGATTTTGACAGTTATTAAGAATCCGCTCCCTCATTTTCAGATTGTACAATCCTATGAAGTCACACACTTTACTGCCCAATAACCAACATTCCAGAGCCTTAGCAGCACAGTCAACAAAGTCAACCCAGTCCTGATTTTGTGCTTTGTGGGTGTCCCTGAACTTTAACTTGTATTGTTCAGTGGTTAGGCCAAACCCATCTATCAGTGCACTTTTAAAGATTTTGTAATCATCAGCATCCTCTTCTCTTACAGTGAGGAGCTTGTCTCTGCCTTTGTCTGCAAAGGAGAGCCATAAGATTGCTGCCCACTGACCTTGAGGGACCTTCTGTACTTTTCAGGCCCTCTCCAAGGCAGTTATCCATTTGTGGATGTCATCCGCACTCTGGTAGGGAGGGGCAATCTTACTTAGGTTTCTATGCTCATAAGACCTCTCCCTATCTCTAGGGAAAATGCTGCCACCAAGGGACTCTAGTCCCTCCTTTTTAATAGCTCTGTAGAGCTCCAGGGCTTCCTTATCTAAGACCATCTGCTGCTTTCTGAGGTTGAACTTGTCTTGCTCATACTTCAGCAGTTTCTCTCTCCTCTCCTGGGAGTTTTCCCTCCCTCTGTGAGACGATACAGAGGTTCCAATAGAGGAGTTAGACTGAATAGATCCCCATGACAGAGATCTATCCCTTCTAGCCCTGTGTTCAGGCCTACCAGGAGGGATAATGAAGTGGCATTATTGTCATACTCCTCATCCTCATCCTGATGGTCTGTGTCTACCAGAGTCTGGTCATTGTCACCAGTCTGGTCAGCATTAGAGTTAGGGTCAGGTGAATTTCTACCCCTGGACCCACCCTCAGGTGCTGCCCCACCCACACTTCTCCATCTACAGGCCCATTAGGACTTGTGATATCATCCAGTTTCAGTATCTTTATGAGATGCTGGGTGGATGGGCTTTTGCCTGTCTTCAGCTTCCTAAGGGTACATAAGGACCTAAGCTGAACAAAGGTGAGATCCTCATACTTATAGGGAAGGAGCTCACTGGTTCCAGGTAGGGACTCAGTGGTTCCTGGCTGGTTAGACATTACTAATGTGGTGTGGTGTATTGCACTACCTACACTAGTGTGACCTACTAAACTCTCTTGAGTTGTAGAAAGGGTATGCTATCCCTTAACACACAACTCTAAGTTCAGTAGAACTTAATGCAGCTAAACTTGATATTATATGTACCTCAGGTACCTTTAGTGGTTTTCAGTTGATCAATTCAATTGAGATTATCTGTTAAAACAATAGCAAGCTGGAATCTCACACTCTGCACACCAATGTGAGAAGGTGGCCTGATATATGCTGTCCACTAGTTCTAGTGGGCACCTTGTATCAGTCCAAACAACCACTTATGGTGAATGGTTAAAGACAACCTTATATGAAAGCTATCCTAGTGGTAACTATGGAGAGCAGCCTTCAGGCTAAGTCTTGAAGGAATGTAAAGCAACTTGTTTTACCAGTCTATAATCTCTTGAATGATCAAATGAAAAGACAACCACACCAGGTATATATTTAAAATATATGTATTTAAGATAACACACACCCCTCTAGTCTCTTTATGAGACTGGAGTTCGAAGTACTTAAGTTACAAGTGTTTAAGCATCAGTAAAAGCACAAATACACGTTTGGGCCCTAGGGGCGTACCAAACCATATACTAAAAAAATGGTATAAGAACCACGACTGTAATAGGCATTAGGCCTATTGCCTCTAGAATCGCTGGGACCCCAAGGAACCACCCAAGGCAGTGACACAGGGGACCCACGGGAGCCGTATGCAG